>NC_069501.1:284367436-285747745 GCF_027579735.1 Bombina bombina | reverse complement strand
TCTCAACGTTGTGGTTCAATTTGCATGAGACCGTATCCCGTTTGCCGGATGTTTACACCGAAAGTGGGAATTGGCCGGAAGTGACGTCGTAGCTTGTATACGTACTTCCGGTTGGCGCTACTTTTACTGCATGCAATACCTCTATCTATAGGGGCTGTGTCTCTGAAGACCTGATGTATATGTGCATAGTGTGGTTTCTAAATGTATTGTAATTGGTGGTATTAGGCTCAGGATCTATAGCTATCCAAATGTGCCAAAAAGGTATAAATATTTAATAACCGTTATCTGCATAGCGTTGGTCTGTAACAGATCCCAAGATTTATATGGCATACAGAAATATAAAAATACAAAAAATATACAACATTATAAATATAATATAATAAATCATAAATATAATAAATGTGTGTTAGTTGATAGACCATAATTTACATTACGTTGGTCAGTAACAAATCTATTACAAAAATTTATACATAATATTTAAATACAAAGATATAAAACATGTGAAAACATATGAAGACATATGGAATATATAGGGAAGTGGAAATAGGAATTAAAAATGTGTTATGACACTTAGGACACATTCCATTTCCTTCGATCCTAAGTGTCGTAACACATTTTTAATTCCTATTTCCACTTCCCTATATATTCCATATGTCTTCATATGTTTTTACATGTTTTATATCTTTGTATTTAAATATTATGTATAAATTTTTGTAATAGATTTGCTACTGACCAACGTAATGTAAATTATGGTCTATCAACTAACACACATTTATTATATTTATGATTTATTATATTATATTTATAATGTTGTATATTTTTTGTATTTTTATATTTCTGTATGCCATATAAATCTTGGGATCTGTTACAGACCAACGCTATGCAGATAACGGTTATTAAATATTTATACCTTTTTGGCACATTTGGATAGCTATTGATCCTGAGCCTATTACCACCAATTACAATACATTTAGAAACCACACTATGCACATATACATCAGGTCTTCAGAGACACAGCCCCTATAGATAGAGGTATTGCATGCGGTAAAAGTTGCGCCAACCGGAAGTACGTATACAAGCTACGACGTCACTTCCGGCCAATTCCCACTTCCGGTGTAAACATCCGACACCCGGGATACGGCCTCATGCAAATTGAACCACAACGTTGAAAATTGTTATATGATATGAAACACACATAAAGAAGGGATATACACAGTGAATATGAGCTATGACTTTACAAACAAAAAAGAGCGCAATTTTCGGCGCAAATTTTTGGCGCGAATTTTAGGCACCAAAATCGATCTAATTCAATTGGCTAATCAATACATTTAAGGTGGGCAAGCTAGAGAGCCGGTACCAGTCTTGAGAAAGGTTCTTTGCGGACCGAAACGCGTTGACTAACTGGTATTACGGCTCAGGATCTCAGTTGGTGAGTAGAATACCTTTACTCCTATTTTTCTAGTAGCTTTATTGCACTATGTTCGTTTTTTGTACAATTTTATAGGTTCAAGATGATATCACCAAAGTTTTAACACATTCCTTAAGAAGAGGACCAACACCTAGGAATCCAATTACCACACCTGTTTGGATATACATTTTAGTTCCTCACAGATCATTTTTGGGAACATTTTTGTTCTGTTTTTTAAGGATATATTAGACATTCACTAAGGCATATTTTTGGTGTACACCCCACAGCTATCACATTTTTTCATTTTTTCACTTTTTTCATTTGTTTCATTTTTGATTTTTGATTTTTAATTTTTTACTTTTTCGCACACAGCTGTGACATCACATGTTGTAATTTTAGATTTTTGGATTTTCAATTTTGAAGGAGACTTGTATGCTAATTAGTTCTTTTCACATATCACTGAGTGGTTCACTTTCTTCACTAAGTTTGAACACACCAGCATTGGGATATTCCATCAGCTTGAACATATCATAGGATCTTATGACTGTCTTTTGGATTTTCAGGATTTTATTTCTATAACTGGATACCTTTTTTCATGTACACATAGCTGTACCATCAGATCTTGTTTTAAGGATTTTTTTTGTATTTTTTGTATTTTATGTATTTTTTTTATGCTTACATTATCAAGTATTTTAAACTCTATATGTCATATTAAATGTTATAATTTTAGCTAGCAAAGTATTTAGGAGTATTTGATCTATATTATAATTTCCAATTTCCATATTGTAATATATATGTATTCAGGCCCATCGGTTATTTGTATTATTATTTTCATATACTAATTAACATATAGTATTACCAATCGTGGACACCATCTTTAGCCACATACCCCTCTTCTAGGGCATTTTAGCGCTGTACTCACTAAGCACTTTATTCTACTGACATTTTGGGATCTGGTTGGGAGATTCCGCATTTGGAGTATAGCTTGTATGGTTGATATCTTGGCGCTGCAAGATATATATTCATATCAGTACCCTATCAGCACCTATGTACTAGACTTACCTCCTCCTGAACTTCATTATCAATTTGGTATAACCTTCTAACATACGCTTACATCCCAGGAGGTAATATGTCCGCTATAACATGTACACACTTCCAGGAACTTCTTGTAGGCTTATATTTTCATTTATGCTTTCTTTATATAGAGGCCTCCATGCAATATCTAATGTGGCTGTCTACTCTTCTAAACTAGACATTTCCATTAATGACATCTACTATAACCTATGAGTCAAACACAGCATCCTACAGCCTGATCAAGAAATGATTTTGATAAGGTCCATAACCTCCTTACATGATACTACTTAATTTAAAATTATTATAGGTCTGATATTGACCTTTATAAATACTAGCCATTCTCTTTTACATATAACAAGATTGGGCAGGTATAAGAGAAACCTATTACCTATTCAGAGGAACATATACTAAGAAAACAGAGGTTTCACTCACATATACCCAATTTCACTGCTGGATTATAGGGTTATTGGTTGTTAAAATTAATGTTTCATATATATAGCTCTTTTACTGACTGTTGTTCCTTTTCATGTGTTACCTGAATTCAGTCTTCCATTACTCATCTAACTACAACCTATGTTTAACTATTGCTCATTTAGCAGATCATAGCTACATTTATAGCTGTACACATCTCAGGTTATGGTCCAAAAGTGGCCCTAAACTTTAAGTTATCCTCCTATTATTTTGCTTTATATATATATATATATATATATATATATATATATATATATATATATATATAAGACATTAGTAGTCCAAACATTAGCTATTTCTTCATCATATAGTTCTTAGTTTATTATCTTATTTCACCTCAATGACATGGGCAAACCATAACATCTCATGGAATAAAGGCTAAAATACAATGAAGTTGCAAATTAACAACTTGTAGGAATTAAAAAACAAAACAAAACATGTTCATAGACTTGAAAGGGGATTTTTTTAATGTTACTGACAATCGTTCTAATTTTTTTTTTTATTTTAATTAGAGAATTTTATAATCTTACTATGTGTTTACCTCCTGTGAAGTAATTACAGCTGTTCTTTCTAGGCATCAGATTAAAAAAAAAGAGTTTCCATAACCAGCATAACCATTTGTTAACTTGTTAAATCAAATGGTTAAACTGATTAAAACTTGAACTTTGAAGTTAAACGTTAGTTAGAAACAACAATTTGGTGGCATTATTAATAAGTATCAGGTAGATTACGAGTAATGCGCGTTAGAGGGTTTTTAACGAACACAACAAAAGTTCACCCTCTATAGCGCTGCCATACAAACTAACACCTGCGATCACGGAATGAAAAGCTCTGTAACGCAGCCCCATTGATGTCTATAGGGGAAAAAAGTAACGTTTAAACCTAAAACCCTAACATAAACCACACATCTAAACACCCCTAGTCTGCCGCCCCCGACATTGCTGACACCTAAATAAAGTTATTAACGCCTAATCTGCCGCTCCCGATATCGCCACCGCCTAAATAAATCTATTAACTCCTAATCTGCCGCTCCCGATATCGCCGCCACTATACTTCAGTTATTAACCCCTATTCCCCAGCACCCCAACATCGCCCACACTATAATAAATCTATTAACCCCTATTTTGCCGCTCCCCGACATCACCTCCACTAAATAAAGTTATTAACCCCTAAACCTCTGGCCTCCCACGTCACTACCACTAAATAAACCTATTAAACCCTTAAACCTCCAGCCCCCCACATCGCAACAACCTAACTTAAACTATTAACCCCTAAACCTAACCCTAAACCTAACACCACCTAACTTTAACATAATTAAAATAGAGCTAAATTAAAGTTCCAATTATTAACTAAATAACACATATTTGAAACGAAATACATACTTACCTGTGAAATAAGACATAAGCTAGCTACAATATAACATAGTTATATTGTAGCTAGCTTAGGTTTTAATTTTATTTCACAGGTAAGTTTGTATTTATTTTAACTAGGTAGACTAGTTAGTAAATAGTTATTAACTATTTACTAACTACCCAGTTAAAATAAATACAAACTTACCTGTGAAATAAAAATAAAACCTAAGCTGCCTTACACTAAAACCTAACATTACAAAAAATAAAAAACACTAAAATTACAAAAGATAAAAAAACTACCATTACAAAAAATAACAAACAAAATTATGCAAAACAATAAAAAATATTCCTATTCTAATACCCTTTAAAAAAACAACACAAAAAACACCCCAAAATAAAAAGCCTAATCTATAATTAACTACCAAGAGCCCTTAAAAGGGCCTTTTGTAGGGCATTGCCCTAAAGATAACAGCTCTTTTCCTACAAAAGAAAAACAAACACCCCCTAACAGTATACAAACCCCCACCCCCCAAACCCACAAAATAAAAATAAAGTAAAACCTAATCTACCCATTGCCCTGAAAAGGGCATTTGTATGGGCAGTGTTCTTAAAAGGGCATTCCGCTATTTTATGAAATGCCCAACCCCAAATCTAAAAATAAAAACCCACCCCAAAACGAAAAAAAAAAACATTACACAAAAAACAAATGAATTATTCAAAATAATAAAAAATATTTCTATTCTAAAACCCATTTAAAAAAAAAAAAAACACCCCAAAATAAAAGAAACCTAATCTAGAATAAACTACCAATAGCCCTTAAAAGGGCCTTTTGTAGGGCATTGCCCTAAAGATATCAGCTCTTTTTCTAAAAAAATAGAAAGATCCTCTAACTATACAAACCCCCCCCAAAACCACAAAATAAAAATATCTAAAAAACCTAATCTACCCATTGCCCTGAAAAGGGCATTTGTATGGGCATTGCCCTGATAAGGGCATTCAGCTCTTTTGCTGCCCTTAAAAGGGCATTCAGCTTTTTAAAGAGTAGCCACCCTAATCTAAAAAAAAACCCACCCCAAAAAAACCTTAAAAAAAAACTAACACTAACTCCTCTTTAGGTACTCACAGTTGTTGAAGTCCCGCTGGAACGATCTTTATCCTGGCGTCTCCATAATCATCCAGGCGGCTCCATCTTCATCCATCGTGGGACCGACATCTTCCTCATCCCTGCGGAGGCAGAGCGGTCGATGCACGGAGGCAGAGGTCCAGGCGAAGGTCCAAGGCGAAGTTCTAGTCGGATGTCCAAGGTAGAGGTCCAGGCGGAGGTCCATCGATCTGATGTGGAGGTCCTCTTCATGCGATTTTCTGCCGCACACTGTGGATTGAAATGCAAGGTACCCCTTTTATATTGGGGGCACCATTGCATTCCTATTGGCTGAAAAATTTGAATAGGATTTAAGCAGCTCTTATTCTATTGGCAAAATATTTAAATAGTGTTTGGGCGGCAATTTAGGGGTTAACAACTTTATTATAGTGGTGACGATTTTGGGGAGCGGCGGAATAGGGGTTAATACATTTTATTAGTGGTGGGGATGTCGGGAGTGGCAGATTAGGGGTTAATAAATTTAATATAGTATTTGTGATGCAGGAGGGCCTCGGTTTAGGGGTTAATAGGTAGTTTATGGGTGTTTAGTGTACTTTGTAACACTTTAGTAATGAGTTTTATGTAAAAGTTTTGTAGCGTAAAACTCATAACAACTGGTCTCAGATGGCGGTACAAAGCTTTTTAGCCTCACCGCAAAACTTGTAATGGCTGCGCTATGGAAGTCCCATGAAAAAACGTCATTTTACCTGTTTATTATTAAAGTATATAATGTTATCAAATAAAATAAAATGATGTGCTGTAGACGTAAATACCATCACTAACAGGATACATGGAAAAAACTAAGTAATGTTAAATAGACACTGCTATTTAAATAATAAAATTGTTGTTTTAAATCTGCATTCAATAAATGTGTAGCAAATTTCTGGTTTAGGAGACTTTATATTGAGGTTTAGGTAGGGCGTCTAATCTGTAGTCCAAGTATCCTATTGCATAAGAATGTCTTAAACTTCTCACTGGGTTCATACAGGCTGCTGTCTGTAATATTCACTCACCATAAAAGCAGCTAAAAAATGGCTGTGTTATCACTCTAAAGTATTTCCACAGCAACAGATAGGTAATCTCAAGATTAGTGACTGCATTATGTAAAGTAGACACAGGAGACATGAAATGTTTTCATTTCATTCATGAGTAAGGGTGGGCCTCTCTATCTGCATTTGCCTCACTTTATTAGCCTTCATGATTTATGACTCCAGCTGGTGAATGTTCCGTGTGAAAAAATTGTTTAAGTGGCGGAAAGTTTTATTGTATTTATCATCCTACTATCTACCTTGAATATGATTTATATATATAGGCACACATTCCCAAATCCAGAAATTCCAAAATCAAAACTTATACTGAAAAACAAACTTTTTAATTCATGTTTTTTTTTTTAAATAAAATGATAAAAAAAATTACTAGTTTCCCTGGCTGTAAATCAGGGAAACTACAATGCAAATAATAGTCTATATTTATTTAAAGCAACAAATCTATGCATAAAAAGTATTATATACAGTATATATAAAAAAAACTACCTTTTACTTACATGTTTTAGCTGTATTATGACATGTAAATATTGCCTAAATGACATAAGACTTTGTTATTTACACTTGGCTCCACCCCCTCTCCAAACTGTCCCATTTAAAAAATGCAAATGTTCAAAAATCCAAACTATTCTGAAATCCAAACCTGTTCCGGTCCTAAGCAAAGTTGGTAACATAATAAATATAAGAGAAGTGATAATTTATCGTAGCCCGCAAATGGTCAAATTTTAAAGGGATATGAAACCCAATTTTTTTTTCTTTTCATGATTCAAATAGAGCAGGTAATTTTAAGCAACTTTCTCATTTACTCCTATTATAGATTTTTCTTTGTTCTCTTGGTATCTTTATTTGAAAAAAGCAGGAAAATTGAAAATTGCCTGTTTTATTTAAATCGTGAAAGAGAAAAAATTGGGTTTCATATCCCATATATATATATATATATATATATATATATATATATATATATATATATATATATATATATGTGTGTGTGTGTGTGTGTGTGTGTGTGTGTGTGTGTGTGTGTGTGTGTGTGTGTGTGTGTGTGTGTGAAAATCAATTTATTATGTTATATTATTAAATAAGTGTTGTGGGGAAGCTTAATTTCAGAATTTCCATGCCAGATTAAGAAAATAAACTCTGGCATTAATGTATTTTTTTTTTGCCTTGGAATTTCCTAGGTTTTTATTTTAAGAATAGTGTGTGTGTGTATGTATACGCATGTTTGGACGATACACATTAAAGGGACAGTCTAGTAAAAATTAAACTTTCATTATTCAGATAGAACATGTAATTTTAATTAACTTTCCAATTTACCTTTATCATCAAATTTGCTTTTTTTCTCTTGGTATTCTTATTTGAAACTAAACCTAGGTAGGCTTATATGCTAATTTCTAAGCCCTTGAGGGCTGCCTCTAATCACATGCTTTTTAAATTGCTTTTCACAACAAAAGACTTGATAGTTCACGTGGGTCATATAGATAACACTGTGTTCAGGCACAGAAAGTTATTTAAGATTTAGCACAACACAATGCTAAATGCAAGTCAATAGATAATAAATAATCACAGTCATGTGATCAGGGGGCTATCAGAAGGTTCTTTGATCCAAGGTAATCACAGAGGTAAATAGTATATTAAAATAACTGTGTTGGTTATGCAAAACTGGGGAATGGGTAATAAAGGGATTATGTATCTTCTAAAACAATAACAATTCTATTGTAGACTGTCCCTTTAACCCTAACTGCTCCTGCATACTGAATAATTGTTGTGATTTGGAAATTTTCTGAGATTCCATCCTGTAGATTTCTCTTTGCTATAAATGCCCTGGTTTCCAAAATAAAATTTGTAAATGCACAGACTCCTCCCACAGCACATCCTGACTTTGGAGTTCCCATAATAACTATGCCATCCACAACACACCATAATTCTCCCCTGTTTGTCATGACTCTTCTCAAGGAACACCCTCAAAACTGCCACATATTTACCTCACTAAGGGCCCGATGTTGTACGCATTGTTGCAATAGCCCTATGTTATAAAGCTATTTGCATCACAATCAAGATAGCAGGGGAAATGTTCTGAATGGGAGAAATCACTGTTTGAAGGTAATCTCGCCAAGAGGCATTTTACTATAGTTCACTGTAGGAGGTGAGGGTTACCATTGGTGAGATGTTAAAAGGACATTTATTTAAATAACCCACATATAACACACTAAGGGCCAGAATACAAGTGGAACGCTAAATATCGCTCACAAGATCACGCTTCCATAGACCCCAATGGAAGCCTCTCCTGATGCCATCATACAAGACACAGAACCAAAGCGAAGTGAAGCGGGTAAGTTGTACAGCAGTGGCGACTCTAGGAACAATATATAGGGGGGCACATAAGATACCACAGTCAAAACTGGGGGGGGCACTAATAATTTTCACCAGTAAATCATACCACTGAAAATAAACTGAATATATAAATATATATATATATATATATATACAGTATATACATATATATATATATATATATATATATATATATATATATATATATATAACATTCCAAAATACAAGAGTAATGCATTATGCAATGATACCTTTTTATTGTACTAACCAAAATACTTAAAAATATAAGCTTTCAAGAGTTTTCCTTTCTTCCTAGACCTGAGAGAGAGAGAGAGGAAAACACTCAAAAGCTTTTCTTTATAGTTTAAAGCAATTTCAGCAAACATCAGGGCTCTGTAATTAATCCCCTCCCTATGTTAAATAAGTCACTAATGAAGACCAATGAACAGACCCTGAGTGTTTGTTGGTGTGTGTGTGTGTGTCTGTGTGTGTGTGTGTGTGTGTGTGTGTGTGTCTTTGTGTCTGTGTCTATCTAATACTCCATGTACCAATTTACACAGCCAGCCCCTACTTCAAAATACACACACACAGAGACACATAAATACACACACACACACAGTAACACACATGCATGCATACATACACACATAGTAACACACACATGCATACACACACACAGTAACACACACATGCATACACACACACATGCATACACACACACAGTAACACACACATGCATACACACACACATAGTAACACACACATGCATACATGCACAGTTAAACACACATGCATACATACACACATGCATACATACACACACATAGTAACACACATGCATACATACACACACATGCATACATAAACACACATAGTAACACACACATAGTAACACACACATGCATACACACACACACATAGTAATACACACATAGTAACACACACATGCATACACACACAGTTACACACACATGCATTCAAACACACAGTTACACATACTTGCATACATACACACAGTAACACACATGCATACAAACACAGTTACACATATATGCATACATACACATAAATACACATACACACAGTAACACATATGCATACACACACACACACAGTTACACATACATACACATACACACACAGTAACATACATATGCATATGCATACACACACAGTTACACTCACATGCATACATACGCATACACAGACACACACATACACAAATACACACATAAACAACATACATACACACATACATACACATTCATACATACAGTTACTCATACATACACAGTTACACAAACACAAATACATACATACACAGTTACACACATACATAAATACACACTCACATACACAGTACATACACACAAATAAGATCCTTTTTATTGCAGAGATCACCAATAAAAAAATTGCACCTGCTTATTCTGAAATCCCTGACGAATATCAAACACATTGAGAGAGTACCCTTTATCTAACAAACCCTCTGTTATGGAGTTATTATGGTCTTCATATCATTTCTATCTATACATGAAACACCCTCCACCATATTGTCCTAAAGAAACACTACCGCCAATTACTGTATATTTTTTGCTGGCTGCCAGCAGAGCTCAGCTGGGACACTCTGATTGGCAGAGAGTAACAAGACTTGGACCTGGTCAATAGAACGCGTGGACTTTCGACCGTAACTTATGGCTACAACTTCTACAAGTAATGCCACATGCTTGCATTGCTAGACACTGTGCTGCAGCATATTTATGCGTTTTTGCGCTGTGCATATTATTTAAAAATTACTGCTAACCACAGCAGCACATAGTACCACCCTGACCCTACATATTTCTCACTCACTCCATAAATAACAATCAGCCCCGCCGGTACCTCAGAGACTCTTTGCTCCATGCTGAAGATGCTCCGCCTCCAGAAGTAAGCCAGCCAGGTACTGGGACTCGAGGCAGAGTGAAAGCAAATGAGAGGCAGGTTGTGGGAGGGACTGATGATGAGTTAGAGGTGGGTAATGAGGAGCGACCCGCAGATTGTAAAAGGAGCACTTAGAGGGATAATCACAGAGCAAGGATAAAAGTGGCGAAGCCTAGGCAGGATCATAGTGGTATATTATTAGGGAGAAGCTGGCAAGAGGAGAGGTACACAAACGCTGTGGCCTGACGGGGGGAGAGAAATAGTACGGGGGGGGGGCAATTTCCCCCCTTGCCCCCCTGTAGCGACGCCACTGTTGTACAGCGAAGGCAGTTAATTGTAAATATATATGTATATGCTTATATATATATATATATATATATATATTGTGTTATGCCCCTCCAGGTACCTAGGAAAGACAGGGACTACAGCACTCTACTAAAGAATTAAGATAAATTTAATGTTAATTATAGGCAATATAAGTACATCACCTCAACAATAGACAGTACTGTGTCTGAAAATAGGGGTAAACAGACCCAATTTCCAAGGGGAAAAAAACATATAATGGTAATAGCCGCAAAATATACATAAAAAACAAAGTGACTGACAAAAAAGGACAGCAATAATGAGTGTGAACATGTATCAAAATACAGGTTTTATCATAAGGCACAGGTATGACCAGCTACACCCCATCTGCAGCCTGGGCCCCCAAAAAATCACCAAGGAGTTAAAGCCAGTACAGATATTTGTAGGGATCTAAGCTGTAATTCCCTGGTCTTAAATGTCTGGTAAATGCATATTCAGATGTATACACAAATACAACAAGGGGGCCTAGTTATCAAGCCATCTACTTTACCTGCCTTCGCCGGTTCAATACGCCCGCCTAAGCTCGCCTACCATCGCCGCCGGGGACCTGCAAAATTTCTCCTAAGTTATCAAAAAAGCTTTCAAAAAGCCGCGCACCAAGTACGGGGTGATGAGCAGCGGATTGTGAGAGTTATCACTCATCCGATCTCGCTGCTCTTCGGCTTTTTGACAGCTTTATTGCTAACCTGTCACTAAGCGCCCACACTAACTACACTGTTCTACCCCCTATACCAGTGCCCCCGGAGCCCCCGCAACTAAATAAAGTTATTAACCCCTAAACCGCCGCTCCTAGGCCCCTGCCGCAACTCTTATAAATGTATTAACCCCTAAACCACCGCTCCCGGACACCGCCGCCACCTACATAATACCTAGTAACCCCTATCCTGCCCCCCCTATACCGCCGCCACCTATAATAAAGTTATTAACCCCTATCCTGCGGATCCCGGACCTCGCCGCAACTAAATAAATAGTTTAACCCCTAAACCGCTGCTCCCGGACCCCGCCGCAACCTATATTCAACTTATTAACCCCTAATCTGCCCCCCCTACACCGTCGCCACCTATAATACATTTATTTAACCCCTATCCTGCCCCCCTACACCGCCACCACTGTAATAAAATTATTAACCCCTAAACCTAAGTCTAACACTAACCCTAACACCCCCCTAACTTAAATATTAATTAAATAAATCTAAATAATATTTCTCTTATTAACTAAATTAATCCTATTTAAAACTAAATACTTACCTGTAAAATAAACCCTAAGATAGCTACAATGTAATTAATAATTACGTTGTAGCTATTTTAGGATTTATATTTATTTTACAGGTAACTTTGTATTTATTTTAGCTGATTAGAATAGTTATTAAATAGTTATTAACTATTTAATAACTACCTAGCTAATAGAAATACAAAATTACCTGTAAAATAAATCCTAACCTAAGTTACAATTAAACCTAACACTACACTATCATTAAATTAATTAAATAAATTACCTACAAATAACTACAATTAAATTAAATAAACTAACTAAAGTACAAAAAATAAAAAAAGCTAAGTTACAAAAAATAAAAAAAATAAGTTACAAACATTTAAAAAATGTTTCAACAATTTTAAGCTACTTACACCTAATCTAAGCCCCCTAATAAAATAAAAAAGCCCCCCCCCAAATAAAAAAATTCCCTACCCTATTCTACATTAAAAAGTTACCAGCTCTATTACCTTACCAGCCCTTAAAAGGGCCTTTTGCGGGGCATGCCCCAAAGAAAACAGCTCTTTTGCCTGTAAAATAAAAATACAACCCCCCCAACATTAAAACCCACCACCAACATACCCCTAATCTAACCCAAACCCCCTGTCATATCAGAGTTTGTTAGCAGTAGTTGTTAGAGTGGAATCATTGACAAGAGACCACACCAGAGGAAACTGCAAATTGATTTAACTATCAGTAGCAGTCTGAGTCTGAGAGTGCAGGCAAGACTGCTAGCAATAGCTGGTTAATTAAGGGTTAACATTGCTGGCTAGCAGCTGATACTAATGTTGTGGGTAGATGTGAAAACCTTATCTGAACACAGGGGCTGCCTTGAGATTAATGGAAAATAAACAATCTCTGTTTTAGATTAGTAGTTCATAAATAGCAGTTAGAGACAAAGTTAGTTTGTTAATTGCAGTCCATTTAAGCAACAGGTTATAACAAGTTGATGATTAGTGTGCGTGCTGTTAGCAAAAAGAACTAGTAAGATTAGTTGTATTACAGATTATAGCAAACACAGACTTTGTGAGAGTAAACGAGCAGCACACATAAGCATAGATTGTAAGGGAAACAACTTATCTTATGGAAGGAATGCAGTCCTGTATAGGAGATCATTAGAGCAGTGATTGCCAGCAGTAATTCAGTAGTTAAGGTTAAAGGCTTTTCCAGCCAGCAGGAGAGGAACAATGCAGCTTCAGTGTGGAGTGTCCTGCTGTTATAGAGAAACTGAAAGAGAATCCAGAAGCAGTGAGAAAGACTGCAGCTCCTGTAGGTTAGCAGCTGATACAGACTGAGGAGCAACAGCAGTCTGTAGTTGAATGGCTTCAGTAAGTTGCACAGGAAGATAACTCTCTGCAATTGAAGATACCTGAGCAGAGTGTTAGAGGAAGTGCTGGCTTAAATAGGCTGAAGGAGGAGGGCCATACTTAAAGGGGCAGTAAGTTAGAGCATTACCGGACCCCCCGAGTAAGGCAGACCTCAGGGCTGCGAGGGCTTGAGAGGGTAATGTTTGTGGAAGTCAGAACGAAGACGAGGGGCTCTCAGGTCAGAGACGGGAATCCAAGAATCTTCAGAAGAGTCATAACCCTTCCATCTGACTAAGTATTGGAGTCTCCCTCTACACAATCTAGAGTCCAATATTTGATCAACCTCATATTCCAAATCCCCATCTATCACAACGGGAGCAGGAGGAGGAAGAGATCTCCCAGGAAACTTATTCTCTAGGTATGGCTTAAGGAGAGAAACGTGGAAGGTTGGATGAATATGGAGATGTGCTGGGAGTGTCAAGCGTACAGAATTTTGGTTTATCACCTTAGCGATGGAGTAAGGACCAATGAATAAGGCGCTGAGTTTCTTTGAAGGAGTTCCAAGTTTTAAGTTCTTGGTTGATAACCAAACTCTGTCACCAACCTTAAAAGTTGGCGGATGGCGTCGATGTAGGTCAAAGTATCGTTTTTGTCTTAACTGTGCTATTTTAATATTGGGGCGTATAACTTCGAATCTGGATTTGATGGTATTTAGGGTTTCTGTGACAGTCGGATTATAGCTGGAGTCAGGTTTTAAGAAATGAAAAGTTGGATGATAGCCATAGTTGGCATAAAAAGGCGTAAGTTTAGTAGTGGAACTGAGAGTGTTATTGAAGGAGAACTCCGCCAAAGGCAAGAATGTAGACCAGTCATCTTGTAAATGAGAACAGTAACAACGCAAGAACTGCTCCAACCACTGATTAGTCCTTTCTGAAAGTCCATTTGATTGGGGATGGTAAGCACTAGTGAAGTTGTTCTGGATGGAGAGGAGTCTACATAGCTCTCTCCAGAATTTGGTGGTATTCTAGGTTACGATGGTCAGTGTAAATTAAAATGGGCAAGTCAGTGCCTTCCAATAGGTGTCTCCAGTTCTCAAGAGCGACCTTAATAGCCAGCAACTCCTTTTCAACGATAGGGTAGTTCATTTCGGCTGATGTGAGAGTTTTAGAGTGATAGGCGACGGGATGCACTGGAGTACTGATGGAAGTCCTTTGGGAAAGTATAGCACCAATTGCGTAATCAGAGGCATCTACCTCTAATATGTACTGTAGAGTAGGGTCAGGTAATTTAAGTATAGGCTCAGAGGTGAAGGCATTTTTAAGTTCGTCAAAGGCATGTTGGGCTTCAGAGTCCCATGTGAATCCTGTAGCGGTACCAGTGAGTCTTGTTAAAGGTTTAACAATGTGCGAGTAGTTCCTTATGAATTTTCTATAGAAATTTGAGAAACCGAGGAAACGTTGTAGTGATTTCTTATCGATAGGAGTAGTCCACTTGAGTATGGATTTAATCTTATCATCCTCCATTCGGATCTCACCAGGTGTAAGCTTATAACCTAGGAAACTGATGTTTTGAGAGTGGAATGTACATTTCTCTAGCTTTGCATACAGACGGTGTGTTTGAAGCCTGGCGAGGACCCATCGGACGTGTTTAATGTGTTCTTCTTCTGAAGATGAATAGATGAGGATATCATCTAAATATATGACGACACAAATATCCAGTAGGTCTCGAAAGATATCATTAACAAAAAACTGAAAAGTGGCGGGGGCATTGCAAAGCCCAAAAGGCATCACCAAGTACTCATAGAGGCCATATCTAGTGCGGAAGGCTGTTTTCCATTCATCACCACTCTTGATTCTCACTTGTTGGAAACCAGAGGAAACTGCAAATTGATTTAACTATCAGTAGCAGTCTGAGTCTGAGAGTGCAGGCAAGACTGCTAGCAATAGCTGGTTAATTAAGGGTTAACATTGCTGGCTAGCAGCTGATACTAATGTTGTGGGTAGATGTGAAAACCTTATCTGAACACAGGGGCTGCCTTGAGATTAATGGAAAATAAACAATCTCTGTTTTAGATTAGTAGTTCATAAATAGCAGTTAGAGACAAAGTTAGTTTGTTAATTGCAGTCCATTTAAGCAACAGGTTATAACAAGTTGATGATTAGTGTGTGTGCTGTTAGCAAAAAGAACTAGTAAGATTAGTTGTTTTACAGATTATAGCAAGCACAGACTTTGTGAGAGTAAACGAGCAGCACACATAAGCATAGATTGTAAGGGAAACAACTTATCTTATGGAAGGAATGCAGTCCTGTATAGGAGATCATTAGAGCAGTGATTGCCAGCAGTAATTCAGTAGTTAAGGTTAAAGGCTTTTCCAGCCAGCAGGAGAGGAACAATGCAGCTTCAGTGTGGAGTGTCCTGCTGTTATAGAGAAACTGAAAGAGAATCCAGAAGCAGTGAGAAAGACTGCAGCTCCTGTAGGTTAGCAGCTGATACAGACTGAGGAGCAACAGCAGTCTGTAGTTGAATGGCTTCAGTAAGTTGCACAGGAAGATAACTCTCTGCAATTGAAGATACATGAGCAGAGTGTTAGAGGAAGTGCTGGCTTAAATAGGCTGAAGGAGGAGGGCCATACTTAAAGGGGCAGTAAGTTAGAGCATTACACCCCCCTTAAATAAACCTAACACTACTCCCCTGAAGATCATCCTACCTTGAGCCGTCTTCAGCCAGCCAACCCACCGATGGAACCGAAGAGGAGATCCGGAGCGGCAGAAGTCTTCATCCAAGGGGCGCTGAAGAAGTCTTCCATCCGATAGAAGTCTTCATCCAGGCGGCGTCTTTAATCTTCATCCATCCGGAGCGGATCCAATCAGCCGCTCAGATTGAGCTTGCATTCTATTGGCTGATCGGAACAGCCAATAGAATGTCACACCCAGATATGTCACTCAAGTCTGGTGCTTGTAAGTTCTATCCGGTCCCAAACTGCCATACATATAAAACATCCCACGGTGCAAAATCAGCGTTTTCAGACTACCAACACACTCACGATGTCCGTGGTCACATGACACGGTCAGCAAATGCCGACGTGCGTTTCACCCCCACGTCATCAAGTGGGACGGGGCTTCCTCAGGGCTTTTTTCTCTCTCTGAATGTTGTGACATTTACTGAATAAGGGTGTGCACCATATATCTTAAATAGATTTCCCAAAATTAAGTTATTTCAGTAATCATTGGGAAGTATTAATATAGGCTAGTGTTTGCTCTTTCATTAGCATAGATATCCTGCCTAGTACATTTTCCAACTTGTGTTATACATTTTTGTGTTAATATGTGTATATACACATATTAACACATAAATATTTATGTATATAAGAATAAAAATGCTACAATTTATATTTTTTAATAAAATACACTACACTGTATTTTGAGGGCATTTGGGGCACATTTATAAAATTAACCAGAGATCTGATGTCTGGTTAGTTTTATAAGCCCTACTTGCTACTGCAAGCTCAAGGTAGCAATAACCAGCCACAAATTATCGCTTCACTTGTAATCTAGCCCTAAATAATAACAAACCCCCCAGCTCACAAAGGTTTTTGTTATAAGTTTTTTTTATTTATTTATTTGTTATCATTAATAATTTTGATCATATATATAGTGAATATACAGGCGTTCCTTGAGAGTTTTATGGGGGTTCCATAGAAGTAACCAGTATTTTAATGAGGAAACATTGGCAATCGTTTTTAATGCTCTAAACAATATCTGCCAGTTTAGGTGCACTTTTTCCCACATACTTGTCTCTCCGTCATTTCAGTGGTGAGATTAGCAATTGTAAGAAATCTACTGAATGTGCAGTGAAACTTAGCTTACATAGCTATTATTTGAACTATTACTAAACCATTTGTATATTTACTGATTGCACAGTATATGTTGTATAAACATGTTTTGAAAACTTGTCCGCACCACACTGCTAAGATCTGCATTTGCTGGCAATGTGGGGACAATGAGGCAAAGACAGCAATCCTATAGTTTGTCAAGGAAGTTATATTGCCACCTATCTGGACAGCGAGGGTCATCCCTTTTTTTCATAACATTTCTCCCGATGGATGGATTGCAAGTCTGGTGATTCAGAAATGAGCATTCCATTCCAGTCCTGGAGGTTTTCTTGGGAAAATTTTGGGAGGTATCAGTGGCTTTTCAAGAACTGGTATATGGGGGGCACTTCTCAAAGGCCCAATGGCATTTTGAGCCAGGGCATGATGAGGAAGGGTAAATACTCTCTCTGTGCAAAGAAAATCACAAAGACAAGGGCGCCTCCTCGTGTGATACAGTTTGGACAAATGTAAAAATAGGTGAATACAGATTTTATACTCACAAGTAAAGCAGCACTCTGTTGTGCTTATAGAGGCAGACTGGGAGTTCACAGTGTCCCAGTTCACTGAACAAGGCAGTGCAACAAATCACTCCAGGGTAGATTTCAATCAAGCTCAGGCTCTCAGCAAAGAGTTAAAATACCATAGTTTAATGGTGCAGTAAAATAAAATATAAAATGTCACAAATGTGACCGTAACAATGGATAAACAAGCAACTAGTTGCTCAGATCTCTGTCTGTTTCCTCAGGCTTCTATCCAAAGACTGAGAGCTCTGGCTTATAAATGCTAAATGACCACTCTAAGAGTGAAACATAACCACACCTATTCAGGTGTGGAAGTGAACCTGCCTCATCAGGTGTGTGAGTGCACACCTGTTTCAATCAGACCATAGTTAGAATACAATGATTAAAACCATTTCCAAATAATTCACATTCTACTAAAAAACAAACAAGTACTGTACAAATTGGTTAATAAAGGATGTAAAAAACAACAACCATAGCCAAACATTATCTTATGGTGGATATCATGTCAGCATCATATGTTATAGGATATTATTATGGTATTCTAAAATAGTAACATTAAAAAATTGTTCCCCACCCTTTTTTAAAAAAAATAAATAAAAAAAAATAATATATATACACACATACATATATAAAAAAAATACATGATATTCTAATTCTTGGTGTTCATATCAAATGTCTTAGTATGTTGTCAGTTAGTCTAAATAAGTTAAAGTTTTATTAAAGCACCTATTGATGTTAACAGCCTTTGGTCAAATATGTATAAGCAAGATTTTCTATAGGAGAGAGCCCTTTAAATTATGCAGGCCTTATTGAAAATATATATATATACACATCCACATCTACATATATATACACACACATACATATTTTAAGTCTAATGCACCTGGTGTTCCCAGGCAGTCTCCCATCCAGGTATTGACCAGCTTCCAAGATCAAACAGGATCAGGTACATTCAGTGAAGTTTGGTAATATCTTAATCTAAGCGATATGAAATGTATGTCTTAAGCAATAGTAAGTGTACTTAGTGAATATCTATTAACCTACTCTAATGTGTAAAAACGGGGTTGTAATACATTATGTTCAATATACAAAAATAAGATGGTATAGAAATACAGTAGTAACAATATTGTTTAATGTGTTGGAGATAATGTTGAGGTGTATATTGTGAGTGCAGACTTAACTAAAATGATACAATAAAAATATAAATGTTCAGTGAACAGTGTATATGTTTTCTAATGTGCAGCATATATATTCATAAATCCATAATAGTATGGGTGTATTACATGTATTAAACCGGTATATCCTATGTTGGTATAACAAACCCATATCTTGAAGTGGTATATATAGATATACATACACATGCATGAACACACATATACGTATATACACACACACATATATATACACATATATATACATACACATACATATATATATATATATACACATATACATATATATATATATATACACACACATACACACATACATACACACACACACACACACACACACACACACAAATACACACACATATATATACATATACACATATATACACACCCACACATACACATTGCATGTGCTCTAAATGATTGTGTTATATACCAATCATGACTATAATGTGATCAACCTTATGTGATGTATGATACATACATGTGTGCTGTGATATATAAAAGTGAAGAAGAATAAATGTATGACTATAAAGTCAATATGTGTAATATATAATATAAATTTGTACTGTGATATACAAAGAGGAGAAAAATAGCTGTAAAGGCAATATATACACCTCTGATAATACCTGTGTAATATTAAATAGCTATAGTGTTGCATGGAAAAAAATGATGACCTGATAATCCACAGCAAGATGTACAATAATATTATATTCAAAAAGCAGACATATCTATGTTCTCATTCAATCCTGTGGGAAAGAGAGTACCAAATTTATAGATCCAGTAAGTTTCCCTTTGACATAACTTTTTGAACCTATTAGTTCCTTGCTTGTATTGTATTCTCTCTAGAGGGGTTATGCAAAATTGACATTTAGTACCACAATGATGTTGAGCATGATGTCTTGATACACTATGTTTGAGGGAACCTTTCTCTATGTTTCTAAAGTGTTCTCCCTATCTGCTTCTGACTTTCCTTATGGTTCTACCTAGGTATTGCATCCCACATTTACAGGTTAATAGGTATATGACATAATTAGAGCTACAATCTAATCTATCCTTAAGTTCATATGTACATCCTGTGATAGAAGAAGTGACACTAATTGCCCCATGTGTGACATATTTACACATGTTGCATCTTTTAATTCTACATTTAAAGGCTCCTTTTTGTTGGTGTCTATTGTTGGACAGACCTCCTATTCCTGATGTTCTTTTGGACATTATGATTTTACTGGGGGCTATTTTCTGTTTAATGGTTGGGGCTCTCCGAAATGTAATGTTAGGGGAATCATCCAAAATCCCTTTTAAAATCGGATCTTTTTTAAGAAGGTACCAGTGTTTCTTAATTATTTTTGTAATGGCTTTATAGTTGGAGTTATAGTTAGTAATAAATGTAGTCTGCTTTTTGTTACTATTACATCTATTTAACCCATTATAAGGTAGCGGATTAAGAATTTAATTTCTATTTAGTTCTCTTGCCCTTCGGTAACCTTCTTCTAAGAGCATTGGAGGGTACCCTTTTTCAAGAAATCTATTTTTTAAGATAAGAGATTGCTCATCATATGTCTCTAATAATGTGCAATAACGCCTAATCCGTCTAAACTGACTAAATGGAATATTTTCCTTCCAACTCTTTAGATGGTTACTTTGATAGTCTAAAAAGTTATTGCTATCTACTAATTTAAAGAAGGTTTTGGATTGAACCCTATTATTTATATCCCAAGTGAGCACTATATCAAGATATTCAATTTCTTCCAAATGTATTTTGTGAGTGAAGGTTAGACCAAAATCATTAGTATCAAGTTTAAAAGCAAATTCTCTAGCTGAATCTAATAACCCATTCCAAATGATGATTAGATCATCTATGTATCTACCATAGAAGACCAGGTTCTCATCCCAGCTTCCACCGTTGATATAAATATCTTCAAAACAACCCATTACCAAATTAGCGAAGCTGGGAGCGAACCTGGTCCCCATGGCAGTACCCTTGGTCTGTATATAATAATTATCTTGATATTTAAAATAGTTATGTTTTAATATAAATCCAATTAGCTTCAATATATATTCTTTCTGAATATCTGGCATATAAAAATCTTCATTTATATATTCGGAAACACATTTTAACCCTATTTCATGTGATATATTGGAATATAGTGCGTTTACATCGCATGTCATCCATAGGTATTTACTTTTTCTTGCAATATTAGAAAGTTTATGAAGTAAGTCTGTGGTGTCCTTAATGTATGAGGGAAGTTGTCTAACATATTTTTGCAGAAAAAAATCCACATATGCTGATAGATGATCTGTGATACTATTCATGCCTGCTATTATAGGTCTACCTGGTGGTGTTTGTAGATTTTTGTGGATTTTGGGTAGGTGGTAAAAATATGGAATACTGGGATTTTTTGGTGTTAAATATTGTTTTTCTTTCAAGGTCAAGATACCTTCTTCAAATCCAAATTGAATAATAGAATTTAATTTCTTAGTGAACAGAAGTGTAGGGTCTTTATCTAGAGGCCTGTAGTACTCAAAATCCTTTATTATTCTATCTGCTTCCTTCAAGTAATCTTGATAGTCCTGTAGGACTATACCGCCCCCCTTGTCCGCCTGACGTATGACTATTGAATCATTTTTTGGCAATTTTAGAAGGACTCTCTTTTCATTAGGCCAAAGATTTGAATCACCTAGAACATGTTTAGGGATGTTGGCTAAATCCTCCAGAACCATATTTTGGAATACATCTATAAAAGAACCTTCTTCCCGAGGGGGCATGAAGGATGAGGGTAGGCATTTGTCTGAATGAATATAGCCTTCATAAAGGTTATCTACTAGTGGATCAATATCATTGTGAATCACTAACTGGGGATTTATTTCGGCCATAGCATCTGTTACAATAGGTATACCTTCAATACCTTTATTTTTCAAGATTTTTTTCGCGAAATATTTTTGTAAGGAGAGTGAGGAAGGGCCTACAATTCCATGTGCTGGCTAGGTGGAGTTGGGGAGTTTAAGCATAGTGGTGATGGGAAAAACAAGCATTATCACTGTTGGCTGGGGTTGATGGAGTAGGGGAACCATTATGCTGGGGGGCTAGTGCCCACACCTGACTCCCCCCCTGGCAACACAACTGGGATCTATGCATGTGTAGTGTGCGTTATGTGTTGAAGGTCCCCTCTGTTTTGTTTTTTTTAAAAATGTGCTTTAGTGAATGCGATGTTTCCTTCTTTATCTACAGGGCATGAAAACATTCTATGTTTAAGCAATTAGTCACTTCTAACAAGTTTTTTGCTGTTAGAACACTCTTTATTCTGACATAAAAATCTTTCATGCCAAGACAAAATGTTATATGAACTTGTCATTGTTACACACACATATACTTGTTACAATACTGACTGGAAAATGTTTTTATTTTCTTAGCTGGGAAAAAAAGTTGTTGCTTTGCAGTCTATTACTATAACAGAACAGCTTCATGACTGCTCCAGGTGCCTTAGTTTCCCCTTGCAGACAGTGGATGGGCGGCACTCCTACACACATCTAAATGTGATCACGGTTCCAACCTATCTTTATCTGTAAAATGAGGGTGAAACAGTTGCTAATATTTATTTTAAGCTGTGATGTTGTACCCCACATGCACAGTGAAATGTATGTATTATTTTATTTAAATACTGTTAATAATGATAACAAGCAAAAAAAAAAAAGTACATTTTTTTAAAAGAACATTGAGGTAGATAGACAAAATACCCCCCTTTGAGTATTTGCATTATAAAAATAATAAAGCCTTCCTCATAAATAAAATATCAAACTGAAAATTGCCCATTCAATAAACTTTTGCTTGTTAGTCTCAAAGGCCTTTACTAGTAGGTAACTTGCACACTGCTACTACAAAGTAAACAGTGATTGGCTATACAGATACCTCTCCACTTTTTAAATTTTGTGTGTGTGCTGGTTGAAGAACGCAACTGTGTATGCCCTGAATGGCTGCTCAGGCAGTCCAGGCAACTAGACAGATTAAGGACCATGATTTCAAGGAAACTAATTGTGTTGAATCAGCCGCTAACAATTTTCTGAAAAAAATAAATGAAACATCACAGATTTGGGGGCATCCAGAGAAACCTTCCTAAAGGGGGTCTTGTGAGGTAAAACAAAGTTTTGTTGACATTTATAGAAACTAAAGGGAAGTACAGTTTTTATATTTTCTTGTTTAATAAAAATTTAATTTATGCATACTAATTATTCTTTGATTTAAAAAAAAAAAAAAAATTCAGTACTACTCAACTTCAGACCACCTGTCGCATGGACCACACAAGATTAGAACAGATTTAAATTGCTTATATGTCTGCCGGGCATCTAATTGTAAGAACATAAGGTATTATTTCTTACTGGTTGATTGCTTCTTTATTTCAAACAGAGCATGTGGAAATTTTGTGAAGGTCAAAATTTGGAGTTTTTGTTTTTTAAGGTTGCATGAACAAAATGTTCTTTAAATAAAATTTGCATACTGGAATGTTTGTGAACACATTTTACCAAGCCCTAATGACAAGACCTCTAGATCAAATGGAGACATAATGAAATGTGGGAAAAAACTACCTAAATTATTAGAGTCACTGTTGGTTCTGTGGATCGTGAGTTGAGTCTTGTGTCTAGCATTAAAATCCCATTGAGGACCTTTTTTTAAAAAACTAAATCTTTTCTACTACAGTTCATAAAATGTTGTAACCCTTAAAAACCTTGCATAGGCAGCTCAACAAGGTTTTCAGATTAACCCCTGCATCACTTTTGTTTTTTGTTTGATATACAGGATATCAGTGTCTGAGGTTCTCACTCAAACACTTAAAGCTATGAAATACTCATGGAAATAATCAAATGAAATTCTGCAGGCCCCATATTTTTTTAAAATTTTTTTATTTAATTTTATTTTTATTGAGGTCATACAGCTTTGAACAGAAACAAGCTTACAGGACAATAACAGACATAAGCATATGTCTCGACAATAATATGAGTATTAAACAAAGCCCATAATTCACATCTGACACACAGAGGAGAAAAACATTTTCAAAGATAAACTCATGTGGTTGGAAATATATAAACAGGTCCTGTGTATTGGAATACTAACCTCTTTTATAATTATGACATTATTTCCCAAACCAATAGGTTGTAACTCATGGACAAGTAGAGAGAAATATGGGGAATATAGAAAACTTAAGAATAGCATTGTCTAGATCAGTTGTGTCATAGAGAGTGGTGAAGGATGGGGGATATCCTTAGCCGCTATATTGCAACAGGTAAATGAAAAATAATAGGGAAAATTACTAGGGAATCTACGTTCCTTTGTTTACTTGGTAAACTAACCCGGGGGGGGGCGGAGCCAGAGCTTCAATACCTCTGAGCCTATGACTATCGGGTAGACAATGTGCCTGGGGCAATGTTTATAGTATGGAGTTGAGAAAGTTCTAGGGTGCAGAAAAGTGAAGTGAAAACATAGAGCTTATTATGTCTCAGGAGGAGTTCATTGTACCTAAATATGAACTAGTACAAATTATAATCTATAATGTCATGGAGCTGTGAAACTGACTGTCATGTGAGACTGTTTTAGAGCCCTATGGTGAGATAGTCTGGTATCCAGCGGAGCATAGCAGTAATGAATGTCTATGTGTTATAGTATAAGGAGCTAAAAGTATCTAGTTGCATGAATACATTTACATTACGGTTCATATTGTAGGAGTACCAGTGGGCTTCATCAGCATATGTCAACACTCACCATGTCAACCCAGACAGCACCCATCATAGCAACAACAAAATGGGAACATCACAAAAACTGTAACTTGGCAAGATATATCAATTGTGCACAATAAACTGTTCTGTAGAAAACATTGCATACACAAACTGTGCAAAACACATACCAGTAAACTGATCGCCTGAGGGTGTCTAGATAGGCAATGGCTATCTAGAAACATAAACTGCAGAAAGGTGAAGCTACACCCCAGTATAGGTGGAATAGGAAGCTATGTTGTAGATTTGCTCCTAAAATACCTCTAAATATAGCTGGAGCAGTACATATATGATATGCCTGCTAGGCCACCTCGGCCGCAGGCAGCCCAGCAGACAGAGAAAAAGGTAATTGTAATAAGTCTAACCTAGCTCCACTGGTAAATAGCAATATCTACGAGACTGGTATACACATACATAAATCAGCATTGCTCACTTAATATTGGCTAATAGGCATCTAGGGTGCATAATCGCCTATAAAAGCACGGTATATATAATAGTGTCTCTAGTAGAACATATATGCTGAACGCAGAGTGTAATAAATGAGTGACAATAGAACTATATAAAAAATGTCAAGCAGTGTTATATATATGAACTAGTACTAAGGATGCATTCATATGAAACAAATAAGCCCCTGAGAATAATTACATATATCAAATAAGTCTCTGAGAATAGTTGCATATAGTGTTGTTCATCCATGAACGCATAACATAAGTAAATGGTGGTATTTCATATTGTCCCAGAGTCCCCAGATATGGGGAACTATATCTCAAATAGCAGTTTGAAAAGTTTAGTCGGCTCAGAGATCTAAAGCAGAGAAAAATGTTCACCAAGGGTATATTAGTCCAGGAATCTTATATGTTAAAACGCTCCAGGAGAATCAAAACGCAACTTGTAGCCCACACCTGGTTTACCAGGAAGGTTAAAAAGCAAACAGTCTGATAGGGTTTCAAGTTATCTCCCGGTTCCACTTCACAGCTAATCACCATGATAATAACCCCTGGTGTATGTGGCGGAGTATAAAAATGACTTCTCAGTAAGGGTACAACTGTTAATAACATATACACAGACATATGGCTACACATACTATCTAATGAACTTATAATATACATGAAAAATAAAAAGAACACAATACCTCGCGCATAAAACTAAACTGGTGTAAAAGGCATGAGACAAAAAGTTCAATGTCCGGCAAAAGTAACACACTGGTAATATTAATACCGTCCTGCAACAGTGCTTGTTTGCTTTTATAAGGGCTATTTAACAGGTTATCCCATACCAGTCTTCAGCTTACTGCAATTCCGTGATATCTGCCAATCAAACAGCATAAGATCTTGTTGCTCATGAATAATCCTTCCATCATTAATCTCCGATTGTCGCTGCACCTTCCAGCACAGAGAATCCTCGGCTTCCAACAGCAGTTTGTGGGTATGAATAGGTGGAGGAGGTTTGCTATTGCCGCGTGGGTCTAAAAAAATACTGAGACGGGATGGCCTTGCAGCTCGGGAGCGATCCCCCCAGTCCATTGCTGTGCTCAGTTTCCCCACAATCACATTCACACAGTCGCAATCACCCTTCTCACTCACTGCTTCTGCACCAGGCAGGTAAATAGGGATAGTGATTCCCTTAGTAGCGGTCTCGATATCTCCATCCAGCTTCACTTTGCCATTTTGGGATACGGTGTTGAGAACTTTTGTAGCGTCTGGCGGTGCAAGCTTCAGATAGTGGGTCAGTCTAGGCTGCCAGTGCTCTCTTGGTACATAGACATCCTATGTTAGCGCAGTTAGTACTCTTGGTGCCTTCCTTTAAGATCCCATTGCCAGCAATTGCAGCACCCTGTTCCATAAGGGTAATATTGCTCATCCGTGACCCTGCGCCATCTTGGGAGGTATGTCGTATATTAAATTTTTCAGACCACTGTATGAGTAAGGTCCATAGACCAAACAAGTGATCTCTTACCAAGTCACAAAGTCTGTCTTCGAGTGTTCCCTCACTCATTGTCGGTAGGAGAGGATGACAGAAAGAGTTCTCTTCAATAAGATTAGCGTCCTCCATGCTAGTTTCTGCTGCCTCTCAATCAATGCTCTGTAACTGCCCGGTTAAAAACTTTAAAGGGACACTGAACCCAAATTTTTTCTTTTGTAATTCAGAAAGAGCATGCAATTTTAAGCAACTTTCTAATTTACTCCTATTATCAATTTTTCTTCGTTCTCTTGCTATTATTATTTGAAAAAGAAGGCATCTAAGCTTTTTTTTGGTTTCAGTACTCTGGACAGCACTTTTTTATTGGTGGATGAATTTATCCACCAATCAGCAAGGACAACCCAGGTTGTTCATCAAAAATGGGCCGGCATCTAAACTTACATTCTTGCATTTCAAATAAAGATACCTAGAGAATGAAGAAAATTTGATAATAGGAGTAAATTAGAAAGTTGCTTAAAATTTCATGCTCAATCTGAATCATGAAAGAAAATTTTTGGGTACAGTGTCCCTTTAAAGTTTATCTTTGGTGCTTCTGAGTCTCCAATATGTGCCCTTGGTCAGGGGTCTGGGTGATAGATAAAAATATACTAAATATTTCAACTACAAAACCCCAGAAATCAAAATTGAAAACAGGAGATCCTGTATTATGCTTCTAGTCGCTTCGGCAGTTAGCTCCGCCCCTCCCAAAATTCAGCAGGCCCCATATTTTTTATATTTAAACCTTTTAAAGTGCTACAAAGAGAACAGTATTACAAGTTGCCCATGCAGAATCTGTATGATTTCAGAAAACTCTTCCTCAGATATTTTATTTTAACACAAAAGTGTGTCTGTGTGTGTGGGGTGGGTGGGTGATGTAGTAGGGGTCAAAATTAAATGTTGCAATAATTTGAGCAAATCCATTCAATGGGGCCAATTAATCATGTGTCTGGCGGACATGATCCGCTGTAGCGATCATATCCGCCAGACATCGATAAATCCAGAGTCCCGACAGCATATGCTGTCTGCATTTATCAGTCCACAAGCAGTTCTGGTGAACTGCTTGAGCAATGCCGCCCCCCTGCAGATTCCCGGTCAATCGGCTGCTAGCAGGGGATGTCAATCAACCCGATTGTATTCGACCGGGCGGATTGCTGTCCACCGCCTCAGAGGCAGCAGACGAGTTAAGGAGCAGCAGTCTTAAGACAGCTGCTTATTAAAGGGACAGTGAAGTCCAAAAAAAACTTTCATGATTCAGATAGACATGCAATTTTAAACAACTTTCCAATTTACTTTCATCACAGATTTTGCTTTGTTCTCTGGGTATTCTTAGTTTAAAACTAAACCTAGGAGGTTCATATGCTAATTTCTTAGACCTTGAAGGCCGCCTCTAATCTAAATACATTTTGACAGTTTTTCACCACTAGAGGGCGTTAGTTCATGTGTTTCATATAGATAACATTGAGTTAATGCACGCAAAGCTACTCTGGAATGAGCACTGATTGGCTAAAATGCTTGTCTGTCAAAAGAACTGAAATAAGGGGGCAGTTTGCAGAGGCTTAGATACAAGGTAATCACAGAGTTAAAAAGTGTATTAATATAACTGTGTTGGTTATACAAAACTGGGGAATGGGTAATAAAGGGATTATCTATCTTTTTAAGCAACAAAAATTCTGGTGTTGACTGTCCCTTTAACTCCTGTTTCCGGTAAAATTGAAGGCTCGCGTGGAAACAGAGGCATTGGCATTTTTTTTAATATGTCAATAGTTTTCTAAATCTACTAACAGAAGGTGATTGTAGTTTAAAGGGATTTATGTGATGAGTCCAACTATAAATACCAACAATTTGTTACCTTAATGGAGTTTAAAAAAGTCTCACTTATAATAATAAGAGCTCACAAGAGAGGGTCAAGGAAGTGCAGTTGTCCCTTTATCAGATTGAATGCATCTCTAGGGTCTGACACTGGGAGGTAAATAAAAAAAATATCACATATCTCTGACACATTACAACTTAAATGAACATGTAATTTATGATGTATTAATGTGTTACATATAAGTATAACTCATAGACTCTGATAAATAATTTTACTAACAAAAACAGGAACTTAATAATAAAAAGAAGCAATTACATGACAATGTGGAACTTGTAACAATTACAGTTTCACAATGCTGCAATCTGTTGCTTGGCAACTGTATACACTACACTAATACATACATTCTTAAAGGGACGCTCAAGTCAAAATAAAAGTTTAATGATTTGCAATTTGAAACAACTTTCTCACATTTTTAATTCTATTAACAAAATGTGCACTGTATTTTTATATTTACATGTTATGAGTCACAGAATATATGTATATGCATTTGTGATTGGCTGATGGCTGGAGGAGTGGAAATTGACATAAATTTGAAATTTGTTAGAAAAAAATGTACTACTTTTTTTAAGGGCTATTTTCCGACTAAGTGCTATTGCATTTTCTTTTTATTATGCATTTGTTGATTATGCAAATCTACTGTACTTACTGGTCATTTAATTCAAAAGTGGATCATCTAAATATTATGTGTGAAAATGGGAATGTCAGACTAAAAAGTAGTATCCTTCTGAATCTGTGAGAATATAGCTATACAAAAAAGCAACATATACATAAACATACTCAATGGATAAGCAAAGCATCACATACCCCTTCAGATAACATATTGTTGATATAAAAATGTAAATGCTTTAAATCCTTTCTGTACATTTTACTAATTAACAGCAGGAACTTAAAAAAAAAGGTATTACATGACATCAAGAAACTAGTAACAAACATAGTTTCACAATGCGGCCATCTGTGTTGATCAGTTGCTGTATACTCTACACTAATACATAACACTCCTTTCCCCTAGACCTTAAAGTCTTTAAAATAACAGGGACAGTAAATATTTTTTCTTGGACGTTCAGGATCTAAATTTGGAGTTGGTTCATTTGGACCATCATTTGGGCTTGTCAATTCTTCCTGTGCACCGTTGGTTGGATTGTGAGATTATGGCTCTATATCAGAAACTGCAGGAAAACTGTAATTTTTTTTGGGACCGCTTTTGGATCGGATCCAAGTGACTTTGTAATATCCTACCAACAGCAATCTGTACTTTGTATGATACAGGTCCAGTGGCCATAGGAACTTGTGCAGCTATCCATTTAGGTCCAGTAGAATAGTTCCTTATATAAACAGTACTGGTAGTTTGAAATACTCTAAAAATAAAGCCTTAGAGCTCTTACGGAACTGTGATTCTTGTTTCTCCTATAGCTCAGATGTTAATTGATGTAGATGATCCAGACAAGTTTTAAGGCGGCAGTTCATAAGTAACTCTGCTGGACTACAACCTGTACTATAACATGTTGTTGTAGAAGGAAATTAGCAAATCTACAAGTCCAATCTCCTCCAATTATCCTTTTTAATGAGTTGTTAGTCTGAACCATATGCTCAGCATGACCATTTGATGATGGATGGAAAGGTGCTTTTGATATGATATGATTGATATGACGGATCTTATTTCTTAGAAACCGTAGGTTAACCCAGCGCTAGGTGTGTGTCTGCCTATAATGCTCCTAAAATAAATTAGGTACCTAGCTACCCCAGAGAGATTAGATAGTAGGGTATATTTAGAAGCACACTAAAAAGAAGGCTGGGGCAGAATAAGAGTGAAATATGTCCAAAGCTCGAGGTTTTACTTCAAACCTATATGTGTACAATCATGCGTGTTCAAGATATCTAAATGAATATACTATTAGGTATAATTAGAACGCTGTATCTTATAAAATATATTTATGTCTGTTAAAATATGTTTTGAAAGAGTGTACTTGTTCCAAAATCTGAGTACAAATTAACAATGTTTAAGTACATAACATGGATCCATGTGATACAATGTACTATAAATTGAAAAATATATAAAATATATATAAAATATATAAAAAACAGTACAATGGGTAAAGAACAATACAATAAGATCCTAGAAAATGTATGGATCACGTTAGTGGTATAGTTCAAATAGTCCCAGAAAAGTCTATGATAAATCTGTGTCGAATCCTAAAGTGATGTTGTGCCAAAAATTGATGAATTCACTATGCAAAAAATATAAAAAATAATGCCTTAAAACTGGTGAAGAAAGTGCAAAAAGTAAAAAAATAAGATACAAAGAAATTGGGTTAAGATTTTCCAAAAAGTGCAAAAAATGCAAAAGATTGCAAAAATACAAAAGTACAAAAATATAAAATTGCAAAGATGTAAAAATGTAAAAAATGTCTTATATTATAATTCCAGAAGTGGATGATAGGGTATCTTACTAGAGGATGTTGTTTTTCTTAAAGAAGATCCTCCTATGTGTGATAATTCTGAATCCTTTCTATTTTTAGGTTTCAGAATTATCACACATAGGAGGATCTTCTTTGAGAAAAACAACATCCTCTAGTAGGATTCCCTATCATCCACTTCTGGAATTATAATATGACAATTTTTACATTTTTACACTTTTGTTATTTTATATTTTTGTACTTTTGTATTTTTGCAATCTTTTGCATTTTTTGCACTTTTTGGGTAATCTTAACACAATTTCTTTTTTTTTTTTTATTCAATAATTTTTATTATTTTTTTTATGTTTCAAAACATTACATCAGAAAATATCAAATCAAGATCTGAAACAATAATTGAGATGCAATAACAAGTATCTTCATCCTTGAACCTTTCCATACAATACAACCATACAAAATAGTATCCAATCTCTTAATATTGCCCCAAGTCTGGGGAAAGAGGGGAGTGGGGGGATAGGAAAAAGAAGAAGAAGATAATGAGGGAGAGGAGCATATCAGTGGTTCAAATGTTGACCTTGGTCCTTTTGTTGGTTTTTATTTAAGCTATCTATGATCTAATCCAAACTAGAGAGGCCCTGCTCCCATATAAAGAGCATGTCGGTAAAAAAAATCATGTTTTCCCACATAATAAAAATTGTGTTTTTCCAGTGTTAGAATGTGCTCTACCTCTGCTATCCACTGTGTATGAGTCAGAATATCTTGGGTTTTCCACATTCTGGGTATCAGTCTTTTTGCACAAGCTAGCATCAGTTGAAGGAGTCTTGTACGATACATACAGTGTAATGGTGGGATGATATTGAGCAAAATAAGTTTAGGACTAAAAATGATGTGTAACCCTAGTATCTTGTTAATACATCCCTCTATCCGTTTCCAAAATTCAGACAGGAGGGGGCAATCCCACCAAATATGTACCATAGTACCTATCCCCCCGCAACGCCTCCAACAAGCTGAAGAAGCATTAGGGTAGATATATCTAAGACGCTGCGGTGTCAGGTACCAACGAGTGAGTATTTTATAATTCATTTCGGATATGAACAATGAGGTAGAGGCAGAATGTGACATTTTAAAGCTAGTCCTCCAGTCATCATCTGCAACATTCTCTAGAATTTCCATATCCCACTTCCAAATGAAAGTAGGACGCTGTTCTGGGAAAGACCCTCTTAACAATTTATATGTTAGCGAAAGATGTGCTCGTTTGATCTCGGGATTTATACATAGCTTCTCAAATGCTGTTAATTGTCTGAGTACATTAGTTTTACATGTATTATCATAAAGCGCGTGTCGTATCTGTAGGTATGAATACCAGCTATGGAAGGGTGGTCCCAGTTCATCGTGTAACCTTGTCCTATCTTTGATCCCTCCTGACTCTACCATGAGGTAAATTGGTAGATTTTGTAAGTGCTCCTCCTTATTCATATGGCTAAAAGAGGCATTTTGTAAAAAAAAATCTGATTGCCTAATATGGGGTAAGAGGCGAGATTGGAGTGGAAATTCCTGCATTGTGTGCTAACACGTAGTCCCATATGTCCAGGGTAGCCTTGACATAATTATTCTGATATTCTAGTGGTGGTCTATGGCTTTTGGGCATCCATGCAATATCTCTCATACATTTAGTCTTCAAGAGAGAGCTTTCAACCTGCACCCACAAGGCAGACTGACTAGAGTGGGTCCAAGAGATCACTCTGGCCATATGCACAGCTCTATAGTAGTTTAGAAGGTTTGGGACATTAAGTCCGCCATCTTCTTTATGCATGTATAGCGTTTGTTGAGAAACTCTAGGTCTCTTATAGGACCAAATGAATGAGTTGATCATTTTCTGTTGGGCTTTTAGATATGAGACCGGCAGGGCCATTGGCAATTTCTGGAAAAGGAATAAGTATTTTGGTATTAGCATCATTTTTATAGTGTTGATCCTTCCCATCCAAGATAGATGTCCCTGCCTGTGCCATCCTTCTTGTAGGGTTTTTACTGAGTTTTGAAGACTAAGATAATTAATTTGGAATAAATCTTGGTGGTTGTGTGGTATCATTAATCCTACATATTTAAGCTTGTCGGTGATCCGAAAGGATGTATGATATTTCACAAAGTCTATATCTTGTTGAGGCAGATTCAGTAATAATATACCCGACTTCTCCATATTAATGGAGAAGTTAGATACCTGGCCATAGTCCTCTAGGGTCTGTAATAAAGCGGGTAGAGTAGTAGAGGGCGACTGGAGGGTAAGAATCACGTAGTCTGCAAAAAGCAGACATTTCTGATGAATGTGATTATATTGTAGGCCTAGTAAATCCTTGTTTTCTCTGATTTTAATAGCCAAAATCTCTATGGTTATAGCGAACAATAGTGGTGACAATGGGCACCCCTGGCGGGTACCATTTGTTATCGGAAAGGGTTGGGATATAGTTCCATTTACTCGACTCTAGCTTGAGGGCCAGAGTATAACACTTGGACTCTAGCCACAAAGGCTTCAGAGAAGCCAAACTTTGACAGGGCCCCCCACATAAATTGCCAGCTGACCCTGTCAAAAGCCTTCTCTGCATCAGTCGATAGAAGTGCTAGAGGGGTCTTATTATTGTGTGAAGTCTGCAGGGAATGTAGGACTCTGATTATGTTGTCCTTTGCTTCTCTACCTTTAATGAAGCCAACTTTATCTGGGTGTATGAACTTGGGTAATATTATATTAAGACGATTGGACAATATTTTAGCATATATCTTTATGTCGATATTTAGGAGTGAAAATGGTCTATAGTTACCCGCCAGGGTTCCCAACTCGTCAGCCTTTGGAATTACTGTAATAGTAGCTTCTAATAGAGAGTTGGAAAAGTCCTCTCCCTTGTCAATTGATGTGAATAGTGCATGTAGTGGGGAACTTATCTGTGATTGGAATAGTTGATAGAATTTGGCAGGTAGTCCATCCGGTCCAGGAGACTTTCCATTTGGAAGTGCTTTAATAGTATTCAACATTTCTTGAATTGTTATAGGGGCATCTAGAATATGGCAATCATCTTCTGAAATTTTTGGGGTCTCTAAGGTGTTAAGATAGCGTGTGATATTGCTAATATTTTCTTGAGTTATATTGGGGTTGAGGTTGTATAATTTAGTGTAATAGGATACGAATGTATCCACGATTTCTTCATGTTCACTGACCAATCTACCGGAGGGGTGTGAAATAGATCTGACAAATGACTTGTACTTTTTCTTTTTAAGTGATCTTGCCAGTAGGCGCCCTGCTTTATTACTTTCTGCGAAAAATTTGGCCTTAGTGGTTAAAGCTCTCAGATGTGCTTTTTGGGTAAGAAATTTATTGAGACAGTCTCAATTTTCGTATTTTAGCCGTGTGTTTTATTAGATAACCCCTAATATAGCATTTATATGCTTCTCAATTGTTCCCTACAGATGTGTCTTGTGGTTTATTATTTAGGAAAAACTCATCAGTTGCCTTGGTCAGCTCTTCTATTGTGTCCTGACTTGTCAGAATGGTCTCATCCAGTCTCCAGTTTAGTGTATTTTTCGGTCTAGTGGGCCAATGGAAAGTAGATATGACCATGCTATGGTCCGACCATGGAGTATGTGATATTTTGGATTGGGTTATATTAGTTAGGAGCATCTGACTACACATTATATAATCTAACCTGGAGTAAGAGTGTTGAAGGTGAGAAAATAATGTATAATCCTTCTGTGTAGGGTGTACTACTCTCCAAGTGTCGAACAGAGAGATAGAATGTAAAGCAGCACAGTTGGCTTTTAGAATTTTATTACTGAGGTATGATTTCCCTGTGGAGCTGTCTAGGGAAGGGTGCATAGTAAAGATGAAATCCCCTCCCAAAATAATTGGGCCTTTTGAGATATCCCAGATAGCATTAATAACTGATTTATAGAACAGGGGTGTAGGCCTATTTGGGGCATAGACATTGACCAAGGTGACTAAGGTGCCGTAATACAGCCCTACTAGAATCAACAGTCTTCCCTCTTTATCTGTATATTTCTGATGCAATTCAAAGGGGGCATTTCGCTTGATTGATATGCAAACCCCATTTTTCCTACTTAAGCCTGAGCTAAAAAAATGTTTATCAAAATATTGTGTGGCTAGTTGAGGTTCGTTTCGTTTCTTAAAGTGGGTTTCTTGTAGCATAACTACATCAATGCCCTTCTTATGGAAGTTAAAGTATGCTATGGAACTGCTGCTGTGACAGTGTTCATTTCCAAAATTAATGTCTATTAGCGAAGTCACTGGGCGTATATATCTTTTTGCAGCCACCCACGAACCAAAAGGCTTATGTCTGATAAAAAAGGTAGTAGGAGAAAGAGGAAGAAAAGGGAAGTTAGAAGAAGGGGGGGAATAAACTAGAACATTTTGGACAGAATGTACTTTGTTGTATTATTTAAAATTACCACAAACGGTAGTATGGAAAGGTATTACAATGCAAAAATTGCGAACTTGAAAAACTTTCAAAAGATGAGGCAGAATAACAAACCGAGTAGCTACATACATTGCTAATATAGTATTCAGCATAATATAAAATAAGCAATATGAATTTGTATTAACTAAAACATAATATCTCGTACTTAATGGTAATATTTTTAATTTAAGGGTACACAGAAACACGATCAAGGGAGATTCTATAGGCATTTGTACTTATATTTCCATATTGTATTCAACACTAACATATCGGTCTTTTCTGATCTATATCTAGATGTCAAAAATGTACTAGATCAGTTACATCCATGCGCACCCATGCTGCTCCACCCCTATCTTTGATATAGTCAAATATAAATAGCATTTATGCCTGATAGAATTGGGCAGATTCATCTGAAAGCGCCCAGAGGTGTGAGTGAGCCAATACAAGGCAAGAAACAGTCATTGCTTAAGCAGTTCTTATTATCACAAATCATTTCTTCCAATACATTAACCTTGGTACTATATCAATAGCTAAGGTCTTCCTAGCAATAAGATTATATATATATCTATTAATTAGCCTAGATTAATTAGTCAGCTAGAGGGTTAACTTTTAGAAACAAGGTAAACTGTTAGAGCATACAGGCTAATTGAAGATACATCAAACATCAAACTTAAAAACATCAACTTCAAACAGCTATTACACGAGTTAATCAAACCTATACACAGTTTAACAAGACATTTGCATGGAATATACTTGCTGCTTTTCCTTACAGTCCCTGCAACTCTCCAATTATCATCAGCATGGTTCTGAGAGCAAGTTGTGTCCGATCCATGTCATATAAAGTCTGACAGAGACAGATAGTAAGGGCCTAGCCTGTGTTAAGGTAAAAAGCAAAAGGTCCCAACATGGTCACCCTGGCTGTATTGAGTCAGTATCCACTGGACTAATCTGTTTCCATTTAAGTTGGCTCGCTGTCTTTGCCGGCCAAGGTCTCCTCTGAGGTTTTGGGGCCGTTCGTTCCATCAAAGGGTTTTGAGGTGGCAACTCCGGATCCCTGCTTGGAGAAGGAATTCCCATGATATTACAAAACTTATCAATGTCAGATAGGTATCGGCATTCCTATCTATCCCCATTTTTTTAGAAATCACTGAGGTGGGAAATCCCCATCTGTATGGGATCTTTAATTGTCACAGATGAAGAGTCAAAACCGAAAGGTCTCTCCTTTTTTGCAAAGTTCTTGCGGATAAGTCTTGGAAGATCTGTATACGGTTTCCTTAGTACGTCACTGCCTGTTGTTTTCTGGCCAGATTGTATATATCTTTTCTGTGGTGGTAATTCTGAAATCTGACAATAATATCTCTAGGCGGAGAGTCAGCGTCAGGTTTAGGATGCAGGGCTCTATGTGCTCTATCCAGAATAACATTTGTCAACTCCATGTCCTCTGCACCAGCCATTTCTGAGAAAAGACCTTGTAGGAAGTCTTGTATTTCGTTATTTTGTACCGTTTCAGGAATTCCTCGGAATCGTAAGTTGTTGCGTCTAGTACAATTTTCGAGGTCATCTAACTTATCCTCCATTTCTACAAAGTTTTGATGTTGATGTATTACTTTGGATTTTAGATCTGCCATCTTTTGGGAGAACACATATTCATGCTCTTCTAATGAATCGACTCTGCGGCTCAAGTCTGAAATGTCCTTTTTCAGTTCTGCGCATTCCTTCTTTATACATGTCTTAACCTGATCTATTAGAGCTTCCATAGCCCTGTAGGTTATAGGTGGTTCATCAGCTATTTCATTTGCCTCAGGTGTCGAGCACCTGGAGTTCTCAGAGCAATCTTCCCTTTCCTCTGAAACATTGGGGTGTAAAGGAGTTGATCCATTTTTATGTTTATTCTTGTCCGCTTGTTTAAAGAAGGCACTGACAACGTCCTGCGACTTTTGAGGTGTTTTTTGTGGCTTATCAGATTTTACTACTCTTCTCTGCGACATTTTCCTGAATTCGAATGTCCGTATAGTTATAGTAGAATTGGCCTTTAATAGATGAGCCCTATTCCTCAAGGGATTTACTCTAACAGAGCGATCTCGGGAAAAGGAAGGTGGATATTACCCACTGACATAAAAGACAACGGGAAAAGGAGTGGGAATAGGGCTGAGTATAGTGATTTGATAGGGCTGTGTACTCTATATAGATGTCTCTAGAGTGAAATGTTAGGAACTCTCTCCCCTCCACTTTATATATGCTAGAGGTAATACTGGATTGATTTCTAGTGTCTCTAGATTTCCTAGTGAGCAGACTTATAAACAGTGAGGTTAAGAGTTGGGCTTGGGGCCCAAGAAGCAATCCGGACCCTACTAGGCCTGCTGGTATCTCTTTCAAACAAAAAAACTGTGAAGTATTTTTAATACTTGAATGATATCTCTTATTTCACCAAACGTTCTTTGCTGAGATCTTAGGTAATTAGAAAAATAAATCCTTGCTTATTATAAGCAGTATGCGTTAATGTGTGCGAGGCCAACTATCAGTTATTTTACAAGTGTATCCCAGCATGAAAGATTTTATGATAGATCAGCTATAAAAATGATCGTTAATAGCTTGTCTTCAGTGTCAGTTCAAAACTGCCCTCCTAGGAACTGTAGATACCAAGCTGCCATTTAACTGCATCACAAGCCCTCCATGTGCTTTCAAACTAAAGGCTAGCACTGCAGTATAAAGTTCAGAGGTGATAAGCTTTGCTTTCAATATCTTGCTCAGTCATACGATTATTATTCTGTATATCTCCTTAACAGCTTCTCATATTGTAGCTGATATTGACTTTGTTTAATAAGCTCTGTAACCGGGGTAAAGAAGTCCCCTCAATGCTTACAAGTCCCCTTTACCTGACAGTTATGACCCATCAAGCCCGTGCACCATTAGGGCAGCCAAGTTTCACATACAGGTTATTTTTAATCATCATCTTCGGCAGTCATCACATCATTAGTCTTACCGGTAGCTTTGTCTGGTGCATATGAGACATCCCTTGTGCCCCGGAGTGGAGCCCCGACCCTCCGGAGTGTTACCAGGCTGACTCGTGTGTTAGAGGATCACTACAGTTGCAACTTCGGCTGGCGGTAGAAGTCCGTGAGTACTTGTCGGCTCAGATGATCCTCCAGGCAGTAGATGGGGTACAGCACGTAGCTATTATTTACCCGGCGATCTCCATTTTGCTGCGTCACAGTTTTTAGACCTCCGCACCTTGTCCTACAGCTGATCACCGCAGATCTGCTCCATAAAAACTTTGAGTGGTATCTATGTGATCCCGATAGTTTCACATAGCTAGTTGTACATCTAGATTTTTAAAAGGAGCTCAATAGAGTGGTTTAACTGCTCATAGCTCCCAGTCTGTCACAAGAGCCTTAGTTTTTGGCAGCCATCTTGGTTGACCGCTGGCTCCGCCTCCCAACCCAATTTCTTTTTATCATATTTTTTCACTTTTTGCATTTTCTTCACCAGTTTTAAGGCATTGTTTTTTATATTTTTTGCAGAATGAATAATGAATTCAGCACGACATCCCTTGACACGGATTTATCATAGACTTCTATCACAGACCTTTCTGGGTGGCTTAGTTTTTTTTTTAGAGTTAGGTTTTTTATGTTGGAGGGTTGGTTGGGTGGTGGGTTTTACTGGGTTGGTTGGGTGGTGGGTTTTACTGTTGGGAGGGTCTTTGTAATTTTTTTACAGGGAAAAGAGCTGATTTCTTTAGGGCAATGCGCTACAAAATGCCCTTTTAAGGGCTATTGGTAGTTTAATGTAGGCTAGGGTTTTTTGTTTTGGGGGGCTTTTTTATTTTGATAGGGCTATTAGATTATGTGTAGTTGTTTTATTTTGGATAATTTTGTTTGTTTTTTTTTCGTAATTTAGTGTTTGTTATTTTTTGTACTTTAGTATTTTTTTATTTTTTGTAATTTAGTATTTTTATTTTTTGTAATTGTAGATTTAATTTTTTTAGTAGGGTAAGGTTTTTTTAATGTGTTATTTAATTATTTTAATTTGTAGTTATTTTAATTTTAGTATAATGGTAATGTTATTTTAATTTATATTTTAATTTTTTTTATTTTTTTTTCCCAGGTAGGTTTTTATTTATTTCAAGATAGGGATCTTGTAATTTTAATTTAAAGTTAGGGGGTTGTTAGGTTTAGGGGTTAATAGTTTAATTTAGTTTTTGGCAATGTGGGGGGCTGGTGGTTTAGGGGTAAATAGGTTTATTTAGTGGTAGTGATGTGGGAGGCCAGAGGTTTAAGGGTTAATAACTTTGTTTAGTGTCAGCGATGAAGAGGAGCGGTGGAATAGGGGTTAATATCTTTATTATAGTGTGGGCGATGTTTGGATGCAGGGGAATAGGGGTTAATAACTTTAGTATAGTGGCGACGATGTAGGGGAGCGGCGGAATAGGGGTTAATACATTTTATTAGTGGCGGCAATGTCGGGAGCAGCAGATTAGGGGTTAATAACTTTAAAATAGTGTTTGCGATGCGGGAGGGTCTTGGTTTAGGCGTTAATAGGTGGTTTATGGGTGTTAGTGTACTTTGTAACAGTTTAGTTATGAGTTTTGTGTAACAGTTTTGTTGCGTAAAACTCATAATTACTGGTCTCAGATTGCGAAACGGATCGTGTCGGTATAGGGTGTAGTGCAAGCTTTTTAGCCTCACTGCAAAACTTGTAATGGCAGCCATTTTTTCGAGTGCGGGACTGATGTTGCGTTACAGGCTAAAATGCTTGAGGCACAGTTATACCGACAAGAGTCGGAATGGCTGCATTGTGTTTTAACACTGAAATGGCAATTTTCTCAGCGTTAAAACACAAACACAAACACAAAACGTGTAATATAGGTGATAGTCTAATATCTCCAATAATGTAAAATCACATAAATATATATAAGGCATCTGACAATGACCTTCTAAAATTACTAAATAAACAGGCTTAAAAGTTCATATATAATCTTGAAAAAGCCTGCATACAATTGAAATGCGTTGAAGGCGGTGTCAGTGCAGATAACTGACTGCTATTGTTTGCCACTAAAGAAGTGTAATGGAGTGGGTGAAGTACCTGTGTATGTAGGAGTACAAAAGGATAGAGCTACGGTGGACCACCCAAGTTACAGCTGTAAATGATCTTCTGGATAAAGGTAAGTTGCGCAAGTTGAAAGCTGCAAGGAAACACACAGCAATAGTGTTGTCACCGTCAGTTGATTTTCATTAAGAGCCAGCAAGGTAAGGCTAGCACTCTCCGACGGTGCAGTAGCACTTTAGGCACCACTTTCACTCGGACATTGTTGTTCTGGGAGGAAATTTACTGTGAAGTCTGTCCATTCACATATATGGAATTATAAGTGTATTAACATTAAGATATAGGTTTGGAAATTTGCCCATTAAGCTTTTTTTTAAAAAAAACTTTAGTGTTGGGAAGACGTCACCTTTTTTTTTTTTTTTTTTGTTTTGTTATTTGCTGCCAATATCTTTTTTTTTTTTTTAATTAAAAGCTTTATTGAAAGAATACAAACACAACATTGTGATACATTACAGGGAAGACAATAAGCAACAAAGATATATTTTATCTGCATCCTACAGTTGTAAAGGAAAAAATCCCCATTTGGAGCTTAGCCTGGGCCGAGCTTAAGAGGATTCAATACTTGGGATGTGATGGGGAGGGGGGATATAGAATGTCCAAAAGTCCATCCTCCACCGCAATATTTCAAGATGAGATGCAGCGGAGTTAAATAAACATTGATAAGAAGTAATCTATTAGGTTACAACGGTGTGAGATATAACAGTAACATAGGTAGTACAGATAATGCTGATAATGCAGCTAATGCATGGCCACCGGGGGGGGGGGGGGGAGGAGGAGGGGGAGGGGAAGGGGGAAGGGAGGGGAAGGGGGGAAGGAAGAAGAGACGGTGCCCTGTCCCGTCCGTGTTGAAATGTCAATCCTCAGTCAAATGATTTGCCTGAGGAAAAAGCGCGGTTAGCGCTTAGAAGCGCGTAGCAATTTAACACAGGTTTATTGTCTGATCTGTGTATTTTTATATTTCTTTTATTAAATATTTTATACTCATTTCTACACTGGAGTCTTCTTCCTTTGGTCCTGACGTTCATCAGCAGTCCATTTGGAGTTCATCTCCTATTTCAGCAGCATTACCTTGGTTTAAATGTGCACTAGGTCACCATAATATACCTAGTATGCTCCATTTGCACTACAGTGTGCAATACAATTTGTGAGTATTCCCTTGTTATCATAAGTAGATACTCATTATATCTCCATAATTGATATGCACTAGGGGTCGCCCTCTTTTTCCACATCTTTTCAAACTACAGATCTTTCTGATTTTGGGAGGAGCAGCCTGCACGGTGCACAGTTTACTGGGACACTGTGAAGTTCCCAGCACACTCTCCTAGGCATTATCTCTGCCTTTCTACATTGTGAGTATGTTTCTTATTCTTATCCTCCATTTGTGATTTATTGGCTACACTAGGAGGCGCCCTTTTTCTGCTTTGTTCTTGTTAAGAACAGGAGGGTGCTGAGCGTTAGTGATCCCTCCGCGAGTTTCCTCGTGGGAGGGCCGGGTTCTGGATCGAGGAATGTGCAAGTCTGTTGGGTTGTCGGGAGGAGAGTCGGTGTGTTTGATGGAGATCCTCAATGCATCACAGAATCGTGGAAGATCTTCTTTATTTCTGAACACAGCAGTTGTGTCTCCTCTAGTTGCTATGATGCTTACCGGAAAGCCCCATCTGTACTGGATATTTTGTTCTCGTAGGGTAGTGCTTACATAAGATAACTCTCTTCGTTTCTGCAGGGTGGCGGGGCTCAGGTCAGCAAAAATTTGGATTCTGTTCCCTGCATGTGTAAAATCTTTCTTCTGCCTTGACAGCTTTAGTATCTCTTCTTTATCTTTAAAGTGTAAGATTTTGAGAATAGCATCCCTTGGAGGGGCTTTTGGGGGAGGTTTCGCACGCAGAGCCCTGTGTGCTCTCTCAATTTGAATCTCTGGTGAGCTGTTTTCACCTTTAAGGGTGCGGAAGAGGTCCTGCAAACATCCTTCCAGGGCATTTAGTTGGATGCTTTTGGGATACCCCCGGTTATCTAAATCCTCCACCTTGTCCAGGAGGTGATGGATGGTCTCATCTTGTTCATATGCTATCCGGGAGATGTGTTGTATATCATTGAAGGCGACCTCATGGCTTTCCTCTAGTGTTGTGACTCTCTGTGTCACTCTTGAGATATCCCTTTTCAGCTCGCCATACCAGTTCTTGACCTCTGATACTATTTCCTTTACATCTTCTTTTGTGCATAGCGACTTTAAATCTTCTTTTGTGAGGTATGATGCAGAGTGTGGTAACAACAGGGCATTCTGATCAGTGTCTTTAGTGGTGCTATTACTTGGATTTTCAATTTGGGGTGAAAGGCCTGTCTCGGGCTGTCTAAGGTAGCTTTGCAACATCTTTGAGCTTGACAGCCAATCAGGTTTGAGCGGTTTGCGGGCAGGCATTGAATTGCTATCTGTGCGTTCCCCTGGGCTCTGATGCCCAACTCCTCTGCCCCCACAGTCTTAGAAGCAGCGCTATTTAGGATCTGAGTACTGTCTCTAGGAGAAAGGCGCTGTTTCCCTGGTGTGTTGGTGTGGGTAAGCTTCAGAAGCAGCTCTAATGTGGGTTTGATGGAAGCTGCGCTTGAGGCCTATGTTGCGGTACCCGCTATTGCTGTGAGCCCTTTGTGGGCCACTATTTCTGTGAGCCTGGCGGTGACTGTATTGGCCTGCAGGCCTGGTGTATATTATGCCGGGTAATGGTGTGGCTGTTCTCTTAGCTCAGTTTGTGGGCCTAAGTATGTAGCAGTCGCTGCAGTGTTATCAGCAGCAGTGTAGTTGTGGCTTACTGGGTCAGAAGTGCACTGCCTGATCCGTGTACTAATCCGCGGAAAACGTTTTCCGGCCGTGCGTGCTGCCCTCCCTCTGTGCGGTAAAAGGGTCTGTTGCCTAGAAGCACCTTTAGCAATGCGGGTGCGTTAGAAGCTGCCGCCCCGTCACCAGGCCCCTCAGTTAAAATGGCGCGGTCTCCTCTTCCGTGTAGCCGCTCGCTCCGTTACTTGCTGTAACTGTGATACGGGATATGTAACGCGTGAGCCGGTCACTTTGTCTTGATCCTGGAGTTTTAAGCCCCTCTCCTGGGTGTATTTAGGTGATGGTTATGGCTATTTTTGCTTGGGTTATACGATGTGGGCCTAGGAGCTATTCCCTTACGTGGCCATCTCTCAAAGTGGCCAAGCTCCGCCCCCCCGACGTCACCTTTTTTATATATGAACTTTTAAGTCTGTTCATTTAGTACTTTTAGAAGGTCATTGTCAGATGTCATATATATTGATGTGATTTTACATTATCGGAGATATTAGAATATGTGAATAATTTCCCATGTTAGAAGCTTTGCTTCTATTCAACAGTACTTAACTATGTGAAAGCTATTTTATTTGTATCGTTTACCCGGGTTTTAGATAATTAAAATATAATCAAATTTTTTCATTTCATTCTAATTTTTTGGTAAAAGCACATCGGATCGATTAAAGGTCGTTAAACACATTCACTTTTTAAGATTTCTCACTAGAAACTTTAGTCTTTTCACTCTTTGCTTTTTTAGCGCCTCACTTTTATGTATTTGCCTATTATTATATACTATCTAGGAAGGAGAGAGTCACCTGTGAGTAGCAATAAGAGTGGGTTTTTTAGTTTTGTGCTGCACTTTTTTAATCTATATTGTCAGCATATAAGTCCCATGAGGAACGATTGTCCATATCAAACTACTCCATGTGGCCATGCTTAAGCTATATGTAGAAATATATATATATATATATAACTGAAGGAAACATCAAACAATTTCCTCACTCAGGCTGACAGTTTACTGCAGTGTCCTGCCTCTGCTATCTCATTCCTCGTTGCCACTATTATGTATATAAGTGTTTTATATAAAAGTATAAGTCACAGACTCTTATGAACAGGAACAAGACTCATTTCTGTACATTTTACTAAGAAAAAACGTAATAAAAAAAGAAGGTACATGATAACATCAAACTTGTACCAAACACAGTTTCACAATGCTGCCATCTGTTGATTTGCAGCTCTATACACTACACTAATACATTCATTAGTGAAAAAGGGGGTAGTGTACAAGCGCTAAGGTAATCCCCAAGCTGTATCCAAACAGAGATCCTAACCAACCTCCAAAAAATATGCACAAATAGTAAGAAGTGAATACAGCGCCAACAAGAGGCCAAGGGATAAATATACTCACAGAGAGATAAAAGAAGATTATTTAATGAACCATGTTAAAAAGCATCAGTAAAAATGTAAAAAACACATATAGATAAAATTACAAAAACAGGAATATCTTGCAGGAGCGGCTAAAGCTGATAATTACAATAAAAACAGAGATAATCACAGGTGATCAGTGTGAGTGGTACACCAGATTAAGAGTGTAAACTAGTGAAACAGAATAAGCCTAAGTACAACTATAACAAGTGCATCAAGCAAGAAATTAATAAACAATAGTACAAACAGTAATGTTCAAAAAATAGTGTGTCAAAAAAAAAATAAAAAAAAAATGCACTGCAGTGCAAAAAGAGGGTCAAATAGTAAGTGAGTGCAAATGGATATAACAAATGCTAGCTACTAATCCAGTGAGGTAAAGATATAATAAATAAAATACACAATATGCAATAACATAAAAAATATATTCCAAAAAAGTGTTCCAAAAAGTTGATCAACAAATGTTAGTGAAGAACAAAAATAAGTCAATAAAAACCAAAAAATTTAAAAAAAATGGGTGATGAAAAACAAGGTGAAAGTGAGGAAATTGGTTCCTTCAATATTAGTTACTTTAACAGATCCAAATTCCTGAGTGTGGTAGCTGAAGTAGCTGATTGGATCCTAGCACCTGTCAGCTGCTCCTATGGTATCCTAAAAAGTGTCCCTGAAAAAAAGAAATTCACAACATAGTGTATCCAATATGAGAATGAAGTAAAGATTAAAATAATGCTTACCAATATGTCAACGCGTTTCTGCCCTCAAAAAAGGGCCTTTCTCAAGACTAAAATATTGGTAATGGCAGCTAGCCTTATATACAGTTTAGAAGTAGCCTATATGTTAGTTTAATTGATTAATTGTATTGTTTGGGTGCCAAATCCCTCCACTTCCTGTGTAACATCTAAAAGATTCCCCCATAAAGTGTAACATCACTTCCTATGTAACATCTAAAAAATTCCCCCATAGGGCAAACAGGAAGTCCCTGCACTTCCTATGTAACATCTAAAAAATTCCCCCATATGGCAAACCGGAAGTATATAAATCTTACCGGATTAATTTTATACATATCTAAATATATAAGTCATTCAAAAGGCATGCATATGGCCTTAGATTTATCCAGTTGTTTCTTTCTCAATTACCGGTATGTTTATTTTGACTTACCGGTTTCGAGCCCAATATCGGAGCTACCCAGAAGTGACGTAACCGTTGACGTCACTTCCGGTCCGGCGATATTACATAAACAAGCCGCTAGCAACATTAGCATGCTGTACAATGCTAATATATGCGGCTGTCAGTTACGCCTCCCATCTAGTATATTAAATCCTTAGAGAGACCTGGGGATGAAAGTGTCAGAACAATGCCCACCAATGTGTCGCTCAAGGGGATAAGTGTCAAGGCACTATTGGCCCCCAAACGTTATAACAATAAATAAAGGCTATATAATCACAAACAGTGAGATTTACAAAAAACTAACACATATTTTATGTCAGTGGGACAAAGGAAACAGTAAAAACAATAAAGGCAAGTATTTTTGGAAATGAAAAAACGGTTTTGCTATCTATTTCTCTTAAGTCCAAAGGGAGTCAGATAATATTTCCTTTCTATAACCATATTTTATATATCCATCATTACACTAGTAGATGGATTGAGTGATCTCAATTATTATAATATGTTTTAACATATTGTCAAAGTATATTTAAGATACACTAGTAGTGGATTAAGTGATCTTAAATATTATAATAATATATTATATTATTATATTGTTATATTGTTAAAATATTTTGAGATATGTTTGACATTTCATAAAGAGAAGAGGAGTTGTATGTACTTTTATGGATCCTTCAATGTCATTGAGCCATGCTCAGATGGTAAGATCTCGCATATTTATAAGAAATAAAGTTTTTTTATTTATTTTTATTTTTATTTATTTTAAAATAGATCAGAATCATAGTGAGAGGAGGAAGAAATTGACCTGCGATGAATTATTTGCAGAGGACAAACTGCTTAGTTATTAAAAAAGTCCTAGAATGTATTTATATATATATATATATCTCTCGTTTGCTCCAAAAATTGAGCATAGATAGAAAAAAGATAAAAAATACAAAGTCCCAATGTAAACAATTTGGACTTAGTTGTCCATCTATCTGATATGCATAATCAGTTATACGTATATAAAGCTATAGATAAAACCAGGACATGGTATCTCATATTTAGCGAGAAGTAGGAGGAGTTGATTTGCAGCTCTATACACTACACTATTACATTCATTCTTGATTGAAAAGAGGATAATGTAAATATTATGGGCCAGTGGAGCACAAACGTTTGTGCGCCAGCGATAAGGGGTTTATCACGTGTTTTTGCGCTCATCGGGCTTACCGCTGGTGTCACAAGTTGAAATTAAATGCGATCGCTTGAGTGCAATTGCGATTTACGCTACAATGATTACCGCAACTTCTGAGCTCTGGTTAACTGTTTTTGCGAAACAAAAAAGTTGCACAAAACACTATCAAAATTACAATACAAATTATAGTTACACTCATTGTACCACTATCTAATATTATTCAGAAAATATTGCAAACAGGGCTCAAAGATATGAGGCAGGCAAATGGCTTTAACATCGAGATTCATACATAAACATGTCTAAAGATGTATATGTATGTAAATTAATATATATATATGTGTACAAATGTATTTATGTATTTCCTAGGTGATAAGCCTGCCCAGAGGGCAGTCTATGTTTAAAAAACATGTTTAAAAAATAAAAATAAAAAATTACAGAAAATAATAAACAAAGCTATCCAAAATAAAAAATTTAAACCTAAACTAATACCCCAATAAAAATAAAAAATCCCCCCCCCATAAAAACACCCCTTAATCTAATACTAAGCTACCAATAGCCCTTAAAAAGGATCTTTTTCCTAAAAAAAAAATACCAATTGCCCCTAACAGTAAAACCCCCCACCCAACCAACCCCCCAAAATAAAAAAAACTGTCTAAAAAAACCTAAACTACCATTGCTCCTAAAGGGGCATTTGTATGGACATTGTCCTTAAAGGGGCATTCAGCTCTTTTACTGCCCTTAAAAGGGCAATCAGCTCTTTTACAGCCCAAAAAACCCTAATCTAAAAAAAAAAGCCACACCAAAAAATAAAAAAAAATGCCTAAGACTAAGCCCCAAATAGGTACTCACCGTTCCTGAAGTACGGTGGAGAAGGTCTTCTTCCAGGCAGTTCCAGTTCCATCATCGTCTATCTTCATCCGTAGCGAAGGCAGTGCGGAGCGAAAGTGCAGAGCTGGCTTTCTCGATGTGTGGATCCGGAACGGCGGTCCTCAGCGGCGTTCTTTAGCGGCTGTGGTCGAAATCGGCGTGGAGGCTCCTCTTCATTCAATCTTTTTTGTACACTGAAAATTGAGTGCAATGTACCGCATTCAATTTTGGCTGATTTCAAAATTTCAGGCTATAGGAATGCAAAGTACCCCAATAAATATGGGGTACCTTGCATTTAATCTTCAGTGTGCGGCGGACGATCGCATGAAGAGGAGCCTTCACGCCGCATTGGACCTCTGCCCCTGAAGACCGCCCCTGAGGATCCGTGCATCGGGAAGCCAGCTCCGCACCTCCGCTCCGTGCCACCTTCACTCCGCATGAAGATAGAAGATGATGGAGTTGCCTGGAAGAAGACCTTCTCCGTTGGACTTCAGGAGCGGTGAGTACCTATTTGGGGGTTATATTTAGGATTTTTTTTATTTTTTTTTCATTTTTAAGATTAGGGATTTAATGGGCTTGTAAAAGAGCTTAATGCCATTTTAAGGGCAGTAAAAGAGCTAAATGCCCCTTTAAGGGCAATGCCCATACAAATGCCCCTTTAGGGGCAATGGGTAGTTTATTTTTTTATTTTTTTTATTTTTTATTTTGGCGCGTTTGGTGGGTGGGGGTTTACTGTTAGGGGGGACTTAGTATTTTTTAAATGTAAAAGATCTGTTTAACTTAGGGCAATGCCCTACAAAAGGCCCCTTTAAGGGCTATTGGTAGTTTAGATAAGGGGGTGTTTTTTTTGGGGGGGGGGGGGCTTTTTATTTTCATAGGGATTAGGTTTAATTTTTTTTATTTTTGATAATTTTGTTTATTTTTCTCTGTAATTTTAGACTTTTTTATTTTTTGTAATTGTAGATTCATTTTTTGTAATTTAATGTTAGGCTTTATTTTTAAACTAATATTAGGATTTGTTATTTTAATTGTAATTAAGTTTATGTAATTGGGGTTAATTTAGGGGGTGTTAGGTTAGGGGGCTTACTAATTAAATTAGTTATTTGCATTGTAGGGAATTGGTGGTTTAGGAGTTATTAGGTTAATTAGGTTTATTGAGATGTGGGGGTTTGGCAGTTTAGGGGTTAATAGGTTAACCCCTTAACGACCAAGGACGTACGCCACACGTCCTCAAAAAAAATGCAGTTAATGACCGAGGACGTGTGGCGTACGTCCTTGGTCTGGAAAGCAGCTGGAAGCGATCCTGCTCGCTTCCAGCTGCTTTCCGGTTATTGCAGTGATGCCTCGATATGGAGGCATCCTGCAATAACCCCCCTTGGCCATCCGATGCAGAGAGAGTCACTCTGTGGCCCTCTCTGCACCGGACATCGATGGCCGGTATCGTTGGCGGGTGGGAGCTTACGTGGGAGGCGGGTGGGCGGCCATCGGTGCTCAGTGTGACGTGGAGGGGGGCGGGATCGGGGGCGGGATCTACGGGGGCGCGCACGGGAGCGCGCGCATGCATGGGTGGTGGGCGGGCGCGTGCACGGGGCGGGAGTGGGTGGGAACCGCTACACTACAGAAAAAAATAAAGTGAAAAGTGAAAAGTAAAACTAAATGTAATTATTACAAATGTAATCTAAGGGATCTGGAAGGGGTTGGGGGTTGGTCTTGGTGGGGGGGGGAAAGCTACACTACAGAAAAGGGCATTTTTTAAATCAAAAGGCAAATTTTTTTTACAAAACTGGGTACTGGCAGACAGCTGCCAGTACCCAAGATGGCGCCCATTAAGGCAGAGGGGAAGGGTTAGAGAGCTGTTTGGTGGGGGATCAGTGAGGTTGGGGTCTAAGGGGGGATCCTACACATCAGCATATGTAAATATGCTTTTTTTTTTTTTTTTTTTTAAAAAGGGCCAAATACCTTTTATTTTAGTACTGGCAGAGTTTCTGCCAGTACTTAAGATGGCTGGGACAATTGTGGGGTGGGGGAGGGAAGAGAGCTGTTTGGGAGGGATCAGGGGGTCTGATGTTTCAGGTGGGAGGCTGAGCTCTACACTAAAGCTAAAATTAACCCTGCAAGCTCCCTACAAGCTACATAATTAACCCCTTCACTGCTAGCCATAATACACGTGTGATGCGCAGCGGCATTTAGAGGCCTTCTAATTACCAAAAAGCAATGCCAAAGCCATATATGTCTGCTATTTCTGAACAAAGGGGATCCCAGAGAAGCATTTACAACCATTTGTGCCATAATTGCACAAGCTGTTTGTAAATAATTTCAGTGAGAAACCTAAAATTGAGAAAAAATTAACGTTTTTTTTAATTTGATCGCATTTGGCGGTGAAATGGTGGCATGAAATATACCAAAATTGGCCTAGATCAATACTTGGGGGTGTCTACTACACTACACTAAAGCTAAAACTACCCCAAAAAGCTCCCTACATGCTCCCTAATTAACCCCTTCACTGCTGGGCATAATACATGTGTGGTGCGCAGTGGCATTTAGCGGCCTTCTAATTACCAAAAAGCAACGCCAAAGTCATATATGTCTGCTATTTCTGAACAAAGGGGATCCCAGAGAAGAATTTACAACCATTTATGCCATAATTGCACAAGCTGTTTGTAAATAATTTAAGTTAGAAACCAAAAGTTTGTGAAAAAATTTGTGAAAAGTGAACAATTTTTTGTATTTGATTGCATTTGGCGGTGAAATGGTGGCATTAAATATACCAAAATGGGCCTAGATCAATACTTTGGGTTGTCTACTAAAAAAAAATATATACATGTCAATGGCTATTCAGAGATTCCTGAAAGATATCAGGGTTCTAATGTAACTGTCGCTAATTTTGAAAAGAAATGGTTTGGAAATAGCAAAGTGCTACTTGTATTTATGGCCCTATAGTTTACAAAAAAAGTAAAAAACATGTAAACATTGGGTATTTCTAAACTCAGGACAAAATTTAGAAACTATTTAGCATGGGTGTTTTTGGTGGTTGTAGATGTGTAACAGATTTTGGGGGTCAAAGTTAGAAAAAGTGTGTTTTTTTCCATTTTTTCCTCATATTTTATAATTTTTTTTATAGTAAATTATAAGATATGATGAAAATAATGGTATCTTTAGAAAGTCCATTTAATGGCGAGAAAAACGGTATATAATATGTTTGGGTACAGTAAATGAGTAAGAGGAAAATTACAGCTAAACACAAACACCTCAAAAATGTAAAAATAGCCTTGGTCCCAAACGGACAGAAAATGGAAAAGTGCTGTGGTCATTAAGGGGTTAATTAGGTTTATTGCGATGTGGGGGGTTGGCGGTTTAGGGTTAATAGTATAATTAGGTAGTTGACGTTGTAGGGTTTGGTGGTTTAGAGGTTAATATTGTAATTTATTTAGTTGGCGTTGTGGGGATTTGGCGGTTTAAGGGTTAAGTAGTTTCTGTTGTGTGGGTTTAGTGGTTTAAGGGTTAGTTTTTTTTGTTAATACTTCGTGTGGACGGGTGGCTATGTTTTTTTTCTTAATACTTTGTGATGGCGGTTAGTTAGTTAGTTTTTTTCCATAATACTTTGTGTGGGTGGTTACTTATTTTTTTTTTTAAATACTTCAGCGGGCAGTTCGTTTTTTTTTGTTTTGTAAATACTTTGTGTGGGTGGTTAGTTTTATTTTTTTTCATACTTTGTGCGGGCGGTTAGGTTTTGTTTTCTTAACGCTGCTCCCGTTTGCCTACGCTGCATCCAGGTGGATTCCGAAAATGGCAGGATGGTGAAAGAATCCACCTGCGCGCACAGCCAACATTCTTTTGGCTGCCTCACGCAGCCAAACATTCCCTTGAGGATGCGTGCGCAACTGGCGACACAGAACGGACGCGTTACAATCAGCGATTTTAGTATAGGATATGTGTATATAAGTATTTACAGACATACATACACAAATAAAACACATAAATACATATTTACACATATATAGACATATATTTATAAGTGCATGCCCATTGGAGCCCTTTGCAGTTAAGTAGATGAAAACTGTAAAATCATATTTATGCAATATTTTATATTTGATAAAGGTTTTAACTATGTATTTACTGTAAATATTTCACATTCCAAAGTTCTGCACATAGGGGAATATGTTCTAAGTTTATTATAAATCTACTAGCGCAATTAACACTCGAGTGGGAGCGTATAATTAGTGGTCCATTTGTAATCTGGCCCTATGTGTAAATAGGAGAAATACGAATAAAAAGGAGTATCGACCTCTGAATCTGTGAGGATCTAGCTATACAATAAAACCAACATATACGTAAAAAATACTCAATGGATAAGCAAAGCATCTCATTTACCCCTTAAGATAGCATACCCCTAACAGCCAGATTTTCATGAGTATCTTAACTAGAGCACAGGTGAGAGTAATCAGCTGATCAGTAACCATGGTTACTAACTGCTTTCACACATCAGCTGATTATTTTACTCATGTTCTAGTTAAGATATAATTAAAATCTGGCCTGTTAGGGGTACTTGAGGCCCTGCAGTTGATTAAACACTGGTTTAAATAACTAAATGCTAGGTTTAGAGTATGAGTTGAGCTTCTAATGTCTTAAAGGGACAGTCAAGTCCAAAATAAACTTTCATGATTCAAATAGGGCATGTAATTTTAAACAACTTTCCAATTTACTTTTATTCACCAATGTTGCTTTGTTCTCTGGTATTCTTAGTTGAAAGCTAAACCTAGGTAGGCTTGTATGCTAATTTCTTAGACCTTGAAGGCCTGCCTCTAATCTGAATGCATTTTGACAGTTTTTTCACCACTAGAGGGTGTTAGTTCATGTGGTGTCATATAGATAATATTGAGATCATGCACGTAAAGTTACCTAGGAGTCAGCACTGATTGTTGAAAATGCAAGTCTGTCAAAAGAACTGAAATAGAGGGCAGTTTGCAGAGGCCTAGATACAAGATAATCACAGAGGTAAAATGTGTATTATTATAACCTGTGTTGGTTATACAAAACCTGGGGAACGGGTAATAAAGGATCTAGCTTTTTAAACAACAAAAATTCTGGTGTTGACTGTCCCCTTGTCACCCATATGATAAAACTTGATGCAGCATGTGAAGATATCACATAAAAATGAAGATAATTTACTTTAGATTTCTTCAGCTCACTAGAGTAAGCTGAGATTGTACACTTTGTTTTGCTGTGGGATTTCACAATAATCTTCAAAGATATCATAGTAAACTTCTTTATATTGAGGAGAGAAATAAAGTGACTGCACCCGCAGATGCCAGATACAACTCTGAACAAGCTTCCTGATTGGAACCTTTATAGAACCACTAAATACAGTAGAATTGCATAATTAACAAGTGCAAATAAAAGACAATGCATTAACACCTACTCTGAACTTCAAATAAGCAGTAGATTTTCTTTCTGGCAAATTTATTTTTTTCTTTCCATTTTCCGCCCCCCCCCCTTTATCATGTGACAGACAACAGCCAAATTACGACTAGTATATGTATAATCTGAGAGTTTTATGCACATGCGCAGTAGAAGTTTGTTCCCCAGACAGTGTGACTATAAAAAAGACTGTGCATAATTTGATAAATTAAAGTAAATTGGAAAGTGTCTTAAAACTGCATGCTCTTTTCTGAATCATAAAAGTTTGATTTTGACTTGAGTGTCCCTTTAAGCTCCCTACAATAGGACATGGCAAAATGAGGAAATCTTGAGATACAATATCTTCCATTCACTCACAAGAGCTGCAGGTGCAAACGCCACCCCCTGCAGACTCGCGGCCAATGGGCTGCCAGCAGGGGGTGTCAATCAACCCTGATCGTACTCGATCGGGATGATTCCGCGGTCTGTCCGCCTGCTCAGGAGCACTTGCGGACAGGTTATGGAGCAGCGCTTCTTTGTGACCGCTGCCCTCATAACTGCTGTTCTGGCCGAGCCTGCAGGGCTCTTCAGAAACACGGGGCATGAAGCTCCATTCGGGAGCTTGATAAATATGCACTTATGGATCATATTATTATGCAAGGGAATGCTTGATAAATGTGGTTTAATAATTGTGGGGAAAGCATTTTCCTTTTTTATTAAATGAAGGGTTAGATTTATACTTGAATCATGGTAAGTCAGAAAGTAGATTAGCTGTGCTGGGTAATAGTGAAGGACCAATTACAGTACTTTTTCAATCTCTTTATTTAATTTTCACTTGCACAACAACAGTGGACCTAGTTTACATTCCAGTTGTAAATTTTGTGAATTGGTAATAAAATAAAAAAATCTACCAGTTAATAATGTTTGCAAATGGAATGTAAATAACCCCATGAGTAATGTAGCAATAATCATAACACTGTGACATCATTTAACACTATCTACATAGCATGCCTGCAGAGAAGTTGAACATATAAAGACTTACACATAATAAAAAGAAAAACGTACTCAAGTTTACCCAAATCCCTCATAATGGTCTTTATCACCTCACCATCAATTGTCCCTAATCTTAATTTGGGATTTAAGAATATGAGGACACCAAAAATAGAAGTGCTATGAAAATGGATTTTACATGACAAAACTAAAACTAAATGTCTTAATGTAGCCCATACAAACATAATTAAAGGGCAAGTAAATGGCAAAACATGTAATTTTTAAGAACTTTGCAATTTACTTCTGGTAATCAAATGTGATTTGTTCTTTAGGTATTTTTTGTTGAAAAGCATACCTAGGCAGCAATGCACTTACCTGAAATTAGCTAACTGATTAGTGGCTGCAGTAGTGCATTGCCGTTCTGGAGCAAAAAAATGGAAGAAGCAAGTTTTTACAAAAAAGTACATTGGAAAGTAACCTATTTAACTGCTGACCACGCATGTGCTGAGCTGTTTTGCAGTTTTTAAATGCTCCTCACATTTAAAACTCCACTGTAGGCCATTTTTAAATGATGAACTCCACACTTCTTATATATCTTTTTAGAAGACCCAACAGTAACAAACTATACCAATGTTTTATGTTTAATCATAACATAGAAGAAACCTGCACCAAAAAGTGTGAGAAATTTAGTTTTTCATTTAAAATGTTTAAAAAAACACATTCACAAGGCAAAAATGTGTGCTCTTCCCCCTATACTCTATTGTAAAAAGAAAGGATTGGCATATGATCTGGCTCCCGATGAACCTGTATACAAATAATTGGACATTTATTCATTGCCATGTGATTACTATTACCAACAGTGATCACCTGACTATTAAAACTTAATTAGGGGGGTTATTTTAAAAGAGATGTTTCTGGGCTTTAAAAATAATAGGTCTTGACTCTCTAGGTATTGTTGATGACCTTATCTATTACAGTGCATAAAGAAACCCTCATTTAAAAAATGTGTATTTAAACTTTATTTTATTTTTTTGAAATGTGTGGTTTTAAAGACAATTGCCTTTACCAAAGGTGGGTCTTAAGGAGTTCAGATACCCCAGAGCAATTGGGTACCAGTGGTGTTCAGAACTTAGGCCTCATTTACAAGCAGTGGTGGCTTACAAGCAAGAAATAGCAACAACAATACAGACACTGTTGGTGAAGGGGTATTGTTATCAATCAGGTGGAATAATATCTATTATGGCGTTATATATTTTCATGTTTTTTTCTCATTTTCAGTGGGAACTGTGTTGATACTCCCCTTCAATTTATGAAGAGTAAAGTGTAGCATGCAGAGGTCTGTGGTAAATTTCGGATTAAGAAGATTGATACTGGACGACGGACTTGATATATGTAGCAGATTACATCCAAGATGTCTTATTATATTTCATTATAATGTACTTACCCTGAATAACTTAATAATCAGTGCTTGATTTTTATTTATTTTACTATAGCATTTTAATTTTTGAAACATTCGGATGTGATCGATGTGGGATAGCAGGAAAAGTCACCAATATGATACTATGGACAGCATTGATTTGGCAATCAAAATCCCGCCCAACATCAAGTATTTCAACAACAAAATGGACACATTAAATTCAACAGACAAAGGGCCCCATTTAGGGCTAGTGAGGGGATGTGGGGTGTTGGAAAAAAAGAAAGGCACAGAACAGTGCCTTTTCATAGCAGTCTATGGGGAACCGTGTCTTTTCTATTAAATATATACAGTATGCATATGCTTATATACATATATATATATGTGTTATATGTGTATTTACACCATGTAAACACATAAATGTACAGTATATGTATATTCATATATATTTTTAATTTGCTCTGCCCATCGCTGAAGTCCCGGCCCTTTTGAAGCCCTTAGGAAACCTATGTAGATAGAGGGTGGGGCTGCTCTCTATGTCACAGCCCCAGCCAAAAGAGGAAATGAAGGGGGGAGGAACAAAAGATACCAAGTAGGATTATAGGATTTGTAATATAAAATATATATACACTTTTAAAAAACATTATGCGGTTTTGCTTGCACACTAAATACATTTTTCATTGCAACATTCTTTAAATGTCTGAAAATTTACAATAATTTTAAAGCTATATTTGCAATTAATTATATTGGGGCCTATTTACTATGGTGCGAGCGGACATGATCCGATATAGCAGATCTTGTGCACTGCACATCGATAAATGCAGGACAGCATACGCTGTCATTGCATTGTGAACTGCTGGTGCAATGCCGCCCCCTGCAGATTCACGGCCAATCGGCCGCTAGCAGGGGGTGTCAACCAACCCGATCCGTATTCAATCAGGTTAATTTCTGTCCACCCGCCTCAAAGCAGGCGAACAAGTTTTGGAGCAGCGGTCTTTTAGACCCGCTGCTTCATAACTTCTGTTTCTGCGAGCCTGAAGGCTCGCCGAAAACAAGGGGCCTCAAGCTCCATACTGAGCTTGATAATATGCCCCATAGTTTCTTGGTAGTGGGTGGGAATGATAATTACAAATGTACAGTATATTGTATTTATAGACATACTGTATATGTGAGATTATCGCTTAAGGAAATGGCATTAATTAATTGCCCACTTAAAATGTTTATTCTTATAGCACACTTGCATTTTGTGATTCTAAGTTACAGTAATTTCATTTTATTAATGTGAATTCTATCGGCAATCGTGTATTTATCATCCTGATTTAAAGTCTGACATTATGTTATGTAGTGTTAGTGACCAAGATCATTTGCATGAGTTTTTACAGAAACATTAACATAAAACTGTGATTTATCCTATTTAGAACCTTGTGTTGCCATCCGGATTTACATTATGAGAAGTTGTTACTTTAATATCCCCATTTTAGAACTTGATAATAAGTTGTGGCCACTTTCTTTTTAACAATTTTTTCTGCAGTGTTTTTCTTCATTATAGAGTGAAATCCTGATACATCAGTAAAAAAATGAATAAGGGGACAAATTACAAGAGGAGAGCTAAATATTGCTTTCTTGAAAGCGGATATTTGAGCTCCACTGAGTAATACCAGCACAAGCTAATGTGCGTGGTATTACAAGTTGACAGCAATGTGAGCGAAAGCTCACATTTTGCAGTGCTGGGAAGAGCGCTCTTCCATAGGCTCCAATCAGAGCCTTGTTCTAAAGCCGTCAGCGCAGCGAAGGTGGAAGTAGCGCAGCGATGACAGCAATATTAAATATATATGTATATGATTATATACATAAATATTTATGTGTTAATATGTGTATATACACATATTCGTAGAAAAAAAAGGAAGAGATCCGCCAACAATTAAAATTCAAAATTTATTTCAAAGGTTAAAAAAGAATAACATATTCAGGAGGATGCTGCAAACAGCTAAGTTCTAGCACAGCGGGGTGTGGCACAAATGGCTTATGCGTTTCTTCTTTAGAGAGACGTAATCATAGCCTGTAGTGTTTAGTGGTCACACCTGTTAAAATACACCTTAGTGATTTCTTATTGGTTTAAAACAAAAACAACACCCCACATGCTTGACCACTTATCTTACGCTATATACTTAACCTCATGTGAGCACATTTTTTAATATACCTTCGTGTTGTTGTCAACACAAGGGGCTCTATTTAACAAGCTCGTATGGAGCTTGATGGCCCCTGTTTTCTGGCGAGTCTGAAGACTCGCTCAGAAACAGCAGTTATGAAGCCAGCGGTCACAAAGACCGCTGCCTCCATAACCTGTTCCAGCTTGCTCTGAGCAGGCGGGACAGACATGGCCACAATACAACCCGATCGAGTACGATCGGGTTGATTGACATCCCCCTGCAAGGCGGCCCATTGGCCGCGAGTCTGCAGGGGGGCGGCGTTGCACCAGCAGCTCTTGTGAGCTGCTGGTGCAGATGCTGAATACGGCGAGCGTATTGCTCACTGTATTCAGCAAGGTCTGGCGGACCTGATCTGTCACTGTCGGATCAGGTCCACCAGACCTTGATAAATATGCCCATTGTATATTAAAACATACAAATATTGATGCCTCAAAATTTATCAATACTAGCCATCAAGTTCCCCCCATTTAATTCTGTTTTTCTGCACCATACAGTAATATGCAGCCCCCGATGTAAGACCTAAAGACACAATCAATACAACATGCCAATAGAATACCTGCACAACTAAGAGCCAATCAGGTAATGTTGGAGCTAGGTTTTTCCCCAAGATCGAGACCAATCAGGGGGGAGGGGGCAGAGGAGGAAAATTAATAAATCCAATTAACATCACAGTCAGGCCAGGTATCAACTGAGAACCACAAAACCCCAATCAAAACACAAATGAGTGAATACAATAATGTGATCAATCTCTCCTCATTTTCCTCTGAGCCTAGATCAAACTAGAGTCTTTAGCTTAGGTTTTATGTTTTTCTCCATCTAATAATTTTGATGCATTTCAAACCCTCATGGATCTTAACAGATTTGTTAGAACCATTACCTTAAGAAAAAAAAATTCAGAAAATACAACTCAGACACAAACTGCACTACAACAGATCTTACCCAGTTCCGATGGTACATTTACTGACACCTTTGACACAGTTACCCTACAGCAACTCCAGATTCTACCTATGGATTAATAGGAGATAGAAATAGGGGTCCTTCCTTTAAGAAAAAATCTATATTTTATCCCATACATAACAGAGGGACATCATTGAGACATTTTACAACAGAATAGAGAAAGATTTAGTAATGCTAAAGGAAGAAACTACCCATCAAAAACAAAACTTGAGTTTCAATGAAAGGAAGGCTATTAATGAATTGAAAGAAAATACAAAACTTAAAGCTGACAAGGGGGGTATGATTGTAGTCATGGATCGTGACACATATGTAGCGGAAGGGATGAGACAATAAACAAACCCGAAGGAGTACTTGGTGCTTAAGGGAGACCCTACACATACTTTTCAAGTAGAGCTCATAGGTATCTTGGATGAAGAATTGGAACAGGGGTTTCTTGATGCAGCCTACTTCAGAGTACCTGCTCCCCCCCCCCCCCCTACCCCTACCGACGGATCATCCCAAGATACCCCTTTTCCACCCATTTCCCCAAGGGTCCATAAATCCCTAGTAAACATTAAGGGACACCCAATTGTCAGCGGAATTGACTCTATGGCTCTCGCTTCCATTGAGTCGTAATTCGGTTTGCGTGCACTCGCAAACCGATAAATATGCTGTCGGAAGCCAATAACGTTTATCTGACTTGTTTCCAATGGCGCGTTATACCTCGATATCGCCGCAGCCGGAACTTCGGCTGCCGAAAAGATCTTCGCGTCCCATAGAAAGTAATAGAAGCCGTTAATCGATAAATTATACCAGGTTTCCAATGAAAGCGCTAACCGTTTTAATACATTGTCGGAGGCTGTCGATACATTGAGATATATTACCCCCAGCTCCAACTAGGTGTAAAAGAGGAAAATTGTGCTTTTTGAGACCTATTTTCTATTGAAATTATAAAACTTGCAAATAATGCAAGTGTTTTAATGTAGAAATAAATTGTTATAAGTAATATTTATTGTTGTCTCATGTATAGAAATAGTTGAACTTATATTCTAATAGAAATATCAGTATATATTTAAATATAATAATATATGCAAGAACATATCTACAGAATGCAAACTAGACCTATGCCTAGGGCAGCAAGAAATATTACTTATATTTATGAAGTGTTAAATATAATTATATTAGAAAATAGTATTTGATTATTAAAAATATGGATAAGTGTTTTTTTATTTTTCTTGAGAGGCGATCACAGGTAAGAAGCACGGACGTTAAACGTAAATTCTATAGCGTAAGGTTGGGTTACCTTAGCAACTAATTGATTTTCAAGAAATCCGACGTCAGATGGAAGCGTTAACACAACGTTAACTTACAGCTACACGAAAAGAGCGACTGCGCGCAACACGCTAATCTTTTCAATGGAAACCTGGTACTATAATGCAAGCCGTAAATTACTTTTAGCTGTCGGCCGCTTCGGTAGCTTACGGCTCCATTTCTTTAACCAACTCAATGGAAGCGAGGGCTATGTTAGGTAATCTATCGGAAGTGAGTTGACCGTATTTTACAACCACTAGTGAATTCATTACCCTCACACCTCCGTGAGAAAAACATGTTCTCCCAAATGATTAAGAAGTGAAGTGGAGGGAGGTTGAGATGGTTGACCTGTAGACACTGTCTCATTATACTCCACTATCCCTCACGACAAGGAACTGGAGGCCATCTGTTTCTTTCTAGAAACACTTCACGGATTATTCAAAAGGAATTTAGGTATACATTGTTAAAGTGGTGGTCTTATTGCTCACCCACAAATTTCTTTCTGTTCGAAGGGGGTGTACTATCTCCAAAGATGTAGAAACGGCCATGGGGGAGGAAGTTCGCCCCATCCCAATTGCGGACTTATTGTTCCTTAGGGATATTGGAGTTTTTTCCACATCTTTGGAGTATGGTAATCCATACAGGCGTCATATATTGCTTTATAAGCTGTATATAGATGACCTGTTATTCATTTGGACTGGTCCGGAGAGTCAGATTGAACAGTTTTTGGTATACTGCAATATGAATGACATTGTTTAGAGCAGTGCTTTCCAAACTGTGTGTCGGGGACACACTAGTGTGTCGGCAGCCAGTGTGTAGGTGTGTCCCTGCTTCAGCACAAATATTTTTTTTCTGACTTTCCCGCCTGCCCTGCTACCCATATCACATGGTTGACACGTGATTGATACCTAGGGGGTCACAGATCATCTTAACCCTATTGGCGCAGCTCAGTGGAACTGAAACCTATTGCCCATTGGCGGCACATTGGCTCCTGACTGCACGTGTAGTCTCCTTAAATGGCTCGTGACTGCATGTGTAGTCAGTGAGTGGGACAGCAGTGTGGTTTGCAGCGTGGGCATTAGACAAATGGACTCACCGAGCTCTGAGGGCGGCAGCTTAAATGCTGAGCTGAAGTCAGAGGTCAGTAGGTGGGGTTTTTTTTGCAGCAAGCTCCCAGTAGTGCATTGCTGCTCCTGCTCTCGATATATGGATAGGATGTGGGAAGCTTAAAAATGCTTGATGATGAAATGCAGAGTGTCTTTATCTAATATTCCACCAAATATTCAGAAATTGTGTTCATCCCATCAACCTCATACATCCCATTAAAATAGTAAGTTGTTATTGGTGTTATTAAACTTTTTTTATAAATTCTTGCACATACATACTGTTACTTATACATAAATTATATAATAACTAAATGTATTTACGTGTCCATATCTCTTAAAACAAGTTATTTTTTGTTGCACAACTGAATTACTGTGTCGCGAAATGATATAGGTCTAAAAAGTGTGTCACCAACATGAAAAGTTTGGAAAGCTCTGGTTTAGAGTTTACATTTGTATCCAATCCAAAATGCATTTATTATCTAGATCTTACTCTTGAGGGACAACATAATGGGTTTATTAAAACAATAGCCTATAGGAAACCTATATCAGGTAATTCCGTCCTATGTGGTACAAGCTGTCACCCAAACATGTCCCCTCAGGCCATAGCAAAAGAGGAAGTTCATTAGATTGAAACGAAATTGCTCGGATCCTAATGATTTCAATAGGCTCTCAATTGATCTGGAACCTAGACTCAAACAAAGAAAATATCCTCGTAATGCCATACTGAATGCGAAACAAGCTTTGTCCATAAGATCAAGGGAAAGCCTATTGGAACACAATACCCATGACAGAAGTAGTTATGATGGGGTGACTTTTGTCACAGGACAAAGCAATCAGTATCCACAGATATGTTCCATAATACGCAAACATTTCCCCATCTTGAAGGCAGATGATAGGCTGGTTGAGACAGTTCAGAAGGGTATCAGATGTTCCTATAAAAAAGGCCCAACCCTGGGATCTATGTTATCTCCCACCTTGCTCCCTAACAAAGAACAAACAAATAGTTCCTGGTTGAGACACTTGGGCATGTGAAAGTGTGGACATTTGAAAAGTAAACCCTGCGAATATGTCAAGGTCACTACCTCCTTTTCCAGTTATGTCACGCATAAGGTATACAATATAGGTTCATGTATGAACTGTTCATCTAAATATGTAGTGTACCTTATTGAGTGTGCCCAGTGTAAAATCCAGTATGTCGTGCTAACTTCTAGGGACATCGACACTAGAATAAGGGAACACTTCTCTTCATTCAAAACCACTAGGTCAACAACTCCGATTGGCCAACACTTTAGTATTTTTCATAAATGGGATCTTAATTCCTTCTCATGGTGTGCAATTGAAAAAATTCGTAAACCCAAAAAGGGTGGAGATATTGACCGTATTCTGGCTAAAAGAGAGGCATACTGGATTTTAACACTGGGCACTAGGATACCCAGGGGCCTCAATTCAAAGTACGATGTCATGAACCTCTGGGATTAACTTTGTGTTCCCCCTTACTATTGATCTACTGTGCCTTTATATTAAGGTGTGTTAGAATTTTGTTAAAACATAGTATAGCAGATTTTCAAATAGTATGATTTGTCCCCCTTTAAAGAATTACCATGCATAAATTGACTTTCGTATCAGCTTTATATGGGGTTGCAGTGTAGATTACTTTTATTAAGCAGCAGTATGTATAACTAATTCCATCATACTGAGGGCAAATTAAAGATTTCTTACCTATTCCTTAAGGTTTATTACCAACCTTAGTTAATATATTAGTTGATTGATATCACATATGGAAGTTAGTAAAACCCTGATATACTAAGACAACAAATTCTATGTAGATTCGTCACCGAGTACTTATTTATATTATCCCATATGTACATATATATTTTTTAACACACATTATTAGATTTAAATATATATTCAGCATTACTATTATGTAGCGGCATGTGTGTTATGTATTTAATGTAGCGATTCACAGTAAGACATCATGGGTATAATACTCTATTAGCAGTAGTATGCTAATGGTACAGATCAGAGCTGTCATATAGGCATATCGATACGGTCTATCAATTAGTCAAATGTGTTTCAATGTGTGTTAATTTGTGCTGCGCTCACATGAGGTTAATATATAGCGTAAGATAAGTGGTCAAGCATGTGGGTGTTGTTTTTGTTTTAAACCAATAAGAAATCACTAAGGTGTATTTTAACAGTTGTGGCACTAAGCACTACAGGCTATGATTATGGCTCTCTAAAGCTGAGATGCGTAAGCCATTTGTGCCACACCGCGTGCTTGAACTTAGCTGTTTGCAGCATCCTCCTGGAATATGTTATTCTGTTTTAACCTTTGAAATAAATTTTGGAATTTAATTGTGTTGGCTTTGGTGGGTGTGGAGCAGGTGTCTGGTTGCTATAGGAGGAGCACCACTGAACGTAACCTTCTGAGAATGGGAGGGGCTGACTGATGCAAACAGATCCACAAGGACGCCAGCCGCACCAGAGAAGTCCCTGGAACACTTGGAGAGGCATGTAAAGATTGCCTGTGTTCGAGAGGAGACCCTACAGAATCCGGTAAGAAAGGCAATAGGGCAAGTGGTTCAGTTGAATACTATCCTGGAAAGAAGGCATGTTTGCACTCTAGAACCTTACACTTATATGTGGACTGCTTATATAATACCGTACTGCTTATATAATACCGCATAGCACCAGACATCTTTATATGGACTTTATATTCATCTTTAATATAGTGGTGATTAGGAGTTATTAGTCCTTTGTTTGGAACTCATATATACACATATTAACACATAAATATATAAGTATATAAGCATATACATATATATTTACTGGCAACACACAGTTACAATAGACCACAGTGTAAAGGTACTTTTAAGTGCCATTTTTTTCTAACACCCCACTCCCATCAACTTTACCCCCCAAATACAGCCTAGTGAAGTTTATTTATAAAAAATAAAAATGCTACAGATTTTATATTTTTAATAAAATACACTACATTTGTATTTTGGGGCATTTGGGGCACATTTATAAATGAACCCGAGATCTGATATAATGGTTTTTTCATAAGCACTAATTTCTATTGCGAGCTCGCAGTAGCAATAACCAGCCACTTGTAATGGCTGGTAACTTATAGCGTGCCTGCAAATGGGCACTCCCTCTGTAATCTAGCCCTAAATAAGTAATAAATACACTTCTAAAATATTAACGTTTAAAACATCATTGAGCAAACATGCTCTGTATACCTATCATGCCCTATACAGATATTTTAACACTTATTAGAAACACCACTCTATCCAAATGCAAAACCCTCACTAGAACTCCATAAACCTTATTAATCCATCTCAGTATCAACAGCCCATATTGGTCTATTATTGGTATAGAATCTTATGGCAGTTATCAATCTTGGCTGTGTTTGCCTCAGAAAGATTATGATCGCTTGATACAAAATGGCCAGTTCCATTTTTCCATTAACTAAATAGAAAATCAGAAAGATGGAGTGAATCCCATCATTTAAAAAAAATCATCTGCATATTATTCTCAGTCTAATTTTTGCTTTGATTTATCCTTCTAACATTTATTTAGTATAACGTCCCTTGAAGAGCGTTGTGACAAGTTTACACTTACAATGGTATTTTATATAACAAGCTGTTTGCCTTGATGTGTCTGTATCTGGTTTATTTTATAAACATTAGCTAGCTATAAAGAATATTATTTTGGTTCTGGTGTCCTCTAAGACAGCAGGCTATGGTTCATGATAAGTAATATGGCTTAGTTTTCCTTGTATTCTACTGAGCTTGTCAGAGAGACTTGTATTTGCTCCCATTTTCTAAATAAATTATATGCCAGCATTTTTTTAGGAATGCTTAAATGCAATTTCTTCTGTACTTTAACTGGGAAAGTTCAGGACCTCATTTGCTCTCAGAGTATCTACTACAATTCATTTTAATTGCCTTCCTGTCTTATCTTTCTTTTTTCTATATTATATTACTAACATATCTGTTAGAGTGACTTCCCTCTATTCTAAATATTTCCTTCCCTTTTCTAGCTAAAATCCCTACTCTAACTTTCCAAGTTCTCATTTAGCATAATTTCAGAACTGTTTACTTCTCAAATTATCTTTGTGCTAGATCGCAATTCTGACACTGACAATGATAAAATAAAAATGAGCAGCTTCCATTTTTTTAAATATTGAATTGGTTTTACCAAACTGATTGTAATCAGGCCAGTAAATATGAATCAGCCCACGGTAATAGTGTAGGTAGTGGGGATAGGCGAATGGTTTTTCAACATTCGAAAAATGAAACTAATTTTAACACATTTGTTTAAAATTTTTAACGTTTGTACAAACATTCTAACATTTGTTTAATGTAATAGTATTTGTAATGATATTTTTAAATGTAATATTCGATTCAAATTTTTCTAATAATTCAATTCCCACTTAACAATAATCAAAATTGAAAAATTAGATTGAATATATTTGTAAGAGTATTTCTAATGCTCTCTTTAATTGTAATATTTGAATAATGCAATATTCTAAATAGAAAAATTTGAATCAATATATTTGTATCTATTATGTATCAATTTACTAAATTCTCTACCACATGAACTACTGAACTTCTGAATAGTATTTCTTAAATTGAATGTTACATTCAAAATTTCAAAAGTGGATGTTCGAAAACGAATGTTCACAGGAATATTCATTCTACCAAATGAAGTGCACTTACAGCGCATTCACCCACCCCTAATAGATGGTAAAATGTACTGTTAATTTTACGGGTTTGTCTCACAATAACTATGATAAAGCAAAAATAAATTGTTATTTGTAATAATCATATTCTTTAGGTGCTTCTATTATAAATATTTTAGGAAGGTCTTCTCACAGGCTACTCAATGCCACAGTAACTAGCCACAGACAGTCAAACTATAAACCATAACCACAGTTGTTTACTACTACACAACCAGTCAACCTACACTGTAAATTCTTTCAGTGACTCCATTAACCTAATCCTAGTCTAGATGCAATTATTTACTAACTCTAATGGCAAATTCCAATAAATTAACCCCTTCCTAACCACTATTATTATCTAACCTCCTTATACCCTATAACTTTCCTAACCTAACTGCTATTATTCATTAACCCCCTACCCCTCAAGCTTATTTATGCTATGACTACCCACATGCAAAAAAATCTACCTAACCTCCATTCTACTTAACATCCATTAGTAATTAAGCTCTATTGTCCCCAAATCTTTTCAACATTAAACACTAAATACATTTTATAAGCATAGTATTGAGGTTATTTCCTGCTTCCCTCTAGTCATGGGTGCCACCATATTGCAATCTAGCTTTCACTGCATTCTAGTGTTGATGTGTTTGCACATGTGCAGCAAATCTCCTTTAGCTACCTGCAGTATAACCTAGGTTCCAAAATGTCCATAAATAGAGGTAGGTGCATGAAATTAACAGTGTTTAGTGTACCATTTAACTGTGACAAACCATGATGCCTGATCTAACCTGGGACTTTAAACGAATGGAAAGATTTCATCAAAATCCTGCTTATAAATGTCTAACCCAATTGGACTCCACCTCAAACAACCTTGCCTTGACCCGGGCAACCATGACTCCACTGATTTACCAATATAGCACTGTCAGAAATTACTTGTCTCTTTCCCTGAAAAGCCAATATTCTCTTCATGGTTATAATCCCAAGTAACATTTTTAGATTATGGTACACGTGTTTAGAGCAGGGCTGTCCATCTAACGTCCAAGACAACAATGTTCATGATTAGCCCCTCCATGTCTGAGTATAAACCATGGAGAATTTAAAGCACATTAATTGCAATTTTACAGCACCTCAAGCTGTTTATATACCACACATAACTGCCTACTTTTCAGTGAATTTCTTACCTCTGCTACCCATCCCTGTTTGCAAAATGCTTCTTAGTTCTAAGTGATATGACACATCTATGTAGCAGACAGCAAATGTCCTCTATTTTTCCTGCTGGCTGTTATCTTCTAAAAAATTGTCTATAAAGGACTATACATTTTTATATCCATATTATTTCTGAAACTTGGTCATAAAACCTACAAGTGACCAAAAAAAAACTAATCTAATTTGACCCTCAGTCAAAATGATTGGCCTTCACCTTATTTAAAGGATTATTTTGAAAGTCATTTATGAAAAATTGGGTTCAAAATAATTCTCTCAACCTACTTTTCATAAGCCGTAAATCAGGCCTTAGGCAGACTAATTGCACTTGGATTGTTTAAATAAATAATACATCTACCATGCAAAAACAAACATTTTTACTTTGCACAAACATTTAAGAGTGACGACTTATGCTTCATGAACCTGGAAAATTATTTTTTTTAAAAAAAGGGTCTCTCTGCATCATGACAGAGAAACAGAAGGTTGGCTCATGAATGCAGACTTGTAGACTTGTTATTTTAATCAATAGTACACAAAATCAGCTTGTAAAAACACTCTCTGTTCGTTATTTTTGTTGTTTTAAGGTTGAATAATCAATTTAACTAATCACAGGAACAGCAGATCAATCATAATTCCTAGTTTGTGGTATGTTAATGTAGTTGTACAAAAAAAGTTGGTGATAAGCATATATAAATATACACAGTTGAACAAAAATGCATACCCAATTAAAAATGTTAATATAGTTATAGGCAACATATTTCTTAACCTTTAATAAATTACTCCAAATGAAGAAAAATATACAAAACTTAAACAATACCAAACTAAATTGTTTTAATATATAGCATATTAAATATATCCAATATGGCATTGAACATATTTATGAACTTTGCTGTAGCATTTAAGACATTGTTTTACACATATTTCAGCATTTATTTCTCATGTAAAAGCAGCAGCAATGTTTATATGAACACAAAATTCCAGATTCAAGCGTAGAGACCAAGGCCAGGGTTAAAGGGACAGTATACACTCATTTTCATATAACTGCATGTTATAGACACTACTATAAAGAATAAGATGCACAGATACTGATATAAAAATCCAGTATAAAATGGTTTAAAAACTTACTTAGAAGCTGTCAGTTTGGCTCTGTTGAAAAGGTAGCTGAAAAGCCCACTGCAAGTGGGAAATAAGACAACTCCCCCTTCCCCTTCATTTGCATATGAAAAGACCCTTTACACAACAGGAGCAAGTTGGAGAAGGTAGCTGACGGTATTCACATAAAACATTGGGGCTTGGTTAGGAGTCTGAAAATCAGAGCAATGTTATTTAAAAATAAGCAAAACTAACATTTTTTTTTAAAAAAAAACTTCAAGGGGTATTTAAAATAGATCATCTACAAAACATTTGTGCAAAGAAAAAATGAGTGTATAATGTCCCTTTAAGCCTATTTTATGGTGCTACAGACATACTGAGATAGGTCTTTACAGCCTATGCAAAACATACTGTCTGCTGGCCTCTGCATTGTCATGGGCACGAGTTTATAAGATTACAGAGGAGATCATCATTGGAAGTGATAGGGAGTAAGCAAGTTGTGTGTGGGTGCAGCACATCAATTCAAAGTGGGCTTTGAGTAGGAAAGACCTTAAATAATTTCTTTATTTACTCATGCTAATGCTTTTGAATTAATATATTTCTTTCAAACATGAAGTTCTTGTAATTCTGGTCCGGATCAGAAGAAAGCAACTAGTTGTTGGCCTGACTTGGCATTCCAAGGGCAAAGTTTGTCATTTAGAAGGTCCCTTTTTTACATTTATTGGAAGAAAGGACAACAACCACAGGCCTAGATTTAGAGTTTGGCGGTAGCCGTCAAAACCAGCGTTAGAGGCTCCTAACGCTGGTTTTAGGCTACCGCCCGTATTTGGAGTCACTCAAAATAGGGTCTAACGCTCACTTTTCAGCCGCGACTTTTCCATACCGCAGATCCCCCTACGCCATTTGCGTATCCTATCTTTTCAATGGGATCTTTCTAACTCCGGTATTTAGAGTCGTTTCTGAAGTGAGCGTTAGAGCTCTAACGACAAAACTGCAGCCGCAGGAAAAAAGCAGGAGTTAAGAGCTTTCTGGGCTAACGCCAGTTCATAAAGCTCTTAACTACTGTACCCTAAAGTACACTAACACCCATAAACTACCTATGTACCCCTAAACCGAGGTCCCCCCACATCGCCGACACTCGATTAAATTTTTTTAACCCCTAATCTGCCGACCGCCACCTACGTTATCCTTATGTACCCCTAATCTGCTGCCCCTAAAACCGCTGACCCCTATATTATATTTATTAACCCCTAATCTGCCCCCCTCAACGTCGCCGACACCTAACTACACTTATTAACCCCTAATCTGCCGAGCGGACCTGAGCGCTACTATAATAAAGTTATTAACCCCTAATCCGCCTCACTAACCCTATCATAAATAGTATTAACCCCTAATCTGCCCTCCCTAACATCGCCGACACCTAACTTCAATTATTAACCCCTAATCTGCCGAACGAATCTCGACGCTATTCTAATAAATGTATTAACCCCTAAAGCTAAGTCTAACCCTAACACTAACACCCCCCTAAGTTAAATATAATTTAAATCTAACGAAATTAATTAACTCTTATTAAATAAATTATTCCTATTTAAATCTAAATACTTACCTGTAAAATAAACCCTAATATAGCTACAATATAAATTATAATTACATTGTAGCTATTTTAGGATTAATATTTATTTTACAGGCAACTTTGTAATTATTTTAACCAGGTACAATAGCTATTAAATAGTTAAGAACTATTTAATAGTTACCTAGTTAAAATAATAACAAAATTACCTGTAAAATAAGTCCTAACCTAAGTTATCATTAAACCTAACACTACCCTATCAATAAATTAATTAAATAAAATACCTACAATTACCTACAATAAAACCTAACACTACACTATCAATAAATAAATTAAATACAATTTCTACAAATAACTACAATTACATAAACTAACTAAAGTACAAAAAATAAAAAAGAACTAAGTTACAAAAAATAAAAAAATATTTACAAACATAAGAAAAATATTACAACAATTTTAAACTAATTACACCTACTCTAAGCCCCCTAATAAAATAACAAAGACCCCCAAAATAAAAAAATTGCCCTACCCCTATTCTAAATTAATAGAGTTAAAAGCTCTTTTACCTTACCAGCCCTGAACAGGGCCCTTTGCGGGGCATGCCCCAAGAAAATCAGCTCTTTTGCCTGTAAAAAAAAACATACAATACCCCCCCCAACATTACAACCCACCACCCACATACCCCTAATCTAACCCAAACCCCCCTTAAATAAACCTAACACTAAGCCCCTGAAGATCTTCCTACCTTGTCTTCACCTCAACAGGTATCACCGATCCGTCCTGGCATCCGGTGCTGAAGAGGTCCAGAAGAGGCTCCAAAGTCTTCCTCCTATCCGGCAAGAAGAGGACATCCGGACCGGCAAACATCTTCATCCAAGCTGCATCTTCGATCTTCTTCCATCCGGTGCGGAACGGGTCCATGTTGAAGCATCCGACGCGGATCCATCCTCTTCTTCCGGCGTCTTCCCGACGAATGACGGTTCCTTTAAGGGACGTCATCCAAGATGGCGTCCCTCGAATTCCGATTGGCTGATAGGATTCTATCAGCCAATCAGAATTAAGGTAGGAATATTCTGATTAGCTGATGGAATCAGCCAATCAGAATCAAGTTCAATCCGATTGGCTGATCCCAATCAGCCAATCAGATTGAGCTCGCATTCTATTGGCTGTTCCGATCAGCCAATAGAATGCAAGCTCAATCTGATTGGCTGATTGGATCAGCCAATCGGATTGAACTTGAATCTGATTGGCTGATTCCATCAGCCAATCAGAATATTCCTACCTTAATTCCGATTGGCTGATAGAATCCTATCAGCCAATCGGAATTCGAGGGACGCCATCTTGGATGACGTCCCTTAAAGGAACCGTCATTCGTCGGGAGACGCTTTGGATGAAGATGTTTGCCGGTCCGGATGTCCTCTTCTTGCCGGATAGGAGGAGACTTTGGAGCCTCTTCTGGACCTCTTCAGCACCGGATGCCAGGACGGATCGGTAATACCTGTTGAGGTGAAGACAAGGTAGGAATATCTTCAGGGGCTTAGTGTTAGGTTTATTTAAGGGGGGTTTGGTTTAGATTAGGGGTATGTGGGTGGTGGGTTGTAATGTTGGGGGGGGGTATTGTATGTTTTTTTTTACAGGCAAAAGAGCTGATTTTCTTGGGGCATGCCCCGCAAAGGGCCCTGTTCAGGGCTGGTAAGGTAAAAGAGCTTTTAACTCTATTAATTTAGAATAGGGTAGGGCATTTTTTTATTTGGGGGTCTTTGTTATTTTATTAGGGGGCTTAGAGTAGGTGTAATTAGTTTAAAATTGTTGTAATATTTTTCTTATGTTTGTAAATATTTTTTATTTTTTGTAACTTAGTTCTTTTTTATTTTTTGTACTTTAGTTAGTTTTATGTAATTGTAGTTATTTGTAGAAATTGTATTTAATTTATTTATTGATAGTGTAGTGTTAGGTTTTATTGTAGGTAATTGTAGGTATTTTATTTAATTAATTTATTGATAGGGTAGTGTTAGGTTTAATTATAACTTAGGTTAGGACTTATTGTACAGGTAATTTTGCTATTATTTTAACTAGGTAACTATTAAATAGTTCTTAACTATTTAATAGCTATTGTACCTGGTTAAAATAATTACAAAGTTGCCTGTAAAATAAATATTAATCCTAAAATAGCTACAATGTAATTATAATTTATATTGTAGCTATATTAGGGTTTATTTTACAGGTAAGTATTTAGATTTAAATAGGAATAATTTTTTTAATAAGAGTTAATTAATTTCGTTAGATTTAAATTATATTTAACTTAGGGGGGTGTTAGTGTTAGGGTTAGACTTAGCTTTAGGGGTTAATACATTTATTAGAATAGCGGCGAGATTCGTTCGGCAGATTAGGGGTTAATAATTGAAGTTAGGTGTCGGCGATGTTAGGGAGGGCAGATTAGGGGTTAATACTATTTATGATAGGGTTAGTGAGGCGGATTAGGGGTTAATAACTTTATTATAGTAGCGCTCAGGTCCGCTCGGCAGATTAGGGGTTAATAAGTGTAGGCAGGTGTCGGCGACGTTGAGGGGCAGCAGATTAGGGGTACATAGGGATAACGTAGGTTGCGGCGGTGTACGGAGCGGCAGATTAGGGGTTAATAATAATATGCAGGGGTCAGCGATAGCGGGGGCGGCAGATTAGGGGTTAATAAGTGTAAGGTTAGGGGTGTTTAGACTCGGGTACATGTTAGAGTGTTAAGTGCAGACGTAGGAAGTGTTTCCCCATAGGAAACAATGGGGCTGCGTTAGGAGCTGAACGCTGCTTTTTTGCAGGTGTTAGGTTTTTTTCAGCTCAAACAGCCCCATTGTTTCCTATGGGAGAATCGTGCACGAGCACGTTTTTGAGGCTGGGCCGCGTCCGTAAGCAACTCTGGTATCGAGAGTTGCATTTGCGGTAAAAAATGCTCTACGCTCCTTTTTTGGAGCCTAACGCAGCATTTTTTTGAACTCTCGATACCAGAGTTAATTTTATGGTGCGGCCAGAAAAAAGCCCGCGTAGCGTTAACAGCCCATCTACCGCCAAACTCCAAATCTAGGCCTTAGATCTCAAACCAGAGGCAAACCACAATTATATTTATTTCACTATATGCCTATTGTGACTTTGCTACTTTTTTTTACTATTCCATATTTAGATATTACATATATTTTTTATTACTATGTCGTCTTTTTGCATTTTGATAATGTCTGCAATGCATTTTTTAATATTATATCAATTTAAATAATAAATTGAAAATAAATTGAAAACATACACACAATATTAAAGGGATACTAGACCCATTTTTTTCTTTCATGATTCATATAGAACATGCAATTTTAAGCAACTTTCTAATTGACTCCTATTATTAATTTTTCTTCTTTCTCTTGCTATCTTTATTTAAAAGCAGGAATGTAAAGCTTAGGAGCCAGCCCATTTTTGGTTCAGAACCAGTATTTGGAGTATTCACTATGCTTTAAAATATCTGTTGGGAGAAAGCTGTTTGCAAGTCGCCAGCAAGCTGGAACACAGTGAACACCCAGAAAGTTGAGTTTAGCACTTACAATAGTACCAGCAAATATGTAAGTTTTTTTACTATGTTGTTCTCTTTAAAGGAACAGCAAACACCTTGAGATTTGTATAAAGGGCTAGATTACAAGTGGAGCATTAATTCATTGTAAGCCTGTAAACAGGCAAATTTGCCCGTTTACAGGCTTGTGATAAATAACCAGCCATTACAAGTGGTGCAATGCTGCCCTCTGCTCCCGCTAGCCCAATGGCACGTGAGTAGGGGCTATCAATCACATTGGACGAATGTGTCTATCCGGGGTGATTTTAATCCGCCAGCTAAGAGCTGGAGTAAAGGTTCTGAGCAGTTGTCTGATGACCGCTGCTTCTTAACCTTTTGCTGCGGGCTAGCTCATGCGAGTCTGCAGTGAAGGGCCTGCAAACGCAGCTTGATAAATGGAACCCTTGGTGTTGAGAAGACTTACTTTTCAAGTTTTATATTTGGGACCTTTACCTTGATAAATTGTATTTCTCTCAGTGCCCCAGCTTACACTGAAAATAAAATAATTTGCCCAGAGCGCCAATAAATCTGTGGTATAGCACAATGTCAAAGAGGGTTTAATATTAATATTCTACTTTTGCCTATGATTCATAGCTTAAAAGTTGATATCTTTACAATAAACAGAAAAATAGGAAATGGCTTATGAACTAATAATGCCTGATGTTAAAAGCAAAAAAAAAAATCTATTCAAACTGCATAGATGGTTTACTACAATTGTAAAATGGATGCTCAATGGTGTAAAGGTCTTGGAAAATGTTTTTAGATGTCTTGTTGCATAACATGTATTTTGATGAATTGGAATAGATTACATGAGTGGTTAATTTAGTGCAAAGCTATTTGAAAAGCTTAAAAAATATTTTTTAAGGGCTTGAGATAATTTCTAAATTAAAAATGTTTTGAGATATGTTGACCTGTGAAAACATTTATTTTATGTTATACCCCTCAGCTGAGTACTTGCACCATACCAATATACCTAACACCCTGGTTGTGGATCACTGGTCTGGAAAATGGGAAATGTTTTTAGTAGTTTTAATTGCCTTAAATCAGAGGTGTGAGTTTTATTTGCTTTCCTACCAAAGAAACTTGCAGGACAATTTATGAGGTTGTGACAGCTCAAGCAGTGGAGAATAGCATTTTTTTTTTTTTTCAAGGAATTAAATGTTTTTTGTTAACTTGTTAGAGCGTTGTTTAAATTTGGTCTGAGGTTTTGGCTGTAAGATCACTTTTTTTTATACAGTCCTTAAATTGCAGGAATTTATAGAAATCTATATTTGGCAGTGAATATTTACTTTGCAATTATGCAAAAGTTGTACGTTGCGCTTTTGAAAATAATCTCTCAACATAGTAATTCCCTCAGCACCTAATCCTCACATTTAGTTTTGTGAATAGTCATTTGGATGCCACAGAGGTGATTTTATGAGCAGTGTCTGGAGACATTCCAAATATTACCCTTTCTTTATATTCAAATGGCTGTTTACCTAATGATGTGCTCCCTGGCAAAGTGAAAGGGTAAATTTTAAAATGACAGATCGTTTTTCTTTTTTAGACAGATTTATTTTGTTTAAATAGTTTAATACAGTTAATTTTGACCTTATAAACCTAGTGACACTTAATAAGATAATAAAAATAACATTAAAAAATGTGACACCAGAATATGATTTTTAACTGTTTTGTCTATATTAAGATGCAAAGTGGTGCTTTTATATTGTGGCAAACTCTTTTTATTGTATATTCATATATGGAATGCTTGGCAACTGTATTAAAAGGTTAAACTGCTGCTCGAGACCATAACAGTAAATGTAGTTTGGGTTTTATTAAAGCTGTTAAAGCTGTTGCCCCTGCTGATTCGCCATGGCAAAACAACTTAATAGTCCTAAATAAACAATAATGTGACATTTTGATGAGAGTTTCAACTTTCTAACCTATTTCAGTTGCTAGAAAATGAATTGGAAAAAAACTGAAGGATTGCTGTCTGGTGCTCCACAGATTATGACTTCTAATAAGCCTCAAATAACTGACTGGTATATGAGATCTATAGGACTAAATATATTTTCTTCTAGAAGAGGGTTTGCTATCAAAAAAAGCATCCACTACCCTCAATTAACATTGCACAAGCTACTGCTTGGGCATTTCCACCCTGCTCAAGCACAGCCTATCATGCGTGAACTGGGGGTATCAATCATCCTGATCCCATCTGATTAATATCCGCCACACTTTAGGTAGCGGAGAGGTTAAGTTATAGTGGTCTTAAGACCGCAGCTACTTAACTCAATGCTGGGGCTCTGAAGCTGCCTTTGCAGCTTCATAAATGGAGCCCATCTTAATATTAAAATGTAGGTACGCAACATATTGATAGCACTATGAACTGTTAAGCATAGAGTAATAACAATATCAAACAGAAACTGAAAACAAAATACATAAAAATTAAAATCCAAATTATATAGAGGGGAGTAAAACATCACGGAAAAACTTGCATTGCTGTAACCAAAAATAGAAAAGTATCCTGATCTTAGAGCAATATATATCAAAGTAATATAACTGGATATTATTGAAATCCTTCTTGAGATACCAGTATTACTAATACTAAAAAAATAAAGCACCTTGAATAAGATTCTGAATAGAAGCAGGCCACAGAATTATGAACACGGAACAGGTAGAATGGTCAGGCAAACCATAGTTCATTCATGAAACTCAATCATGATTAGCGACAATACAATCTACAAAGCAGGCAAAGGCTATACATATACAGGAATAAAGGCAGGTAATAAAGGTCACAAGCAAAAGTCCAAGATCACATACACTACTGGCATGTAAAGCCATGTATGAGAAACAGGAGAAAAAAGTCATGTCAAGGATAACTTGGGAGGAGGTTTGTTAAGCTTAATGTGTTTGGTAGATGGCCAAATATATACTCCTACATTTTGAGAGCTTTGAAATTTTGGTAGCAATCAGCAGTGTCTTTAGAATTAAAAACATATTGTAAAAGTATTCTACATAAACATTGCCAATGTGTGAGTAGAGACTACAGGGCGATACATCAAGCTCCGTATGGAGCTTGATGCCCCTTGTTTCCAGCGAGACCGCTGCTCCAGAACGTATCTGCCAGCTTGGGTTGATTGACACCCCCTGACACGAATCTGCAGGGGGCGGCATTGCACCAGCAGTTCACAAGAACTGCTGGTGCAATGATAAATGCTGACAGCGTATGCTGTCAGCATTTATCGATGTGCAGCGGACATGATACGCTACATTGTATCATATCCGCTCGCACATTCATAAATATACCCCTACATCTAATGATCTGGTGAGGGATAGCTCAGATAAGCATGGCATGGGGAATATTTTAGCAATAAATGCCAAAGGAAGTTCCTGGCTAAGTTAGCTAGTGGCGGTAGGCATTAAAGCCATTTGCGGTCAAGTAGATGAAAAAGTTGAAAAAAAAATATTTCCTCAATATTTATATTTAGTAAAGTGTTTATTTACTGTAAATATTTCACATTTTCTAAAGCGAATATGCTATGTTGTTTGCGCGATGGGTGTTTTATCAACAATTCTTTTCTCTCCATTGACTTTTATGGGGAATGTGAAAATGCAATAGAGTTTGCACTATCTCGGGGGTTTTTTTCCCAGTTTTTTCTAAATTGATCTCTTTGGGGGAATACATGCACGCAATAAAGTTTGGTTTTTTCCAATAATTTTCCATTATTTACAAATTTTTCCAAAATATGGGGGCTCTCAGAGGACTTGTTTTTTACTAAATATTTCAAATTTTATTTAACATATTAGAATACACATTCTATTCACAAAATAAAGTCGACATTTCAGCTTGTCAATTAAGCCTTTTCAAGTTATCTTAATCAGATTAAATCTGTAAGGCATTCTATGCCGCCATTTATGAGCTACGTGTTTGCTATACGTGCAAAATGCTTCAGATATACCCGCCGCCATCTTATTAGCTGTGTCATCATTGATCTACAGACACATTCGAAAGTCAGCTGAAAGCCGTCCATTCTCTGTGTCTCTCCTAGACCTTGGCAGCCAGGTTCACGTGATCGTTTCATCGCGATGATAGCAATCCAATGAAAACCTGCTGTCAAACCTTGAATTTCTGGGCTTATAGAAGCTGTACTCTGAGGCATTTAAATAAAATGACACTTGACTTGGAGTCCAAAATTTAAAACAAGTTCTGCACTTAGTGCTTTATAGCATCCAGATCCTGAAACACTGTAATGATAGGTGCGTGACCCTCATGCTATTCAGAATAATGTAAGCTTACACTTGAGTTCTTTATCACACTGCTATAGCCTTCTACGCATTTCACACAATTATAGGGCTTTCTCAAGATTTATATATATATATATATATATAAATATATATATAAATATATATATATATATATATATATATACACACACACATATATATATATATATATATATATATATATATATATAGAGAGAGAGAGAGAGAGAGAGGTATAGATATATAGTACCAAAAAACATGATATATATATATATATATATATATGTATAATAATATAATAATTTGCAATTTATATAGCGCTTTTTCTCCCTGTGAGACTCAAAGCACTTTACAAATATACTGTACCAACATAAGACATAAAAGTTAGGAGTTTCTGAAGGTCAGATAAGCGGACTGAATGCCTGATGGAAGAGGTGGGTCTTTAGCTTTTTTTTTTAAAAGTCTGTAAGGACGGTGCCTCTCTGATTGCGCATGGTAAAGAGTTCCAGAAAGTAGGGGCAGCATGGCAGAATGCTCTGGAGCCTGAGTTTGTCCTTATTCTTGGCACTGAGAGGAGGGATGTGTTGGCTGACCTAAGTGAACGGGATGGGAGGTAGGGTGTCAGGAGCTCTTTCAGGTACTGTGGGCCTTGGTTGTTTAAGGCTTTGAAGGTCAGCAGGCCAATTTTAAAATATGTTCGCCATTTAATTGGAAGCCAATGCAGGGAGTGGAGAACAGGTGTTATGTGGCAGGAGTGAGTTTGATTGGTCAATAGTCTTGCTGCTGCGTTTTGTACTGTCTGAGGGCGATGGAGTTCTTTTTTTGGGAGGCCCAAGTAAAGTGCATTGCAGTAATCTAGCCTAGAGGATACAAATGCATGGATTAATGTTGGCATATCATCCGGTGGAATTAAGTGTTGTATCCTGGCTATGTTTTTCAGATGAAAGTAGGCAGCTTTTATTACGGAGAAAATCTGCTGTTTAAAAGATAGTCCAGCGTCAATCAGCACTCCGAGGTTTCGTACCTTTGCTGAACTAACGAGTTCAGAGCCTCCAAGCTCCAGGCCAGTTGGGTGATCGTGGGATATTTTTGATGCCCGGGGTCCCCTCACCAAGAGTAACTCTGTTTTGTCCGGGTTCACTTTGAGACAGCTAGCATTCATCCATTCTATGAGGTCTGTTAAGCAACTGTTTATGCGGCATGCTGGGTCTGTAGTATCTGCAGCAAAGGAGAAGTAGAGTTGTGTGTCATCAGCGTAACAATGATACCTTAGGCCATGTCGGTTAATGATGTCCCTCAGTGAAAGTAAGTAAATTGCAAATAGCATGGGAGACAGAATAGATCCTTGTGGAACTCCGTAGGCCAGTTCTGTTGGTGCTGATGAGCTTGATCCTGATATTACTCTCTGTGATCTACCAGCGAGGAAGGATTTAAACCAGTTAAGGACTGTGCCTCCTAGACCACAGATGTACTGCAAGCGCTCTATTAGAATCCTATGGTCAATGGTGTCAAATGCAGCTGAGAGATCCAGGAGGATTAGAATGGAGTAATCACCTTTGTCTCTTGCCATGAGGAGATCATTTAGCACTCGGACTAGCGCTGTTTCAGTGCTGTGGCGGCATCTGAAGCCTGACTGGAAAGGATCGAATATGTTTAGGTGTGATAGATGGGCTTCCAGTTGAGTTGCCACTACTTTTTCAATTATTTTCCCCAGAAATGGGAGGTTAGATACTGGTCTGTAATTAGTCATGCAGTCTGGGTCTAATAAAGGTTTCTTTAGGAGTGGTTTTACCACAGCTTCTTTTAGAGGATCTGGAAAGTCTCCTGTTTTTAGTGAACACTGCACTATTTTTGTGAGGACTGGGGCGAGTGTTTCAATGCATCCAGATATGAGCTGAGTTGGAGCAGGGTCTAAGTCACACATAGTAGGGTGCAACTTTTGTATGGTGTTTTTAACTTCTTTTATATCCACATTTGTAAAAGTGGACCATAAACTGGGGCAGTCTGGCATTCCATTGTAGTGGTTCTGGTGTGTAACTGTTTGGCCTGCTGTGATAGCGGTTCGGATTGAGGAAATATATATATATAAATAAAAAAGGTCCACTGTATACCAAACCTGGATACGGATAGATGGTAATACTGAAATGAAGCAGGCAACACAGGATGTGATGCAAATAAGCCCTTTAATCCACAAGGTGCATAAACAAAAACAGGGCCTTAACCCATAACGTTTTGGTTCAGGATTGAACCTTTATCAAACGGAGCCCATAATAGACTATTATGGGCTCCGTTTGATAAAGGTTCAATCCTGAACTGAAACGTTATGGGTTAAGGCCCTGTTTTTGTTTTATGCACCTTGTGGATTAACGGGCTTATTTGCATCGCATCCTGTGTTGCCTGCTTCATTTCAGTATTACCATCTATCCGTAGCCAGGTTTGGTATACTGTGGACCTTTCGTATTCACTCTAACTAGCAGTGCACCAGGCAGTTACTTTGGATGATGTGTGCCACTTTCTCTACACATTTTTTTTATAAATAAATAGAACATATTCTGTTAAGTGAAGAACATTGGAATGTGAAATATTAATATTTTTATATTGGGTTTGCACGCGAGTGGGGTGTTTGTTTTGTTTATACTTTTCTTGCTCCATTGACTTGTGTGTGGGAATACGTTAATGCTGTAGCGATATTCAGAGTTCGGCTTTTTGCGTTCGTTGGGTAAGCAAAAGAGCGGAACATTTTTACTTTTAAAGGGACAGTCAAGTCCAAAAAAACTTTCATGTTTCAAATAGGGCATGTAATTTTAAACAACTTTCCAATTTACTTTTATCACCAATTTTGCTTTGTTCTTTTGTTATTCTTAGTTGAAAGCTAGACCTAGGAAGGCTCATATGATAATTTCTAAGCCCTTGAAGGCTGCCTCTAATCACATGCTTTTGTATTTGCTTTTCACAGCAGGAGAGAGCTAGTCCAGGTAATCCCTATAGATAACATTGTGAGCACGCCCGTGGCTTGTGGCAGACACTGCACTAATTGGCTAAAATGCAAGTCAATCAATAATAAATAAAATGTCATGTGATCAGGGGAATGTCAGAAGAGGTTTAGATACAAGTTAATCACAGAGGTAAAAAGTGTATTATTATAACTGTGTTGGTTATGCAAAACTGGGGAATGGGTAATAAAGGGATTATCTATCTTTTAAAACAACAAAAATTCTGGTGTTGACTGTCCCTTTAACTTGTAATACGAGTGCTACCCGACGTGCGCAAAAAACTTACTTTTAGTAGAGTTGGAGCAGGAGTGATAAATATCGCTCCACTCGTAATCTAGTCGTTAACAGGCAAAGGCAAGTTTACATTGCAAGTGGAGTTAAAAAAATATTATTACATTTAAATGGTGTAAAAAAGTGTATGGCTTCCTTTTTGATACAGGTTTATATACTTCCACGTGTGGTTTTACAAGCACATGTCAGGTGTTAAGTGCAACCCCCAATTTCATTAAACTTTCAGTAACTTGATAGTTTTTTAGAAAAAATGTTATGTAGCAGAGTTACTTAGCAACTGTAACTTGGAAAATAAATTTGCTTTACGCATGCAACCGTCACTGGTGACTAACTCAGCTCAAATAAACAGGTACAGATTTAAAAAAAAAGTTGTTTTAATAAACTAATTTATATTTAAATGAATGGAAATGTTGGGACTTCTCTCTCCTCATCTGTGATGAATCCTCTCCTTACTTGCAGGCTCAAGAAAAAAGGAAAATTCACAATGGTGATGTAACTTCTAACCGTAAGTACCAGAATTAAGATACTCACAAGAGATCCTCTTGTCTAAGATGTTTATTGATCTTTATGAGAATCAGGAATAATTCCCAGTACAGAATCTTTAATAAAACTATATGCTCATAAAATAGTGTGACTTTAATAAAATATTGTGCCGTGGTGTTAAATAGCTCCAGGCGTATTTGCGATAACATCTGCTTTTCTCAAGGGCTAATCAAAAAGCTCTAAAAAAGACTGAATCACTAACCACACATGAACAATAATTTTATACCCTCCTACCACCTGAGCATAATCTTCAGCAGGTGTGGCAATGATGGTTTACAAATAGCGTTCCATACTGAATATTAGAACATCTTAGCAAGACCAAAAAGGACATGAGGGTCACGGTCAGTGTTCCCTCTAAGACCAGTTTTGTGAACGGCCCATCAGTGAAACAGTTAATTCGAGCAATGAGCAAACACTACACTATGCAGACTGTAAGATGTGGTTCCCTTATTAACTGTTTCACTGCTGTGACACTTACAAAACTGTTTTTTAGAGGGAACACTGATCATGGTGTGATTTCATAGCCTGTGAATTCCAAACCATGGTGTGTGATCTATACTCAGATCAGAGCTTAGTATAGCATCTCTGAAGAGAACATGGAAACATACATTTTTAAAAAGTATGTTTAAAGGGATATGAAACCCAAAATGCTTTTTTCATGGTTCAAATAGAGCTTGTGATTTTAAACAACTCTCTATTTTACTTCTATTATCATTTTTCTTTGTTCTCTTTGTATCTTTTGCTGAATAGCATTGACGTGTGAATAGGAGCCAGCCTATTTCTGGAGCACTATATGGCAGCAGTTTTGCAAGAATGTTATTCATTTGCAAGATGACAGCATTATTTCCTGCCATGTAGTGCTCCAGATGCCTACCTAGGTATCTCTTCAACACATAATATCTTGGGAACAAAACAAATATGATAATAGAACTAAGTTGGAAACTTTTTTTTTTATTTTTTATTTTTTTTATTTGTAATCAAGCTTTATTGAATAAAACATGTATAAAATACAGAGTCACAAGCGAAAGTAAAGTATTACAAAGTCATGATTGCATGGGAGCGCACAGCGCGCACACAAATAACAATGATAATAATATGTGACTAGAAGCTTGCTGTTTTTTTTTTGTTCTAAACAAAACTGTAATAAACATTTTACTCAACAGTGTAGATTTAGTGCATGCATACATATAATCCTACCGAGCACCAGAAGGAAAGAGGGACCGGAGTTCACAGAAAAGAGAGAGGGGGGAGAAGAGAAAAAAAAAAAAAAAAAGGGAGGGGGGGGGGGGGGGTAAGCGTGAGATAAAGTATCCCTAAGTTTTTTTCTCCCTTTTTTTCCCCCTTTTTTTTTTCCCCTTTTTTTGGGGGGGGCTTTTCCTTAACACAGTCATCGTCTGTCTGCTTCACACAAAGGCAGAGTCCCACATGGCCAGCATCATTTCATATTTAATTAATTGGTTACTCTTGAAGTAATGCAATTTCTCCATGAGTAATAGTTCGTCTACAGAGGAACGCCAATCTTTCAGGGTCGGTGCGTCCACCGATTTCCACATCTTAGGAATGAGCCTCTTGGCACCAGTAAGCATTAATAGAAGAAGGGCCTGGCCGTGAGTAGAATTAATCTTTGGGAGATGTAAGAACAGCAGGGACTCCAAAGAGAGTGGTATGTTAGTGTTCAGTTTCACAGACATCTCCCCTATTACTGTCGTCCAGAAATTGGTCAGTTTGGGACAGGCCCACCATATGTGTGAGAGTGTGCCCTGTTCACCACAGCCCCTCCAGCAAGCCGCATTAGCTGCGGGGAAAAGCTGATGGAGTCTGGCCGGTGTATAATACCATCTAGTCTGAAGTTTGAGCTGTATTTCTTGTACTCTGGCTGATGCCGAGGACCGTCTGACCAGATCAAATGACCTAAGCCAGTCGTCCTCTTCCATAATATTATTGAGTTCCTTATTCCAGGCTCTTACATATGAGGGTAACTGTATGTCCGGAGGGATGAGAAGAAGTTTGTATATCTTCGAGATCAACCTCCTGGGGGGGGGGTGGCGCCAGTGCACAGAGATTCGAAGGGAGTCAAGTCCCTAAGAAATCTTTCCCTTTGTTTATGGGATGTGAGGAAGTGTGAGAGTTGATGGTATCGAAGCCAGGAAGAGAAAATATGCCCAGCTTGTTCTAGTAGTTTTTGTTGAGATTTAAGCTTCCCCTCCTCCTGTGCAGAGTGTAGAATACCTACTCTCAGACTATAAGGTGAACAAATACGCCTGCTGAGGTCGTAATATGGAGTTTCGGGGTTTTCTATGATAGGGATCATTGGCGAGTAGGTGGAGGATATATGAGTGCTTGTAGCTAAAAGCTTGTCCCACGTAAGAAGGGTCTCTAGCGTTAGGTGGTATTTTTGGATTAGTTTGGGACGTTTTGGTGCTGGAATCCATGCCAGTGTGCCTACATTTTTAAATTGGAGAATCTGTCCGTCAAGTCTTACCCATTGCTTTTGTGTAGTGTTGTGCGACCACTCTACTAATCTTTGTAAAATTATGGCCTTTCTGTACAGAGACAGGTCCGGGAAGCCCAGACCTCCCCTTTCACAAGGTAAGTATAATGTCTTTCTAGGAATTCTTGGTCTAGTCCCAGTCCAAATGAATTGCTCCAACGTCCTCTGTAGGTGGGGTAAAAAGTCAGTCGGTAAATGAATTGGAACTGTCTGCATTACATAGAGTATACGTGGTAGTATGTTCATTTTTATAAGGCCTATTTTCCCTAACCAAGATAGAGATTTATTTTTCCAAGAAGATAAATCATTAATAATTTCTTTTCACAGGGCAAGATAATTATTTCTGAAAATGTCGGAGGGGTCCGCGGATAAAAATATCCCGAGGTATTTCAGTTTGGTGGCAGCTATGGGAACCTTATATTCTGTTTCTAGCATATGAATGTGGTCAGCTGGAACGTTCACATTAAGGAGCTCTGATTTAGATAGATTCAGGTGGAAGTTGGACAGCGCACCGTATTCTCTCAGTTCCTTCAGGAGCTCAGGAATGGAAGTGTCAGCACTCGTCAGAGTATAGAGGACGTCGTCGGTGTATAAGGCCTGTTTATATTCCTCCTGTCCCACTTGCACACCTTTTATATTTGGATTGTTTCTAACCCTTTGAGCTAATGCCTCGATTGATAGGGCAAAGAGCAGGGGGGAAAGAGGGCACCCCTGTCTGGTGCCATTGGAAATATTAAATTTGTCTGATAAAGTACCGTTTATTCTAATGCGCGCATTGGGTGCAGAGTATAACGCAAAGGTCATATTAATGAAGGCCTGTCCAAAATTCATAACCTTCATGACCTGACGCAGGAACAGCCAATCGACACGGTCGAAGGCCTTCTCCGCGTCTGTCAAGAAGAGGGCCAAGGGTACTCTCTCAGATGGTGCGTAATTTATCAACTGAAATACCTTGTTGGTATTATCCCTAGCCTCTCTACCGGGCACGAAGCCTACTTGGTCGGTTGCAATAAGGTTTGGGAGAAACCGATTAAGCCGGGTTGCTAAAATTTTAGCTAGGATTTTGATATCCATGTTCAGTAAGGATATGGGCCTAAAATTCGCTGGGGAGGTTGGGGGTTTGCCGGGTTTAGGGATAATAGTAATATGTGCTTCAAGCAGCGTGTTTGACATAGTAGGGTTTTCAATCAGATTATTAAAGAGGCTGAGCATCATAGGGCCCAATGTTTTTTGAAAAAGTTTGTAATATTTAAGAGAAAAGCCGTCTGGGCCTGGGCATTTGCCACTAGGGAAGTCTTTTAGGGCCTGGGAGAGTTCCTCGGGGGAGATAGGAGTGTCAAGATTATTCTTTTGGTCCTGATCTAATTGTGGTAAATTCAGTGTTGATAGGTACTGGTCTATCAGTGCGCTTTTAGTTAAATTATTCTGTTGTGGTAAATTATATAGCTCTTTGTAGTAAGTATGAAAGGAATTCACAATTTGTTTGCTACTCCTCAGTATAGTACCGTCTGGGTTTATTATGTTTATTATGTGATGGACATAAGTCTTAAGTTGTTTCCTGCGCACAGCCCTAGCTAATAGTTTTCCTGGTCTGTTGCCACCCTCATAATATCTTTGCTTTATCGCAAGGACCCGGCGTTGGTATACCTCCAATTGGTGGGCATTTAGATCTTTCCTAGCTTTCTCTAGCTGATGTTTAACCTCTACATCTAACGGGTTTCCTTTGTGTGTAGTTTCTAGTTGGGTTATTGTATTTAATAGGTGAGTGTGCTTAAGTCTGTATTGTTTATTGAGGCGCGCCTTGTGCTTAAGAAGTTCGCCTCTTATGACACTTTTGTGGGCTTCCCAAAAGTTTATTATTGATGTATGGTCAGGGTCGTTGTGCCGTAAGTAATCAGTCAGGGATTTTAGGATTTCAGAATTGACCATTGGATTGTCCAGTAAGGTATCGTCTAGTCTCCATATGTAAGTCGTGGGAGGGAGATCTGGCCATTGTATCATACAGGTGACCGGAGCATGGTCCGACCAAGTTATTGGGCCAATAGAGCAGGAGGTTACCATATCAAGTCCAGAAGCATCAGTAAGGAAATAGTCTATTCTGGAGTACTTGTTATGAGGGGAGGAATAAAAGGTGTAGTCCCTACCTGACGGGTGTAACGATCTCCAGATATCGTGTAGCAAAAGGTTTGAGATTGTCGACTTAACAGATTTAATTATTTTAGTAGGGGTACTGGTCAGGCCATTAGATGTGTCTATGGAAGCATCCATAGTGATGTTAAAGTCCCCTGATATGAACACTGGGCCCTTTGCAAGGTCGAGAAGGAGCTTTGATATTTTAGTCATGAACAAGTGTTGGTCAGTGTTTGGGCAATAAAGGGTGGCCAAGGTAATCGGGTGTTCGTAAAGTCGCCCTGTGATGATCAAGTACCTGCCGTCGAGATCCCTCTCTATATGCGTGATCTTTAGAGGGACAGAGTGGTGTATCATTATGCTCACTCCCCCCTTTTTAGTGGGACCAGAGGCGAAGATTGCTGTAGGATAGAGTGTGTTAAACCACTTAGGTTCTCTGCCCCTGCGGAAGTGAGTCTCTTGGAAGAAGAGGATGTGACTGTGTAAGTTTTTAAGGGCGTTTAATGCTATTGAGCGCTTACCTGGGTTGTTCAGCCCCTTTGCGTTGATAGTAGTTAGGGTAAGGCCATGCGAACCGAATCTGCTATGTTGGTGGTTCATGCTGGAGGGAGGGAGAGAGGGGAGAAAAAAAAAAAAAGTGGGGGAAGGAGGGAGAAGAAGGCAAGAAAAGAAAGGGAAGAATAAGATTTATAGAAGAGGGAGGAGAGGATTATAAAGAGGAGAGCTATAAGAAAATTGAGAGTAAGATTGGTGCACAAGCAAGAGAAGAATAGAGTCAGAGTAAACCGTACACTGTTGAGAAGTCAGTCAAATTCTGTATATGAACACAAAACTATTAATATTAAACAACAAATAAGATCAATCGGGGTAGTAACCCCCAGGCAATAAAAACTGTTGAGATATGTCAAATACTCTTGGTGGCGTTAAAGCCATTCAAACAAGAGGCAATGGAATTTTAGGCAAAGAGGGAGGGGTGGGGAAAGGGGTACACAGAGGGAATAAACCTGTAAGGGTAATCTAAAGAGGAGGTTGGGGTGGTGGTGTTAGGAGTAGAGTTTCCCCTACCGATTTGGGTGGGAGGGAGAGTTGGGTACCTTAGGGTATAATAAATGACAGTAACGTTTACAACGATAACCTATAAATGATAACAGTATAACAGTTAAATTTTCAGGATGGTCAAAAACAAAGAACTAAAACATTCGGTAGGTATATGGAACTAGAGATGATAATTAGAGGTTAACCTGTACATTTTGCTCTCTCATTGAACAAGTCTCTATATTTAACACGTACCTACTTACTCATTTGGCTCGCTTAAAAGCCATCTACCCACTCCCTCCCCCCCACTACAACATATTAACATTGATCTCCTCTACTTGAACAAAACTCCAGGATTTAGGTTTTTCAGGGTGCATATTGCTGCACCTGAACTCAGCGGAACAGAGTCCCCAAGTTCAAGTCTGTAAGAAAAAAGGATACTTATGCTGTAGTTCTTTAGAGAGGGCCACACAGCGAACGTTTCAAGGCCTGCATAAATTTCATCCCCTGTTTTAGGTTGATGAGGTGGAGGGACCAGGTGAACTGGTACGGCGAGGATGAGGCTCATTGATAGAGAGACTTTCGTAAAAGACTTGAGTGTCCATTCCTGCTTTGTAGATGGAAGTCTTGTTATTGTTAGAAGCCACAATTGATACCGGGAACCCCCAGCGGTAAGGGATTTTGTGTGCTCTCAAGTTGGCTGTAATGTGACCCATCTCCCTCCTCCTCTGTAAAGTAAGTGGAGACAAGTCTGAGAAAATCTGCAAATCCTCACCCGCATGTTGTACCGGGTGTTTGATACGGGCTTGTCTAAGGATCTCCTCCTTATCCTTATAATTTAAGAAGCGGACTATAATGTCTCTAGGGGGGGCCTTAGGTGGTGGTTTTACTCTGAGCGCTCTATGAGCGCGCTCCAGGAGAACATCTGGGGAAGAAGGGGTCTCTTTTAAAGTGCGAAATAAACTCTGCAGGTATCCCTCTATTGCAGGAGGGTGTATGGTCTCAGAGACACCCCTGATGCGTAGGTTGTTCCTACGGCCCCTGTTGTCAAGGTCTTCAAGTCTCTCAGATAGTTGCTGTATAGCTTCTGTGTGTCCCTGGAGCTCTGTGTTTATGTGTTGGCTGGAAGCATCGCAGGCTGCCTGCGCTGCTTCTACTTTTGAGACCCTGGTATCAAGCACAGTAATATCCTTTCTGAGGTCGTGGAAAAGGGAGCGCATCTCCTGAACCACATTCTTGATGTCCTCCTTAGAGGAAAGAAGACAAAGATCTTCTTTTGTTATAGGGAGATCTGTTTGTGTGGGAGCTCTCTGAGATTGGCTGCGAGAAACGTGTTGTTCAGCCTCCATTGTATCCGGGGTGACACTAACAGGGTGCTCCACCTGTTTTAAGTATTTGTTCAGAGTGCGAACTGGCGTTTGTTTTTCGGCCTTATTTTGCCTCTTACACGGCATACCTCATATGCCCTTATTAAGTATGGGTAGTAAACAAAAGGGAAAAGTGTAACTTTGGGCAAGTGCAGTCCTTAGAATAGTGTTGACATGCGGCCTGAGATAACTGCAGCTTTATATTTTTAGCCTACAATAGTAAAACCCTTCTCATAAGTCCCAGATAGAAACAACAGCCTGGATATCTCCCCAGTAACTTGTAGGTATATTACTGCTGAGGAGCTTAGTAGATATTCGTATGAATGAAGTGCTGGGCCTGTGTTAGGTGAAGTCTCCCCACGTGGTAGTATACTGCTATTTCTCTCATATAGCTCCGAGCAGATGTTGGGGATATAAAGTTAGGCCACCCTATTAGAGCACTCTTTAGGGAGATAGAAAAAAAGAAAGGAGGCCTGTTTCAGACCTGAGTCTTTCCTGTTAATACTGTGATCCCCTCCAGGCCGCCCACGTGGCCTCCGTTAATTAAATAAAGTATGGCGCTATATTTTCCAGAAAGACCTGACCTGCACTTTTCTGTTTTTTTTTTTTTTTTTGTTTGATCCCAGAGACACACTCCTCAAACCACCCGTGACTGCCCGGTTCTGTAAAGTACGTGATGCGGCAGGGTGCTATGTGGCCACCGGAACTCGGCCAGCAACAGGTATAAACCAGGGCTCCTCACCCGATGAACAGGCGAAACTCCTGGGCTCCGTTAATAACAAGGTACATAAACACACTCACCGGGCAGTACTCAGGGGGGGGTCGCGATCAGTGCTGGGTCCTTCTGGAGTGGCGGTGCAGCAACTATAGACACCGAGCTGATGCCGCCATTCACATGCAGACTGCTGCGATAAGGGCCTCTGAAGTCTTTGCTCACTTTGTCCCGTAGTTACACCTTGCGGTAAGGCAAGCAAGGTATCTATGACGGCTGAGGAGTTAGAGATATAAATCCCCCTGTGAAAGTTATATTTAGGGAAGGAACATGCCTAAAATTATTTGTTTTTATGCCTGAGGGTTGAAGAGCACTTTCAGAACACAGCCATCTCCCTGCGTGGCTAGGCTCCGCCCCTGGAAACTTTTTTAAATGGAAAATGTTTTGGTTTCATATTCCTTTAATTAGAGTGGCCTACACTTTTGGAAGATTAATATTTAGATGCCATATGCAGTGGGCCTTCTGTTTGCAGGGGAAATTGACAAAGAGCTGGTAAAGGAAAGAAGAATGGCTGGAAGGATCTTTGAAGGAGTGGTGCTCTAACTGTTGCGCACAAGCAATATCAGATTTATTGCACCTGTGTGCGTGCGTCGGAAGTAGCGCACGTATTACAAGTTGAAAGCAAAAGTGTTTGCTTGAACGCAATTGAATTTAACGCGCGACAGAGCTCTGGTAACTGTTAGACTTAACTAAATTGTGGCACAAAAAACATCAAAAATACATTTACACTCATAATAACACTATCGAATCTAGTAAGAAAAAAATGGCAGGCAAAGGGCTTTAACAAATAGATACATGTTTAAATATGTATATATATGTAAGTATATTGTTTATACATATGTATTTATATGTTTTACTGTATATTTACTGTACATATTTCACATTCCAGTGTTCTTCAATTACAGGATAATGTTATTTTTATTCTTAAAGAGATATGAAACCCAAATTTTTTTCTTTCATGATTCAGATAGAGCATGTAATTTAAAGCACCTAGGCAGTGCTTGCTGATTGGTGGCTAAATGATTGGAATAGCCAATAGAATGAAAGCTTAATCCTATTGGCTGATTGGATCAGCCAATAGGATGAAAGCTCAATCCGATTGGCTGATTGCAACAGCCAATAGGATTTTTTCAACTTTAATTCCGATTGGCTGATAGAATTCTATCAGCCAATTGGAATCTAAGGGAAGCCATCTTGGATGACGTCATTTAAAGGAACCTTCATTCGGAAGAAGACGTCGGAAGTAGAGGATGCTCCGCGCCGGATGTCTTGAAGATGGAGCCGCTCCGCGCTGGATGGATAAGGATAGAAGATGCCGTCTGGATGAAGACTTCTGCGGGCTTGGATGAAGACTTCGGCCGCTTGGATGAAGACTTCTGCCGGCTTCGATGAGGACTTCTGCCGCTTTGTTGAGGATGGATGTCGGCTCTTCAGAAACTGTAAGTGGATCTTTGGGGGTTAGTGTTAGGCTTTTTTAAGTGTTTATTGGGTGGGTTTTAATTTTAGATTAGGGTTTGGGCTTTTGAAAAAGAGTTAAATGCCCATTTAAGGGCAATGCCCATACAAATGCCCTTTTCAGGGCAATGGGGAGCTTAGGTTTTTTTAGTTAGATTTTTATTTGGGGGGTTTGGTTGTGTGGGTGGTGGGTTTTACTGTTGGGGGGTATTTGTATTTTTTATTTACAGGTAAAAGAGCTGATTTCTTTGGGGCAATGCCCCGCAAAAGGCCCTTTTAAGGGCCATTGGTAGTTTATTGTAGGCTGGGGGGGGGTTATTTTGGGGGGGCTTTTTTATTTTCATAGGGCTCTTAGATTAGGTGTAGGTGTTAATCTAATGAAAACTGCTGTCAAACCTTTCAGAACTGGGCTTATAGAAGCTGTACTCTGAGGCATTTAAATAAAATGACACTTGACTTGGAGTCCAAAATTTAAAACAAGTTCTGCACTTAGTGCTTTATAGCATGCAGATCCTGAAACACTGTAATGATAGGTGCGTGACCCACATGCTATCCAGAATAATATAAGCTTACACTTGAGTTCTGTATCACACTGCTATAGCCTTCTACGTGTTTCACACAATTATAGGGCTTTCTCAAGATTTATATATATATATATATATATATATATATATATATATAGAGAGAGAGAGAGAGAGAGAGAGAGAGGTATAGATATATAGTACCAAAAAACATCATATATATATATATTCTTATCATAATTTTTAGAGCTGAAACTGGGACCACTTGGCACGGTGCCAGTGGGGGTGTGGTCAGGGGTGTGGCCAAGGGGCGGGGCATTTGTCGACCATAACTAATTTTCCATGCACAATTATATTACTAAATTTTTTTGCAGCACAATTGTATTACCATCCATAATTAATGATGATGACCCCAGCAGCACAATTATATTACCATCCATAATTAATGAATATGACCCCAGCAGCACAATTATATTACCATAATTAATGATGATGACCCCAGCAGCACAATTATATTACCATAATTAATGATGATGACCCCAGCAGCACAATTATATTACCATAATTAATGATGATGACCTCAGCAGCACAATTACCATAATTAATAATGATGACCCCAGCAGCACAATTATATTACCATAATAATGATGACCCCAGCAGCACAATTATATTACTATAATTAATGATGATGACGCCAGCAGCACAATTATATTACCATAATTAATGATGATGACCCCAGCAACACAATATATTACCATAATTAACGATCATGAGCACAGCAGCACAATTATATTACCATCCATAATTAATGTAATTGTGCTGCTGGGGTCATCATCATCATTATGTTAATTTAATTGTGCTGCTGGGGTCATCATCATTAATTATGTTAATATAATTGTGCTGCTGGGGTCAGCATCATTAATTATGTTAAGATAATTGTGCTGCTGGGGTCATCATCATTAATTATGTTAATATAATTGTGCTGCTGGGGTTACTCATCATCATTAATTATAATTGTGCTGCTGGGGTCATCATAATTAATTATGTTAATTTAATTGTGCTGCTGGGGGTCAACATCATCATTAAATTAATTAATGTTATTAATTATGTTAATTTAATTCTGCTGCTGAGGTCATCATCATTAATTATGTTAATATAATTGTGCTGCTGGGGTCATCCATCATCATCATCATTAATTTAAGCACAATTATATTGACATAATTAGTGACAATAATTTATTTAAAGTTATTGTCCGTGCTTGCAATTTCTGTCCGATGCCTGGATTCTGATTTGCTTATCAGTTGAAGAAGAAGGCAGCTACGTAATGGTGGGGGGAGTCCGGCATCCATATTTACCGGGTATTAGAGTAGTTAGCGCCGCTGATTAGGACAGAAGCAAGGCGGCAAGGCAGGAGGGGTATAGTGTAGGCGGACCTCCGTTTTGTTATTTTCAATATAAAAACATGTTAAAGTAAGTGTTGTCTGTCCCTTTAATGATGATGACCCCAGCAGCACAATTATATTAACATAATTAGTGACATCAATTAATTTAATGATGACCCCAGCAGCACAATTATATTAACATACTTAATGACATGATGACCCTAGCAGCACAATTATATTAACATACTTAATGATGTGATAACCTTAGCAGCACAATTATATTAACATAATTAATGATAATGACCCCCAGCAGCACAATTATATTAACATAATTCACAGATTTACCGGTGTTCTATCATTCCAGCTAATTCTTCAGACTAGTCTGATGAATTTGCTGGAATGATTGATAGAACACCGGCGGCCGGGACAAAAATGAAAAACGGGTGGGACACTGGGACAGGGGCTCAAAACAGGGACAATCCCGGTAAAAACGGGACGTATGGTAAGCCTATATATATATATATATATATATATAGGTTTGGTATACTGTGGACCTTTTGTATTCACTCTAACAAGCAGTGCACCAGGCAGTTACTTTGGATGATGTGTGCCACTTTCTCTACACATTTATATATATATATATATATATATATATATATAAATATGTATTTATAAATAAATAGAACATATTCTGCTAAGTGAAGAACATTGGAATGTGAAATATTATTTTCATATTGGGTTTGCACGCGAGTGGGGTGTTTGTTTTGTTTATACTTTTCTTGCTCCATTGACTTGTATGGGGGAATACGTTAATGCTGTAGCGATATTCAGAGTTCTGCTTTTTGCGTTCGTTGGGTAAGCAAAAGAGCGGAACCTTTTTACTTTTAACTTGTAATACGAGTGCTACCCGACGTGCGCAAAAAAACTTACTTTTAACAGAGTTGGCGCAGGAGCGATAAATATCGCTCCAATCGTAATCTAGTCGTTAACGGGCAAAGGCAAGTTTACATTGCAAGTGGAGTTAAAAAAAATATTATTGCATTTAAATGGTGTAAAAAAGTGTATGGCTTCCTTTTTGATACAGGTTTATATACTTCCACGTGTGGTTTTACAAGCACATGTCAGGTGTTAAGCGCAACCCCCAATTTCATTAAACTTTCAGTAACTTGATAGATTTTTAGAAAAAATGTTATGTAGCAGAGTTACTTAGCAACTGTAACTTGGAAAAAAAAATTGCTTTACGCATGCAACCGTCACTGGTGACTAACTCAGCTCAAATAAACAGGTACAGATATAAAAAAAAATTGTTTTAATAAACTAATTTATATTTAAATGAATGGAAATGTTGGGACTTCTCTCTCCTCATCTGTGATGAATCCTCTCCTTACTTGCAGGCTCAAGAAAAAAGGAAAATTCACAATGGTGATGTAACTTCTAACCGTAAGTACCAGAATTAAGATACTCACAAGAGATCCTCTTGTCTAAGATGTTTATTGATCTTTATGAGAATCAGGAATAATTCCCAGTACAGAATCTTTAATAAAACTATATGCTCATAAAATAGTGTGACTTTAATAAAATATTGTGCCGTGGCGTTAAATAGCTCTAGGCGTATTTGCGATAACATCTGCTTTTCTCAAGGGCTAATCAAAAAGCTCTAAAAAAAGACTGAATCACTAACCACACATGAACAATAATTTTATACCCTCCTACCACCTGAGCATAGTCTTCAGCAGGTGTGGCAATGATGGTTTACAAATACCATTCCCTACTGAATTTTAGAACATCTTAGCAAGACCAAAAAGGACATGAGGGTCACGGTCAGTGTTCACTCTTAGACCAGTTTTGTGAACGGCCCATCAGTGAAACAGTTAATTCGAGCAATGAGCAAACACTACACTATGCAGACTGCAGGGTGTGGTTCCCTTATTAACTGTTTCACTGCTGTGCCACTCACAAAACTGGTTTTAGAGGGAACACTGATCATGGTGTGATTTCATAGCCTGTGAATTCCAAACCATGGTGTGTGATCTATACTCTGAAACATTTTTTAAGACTGTAAGGAAGATTGTAACAGTAAGATTTGATCAGAGCTTAGTATAGCATCTCTGAAGAGAACATGGAAACATACATTTTTAAAAAGTATGTTTAAAGGGATATGAAACCCAAAATGCTTTTTTCAAAGGATCTTTGAAGGAGTGGTGCTCTAACTGTTGTGCACAAGCAATATCAGGTTTATTGCACCTGTGTGCGTGCGTTGGAAGTAGTGCACATATTACAAGTTGAAAGCAAACGTGTTTGCTTGAACGCAATTGAATTTAACGCGCGACAGAGCTCTGATAACTGTTACACTTAACTAAATTGTGGCACAAAAAACATCAAAAATACATTTACACTCATCTATTAAGAAACAAATGGCAGGCAACGGGCTTTAACAAATAGATACATGTTTAAATATGTATATGTATGTAAGTATATATATATATATATATATAAATATATATATGTTTATACATATGTATTTATATGTTTTACTGTATATTTACTGTACATATTTCACATTCCAGTGTTCTTCAATTACAGGATAATGTTATTTTTATTCTTAAAGAGATATGAAACCCAAATTTTTATCTTTCATGATTCAGATAGAGAATGTAATTTAAAGCACCTAAGCAGTGCTTGCTGATTGATGGCTAAATGATTGGAATAGACAATAGAATGCAAGCTTAATCCTATTGGCTGATTGGATCAGCCAATAGGATGAAAGCTCAATACGATTGGCTGATTGCAACAGCCAATAGGATTTTTTCAACCTTAATTCCGATTGGCTGATAGAATTCTATCAGCCAATCGGAATCTAAGGGACACCATCTTGGATGACGTCATTTAAAGGAGCTTTCATTCGGAAGAAGACGTCGGAAGCAGATGTCTTGAAGATGGAGCTGCTCTGCTCCGGATGGATAAGGATAGACGATGCCGTCTGGATGAAGACTTCTGCGGGCTTGGATGAAGACTTCAGCCGCTTGGATGAAGACTTCTGCCGCTTCGTTGAGGATGGATGTCGGCTAATCAGAAACTGTAAGTGGATCTTCGGGGTTTAGTGTTAGGCTTTTTTAAGGGTTTATTGGGTGGGTTTTAATTTTAGATTAGGGTTTGGGCTTTTGAAAAAGAGCTAAATGCCCTTTTAAGGGCAATGCCCATACAAATGCCCTTTTCAGGGCAATGGGGAGCTTAGGTTTTTTTAGTTAGGTTTTTATTTGGGGGGTTTGGTTGTGTGGGTGGTGGGTTTTACTGTTGGGGGGGTATTTGTATTTTTTATTTACAGGTAAAAGAGCTGATTTCTTTGGGGCAATGCCCCGCAAAAAGCCCTTTTAAGGGCCATTGGTAGTTTATTGTAGGCTAGGGGGGGTTTATTTTGGGGGGCTTTTTAATTTTCATAGGGCTCTTAGATTAGGTGTAGGTGTTAGTTTAAATATTTGATCATTTATTTTTTATTTTGTGTAACTTAGTGTTTATTTTTTTTGTAACTGTGGCCTAGATTTGGAGTTCGGCGGTAGAAGGGCTGTTAACGCTCCGCAGGCTTTTTTCTGGCTGCACCATAAATTTAACTCTGGTATCGAGAGTTCAAACAAATGCTGCGTTAGGCTCCAAAAAAGGAGCGTAGAACATTTTTACCGCAAATGCAACTCTCGATACCAGAGTTGCTTACGGACGCGGCCAGCCTCAAAAACGTGCTCGTGCACGATATCCCCATAGGAAACAATGGGGCTGTTTGAGCTGAAAAAAAACCTAACACCTGCAAAAAAGCAGCGTTCAGCTCCTAACGCAGCCCCATTGTTTCCTATGGGGAAACACTTCCTACGTCTGCACCTAACACTCTAACATGTACCCCGAGTCTAAACACCCCTAACCTTACACTTATTAACCCCTAATCTGCCGCCCCCGCTATCGCTGACCCCTGCATATTATTTTTAACCCCTAATCTGCCGCTCCGTAAACCGCCGCAACCTACGTTATCCCTATGTACCCCTAATCTGCTGCCCTAACATCGCCGACCCCTATATTATATTTATTAACCCCTAATCTGCCCCCCACAACGTCGCCGACACCTGCCTACACTTATTAACCCCTAATCTGCCGAGCGGACCTGAGCGCTACTATAATAAATGTATTAACCCCTAATCCGCCTCACTAACCCTATCATAAATAGTATTAACCCCTAATCTGCCCTCCCTAACATCGCCGACACCTAACTTCAATTATTAACCCCTAATCTGACGACCGGAGCTCACCGCTACTATAATCCAAGATGGCGTCCCTCGAATTCCGATTGGCTGATAGGATTCTATCAGCCAATCGGAATTAAGGTAGGAATTTTCAGAATCAAGTTCAATCCGATTGGCTGATCCAATCAGCCAATCAGATTGAGCTCGCATTCTATTGGCTGTTCCGATCAATAGAATGCGAGCTCAATCTGATTGGCTGATTGGATCAGCCAATCGGATTGAACTTGATTCTGATTGGCTGATTCCATCAGCCAATCAGAATATTCCTACCTTAATTCCGATTGGCTGATAGAATCCTATCAGCCAATCGGAATTCGAGGGACGCCATCTTGGATGACGTCCCTTAAAGGAACAGTCATTCGTCGTTCAGTCGTCGGGCCGGATGGATGTTCCGCGCTGGAGGTCTTCAGGATCCTGCCGCTTCGCTCCGGATGGATGCTGCTTGGATGAAGACTTCAATCGGATGGAAGATCCTCTTCTGCCCCGCTTGGATGAAGACTTTGACCGGATCATGGACCTCTTCAGCCCCCCGCTTGGGCTTGGATCAGGACATCGGAGGAGCTCTTCAGGACGGATCGGTGAACCTGGATGGTGAAGACAAGGTAGGAAGATCTTCAGGGGCTTAGTGTTAGGTTTATTTAAGGGGGGTTTGGGTTAGATTAGGGGTATGTGGGTGGTGGGTTGTAATGTTGGGGGGGGGTATTGTATGTTTTTTTTTACAGGCAAAAGAGCTGAAATTCTTGGGGCATGCCCCGCAAAGGGCCCTGTTCAGGGCTGGTAAGGTAAAAGAGCTTTTACCTTTTTTAATTTAGAATAGGGTAGGGAATTTTTTTATTTTGGGGGGCTTTGTTATTTTATTAGGGGGCTTAGAGTAGGTGTAATTAGTTCAAAATTGTTGTAATATTTTTCTTATGTTTGTAAATATTTTTTTATTTTTTGTAACTTAGTTCTTTTTTATTTTTTGTACTTTAGCTAGTTTATGTAATTGTATTTATTTGTAGCAATTGTGTTTAATTAATTTATTGATAGTGTAGTGTTAGGTTAATTGTAGGTAATTGTAGGTAGTTTATTTAATTAATTTATTGATAGGGTAGTGTTAGGTTTAATTATATCTTAGGTTAGGATTTATTTTACAGGTAAATTTGTTATTATTTTAACTAGGTAACTATTAAATAGCTATTGTACCTGGTTAAAATAATTACCAAGTTGCCTGTAAAATAAATATAAATCCTAAAATAGCTATAATATAATTATAATTTATATTGTAGCTATATTAGGATGTATTTTACAGGTAAGTATTTAGCTTTAAATAGGAATAATTTATTTAATAAGAGTTAATTTATTTCGTTAGATTTAAATTATATTTAACTTAGGGGGGTGTTAGAGTTAGGGTTAGACTTAGCTTTAGGGGTTAATCCATTTATTATAGTAGCGGTGAGCTCCGGTCGTCAGATTAGGGGTTAATAATTGAAGTTAGGTGTCGACGATGTTAGGGAGGGCAGATTAGGGGTTAATACTATTTATGATAGGGTTAGTGAGGCGGATTAGGGGTTAATACATTTATTATAGTAGCGCTCAGGTCCGCTCGGCAGATTAGGGGTTAATAAGTGTAGGCAGGTGTCGGCGACGTTGAGGGGGGCAGATTAGGGGTTAATAAATATAATATAGGGGTCGGCGGTGTTAGGGGCAGCAGATTAGGGGTACATAGGGATAACGTAGGTGGCGGCGCTTTGCGGTCGGAAGATTAGGGGTTAATTATTTTAAGTAGCTGGCGGCGACGTTGTGGGGGGCAGGTTAGGGGTTAATAAATGTAATACAGGGGTCGGCGGGGTTAGGGGCAGCAGATTAGGGGTACATAAGTATAACGTAGGTGGCGGTCGGCAGATTAGGGGTTAAAAAGTTTTAATCGAGTGGCGGCGATGTGGGGAGAGCTCGGTTTAGGGGTACATAGGTAGTTTATGGGTGTTAGTGTACTTTAGGGTACTGTAGTTAAGAGCTTTATGAACCGGCGTTAGCCCAGAAAGCTCTTAACTACTGCTATTTTCCTGCGGCTGGAGTTTTGTCGTTAGAGCTCTAACGCTCACTTCAGAAACGACTCTAAATACCGGCGTTAGGAAGATCCCATTGAAAAGATAGGATACGCAATTGACGTAAGGGGATCTGCGGTATGGAAAAGTCGCGGCTGAAAAGTGAGCGTTAGACCCTTTAATCACTGACTCCAAATACCAGCGGGCGGCCAAAACCAGCGTTAGGAGCCTCTAACACTGGTTTTCACGGCTAACGCCAAACTCCAAATCTAGGCCTGTGTGTTTCTTATTTTGTGTAACTTAGTTGTTAGTTTTTTGGAAATTTTTAAATTTTAATAGTAGATTTAAATTATTTAAGTAGGGTTAGGTTTTTAACTATATAATATATTTAATTTAATTTGTAGTTTATTGTAATTTTAGTATAACAGTTAGGGTAGATTAATTATTAATTTAATATAGTTTATTGTAATTTTAGTATAACAGTTAGGTTAGGTTAATTATTAGTTTAATGTAGTTTAATTTAAATCTAAAGGTAAGTTTTAATTTATTATAAAATAGGGATGAGTTAATATTTAATATAAAGTTAGCGGGTTGCTAGGTTTAGGGGTTAATAGGTTAATTTAGTTTATGGCAATGTGGGGGGCTGGCGGTTTAGGGGTTAATAGGTTTAGTAAGTGCTAGTGATGTGGGAGGCCAGGGGTTTAGGGGTTAATACATTTATTTAGTTGCGGTGGGCTCCGGGGGCGGCGGGATAGGGGTTAATAACATTATGTAGGTGGCATCGGTGTCCGGAGAGGCGGAATAGGGGTTAATAACTTTATGTAGGTGGCGGCGGTGGCGGGGCAGTAAATTAGGAGTTAATAAGTATAATGTAGGTGGCGGCGGTGTCGGGGTGGCAGATTAGGGGTGTTTAGACTCGGGGCTTATGTTAGGGTGTTAGGTGTAAACGTAACTTTTATTCTCCCATAGGAATCAATGGGATATCGGGCATAAGCTTTCACTGCTTTTAGACTCCCATTAATTCCTGAAAAGCAGGTACGCTGGGCCGGAATAGTGGCAAACGTACCTGGTATATATTTGATAACTTGCAAAAGTAGTCAGATAGTGCTGAATTTGCATGAGGAGCATCTCCAAGCATCGATCTGTGTCGGACTGAGACCGGCGCGATCGTATGTTACGTCACAAATTTAAACTTTTGCCGGTCTGTAGGCTTTGATAAATAAGGGGAATCAGGCTCTCCACAATTACGCTGCGGAATTCCAGCATATTTGCGGTTGATGGCTTGATAAATAGAGACCTCTTTGGATTGTGAAAAATATTGTGACTTTTTAAATGAAGGAGGGACTGGTTCAAAAATCTTCTACATTGTCAAGAAGTTACCATTTATCAGTTAAAGGAATCTAAGGGATCAGGGAAGGTTTGTGCTAATTTCTAAGCCCTTGAAGGCCGCCTTATTTCAGTGCATTTTGACAGTTTGTAATAGCTAGGCAGTGCTAGTTCATGTGTGCCATACAGATAACATTGTGCTCAATCCCGCGGAGTACCTAGGAGACAGCAGTAATTGGCTTAAATGTATGTCTGTCAAAAGAACTAAGAAGGGGCAGTCTGCAGAAGCTAACTGGCTTAAATGTATGTCTGTCAAAAGAACTGAGAAGGGGGCAGTCTGCAAAAGCTTAGATACAAAGTAATCACAGAGGAATCACAGAGGAAAAAAGTATATTATATAAATATGCTGATTATGCAAAACTGGGGAATGGGTAATAAAGGGATTATCTATCTTTTTACACAATAGACATTTGGCGTAGACTGTCCCTTTAAGATGTACATTGAAATTATATCTGTTGGATTTTCCTTAAAATCTTGGCTGTGAAGTTACAGCCGAGAGCTGGAGTTCCTGAGCTCCAGGGATCTGTCTGCATATGGGTCCAGAGTGCAATAGGTGCTCACGTTCGATGAAGGCAGATGCCAAATCGTTACAGATGATGACACTGTCTGTGTCAGTGTCTGTAACGATCATCTGCTGGTGCCGGCGAGAGGTGTGGGAGGGAATTTAGTTGGTGTGCAGCTGCAATTAGCGGCCTTCTAATTCCCAAAAAAGCAAAGCCAAATGTAAATATGACCCTGGGGATAGTCTCCCTATGGGTGATGGGGGAAACCAGACGTGGACTCCTTGTCCAATGTCCTTAGAGGAATATGGCTGCACCTCACTGACGAGGCCCACAGAAGGCGATCGTCTGGAGTTGCCTTTTCCTTGTTCAGAGGAGAATTGCCTGGTATTTCGGGGCTGGACTGACCATGTCAGCGGGATCAGACTGATATACTACAGGAAAGTTTTCCTCTGTGAAAAGCACAATTGGGCAGAAAGAAGCTACTTCCAGGTGGTAACCGGGCCATAGAACAAGCTATTGATGCTGCTGTTCGTTCCTGGCAGACTGCTTCTCTTTCTGTTTTGCATATGTAAATATGACCGTGGAGATAGTCTCCCTATGGGTGATGGGGGAAACCAGACGTGGACTCCTTGCCCAATGTGCTTAGAGGAATATGGCTGCACCTCACTGACAAGGCCCACAGAAGGCCGGAAACTATCGTCTGGGGTTGCCTGTTCCTTGTTCAGAGGAGAATTGCCTGGTATTTCGGGGCTGGACTGACCATGTCGGCGGGATCAGACTGATATACTACAGGAAAGTTTTCCTCTGTGAAAAGCACAATTGGGCAGAAAGAAGCTACTTCCAGGTGGTAACCGGGCCATAGAACAAGCTATTGATGCTGCTGTTCGTTCCTGGCAGACTGCTTCTCTTTCTGTTTTGCAACTGTCTGTGTCAGTATCTGTAACGATCATCTGCTGGTGCTGGCGAGAGGTGTGGGAGGGAATTTAGTTGGTGTGCAGCTGCAATTAGCGGCCTTCTAATTACCAAAAAGCAATGGCAAAGCCATGTATGGGTGCTATTTCTGAACAAAGGGGATCCCAGAGAAGCTTTTACAATCATTTGAGCCATGATTGCACAAGAGGTATGTAAATAATTTCAGTTAGAACCACAAAGTTTGGAAAAAGTTAACATTTTTTTTAATATGATAGCATTTGGCGCTGAAATGGTGACATGACATATACCAAAATGGGCCTAGATCAATACCTTGGGTTGTCTTCTTAAAATATATATAGTTTTTATGGTAAATAAAAAAAAACTAGGCTGTATTTCAGTTTAAATGGAGTGATAGCAAAAATGCTAAAAATTCTCCGGTATTTTGGGCAAGTTTTTCTCTGAAAGTCCTGGTAGCAAAGGGGTTAAAGGGACATAAAACCCAAAAATGTTCTTTCATATTTCAGATAGAGTGTACGATTTTAAAAACTTTACAATTTACTTCTGCCACAAAATTAACTTTGTTCTGTTGGTATTCTTTGTTGAAAGGTATAGGAGAACTAAGTGGCAGCAATGTTTCCTGTCATGCACTGCTCCAGAATTGTACACACTACCTACCTAGGTATCTATTTAATAAATAATACTGAGAACTAAGTAAATCTAATAATAGAATTAAATTGGATTTTTTTTTATTTTTTTTAAGTATTCTTTATTAAGGTTTAAATGGTACAAGAAACAGATGTGCATTAAAACATGCATATTACACATTTCAAAAAGTATGAAATACATAACACCTTCACACAGATTTGATACACTAAAGTATAATAATATCTATTAGTTTATGCATAAATAGTAACTTGTCAAAATAGAAAAAAGAGCTGAATATCTAATGTTTGCAGTGCAAACCAATGAACCAACCTCTTTTTTTTACCCCCATATACAGTATAGGGAACTTTTGGACCTCAATTTTCTCTTCAATCTAATCTGAGGGCTTTTAAGTAGAACAGGCTTCTTTTGGACCTGTATATACACTATATTTAAATAACTATCGGCCAGATTACGAGTTTTGCGTCATGAGCGGCTTGGTAATAACTTACAAGTTATTTCCACCGCTCACCTTTAATAGCGCTGCTATTACAGGTTTGCAAAAACCCGGCGTTAGCAGGGAATATGGCAGCATTGAGTTCCATACCGCACACAAATACCAGCGCTGCTTTGAGCTGGTTTTAAGTGCTTGTGCACGATTTCCCCATAGACATTAAAATTAATTGCAAAGGATTCTAAGTCTAACCCTAAAAGGTTCTTTAAGTACATAAATAGCAAAAAATCTAAGAAGTATAATATAGGTACATTAAAATGCATGGAGGGTAGCATGATAAATAATGACAGGGAGAAGGCTGAGGTACTAAACCAGTTTTTTTTCTTTAGTATACACAAGAGCGGAACCATTGGATGATACTTTGGAACAAAATAGAACATGCCAGTCCATACCATTAACTGGGTTATGTTTAGAGGATATCAGGAAAAAACTGGATAATATTAAGGTAAATAAAACTCCAGGCCCAGATGGAATACACCCAAGGGTGTTAAGGGAACTTAGCACTGTTATAGACAAACCATTACTCTTAATTTTTCAAGACTCATTATCCTCAGGCATGGTACCCCAGGATTGGCATAAATCTGATGTGGTGCCACTCTTCAAAAAGGGAAGCAGGGATGATCCAGGAAGCTATAGACCAGTTAGTCTGACATCAATAGTGGGGAAGATATTTGAAGGGATTATAAGTGATTATATTGATGAGCATATTCGTGTAAACATAGGCTTACCATAATTTTTAGAGGTGAAACTGGGACCACTTGGTGCGGTGCCAGTGGGGGTATTGTCAGGAGCGTGGTCAAGGGTGCGTGGCAATTACCGGTCCTTTTAAAATAGTAGCTTTTATGTGTGTAATGTTTCGTGGATACTCTACCCTTCCTCAGTCAAACAAGTGAATCACACAGTTTAAATAGACCATAACACCACCCCCTAGTGAAAAAGGCACCATTACGTTGTCATGGCAAATAAATAATTAATCTAAATCTCAGATTCTAAATAATGCCAAACATCAATCATAATTATCACTTTCATAATTATCAATTTCACAATTTAATATCTGCAGTGTAATATGTGTTTTATGTGTCTAATTAAGGAACAGAGCCAAATACTGATAAGGCATAAATACAACATTGAATGAAAGTAAAAAAGAAACACGTACCTGCTAAAGCTGTTTAAGAGGCTACTCTATATTATAATGCAGGAAGATTATAGCCAAAATGCTATCCTGCCTGAAGTAAAGCAAGATCCACGCCAAAAATCCTGCTTGTCTGTACTTCCTAGTCATACCCATATGATTCCCCTAAATGTGTATTACCGGCAATGTCACTAGGGGTCGGGGGGTGTTAAAATCTAAAAAAAATAAACCAAGTAGTACTACAAAATTAAAAAAAACCCTATGCTGCTCACTCAGTCTGTTTTACTAAATGTAAACTTTGAAGGACACAGACTCTAAGCTAAGCAGGGCTGTATGTAACAAAGTACCAGCGTCTAACTAAGCTGGAGAGCCACAATCCAGTCATTTTGAATAATGTGTCTGGGTTTCATGTGGGCTGAAACCCGGACACATGATTTGAAACCTGGAGGTGGCGACCCTACTGGGACAGAATGAACAACTGGGTGGGACAAACCGGGACAATCCCAGTAAAAGTGGGACTTCTGGTAAGCCTATGTAAACAAGATTATGAGTTCTAATCAGCATGGTTTTAGGAGAAATAGATCATGTCAAACTAATCTAATTAGATTCTACGAGGAAGTAAGTAAAAATATAGATAAAGGGCAATCAGTTGATGTGATATACTTAGATTTTACAAAGGCATTTGATACAGTGCCACATGAGAGATTAATGCACAAAATTAAGGGACTGGGAATAGCTGAAAATGTTAGCTCATGGATAAATAACTGGATAAAAGATAGGGAGCAACGAGTAGTAGTAAATGGATCATACTCAAATTGGACAAAGGTAATCAGTGGAGTCCCCCAGGGATCAGTACTGGGCCCCGTTCTTTTTAATATTTTTATAAATGACTTGGAGCAAGGATTAAATAGCGACATCTCTATTTTTGCAGATGATACTAAGTTAAGTAAGGTAATTTGGTCAGAGCAGGATGAACTTTCATTACAAAGGGATCTGCAAAAATTAGAAGTTTGGCAAGTAAATGGAAAACGAGATTTAATACAGAAAAATGCAAGGTTCTACATTTTGGAAGTAAAAATAAGCAGACAATGTATTTTTTAAATGGGACAAGACTTAGCCAAACAGAGGAGGAAAGGGATTTGGGAGTAGTAATAGATAACAAGCTAAAGATGGGTGCACAATGCAGGGCAGCGACTTCAAAGGCTAATAAGATACTAGAATGTATTAAAAGAGGCATTAAATCAATGGAGGAAAGCATAATTCTGTCACTATATAAAGCCCTGGTAAGACCTCACCTTGAGTATGGAGTGCAGTTCTGGGGACCGATCGCAAAAAAAGATATTGCAGAACTAGAAAAAGTTCAGAGAAGGGCCACAAAGCTAATAAAGGGATTGGAGAAATTAACCTATGAGGAGAGGCTAGCCAAACTGAGTCTGTTTTCTTTAGAAAATAGGCGCTTGAGAGGTGACATGATTACTTTATATAAATATATTCAAGGCCCATATTCCGAGATGGCAGAAGCTCTGTTTATTCCTAGAAAATTGTTTCTGACAAGAGGTCACAATTTAAGGTTGGAGGAAAGGAGATTTAATCTCCTGCAACGGAAACGTTTTTTCACTGTAAGAGCAATAAAATTGTGGAACTCATTACCAAAGTAAGTAGTGAATGCCAATACCCTAGAAACATTTAAAAATAGTCTGGATACATTTCTGTATATAAACAAAATTCATGGATATGATTGCTAGTATTAAATAAGTCACCTTTTAGTGGGGTTATTTAACCTTAACTGGAGCTTTTTGTAAGTATTTTAGATTTGTATAGGTTGAACTCGATGGACTTCGGTCTTTTTTCAACCTTATCTACTATGTTACTATGTTACTATGTTATATCAATGGGGAGAGCCGGCTAAAAAAGCCTAACAACTGCAATAAAGGAGCGTAAAGCTCCGTAACGCAGCCCCATTGATTCCTATGGGGAAAGAAAGTTTATGTTTACACCTAACACCCTAACATAAACCCCAAGTTTTAACACCCCTAATCTTCTGCCCCCGACATCGCCAACACCTACATTACACTTATTAACCCCTAATCTGCTGTCCCCGACATCGCCGCCACCTACCTACACTTATTAACCCCTAATCTGCTGCCCCCAATGTCACGCCAATGATCAAATATTTAAACTAATTACACCTAATCTAATAGCCCTATCAAAATAAAGAAGCCCCCCAAAATAAAAAAAACCCTAGCCTAAACTAAACTGCCAATAGCCCTTATAAAGGGCCTTTTGTGGGGCATTGTCCCAAATAAATCAGCTCTTTTACATGTAAAAAAAAATACAAACAACCCCCCAACAGTAAACCCACCACCCACACAACCAAACCCCTCAAATAAAATCCTATCTAAAAAAAATAAGCTCCCCATTGCCCTGAAAAGGGCATTTGGGTGGGCATTGCCCTCAAAATGGCATTTAGCTATTTTTCTGTGCCCAAACTCTAATCTAAAAATAAAACCCACCCAATAAACCCTTAATAAAACCTAAAACTAACCCCCGAAGATCCACTTACAGTTTTTGAAGACCGAACATCCATCCTCATCAAGCCGGGAGAAGTCTTCATCCAAGCGGGCAGAAGTCCTCAACAAATCCGGGAGAAGTCTTCATCCAAGTGGCAAGAAGTCGTCCTCCAGGCGGGCAGAAGTCTTCATCCAGACAGCATCTTCTATCTTCATCCTTCCGACGCAGAGTGGCTCCATCTTCAAAACATCTGGCGCAGAGCATCCTCTTCTTTCGATTCCTCTTGAAGATCGAAGGTTCCTTTAAATTACGTCATCTAAGATGGTGTCCCTTGAATTCCGATTAGCTGATATAATTCTATCAGCCAATCGGAATTAAAGGGTAAAAAATCCTATTGGCGGATGCAATCAGCCAATAGAATGCAAGCTCAATTCTATTGGCTGATTGGATCAGCCAATAGGATTAAAGCTCAATCCTATTGGCTGATTGCATCAGTCAATAGGATTTTTTAAACTTTAATTCCGATTGGCTGATAGAATTCTATCAGCCAATCGAACGCCATCTTGGATGACATCATTTAAAGGAACCTTCATTCTTCAAGAGGAATTGAAAGAAGAGGATGCTCTGCACCGGATGTCTTGAAGATGGAGCCGCTCCGCGATGGAAGGATGAAGATAGAAGATGCCATCTGGATGAAGTCTTCTACCCGCCTGGAGCATGACTTCTTGCCGCTTGGATGAAGACTTCTCTCAGCTTCGTTGAGGACTTCTTGTCACTTGGATGAAGACTTCTCTCGGCTTCATTGAGGATGGATGTCCGGTCTTCAAAAACTGTAAGTGGATCTTCGGGGGTTAGTGTTAGGTTTTTTTAATGGTTTATTGGGCAGGTTTTAGTTTTAGATTAGGGACTTTGGGCAATGTAAAAGAGCTAAATGCCCTTTTAAGGGCAATGCCCTTTTCAGGGCAATGGGGAGCTTAGGTTTTTTTAGGTAGGTTTTTTTTTGGGGGGTTTGGTTGTGCGGGTGGTGGGTTTTACTGTTGGGAGGTTGTTTGTTTGTTTTTTTACAGGTAAAAGAGCTTATTTCTTTGGGGCAATGCCCCACAAAAGGCCCTTTTAAGGGCTATTGGCAGTTTAATGTAGACTAGGGTTTTTTATTTTGGGGGGGCTTTTTTATTTTGATAGGGCTATTAGATTAGGTGTAATTAGTTTAAATATTTGATAATTTCCTTTCCTACAAGTGAGTACCCTGTGCATTTTTCCTGCTCTGATCTCCTAAGATGCATCATTGATCTGCACCATTGGCGCCTCTTTCTATTTGTGTTTCCTTAACAGATTGCTTTCTTTTGGAACAAAGTTAGAGAGCTGCCTACTAACAACTGCTATTTCACATCTTCATCTGTGGGACTTTCTCTCTGCTGGAAATTCGAACATTAAGTATAACAAGTAACTCCTTGGTCTGGGGGTTTATTCCACACATTGTGGGACTTTTGGGACATTTTATTTAATGTACCATTACTATTCTGTTTATACTATTAATCATATATATTACATTTACATTGATATACCCTTCGGTATAGATATAACCTGATATTGAAGATTAGATTATTGAAACACCATATATTGTATCCTCCTAGAGGATATCATACAGCATTCTTGTTTATGTTTTTATTGATATCTACGATTTACAGCACTTTTTTATTTTGTGTAATTTAGTGTTTTTTTAATTTAGTTAATTGTATTTAATTAATGTAATTTATTTAATTTTAGTGTAATGTTAGGTGTTAGTGTAACTTAGGTTAGGTTTTATTTTACAGGTAAATTTGTATTTATTTTAACTAGGTAGCTAGTAAATAGTTAATAACTATTTACTAACTATTCCACCTAGTTAAAATAAATAGAAAAGTTACCTGTAAAATAAAAATAAAGCCTAAGATAGCTACAATGTAACTATTAGTTATATTGTAGCTAGCTTAGGATTTATTTTACAGGTAAATATTTAGTCTTAAATAGGTATTATTTAGGTAATAATAGTAATTTTTATTTAGATTTATTTTAATTATATTAAAGTTAGGGGTGTTAGGGTTAGACTTAGAGTTAGGTTTAGGGGTTAATATATTTATTTAGTGTTAGTGATGTGGGATGCCAGAGGTTTAGGGGTTAATAACTTTAGTATAGTGGCGGCATTGGGGTAGCAGATTAGGGGTTAATAATATTTAACTAGTGTTTACGATGCGGGAGTGCAACAGTTTAGGGGTTAATATGTTTATTATAGTGGCAGCGATGTCCGGAGCAGCAGATTAGGGGTTAATAAATTTATTTTAGTGTTTGCGATGCGAGAGGGCCTCAGTTTAGGGGTTAATAGGTAGTTTATGGGTGTTAGTGTACTTTGTAGCACTTTAGTTAGGAGTTTTATGTTACAGCTTTGTAGTGTAAAACCCATAACTACTGACTTTCAGGTGATGGTACAGATCTTGTAGTTATGGGCTGTACTGCTCACTTTTTGGCCAGACAGGGAAACTCATAATACTGGCGCTGTGGATGTCCCATTGAAAAGGACTTTTTAAAAAGTGCGGTAGTTACGTTGCGTGATGGCCAAAAAAGAGTGCGGTACAGCTGTACCTACAAGACTCGTAATAGCAGCGGCAGTGAAAAGAGTCATAACGATGCTTTTTAACTCATAACGCAAAACTCGTAATCTAGCCGAAATATAATAATTATAGTTCTGAACTTTTGGACCTCTATAACTATTAAATAACAACATATAATTGGGTAAAGTAGTAAAAGAGATAGCAACTGAGCCCCTGTAAAAGCATAATAGACAGGCATATATGGAGTAGAAAAACACTTTTGAACCTTCCTTTGTCACCTTAGTTCAGGCCGTTAAGATATAATGCAAAACAGCAAATAGTCTGAGTAGGTAAATAAAAGGAATAGCTTTTCCTCTTGTAAGAGTATATTAGTCAAACACCTAACATAAACTATAGTTTTATAAAAATATTTTATATCACATAGAAAATAGCTTGGAGGCAGGCATATTAGCCGCCTATAGTCCTATGCATATACTTTTGCTATAACCTAGTAAAGAAAACATAATATATTCACAAAACATCTGGGTATATCAGTTTTGAGCTACAACCGTTTCAAGGCACCTGATAGCTGAGGGAAAAAAACTAAATAAACAGTATAGGTTCTTGAGCTTCAGTATGCTACAACTTCCACCCTTTAAGAGGCAGTAACAGATAAACATAAATGAGATGTATCTTGTACAGAACGTCTAGCAGCTTAGCCACAGGTAGGGGGTAGGGAATCAGTACATTATATAAATAGGGGTTATTTTGTGTAAGTAAGTAAGGTTAGTGCTCTAAATAGCAATTGCAACCCTAGCTTAAGAGTTATTCGGCTTAGGGATATTACTCAATAAACATACTTTTAACATCAACTGTAAACTAAGTATATGTGTGAGGAGGAAGTCTACTTTGTTATGAAATGAATTGCAGATATATTTAAAAAATAAATAAATAATATATATATATATATATATATATATATATGTATATATATATATAGTGAGTATTGAAAATAAACACTCCCCTTGAAAATAATCAGATTTTGTTGCTTTGCAACCTGAAATAAAGACGGACACATTTTTTGTTTATCCAGTTGTAATTACTCAGTGCAACTTATAACATCCAAGTGAAAGATATAACACCAACATGTCAGGAAAAAATATAGACAATTTAAAAACAGAATCACTGAGTTGGAAAAAGGATCACCCCCTAAGTTGTGTCAGTATTTTGTTGAACATTTTGCTTTAATTACAGCCTTTAGTCTGTTGGGATATGTCTCTACTAACTTTGCACATCTAGACGGTGCACAATTTGCCCACACTTCTTTGCAGAACTGCACCAGTTCCATTACATTTGATGTGACCGTTTGTGGACTGCAGTCTTCAAGTCATGCCATAGATATTCAATGGGGTTTAAGTCTGGGCTCTGGCTAGGCCATGCAAGGACATTTACCTTTTTCTCCTTCAACCACTGTGTCGTCATTTTTGCTGTGTGCTTTGGGTCATTGTCATGTTGGTAGGTAAACCTTCTTCCCATTGACAACTTCCTCGCAGAGGGCAGCAGATTTTCCTCAAGGATTTGACAGTATTTTGCCCCATCCCTTATTCCTTCTATCCTGACAAGTGCTCCAGTGCCTGCTGCAGAGAAAAAACACCATAACAGGATATTACCACCTCCATGCTTTACTGTAGGTATGGTGTTATTTGGATGGTGAGCTGTATTGGATTTCCTCCAGACATATTGTTTGTTGTTGAGGCCAAATAATTAAATTTAAGTCTCAACTGACCATAACACCTTTGTCCATGTGGCCTCAGAATCTCCTAGGTGTGTTATGGCAAAGCTCAGTCCTGACTGCATGTGGCCTTTCTTGAGGAGTGGCTTTTTTCTTGCATCCCTCCCATACAAGCCACATTTGTGGAGAATTTGTGAAATTGTTGTCATGTGCACACAATGACCACTCTTTGTCATAAATTCCTGCAACTGGTTCAGAGTTGCTGTGGGCCTCTTGGTAGCCTATGACCAGTTTCCTCCTGGCTTTTTCATCCAGTTTCGAACGACGTCCTGATCCAGAGAGGGTCTGTGTTGTACCAAATACCTTTGATTTATTAATAATATACTTCACTGTGCTTCTAGGCATTGATAAAGCCTTTGCTATTTTCTTGTATCCATCTCCTGACTTGTGCCTGTCCACAACATTATCCCAGAGATCTTTTGACAGTGCCTTGCCACCCATAGTTGATTGTTTGCCATTGAGAAGGTGATTAGCTACACCTGATTGAGTTTACAAGTAATTTTAAGAGGGGGTGATCCTTTTTGCAACTTAGTGATTCTGTTTTTGAATTGTTTTTATTTTTGCCTGACATGTTGGTGTTATATCTTTCACTTGGATGTTATAAGATGCATAGAGTAATTACAACTGGATAAAAAAAAACTGTGTCTGTCTTTATTTTAGGCTGCTAGGCAACAAAATGTGATTATTTTCAAGGGGGTGATTTTTTTTCAATACCCACTGTTTAGCAGTGGTGAGTCATATTTATATCAACCAAGAGTTAGCTTAAGTGCATGATATGTTCGACCTGTGTACATATCACCTAGCAGTGGACTTAAATACATTAGATATAAAATTTGATGGTATATGTCAGCTGGAAACATTTTTTTGAGCCCTTGTATATATCACAGCCGACATGTATTCTGAGCAGAAGTAGCAGCCTGCCATAATTAATGCTGTGTGTAAATGAACAGGAAGCAACTAAGAAGTGTACATATAGGGTACTAAAGGTTAGCAGAACGCCTATAAGAACACATATAAATATACATATAAGGAGTCTAAATGAACAGCTCTAGATATATCAAAGCCTGACATTGCTTCTTCATTAAGGTTAGTGCTGGGAGTGAAAGCAGAGGAAATTAACATGAATACAAACTGTATATTATGCCCCCAGCAAATGCCCACAGGTCTATGAAACAGGCGTGATGTTTCAGAAATACTTAAACTTAACACCCAGAAGTACATTAGCAAACTAAGTCCATCTTGTGCTTGTCCCAAGCTAACTACTCTCACCCCACACCACACAGGTCAAAATGTCTCACAATGTCCAGCTGCATTCGCATCCTGGTATCAGAGGTTAGACACAACCCACTGATAGTGGTCTCTTCACCAGACTCTGGACTAAATGGCACCCTTTTATCCAATGCTAGATTATATGTTCGGACCATCAGGTCCCGCCATACGGTAAGAGAAGTAGATTGGGTCTGACTCAACCTTGAGTCCTCGGTCTGTTCCAAATTTCCTTTGAGGGCTTCTCTTGGACTTGCCTGGGTATATGCTGTCTGCAAGGAATCTCCCTCTGATGTAAGCTATAAAGTATCATCCCCCCTGAGAGGGCCGGCAGCATCCCTCCCCATGGGGGTAAAAGGCAGACAGGCAGGCTGCTCACCGCAGCTCAATGAGGCAGAATTCTCCTCTCAAATAAACTGCTCAGACTATAGATGAGATTCTTCCTGGCGGTTTAACAAAGTTGTAATGTTTGGCACCTTAGATACAGTGGGGTCCACTGCTACCTTTCAGGTAGATTACGAGTAATGCTGTTATAGGGTTTTTAATGAACGCAACAAAAGTTGCGTTATTTCACCCTCCCTAGTGCTGCCATTACAAGTTTTGAAACAGCCGGCTTGTGTGTGTGATATGGTTGCGTTGAGCTCAATATCACACAAAATACAAGCTCTGTTTTGACGTGCTCGTGCACTCTTTCCCCATAGATATCAATGGGGAGAGCGGGTTAGAAAAAAAACTAACACCTGCGATCGCGGAATGAAAACACAACCCCATTGAGGTCTATGGGGAAAAAAAAGTAACGTTTAAATCTAACACCCTAACATAAACCCCATGTCTAAACACCCCTAATCTGCTGCCCCCGACATCACCGGCACCTACATAATGTTATTAACCCCTAATCTGACGTTACACAAAATAACACACAAATTTTCCAAAATGATAAAATTATTCCTATTCTAATACCAATTTTAAAAAAAACACCCCACAATAAAAGAAACCTAATCTAGAATAAACTACCAATAGCCCTTAAAAGGACCTTTTGTAGGGCATTGCCCTAAAGATATCAGCTCTTTTTCTAAAAAAATACAAAGACCCACTAACATTACAAACCCCCATCCCCCCAAACCCACAAAATAAAAAAACTATCTAAAAATCCTAATCTACCCATTGCCCTGAAAAGGACATTTGTATGGGCATTGCCCTGAAAAGGGCATTCAGCTCTTTTAAGAGTGCCCACCCTAATCTAAAAAAAACCCACCCCAAAAAACCTTAAAAAACATAACACTAACCCTTCTTTAGGTACTCACAGTTATTTAAATCCCGCTTGAACGATCTTCATCCCGGTGGCTCCATCTTCATCCATCGCGGAACCGGCATCTTCTTCATCTCTGCAGACGCAGAGCAGCGATGCGTGGAGGCAGAGGTCTAGGCCGAAGTCCGGGAGGAGGTCCAGGCAGAGGTCCATCAATCCGATGTGGAGGTCCTCTTCATGGGATCGACCACTGCACACTGAGGATTGAAATGCAAGGTACCCCTTTTATACTGAGGGTACCATTGCATTCCTATTGGCTGAAAAATTTGAATCAGCCAATAGAATGAGAACTGCTTAAATCCTATTGGCTGATTTGAACAGCCAATAGGATTTTAGCAGCCCTAATTCCTATTGGATGATTCAATTTTTTCAGCCAATAGGAATGCAATGGTACCCCCAGTATAAAAGGGGTACTTTGCATTTCAATCCTTAGTGTGCGGCAGACGATCAAATTAAGAGTACCTCCACGTCAGATCGATGTACCTCTGCCTGGACCTCCGCCTTGGACCTCTGCCTTGGACCTTCACCTGGACCTCCGCCTTGGACCTTCGCCTGGACCTCCGCCTCTGCAAATCCACCACTCCGCCTCCGCAGGGATGAAGAAGATGCCGGTCCCGCGATGGATGAAGATGGAGCCGCCTGGATAAAGACTTCTCGCCACCTGGATGTCCGGACTTCAGAAACTGTAAGTGGATCTTCGGGGGTTAGTTTTAGGATTTTTTTAAACTTTTTTGGGTGTTTTTTTATTTAGTTTAGGGTTTGGGCTTTTCTTAAAATAGCTAAATGCCCTTTTCAGGGCAATGCAAAAGAGCTAAATGCCCTTTTAAGGGCAATGCCCATACAAATGCCCTTTTCAGGGCAATGCGTAGCTTAGGTTTTTGTTAGAGTTAGGTTTTTTTTTTTACAGGTAAAAGAGCTATTTAACTTAGGGCAATGCCCTACAAAAGGCCCTCTTAAGGGCTATTGGTAGTTTATTGTAGGCTAGGTTTTTTTTATTTTGGGTGGGCTTTTTAATTTTTATAGGGCTATTAGATTAGGTGTAATTCTTTTTTATTTTTGATAATTTCGTTTGTTATTTTTCTTAATTTAGTGTTTTGTTATTTTTGTAATTTAGTATTTTTTATTTTTTGTAATTAGATAGTTTGTAATTTTTTTAGTAGTGTTAGGATTTTTTATTTTTTTTCCGATTTCAAATGAACTTTATTTGTAAAAGAAAAATATCAAATATATTACATGTCATCATCATAAACATAACCACAAGTACAAAAATTTTGCATGGACCTGTTACAAACAAAAACAGTGGCTTATCTAGATCGGTATCATCATGGGTCCATGTATCACTTAGTCCTTTCTATCTACAATTTTATTAACTTGATACATCACATATACGGATCATCAATAAACGTTTCTTGTACCATTTTCATTTATCTATGACCTCTCAAGCCCTTAAGTGGTGTACAGGTTACAGTGAGACTAGTGGGTAGGGGGTAGAGGTGGATTGGATAGCGTTCGTCAAGGAGTGAGTATATTCTTCCCTGATGAAGAGAATGTCATAGAAATCCCCTAATTTGTCTATTTTAGCGTAATGGTATTGTTCTCGGTTTAAGGCTACAGTGACCCTGTCCCTCCAGAACTGTACCGTAGGTAATGTGCGTTTTTTCCAATTATATGGAACATATCTTTTAGCTGTATTAATCATAATTGTTAACAATTTTAGTCTATACGCACACCTTATCTTAGGACGAACGTTAAACAGAAATGTCCATGGTGTATGAGGAATTGAGGACCCTAAGACTGTCTTTATTTCTCTACCAATATCTAACCAATATTGTTGTGCAAGTGGGCAAGACCACCATATGCGCGTGAAAGTGCCTCTATCTTCACATCCTCTTCAACACCTCGAGTCATAATTGGGGATCATTCTCCCTAGTTTATCTGGGGTATAGTGCCATCTACATAGCAGCTTGGTATTCATTTCAGCTACCTGTAGTGATGAGGTTGAGGAGCTCATCTGTCTATATATTATATCCCACGTCTCTTGTGGTAAATTGTCATTCAGTTCTGACTCCCATTTGGCAACGTAAGTTGGTGGTCGTGTAGTCTGGTGTGTGAGAAGAAGTCATAAGATACGGATAGGGTGCCGCTATGTGGTAATGGTGCATAGCATATGGATTCAAAAGGTGTCATAGATCTAGAGATATCATTCCTATGCGGATGTTGTCGATGTCCGTGTGATATCTGGTGATATATCAGCCAATTAGTGTGTTCAAGGCCTAAAGTATCTAAGGTCTCTTGTATAAGTTTAAGTTTGCCATTCTGTAAAACTTTGTGCCAAGTTACCATCTGGTGTATTGGTAGTGAGTGCAGATTCTGTGTGTGGGGTTTGTTAAGAGATTTAATGTCCCAGGATATTGGAGTCAGAGGAGAAGGGATAGTCGAGATAGACTTGTGTGATCTTAGAATTTTGTGCCATGTCTTGAATGTTTCTTGAACTATTGAAATTCCGCTAAATTGGGCATAATTATTATGATCCTGTTTATTTGATATCCAACACTGGCTCCCTAATTGAATATCGTTACATATATTAGCTTCTAAGTTCACACACTCCTTATGTGTGGCATGCTTAAACCAATCCACAATTCTAGACATATAAGTCGCATATCTGTACAGCTGTAGGTTTGGTGCCCCTATTCCGCCATTTAACTTATTTCGGTATAAAGCATGGGTAGCAATTCTCGGTCTTTTATTGTTCCATATGAATGAGTTTATTATTTTTTGTAGTTGATGTATTGTTTTGTCAGGGATGTTAATAGGAATTGTTTGAAAAAGATAGAGGATTTTCGGGAGGATAATCATTTTAATAGAATTGATCCTGCCTAACCATGATAAAGGTTTGCTTCTCCACGAGGCCAAAGTAGATACAATATGTGTTTTAAGAGGCTCAAAGGGATTATTTTATGTAAACAGGGAGCTATGTAAACACCTAGATATTTGAGTGCTATGGGTTGTTGCTTGAATTGATGGATTATAAGAGGATGTAGTTCATGTTGCGGCGTTTCTATGTTAATGAACTCTGACTTTGAGTAGTTAATACGAAAGAATGACACCCTTCCAAACTCATGTAATGTTGACATAAGTGCGGGGACTGAGGTTTGTAAATTTGTATTGTAAAAAGGCTTGTTACTAAATATATAACTGTTTAAACTTGTCAAACAAACAGTGGTCATGTAGTTAAAATGAGAGATTACCCAAACTATATTATTGATGAGACATGCAGTATTCTTATATGAACAATTCAAACAAACAACATTTCTGTGAGTAAGAATGAAAATAACGTTCTGTGCAATAAGTAACAAAAAACAAATACAAACAAACACATCTCTAAGTCTGTAATCAGACATAAAAAGAGAAATATCACTAGGGGGAAAAATGCAAACATAGAGTCTCAACTTTTGGTTGATGTAAAGTTCGCCTGAAAGTACAGGTAGAGCTTGTATATATTTATCCGGAGGCAAATATGAGCTAAAACAGTAGGGGCAAGTTATATCTGGTAACAGTATACAGGTACATATTGGGTGCACATGAGGTGAATACAATACCTATCCTGGTATGGTTACCCAAAGGTCCCAGACTGGATCAAGTTCACTGTTTCCTAGAATCGGTCCTTAAAGTGAACCAACAATGGACCCAGTTTTGTCAATGTCTTTTACTCTTCTTCTGAATTGGAGGAGTGACTACCTCCTACACTGGCTCTTGACAAAGATTGGCTCTTTTCCTATTCTTTCGTTGGCGGTGATGTTTTGCCTTTCTTGGTCAGCTTGGTTTGCCATTGTCCATGGTGAGTGCTTGGCCTTTTGCCGCTTTTCTGTTGTTCCATTGACGGTGGTTCCAGCTCCAAAGAATGATCTATGCCCAGATCCTTGCTAAAGGCTCTCATGTCCTCGGGTTTGTTGCATATCAGTCTTTTATTGTCTTGTATAACTATAAGGTGAGTGGGGAATCCCCACCTGTATGATATCTTCTTGATACGGAGGAGAGTTGTTAGAGGGGCAAACTCCTTTCGGCGTTGCAGCGTTCTTGTGGAAAGATCCTGATAAATTTGTATGACATTACCCCGAAATTTTACAGGCTGTTGTCGTCTAGATTGATTGAGAAGCATTTCTTTTTCAAGAAAATTTTTAAATCTGATAATAATGTCTCTGGGTGGAGCTTTATCCTGAGGTCTAGGCCTTAAGGCCCTGTGGGCCCGCACCCATAGGATGTTTTCTGTATACAATGTTTCTTTTAAGGCCGAAAAGAGGGCCTGCAGATATTCTGGATAGTCTCTTGGTAAAACGGATTCAGGAATACCCCTTAGCCGTAGGTTTTTCCTCCTGCTCCTATTCTCCAAGTCATCTATTTTATCCATTAATGCTTCAATATTCTCTCTTTGAGTGGAAGAATCATTTTCAATGCAAATTATGTCATCTCTGATTTCTTCAGTTTCTGCTTCAATCATCTCTTCCCTAGAACTCATAGATTGTATTTCTTGTTTGAGTTCTGTAAGCTCCTCTCTAAGGCAGGTTCTGAGGATATCTGATATCTCCTGTTTAGAGGCAAAATGTGATAGAAGCGAAGCAGGGATCGAAGGTGGATCCTCCAGTGTAGGATCCGATGTGGGACCCTGGGATTGTGGGCTGATGGAGGGTTTAGTTTTACTCTGAGAAGTGGCTGTGGGTGAATGATCTGCTGTAAAATATGAGGACATTGTGTATGCTTTAGGTACAGGTAATTTAGCCGTTTTATCTGCTTTAGTTGGTCTTCTGGACGCCATTTCAAGGGTATAATGTGCCTCTGTCAACGTCACAGTTATTGGGACACTGTATGTTATTGTCTAAGTTTATCAGCAAATAGTGTAAATTAAATAAATACATTTCAGTACTACCGCTGCTTGAATATGCTTTATTTCACTTTATTATTTTCAGTATTTTGGCAACTGCCCTCACCCAGCGCTTTGACCCGCACTGCAAATACTCAGTCTCTCTTTGCTGATCTCTAGTGACAGATCTTGCCCTCTGCTCTGATCCCCTTTTTGCTATTATTGGGAATGGATTTTTTTTTATGGCTGCAGCGTGGTCTGGTACCCTTGCAATAGCGGAGCTATATGCAAAGTCTTACCGCTTTTGTAATTGTTGTGCGCCTCTTAGGTCCTTGCGGTGATCTCTCCCACCTCACTGTAGCTCTTATCTGCCAGCCAGGTAGTTTGCTGCGGGAGCCGTTATTGAGATTGAACGGACACCTCCGTGAGTAATGTTACCCTGTGTGCTGAGGTCAGCAAAATGGCGCCCGCACTCTGTGCAGCATGGGCCTGTAACTTTTTCCTCCAAGTTCAGCTCCGCAGTCTGTCATCCGATGAGAGGTGTCTCTAGACTCAGATTATGCTCTCCTCTTCAGCCGTTATCAATTCCATGTAAAATATGTAGTGATAGTAGCCCCAGGCAGTGATCTTGAGACTCTATTATACGGAGCTCCGGACTTATGTAACCATCGTGGCTGCTGCCAAGCTCCGCCCCACGTTAGGATTTTTTTAATGTGTATTTTATTTTTCTTTAATTGGTAGTTAGTTTAATTTTAGTTTATTAGTTATATTAGTTTAATTGTTAGTTTAAACTTAGTTTTTTTAATTTGACAGGTAAGTTTTAATTTAATTTAAGATTGGGAAAATGTTATTTTAATATAAAGTTAGGGGGGGCTTAGGTTTAGGGGTTACTAGTTTAAATTAGTTTATTGTGATGTGGGGGGCTTTTGGTTTAGGGGTTAATAGTTTAATTTAGTATATTTTGTTGTGGGGGCTTCCGATTTAGGGGTTAATAGTTTAATTTAGTATATTTTGTTGTAGGGGGGCTTGCGGTTTAGGGGTTAATAGGTTTATTATAGTGGCAGCAGTGTCAGGGAGCGGCGGAATATGAATTCATATATTATAGTGCGGGAGATGTTGGGGTGTGGGGGAATAGGGGTTAATAACTTTAGTATAGTGGCGGTGATGTCGGGGAGCAGCGGAATAGGGGTTAATACATTTTATTAGTGGCGGCGATGTCGGGAGTGGCAGATTAGGGGTTAATAACTTTAATATAGTGTTTGTGATGCAGGAGGGTCTCAGTTTAGGGGTTATTAGGTAGTTTATGGGTGTTAGTGTACTTTGTAACACTTTAGTTATGAGTTTTATGTAACAATTTTGTTGCGTAAAACTCACAACAACTGTTCTCAGATGGCGATACGGCTCTTGACGTTATAGGGTGTAACGCAAGCTTTTTAGCCTCACCGCAAAACTCGTAATGGCTGCGTTATGGAAGTCCCATTAAAAAACGTAATTTTTACGTGTGCAAGACTGACATTCGTTACAGGCTAAAAGGCTTGCAGTGCAGTTATACCGACAAGACTTTACCATTTTTTCAGCGTTAAAACACGAACGCACAACTTGTAACCTACCTGTTTGTGAATTGTATAAGAGACAATAGCCGATCAAATCTGTTCAGCATCTTTTTTTTTAAAAAGTCTCTTAGCAGGTCTTGAAAAACTGTGTAAACATCCTCCATTTGTAAAGCCTTGGTCTGTAGAAACAGTAGGCACCACTTCTAAAATATATAGATGTAAAAAGAACAGTCTAAATGCGACTGTCAAACCCGTTTTACTGGGGGGAGTGCTGAGTTCTCAAATAAGGCCGCCTAAGGCCTCAGCGGTCTGTAGTCATAAATACACCAAATCTGGCATCAGCTTGTTCAGCAGTATATAATGCCATGCAATATTTGGCGAGGATATCATAGGATGGTGTTGAGATTCAGCAATAATCAGCGGATTTGCTTTATCGTAGCAGGAGCCTCTGATTTTGCATCCTAACCCAGCTGCTGCCTAGACACACCCCGGAAACTTTTTTTAATGTTGTGTCTGAATCAGAAAAGAAAAATGTTGGATTTCATGTTTTTATTATTATTATTATTATTATTATTATTATTTATTTGTAGAGAGCCAGCAGATCCTTTTAAGACAAGTTTGTGGTTGCTGTATACATATTTCTTCTAAGTTTGGACCACACACAGGCTATACTTGTTGGATATATTTGTATTTACCATAAATAATTATATTTAATTTGTATTTTTCATATTTATGATAGAATTTATTTCCCTAAATAAACCAGGTAAAAAGGCAAACTAAATAAAATACACTAGTTTCTAGGTCAGATATTGGATTCTCTCCTTTCTCCATCTAAACCCTGTCTTAATTCAAACTTGGAAGAGAATCTTACTGTTTTTGTTATTTTATAAACTCATCTTATATTTAATCTACTTTGATGTGTTTATTAGAATGAGTACACTAAAATGTTCTTCTTCAATAGTAGACAGTGTGCAACCAATAATTTAAATCCTTAATAACAATATAATTACTATAGATACATATGATTTTAAATAACCATAATCCTTTGAGAAAAATATGTCATCCTGTGGTTAAGGAAAGCTAAATTCTTACACCAATTACTGAAAATGTTAAGTTAAGGTTAAAGTCCAGTTCATACAGGTGGTGCAATTGTAACTCAAGAAAAATAAGAGTATATTTTGAAAGCACAGCCTAAATAAATGATAAACACAATTATAGACAATTACCATCTGACCGTTCAATTTCATTTAAATGAGATTGTTATCATGTTAAATACATTATTTAGCCAATTTATTTTATAACGTTCACTTGTACATGTACTGTAAAGGCTGCCAAACATACAAACGTTTTTGTAGCAACAACAGAAAGATAATTTCCCTGGGCTGTATTCATTGGAGCACAGTTTCTTAACAAAATGTAACAACATTTTATCATACCCATAGTAGCTAACTTTTCTCCCTGTTTAAAGGGTGCTAGTCAGTGGAGTATTTAGGTTTGGTGCTGCCCTAGCCACTCAAAATTCTGCTGCCCCCCCCCATCTCCACCCCAAGGTTTAAGGCCTTTTTTGACCATAATATTTTTTGGTCAGGGTGTTACATTTTTTTTTTTTCCTGGCCTTTCTAAAGAAAATGTTTATGTTCAAATGTGCGTGTGTAGTGAATATGGGTGCATATGGTGTGTGTGTGTGTTTATAGTGATTGTGTGTAGTGCATTCTGCATGTATGTGTGCATGTAGTGAGTATATGTGCATATGGTGAGTGTGTGCATGTTTATTGTGATTGTGTGTAGTGCAGTGTGTGTGTGTGTAGTGCAGTCTGCGTGTATGTGCGTGTAGTGAGTATGTGTGCATATGGTAAGTGTGTTTATAGTGATTGTGTGTAATGCAGTGTGCATCTGTAGTGCAGTCTGCGTGTATGTGTGTGTAGTGAGTGTTTGTAGTGAGACTCAAAAGTGCTGTCCTCACAAATATGCCACCCTAGGCAAGTGCCTTGTTTGCCTAGGCCAAAATACGCCCCTGGTGCTAGTTCTCTTTTCGTCCAAATAGGCGGTCCCAAACTAACAAGTTGGAGATCTAAAAGGGGTGCGCACGATTATACCAATCAATAGTCCACTGTAGCTCTCTTCTCCACTTAAATTTGCACACTATAATGTTCACTCCATTCCTAGGCTGCTCTTCTTTGTATACAAAGCCAATCTACACAAAATGATACAAAAGAGAAGGAGGTGCCTTCTGGTGCAGCACAATTACACCTGTATGGAAGTGTGAATGGTAAAACAAAGTACTCACAAGTTTGGCAGCACCCAATTGTGCTTAAAAGCGCATGCTAGGATCTATCAGTGTCCCAACTCACTGATCCCAGGTGTAGAGTCAGCGACTCACTGCTTGCTGGAAGGTGGTGATTTAAACAATGTTATTAGAAACAGTTTCAAACTGTAAAAATTGTTTAAAGGACACTAAAACCCAATTTTTGTATTTCATGATTCAGATAGAGGCCTCTAGTTATTAAGGTCTGGCGGACCTGATCCGACACTGCGGATCAGGTCCGCCAGACCTCGCTGAATACGGCGAGCAATACGCTCGCCGTATTCAGCATTGCACCAGCAGCTCACAAGAGCTGCTGGTGCAACGCCTCCCCCTGCAGACTCGCCGCCAGCAGGGGGGAGTCAATCAACCCGATCGCACTCGATCGGGTTGAATTGCGGCGATGTCTGTCCGCCTGCTCAGAGCAGGCGGACAGGTTATAGAGCAGCAGTCTTTGTGACCACTGCTTCATAACTGCTGTTTCTGGCGAGTCTGAAGACTCGCCAGAAACAGGGGCCATCAAGCTCCTTACAGAGCTTGATAACTAGAGGCCAGAGCATGCAATTTTAAGCAACTTTCTAATTTACTCCTATTATCAAATTTTCTTCGTTCTCTTGCTATCTTTATTTAAAAAGCAGGAATGTGATGCATAGGAGCCAGACCATTTTTGGTTGAGAAACTGGGTTATGCTTGTTTATTGGTGGGTAAATGCAAGCCTCCAATAAGCAAGCACTATCCATAGTGCTGAACCTAAAATGGGCTGGCTGCTAATATGTATATTCCTGCTTTTCAAATAAAGATAGCAAGAGAACAAAGACAAATTAATAATAGGAGTAAATTAGAAAGTTGCTTAAAATTGCACGCTTTATCTGAATCATGAAAGAAAATATTTGGATTCAGTGTCTCTTTAATAAAAGTTGCAACATCATAGTTACACTCTCTTATTTAACAGAATTGCTACGCGTTTCTCAGCCGTGCTGGCTGTTTCTTCAGGCATATCTTTTTTTGTCCAAAACTAGAAAGCAATTAGAATATAAAATATAGATTTGGCTTTGTACTTTAGCTTTACACTAACTAACCACTTGCTTGCTATGTCCCAGACAGAAGTTTGTAGACTTTTTATAGAGCTTAGGATACTTGTTCTTGAAAATAAGCATTTTAGGTAAACAAACATAAAGGTAACACCATGGCAGTGCGCACAATGATCTAAAGCTCTCCGCTCAGGCTAGATAATCTTTATAATCTCGTCAGTACAGGGAGGCCCCTCAAAAAACTTTAGAACTCGTATATTAAAATATAAGGTCTAGCTGCTGTGAGCTGCTGGTACAATGCTGAATACAGAGAGCATATTGCTTGCCGTATTCAGCGATGTCTGTCGGACCTGATCCGCACTGTCGGATCAGGTCCGACAGACATTGATAACTAGAGGTCCTGATCCGCACTGTCGGATCAGGTCGGCAAGACCTTTAGTAAATAGGCCTCAATGTCTTAGCCAATTGAAGCCATGAAACCGCTATCATTTACATTAACAGGTAATGCAAATTAGAGTTACATGCAACTTATTGTTCTCTGAATATTAAAGTGGTACCTAATGTCAAGTTTAAGGAAAAGGATATGATTCTTTAGAATGTTCAAGTTAATTAAAGGGACAGTCTACTCCCGAATTGTTATTGTTTAAAAAGATAGATAATCCCTTTATTACCCATTCCCAGATTTACATAACCAACACGCTTATATTAATATACTTTATACCTCTGTAATTACCTTGTATCTAAACCTCTGCAGACTGCCCCCTTATTACAGTTATTTTGACAGACTGGCATTTTAGCCAATCAGTGCTGACTCCTAGGTAACTCCACGGGTGTGAGCACAATGTTATCTATATGACACACGTGAACTAACGCCCTCCAGCGGTGAAAAACTATCAAAATGCATTCAGATTAGAGGCGGCCTTCAAAGGCTTAGAAATTAGCATATGAGCCTACCTAAGTTTAGCTTTCAACCAAGAGAACAAACCAAATGTGATGATAAAAGTACATTGGAATTTTTTTTTAAATTGCATGCCCTATCTGAATCATCAAAGTTTAATTTTGACTAGACTGTCCCTTTAGATTCCACATTTACGATAGCTCTGTAAGAGAATTAGCAAATTATTTCACTTTACCTTGTATGGTTGTAATACTAATCACATTTTTCGAATGTTTATTACATGAAATGGAGGGTCATCTTTAGTGTTAAGGGTTCTGGAGGTTTAGTATTTATCTATTTTTTATAGGGTGTGCTGGGGCAGTTTATCGTTTAATAATGGAGTTTTTTGTGTGTGTGTTGCAGGTTGTGCAGATTTATGGCTAGATTACGAGTGGCGCACAAAATGCAGAGCAAGAGCGATATTGGATACTTTCGGGTTTTTGTGCACGTTCACTAGACTGCAATCAAATTTAATGTGCATCGGGTTAGCGTGACTTCAGAGCTCTGGTTAACCGTTAATCGAGACAAAAAAATTGCAGAAAAAAACATAAAAAATACATTTAATAGTACAGTTACACACATAGGGGCATATTTATCAAGCTACGTATGGGGCTTGATGCCCCGTGTTACAGGCTCGCCGGAAACACAAGTTATGAAGCAGCGGTCTAAAGACCGCTGCTCCATAACCTGTCCGCCTGCTCTGAGGTCGCGGACAGACATCGCCAGAAATCAACCCGATCGAATACGATTGGGCACGAATTTGCAGGGGGCGGCATTGCACTAGCAGTCCACTAGAACTGCTGGTGCAATGATAAATGCAGAGAGCGTATGCTGTCGGCATTTATCGATGTGCAGCGGACATGATCCGCAATATTGGATCATGTCTGCTCGCACAATGGTAATTTGGCCCCATTAGAGCAATGTCTGATAAAAATTATTTTAAAAAAGTTGCATTAAAATGTAATAAGGATTCAAAGATATGAGGTCTCATGTGTTGAAAAAAAACCCGGCTGCAAAGGGCTTTAACATAGAGATACATACATATACTGTATGTCTAAATATGTATGTATGTATATATATATATATATATATGTGTGTGTTTGTGTTTGTGTGTGTGCGTGTGATTATATGTGTGTGCATATGTATTTATGTATTAATAAGTGTATATATGTATTTACAGACATATAAGCACATAAAAACATATGTATTATTAATATTATTGGTTATTTATAGAGTGCCAACAGATTCCGCAGTGCTATAAACATAGATGGAATACAGGGAAACATTTATAGGGACCAACGTGTAGAGGGCCCTGCCAAGAGTCGCATTGTTGTAGTCAGCTCTTTAGAAGGTGATCTACAGACAGCTGGACTCTTAGGCTTACATGCTAAGGGGGTCCAATGGGATAGCAATGGAGGAGAGTAACATGTGTAAAGAAAGTTTAGTGTAGGTTGTATGCATCCCTGAACAGTAGAGTATTTAGCAAGCGCTTGAAGCTTTCAAAACTAGGGGAGTCTCTTGTGGAGCCAGGCAGAGCGTTCCACAAGATGGGAGCCAGTCTGGAGAAGTCCTGTAAACGGGAGTGTGCGGAGGTAACAAGAGAGGAGGAGAGTAGGATGTCATGAGCAGAGCGAAGGGGACGGGAGGGAGAGTATTTTGAGACAAGGTCTGAGATATAGGGGGAGCAGTGCAGTTGAGGGCTTTGTATGTCAGAGTGATAATTTTGTGTTTAATCTTGGAGGCAAGAGGAAGCCAGTGAAGGGATTGGCAGAGAGGTGTAGCAGATGAAGAGCGACGTGTAAGGAAGATGAGTCTGGCAGAGGCATTCATTATGGATTGTAAAGGAGCTAGGCGGCAGCTAGGGAGACCAGAGGGGACAGAGTTGCAGTAATCAAGGCATGAAAGGATGAGAGAGTGGTGTAAAATCTTAGTTGTGTCTTGTGTAAAGAAACGGCTAATTTTAGAGATGTTTTTAAGGTGGAAGCAGCAGGAATTAGCCAAGGACTGAATGTGAGCAGTGAAAGAAAGATCTGAGTCAAATGCGATCCCAAGACATCGGGCATGCGGGGTAGGGGTAATGATGGAGTTGTCGAAAATTATAGAGAGATTGGGGTGGAGATTTTGGAAGAAGGGGGAAAATAAGGAGCTCAGTTTTGGAAAGATATAGCTTGAGGTAGTGAGAGGACATCCAGGAAGAGGTGTGAGAAAGACAGTTAGTGACACGGGTTAGCAAGGAAGGAGATAGGTATGGTGCAGAGAAGTAGATTTCGGTGTTGTTGGCATGCAAATAATATTGGAACCAGTGGGACTTTATTAAGGAACCTAATAATGATGTGTGGATTGAGAAGAGAAGGTGACCAAGGACAGAGCCTTGTGGTACCCCAACAGAAAGTGGTGACAGGGTAGAGGAGGCCCCAGAGAAGGCTACACTAAAGGTACAGTTTGACAGGTGTGAAGAGAACCAAGAGAGGGTTGTGTCACAAATCCCGAAGGATTGGAGGGTTTGGAGCAAAAGAGGGTGGTCAACAGTATCAAAGGCTGCAGACAGATCAAGAAGGATAAGCAGAGAGAAGTGGCCTTTTGATTTTACTGTAAGTAGGCTGTTGGTAACCTTAAAGGGACACTGAACCCAAATTTTTGTTTCGTGATTCAGATAGAGCATGCAATTTTAAATAACTTTCTAATTTACTCCTATTATCAAATTGTCTTCATTCTCTTTGTATCTTTATTTGAAAAGCAAGAATGTAAGTTTAGATGCAGGTGCATTTTTGGTGAACAACCTGGGTTGTTCTTGCTGATTGGTGGATAAATTCACCCACCAATAAACAAGTGCTGTCCAGGGTCTGAACCAAAAATTGGCTGGCTCCTAAGCTTAGATGCCTTCTTTTTTAAATACAGATATCAAGAGAATGAAGAGAAATTGATAATAGGAGTAAATTAGAAAGTTGCTTAAAATTGCATGCTCTATCTGAATCACAAAAGAAAACATTTGGGTTCAGTGTCCCTTTAACAATTGCTGTCTCTGTGGAGTGATGGTGACAAAATCCAGATTGCAGTGGGTCAAGGAGAGAGTTTAATGTAAGGAAATGGGATAGGTGTGCATATAATAGCTTTTCAAGAAGCTTTGAGGCAAGAGAGAGTAGGGAAATAGGGCAGTAGTTGGATGGGGAGGTTGGATCAAGAGAAGGTTTTTTGAGGATAGGTGTGACCAGTGCATGTTTCAGAGTTGAGGGAAATATACCGGTGCTGAAGGAGAGGTTGAACATGTGTGTGAGTATAGGGGTAAGGGTAGAAGAGAGGGAGAGGAGTAGCTGTGAGGGGATAGGGTCAAGGGGACAGGTAGTGAGGTGAGAGGGCAGAAATGTCTTCCTCAGTAACAGGGGAGAAAGAGATACATTTATAGCTATGTGGGTTGTGGTTGATTGCGAGCATTTGAGGGGGTGAGAGAATGGAAGTATGTTGAGAGCTGATTTAGTTTCTGATGGAGTCGATTTTGTTAATGAAGTGGCTGGCAAAGTCTTGAGCTGACAGAGAAGTTGTATTAGGAGATGGGGTGGGTGAAGAAGAGTATTGAAAGTGGAGAACAGACATTTTGGGTTTGAAGAAAGAGAAGAGATAAGAGTAGATAAGTAATGTTCCTTATAGAGATTAAGGGCAGAATAGTAGGAGTTCAACATGATCTTGTAATGAAGAAAATCAGCTGAACTTCGAGATTTTCTTCAGTGCCGCTCAGCAGTACGGGATCATCTGCGAAGGTACCATGTCAGAGGAGTATGCCAAGGCTGAGGATGAGTGTGTGATTTCCGAGCTATGGTAAGAGGGGCCAGATTGTCAAGGACCAATGTAAGGGTGGAATTATAGTGACAGATAGAATGATAAGGGCAGGAAGAGGAGGAGATGGATCAGAGGAGAGGTTTGAGGGAATTAGCAAGATGTTGCTGATCTAATGACATAATGCTTCTGTGAAGTTGGTGTGAGGAGTAGAAGGAGGGAGAGTTGTAGGGAGGGGTTTGTGAAGTTTGAAATAGTGCATCGATAGCTAAAGATCAGGTCAAAGGTGGGACTATCTTTGTGAGTGGAAGAGTCAGAACATTGTGACAAACCGAAAGAGGAAGTGAGTTGCAGATGTTGTTTTGCAGAGGAGGCAGTGGGATTGTCAAGAGGGATGTTGAAGTTGCAAAAAATTAGGCCAGGGGTGTCTGAGGAAAGGAAATAAGGTAGCGAGGCAGCCAAGTGATCTAGAAATTGAGTTGAGGAGCCAGGGGGTTGGTATATGACTGCAACACGTATAGAGAGGGGAGAGAATAAGCGAATCATGTGGGTTTCGAATGAGGAAAATGTGAAGGAAGAGATGGGATGCATTTGTTAAAAGGTGCAACGAGAGGAAAGTAAAATACCTACACCACCTCCTTGTCTATTACCAGACCTAGGAGTGTGGATGAAGTTGAGACCCCCATGTATACATATATACACATATAAACACAAAATACATATGTATACTTCTATAGACATATATAAGTGCATTGGATCCCTTTTAAAATAGATATTCCTATATATACTTGTATATATCTATACCTATATATAATTAAAAATGTCTCCATCTAGCGTAGTTTACACTCAGGAGTGAGCACTAAATAATGCGCTACTCATAATCTAGCCCTTAGGTGTTAACAGTAGAAGGGGATTTTACTGTTGCAATGGTTCATGGGTTAATAAATTGGGAGTGCCTGGTGGTTTAGGTGTTTATTATGGTGGGATTAGACAGTGTTGATAGGTACTATTGCTGCTCATGGTAATATCTGACACTAGTTTCTACAATTTAATATTATATGTTTATTATCACGTGCATTGGGCATGTACTGCTCAACTTGTAATAGCAAGGTAAATGCAGCTATAAAGCATTGCAAGTACAATGCGTTCATTTAGCAATGTGCAGGAAATAAGTCTTCTAGTCATTTTTTTTTTTAACCAAGGACTTGTAATATGAATTTCATACTGATTGCATAATGCTAGGACAAGATAATGCACTGTATGTTTTCTGTATCAGTAGATTTGTATTATCAAGCACAAATGAACAATCTGAGGGCAATCTGTATCTGTTGATTTTTCAATCTGAGGCTGAGCACAAATGAACAATCTGAGGGCAATCTGTATCTGTTGATTTTTCAATCTGAGGCTGAGCACAAATGAACACACTGTTGGCAATCTGTATGTGTTGATTTGTAATATCAGGCTGAGCACAAATTAACATGGAGGGTAATCTGTATCTGACAGTGGAGGGCCCTCTAGTGGGCCTCTAACAAAATTAAGGGATAGCTGACATGAAGTCTGGAGTTTACTATGTGTGTGTTAGTTACTTTGTTGCAACTGGAGGGGTGGAGAGTGTTCTTACCTTTATAGGTCCATGTTGCAGTGGTTCTAGCCTCTTTCCCTGCTTCAAGACTTCAAGAGGATTTTTTTCTGTGACAAGGATTTTCTTGAAGGCCGCATGGATCGTTCCAGGAGAGCTCTTGTTTGCCCCAGGCATTACAGGGATGAGTCGGTGGGATCCGTAGGGAGAAGATCTGTAAAGGAAATCGTAGACAGTTCAGATGGAAGCAAGGTTGTACCGCCTACACCCCAATCCTGCTCCCCTGTAAAAACCTTATCTAAGGCCAGGAAAAATGTTAGGAGTAAGGGTTATACCACACATAGGCCACATACAGTGATGGCTGCCCCCCTTAATATAGGGGAGGTGGTTGCTAGGCCTAGTTCAGACCCACAGGGGCCTATTGCACCTTCCCTGCAGTCTGGACTAACTCAACCTTTAGCTCAGGTGGCCATTAATTTGCCAGAGTCTGCCCCTTCTATTTTCAATGCGATACCTCTTACCGCACACACTAGCCCCGTAGCTGCACCCGGTGTTGAGCAGCTGCTCACGGCTCTACCCCCAGCAGCCCTGGCAGCCATCCTGGCACTAGCACAGTCCCTCACTGCTGTGGCTAGTCCGGCAGTGGCTGCAGCTGTGTCAGGAGGTTCAGGGCATGGGGAGGAGCCGTTGGGCCTGCTTGGGCCTGGTGCAGCGTTGGCGTTCTGTGCTGTGTTTGGCCATACCCCCTCACGTGACACGACATGCGCATCATCACCGTCAGACATAGAGAGCGGTGATGATCATGATCGGGTGTGTTGGAGGCGGAGGGCCAGATCCGGAGTTGCTTTGCCACAAGGAGTCCCTAGTAAGTTGGGCAGACTCCGGGAGGAGGGAGGCGCTCCGGGGTGAAGGGCAGGCCACAGGGAAACAGCGGTGGGGACTGCAATCAGTAGAAAAGCAGGAGGTTCAGGGCAAGGGTGTGGCAAACGCGGGATCCAGGGAGATCAGTGAGTCGCACGCAGCAAACAGAGTTATGGGTTCAGATCAGCCGGGCAGTTATATTGGGACCATTATTTTGAATGCAGGGAATGCTAGTTTGAGCAATAGGAATATTGTGGAACCCACAATAGATGGGAACAGCATGGAGGCTAACATGAGCAGTGTGCAAGGGTGTGATTCTATTAATGCAGGTGAGGCCTGTAGTCGGGCGGCCCCTAGCTACAGTGGAGAAAGCAGTATGACTGGTAATGCTGGGTTGCAACGGTCTTTGCCAATATGGGTTTGGGGCAATCCAGTGTCCGGAATGAATGTTGGTAATGTGGATTGGCAGAGGGTTATGTGTGTTGCCTTGGGAATGACATGGGGAGGGGACAGTGTTTTGCAGGAGGGGTGGGCCCCGCTGGAGCCCCGTCCTCTTTCCAGAGTACTCCCCATCTTTGGAAACCCGCTTCTCCATTTTGGCACACAGGATTTACATCTGTGGTCGAAACTGGGATCGGAGCAGTCCCCATCCCCCCCTGCAGGAGTGAAGCCAGGGCCTTCACTCTCCTTTCCGTGCCAGCGGAGGCATGGCAAGGAATGTTGGAAGTATCAGGAGAAACAATGCGAGAGAGGAGCAAATTGCTCTTTTTGTCACATTTGTAAACACTGTGGCAGCCCCCACCCAGGAGTGGAGTACGCCAAAAGGAAGGAACCTGGATCTGACAAAATGGGAACAAGAGGTGGGCTTGGCAACAAAGGCCCCAACTCCTCTTAAGCCAATGGCAATGATCCCGTGGCTGGTATGATACCCAGATAGGGAAGCTGCGGGGGTGCTTCGGGACGGGTTTTTTGAGGGCTTTCAAATTCCGGTGCAACATTCAGTTAGGGGGTCTTCAGTTCACCGCAACCTCAAATCCGCGTATGTATGAATTCCCTATGGTGGTACGTGAAAAACTTCAAAAAGAGGTGGCATTAGGAAGGGTAGTAGGACCCTTTCGGGAACAACCATTCTCAGATTTGGTGGTTTTGCCACGGGGGGGGGGTGCCTAAAAAGGACACAGGCAAATTCAGGTTGATACACCACCTTTCCTACCCAAAGGGCACATCGGTGAATGACGCAATAGAAATGGCTTTAAGCTCAGTGCATTACCAGTCGTTCAATGACGTGGCTTTGGTAAAATCGGCGGGTAAGGGTGCACTGTTGGCCAAGCTGAATATAGAATTGGCCTTCAGGTTGCTTCCATTGCATCCGTCTGCTTTCAAACTCATGGGTTTGAAATTTGAGGGGGGATACTATGTGGATAGATGCTTACAGATGGGCTAATTACTGTCTTGTGCACTATTTGAGTGCTTCAGCTCTTTCTTACATTGGGTGGTACAGGAGGCTTCAGAGGTAGGGTTAGTAGCCCATTACTTAGATTACTTCTTATTAATAGGAAGAGCTGGTACTTCTGAATGTGAAGAGCTAATGGCGGTCATGAGAAAGGTGACTGCAGAGTTCGGTGTCCACTTGCGGAGGACAAAACACAGGGCCCCTGCACATGTCTAACCTTCTTAGGGATCAAGATAGATACAGTGGCAGCATAGTGTCATCTCCCATGAGACAAAATGGTCAAACTCTTGTCAACAGTCAGATTAGTGGCAGGTGCTTAGGAGATCCGGGCGCTATAAACTATACAATAGGCCTTTAAAGACAGATAGCTAAGTCCTTCAGGGGAGTGGGGCGGCTCAGTTTCTTTTACTATGATTATGTTTTGTTTATTGTTGTCCGGTATTGTTGTTTGCTGAGAGTATATATGTGACGTTGTTCTAGGTAAGGGCGCTTCACCAGTTCGCATATGGATTGTTGGGCACTCGTTTATGCATTGGACCGCGATCAGGGCTCTGCGTTCCATGAACAGGCAGCAACTCAGCTTTCCTTCAGCTAAGGCTAACGTTCGGGCCTAACCTGGAATGAGTTGCCTTCATTCCTGCAAGATGCACATAGGAGTTGGGGTCTTCCTGACATTATAGTATTACACGTAGGGGGAAACGATATGGGTTCCCTCCCTGCGTTAGACCTTATCAAGCGAATGGTTTCTGATGTCAAATGGCTGTGTGCTTGGCTACCAAGTGTTAGAGTGGACTAAAAAGTCCCAAATGAGCACAGCACAGAGGATGAGAGTGCACGTAAGGCCAAGGGTACTGCCTAAACCCTCCAAACAATACTGCAAGCAAAAAAGGTCTCCAGCACTCCAAGATTAAAAGGCAATTTTATTAAGTATTAGCAACGTTTCGGGGTCACAGCCCCTTACTCATGCTTTATAAACATTAGTTAAACACAGTGGCTTTTAAATACTCTCTGTATGGCGCCAAATGCACCGTAAGTGGAGTCTTAGCTCCCTCATGTGGCAACAACTACTATTGCACTATATGTATCATTTATAATTTCATTTTAACTGTCCCACACAATCTAAAAACAAGTTTGATCCTCAATGTGCAGGTGAACTCGGCAGTGGTAAATGCACTAAAAAGTCGCAAATGAGCACAGCACAGAGGATGAGAGTGCACGTAAGGCCAAGGGTACTGCCTAAACCCTCGAAACAATACTGCAAGCAAAAAAGGTCTCCAGCACTCCAATATTAAAAGGCAATTTTATTAAGTATTATCAATGTTTCAGGGTCAAAGCCCCTTACTCATGCTTTATAAACATTAGTTAAACACAGTGGCTTTTAAATACTCTCTGTATGGCGCCAAATGCACCGTAAGTTGAGTCTTAGCTCCCTCTTTTGGCAACAACTAGTATTGCACTATATGTATCATTTATAATTTCATTTTAACTGTCCCACACAATCTAAAAACAATTTATATACAATGTTTATATTGCAACAACTGAATAAATATATTTAATAGTGGAACCTAATAGGAGTGGGTTAGACAGGGAGCGACAGCTTAAACAAAGGGAAATGTGGTGGATACACCAGTTGGCTACATTACAACCTAAAGGGTTAAATAAGGACTATGACTTGTCCTGTTTTTTCTGAAACATTAAAGGGTATACTTTATTCTTATCAGTGTTAGGTACTATACACTATTAAATATATTTATTCAGTTGTTGCAATATCAACATTGTATATAAATTGTTTTTAGATTGTGTGGGAGAGTTAAAATGAAATTATAAATGATACATATAGTGCAATACTAGTTGTTGCCACAAGAGGGAGCTAAGACTCCACTTACGGTGCATTTGGCGCCATACAGAGAGTATTTAAAAGCCACTGTGTTTAACTAATGTTTATAAAGCATGAGTAAGGGGCTGTGACCCCGAAACTTTGCTAATACTTAATAAAATTGCTTTTTAATATTGGAGTGCTGGAGACCTTTTTTGCTTGAAGTGTTAGAGTGGGGTGGTCCAATGTGGTCGCACGACTGCATTGGAGGTACATGGTCTCACAAAAGGCGGCTTATAATGTACGCAAAAAAGTGAACAGGGAGGTGGGAAGAGTGGGCACGGCCTTGTCAGGATTTATCATTAGGCATGATTGAATTACGGCTGACAACAAAACATTGTATTGCCCTGACGGTGTTCACTTGGCCGAGGAAGGGTTGGGTATGTTTATTGCTGATTTGAGAGGAGCACTGTTAGCTCAAGTTTAAAAAAAAAAAATCAAAAAAATTGTTAATAATAAAAAAAAAATGAAAAAAAATGTGTTATTAGTAAGTTATATTAAGGTCAGTTACAGTTGGCGGCAAGAGTATAATCAGTCTTTCCTCTTGTGGCGGTCGCTCATGGCCCTGGAGCGAGCAGTCAGGATGAAGAGTGATGGCCTGGAAAATGGGGAGGGGGTGACGCCCACTAGGTGCCAGTCAAGGGGTTCCCCTCCCTGACAAATTGCTAGTCGAAAAATCTCTAAGCTAACATACATCTCTTTCTGCTATTGAGCGGGAGCAACCCGTGCCATGCTGCAAGTACCGAAGGGGGCCTTGACTGTCTGTCGGTAGGGTTTTACAAAGTTCTAATTATTGAAAAGTTGCCTAAAACTATTACATAAGTTGAAAGTTAGCGTTTTAATAAACGTGACCGTGACCGGTCTTTTCCCCAAAAAAGGTGTTTTATTTATAGTGTGGTTAAATTAGTAAACAAAATGACGTAATAGGAGGTTTATCCCTTATGGCAAGGGAGGGCCCTCTAGTGAGCCTGTAACAAAATTAAGGGATAGCTGACTTAGTCTGGAGTTTGCTATGTGTGTGTTTGTTACTTTGTTGCAACTAGAGGGGCGGAGAGTTTGCTTACCTTTATAGGTCCATGTTGCAGTGGTTCCAGCCTCTTTTCCTGCTTCCAGACTTCAAGAGGATTTTCCCGCCCACCCGTCCCCTTGGGAAGCAGATGTTGGCGGCAAGGTGTTAATGGTCCTTTTTGTCTTTTGTTTAGGGCTATTCCCTGGCGTGAGTAGGTTTAGTTGAATACGCTGTTTAAGCCCAGGTTTTAAATTAGACCTCCACCCTTGCTTAGCGGGTTGAATGGAACGTTGGTAAGGGTCACTCTAATGGGTTAGTGGTTTTATACCCTAGCTTGGCGGTCGGTCATGGCCCTGGAGTGAGCCGTCAGGATGAAGAGAGACGGCCTTGAAAAAGGGGTGATGCCCACTAGATGCCGGCCTAGGGGTTCCCCTCCCTGAGGAATTGCTGGTCGAAAAATCTCTAAGCTAACATCCATCTCTTTCTGCTATTGAGCGTGAGCAACCCGTGTCACGCTGCAAGTACCGAAGGGGGCCTTGACCGTCTGTCGGTAGGGGTTAGTTAGTTATTATTAAGTGCCGCCAAAGAATTTAGAACTTTTACAAAGTTCTAATTATTGAAAAGGTGCCTTAAACTATTACTCAGTTGATAAAGTTTGCATTTTAATAAACGTTACCGTGACCGGTCTTTTCCCCAAAACAGGTGTACATGTTTTATTTATAGGGTGGTTAGTAAACAAAATTACGTAATCGAAGGTTTATCCCTTATGCTGATTTGTAATCTCAGGCTGAGTACAAATTAACACTGAAGGTAATCTGTATCTGTTGATTTGTAATATCCGGCTAAGTACAAATTAACACCAAAGGCAATCTGTATCCATTGATTTGTAATATCGGGCTGAGTGCAAATTAACACAAAGAGCAATCTGTATCCATTGATTTGTAATCTCAGGCTGAGCGCAAATTAACACAAAGAGCAATCTGTATCCATTGATTTGTAATCTCAGACTGAGTGCAAATTAACACAAAGGGCAATCTGTATCCATTGATTTGTAATCTCAGGCTGAGCGCAAATTAACACAAAGGGCAATCTGTATCCATTAATTTGTAATCTCAGGCTGAGCACAAATTAACACAAAGGGCAACCTGATTTCTGTTGATTTGCAATATCAGGCTGAGCGCAAATTAACACAAAGGGCAACCTGATTTCTGTTGATTTGTAATATCAGGCTGAGCACAAATTAATACTGAGGGCAATCTGTATCCGTTGATTTGTAATATCAGGTTGAGCACAAATTAACACTGAGGGCAATCTGTATCCATTAATTTGTAATCTCACGCTGAGCACAAATTAACACCAAGGGTAATCTGTATCCATTGATTTGTAATCTCAAACTGAGCGCAAAATAACACAAAGGGCAATCTGTATCCGTTGATTTGTAATATCAGGCTGAGTGCAAATTAATACTGAGGGCAATCTGTATCTGTTGATTTGTAATCTGAGGCTGAGCACAAATTAACACCAAGGGTAATCTGTTTCCATTGATTTGTAATCTCAGGCTGAGCGTAAATTAACACAAAGGGCAATCTGTATCCGTTGATTTGTAATATCAGGCTGAGTGCAAATTAATACTGAGGGCAATCTGTATCCATTGATTTGTAATATCAGGCTGAGTGCAAATTAATACTGAGGGCAATCTGTATCCATTGATTTGTAATCTCAGGCAGAGCACAAATTAACACCAAGGGTAATCTGTATCAACTGATTTGTAATATCAAGCTGAGCACAAATTAATACTGAGGGCAATCTGTATCCATTAATTTGTAATCTCAGACTGAGTGCAAATTAACACCAAGGGTAATCTGTATATCCACTGATTTGTAATATCAAGCTGAGCACAAATTAATACTGAGGGCAATCTGTATCCGTTGATTTGTAATATCAGGCTGAGCACAAATTAATACTGAGGGCAATCTGTATCCGTTGATTTGTAATCTCAGGCTGAGTGCAAATTAATACTGAGGGCAATCTGTATCCGTTGATTTGTAATCTCAGGCTGAGCACAAATTAACACCAAGGGTAATCTGTATCCACTGATTTGTAATATCAGGCTGACCGCAAATTAACACCAAGGGTAATCTGTATCAACTGATTTGTAATATCAGGCTGAGCGCAAATTAACACCAAGGGTAATCTGTATCAACTGATTTGTAATATCAAGCTGAGCACAAATTAATACTGAGGGCAATCTGTATCCGTTGATTTGTAATATCAGGCTGAGTGCAAATTAATACTGAGAGCAATCTGTATCCATTGATTTGTAATCTCAGGCAGAGCACAAATTAACACCAAGGGTAATCTGTATCAACTGATTTTTAATATCAAGCTGAGCACAAATTAATACTGAGGGCAATCTGTATCCATTGATTTGTAATATCAGGCTGAGCGCAAATTAACACCAAGGGTAATCTGTATCAACTGATTTGTAATATCAAGCTGAGCACAAATTAATACTGAGGGCAATCTGTATCCATTAATTTGTAATCTCAGACTGAGTGCAAATTAACACCAAGGGTAATCTGTATATCCACTGATTTGTAAAATCAAGCTGAGCACAAATTAATACTGAGGGCAATCTGTATCCGTTGATTTGTAATCTTAGGCTGAGCACAAATTAACACCAAGGGTAATCTGTATCTGTTGATTTGTAATATCAGGCTGAGCACAAATTAATACTGAGGGCAATCTGTATCCGTTGATTTGTAATCTCAGGCTGAGCACAAATTAACACCAAGGGTAATCTGTATCCACTGATTTGTAATATCAGGCTGAGCACAAATTAACACCAAGGGTAATCTGTATATCCACTGATTTGTAATTTCAAGATGAGCACAAATTAATACTGAGGGCAAGCTGTATCCGTTGATTTGTAATATCAGGCTGAGTGCAAATTAACACCAAGGGCAATCTGTATCCACTGATTTGTAATCTGGGACTTTTATCTCCCTTCTGTAGAATTGTTTAAGCTTAAAAAGCAACTGAAAGAAAAGTATATTATGAGAATGCATAATTATGTTTGGTAAAGCCAAATGGTAGGTGATCTCATTTGCCCCTCTGGAATGGTCCTTTGGTTCAGCACTTATGTCCTATCTTGCTGAGAAAATATTTAAAGAGGAAAAGAGTTTAAACATATTGTCCAATTCATGCACCTGCCATGCTTTCATATCTCTCCAGATTAGGATTGGTTGGCTGGTGATTGAAGCATATGTAGGTTATGATTGGCCCACTGATGCTATGATGATCAGGAGTGGCACAGAAACATGCTGGATGAGTAACTTTGAGTAACTTTAGCAGCAGTTAAAAACATAGAAAAAAGAGGATATATGTTTAAAATGAAAATGTATTTTTTCAAAATAGAGCATTTTATTTTTTCCTTAAAGGGACATGCAACCCCACATTTTTATTTCATGATTTAGACAGCGCATTTCATTTTAAACAACTTTCTCTAATTTACTTTATTCGCTTGGTATCCATAGCGGAATGAAAAGCATACATAGGTAGGCTCAGGTACAGCCATGCTTTACTGGAAGCTAGCTGCTGATTGGTGGATGCACATAAATGCCTCTTGTTATTCACCAGATGTGTTCAGCTAGCTCCCAGTAGTGCATTGCTGCTGCTTTAGTATTGGATATCAAGTGAATTAAGCAAATTTGATATTGGAAATATATTGGAAGTTGTTTAAAATTGCATGTTCTATCTGAATCATGAAATAAACATTTTGGGTTTCATGCCTCTTTAAAATTTAAGTTTAAATGGTAATGGACCTAATTAAAAGTGGATAGCTAATTAATTTTTGCGCGCATCGGGTTTATGGGTTAATAGGTTTAGTTTATTAGTTTTTATTTGGGGGGCTGGCGGTTTAGGGGTTAATAGGTTTAGTTTATTAGTTCCACCTAGGGGGGGGCTGGAGGTTTAGGGGTTGATACTTTATTATAGTTTTGGCGATGTAGGGGGCCATCGGTTTAGGGGTTACTAGATTTATTTAGTGTTGATGATGTGGGGGGTCGGCGGTTTAGGGGTTAATAGGTTTATTTTATTGACGGCGATGTGGGTGGGCAGCAGATTAGGGGTTAATTGGTTTAATATAGTATTTGCGATGCGGGAGGGTGGCAGTTTAGGGGTTAATAGGTAGTTTATGGGTGTTAGTGTACTTTGTAACATTTTAGTTATGAGTTTTGTGAAACATTTTGGTTTTGCAAAATCCATAACTACTGGTCTCAGATCGCGGAATGGAACGTGTCGGTATAGGCTGTAATACAAGCATTTTTTGAGTGGAGGGTTGCATTGTAATATGCGTTACCTGCTATTCCATGCGCAATGGCCAATTTTCAGCGGTATAGCCGTACCGCACCATAACGCAAAACTTGTAATCTAGCCATTTGTAATGTATTTTTGATGTGTTTTGTGCAACTTTTTTGTTTCGCAAAACAGTTAACCATAGCTCTGAGAACGCATTAATCATTCTAGCGTAAATCACGATTGCACTCAAGCGATCGTCTTTACTTTCAACTCGTAGTGCCAGCAGTAAGCCCAAATAGCGCAAACACTCACGATAAACCCCTAATCACTTGTGCAAAAGCATTCGTGCTCTACTCGTAATCTGGTTCAATGTTGTGGAGCCTTGTGATGAGATGACTAGTTAAAATAATCACCAACAATTCTCAGTAAATATTTACATAAACAGACATGAGGAAAACTGGGGTTAAACTATTGGCAAATGACACTTTGTTAAGAAAACCAAAATAGTAGTTATTTATTCATGTGACAGAAAAACTATAACATTTTTGTTTTCTGAGTGACCCAACTAGCAAAGAATGAGGCATACACATGCAGCATGCAATCAAAGAAAGTGCTTTTATTTGGAAATGAATCTATTTATGCCAAAAAAAAGTGAAAACATAATATGTTTCATGTTTCCCACTGAATTGCAAGGGATTAGTGACTATGGAAGAATTTTATTTTATTGGAATCAACTTAAAAACGTAATTATTGACAATATTTACAGATTGGAAGAAGGCAAAGTAAAAGGAAACATACATGGGTATACTTGATTGCATGCTGCTTTTCCATATAACAGCAAACTAGTTAACTGTCACAAAGAATTACTTTTTTTTTTTTTGCTTGTTTCGTTTATATGTCTCATAGAAAAAAAAAACTTAAAGGACAGTAACATTTTACTTTCAGGATTTAAAAAGAGAATACAAATATATATAACGCTGAGTAAGGTAACTGGTAAGCATACAAGTGAAAAATGTGTGCAACTTGGAATCTGGCTCATTAAAGGGACGAGTCAACACCAGAATTTTTGTTGTTTAAAAAGAAAGATAATCCCTTTATTACCATTCCCCAGGTTGTGCAAAACCAACACAGTGTATACTAGATACACGTTTTACCTCTGGAATTATCTTGTATCTAAGCCTCTGCTGACGGCCCCTTATTTCAGTTCTTTTGACAGACATGCAGTTTAGCCAATCAGTGCTCACTCCTAGGTCACTTTACATGCATGAGCTCAATGTTATCTATATGAAACATGTGAACGAATGCCCTCTATGTGGTCAAAATGTATTCAGAATGAGAGGCAGTCTCAAGGGTCTAAGAAAGTTAGCATAGGAACCTCCTAGTTTTAGCGTTTCAACTAAGAATACCAAGAGAACAAAGCAAAATGGTTGATAAAAGGTAAGTGATGGGAAGTTGTTTAAAATTGCATGCCCTATTTAAAACATGAAAGTTTTTTTTGGACTTGACTGTCCCTTAAGGTAGATTTTACTAAATGTGCTGCTTACCATCTCTGATAACATTAGTTCCAGGGTCAAGTTCCTGCACTATTTTTTCAGGAGGAACTAATATCCCTCTAGACAGAGAACAAAAACGCTTCAGTAAAAACTGCACACTAGTATGGGGCAATAACACTTCCTACAATACCACAAATTGCAAGCCTGGTCAGCGTCCTGCTGTGGTGATCCCCTGCACTGTGTGGAACACATGGTGCTTTCCATTATCTGTGTGGCTTGCTCTGGAGTTATTTAGCTCCCCTCAGCAGAGAATGAGACTATTGCACCTTAAGTGAGTGAGACCATAGGGCCTTATGAAGCAGCGTCACAAAGACGCTCTGCTCCATAACCTAACCGCCTGCTCTGAGCAGGCAGACAGAACATCACCGGAAATCAACGCCGATCGAGTATGATCAGGTTGATTGACACCCCCCCTGCTGGGTCTGCAGGGGCGGTGTTGCACAAGCAGCTCTTGTGAGCTGCTGGTGGCAATGCTGAATAACGGCGAGCGTATTGCTCGCCGTAATTCAGTGAGGTCTGGCGGACCTGATCCGCCAGACTTTCTTAAATAGGGGCCAATGTGACAGAGGAGGATTGCTCATGCCCAAAGGCAACCATTCAACCCTTCAATGGATGTTAATTTGGCTTTCATTATAGATTATATCAGATAAATACAGTTTTGTGTTTGGTATATATAAAACAATATTAATTGTGAGGGGGGTTTGATGTCTTGGTGAGTTCCCACACTTATTTTTTTAGTACTAACCCCTGATTAGTTCTATTTTTTGAATGTTACTATGTACTAATGTACAAACTTTCATCTGTTTTGTTTGACTGACTTTGGCAGGGGATATAAATAAAAACTTTCTTTTAACTAAATTACCCAGTGAGCAATATAGATTTCATTTCCAAATATTGAATACTGAATTGAGCAGGGATTTTCCAAATTCATTGTAGAAAGGTAATAAATGCAGGACATTTCAGCTTGATGAATATAGAATAAAAAAGTGTCTACCTGCTCGTTTATTTACCATATGCATACAGTATATATGCAAACTTTTACCCAAAAGCCTTACTCACGTTTCATTATTTAAACATCCTGTAATAACTAGATATTACCTACATTAGCTCCCCTGGGACAACCACAAGAATTTCCAAATATTCTTACCCCTATCTTTATAACAGATCACAATTTAAAGTGAAAAGAAGTCAACAGGAAATGTCCAATAGAATGTTTTGGAATCCTCGATCTTGCATTAAAAGATCTATTCCTAAGGTGGTGTTTTCGAGGAAGATTTGATTTTGGGCATCTCTCATCAGAGGATGTTTAGCATCTGTGTCTGGATGATCCCATCCCACTGATCATAGCCTTTAGTGGATTGAAAAGACCAAGATTGCCTGAACAGTGAAGAGAGATTAGTAATTTTACAAAGTCAGGGATAATATGGTCCCCATACATTTAGGCGCCACACCAGGCTGTAATATATCTGCCTTTGAGCCTTGATGTATCAGTATGCAGAACCTCCAGGTTAACCCTTTTTCTCAGGACCCTTAACCTATTTGACCAGGTACAGAGTCCTAATGAAGAACTGGTGTTCGTACGTGAAAACAGAAGAGGAATTGGTATAGAAAAGGGAACTTAACGTTCAGGTACCTTTTCTTCCACTTTAGTAACTTGATCATGCTGCTGGTTTACTATGGGTCTGGAGGATTCTAATTGGCATCTGTGTTGACTAGTTAATTTTATCAGGTTTGTTGTGAGGGTCATATAGGGTATTATCAGTCCTTTTTAATTAAAATAGATGTTTTTAAGAGGGACACGGAACCCACATTTTTCTTTCGTGATTCAGATAGAGCATGACATTTTAAGCAACTTTCTAATTTACTCCTATTATCAAATTTTCTTCATTCAGTTCAGGATGCCGCCCATTTTGGTGAACAACCTGGGTGTCCTTGCTGATTGGTGGATAAATTCTTCCACCAATAAAAAAGTTCTGTTCAGAGTACTGAACCAAAAAAAAGCTTAGGATGCCTTGTTTTTCAAACAAAGAAAGCAAAAGAACAAGAGAAAAATTGATAGATATGAGTAAATTAGACAGTGCTTAAAAGTGGTCATTCTCTATCTGGAATCATGAAAGAAAAAAAATTTGGTTCAGTATCCCTTTAAGTAGCATATTAAGATATTTTTAAAGGTTTCTTTTTTAAAATGTGTGATATGGACATTTAAATGTAAAAAAGGTCATCATATTATGCTTTTAAACATTTAACTTAAACAAATTAAGCATATAAAATGCAACATTAAAGTATTTTGGGATCGATTGACAAGTGGAGCACAAAAATAGTATTGCTATTGGTGGCTTTGACATTGCTAAATCAATAGCACTTCTATTCTTGAACTCAAATAATATCACAATGATAAACTCATGTGGTATTTCTTTAGCGAAAACCTCTAGAAGGCGTTAATTTTTAACTCATATATTCTACCTGCTACACCTGCTCTACACACAGTCCCTCACTTATTGCACACACATGCCCTCAACTTCTTGGCATTTAGTAATCACCTGCACAGTAAATTGCTGGTCATGTTGCAAAGTGAGCAATTGCTTTTTAACTTATTAACTGAATATACTGAACCCTCAGCACTCACAAATGTCACTGCAACGTCATGGAGACAAATTAACATTCTAAAGTTAGGGTTGCCTTGGTCTAGCTTTGACACCCGATTATTGAAATAATTTCTACTCCTACTTTGCCCTTCCAGCTCTGTGTGGTCAGTCATACATCATTGCCAAATCCTTAGGGAATTGCTGTCCATTGTATCCAAGGGGCTCTAGTCACGATGTTTATCCTTCTCCTCCCATGGAGTTTTTGAGGTTTATGCACTGCGAGCCTACCTAATTCAGTAACTCTGGCTGTCTGCTGCTGCCTCCACTCCTGCTCCAGCCCTTCCTGCTCCATGGTTTATCTTTATTAGTCAATTACAAATCCTCGAGGGAACTGCTGGCCGCTGGGCTCATGGGCTCTAGGCTGCACGTGGTTTGTCCTCCCCTCCTCCCCTCTTGGAGGTGTATTTTTTTAGGTTTATGTACTGTTAGCCTACCTAGTTCAGAAACTCTGCTGCCTGCTGCTGCTACTCCTGCTCCTCTCCTTTCTGCTCTGTGGTGGGCATCATCTGTCAATGCCAAATCCTCAGGGGACTGCTGCTGTTGCTACCAAGGGGCTCTAGGCACGTGTCTGCCCTCCTCCCTTGGAGTTTAATTTTTCAGGTTTAGAGGTGCTGTGGAGGCCTCTACCTAGTTAACTAACTCTGCTGGCCTGCTGCTGCTAAGACTCCTGCTCCTGCCCTTCCTGCTCTGTTTAGGTCATCATTAATCAATGGCAAATCATCAGGAAACTGCTTACTGCTGTGTCAAAAGGGCTCTAGGCATGGTTTTTTTCAACCTCCTCTGTTGGAGACATGTTTTTGAGGTTTGATGTACTGTGAAGCCTGCCTACTTTAGGTAAGTCTGCTGAATGCTGCTGCTGGCACTCTCCTGCTCCTGCCCTTCCCCTCTGTGGTGGTGCATCATCCATTAATGCCAAATCCTCAGGGAACTGCTGGCCATTTGTGTCCAAGGCGCTCTTAGCAGTTTTGTCCTCCTCCGTTGGAGGTGTATTTTTATGTTTATGTAGTGTGAGACCCACCTAGTCCATTAGACTCTGCTGCTGCTGCTTCTGTCACTCCTGCTTTGTGGTGATCATCATCCGTCAATGGCAAATCCTGCAGGACTGCTGTTCGTTGTGTCCAAGGGGCTCTAGGCCTGTGTTTGTCCTCCTCTTTTTGTATGTTGTATTTTTGAGGTTTATGGGATAATTGAGGGCCCTATTTCCATGGAACTTACAATCAGATGGGTAGGGGAGGATGGAAAAACAAGAGTTGGGGACCTGGCAAAGGTGAGATGAAGTTAGTGAGGGCAACTGTTAAGTAAGTGAAATATATTTGTTACGTGATCGGATGATAAGCTTCCCTGAACAAAAAGGTCTTAAGGGAAGCATTTAAAGGAGGACAGGTAGGGTAAAGTCGGACAGCTCGAGGAAGAGGCATTCCAGGAGGGTTGGGTGGCCGCAGAGAGAAGTCCTGTAGTCTAGCATGGGGAGGAGGTGATGGTAGAGGACTCAAGGAACAGGTTATTGTTGGATCTTTAGGGGGGCGGGCTGGAGTATATTTGTTGATGAGTGAGGACAGGTAGGGTGCGGCAGCATTGGTGAGGGCTTTTTAGGTCGAGGCGAGAATGTTGAATTTAATTCGCTCGTGAGATAGGGGGGCCGGTGAAGGGACTCACAGAGAGGTGCAGCAGATACAGAGCGTTGGGAGAGGTGAATTAGCCTGAGAGGCATTTAGGATGGATTGAAGGGGGGAGGAGGAATGCGACAGGGAGTCCAGGTTAGGTAGGTTATTACAGTAGTCAAGTAGAGAAATAACCATGGAGTGGATTAGCTGTTTAATAGTTTCCAGCGCTCAGAAATGGATGAATTTTGGAGGATATGCGTAGTTGGTTGCGCAGGATGATGAGAGGCAATTAGATGTTGGGAATGAAGGACAGATTTGAGTCAGGTGTTGACTCCAAGGCCAGGCGAACCTGGGGTGATGGGGAGATAGTAAGTGCTGCCAACAGTGATAGAAGAAATTAGAAACTGAGTTGAAATAGAGGGGCAATTAGAAGTAGTTCGATCTTGGAGCATATTGTATTTTTAGGCAGTGAGAGGCCATCCAGGAGGAAATGCCAGGTAAGCAGTCGCTGATAGTGAGATTTGAAAGAAGGAATCAGGGGTGGAGAGGTAGATCTGGGTATCATCAGCATAGAGGTGATAGCTGAAGCCACAGCTGTTGATAAGTTTTACCCAGTGAAGAAGTGTAAATAGAGAAGAGTAGAGGACCCAGAACAGAGCCTTAAAGTACTCCAACAGACAGACGCAATGGAGGAGGAGGAGTCACCAGCAAAAGAGGATCTGTTAGAGAGATAAAAGTGAATCCAGGAGTAGGGAGTGGTCACAGAGCCCAAGATAAATGAAGTCTGTAGGATGAGGGGATGGTCAACAGTGGTTAAAGGCAGCAGAGAGGGTCAATAAGATAGTATATAGAGTAGTAGCTGGCCGTGTTTTTTTAGCAAAAAGGAGATTGTTAGTAACCTTGTAAGGGCAGTCTCAGTCAAGTGTTGGCGACGGAAGCCAGATTGCAGGGGTCAAGCAATGAGTGTTGGAGGACAGGAAGTGGGTTAGGGTGATCTAAAACTAGTTTTTTAGAGGATTTTTGAAACTTGAAGCAGTGATATGGGGCAGTTTTTTTTAATATGGGTGGTGACCTTTGCATGTTTGAAGGAAGATGGGAATGAACCTGAGAAAGGGATAGGTTGAATATGTGAGTATGTGAGTGAGGGTGAAGACAGAGAAGGTATGTGATGTGAAGGAATAGGGTCAAGTAGGCAGGCAGGTGGGAGGTGTGAGGAAGACAATAAGAACCCGTTCACTCTCAGTGGTTGGGGAGGGTGCAGAGAGTGGCAGAGGGGGTTACTGGGGGTGAAGTTGGGAGATTGCAGGCTTGTGTTGGGGATGTTGCTTCAGATGGTGGTTTTATTGAAAAAAGTGAGTCAGCCAGGCCTTGAGCACTAAATGCAGATGAAGGGGGTGGGTGCAGGTGGTAGAGGAGAGAGTGTTGAAAATGGAGAAGAGGTCGAGGCAGCAGCAAGCAGCAGAGTTACAGACTAAGTAGGCCTCTAGTAAAGCAGAACACCAAAAATTCACCCACCAAGGGAGAAACAAACACGTGCTTAAGAGACCTTTGGAGCAGAATGGCCAACAGATTGCTACAATTTTTTACTTTAACTGTTGATTAGCCACCACAGAGGCAAGAAGGGTAGGAGCAGGGGAGACAGCAGCAGAAGAAGATTTACTGAGACTAGTAGAGCCTTCAGTACACAAACCCTAAAAAGACACCTCCTAGGAAGGAGGACAAACACAGTTCTAAAGCCCCTACAAACGGCCAGCATGTTCCCTGAGGATTAGGCATGGATGGATGGTATGATGACCACAACAGAGCAGCTTTCTGCCTTCCTGCTATGTTTGGGTCATCATACCACTAAGAGGCCTACTCTCTGATTGCTGCGTCTCTCCTCTCCTACCCTTCTTGCTCTGTGTGGGTTATCATCATTTAAAGTAAAATATTGTAGGCAATCTGTTGGCCACTCTGTCCAAAGGGTCTCTAAGCACTGGTTGTCCTCCTCCCTTGAGGTGTATTTTTGTGGGTTTGTTTACTAGAGGCCTGACTTAGTCTGTGAACTTCTGCTGCTTGCTGCTGCTCAATTCTTCATCATTTTCAACTCTCTCCCTCTACCCACCTGACCACCCCCTTCATCTGCATTTAGTGCTCAAGAGGGGCTTGGTTATTTCTAACCGCATGCTTGCGGTAGCAATTAGCATTCAGAAAATGAATCTGAAAATTGCCCCCCAAATACAGTGTGTAGTTCTTTTTTTAAATAAAAAATAGTAGCATTTTTTTAATTAAATCACAAAAGCCACAATTTTGCACTCTACTGCATAATCTGGCCCTAAATGTGTGCTAAAGAATTGTGCACACACTCACCAGATGAAGGGGAATGCTGTCTCCTAGTCACAGGTAGACCTTATTGGCAAAGATATTTAATTAGATCCTTTAAAACCGAAACCACATGATTAGTAAGCTTTAACACTCTGTGACCTTGGATCACATACTTGGCGACGTCGCAAAAACCAGCATCAACATTTTTTTCTCAAAATCGATCACAAACCTAGGCAACAAGTTGTCGCACTGTTGATTTTTCATGGCATACACATTTTTTACTACTAGAGACTAACAAAGAAGCTGGCATCGGCAGTCGGTAATCGTGTCGGTTTATTCATTCTTTCAATTTAGATTTTCACATGAGAATTCTTATTTTTTGAACGTTATGCATCGCATATACAGGCGTAAATTTACGGTGACGCCAGAAATGTGTAGTTGCGGCATAGTTCTGAACCGCTCAAGTTTGGCATACTGTACGCCAATATATCATATGGGGGTGTGTGGTTATGTGATTCACCTGATTGCAAAGTGTAACATAGGGGCACGTGGGTTTCAGCAGTTTGCTCTGAAAATTACGCAACATATGTGATAGCGCCCTGTGTGCTTTAAATGGCGTTTCATCTTTAAAGAGATCTAAAAGTTTTTTTTTAAAATGTTGAAAGACATATCAATAAGGCAACAAGTTAAGTATGACATGTTGGCGTAGAGATTTCTTTTAGTGTGTGGTGAGAAATGTTTTTTTTAAAAGCATATGATACTGCAATTTTTTCAGATACACATGCTGCAACTTAAACACAAAAGTGGTTCAGTGAAATGGCCTACATAACTTTTTTGTGAATATTTGCTTATTGTGATTTTTTTGAACAATCTGCATGTATGGCCCCAGGGTAACATAGGGAAGGGTGCTGTACTGTACACACCATGTAGCTGCTGCAACTATGCGGCTAGATTAGGAGTTTTGCGTTATGAGGGGTGCGGTGCTTAAGCAAGCAGTTTTTCTGCACCGTTCACTTACCGTACAGCGCTGGTATTACGAGTTTTTTACAAACCCGGCGTTAAAAGACAAGAAGTGAGCGTAGAGCAGAAATTTTGCTCCAAATCTCACTTCAATACCATCGCTGGCTTTAAGTCAGGCGGTGAGCTGGTGTAACGTGCTCCTGCACGATTTCCCCATAGGAATCAACGGTGAGATAGTGGAGTACACCTAGGCGCCGTACTAAATAAGAGACCTCTGGCTTTGATAATTTTGACACCTAGTTGTCAAAATGGAAAGATGAAATCTAATAAGGTATACCAAAGCGCCAACTATACGAAGGGCTGGTCTGACCTAATGCAATATTTGTCAAACGATTACAATAAACAGATTTATTGAGTACACAAATAAGTTAAAAACATGGATCCATGTATAAACAATCAAATTATACAACAAGTAATAGCTAAATGAATAGTTAAAACATATAGTTATGTAACGATATAGCATTTAAAATGTGCAAACATTGCTCCTTAAAAATATTCATAAAAAAATCCAATGTTAGTATAGGCTCACAACAGAAATTCAACTTTGTGTTTACCATATACACATACACTAAGTTGTGTACAGAACAGATAATAGCTAAACGAATAGTTAAAACGAATAGTTAAATAGCAGATATGGCATTTAAAATTGTGCAAACAATGCTCTTAAAAAATATTCCTAAAAAATTCCAAATTAAGTATAAAGGCTCACAACAAAGAATTCAACTTTGTTTTACCACATACACAGTAATCAGGTGAAATATATTAGTCAGTTTATTATATTATCTAACCAATAATGTTCTCGATTCTAGCAATACTAAATATTGCCAATAGTGACTAATGTGTAAGGCTCTGAGTAAGACCTTTAACTGTGTGTTTACCACATACGCATTGTCAAGTAAAAAAATATTGTGACAGCAATAAGCCAAGATGTAAAGGAATGTGTATCAAAAAATTGTTTGTGCAAAAATTAGTGTACAAAAGATATTAATGGTCAAAAAAATAGGTGATCTTCAAAAACGTGAATTAAGAACAAAGATTGTGAAAAATGAAAAACCAAAAATTACAAAAACATTGTGGTGGTGTTCCAATTAGTAACTTATATAAATGTAAATAATAGTCCGAAAAAAATATCCAACAGTGAAAACTTAATAGAGTGTTTATACTGAAGTAGCAGTGTCAGTACTTGCTAGCCGGTTTCCAACCCAAAATTCTATCTTCTTGGGCCAAATATTTGTGTATAATCCCTAGATGATCCTTCTGTAAAAGAAAGATATGATGGTGTAGATTGTTTTTAGATTCAATAGAAAATGAAATTGTGCTTACCAGTCAACGCGTTTCGGTCACAAAGAGACCTTTGCCAAAAAGAAAGAATTTTGGGGTTGGAAAACGGCTAACAAGTACTACACACTGCTATTCAGTATAAAACACTTGGAAAATCACCATAACTATTGCTGTTAGGGATTCACAACACTTTAAGGATTATTGTTTTATTCTTAAAGAGACACACTACTTATTATATTATTGTATTGTTGGGATTATTTTTTCTATTAAGTTTTCACTGTTGGACTATTTTTGGACTATTATTTACATTTATATAAGTTACTATTGGAGACACACCACAAATGTTTTTGTAAATTTTTGTTTTTCATTTTTCACAATCTTTGTTCTTAATTCACGTTTTTTGAAGGATCAACACTATTTTTTGACCATTAATATCTTTTGTACACTAAGTTTTGCACACAACTTTTTTGATACACATTCTTTACATTGGCCTATTGCTGTCACATATTTTTTTACTTGACGTTTGCGTATGTGGGTAAACACACAGTTAAAGGTCTTACTCAGAGCCTTACACATTAGGTCACTATTGGCAATATTTAGTATTGCATAGAATCGAGGAACATTATTGGTTAGATAATATTAGTATAACTGACTAATATATTTCACCTATTATGTGTATGTGGTAAACACAAAGTTAAATTTTTTGTTGTGAGCCTTATACTTAATTTGGAATTTTTTAGGGAATATTTTTTAAGAGCATTGTTGTGCACAATTTTAAATGCCATATCTGCTATTTAAACTATTTGTTTTAACGATCATTTAGCTATTATTGCTGTACAAATTTGTGGTATGTGTATATGGTAAACACAAAGGTTGAATTTCGTGTTGTGAGCCTTATACTAAATTTGGGAATTTTTTATGAATATTTTTAAGAGCAATGTTTCAACCATTGTAAATGCTATATCCGTTACATAACTATTTGTTTAACTATTCATGTTAACTATTATTTGTTGTATAAATTTGATTGTTTATACATGGATCCATGTTTTAACTTATTTTGTAGCTCAATAAATTGTTTATTGTAATCGTTTGACAATATTGCATTAGGTCCAGACCCAGCCTTCGTATAGTTGGCGCTTTGGTATACCTTATTAGAATCAACGGGAGAGCTGGCTGAAAAAAAGTCGAACACCTGCAAAAAAGCAGCGTAAAACTCAGTAACGCAGTAATCAGTAATTGATTCCTATGGGGAAACACATTTTATGTTTACACCTAACACCCTAACATGAACCCCGAGTCTAACACCCCTAATCGTACACTTATTAACCCCTAATCTGCCGCCCCCCGTTATCGCCGACACCTACATTATTCTTATTAACCCCTAATCTGCCCGCTCCCCAATGTCGCCGCCACCTACCTACACTTATTAACCCCTAATCTGCTGCACTCCCGCCTCGGCAAACAGTAGTCCCTTCCTACATTTACTAACCCCTAATCTACTACGCCCCCAACGTCGCTGCCAACTATACTAAATTATTAACCCCTAAACCTAAGTCTAACCCTAACCCTAACACCCCCTAACAAATATAATTACAATATAATCTAAATAAAATTGCTATCATTAATTACATTATTCTTATTTAAAACTAAATACTTACCTATAAAATAAACCCTAAGCTAGCTACAATATAACTAATAGTTACATTGTAGCTAGTTTTAGGGTTTTTTTATTTATTTTGCATGCAAGTTTGTATTTTATTTTAACTAGGTAGAATAGTTACTAAATAGTTATTAAGTATTTAATAACTACCTAGCTAAAATAAATACAAAAGTACCTGTAAAAATAAAACCTAACCTAAGTTACAATAACACCTAACACTACACTATAATTAAATAAATTAACTAAATTTAAATACAATTACCTAAATTAAATTAAATTAAATTATGCGTAAAGTACTAAAAAAACCCCATTAAATTGCAGAAAATAAAAAACAAATTACAGATATTTAAACTAATTACAGCTAATCTAATAGCCCTATCAAAATAAAAAAAATGCCCCCCCAAAATAAAAAAAAAACCCTAGCCTAAAACCCAAAGTAATCAGCTCTTTTACCTGTAAAAAAAAATACAAACAACCCCCCCAACAGTAAAAACCCACCACCCACACAACCAACCCCCCAAATAAAATACTATCTAAAAAAAATCTAAGCTCCCCATTGCCCTGAAAAGGGCATTTGTATGGGCATTGGCCCTTAAAAAGGTCAGCTAGCTCTTTTGCAGGCCCAAACTCTAACCTAAAAATAAAACCCACCCAATACACTCATCCATTCTCAAGGATGCGGCAGAGGATTGAAGTTTCAATCTACTGACTGATCCAATCAACCAATAGATTGAGCTTGCATTCTATTGGCTGTTCCAATCAGCCAATAGAATGCAAGCTCAATCCTATTGGCTGATTGGATCTGCCAATAGGATTGAACCTTCAATCCTATGGTGATTGCATAAGCCAATAGGATTTTTTATACCTTAATTCCGATTGGCTGATAGAATTCTATCAGCCAATCGGAATCTAAGGGACGCCATCTTGGATGACATCACTTAAAGGAACCTTCATTCCTCTTTAGGTCATCGGATGAAGAGGATGCTCCGCCTCGGATGTCCTTGAAGATGGAGCTGCTCCGCGTCGGATGGATGAAGATAGAAGATGCCGTCTGGATGAAGACTTCTGCCTGTCTGGAGGACCACTTCGCCCGGCTTCAATGAAGACTTCTCCCGGCTTCGTTGAGGACTTCGGCCTGGCTGGATGAAGACTTTTTGCCGCTTCCTTGAGGATGGATGTCGGGTCTTCAGAACAGTAAGTCAATCTTCAGGGGGTTAGTGTTAGGTTTTTTTAAGGGTGTATTGGGTGGGTTTTATTTTCAGGGTTAGGGGTTAGGGCCTGCAAAAGAGCTAACTGCCCATTTAAGGGTAATGCCTATCCAAATGCCATTTTTCAGGGCAATGGGGAGCTTAGGTTTTTTTGTAGATAGTATTTTTTTGGGGGGTTGGTTGTGTGGGTGGTGGGTTTTATTGTTGGGGCAGATGTTTGTATTTTTTTTTACAGGTAAAAGAGCTGATTACTTTGGAGCAATGCCCCCACAAAAGGGCCCTTTTAAGGGCTATTGGTAGTTTTAGTTTAGGCTAGGGTTTTTTTTTATTTTGTGGGGCATTTTTTTTATTTTGATAGGGCTATTAGTAATTAATAATTAGTTTAAATATCTGTAATTTGTTTATTATTTTCTGTAATTTAGTGTTTTTTCTGTAATTTTATGTTTATTATAGTGGTGGCGATGTCGGGGGCGGCAGATTAGGGGTTAATAAGTGTAGGTAGGTGGGCGGCGACATTGGGGGTGGCAGATTAGGGGTTAATAATTATAATGTAGGGTGTTGGCGATGTTGGGGGGCATCAGATTAGGGGTTCATAAATATAATGTAGGTGGCGGCGGTTGTCCGGAGCGGCAGATTAGGGGTTAAAAAATGTGTTTTAGTGTTTGTTGATGCGGGAGGGGCCTCGGTTAGGGGTTAATAGGTAGTTTATGGGTGTTAGTGTACTTTTTAGGCACTTTAGTATTAGTTTTATGTGTACAGCATTGTACCATAAAACTCATAACTACTGACTTTAAAAATGTGGTAGGACTCTTGATGGGGGTAGGGTGTAGCGTTTTGTGGCCTCCCAGGACAGACTCGTATGGGCGCTATGGGGAAGTCCCATAGAAAAAAAAGACTTTACAAAGTTTACGTAAGTCGTTTTGCAGTAAGCCAAAAAAGAGTGTGGTGCCCCTAAACCTTCAAGACTCGTAATACCAGAGGGCATAAAAAAGCAGCGTTAGGACCTGTTAACGCTGCTTTTTTAGCTTACCGCAAAACTCGTAATCTAGCCGAAGGTGTTCAATAAGGGTGCCAGAGAAGGATCTATAAATCACCCCGAGTGAACGTGTTTGAGGTGATTTCTATCTGCCATCTTAGCGGTGGCAGAGATGGTAAGAAGAAGTGGTTGGTTGGATGCTTCTTACATTGCGGAAAGCATTCTCCCATTTTCTGCTTTGTACATGGAGCCCACTGTATGTCTTTAGCTTCAAATGTAAGAAGTGGTGTGTATGTCTATGTTGTTTAAGTCATTAGTCTGACATGGAGTTTTGGTTCTAAGCTGTTTACTGTAGACTGTGACTGTTTAGCTTGAACCTGTATGTAGATGTTAGTTAGAGTGTAGTGTCATCAAAAACATTGTTATTGTGTTGATGTTATTGTCAATGTTTATTAGTGTAATGTATAGTGTGTTTGATGTTCCTTCCAGGTTTTTCATAATTTTTGCAACTTACCAGGTAACCTGAGGGTGTATGCATTATCAGTATATATGTTGTGTCTTATTCCTGTGACTGCCTCTAGTGTCATTGCTTTTCACAGCTTCTCCAATCTCCACCCATTAATTGAACTTAATGTTCAAAGGCGGCCTCTGTATGTTTTTTGGAGTGTTTATGGATAATGCCTAGTATTTTCTTGACTACACTGTGCTTATATTACACATGCTGTCCCTGACTTTGGGTCCTATGGTGTTTTTTTTAGAAGCCCTAACTTTATTATATGATGTGGCAAATAAAACGTAATGGAGTTGAAAAATAGCCTCAATTAATGCAATATTTTTTCATGTGTGAATTTAATTCCTCTCAATCATTAATAATTCTAGGTGTTTTTTTTAGTTTTTGCATGTGTTCCTTCACTATTACTCCTTGGGCTCTCCTGTCTCCCTACACTGTCCATTGGTATACATTTTTTAGACTGTCTGCTGTCCTGTTTGCTGCCTGCATCAATCCACATCTAAAATGGAGCTGTACATAGGATCAGATTACAAGTGGTGCGCTAAATAACGTTTCCGCTCGCTCGATAACTGCACTCAAAGTAACAATTTTTCATTGCCAGGTTAGCGCGCGTAATACAAGTTGAAAGTAAAACACGCTTTGGTTACCGCAGCAGACTTCTATGGGGCGTGCTGTAAAAAAAAAAAAATAACATCAGCCGAGTGCTAATTCGACACCTTGCTAGACCAACTGCATTAAACCTGAAGTGAATGAAGAATACTTTACATTCCATTGTTCTTCACATTTTTATTTTAATATATATATATATATATATATGTATATATATAAATATAAATTATAATTCTTTATTATATCTATATATCTATATTAATATATACAGATAAAGATAGATGATAGACAGATATATTTTATATCCAGATTTATAAATAAAAGTGTATAAATGTGTATACATGTATTTATGTATGTATTTGTGCACATTCATATTTACACATATAAACATTAATATACACATGTATACAGGGAGTGCAGAATTATTAGGCAAGTTGTATTTTTGAGGATTAATTTTATTATTGAACAACAACCATGTTCTCAATGAACCCAAAAAACTCATTAATATCAAAGCTGAATAGATTTGGAAGTAGTTTTTAGTTTGTTTTTAGTTATAGCTATTTTAGGGGGATATCTGTGTGTGCAGGTGACTATTACTGTGCATAATTATTAGGCAACTTAACAAAAAACAAATATATACCCATTTCAATTATTTATTTTTACCAGTGAAACCAATATAACATCTCAACATTCACAAATATACATTTCTGACATTCAAAAACAAAACAAAAACAAATCAGTGACCAATATAGCCACCTTTCTTTGCAAGGACACTCAAAAGCCTGCCATCCATGGATTCTGTCAGTGTTTTGATTTGTTCACCATCAACATTGCGTGCAGCAGCAACCACAGCCTCCCAGACACTGTTCAGAGAGGTGTACTGTTTTCCCTCCTTGTAAATCTCACATTTGATGATGGACCACAGGTTCTCAATGGGGTTCAGATCAGGTGAACAAGGAGGCCATGTCATTAGATTTTCTTCTTTTATACCCTTTCTTGCCAGCCACGCTGTGGAGTACTTGGACGCGTGTAATGGAGCATTGTCCTGCATGAAAATCATGTTTTTCTTGAAGGATGCAGACTTCTTCCTGTACCACTGCTTGAAGAAGGTGTCTTCCAGAAACTGGCAGTAGGACTGGGAGTTGAGCTTGACTCCATCTTCAACCCGAAAAGGCCCCACAAGCTCATCTTTGATGATACCAGCCCAAACCAGTACTCCACCTCCACCTTGCTGGCGTCTGAGTCGGACTGGAGCTCTCTGCCCTTTACCAATCCAGCCACGGGCCCATCCATCTGGCCCATCAAGACTCACTCTCATTTCATCAGTCCATAAAACCTTAGAAAATCAGTCTTGAGATATTTCTTGGCCCAGTCTTGACGTTTCAGCTTGTGTGTCTTGTTCAGTGGTGGTCGTCTTTCAGCCTTTCTTACCTTGGCCATGTCTCTGAGTATTGCACACCTTGTGCTTTTGGGCACTCCAGTGATGTTGCAGCTCTGAAATATGGCCAAACTGGTGGCAAGTGGCATCTTGGCAGCTGCACGCTTGACTTTTCTCAGTTCATGGGCAGTTATTTTGCCCCTTGGTTTTTCCACATGCTTCTTGCGACCCTGTTGACTATTTTGAATGAAACGCTTGATTGTTCGATGATCACGCTTCAGAAGCTTTGCAATTTTAAGAGTGCTGCATCCCTCTGCAAGATATCTCACTATTTTTGACTTTTCTGAGCCTGTCAAGTCCTTCTTTTGACCCATTTTGCCAAAGGAAAGGAAGTTGCCTAATAATTATGCACACCTGATATAGGGTGTTGATGTCATTAGACCACACCCCTTCTCATTACAGAGATGCACATCACCTAATATGCTTAATTGGTAGTAGGCTTTCGAGCCTATACAGCTTGGAGTAAGACAACATGCATAAAGAGGATGATGTGGTCAAAATACTCATTTGCCTAATAATTTCCTTTAATGAGGAGAAACCCCCAAAAAATATATCTTCATATACACAAACTTTATCAAGCTAACTTAATAGAAAAACACATATATTCAAATTAGGAGAATGACAAAATCCCGATCATATGTATAAAGCACAATTAAACTCTCTGAACAACCATCATGACTAAAACTATTTCTCATATGGATTAGGTTCCTATTTAATGAGCAAAGCGTATGCCGTCGGCATTCAGCAATGACGGGCGGACATGATCCCCTGTGCGGATCATGTCCGTCTGACTGTTGGTAAATCGGCCTCAAGATGTCTTTTAATGTTTTTGAAGTGTTTTTTAATGTTTAGTGAATGTTTTAAATGTTATTGGAAATAAGAAAAGTTTATGATAACAAAGGATAGAATGATCTCTATTCTCTTAAACTTTTTAATTGTTATGTATCAATTGTATTGTCAATTTTTTAAATGGTGCATAAACATGACCAAGACATAGTACATGACGCATCTGTGCACATTCTTGAACTTTAACATAAATGCCGGGATTACACAAACGCCAACTATCTCTGATGAAGAAGTAATATGGAAACGTGTAAAAGTGGGCATAATTCACCATTTATAAGAAATATTTAAATCCCTAAAGAAGCTTCCTAAGGAAGACAAAAAGAGAAACTTAATGAGATATATCTAAATACTATGGTCTCTAGTTATCAAGGTCTGTCGGTCCTGATCCGACAGTGCGGATCAGGTCCGACAGACCTCGCTGAATACTCCGCCCCATGCAGACTCGCGGCCAATAGGCCGCCAGCAGGGGAGTGTCAATCAATCGGGTTAATTTCCGGCGATGTCTGTCTGCCTGCTCAGAGCAGACTGACAGGTTATGGAGCAGCGGTCTTTGTGACCGCTGCTTCATAACTGCTGTTTCTGGCGAGCCTGCAGGCTCGCCAGAAACAAGGGGCATCAAGCTCCATTCGGAACTTGATACATATGCCCCAATATATGCACTGTAAATACTAAAGCCATTGTACACCCACAGAAAAAACAATGAATAAAACAATGAATAAGCATTTAGTATCTTTCTTCTGAGATACTTCTGTCAAATGATGGTTTTCTAATGTGCTTTAAAACCTCCATTTCGCTTTGTTTTTATTATACGCTTAGGGCTTGATTACAAGTGCAGCGCAAACGTGTTTGCACTAGCGCAAATGCGATTTCAGGAGCCATTTTCATTCCGCTGATATCAGAGTGCTGCAACAATCCTTTCCGTGATCTAAGTGCTGTGGTAAACTAGTTTTCGAAAATAAAAAGTTGCACAAAACACAACAAAAATACATTATAAATTACACCTACACATGTAAATAATACTATTAACCCCTAAACCGCCAGCCCCCACACATCGCAAACACTAAATAATACTATTAACCCCTAAACCGCTAGCCCCCCACATTGTAAACACTAAAAAATACTATTAACCCCTAATCCTCCATCCTCCCACATCGCAAACTACTTAAATTAACTATTAATTCCTAAAACGCCACCCCACATTGCAAAATACCTAAATACATTTTTAACTCCTAAACCGCCATACCCCACAACGCAAAATTATAAACTAACATCTAAACCCCCTACGTTAACACCCCCTAACTTAACCCAAATTAAAATACCACAAAATTAATAAAAAAATCCTAACTACCTTAAAAAAAAAAAAAAAAACCTTACCTGTAAAATTAAATAAAAACCTTGAGGCCTATTTTTCAAGCCGTCAACCGCAAATATGCTTGAATTCCGCAGCATAATTGTGGCGAGCCTGATTCGACCTATTTATCAAAGCCTACAGACCAGCAAAAGTTGAAATTTGTGTCGTAACATACGATCCACCGGTCTCAGTCCGACACAGATCAATGCTTACGTCATTACAGATGCTCAGAATACAAATTCGGCACTATCTGTATCAACTTTCTACCAGGTACGCTCGCCACTATTCCGGCCCAGCGTACCTACCTTTCAATCCGCCACCCTGGAGGCCACAGAGGCCATAGGAATCAATGGGAGTCTGAAAGCAGCGAAAGCTTACGTTCGCTGCTGCTCGATATCCCATTGATTTCTATGGTAGAATAAAAGTTACGTTTACACCTAACACCCTAACATAAGCCCCAAGTCTAAACAACCCCTAATCTGCCGCCCCGACATCACCGCAACCTAAATAAAGTTATTAACCCCTATCCCGCCACTTCCCGACACCGCCGCAACTAAATAAATATACTAACCCCTATCCCACCGCTCCCGGAGCCCACCGCAACAAAATAGAGTTATTAACCCCTATCCCGCCGCTCCCGGTGCCCACCGCATCTCTAATAAAGTTATTAACCCCTATCCCGCCGCTCCCGGACCCCACCGCAACTAAATAAATGTATTAACCCCTAAACCCCTGGCCTCCCACATCACTACCACTTACTAAACCTATTAACCCCTAAACCGCCAGCCCCCCACATCGCCATAAACTAATCTATTAACCCCTAAACCTAACAACCCGCTAACTTTACATTAAATATTAACTCATCCCTATATTATAATAAATTTAAACTTACCTTTAGAATTAAAATAAACTATATTAGACTATTAATTAACCTACCCTAACTATTATCCTACAATTACATTAAACTATATTAAACTATTAATTAACCTACCCTAACTATTATACTAAAATTACATTAAACTATATTAAACTATTAATTAACCTACCCTAACTGTTATACTAAAATTACATTAAACTACAAATTAAATTAACTATATTACATATTTAAAAACCTAACCCTACTCAAGTTATTTAAATCTACAATAAAGAATTACTAAGTTACACAAAATAAAAAACACTAAGTTACACAAAATAAAAAATAAATTATCAGATATTTAAACTAATTACACCTAATCTAATAGCCCTATCAAAAAAAAAAGCCCCCCCAAAATAAAAAAAACCCTAGCCTACAATAAACTACCAATGCGATTTCAGGAGCCATTTTCATTCCGCTGATATCAGAGTGCTGCAACAATCCTTTCCGCGATCTAAGTGCTGTGGTAAACTAGTTTTCGAAAATAAAAAGTTGCACAAAACACAACAAAAATACATTATAAATTACACCTACACATGTAAATAATACTATTAACCCCTAAACCGCCAGCCCCCCCATATCGCAAACACTAAATAATATGATTAACCCCTAAACCGCTAGCCCCCCACATTTTAAACACTAAAAAATACTATTAACCCCTAATCCGCCATCCTCCCACATCGCAAACTACTTAAATTAACTATTAACTCCTAAAACGCCACCTCACATCGCAAAATACCTAAATACATTTTTAGCTCCTAAACCGCCATACCCCACAACGCAAAATTATAAACTAACATCTAAACACCCTACGTTAACACCCCCTAACTTAACCCAAATTAAAATACCCCAAAATTAATAAAAAAAATCCTAACTACCTTAAAAAAAAAAAAACCTTACCTGTAAAATTAAATAAAAACCTTGAGGCCTATTTATCAAGCCGTCAACCGCAAATATGCTTGAATTCCGCAGCATAATTGTGGCGAGCCTGATTCGACCTATTTATCAAAGCCTACAGACCGGCAAAGTTGAAATTTGTGTCGTAACATACGATCCACCGGTCTCAGTCCGACACAGATCAATGCTTACGCCATTACAGATGCTCAGAATACAAATTCGGCACTATCTGTATCAACTTTCTACCAGGTACGCTCGCCACTATTCCGGCCCAGCGTACCTACCTTTCAATCCGCCACCCTGGAGGCCGCAGAGGCTATAGGAATCAATGGGAGTCTGAAAGCAGCGAAAGCTTACGTTCGCTGCTGCTCGATATCCCATTGATTTCTATGGTAGAATAAAAGTTACGTTTACACCTAACACCCTAACATAAGCCCCAAGTCTAAACAACCCCTAATCTGCCGCCCCAACATCGCCGCAACCTAAATAAAGTTATTAACCCCTATCCCGCCGCTCCCCGACACCGCCGCAACTAAATAAATATACTAACCCCTATCCCACCGCTCCCGGAGCCCACAGCAACAAAATAGAGTTATTAACCCCTATCCCGCTGCTCCCGGTGCCCACCGCATCTCTAATAAAGTTATTAACCCCTATCCCACCGCTCCCGGACCCCACCGCAACTAAATAAATGTATTAACCCCTAAACCCCTGGCCTCCCACATCACTACCACTTACTAAACCTATTAACCCCTAAACAGCCAGCCCCCCACATCGCCATAAACTAAATTAATCTATTAACCCCTAAACCTAACAACCCGCTAACTTTACATTAAATATTAACTCATCCCTATATTATAATAAATTTAAACTTACCTTTAGAATTAAAATAAACTATATTAGACTATTAATTAACCTACCCTAACTATTATCCTACAATTACATTAAACTATATCAAACTATTAATTAACCTACCCTAACTATTATACTAAAATTACATTAAACTATATTAAACTATTAATTAACCTACCCTAACTGTTATACTAAAATTACATTAAACTACAAATTAAATTAACTATATTACATATTTAAAAACCTAACCCTACTCAAGTTATTTAAATCTACAATAAAGAATTACTAAGTTACACAAAATAAAAAACACTAAGTTACACAAAATAAAAAATAAATTATCAGATATTTAAACTAATTACACCTAATCTAATAGCCCTATCAAAAAAAAATCCCCCCCAAAATAAAAAAACCCTAGCCTACAATAAACTACCAATGGCTCTTAAAAGAAATCAGCTTTTTTACCTGTAAAATAAAATACAAACACCCCCCCAACAGTAAAACCCACCACCCACACAACCATACCCCCAAATAAAATCCTATCTAAAAAACTTATGCTCCTCATTTGTATGGGCATTGCCCTTAAAAGGGCATTTAGCTCTTTTTCAGCCCAAAGTCCCTAACCTAAAATTAAAACCCACCCAATAAACCCTTAAAAAAACCTAATACTAACCCCCGAAGATCCACTTACAGTTTTCGAAGACCGGACATCCATCCTCATCTAAGAGGCAGAAGTCCTCAGCGAAGCTGGCAGAAGTCTTCATCCAAGCGGGCCGAAGTCTTCATACAACCAGGCAGAAGTCTTCATCCAGACGGCATCTTCTATCTTAATCCATCCGGCGCGGATCGGTTCCATCTTCAAGACATCCGGCGCGGAGCATCCTCTTCTTCCGATGATCAACGATGAATGAAGTTTCCTTTTAAGGTACGTCATCCAAGATGGCGTCCCTTACTTTCCGATTGGCTGATAGAATTCTATCAGCCAATTGGAATTAAGGTGGAAAAACTTCTATTGGCTGTTTCAATCAGCCAATAGGATTGAGCTTTCATCCTATTGGCTGATCCAATCAGCCAATAGGATTGAGCTCACATTCTATTGGCTATTTCAATCAGCCAATAGAATGCAAGCTCAATCCTATTGCTGATTTTTTCACCTTTAATTCCGATTGGCTGATAAAATCAGCCAATCGTAATTCAAGGGACACCATATTGGATGGATCACTTAAAGGAACCTTCATTCGGGAAGAAGACTTTGATTGAAGAGGATGCTCCACGCCGGATGTCTTGAAGAAGGAGCCGCTCTGCGTCTGAAGGATAAAGATAGAAGATGTCGTCTGGATGAAGACTTCTGCTCGTCTAGAGGGCCACTTCTGCCAGCTTGGATGAAGACTTCTCCCGGCTTCATTGAGGAATTCTTGCCACTTGGATGAAGACTTCTCATGGCTTCGTTGAGGATGGATGTCCGGTCTTCAAAACTGTAAGTGGATCTTTGGGGGTTAGTGTTACGCTTTTTTAAGGGTTTATTGGGTGGGTTTTATTTTTAGCTTAGGGTTTGGGCTGAAAAAGAGCTAAATGCCCTTTTAAGAGCAATGCCCATCCAAATGCCCTTTTCAGGGCAATGGGGAGCTTAGTTTTTTTTAGTTAGGATTTTATTTGGGGGGTTTGCTTGTGTGGGTGGTGGATTTTACTGTTGGAGGGGTGTTTGTATTTTTTTTACAGGTAAAAGAGCTGATTTCTTTGGGGCAATGCCCCGCAAAATGCCCTTTTAAGGGCCATTGGTAGTTTATTGTAAACTAGGGTTTTTTTTATTTTGGGGGGAGCTTTTTTATTTTGCTCGGGCTCTTAGATTAGGTGTAATTAGTTTAAATATTTGATCATTTATTTTTTATTTTGTGTAACTTAGTTTTTTTTTATTTTGTGTAACAGTGTTTTTTATTTTGTGTAACTTAGTTGTTAGGTTTTTTTAACTTTGTAATTTTTAATAGTAGATTTAAATTATTTGAGTAGGGTTAGGTGTTTAAATATGTAATATAGTTAATTTAATTTGTAGTTTAATGTAATTTTAGTATAACAGTTAGGGTAGATTAATTATTAGTTTAATATAGTTTAATGTAATTTTAGTCTAATAGTTAGGGTAGATTAATTAATAGTTTAATTTAATTTGAAAGGTAAGTTTTAATTTATTATAAGATAGGGATGAGTTAATATTTAATGTAAAGTTAGTGGGTTGTAAGGTTTAGGGGTTAATAGGTTAATTTAGTTTATGGCAATGTGGGGGGCTGGCAGTTTAGAGGTTAATAGGTTTAGTAAGTGTTAGTGATGTGGAAGGCCAGGGGTTTAGGGGTTAATAACTCTATCTAGTTGCTGTGTTCCGGAAGCGGCGGGATAGGGGTTAATATATTTAGTTAGGTGGCGGCGGGGTCTGGGAGCAGCGGGCGGCAGATTAGGGGTGTTTAGACTCGGGGCTTATGTTAGGGTGTTAGGTGTAAACGTAACTTTTATTCTCCCATAGAAATCAATGGGATATCGGACAGCAGTGAACATTAGCTTTCGCTGTTTTCAGACTCCCATTGATCCCTATGGCATCCGCGGCCTCCAGGGTGGCGGATTGAAAACCAGGTACGCTGGGCCGGAATAGTGGCGAGGGTACCTGTTAGCAGTTTGATAACTAGCAAAAGTAGTCAGATAGTGCCAAATTTGTATTCGGAAAATCTGTAATGACGTAAGCATCAATCTGTGTTGGACTGAGACCGGCGGATCGTATGTTACATCACAAATTTCAACTTTTGCCGGTCTGTAGGCTTTGATAAATGAGGCGAATCAAGCTCGCCACAATTACGCTGTGGAATTCCAGCGTATTTGCGGTTGACGGCTTGATAAATAGGCTTCATAATGTTTTAGCTCTCAGCAATTATTGTTGCGAACATTTTAACCTTGTATTGCTTTTTGATATATGCTCAATATTGATACTATACCACAAGTTTCACATTACGAGATTGGTACATTATTGTAAATCAAGGGAGATGTCCCAATTTTAAATTGTGGAAATATTTTAGTTTAAATAAACACTATTCTATTTTCTTTTAATACGTTTCTAAAATGTATTGTCTTCCCTGAATCCTGAGCTAATTTGCGCTCCTTTACTTATATATTTGTGTATTCTGTATCTCTTAAAACAAGTTAGTTTAACCTGTTTGCTAGTACAACTGAATTACTGTGTCGCAAAATGATGTAGGTCTAAAAAGTGTGTCGCCAACATGAAAAGTTTGGAAAGCTCTGGGTTAGGGGGTTTAGATGTTAGTTTATAACTTCTAGTTGTTGGGGGATGGCGGTTTAGGGGTTAATAGTTTATTTAGGTAATTTGCAATGTGGGGGGATGGTGATTTAGGGGTTAATCATTTATTTATTATCTAGCCCTTAGCCTTTTTCCCCTTTCTGAATGTGTCATAAATCAAGCACTTTCTCTTCTTCTTATTTATATAGTGTACATATGGTTCCTTTATATAGTAGCGCTGCTACATTTATATCGTTTTTGAAATACATATTGCAATCACACTTTTAAACTATGAAACCTGTAAAAAAAACACAGGTACCCAGAATGTTAATTTATGGCTGCAATTAAAGGGACACTAAACCCAAATTTTTTCTTTTGCGATTCAGATAGAGCATGCAATTTTAAGCAACTTTCTAATTTACTCCTATTATGAATTTTTCTTCGTTCTTTTGCTATATTTTTTTTAAAAGGAGGAATGTGATGCATAGGAGCTGGCCCATTTTTGGTTGAGAACCTGGGTTATGTTTGCCGATTGGTGGCTAAATGTCAGTCACCAATAAGCAAGTGCTATCCATGGTGCTGAACCTAAAATGGGCTGGCTGCTAAGATTTACATTCCTGTTTTTTAAATAAAGATAGCAAGAGAACGAAGAAAAAATGATAATAGGAGTGAATTAGAAAGTTGCTTAAAATGTAATGCTCTATCTGAATCATGAAAGAAAAAATGAGGGTTTAGTATCTCTTTAAATGTTTGCAAGTTTAAAACAAAAATGGAAATGACAACCTAAATTTAGTATTGCCTCAATAAGCTGTCATATATTACTTGGCCACTTATGTGTTGCTTATATGAAAGTCCCGGAAAAGTTAAACTCCCTTGATAAGTCTGTTATACTTGTGTGTGTGTTTTAAGCAGATCTTAAAGGATAGTTCTGCTGGATTAGAAAGCCTTAAAACAACATGAAACCCCCTTTTTTTTCTTGTATGATTTAGAAAGAGCATGCAATTTTAAACAACTTTCAAATTTACTTCTACCATATAATGTCCTTCATTCTCATGATAACCTTTCGTGAAAAGCATATCTAAATAGGTTCAGTAGCTGCTGATTGGTGGCCAAACATAGATGCCTCATGTGATTGGCTCACCCATGTCCATTGCTATTTATTCAACAGGATATCTGAAGAATGAAGCAAATTAAGTAATAGAAGTAAATTGGAATGTTGTTTAAAATGGTATTCTCTATCTGAATCGTGAAAGAAAAATATTGGGTTTCATGTCCCTTTAATAAAAGTTAAAAAAAAAAACACCTGAGCTTGGCACTCAAAAAGTAATTTGAATGGGCACCATTATATTTGATTTTGTTAATATATTGCTAGGATATTTTAATGTTATATTAAGATATATCCTTTCTTTTATCATTTACTTATAATTTATTAATTATGTTCACTTCTTCCTAGTCCAGTTTGTTTAAAAATGTATCCTCCTAGTGCCACTTTTAGTTTATACTTACATTAGTTTAAGTAATTATAATTCTGAAAGTGATAAAGGAAAACACATTAGTATGCACTTGGTTGTCTGCTTCTTCAGTTAAAACCTTACAATATGTTATGCTTCTGTTGTATTAATTATTTGTTATTATTTCATTGTGGGCTTGGTGAAGTCAGATGATTAAAATACAAGAATTCAGACAGTTACATCACTAGAAAAATTGAAGGTTTCTTTTTCTTTCCCTACACCCCTCTCACACCCCTCATATAATGTACTAACAGGATTATTGTTAACATATTGTCAGCTTTGGCCATGAGTGATAAAGGACAGTCCACCAGGAAACATTTTGTAGAAACGCCCAGTGCTTTGGCTTGGCCACTTTCTGCCCCTTATACATTCCTCTAGTTTATGACTTGCCTCAAGAACAGATTTCCATTGGATACCAGCCAACCCACATCTGAGATGTCTGCAGGGGTTCTTCTTGCTGCAAATGTGTGTGTATTGGACATTGCAAAGCGGAACATGTTCCTTAGCTGTGGAGGAGTGCGCCAGACAAAACCTTCAGCCTTTTCTTCTACAGCCAGCTTAACTTCTCTGTACTGGAGGGGAATCAACTATTGGCTTAATTGCCAACACACAACAGGCACTGGTAACAATAAGCAACTCCCAGCAAGATCTACAAATGACAAAATTCTTATAGTTGTATGCGCACACGCATTCACACACACGCATGTGCACACAAATATAAATACACAAAATGCCAAATTCTATTTATAATACTTGATCTTGCAGCAAAGTTGACATTAAGAAATGGAAAATCAATGAGTTATTTCATGAAAAATGAATATAAGTCAAACAGATAGGTAACTGTTACTGCAGGTATAGTTGCTCTCCCAATGGGCTAGATTACGAGTGGTGCGCTAATGGTGGCGCACAAGTGAAAAGGGGTTTATTGTGGCTCTTTGGACTTGTTGGAAGTAGTGCACATATTATAAGTTGAAAGTAAATGCATTCGCTTGAGCACAATTTAATTTAACATGCATCGGGATACTAATTTAAGGCTTTGGTCAAGTTTTACACAAGACAAAAAAATTGCACAAAACACATCAAAATTACATTTATAAGTACAGTTACATTCATAATAACACTATCTGAGATCTCAGGTGTTAGAAGAAAAAGGCATATGTATGTGTGTGTGTGTGGGGGCATATGTATTTATGTTTTTATATGTGAATTTATGTATTTACAGACATATATACACATATAAACACATAAATACATATGTATACATATATATAAGTGCATTGGAGCCCTTTGCAGTCAAGTAGCTGAAAACATGGAAAATTCTATTTATGCAGTATTCATATTTAAAGGGCCATGATACCCAAATGTTGAAACACTTGGAAGCGATGCAGCATAGCTGTAAAAAGCTGACTAGAAAATATCATCTGAACATCTCTATGTAAAAAAGAAAGATATTTTACCTCAAAATGTTCTAAGTATTCAAACCTCATTGCAAAGGAGTTTAAGCAGCAAATTAGTATGTCTGTCCCGGGACAGCTAAGGGAGTGAGCTTCATGCACACTCATGTTATTTCCCTATTCAGTTTAAGGAAGTTTACTATGAAATCTCATGAGATCACAGTAAAAGAGTTCATGACCTCAGCACTGCTGATACTGATTGGCTGCTGTTCATTTCTTCATTTTATTTTGTTTACCTGCAGCTAAGCAGCAGCTGAAGTATAACTTTTTACACAGAACTAACTCTGCTGAGCTGAGGAAATTGTGAGGTAAAATATCTTCCTTTTTTACATAGAGATACTCAGGTGATATTTGCCCATCAGCTTTTTATAGTTATACTGCATCAGTTTCAAGTGATTTAGCATATGAGTATTATTTCCCTTTAATAAAGGGCCAGATTACAAGTGGAGCAGTGATTAATGCTCCCACGCTATCTCTGCTAGAAGTAAACTTTTTGCGCGTATTGGGTAGTACTCGTATTACAAGTTGAAAGTAAACAGTTTTTGCTTGCCCGCTAAACCGATGAGCGTAAAAAGCCAAACTTAAAATATCATGTTCCCCCAGAGAAGTGGAGCAATGGAGCAATAAAAGTGGTAAAAAACACACCGCTCACGCAAACATGATTGCATATCCTCAAATGTAATAGATATATATATATATATATAGATATATATATACACACACATATATACATGATTATATATAGGTATAGGTATATTCAGATATATACCGGAATATCTATTAAAAAATACTTAGAACCTTTTCCACTATGTGAAAAACATTGGAATGTGAAATATTTACAGTAAATGCACAGTTAAGCACTTTATTAAATATGAATATTGCATAAATATACGTTATCATGTTTTCATCTACTTAACTGCAAAGGGCTCCAATACACTTATATATATGTCTATGTGTGTTCATATGTATTTATGTGTTTATATGCATATATATATGTCTGTAAATACATAAATACACATATAAATACATAAATACATATGTGTGTGTGTACATACATATGTATTTATGTATTTATATGTGTATTTATGTATTTACAGACATACATATATATATATATATATATATATTTATATATTAGAGATGGGCGAATGTTTTGCAACATTCGGAAAATCAAACGAATTTTAACACATTCGTTCGTTTGTTTCGAATTTCAAATGTTTGTACAACATTCTAACATTCGTTTCATGTAATCGAATTATGCAATATTTGAATTCGGAAAATTTGAATTTATATATTTGTAATAGTATTTCTAATGCTTTCTTTAAATGTAATATTCGAATTATGCAATATTCAAATTCGAAATATTAGAATTTATATATTTGTAATAGTATTTCTAATGCTTTCTTTATATTTAAGATTTGAATTATGTAATATTCTAAATAGAAACATTCAAATGTATATATTTGTATCATTATGTATCAATTTACTAAATTCCCTACCACATGAACTATTGAACTTCTGAATAGTATTTGTTAAATCGAATGTTACATTCAAAATTTCGAATGTGGACATTCGATCTAATTATGAACATTCGAAAAACTGTAAAAAGCATTCGATTATAGAATTTTTGATAATATTCGTTCTTGTCAACATTCGATTATGTAAATCAAATTCCTACAATTACATTCGTTCTAACATTCGAATTTGAATATAAACACATTCACCCATCCCTAATATATATATATATATATATATATATATATATATATATATATATATATATACAGTACTGTGCAAATGACTTAGGCTACCATTTGATTTGTTGTTTTAGCAAAGTTTTAATGACCATGCATATTTTTTTTCAATCTCTTTATTAAAGGGACTGTAAACACCAGAATGTTTGTTGAAAAAGGTAGATAATCCTTTTATTATTACCCATTCCCCAATTTTGCATAACCAACACAGTTATAATAATATACTTTTTACCTCTGTGATAACCTTGTATGTATGGCTCTGCAAACTGCCCCCTTATTTCAGTTCTTTTGACAGACTTGCATTTTTAGCCAATCAGTGCTTGCTCCTAGGAGCTTCACGTGCCTGTGCTAAATGTTATCTATATGAAACACATGAACTAACGCCCTCAAGTGATGAAAAACTGTAAAAATGCTTTCAGATTAGAGGTGGCCTTCAAGGTCTCAGAAATTAGCATATATACCTCCTAGATTTAGCTTTCAACTAAGAATACCAAGCAAACAAAGCAAAATTGGTAATAAAAACAATTGGAAAGTTGTTTAAAATTACATGCCCTATTAAATCATGAAATTTTTTTTTTTACTTGACTGTCCCTTTAAGATACAAACAGAAAATACAGGAAATATGTACACAAAATATTTAAAAAAATCAATTTTCAGAACAAAATGGCGTCTTCAGGCAAAGTCAGTATTTAGTGTGACCTCCCTTAGCTCTAAGCACATCTTGAACTCTTTTTGGGAGACTGTCCTGAAGTTTTCTGAAGTAATCTTCTGGTATATTATACCAGGCTTCTTTCTGCACTTCCCAGAGTTCTTCTTCAGATTTAGGGTGTCTTTTATTTATTTCTCTGTCTAGGTGATCCCATACTAGCTCTATAATATTCAGGTCTAGACTCTGTGGAGGCCAGTCCATGAATTTCAGTGTTTTATCAGCTGTTTTTCTCTCCAAATATGATTTCACTGCATTAGCATTGTGTTTGGGATCATTATCTTGCTGATAAATAAAACCATTCCCAATCAGGCGCTTTCCAGAAGGGATGGCATAATGAATCAAAACCTGTCTTTACTTTTCAGCATTCATGATCCCATCAATTCAAAAAATATCGTCAGCTCCACTGGCAGAAATGCAGCCCCAAACCCAGACAGACCCTCCCCCATGTTTCACTGAAGGCCGCAAGCACTCATTTTTCCATCTCTCTCCAACTCTTCTTTTCACATATTGTTGACGATTGGACCCAAAAATTTCAAACTTAAATTTGTTACTCCATAATACTCTTTTCCACTGATCTTCATTCTAATCTTTGCAAGCTTTAGCATATTTTAGCCTTTTCACCCCATTCCCCTTCTGAAAAAGTGGATTTTTGGCTGCTACCCTTCCTCAAAGACCATTCTTGATCAAGCTTCTTCGGATTGTAGAAGGGTCAACTTGGAATCCCAATAAAGCTGCCAGATGCTGAGCCAGGTTCTTGCTGGACTTCTTCTGGTCTCTCAAAGAAGAAACTCTGAGAAATTACTTATTTTTAAAGTTTTCTTGGCATTCCAGTCCTTTTTTGTACTTGACCTCTCCTGATTTTTTTAATTTCTTTATAACAGATTGAATACCACATCTTGAGTTTCCAGTTTATTTGCTGATTTCCCTTTGAGAGTGGCCGTGCTGATGCAAAAGTATGATTTTATTTCTGTCAAATTCTGTGATCTTTGGCATTTTGAATGGAATGATGTGATTGAAAGTTGGACTTATTAGCAAGCTTCCAATGAATCAAACTTATTAACCTTTTTAACAGCAGTCATTTTGACATGAAATAGTAGGAGAAATACAGATGTTAGCAATGACATTAATTAGGGTCCCATTCCATTTAGAGAGTCAAGTTCCTGCTATTGCTAAAGTGTAAGGGGAGGCCACACTAAATACTTGCCACTTTAGCCTACAGAAGCTGTTTTTTAATACTGCATACAAATATCCTGTATTTTCTGGTTGTACTTTAATAAAGAGACTGATAAATAATTTTATATGGTCATTATACCATTGCTAAAACATTAAATCTAATGGTTGCCTAAGACTTTTGCACAGTACTGTTTATATAAATACATTTACATATTTAGAGATGTATATATCTCTATGTTAAATCCCCTTGCCTACCTTTTTTTTCTAACACCTGAGACTTCATATCTTTGAGCCTTTATAACATTTTTGTACTATAATTTTTAACATAATTTTTATTAGATAGTGTGATTATTAATGTAACTGTACTTTGCAATGCATTTTGATGTGTTTTGTGATTCTTTTTTGTTTTTCACATACCAATGTTCTTTACATAGGGCAATATAATATATATCTATTGTCTGGGGTTGTTGTTTCTCTTGTTCAGAGAGGAATTGCCTGGTATTTCGGCGCTGGACTGTCATGGGGCAGGGTCAGACTGATATGCTACAGGATATTTTTTCTCTGTGAAAGGGCATAGTGTGATAAACGAACGCGCACCCTGAGTTGCAAAAAGAATGAACTGGCATGGAAGTTATTCTAGCTTTTGTTCTATCTCAGGAGTGCTGTTCTCTTTCTTTCAATATTAATATATATCTATACCTATATATAATCATATATAAGTATATATATATATAGTACCAAATTACCATCAGATATATAGAGAAATATGTTTTTTTTTATTCTTCTATGTAAAGAACATAGAAATGTGAAATATTAATATTGAATGTTGGGTTAGTGCTCTTGAGAAATCGGGTTTGCGTGCGAGTAAGGGTGTTTTTTTCCACCTTTCTTGCTCCATTGAAGTCTATGGGGCAATACGTTAACGCGGTTGCAATATTCGAAGTTAGGCTTTTTGCATGCTTCTGGTTAGCCCGCAAGTGAAAATGTTTTACTTATTAAGTTCTAATACAAGCACTACCCGACGCATGCAAAAAGCTTACTTCTAGCGACATTAACGTGCTAGCGGGAGCAATAAATAGCTCCACTCATAATCTAGCACTGAAATTGCAATAATAAATGCACATTTTGATTAGCATTATAGCATAATATATTTACATACAAGTTTTGATCTGTTAAAAAAGTTATTTAAACTATATATTTTACTTTTGTTAATCCAGGAAGCAACAGCGTTTTTTAAAATGTGAAATGTGAAAAAAAAAGCCAAGATGTGCCATAATTCAGGAGAATAAGATAAATAAAAAATGTAAAAAATGGTATATTTTGATGATTTGCAAAGTTGTTGGTGAGGGGTGACAATAATGTATCTGATAATCACAATGCAAAGTTATGACAAACTATTAGAACCATATGAAAAAACTGTTCTTTAGGATGGATTTAAACGGACTTAAATTTGAAAACTCCACAAAAACCTTTGTCTACTACCTAAAGCTTTTCTAACTAATTGTACAAAACATAAAACTTCAAATCAGTTAAGGGTACCGATTTAAAAAAATAAAATCTTAAATATCTCATTTACATTGGTAAAATCCCAAAATAAAGAAATTAGCTTTCCTACTCTATAAAATATTTGAAGAGAAGCTATAACAAATGTTATTTTGAGTTTAGATGGACATTTCAATGACATTTCTATGAACAACCATTCCTACCTATTGTTTAGTTCTCTATTATGGGGCTGGAGAATTTAGGTGGCCTTAAACTCCGTCAGCCAATGCTGCTCCACACGGCCCAAAGGCGTGTGGATAGGTTCTCTCTTTGAGATCCTTGTCCACAAGCATAAGAATAAATCTTGCCCATTGTATCAAAATGCTTTATTAAAAAGTTAAAAAGGACTACAATCACTCTGATACTAAGGGATACAATGTATCAGACTGCTAACACACTAAGGGGCGGATTTATCATCGGTCTGTCCGATGAGGAACAAATAAAGTTTGTTGTTTTTAAGAATTGGTGTTGCGGCTTAACTTTTTGCCTTTGAATATTGATGTCACACTCTGGGCTACAAATAGCACTACACTTGTAATCTAGAACTATATATTGCAATCCCAATGTATTTAATGTCACTTGAGCAATGTAGGAAAACCTCATAACTGGGGTTTCTAAAGAACTGGAATAGCCTTAGAAAACAGCAAAAGAAGCTAAAGATCATAAAATATATCATATACAAATACTAATTAAAACATAACCACAAATGTTTTTTATATATATATATATATATATATATATATGCATAAAGGGTTCCAGTGAACAGAGGCACTCGCCGGTATAGTGAACAAAGTGTTTTTATTCTATCACATCAGAATAAACGTTTTCGGGCAGTAATGCCCGTCATCAGACTCCTGTGAATACAAACAGTGTAAATTTGTTATTACCTGACCAGGGCCTAAATAGACCATGAGCTGCCCGGAACGCCACCAGCCCCTCTGCTGCCGCACCGGAAAACCGGAAGTGACGCGTAAGCGTCTGACGTCACACGTTGGAAGCCGTAGCGCCCGGACCACTCCTGGCAGGAAACAAAAAAATTATTACAAAAGTGCATATAACATTGATTACTCATCTTGACATAGTGTATATATGTAGGTAAATAAGTGACTTAATCCAGTGGGATAATTTTATGTGATTGTGAAATAAGTGCATATTCGATAGTGTAAATTGCTGTAAGAAATAGTGTACAAATTAAAAGTTAAAGGTTAAAAAGTCTATAGGAGAGCTTATTAAGTGACAGGTTATCTCCTCATTATCGGCCAATGTTCCTTATATGTAGGGCTAACAAATTATATAAGAAGATATTGCTCTATAGCAGGAGCAATCATATAAGTGCCCCATATGTGTTTGGCAATTTACTATTTGCTAGATCAAGGTGTCATCGTGGTACTGGTAGTTATTTCTTCACAGTAGTGAAGAGCAGTGTAGTAATATTAATTATAATTTCTGATTAGTACAGTTTACAGATAGCTACGCCAATCTAGATGGGTATTTAGACCCCCTGGAGTCATGGTACCCAATTCAAAAGTCCATTTCGCTTCCAATTGTAGCAGTCTTCTGCCCCTATCACCCCCTCTGGGAGAGGGGGGTACATGGTCAATAAGGGTATATTTTAAGTCCTTAACTGTATGACCTGTTTGCGCAAAATGTCGGGCAACTGGTTGCTCAGATGTCCCCTTTTCTATAGCCGTCCTTATTGATGACCTGTGATTGGCCATTCTGGTACGCAGGTCATCTTCTGTTTTCCCCACATAAAATATACCACATACACAATGTAGGAGATAAACCACATGTGTAGTGGTACATGTCATCCGATGTTTGTGTTGATATTTTTTCTTTTTATAGGGGTGTGTGAAATAGGTTCCTGTGATGAGAGCACTGCAGGTAGTACATCCCAGACACCTGAAACAACCTGTTTTTTTATTTTTATTCAGCCAGGTTCTTTTTTAATAATTATGTGTCGGGTCAGCATGTACAAGATAATCCTTGAGGGACTTAGCTCTTTTATAGCCAATCCTAGGTGGTGCTAGGTTTTTGAATGGAAGAGTATTGTCCGTACTCAAGATGTCCCAATTCTTGTGCAAGCTAGTTATCAGATTGTGTTTATCTTGTGTATAAGTTGTTATGAAAGTCATTCAAGGTTGCATCTTTTCTTTTGTGGTATCGGTATCTTGTATTCTGAGTTCTTGTTCTGTTTTTCTGAGTTGGCTCTCTGGATATCCTCGTTGGGTGAAGCGCTCCTTCATTTCTCCAAGCTGTATATCTACGTTATTTTGTTGCGTGTTGTTTCTAATGACTCTCATAAGCTGAGATTTGGGTAGAGCCTTTTTTAGTGCTGGGGGGTGACAGCTGGTATAGTGCAATAGAGAGTTCCTGTTGGTATCCTTTTTATACAGTGTGGACTGTATATGATTGTCCTCCTTATACAAATGTAGGTCCAAAAAATCTATGGTTTTGTTGCTATAATTCATTTTGAACTTGATCTCTGGGGATACTTGGTCCAACTGTTTAAACCATATAAGTAGTTCTTCTTCGGTACCACGCCAGATTAGAATGAGATCGTCTATGTACCGTTTAAACAGCTGTATTCTAGAATCTAGAAAAAGGTCTGTATCTTCAGTTTCGAATATCTCCATAAACAAGTTTGCATAGGATGGGGCCACATTGGACCCCATCGCTGTGCCTGTTAGTTGTAAATAGAGTTGATTTTCGAATTTAAAATAATTCGTTGTCAAACAAAACTCAAGTAGTGTCAGCAGTATTTCTGCTGGAGGTCCCACATATGAATAACGTTGGAGCTGTTTAGTAATTGCTCTCATTCCTAGATGGTGAGGAATCGCCGTATACAGACTGGTAACGTCAAGCGTTACCAGTATGTCTGTGTCCAATACTGGTCCCATATTTCCAATGATGTTAAGGAGCATATTGGAATCCAATAAAAAGGTATCCATATTTCTCACAAGTGGCTGAAGAAAAGAATCTACGAATTTTGCTAGTGGTTGATGTAAGGACTGGATAGCTGACACAATTGGTCGTCCAGGTGGATCCCAAGATCCACAAGAGGTTAAACCAACCACCTGGACGACCAATTGTGTCAGCTATCCAGTCCTTACATCAACCACTAGCAAAATTCGTAGATTCTTTTCTTCAGCCACTTGTGAGAAATATGGATATCTTTTTATTGGATTCCAATATGCTCCTTAACATCATTGGAAATATGGGACCAGTATTGGACACAGACATACTGGTAACGCTTGATGTTACCAGTCTGTATACGGTGATTCCTCACCATCTAGGAATGAGATCAATTACTAAACAGCTCCAACGTTATCCATATGTGGGACCTCCAGCAGAAATACTGCTGACACTACTTGAGTTTTGTTTGACAACGAATTATTTTAAATTCGAAAATCAACTCTATTTACAACTAACAGGCACAGCGATGGGGTCCAATGTGGCCCCATCCTATGCAAACTTGTTAATGGAGATATTCGAAACTGAAGATACAGACCTTTTTCTAGATTCTAGAATACAGCTGTTTAAACGGTACATAGACGATCTCATTCTAATCTGGCGTGGTACCGAAGAAGAACTACTTATATGGTTTAAACAGTTGGACCAAGTATCCCCAGAGATCAAGTTCAAAATGAATTATAGCAACAAAACCATAGATTTTTTGGACCTACATTTGTATAAGGAGGACAATCATATACAGTCCACGCTGTATAAAAAGGATACCGTCAGGAACTCCCTATTGCACTATACCAGCTGTCACCCCCCAGCGCTAAAAAAGGCTCTACCCAAATCTCAGCTTATGAGAGTCATTAGAAACAACACGCAACAAAATAACGTAGATATACAGCTTGGAGAAATGAAGGAGCGCTTCACCCAACGAGGATATCCAGAGAGCCAACTCAGAAAAAACGAACAAGAACTCAGAATACAAGATACCGATACCACAAAAGAAAAGATGCAACCTAGAATGACTTTCATAACAACTTATACACAAGATAAACACAATCTGATAACTAGCTTGCACAAGAATTGGGACATCTTGAGTACGGACAATACTCTTCCATTCAAAAACCTAGCACCACCTAGGATTGGCTATAAAAGAGCTAAGTCCCTCAAGGATTATCTTGTTCATACTGACCCGACACATAATTATGAAAAAAGAACCTGGCTGAATAAAAATAAAAAAACAGGTTGTTTCAGGTGTCTGGGATGTACTACCTGCAGTGCTCTCATCACAGGAACCTATTTCACACACCCCTATAAAAAGAAAAAATATCAACACAAACATCGGATGACATGTACCACTACACATGTGGTTTATCTCCTACATTGTGTATGTGGTATATTTTATGTGGGGAAAACAGAAGATGACCTGCGTACCAGAATGGCCAATCACAGGTCATCAATAAGGACGGCTATAGAAAAGGGGACATCTGAGCAACCAGTTGCCCGACATTTTGCGCAAACAGGTCATACAGTTAAGGACTTAAAATATACCCTTATTGACCATATACCCCCCTCTCCCAGAGGGGGTGATAGGGGCAGAAGACTGCTACAATTGGAAGCGAAATGGACTTTTGAATTGGGTACCATGACTCCAGGGGGTCTAAATACCCATCTAGATTGGCGTAGCTATCTGTAAACTGTACTAATCAGAAATTATAATTAATATTACTACACTGCTCTTCACTACTGTGAAGAAATAACTACCAGTACCACGATGACACCTTGATCTAGCAAATAGTAAATTGCCAAACACATATGGGGCACTTATATGATTGCTCCTGCTATAGAGCAATATCTTCTTATATAATTTTTTAGCCCTACATATAAGGAACATTGGCCGATAATGAGGAGATAACCTGTCACTTAATAAGCTCTCCTATAGACTTTTTAACCTTTAACTTTTAATTTCTTACAGCAATTTACACTATCGAATATGCACATATTTCACAATCACATAAAATTATCCCACTGGATTAAGTCACTTATTTACCTACATATATACACTTTGTCAAGATGAGTAATCAATGTTATATGCACTTTTGTAATAATTTTTTTGTTTCCTGCCAGGAGTGGTCCGGGCGCTACGGCTTCCAACGTGTGACGTCAGACGCTTACGCGTCACTTCCGGTTTTCCGGTGCGGCAGCGGAGGGGCTGGTGGCGTTCCGGGCAGCTCATGGTCTATTTAGGCCCTGGTCAGGTAATAACAAATTTACACTGTTTGTATTCACAGGAGTCTGATGACGGGCATTACTGCCCGAAAACGTTTATTCTGATGTGATAGAATAAAAACACTTTGTTCACTATACCGGCGAGTGCCTCTGTTCACTGGAACCCTTTATGCATATTTAATACTTGGGAGCACCCCGACGCTGCAATTTAATAGCGAGTGCTGGTACTACTGGACTTATATATATATATATATATATATATAAAAAGCATCTTTTCATTGCCAGCAATAACTAGTATAATTGTGTATGATTCTATAATTATGTGACATATTCAATGTTTTATTCTCTTTGCTGACAGTGTTCCCTTGTGCTCTCAACAGCCTGAATTCTAAAGATTATTGTCAATATTCCAAAGCAAGGAACTACAAACCATCTTCTATTTTTGCTTGCATATTATTGTGTTTATTAAAACTTACCATTAATTTATAAAGCATGATGTATGTATGTATGTATATATATATATATATATATATATATATATATATAGATAGAGAGAGAGAGAGAGAGAGAGAGAGATAGATATAGATATATAAAGCATTCAGATTACAAAACAAAATGAAGACATTTAAAACATTACAGAAAACCAATAAAATAAAGTAGTCACAACTTCCTTTTGAAGTGTATACGTCAATGTAGACAAATAAGGGGTTAGTTGCTTGGGAATTTTGGAGAAAGTCTCTGGTTCAGACAAGACTTGGCTTGTTCTCCAGTTTCATCAAATTGTGCTGCTTAGTTCCTGACATACCGTATCTTACAAAAATGCTGTTTTTCAAAGATTTCAGACTTTTTAGGGGCAGATGAATAAATTGAAAACAACTGTACATATTCTGACCAAATTTAGTTCAAGATGATTTAAGGTAAAGGCTTCAGGAAATTAACCAGTTTCTTGGATGATATTTATTTTTCAGAATACATTTTGCCTTCTATGGTTGCAGTGCTGCTAGAGTTAGACCCCTGGATTTATTAACCTTTGATTTTCTTGTGCTAATATAATATCTTTATTTAGAGAAAAGAAAAATGATATTACACCTCCCTTGATACTTAGTCATGATCATTTTTAGAAGGTATGATAAGCGAAAATGCAATTAATATTCAGTTTTCATTTTAATGAGGAGCAATACTTTAAAATGTTTATTACAATACCACATTCCTATTTATTACTCTCCAATGCTTTAGTTTATTTAAAGGGACATGAAACACAATTTTTTTTCTTTCATGATTTAGAAAGTGCATGCAATTTTAAACAACTTTCCAATATACTTCTAATATTGAATTTGCTTCATTCTCTTGATTTCCTTTGTGGAAAATCATATATAAACAGGCTCAGTAGCTGCTGATTGGTGGTTGCACATAGATGCATCATGTTATTGGCTCACCTATGGGCATTGTTATTTCTTCAACAAAGGATATCTAAAGAATGAAGCAAATTAAATAATAGAAGTAAATTGGAATGTTGTTTAAAATTGTGTTCTCTAATCTGAATCATGATAGAAAAATGTTGGGCTTCATATCCAGGGCCGTCTTTAACACACGGGCAAAAGGGGCAGTTGCCCAGGGCCCAGTCTTTGTTGTGGGGCCATGTGATTCATGCCAGACTGCTGATGTCATGTGACATGGGGGGCACACACAGTCAGTCCTAATACTGTCACAGTCAAAAGTTATCTGGTTATATTTATTTGTGAGAAACTGTGCCAGATCGTGCCGGTGTCATGTGACATGCCAAGCTAGTGCCATGTGCTGTTTTAGGTGTGCACTGTGCAGCACTGAATGCGAAGCCCTAACTCGGCATCCAGGCAATCCCACTGCATCAGTAAAGGACCTGCTGGGGTAACCACTATACCAGGTAACTGTTCTAGTGGTGAGGATTGTTCAGGGTAGGACTGACTGTAGTCGCATGCAGCAGACAGCTTGAGTGGCAGGCACATGAGGATTTGAACATCTGTGCAGCTGCAGACACTGCTTTCTTCAGTCTTGAGGCTATGTGACTCATCTCACACTGTATCCATGCAGCCTTGGACAGACAACATCGGCTTGTCCCCTTAGCCCTGCTCTTTCTGCTGTGGCCCTCAGATCAACTAACTGAAGTTTGTTAGGGGAATAGTGCTTTGTAGAAAGGTGTCATTGGGAAGAATAAGTGAGTGCACACATGCCCCTCCCCCATGCAGCATTATCAGTGCAGGGTGAGAGGGAACTTGTTCCTAGCAGACATGTGCTGCTGTGGATGATGTATAATGCCATGCTGATACTTCACACATTAAGGTTAGGTTTATTTTTATAGATGTCTTCTCTCTGTCTCAGATTGTACAGCTTCCCATAGTAGTTATGCTGTTCCAGTCAGTAAACTTATATTTGCCTGCACCTCCATGCTTCTTCCTCAGTCTTTACCTTGCTTTGCTTCTGTTGGCTGCCCTAAATCTCTTTAACCAGCCCTAAATCTCTTTAACCAGCTAACCTCACACCAGACTCACATTCAAAAGCATCAGCTTGATTGATTAGATGATCCATATCTGATCTTGTTCTCCCCAAATGTCAGGATTCCCCCTTACAGTTCAGACACACCTCAGAATACTGCACAGTGCACACATACTTTGTATTTTTATTATTGGCCCCAGTACAGATTACTAGAGCCTTTTCAATTTTCATTGGAAATAAAAAAAAACACCCCATCTAAATTTATTCTGTGAGATGCCATTTAGTTGTCGTTTATTTAATGTGTACTGTTTGTTATGCCAAGTGGGATTATATTATTATGTATTCTGTAAAGTATGTGTGCGTAAGAGGGAATGTGTGTGTTTGTGTGTACATGTATATGTGTATGCTCTGTAGTGTGTGTTTTGTGTGTACATGTATTTGTGTATGCTCTGGAGAGTGTGTGTGTACATGTTTATGCTCTGGAGAGTGTGTGTTTGTGTGTAAATGTGTATGCTCTGGAGAGTGTGTTTGTGTATACATGTGTATGCTCGGAGAGTGTGTGTGTGTACATGTGTATGCTCTGGAGAGTGTGTGTTTGTGTGTACATGTGTATGTGTGTGCTCTGGAGAGTGTGTGTTTGTGTGTACATGTGTATATGTGTGCTCTGGAGAGTGTGTGTTTGTGTGTACATGTGTATGTGTGTGCTTTGGAGAGTGTGTTTGTGTGTACATGTGTATGCTCGGAGAGTGTGTTTGTGTGTACATGTGTATGCTCTGGAGAGTGTGTGTTTGTGTGTACATGTGTATGTGTGTGCTCTGGAGAGTGTGTGTTTGTGTGTACATGTGTATGTGTGTGCTTTGGAGAGTGTGTGTGTATATGGGTTATGGGAGTTTGTTATGTTAGGCATTCCCTTGGTATTCATGAAAGTGGTAATTTTGCTGTACAGTGGATGTCTAAACAATAAATATGTAGTGAATATCCCAAAACTGGTGAGATGCTTTTAGGGGGGCCCAAAATAAATGTTTGCACCGGAGCCCTGTAGACATTAGGTCCGCCACTGAATTTTACTATGCAATGCCGTGCATTGCATTAAATTTTATGTACTTTAAAAAATATATACTGTATAAAATATAAATAAATTAAAAAACAACATTTAATAAATTGTTTAGTAAATAAATATATTAAATTAACCCACAGTAGAGGAATTTATATATTTATTCACATATTAGTACTGATTAGGTCCAGTTTCACATATTGCAATTTATTTTATATATTTTTTAAATGATTAACCCAGCAGTGGATGATCCACTGCTGGGCTAATCATTGAAAAAAAATAAAATAAAAAAATATTTAGTTGATTTTTGGGATGTTGGGGTGGAGAGCAAAATTGCATGGGGTGGGGGGGGGGGGGGCAAGAAAATGCTTGCCCAGGGTCCAGTCAATGTTAAAGACAGCCCTGTTCATGTCCCTTTAAGTTAAACACTATTCCATGGAATTGAGCATAACTCTCCCTGTGCCTTTAACAGGTAAACGGACATATAACTCAGCATTTTTCTTTTATGATTCAGATAGAAGATACAATTTAAAAAACAAACAAAACTTTCAAATTTATGTCATTCTCATGGTATTCTTTACTGAAGAGCATACCTAAGTAGCTAGTGTGCTCATGTCTGGGACACTATATGGCAGCAGTTTGGCAACAATATTTTTGACAATGTTAAAAACTTTTGAGTACTAAATAGCAGCAGTGTTTGCACAATGTATAGACTATTTAAAGTATACAGTTTTCCAGACACATGTACACTACCAACCAATGTATGGTCTTCAACAAAGGATGCAAAAAGAACAAAGTAAATGCAATAATAGAAGTAAAAAAAATATAATTTTTTTTCATGTCCTTTTAATTAAAAGGAAACAATAGTCAAAACTGAAATGGGAATTTCTTTTTTTAATATAAGATTTTTTGTAATATTCTTGTGTTAGGTATTACTGTTTCAGAGAGAGGTTTTTCACAAGGTTCACAAGGTATACAGAGCATAGTCCATATGCCCAGTGCACTCATCTGTGATGGATGTTACCCAGTAGATTGTATGTTTAATTTAAACATATAATTCTGTGCTTTAATCCAATAGTCAATGGGCAACATTTATGGATGCTGCTGAGAGGGGTCTCTCCTTGCTCTGGCTAGATCATGTTTGAAACTATTTTACCTATCTTTTTCAGCCTATCGCCTGTGAGCTTTCCTGCCAGTAACATCTATGGTTGTGTTAAATGCTCCAATTCATGATATCACACACAGTAAACAACAACCACTAGCAAAAAGTGCAAAAATAATACGAACAAAACACTTAGGAAATAAGGTTTGCAAAGCAGGTTCTGTAAATAGGTGTAATTATTAAATATTTGCATATCAAAATTTGTCCCAGCAATCTCACAGACAAGAGTTTGAACCTGGGAGTTCTGAGATATTCTTGAGGCATGGACCAGAACCTCAACTCAACATGCTGAATTTAAAGAATGAGATTGCACTTGGGAAGACATTTCTAACTGATGTGGTTATCTCCTTTTTGGTTCCTTTTTTTTTCTTGAAATGTTATCAAGTTTTCTTTTGTTCATACATTAAAGAGTTTTGTTTTCTTTATGAATTCTGTAATTCTTCAGTGGTGAGGCAGCAACAAGTGTTTTCATAGAGATATTACGCCTAGATTACGAGTCTTGCGTTAGCCTTAAAAAGCAGCGTTGAGAGGTCCCAACGCTGCTTTTTTAACGCCAGCTGGTATTACGAGTCTGGCAGGTACAGGTGTACCGCTCACTTTTTTTCCGCGATTCGAGCATACCGCAAATCCCCTTGCGTCAATTGCGTATCCTATCTTTTCAATGGGATTTTCCTAACGCTGGTATTACGAGTCTTGGAAAAAGTGAGTGGTACAGCCTCTCCTGTCAAGACTCCTACCGCATTTAAAAGTCAGTAGTTAAGAGTTGTATGGGCTAACGCCGTAACATAAAACTCTTAACTAAAGTGCTAAAAAGTACACTAAGTAAATCTAAGTCTAACCCCAACACCCCCTAACTTAAATATAATTTAAATACATCTAAATAAAATTAATAGTATTAAATAAATTATTCCTATTTAAAACTAAATACTTTAGCTGTGGAAGAGGAGCATACTACTGTGGGCAGTCCTTCAGTCATGGAAGAGGGGCATACAAGTCAGGGCCAGAGGCAGATGTTGGTGGTAGGAGACTCTATTATTAGGAAGGTTGATAGGGTAATTTGTCATCCAGACCCTTTACATAGAACAGTTTGCTGTCTTCCAGGGGCTCGTGTTAGGCATATTGTGGAGCGTATTGATAGATTGTTAGAGGGATGTGGGTCTGATCCTGCAGTCATGGTGCATATTGGTACTAATGAAGGAATCGTTGGGAGATGGAGAGTCCTAAAAAATGACTTCAGGGATTTAGGTAGCAAGCTTAAAGCAGGGACCTCCAAAGTAATATTTTCTGAGATATTACCAGTGCCATGTGCTAATTCAGTAAGGCAGAAGGAGTTAAGGTCTGTTAATTCATGGCTAAAAACATGGTGTAAAAATGAGGGGTTTGACTTTTTAGAACACTGGGCTGATTTTTCACTAGGGTACAATTTGTACAGTAAGGATGGATTGCACCTGAATGACATGGGTGCAGGTGTGTTGGGGGAAAGGATGGTAGCACGTTTAGAGAACCTTTTAAACTAGGCAAAGGGGGGGAGGGTCAGTTAGAACAAAATAGAACAGAGAGATCAGTCTGTGAATATGACAATCCCTTAATATCTCAAGGAAGGGATGACTTAAGAAATGTCACATTAGAAAATATAGAGGAAAGCACACCAAGTAGCAGCAGAAAGCACATGAAAATTAAATGTATGACAACAAATGCAAGAAGCATGACAGGTAAAATGGGGGAGCTGACGCTCTTAGTTGCAGAAGAGGACTATGATGTTATCAGTATAACTGAAACTTTGTGGGATGATTCACATGACTGGGCAGTTAACTTAGAGGGGTATACTTTATTTAGGAGGGACAGGAATAATAAAAGGGGTGGAGGAATCTGCATGTATATTAAACCTAACCTTAAACCTACAATAAGGGAAGATATTTATGATACAAGTGACAATGTAGAGACCCTGTGGGTTGAAATAAAGAGTGGGGGGAAAAATCCTAAAAAAATATTACTAGGAACATGCTACAAGCCTCCCAACATTAGTGACCCGGAGGAAACTCAACTACTTATCCAAATAGGTAAGGCTGCTAATTACAGTGCTGTAATTATGGGAGATTTTAACTACCCTGATATAAACTGGGCCAATGAAACTAGTAATTCAGCTAAGGGGGATAGATTTTTAAATGTTCTCAGGGATAACTTCTTGTCACAATTAATAGAGGAGCCAACTAGGAGTAAAGCTATATTGGATTTAGTGCTATCAAACAATATAGATATAATATCAAAAATAGAAGTTAAAGAACATTTGGGTAACAGTGATCATAACATGGTCACATTTGAAATCTATTTTCAAATGCAGTGTTTTAAAGGCTTAACTAAGACTTTTAATTTCAAGAAAGCAAAATTCAACGATTTAAGGAAATCATTAAATAATATAAATTGGGACAATGTATTTTCTAATAAAAATACAGAGAATAAATGGATAATATTTAAAAATGTGTTAAATAAATATACATATCAACACATACCATATGGTTATAAAAATAAAAATAAAAAAACAAAGCCGTTATGGTTAAATAAAAATGTGTTAAGAGAAATTAGAAAAAAACGTAGGGCATTTAAATTATTAAAAGAAAATAGTACAGACTCAGCATACAATATTTATAAGGAATGTAACAAAGCATGCAAAAAGCAATCAAATTAGCCAAAATTGAAAATGAAAAATTAATTGCCAAGGATTCTAAGTCTAACCCTAAAAGGTTCTTTAAGTACATAAATAGCAAAAAATGTAAGAAGGATAATATAGGTACATTAAAATGCGTGGAGGGTAGCTTGATAAATAATGACAGGGAGAAAGGCTGAGGTACTAAACCAGTTTTTTTCTTCAGTATACACAAGAGAGGAACCATTGAATCATACTTTGGAACAGAATAGAACATGCCAGTCCATACCACTAACTGGGTTTTGTTTAGAGGATATCAGGAAAAAACTGGAAAATATTAAGGTAAATAAAACTCCAGGCCCAGATGGAATACACCCAAGGGTGTTAAGGGAACTTAGCACTGTTATAGACAAACCTTTACTCTTAATTTTTCAAGACTCATTATCCTCAGGCATGGTACCCCAGGATTGGCGTAAAGCTGATGTGGTGCCACTCTTCAAAAAGGGAAGCAGGGATGATCCAGGAAGCTACAGACCAGTTAGTCTGACATCAATAGTGGGGAAGATATTTGAAGGGATTATAAGGGATTATATTGATGAGCATATTCGTGTAAACAAGATTATGAGTTCTAATCAGCATGGCTTTAGGAGAAATAGATCATGTCAAACTAATCTAATTAGGATCTAACAGGAAGTAAGTAAAAATATAGATAAAGGGGAATCAGTTGATGTGATATACTTAGATTTTGCAAAGGCATTTGATACAGTGCCACACAGGGCCGCCATCAGGGGGTGACAGGGGTGACTCCTGTCAGGGGCCCAATGGGCTAGGGGGGCCCCATGAGGCAAGAACTAAAAAAAAATTAAAAAAATCTTTAAATCTTGGCAGCCACCAGTGGGTACTACAGCAGAGTGCTAATTGATCATGGGAAATGTTATTGCAAGGAGTAAAGCATTAGCATTTGAGAGGATTTCTGAGTGTGCACTAAACCACTATGCACAGTGTGAGACAGACTTGGCACTTTGTAGAGTGTGTGCCTGAGTCAGACGGCTGATCACTTTCATTTGCAGAGGAGGTAGGAATTACTTTGCAAATGTTTTTTATTTCTTTGTACAATTTAAGATTGTAACTTCAGTGTGGTAGTAGTTATATGGTGGGGCCAGGGGTCCATAAAAACACATTTTTTTAGCAGCAGTGTATTTTTGATTATTTGACAATGCTGTAGAAATTCTATATTTAACACCATGCAGAAATGTTTCCTCCTCAATACACAAATGATATATATTACATTCCAGTTTACTGCCCCTTTATGCAAGGACTTTCCAGATACAAGGAGGCATTTTATCTAAGATTTTTACATCTGCATAACATGTTATACTCGCAGACTAAGATTGCTCAGTGTTGGAAATAAGACAGGTTAACTTAAAACTGTTCAGTTTACTCTACAGCTGACTTAATTTTGAAATGCATACCAACAAGCTTAAATCCTGCATTTAACCAGATCTAATGGTATGAGTACCACACCTTGTGGTTCCACCAAGACCATATAGAGTACAGCATTTTCAAAATCCACAAGTACAGCTGACAGATGGGAACATTTGTACACTATATTTGAAGTGGTGCTCTTGGTTGGGGAAAATATCAAACAAACATGTCAACCTTTTAAAAGTACTTTTCTTCATCTAGCCATCTACCCAGATCATTAATGTACAATTTTGAATTCACAGAATTATTTTTGTTTGCACATTTACAAACATGATTCTTTAAAAAGTGATCTCTTAATTTCTGCATTTTTTTTATCATGCATGTCACACACTGTTAATTTAGGGGATGCAAGGTGCATAAATGTTTCCTCCTGTGAGTGTTTCTGTGGGTGTTTGTGTTTATGTCTTTGTGCTTTGGTTTGTGTCTCTATGAGTGTGTATGTATTTTTTTTCTGTTGGTATTCTTTGTGCGGGTGGGTGTGTATGTCTTTGTGCATTTTCTGTGGATGTCTGTGAGGGTGTGTGCATATGTCTGAGCTTTTTCTATGGGTGTCTCTGTGAGGGTGGGTGTGTGTTTGTCTTTGTATATTTTCTCTGGATGCCTCTGTGAGGGTGGGTGTGTATGTCTGTTTTCTGTGGATGTCTCTGTGACTGTGTATTTGTGTATGTATGTCTGTGTTTTCTGTGGATGTCTCTGTGAGGGTGTGTATTTTCGGTGGGTGTCTCTGTGAGGGTGTGTGTATGTCTTTGTGTGTTTTCTGTGGATGTCTCAGTGAGGGTGTCTATGTATGTCTTTCTGTGGGTGTATCTGTGTGTGTATGTCTTTGTGTGTTTTCTGAGGCTGTCTCTGTTGGTGTTTCCTTGGGTGTATGTGCAAGTTTGAGTTTGTGTGTGTGTGTGTGTGTGTCCATTGTCTGTTCCTTTTTAGGACATTTTGACCTTACTACTGATTATTCACATCTTTCTACAGACTTTGAGACTAATGAGACCTTTCCGGAAGTCACCAATCTACCATTTAACCTTTAAATTATTGTTTAGGCATTTTAGGGCCCTTCCTTTAAGCCACTGCATGCTGTTGTCATCATTTAGTTGGCATCTTCCTTTACAAAAAGATAATCAGAACTCCATATTTTGTTCTCTAAATCTCCTTTTTTTACAAAACTGTAGTTTACCTCATTACTTGTCAGGTCAATGTAAACAAGTGCTAAGTGTCTGTTTGGGTGTCTGTGTCTGAGTTTCTTTGCTTGTTTGCTAGAGTGTCTATATGTGAATACTTATGTGTGAGTGTGTGTGTGTGTGTGTGTGTTTCAGTGTATGTTACTACCTTTACAACATATGCAAGTTTAAATAGACACTTAAGAATAAAGTGCATATACGTTTTAGACACTTGGTCAAAAATTGCACATCTCAAAGGAGGGGGGGGGGGGCCCTGATCAATGGTTAAGTCAGGGGCCCCAAAATTTCTAGTGGCGGCCCTGGTGCCACATGAGAGATTAATGCACAAAATTAAGGGACTGGTAATAGCTGAAAATGTTAGCTCATGGATAAATAACTGGATAAAAGATAGGGAGCAACGAGTAGTAGTAAATAAATCATACTCAGATTGGACAAAGGTAATCAGTGGCGTCCCCCAGGGATCAGTACTGGGCCCTGTTCTTTTTAATATTTTTATAAATGACTTGGAGCAAGGATTAAATAGCGACATCTCTATTTTTGCAGATGATACTAAGTTAAGTAAGGTCATAAGGTCAGAGCAGGACGAACTCTCTTTACAAAGGGATTTGCTAAAATTAGAACTATGGGCAAGTGAATGGAAAATGAGATTTAATACGGAAAAATGCAAGGTTCTACATTTTGGAAGTAAAAATAAGCAGGCTACGTATTTTTTAAATGGGACAAGACTTAGCCAAACACAGGAGGAAAGGGATTTGGGAGTAGTAATAGATAACAAGCTAAAGATGGGTGCACAATGCAGGGCAGCGGCTTCAAAGGCTAATAAGATACTAGCATGTATTAAAAGAGGCATTGATTCAAGGGAGGAAAGCATAATTCTGTCATTATATAAAGCCCTGGTAAGACCTCACCTTGAGTTTGGAGTGCAGTTCTGGGGACCAATTGCTAAAAAAGATATTGCAGAACTAGAAAAAGTTCAGAGAAGGGCCACAAAGCTAATAAGGGGATTGGAGAAATTAACCTATGAGGAGAGGCTAGCCAAACTGGCTCTGTTTTCTTTAGAAAAAAGGCGCTTGAGAGGTGACATGATTACTTTATATAAATATTTTCAAGGCCCATATACAGAGATGGCAGAAGCTCTGTTTATTCCAAGAAAATTGTTTCTGACAAGAGGTCATAATTTAAGGTTGGAGGAAAGGAGATTTAATCTCCTGCAACGGAAACGTTTTTTCACTGTAAGAGCAATAAAATTGTGGAACTCATTACCAAAGGAGGTAGTGAATGCCAATACCATAGATACATTTAAAAATAGTCTGGATACATTTCTGTATATAAACAAAATTCATGGATATGATTGCTAGTATTAAATGGGTCACATTTTAATGGGGTTATTTAAGCTTAACTGGAGCTTTTTGTAAGTATTTTAGATTTGTATAGGTTGAACTCGATGGACTTCAGTCTTTTTTCAACCTTATCTACTATATTACTATGTTACTATGTTACTTACCTGTAAAATAAACCCTAAGATAGCTACAATATAACTAATAATTACATTGTAGCTATCTCAGGGTTTATTTTTATTTTACAGGCAACTTTGTATTTATTTTAACTAGGTACAATATTTATTAAATAGTTATTAACTATTTAATAACTTCCTAGTTAAAATAAATACAAATATACCTGTAAAATAAAACCTAACCTAAGTTAGGTTAGAATTCTATCAGCCAATCGGAATTAAAGGGCCAGTACCCCCACCAAATAAGGTTATATAATAATGCACACAGTGCAGAATTATATAACATTAGCTTAGTGCCACGTTTCTAAAGCAAAGTATAGCAAAGATATTTACCTACGATAATCTATATTTCAGAACGCCGCTCCTGGCTCTACTGAGCGGGTCTGTTTTTTACCTAAGTGCATCGGGCACGCTGTCTAGTCACAGCGCGCCCGATCGCGCCATTAAACTAAATGTAGCTTGCTCTCACTACCATACCCGAGCAGGAGCGAGCACATTCAGTTTAATGGCACGATCGGGCGTGATGTGACTAAACAGCGTGCCGTGCTGTGACTAAACAGCGTGCCCGATGTGCTTAGGTAAAAAACAGACCCGCTCAGTAGAGCCAGGAGCGGCGTTCTGAAAAATAGATTATCGTAGGTAAATATCTTTGCTATCCTCTGCTTTAAAAACGTGGCACTAGGCTAATGTTATATAATTCTGCACTGTGTGCATTATTATATAACCTTATTTGGTGGGTTTACTGGCCCTTTAAGGTAGAAAAAATCCTGTTGGCTGATCCAATCAGCCAATAGGATTGAGCTTGCATTCTATTTGCTGTTCCAATCAGCCAATAGTATGCAAACTCAATCCTATTGGCTGTTGTAATCAGCCAATAGGATTGAACTTCAATCCTATTGGCTGATTGGATTAGCCAATAGGATTTTTTCTACCTTAATTCCTATTGGCTGATAGAATTCTATTAGCCAATCGGAATTGAAGGGACGCCATCTTGGATGATGTCATTTAAAGGACCCGTCATTGTTCCAGTCGCCGTCGAACGAAGAGGATGCTCCGTGTCGGATATCTTGAAGATGGACCCACTCCGCTCCGGATGGATGAAGATAGAAGATGCCGCCTGGATGAAGACTTCTGGCCGTCTGGAGGACCTCTTCTGCCCGGATAGGATGAAGACTTCGGACAGTCTGGAGGACCACTTCTGCCCGGTTGGGTGAAGACGTCTCAAGGTAGGGTGATCTTCAAGAAGGTAGTGTTAGGTTTTATTAAGGGGGTATTGGGTGTGTTTTAGAGTAGGGTTGGGTGTGTGGGTGGTGGGTTGTAATGATGGGGGTGTATTGTATTTATTTTTACAGGTAATAGAGCTGATTACTTTGGGGCAATGCCCCCCAAAAAGCCCTTTTAAGGGCTATTTGTAATTTAGTATAGGGTAGGGATTTTTATTATTTTGGAGGGATTTTTTATTTTATTAGGGGGATTAGATTAGGTGTAATTAGTTTAAAAAAATTGTAATTATTTTATTATTTTCTGTAATTTAGTGTTTTTTTTTCGTAATTTAGTTTATTTAATTTAATTGTAATTAATTGTAGTTAATTTAGGTAATTTATTTAATTATAGTGTAGTGTTAGGTGTAATTGTAACTTAGGTTAGGTTTTATTTTACAGGTATATTTGTATTTATTTTAACTGGGAAGTTATTAAATAGTTAATAACTATTTAATAACTATTGTACCTAGTTAAAATAAATACAAACTTGCCTGTAAAATAAAAATAAACCCTGACATAGCTACAATGTAACTATTAGTTATATTGTAGCTATCTTAGGGTTTATTTTATAGGTAAGTATTTATTTTTAAATAGGAATAATTTAGTTAATTGTAGTAATTTTATTTAGATTTCTTTAAATTATATTTAAGTTAAGGGGTTGTTAGGGTTAGAGTTAGACTTAGATTTAGGGGTTAATGATTTTATTATAGTGGCGGCGGCGACGTTGGGGGCGACAGATTAGGGGTTAATAATGGTAGGTAGGTTGCGACGACATTGGGGGCTGCAGACAAGGGGTTAATAATATTATGCAGGTGGCGACGATGTCGGGGGTGGCAGATTAGGGGTTAATAAATGTAAGATTAGGGATGTTTAGACTCGGGTTCATGTTAGGGTGGTAGGTGTAGACATTAAAATTATTTTCCCATAGGAATCAATGGGGCTGCGTTAGGAGCTTTACGCTGCTTTTTTGCAGGTGTTAGTTTTTTTTCCAGCTGAATCTGCCCCATTGATTCCTATGGGGAAATCGTGCACGAGCACGTTTAGCCAGCTCACCGCTAATGTAAGCAGCGCTGGTATTGAGGTGAGATGTGGAGCTAAATTTTGCTCTCCGCTCACTTTTTTGCGGCTAACACCGGGTTTAGAAAAACTAATAATTTACTAATACCAGCATTGTCTTAAGTGAGCGGTGAGAAAAAAAGGCTTGTTAACACCGCACAGCTTACCGACAAAAACTCGTAATCTAGCCGTTAGTTTCCCAAATAGGTTTAATTGAATACAAAGTCAGGTTATTCACAGGAAAGGTTCTCCAGTTTGGAAAATAATCCCACATGGCTGCTGTTTTAACTATGCACTTGGCATTGTGTATACAACAGCATCTGTAGAAGCCAAAAAAAACAAAAAGGAGTGCCCCAATAGTGCATTTATCTTGAAGACAAACAATCCATTATTTAGAATGAACAAATCATAACAAGAACAGTGCACCTCCAAGGTAACTGTTTTTCTGTAACTATTAGAGGCTGTCCAGCTAGCTGATCACATGTATCTGTGGTGCTATCCAGGGGGGCAGGTAACAATTAAAACACTTTTTAAATCTTTAGACACAAATAGATACTTGAGTTATTTTATTAACCATTAGTGGCAGTGCACTTGGAAGTTGTATTGCATTATTGTATGTTAAGTGCATAAAAGTTGATTGTTTCAATTCCTAGTACTGATATTGCCATGACAACAGTATACATTGCAAAGTTTTTTTTAACTTGAAGCTATATATTTCTTTCATCAGAGCCTTAGTGACCCCTTCTAGTGTAACATATTTCAATAGCACAAATGATATTAGTGTTAATCATATAAGTGTTTAAACCAAAAATAGGACAGAGGTCAATTTTAAGATAGAGATTAGAGTAAGGTATGGATACATATAAAATGTATCACACCCCTCCCTATAGCTAGTTATCTAATATCTGAACACAATTATCTATACCATTCTTAATAAATATTAGCATATTGTATTTTTGTATAGTATTGAGTAAAAAAACCTTATCCTTTACTCAATACTATGGGACCGATTTATCATCGGTCTGTCCGACATGATCCGCTCATGTTCAACATACGCTGTCGGCATTTATCATTGCACAAGCAGTGCAATTGTATTTTTGTATAGTATTGAGTAAAAAAACCTTATCCTTTACTCAATACTATGGGACCGATTTATCATCGGTCTGTCCGACATGATCCGCTCATGTTCAACATACGCTGTCGGCATTTATCATTGCACAAGCAGTTCTGGTGAACTGCTTGTGCAATGCCCCCCCTGCAGATTCGCTGCCAATCGGCCGCTTTCAGGGTGTGTCAATCAAACAGATCCTATGAGATCGGGCTGATTGATGTCCACAGCCTCAGAGTCATGACTGCTGTTTCCAGCAAGCCTAAAGGCTCGCACAGAAACAGGGACATCAGGGGCTATTCGGCCCTTGATAAATCGGCCCCTATATATTCTTTGTGTGAGGAAGGGCCTTTGTGTGTGGAAGATAAAGAGAGTGTCTGGGGGGTTGCATAAAGCTGGAAGATCAGCTATTGGGTGTATGTATCAGTAGGAGAAAGCCTTTGCATTTAGGTGCCAAGTATAGATTTGTCTGAATTTTGCTGATTCACAGTATAGTCCAATACACAAAAATTCAAATACATTAATTAGTTGAAATGAACGAAGAATGAATAATTGCTTGACAAAATCAATTTATTCATTCGTTTGTGCCATTTGGTGCCAAGAAAGGTGTAGGAACTAAGGTGGAAGGAGTTGTAATGTTTGGTTTATATAAGCTCCTTTGTTTCTAATGATGTGTATGGGGGTCTGACCATTCATGTGCCCATCATCTCTTTTTCAATATTGAAACAGTATTACTAATGAATGATGTTAGGGACAGCCAGTCAGGGACTACATTTTGGATTTTAGTGATACAGGCTTGTCCAATCAAGCCGGAACCTAGCATAGGGAGGGGGAGACTAGAAGAAGCTCAGACAATTTAATCACTTTGGCTAAAGCTATTTAAACATGCAGTTATGTGACTTTTGTGCCTCTGAGTTAGTCAAATTAAATCAGAGAGTTGTGTGTTCTGTTAATATTAAAAGACCGGTTATTTTAATTGTCCGAATTCTATAGTGTAAATTTGTTGTTAATATTAGTCGTCTATATTTGCTGTTCCCATTGGAAACAACGGTAACAAATCCAAATCCAATATTTATCTTAAAAAATGCCCACATGGCTGAAATTCAGCTGAAACTAATGTTATTATAAATGATATATAAATATGAATATATATATATATATATATATATATACACCGTATTGTCCCGAGTATAGGCCACACTTTTTTCCCCTAATGTAAGTCTTTAAACTAGGGGTGCGGCCTACAATCGAGATGTTGCAAAAAAAAAAAACAATTAAAATACAGGTATATGTAAAAAACGGAAGTTACCTTGAATAGTCCATGTCAGGGTTGGGTGGGAATGCTGTTCCTGTTAGAGATAAGGGTTCAGGCACACACCGGGATTTCTTCAGCACCCGCCAGCCACCGGCGACAACTGAAGCCACTGCAAGGATGATGACCGTGACCCCACACGCCAGCACACCACTGTTGGAGAAGTCCAGCAAGTTAAACTGGGAGATCTGGGACATAGTCGGACAGGAGCCACCACGCCAGCACATCACTGCTGCAAAACCCCACAAGTTACCAGTATGATGTCCTTGTGAGACCTCTGTAGCTCCCCCCTGCTGATTTGGGAGCATTATGTCCCTGTGAGGCAGCCGTAGCTCATATCCGCAGCTCTGCACACTGATTTGGGAGCCGAGGGCATTAACTTTTACCGGTATTTCCAGCGGTCAATATTAAGGTAGTTCAAATGATGAGTCTTTGATGTTTATTGATTATCAGTATATGATTACCATACTTGTGAGCAGTTCACTTTGGGGCTAAATACAGTAAATTTACACTCTGCACTGTGTGAGGGAAGGAGGCTGAGTGTTTTAAGAGGATGCAGTCTTTGAGGGTTATGAGGGTGATGTGTGTGTGTGAGGGGGCAGGGTAAGGAGACTGATATCTGTCAGGGAGGCTAAGGCATTAAGGAGGGGTCTGTGTGTGAGGGAGATAGGGGTGCTGAAGCTTGAGGAGGGCAGAAGGGAGGTAGTTACCAGTAATAGAATGTGAAGTGGGCAGCCTGTGAGGGGGCTGGGTAAGGAGATTGTTATCTGTCAGGAAGGGAGGCTCAGAAATTAAGCAGGGGTCTGTGTTCTACTAATTTGTATATATAATATAATGTGTATATAAAGTTAAAAATGTGTATAATGTGTATATAAAGTTAAAAAAAATTCTTAAAATAGCACCAAACTTTAAGGGTGCGGCTTATAATCAGGAGCGGCCTATACTCGGAACAATACGGTATATACATACACACACCCACATATTATAAGGCCAAAAGTATGTGGACACCTGACCATCAAACTTATTTGAGTTTGCTGGACATAACATTCCAAACACTAATATGGATTTGTTCCTCCCTTTTGTGGCTAAAATAGCCTTAGCTCTTCTGTATAGACCTTCTACAAGATTTTGGAGCATCTCTTTGATAATTTGTGCCCTTTCAACCAAAAGAGCATTTGTTAGGTTGTACACAAATGCTGAATGAAAAAGTCTGGCTCACAATTACTATTCCATATTTATCATTACATTTATATTCTTTAGCATTAAGATGACCCTTCACTAGAATTAAGGGACTTAGGCCACACCCTAAAAAACATCACAGACCAGTATCCATTCTCCACCAAACTTTACAGTGGACACTATGAAGGTCTTGCCACACAGTTCTTGTGCTGATGTTGCTTCCATATGCATTTTGAATCTCTGTAGTGAGTAATGCAGCAGATGGAAGGAACTTTTTAAGTGCTATATACTTCAGCACTCAACATCCACGTTCTATGAGTTTGCATGGTTTACCACCTTGTGGCTGGGCTGTTGTTGCTCCTAGATGCTTTGACTTCACACTAATAACATTTACAGCTGTCTGGGGCATATTTTTTACAAACTGATTTGGAGCAAAGGTTTTTTAATGTCCCAATGAGCCTAAATGTTCCTGTTGCCAATGACATAGAGCATTGTTTCAGAACTTCAATACATAAAGGGCCATAATACCCAAATGTTTAGACACTTGAAAGTGATGCAGCATAGCTGTAAAAAGCTGACTAGAAAATATCTCCTGAACATCTCTATGTAAAAAAGAAAGATATTTTACCTCAAAAGTTCCTCAGTAGCCACCTCCCATTGTAAAGGATTTCTAAGCAGCATTTTAGTGTGTCTGTCCTGGGACATCTGAAGGGATGAGCATCGTGCACTCTCATCTTATTTCACCAATCAGGTAAAGGAAGTTTACAATGAAATCTCATGAGAGTCAAGTCAAATCTCATGAGATCACAGTAAAAGTTCATGACCTCAGCACTGCTGAGGCTGATTGGCTGCTGTTCATTTCTTCATTTTTTTTTTAATTTTTTTTACCTGTAGCTCAGAGCAGTTGAGTATAACTTTTTACACAGAACTTACTCTGCTGAGCTGAGGAGATTGTGAGGTAAAATATCTTCCTTTTTTACATAGAGATGCTCAGGTGATATTTTCCTGTCAGCTTTTTACAGTTATACTGCATCAGTTTCAAGTGATTTAGCATATGAGTATTATGTCCCTTTAATTAAATACCACCAGCAAGCCATATTTTAAGGATTTGCTGTCTGAGCACAGGTAAATCAATCCCAAAGACTAAGGGGCATATGTATCAATCTCCGAATGGAGCTTGATGCCCCGTGTTTCTGGCGAGTCAGCAGACTCACCAGAAACAGCAATTATGAAGCAGCGGTCACAAAGACCCCTGCTCCATAAACTGTCCACCTGCTCTGAGCAGGCGGACAGACATCGCCACAATACAACTCGATCGAGTACGATCAGGTTGATTGACACCCCCCTGCTGGCGGCCCATTGGCCGCGAGTCTGCAGGGGGTGGCGTTGCACGAGCAGCTCTTGCGAGCTGCTGGTGCAGTGATGAATACAGCGAGCGTATTGCTCGCCGTATTCAGCGATGTCTGTCGGACCTGATCCGTTCTGTCAGATCAGGTCCGACAGACATTGATAACTAGAGGCCCATGTCTCTGATAACTTTAAAAGGAATAAAACAAAAATTTTACACCACCTTAGTTTAGTGGTGGGGAAAAGGGGTGCACATATATAAATACTACAATCTCTCACTAAAGTATGGGTTTTTCATCACCATAATGTAATTTGCTATTCATTTATACTGGCATCCTTATATTTTTTTCTTTTTGACTTAAACACAGTCCTCACATCCTCAAGCTTAAGTGGATGCATTCATAGCATTATTAGACCATGTGTAAGGTTTATTTTAACATCAGAAGAGGTAAGAATCACTAAAGCCCATTAGACACCAGGCTATGTTTAAATAAAACTGATGTCATATGTGTATTTACTCATAAGCATTTTTGTAAAAGCTTTCTGAAGGTCTCTTAAAGCTGCAAATGTATACAGTTTTGTTCAAATTACTTGGAAGGAGGCACTATACAATGCGCTGTTTAGCAAAAATAAAAACACATGTGTATTTATATATATATATATATATATATATATATATATAAAGAAATATATATAGGTTTATACATTTATTTATATATACATATCTATCTATCATTTTATCTATTCATTTATAAATCTATCATCTAGACACACACACATGAATATATAGAACCTACTCTACTACTATGTAGCTACAAGAAAATATAACTTTAGGGGTATACACCCTCATTAGAAGACAAAAATAGAATAGAATCATTTATTCGCCAAGTATAAAATAAGAAAAATATACATGGAATTCTTCATGGGGCAAAATGTATCAGATGACAATGAACAAATAAATAATCAGCAGTGTTAAAATCTAATCATTAAATATATTAACGAAGAGTGACTAAAGTGCAGTTTATCGTACCAAAAGAGAATTAAAAGAAGTATTCCTGTTTGCTATTTTAATTGGGGAAAAACTATAAAGAAAACAGTTTGTCTAAGTTGGGAAAACTCTCAACCTTGGCCTATGATAAAAAGATAGACAATTACAATAGCTAGGCTTACCATAAATTTTAGAGGTGAAACTGGGACCACCTGGTGCGGTGCCAGTGGGTGTGTGGTCGGGGCGTTGTCAAGGGGGCGTGACAATTGCCAGTCTTTTTAAAGTAGTAGCTTTTATGTGCGTAATGTTTCGTGGATACTCTACCCTTCCTCAGTCAAACAGCAATAGAATCACACAGTTTAAGTAGACCATAACACCGCCCCCTAGTGAAAAAGGCACCATTATTTTGTCATGGCAACCCATTCACAACATGAGTAAATAAATCATTCATCTAAAACTCAGATACTAAATAATGCAAAACATCAAGCATAAGTAATTTCATAAAATAGTGAAAAGCATATACAGGTACATCACACAATTTAATAGCTGCAGTGTAATATGTGTTTTATGTGTCTAATTAAGGAACAGAACTGGATACTGATAAGGCATAAATACAACATTGAATGAAAACAGATACCTGCTAAAGCTGTTTAAGAGGCTTCGCTATATTATAAGATTAAAGCCAAAATGCTATTCTGCATTAAGTAAAGCAAGATCCATTCCAAAAATCCTGGCTGTCTGCACTTCCTGGTCATACCCACATGATTCTCCTAAATGTGTATCACCGATGATGTCACCAGGGGTCGGGGGGTGTTAAATTACTAGAAAAATAAACAAAGTAGTACTACATAATTAAAAAACCCTATGCTGCTCACTCAGCCTGTATTACTAAATGTGAATTTCGATAGGACATGAACGTTAAGCTAAGCAGGGCTGTATGAAACAAAGTATCAGCATCCAACTATGCTGGAGAGCCACAACCACAGACTCACAGTCCAGTTATTTTGAATAATGTGTCCGGGTTTCAGGTGGTCTAAAACCCGGACACATGATTCGAAACCAGGAGGTGGCAACCCTACTGGGACAGAATGAACAACCGTGTGGGACAGTGGGACAGCGCCTCTAAACAGGGACAATCCCAGTCAAACAATAGCAATGGGCAGGGTGAGATGAATCTGATACATTTTTACGACTGTCTTATTCATCCTTGAAAAGTAAATGTCCTTAAGAGAAATAAGTTGACACCCAATAATTGTTTTTGCAAATCTCACAATTTCGGTGTAGTGTCTCCTTTAATGATAATGTAGCAGAGCGATTCAAGGTTAAAATAGAGGATGATCAAACTGATTCGATGGTGGCTGAATGAAAACAAGTTAACAGTTTTTGAAACAGGCCAAATGTATAAAGTTACCTTAAAGGGGCATAATACTCATATGCAAAATCACTTGAAATTTATGCAGTATAACTGCACCTGAGCATCTCTATGTAAAAAAGGAAAATATTTTACCTCACAATTTCCTCAGCTCAGAAAAGTAAGTTCTATGTAAAAAATTATACTTCAGCTGCTGTTCAACTGCAGGTAAAAAAAATAACAAAAAAATGAGATTTTACTTAACTCTCATAAGATTTCATAGTAAACTTCCTTAAACTGAATAGGGAAATAATATGAGTGTGCACGAAGCTCACTCCCTTGCAGGTCCCGGGACAGACATACTGATTGCTGCTTAAAGTCTTTACAATGGGGTGTGAATATTTAGGAAATTTGAGGTAAAATATCTTTCTTTTTTACATAGAGATGTTCAGGTGATATTTTCTAGTCAGCTTTTTACAGCTATGCTGCATCACTTTCAAGTGTTTTAACATTTGGGTATCATGGCGCTTTAAGAAGTACAAACGTTGTTGAGACTTTTTAATTATAGTAAAAAAACAAACAAGAGGAGTATTCCCTGAAACATCACAATAAAACACTCATATAAAGGCCTAAGAAGCTTACTATTCAGTTTTTCTCAATCAAGATATAGGGTAAGTTAAGTATGCCAACTATGAGGTTCTCTGTCTGTTCTCCATTATTGAATTTGTCAATTATATACACAGTCCTAAAGCCCGTTTACACGGGCCATTTTTTTTAGTACAGCGGTCCCACCCCTTGCTCTCTCTCTCTCTCCCCCTCTCTTTTGTGCTCTCTTCCCCTCTCTTTTGCTCTCTCTCCCCAACCTCTCTTTTGCTCTCTCTCTCCCCCCTCTCTTTTGCTCTCTCTCTCCCCTCTCTTTTGCTCTCTCTCTCCCCCTCCTCTCTTTTGCGCTCTCTCTCGCTCCACCTCTCTTTTGCTTTCTCTCTCTCCCTCTCTTTTGCTCTCTCTCTCCCCCCTCTCTTTTGCTCCCTCTCTCCCCCTCTCTTTTGCTTTCTCTCCCCCTCTCTTTTGCTTTCTCTCCCCCCTCTCTTTTGCGCTCTCTCTCCCCTCTCTTTTATGCTCTCTCTCCCCCATCTCTTTTGCGCTCTGTCTCTATTGTGCTCTCTCTCCCCTCTCTTTTGCGTTCTCTCTCTCTTTTGCACTCTCTCTCCCCCTCTCTTTTACGCTCTCTCTCTCCCCCTCTCTTTTGCGCTCTCTCTCTCTTTTGCACTCTCCCACCCTCTTTTGCATGCTCTCTCCCCCTCTCTTTTGCGCTCTCACCCTCTCTTTTGCGCTCTCTCTCCCCCTCTCTTTTGTGCTCTCTCTCTCCCCCTCTCTTTTGCGCTCTCTTTATCCCCCTCTCTTTTGCGCTCTCTCTCTCCCACCTCTATTTTGCTCTGTCTCTCTCGCCTTTTTTTTGCTTTCTCCATCCCTCCCTTTTGCTCTCTCTCTATCCCTCTCTTTTGCTCTCTCTCTCCCCCTCTCTATTGCTCTCTCTCTCTCCCTCTCTTTGCTCTTTCCCCTCAATTTTGCTCTCTTTCCCCCTCTCTTCTGCTCTTTCCCCCTCTCTTCTGCTCTTTCCCCTCTCTTTAGCTCCTTCCTATCTCTTTTTGTCTCTCCCCCTCTCTATTTCTCTCCCCTCTCTCTTGCACCGACCGCACCCGACCACGTACCCACCACGCCCAGTCACATCCGACCATGCCCACGCTTCTGTCAGCCACGTCCATGCTCCCACCCGGTGATGCCCATTTTCGCCCCACCACCGCAAACAGAAACAGCATTGTAAGGCCAGGTGTGTTTGTCCTTGTGCTGTCTCTACTGCGCATGACAGCTTCGGACAAACATACTTGGCCTTTTATAGTATAGGACTAGTCCTAAAGCCCGTTTACACAGGCCATTTTTCGCAGTACAGCGGCCCCACCCCTTGCGCTCTCTTTTGCGCGCTCTCTCTCTCTCCCCCCTCTCTTTTGCGCTCTCTCTCCCCCTCTCGTTTGAGCTCTCTCTCTCCCACCTCTCTTTTGATCTCTCTATCTCCCCCCTCTCTTTTGTGCTCTCTCCCCTCTCTCTTTCCACTCTCTCTCCACCCCTCTCTATTGCGCTCTCTCCCCCCTCCCTTTTGCACTCTGTCCCCCCTCTCTTTTGCGCTCTTCCCCCCTCTCTTTTGCGCTCTTTCTTCCCCCTTCTCTATCTCCCCCTCTCTCCCCTCTCCCTCTCTCCCCCTCTCTCCCCTCTCCCTCTCTCTCCCCCTCTCCATCTCTGTCCCCTCTCTATCTCTCTCCCCTCTCTATCTCTCTCCCCTCTCTATCTCTCTACCCTCTCTCTCCCCCCCTCTCTCTCCCCTCTCTATCTCTCTCCCCTCTCTATCTCTCTACCCTCTCTCTCCCCCTCTCTCCCCCCTCTCTATCTCTCCCCCCTCTCTATCTCTCTCCCCTCTCTATCTCTCACCTGCCTCACCTGCCTCCTATGACTGCACGTCACTGCCACTCAGATATGCTTTTCAACAAAGGATAAAGAGAATGAAACAAATTAAATGATAGAAATAAACTAGAAAGTTGTTTACAATTGTTTTCTCTGAATCATGAAAAAAAACATTTGAGTTTCATGTCCCTTTAATATTGTAGAGCCATTATACTACTACATACACAATACGTGTATTTACTAACCATAAACTCCAGCACTGTTAACACTACTAGTTGTGTAATCTAGCCCTTTATTTTTAAACAAATTCCTTTATTTTACTGCAAAGGAGTTAAAGGGACATAAAACTCAACATTTCATGATTCAGATGGAACATACAATTTTAAACAACTTTCCCATTTACTTATAATATCAAGTTTTCTTTCGTATCCTTTGTTGTACAGCAGGAAGGTAAGCTGAGGAGTGTGCATGTGTCTACATCAAGAGCACTGGATGGCAGCACTATTTCCTGTCATGTAGTGCTCCAGACATGTGCATGCTACCTATCTAGATATCTTTTCAACAAAGAATATCAAGAGAACGAAGCAAACTTAAAGGGACACTCTACACCTTAGTCATCTAAAAGTCTTACCTTAGATTAGGGATGGGGAACCTTGGCCCTCCAGATGTTTCAGAGCTGCATTTCTAATGATGCTCATGCTCAACTGGACCTCAGAGTGCCTAAGCATCAGCGATAATTAAAGGGACATTAAACCTACATTTTTTTCTTTCATGATCCAGATAGAGTATACCATTTTAAACAACTTTCTAATCTACTTATATTATCTAATTTGCTTCATTCTCTTAATATTCTTTCCTGAAAAGCATATCTAGATAGGCTCAGTAGCTTCTGATTGGTGGCTGCACATAGATGCCTCATGTGATTGGCTCACCAATGTGAATTGCTATTTCTTTAACAAAGGATATCTAAAGATTGCAGCAAATTAGATAATAGAAGTAAATTGGAATGATTTTTAAAAATGTATTCTCTATCTGAATCATTAAAGAGAAAATTTGGGTTTAATGGCCCTTTAAGTTCTTAAACATCAGGAGTGCCAAGGTTTCCCAACCCTGCCTTCAATTAAGCTGCAAATAGCCTCCTGCACCCCTTTCTATATCATGCAGCAGGGACAGTAAAAAAAGTTATCATCAAAGAACATGATGTCATCAGTGGGTGGAGCTTGGCAGCCATTTCAAAGTGGCCAGAAACAATAATTATTTTAATATAACTTTTTTACTGTCCCTTCTGCATGATATAGAAAAGGTGCAGTTGGCTATTTGCATCTTAGTCTAAGGTAAGACTTAAAGATGACTAAGGTGTAGACTGTCCCTTTAAGAATTAAATTGGAAACATTTTTAAAATTGTATTCTCTATTTTAATCATGAAAGAAAAATGTTGGGTTTCATATCCCTTTAAATAGATTGTCAAAGCTGTATTGATTTGTCACTTTAGATGAGGATACAGCAAGTGACTAATCAGGAGCAAGTATGCGTATGTATTCTCCAATTATAAAACATATCCTTCCTGATCTGGAGCAGAATGTGTTTGAACAATGCAATTTTTATATGTTTATCTCTTTTGAAGGGGTTAAATATAAAAGGCTGCATTTATCAAGATGTTGGCACAACTTGGAAGTCTTGAGTTGCAGGCTAGGTAAGCTCTCCAACACCTCAGAGGAGGCAGACTTAAAACATCCTGGTTTCATTCATCATTGACATTCGCTGCTCTTGACAATTTGGTTGCTTGTGCAATCTTAAAGGAATGCTAAACCCAAATTATTTTTTTAGTGATTAAGGAAGAGCAAGCGATTTTAAGCAACTTTCCAATTTACTCCTATTATGAATTTTTATTCGTTCTCTTGCTATCTTTATTTAAAAAGCAGGAATATGAAGCTTAGGAGCCAGCCCATTTTGGTTCAGAACCTGGGTTACGCTTGCTTATTGGTTAGCCATATTTAGCCACCAATAAACAAGCGCTATCAAGGGTGCTGAACCTAAAATGGGCCAGCTTTATATTCCTGCTTTTTAATAAAGATAGCAAGAAAACGAAGAAAAATTGATAATAGTAAATTAGAAAGTAGCTTAAACTTGCATGCTCTATCTGAATTATGAAAGAGAAAAAAATGGGTTTAGTATCCCTTTAAATTAAAGCAGGTGGACATGTTTCCTGCTTAGGAACTTTCCCTCCCATGTGTCAATAAATAGCACTGTAGTTAGAGGTGAATTTCAATACATTTACAGAAATTAGCATTAGATTTTAACATTAGCATTAATTGCACTACTGTATCCAAGTTTTCAAATCCAGAATTGCAGTGAGTGAAATGCAATTTTAAAATAAGTCAGAAAACTTATTTTCCAACAGATTAAGTAAAATTAGGTTATAAAAATGTAGGGCAATTCCTCTTTTCACCTGGGGAAGAACACCCAAACAACATAGGTGAAATTTATAAAGCCTTTTTTTACTAATATACGGCTAGATTACGAGTTTTGCGTTATGAGCGACTCAGTTCTAACTTGCAAGTTATTTCCACCACTCACCTCCCTATAGCGCTGCTATTACAGGTTTTCATAAACTGGCATTAGCAGGCAATATAGCAGCGTTGAGCAAAATTGAGCTCCATACCGCACTCAAATACCAGCGCTGTTTTGAGCTGGCTTTACGTGCTCGTGCACGATTTCCCCATAGACATCAATGGGGAGAGCCGGCAAAAAAAAAGCCTAACACCTGCTCCGTAAGGCAGACCCATTAATTCCTATGGGGAAAGAAAATTTATGTTTATACCTAACACCCTAACATAAACCCTGAGTCTAAACACCCCCAATCTGCCGCCCCCAACATTGCCGACACCTACATTACACTTATTAACCCCTAATCTGCCACCCTTAACATCGCCGCCACCTACCTACACTTATTAACCCCTAATCTGCCGCCCCCGAACATCACCGCCACCTACCTACACTTAATAACCCCTAATCTGCCACCCCTAACATCGCCGCCACCTACCTACACTTATTAACCACTAATCTGCCACCCCCAACATCGCCGCCACTATACTGAAGTTATTAACCCCTAAACCTAGCCCTAAGTCTAACCCTAACGTAACCCTAACCCTAACACCCACTAACTTTAACATAATTAAAATAAATCTAATTAAAATTTACAATTAATACCTAAAAAATACCTATTTAAAAATAAATACTTACCTGTAAAATAAACCCTAAGCTAGCTACAATATAACTAGTAGTTACATTGTAGCTATCTTAGGTTTTAATTTTATTTCACAGGTAAGTTTGTATTTATTTTAACTAGGTAGATTAGTTAGTAAATAGTTATTAGCTATTTACTAACTACCTAGATAAATAAATACAAATGTACCTGTGAAATAAAACCTAACACTAACCCCTAACCTTACACTACAATTAAATAAATTACATAAATTAAATACAATGAACTAAATTACAAAAAAAACCAAACACTAAATTACACAAAATAAAAAAGAAATGATCAAATATTTAAACTAATTACACCTAATCTAATAGCCCTATCAAAATAAAAAAGCCCCCCCAAAATAAAAAAAAACCCTAGCCTAAACTAAACTGCCAATAGCTCTTAAAAGGGCCTTTTGCGGGGCATTAACCCAAAGAAATCAGCTCTTTTACCTGTAAAAAATATACAAACAACCCCCCAACAGTAAAACCTACCATCCACACAACCAATCCCCCCAAATAAAATTCTATTAAAAAACCTAAGCTCCCCATTGCCCTGAAAAGGGCATTTGGATAGGCATTGCCCTTAAAAGGGCATTTAGCTCTTTTTCAGCCCAAACCCTAATCTAAAAATAAAAACCACCCAATAAACCCTTAAAAAAACCTAACACTAACCCCCGAAGATCCACTTACAGTTTTTAAAGACTGGACATCCATCCTTAACGTAGCCGGGAGAAGTCTTCATCCAAGCAGCAAGAAACCCTCAACGAAGCTGGGAGAAGTCTTCATCCAAGTGGCAAGAAGTCCTCAACGAAGACAGTAGAAGTCTTCATCCAAGGGGCAAGAAGTAGTCTTCCAGGCGGGCAGAAGTCTTCATCTAGATGGCATCTTCTATCTTCATCCTTCCGATACGGAGCGGCTCCATCATCAAGACATCCGGCGTGGAGCATCCTCTTCTTTCGATAGTCTCTGAAGAATGAGAGCTCAATCCTTTTGACTGATTGGATCAGCCAATAGGATTTTTTCACCTTTAATTCCGATTGGCTGATAGAATTCTATCAGCCAATAATAATTCAAGGGACGCCATCTTGGATGACGTCATTTAAAGGAACCTTCATTCTTCAGCGACCATCGAAAGAAGAGGATGCTCCGCGCTGGATGTCTTGAAGATGGAGCTGCTCCGCGTCGGAAGGATGAAGATAGAAGATGCCGTCTGGATGAAGACTTCTGCCCGCCTGGAAGACCACTTCTTGCCGCTTGGATGAAGACTTCTCCCGGTTTAGTTGAGGACTTCTTGCCACTTGGATGTAGACTTCTCCCGGCTTTGTTGAGGATGGATGTCCGGTCTTTAAAAACTGTAAGTGGATCGGGTTAGTGTTAGGTTTTTTTAAGGGTTTATTGGGTAGGTTTTATTTTTAGACTAGGGTTTGGGCTGAAAAAGAGCTAAATGCCCTTTTAAGGGCAATGCCCATCTAAATACCCTTTTCAGGGCAATGGGGAGCTTAGGTTTTTTAGATAGGATTTTATTTGGGGGGTTGGTTGTGTGGGTGGTGGGTTTTATTGTTGGGGGAAATTAGGAGGCCTCTCTTGTCACACTTTTTCACCCCCCTGTACTTGTGTCTTGCCATACTTGTATACTTTTGAGACTACTTACATTAAAGTATTTTTTGGATTTCAACTTTAGTGTGAGCCCGCCTGGTTTTTGCAGTGCCTGCCGCTCTCTTTCCTAATTTGACCTTTTGGGCGATCCTGAGTCATATCGCAGGCTACGGCACTCTCTCAGCCTTACTCATTGGAGGACTTCATGTAACTTTCACATTTGCCGGTTCCGGTTCCGGATGCAGCTACACCGCGCTCACCTCTGTTTTATTGTTGGGGGGTTGTTTGTATTTTTTTTACAGGTAAAAGAGCTGATTTCTTTGGGGCAATGCCCTGCAAAAGGCCCTTTTATGGGTTATTGGCAGTTTAGTTTAGGCTAGTGGGTTTTTTATTGGGGGGGGCTTTTTTATTTTGATAGGGCTATTAGATTAGGGGTAATTAGTTTCAATATTTGATAATTTCTTTTTTATTTTGTGTAATTTAGTGTTTATTTTTTTTTGGAATTTAGTTAATTGTATTTAATTAATGTAATGTATTTAATTGTAGTGTAAGGTTAGGTGTTAGTGTAAGACAGGTTAGGTTTTATTTCACAGGTAAATTTGTATTTATTTTAGCTAGGTAGTTAGTAAATAGTAAATTATTTTATTTACTAACTAGTCTACCTACTTGCATGTATAAATACAAACTTGCCTGTGAAATAAAAATAAAACCTAAGATAGCTACAATGTAACTATTAGTTATATTGTAGCTAGCTTAGGGTTTATTTTATAGGTAAGTATTTAGTTTTAAATATGAATTATTTAGGTATTAATTGTAATTTTTAAATAGATTTATTTTAATTATGTTAAAGTTAGTAAGTTAGACTTAGGGTTAGGTTTAGGGGTTAATACCTTTAATATAGTGGCGACAACGTTGGGGGCAGAAGATTAGGGGTTAATAAGTGTAGGTAGGTGGCGGCGATGTTAGGGACAGCAAATTAGGGGTTAATAATATTTAACTGTTTGCGATGCGGGAGTACGGCGGTTTAGGGGTTAATATGTTTATTATAGTGGTGGCAATGTCCGGAGCGGCAGATTAGAGGTTAATAATTATATTTTAGTGTTTGCGATGCGGGAGGACCTCCGTTTAGGGGTTAATAGGTAGTTTATGGGTGTAAGTGTACTTTTTAGCACTAACAGCAGTTATGAGTTTTATGTTATGGCTTTGTAACATGAAAGCCATAACTACTGAATTTCAGTTTACGGTACGGATCTTGTAGTTATAGGCTGTAGCGCTCACTTTTTGGCCGGCGCTATGGAAGTCCCATTGAAAAAGGAGTTTTTGAAAGCTGCTGTAGTTACGTTGCGTTACGGCCAAAAAAGTGTGCGGTACAGATATACCTGCAATACCAGCAGTAGTGAAAAAGCAGCGTTATGAGCGTTTTTCACTCATAACGCAAAATCGTCATCTAGCCAATAATTATTTGTAGCGTAAGTTATTTACTTTAGATGGGGAGCCCTTCCTATTAATATTATGCACATCGTTTTTAACGTTATAATAAATATCTTAAGTGAAACTAAAGTGGAAAAACAAAGTTTTTAAAGGGAATACAGCTTTATGTTGGATTCATTTCCACATAATTATCAAGATAAAAGATTCAATTTGTTTAATATAAAAAATATGGTGCTAGCATCTTTCTTTTTTATTGAAGATATTTCATACCTTTTTAGTACCTCTCTAGTATTTAATGGTTTTAGTCAATTTAAATCATGGTATAATCATAACTGCTCTAGAAAACATGCTGGGCAAATCACTGCTGTTGTGTATTAAAGTCAACAAGCTGTCTATCATTTATAATGTAAGTAAATGACATCTCTCTCACTAATGTAAAACAGAAATGTTTATATTTCCAGCATTGCTCATAAGGAAATGATACAGAAAGTCATTATTCTTTAACCTCTAGTAAATGCTGCAGCAAAGTTATTAAAAACAACAACAAGCTATGTTACTTACTATACTTAGGGCTAGAGTACAAGTGTCACTCTAATGATAGCGGCTAGGACTTGACTGCCCTAACATTAGTGCTTGACTTGATAGTACAAGTCCATGGTAATCCTGCTGTTAGTGCTCACCCGGGTCTCTAGCAAGAAGAGGATCAGGTTAGCGTAACAAAAATGTATGTAAATATTTAACGAATATTCAGTATTCATTTTGTTTTAAATTAAACGAATACCGAATAGTGCAGCCAATGAATAATCGGACAAACAAATTTTCCTGTAAATTCGTTACAGGGAATTTGACTGAAATGAAAATGTCTTGGCTGCAAGACATACATGCATACATACATACACATATATCACACATACAGTATTATGTACGCATACAAATATACACACACACACACACTCACCACACACACACACACCCACACACATAAATATATATTATAATATAGTATATATATATATATAATGTAGCATATAGAGGCAAAGCACTCCTGGTAAAGTTGATCAAGGCCTGTTGCGCCTGTTTGTGCCCAGGGTGAACTTCAAGACCCTATACCAGTGGAGAAAGGAAGGCACTCACTGGGTCTTTACAAAGAGAATATTAATATTTAATCCGTGACATTTCAGGTCCGCCCCCATTTGCAAACAGACATACAAAGGTAAAACAGTTCATACACACCCATTTTTTAACCCCTCAGAAACCCCAGTGCGGCCCTACTGACGGCGTAAATGGAGAGTGGGCATTCTCACGTGACTTGCGTTACGGTCCTCATCCTCACTGTAGCCATAGCAACCGGACCCTAAGTCAGCAGCACCTGTGACAAGGATGAAGAACATATGTGAACATATATTACAATATGGTAGAAGTAGAGGAACAGCCAATGGTTAACTGCAAAGAGGGCAAGCTAATGAGTATGATACATTTGCTGCTACCCTAAAAGTAGCATTTATGTTAATACGTATTCTTGCATAGTACAGAATCTTCCTTCTCTTACTGTAATGTATAGAGGAAAAAGGCGAAATAGAGCCCCATAAAGGGGACATAAAAATAAGGTAGTACTGACTAGAGCATATGCAAGGTATAATCTATAGGTCAATGCAGAATACTACCTTCCCTAAGTTATTAGTACACAAGTAGGTACAAATCCAACACTCCTGGGGCAATGGAGTAAATATACGACACATTTAGTCATACATGTGACTCTATACTTTATTGGGAACCTCATTGAACAGTAGGCTGATTGAAGCTGTTGCCAGTAAGAAACCAATTGACAAGATATCCTTATGTATGACCACCAATGGAAGCCTTGATTTAACTTCTCAGGGCATGTTTGGAATTAAACTACTTCAAATTTTAAAGAGAATACTACCTGCAGATCGCTGGGACGGCTATGGGGTCCAATGTGGCCCCCAGCCTACACGAATCTGTTCATGGCTGAACTGGAAACCATGGGCACTGACCTGTGGAGGGGAACAGAGGAAGTCCTACATGAATGGTTCGGTGAACTTAACAATGTGCACCCCACGGTAATAATTCAAACTAACTTATAACAGAGACACCGTGGATTTTCTGGATTTACTTATCTTTAAACAGGACAATAGGCTATCCCAGCACGCTATACAGTACAGTAATTCATTGCTGCATGCAACAAGCTGGTCATCCCCCAAGCTTGAAGAGAGCGCTGCCCATTTCCCAGTTCAAAAGAACTGTCAGAAATAATACAGACACAACCCTAAAAGATAAACAGTTACAAGAAATGGTGAGGAAATTTGCTAGAGGCTATTAGCAAAAACTACTCAATGATTCCAAAGATAGGGTAGCACATCTGACACAGAGAGTCTTTGAAACCCTATGAACGTAATAATAAGGATAGCAGAATGACGTTCATTACCACGTTTACTCTGTGCAAAGGGGATGTGATTGACACTATGAGGGACAATTGGACACTCCTAACAACAGATATAGATTTACTATTGTGTAACTTTGATCCACCTAGGGTGGGCTATCGAAGGGCGCACTCATTAAGAGACCAGCTGATCAAGACTGACCCTAGGAACTGCTATCTTAAAGAAACATGGTTGCAGAATAAACCTGGTTGTTACAGATGCCTGGGATGTACTACATGTGGCGGACTTACAACAGGCAACAGCTTCAGTCATCCCTACTGTACAAGGAGGTTCCCAATAAAGTATAGAGTCACATGTTCAAACTAAATTTGTCGTATATTTACTCCATAGCATTTGTGGGCTCTTTTATGTTGGTAAGACTGTGGACTAATCTCAGGACCAGATGGCGAATCATCGCTCTGAGATTAGGACTGCAATTGAAAAGGGGTCCTCAGAACAACCGGTGGTGAGGCACTTCGCCCAAGCAAAAACACTGTACCAAAGATTTGAAGTATATAATAATAGACCATGTACCCCCCCCCCCCATCATGAGGAGGTGATAGGGCCAAACTATTGGGCACTATGACAAACCAGGGGCTAAATGTGCACCTGGACTGGCACTGCTTCTTATGAGGCGGAGTTCAGCATTTTAAGCTCCTATAGTCAGCTATCCATATTAATTTAAATGTTATTGTTTTTTTTGGGACTTAATAATTAAACCAGGAGTGTGGGATTTTGTACCCAATTGTTACTAATAACTTAGGGGCAGGTGTATCCTGCATTGCCCTTTAGATTATACCTTGCATATGTCTAGTCAGTATATACCTATTTTCATGTCCCCTTTATGGGGCTCTATTCGCCTTTTTCCTCTATACATTACAGACAGTAAGAGCTGGGAAGATTCTGTACTATGCAAGAATACGTATTAACATAAATGTTACTTTTAGGTAGCAGCAAATGTATCATACTCATTAGCTTGCCCTCTTTGTAGTTAACCATTGCCTGTTCTGTACTTTCTGCCATATTGTAATATATGTTCACATATGTTTTATATGTCAAAGGCGCTGCTGACTTAGCGTCCGGTTGCTAGGGCTACAGGGAGGATGTAACCCAAATCACATGAGAGTGCCCACTTCCGGTTACGCCGTCAGTAGCGCTGACTGTGGTTCTGAGGGGTTCAAAAATGGTTGAGTAAATTGTTTTAACCTTTGTATGTCTGTTTGGGCGACCCCAAAACGTCATGGATTAAAAATGTAATTCTCTTTGTAAAGAACCTAGTGAGTGCCTTCCTTTCTCCGCTGGTATATATATATATATATATATATATATATACATACATTTTTTACCTCTATGTTAATAATTATGAAAAACATTTTTTTATGTTAAACTCTAAAAACATCTATACATAATGCACATTAATATAACAATAGACGCTATCCCAGATGTACATAAACACTCTTGTGGATATTTAAACGCTGCATTCCTTTTACCTGTTTGCTGTGATGTTTTAATAGAAGAATAAAGATTTGTTTTTTATGCATACAAGGAACCGACTGCTGCCCTCATCTTTTGGACTCTGCACATTAATATTAACTCCTATCAGTTTAGCTCACATGAATTGACTTAGATCTATCTTTCACTCCTCACATTTATTCCTTGGCTAAAGCCTGCCCGCTTTCAACCTTAAAAACATCTCTAAAATTAGACATTTCCTTACACAAGACACGACTAAGATTTGAATCCACTCTCTCATCCTTTCCCACCTCGACAACTGCAACTCCACCCTCTCTGGTCTCCCTAGCTGCCGCCTAGCTCCTTTACAATCCATAATGAATGCCTCTGCCAGGCTTATCTTCCTTAACACCCCTTAATGACCACAGCCCTTTTCCATTTTCTGTCCGTTTGGGACCAAGGCTATTTTTACATTTTTGCAGTGTTTGTGTTTAGCTGTAATTTTCCTCTTACTCATTTACTGTACCCACACATATTATATACCGTTTTTTCTCGCCATTAAATGGACTTTCTAAAGATATCATTATTTTCATCATATCTTATAATATACTATTAAAACATTTATAAAATATGAGGAAAAAATGGAAAAAAAACACACTTTTTCTAACTTTGACCCCCAAAATCTGTTACACATCTACAACCACCAAATAACACCCATGCTAAATAGTTTCTAAATTTTGTCCTGAGTTTAGAAATACCCAATGTTTACACGTTCTTTGTTTTTTTTCCAAGTTATAGGGCAATAAATACAAGTAGCACTTTGCTATTTCCAAACCACTTTTTTTCAAAATTAGTGCTAGTTACATTGGAACACTGATATCTTTCAGGAATCCATGAATATCCCTTGACATGTATATATATATATATTTATTTTTAGAAGACATCCCAAAGTATTGATCTAGGCACATTTTGGTATATTTTCATGGCACCATTTCACCGCCAAATGCGATCAAATAAAAAAAATTGTTCACATTTTCACAAATTTTTTCACAATACTTTAGGTTTCTCACTGAAATTATTTACAAACAACTTGTGCAATTATGGCATAAATGGTTGTAAATGCTTCTCTGGGATCCTCTTTGTTCACAAATAGTAGACATATATGGCTTTGGCGTTGCTTTTTCGTAATTATAAGGCTGCTAAATGCCACTAGCGCACCACACGTGTATTATGCCCAGCAGTGAAGGGGTTAATTAGGGAGCATGTAGGGAGCTTCTATGATTAATTTTAGCTTTAGTGTAGTGTAGTAGACAACCCCAAGTATTGATCTAGGCCCATCTTGGTATATTTCATGCCACCATTTCACCGCCAAATGTGATCAAATAAATAAAAAAACGTTAAATTTTTCACAATTTTAGGTTTCTCACTGAAATTATTTACAAACAAACTTGTGCAATTATGGCACACATGGTTGTAAATACTTCTCTGGGATCCCCTTTGTTCAGAAATAGCAGACATATATGGCTTTGGTGTTGCTTTTTGGTAATTATAAGGCTGCTAAATGCCGCTGCGCACCACATGTGTATTATGCCCAGCAGTGAAGGGGTTAATTAGGGAGCTTGTAGGGTTAATTTAGCTTTTAGTGTAGTGTAGTAGACAACCCAAAGTATTGATCTAGGCCCATTTTGGTATATTTCATGCCACCATTTCACCGTCAAATGCGATCAAATAAAAAAAATTGTTCCCTTTTTCACTAACTTTTTCACAAACTTTAGGTTTCTCACTGAAATTATTAACAAACAGCTTGTGCAATTATAGTACAAATGGTTGTAAATGCTTCTCTGGGATCCCCTTTGTTCAGAAGTAGCAGACATATATGCTTTGGCGTTGCTTTTTGGTAATTAGAAGGCCTCTAAATGCTGCTGCGCATCACACGTGTATTATGGCTAGCAGTGAAGGGCTTAATTAGGTAGCTTGTAGGGAGCTTGCAGGGTTAATTTTAGCTTTAGTGTAGAGATCAGCCTCCCACCTGACACATCACACCCCTGATCCCTCCCAACAGCTCTCTTCCATCCCCCCACCCCACAATTTGTCCCCCACCATCTTAAGTACTGGCAGAAAGTCTGCCAGTACTAAAATAAAGGTATCTTTTAATTTTTTTATTATTATTTTTAGCATGTTTACATATGCTGCTGTGTAGGATGTCCCCCTAGCCCATAACCTCCCTGATCCCCCCCCACAGCTCTCTAACCCCCCCTCCCTTTGCCTTATTGTGCACCATATTATTGGGTACTGGCAGCTGTCTGCCTGTACCCAGTTTGAAATCAAATACGTTTTTGTTTCTTTTTTTATTAAAAAAAAAAAAACTATTTTCTGTAGTGTAGCTGCCCCCCCCCACAACCCACAACCCTCTCCCAGATTGATCATTTTATTTATTTTGACCCCTCTCTCCCACTGAGTCTCTCCCACTACTTGTTCCATAGTGTAGGGTTCCCACCCGCACGCAACCCACTCTCGTGCACGCGCACAGCTCCTGTGCACGCGCATTCTGGCACGCACCCCACACGCGATCCCGCCCCCCCTCCTCCACTGATCGCCGCCCACCCGCCTCCCTGGATCAGCTCCCACCCACCAACGAACATGGCGATCAATGGCCGATGCAGAGAGGGCCACAGAGTGGCTCTCTCTGCATCGGACTGCTCAAAACTGTTATTGCAGGATGCCTCAATATCGAGACATCACTGCAATAACATAAAAGCGGCTTTCAAAGACCAACGATGTACGGGGTACGTCCTTGGTTGTTAACTGCATTTATTTGCAGGACGTACCCCATATGTCATTGGTCGTTAAGGGGTTAAACGTTGCTCTTCATCTGCCGCACCTCTCTGCCAATCCCTTTCCCTGGCTTCCTCTTGCCTCCAGGATTAATCATAAAATTCTCACTCTGACATACAAAGCCCTCAACTGCACTGGCTCCCCCTACATCTCAGACCTTGTCTCCAGATACTCTGCCTCCCATCCCCTTTGCTCTGCTCATGATCTCCTCCTCTCCTCCTCTCTTGTTACCCTCCTCACACTCCCGTTTACAGGACTTCTCCAGACTGGCTCCCATCTTGTGGAACTCTCTGCCTCGCTCCACAAGACTCCTACCTAGTTTTGAAAGCCTTCAAGCTTTAAGCTTTTGAAGACTCTACTATTCAGGGATGCCACCATACAACCTACACTAACCTTTCCTAACTCCATTAGTATCCTCTTAAACCCCTTAGCATGTAAGCCTATGAGTCCAGCTGTTTGTAGGTCACCTTCATAAGAGCAACCATCTGTAGGAACCCTCTACTCATTTGATCCCTATAAATGTTATCTTGTATACCACCTATGTTTATAACGCTGCAGAATCTGCTGGCGCTCTACAAATAACTGATGATAATAATAATAATGATGATTTTTTTCCACTCCTTATAAGTTTAGCACACATGCATGTGTGTTCAGCTCGACAGAAGTTACATTAAAAGGGACAAAAAAAAACAAACATTTTTCTTTGATGATTCAGATATGACATACAATTTTATAACACTTTCCAATTTACTTCTATTATCAAATTTTCTTTGTTTTCTTGTTATCCTTTGTATAAAAGAAGGAAGGTTAAGTTTAGGAGTGTGCACGTGTCTACAGCACTTTTGCAACAATGTTATACCTGAGCAAGAGCACTATTTCCTGTCATGTAGTGCTCCAAACCACTACCTATCTAGATATCTCTAAAAATTGTATTCTCTATCTGAATCATGAAAGAAAAAAAATTGGGTTTTATGTCCCTTTAGGGTTCACAATTTTTTTTAATTTCATATAAAATATTAAAAAATATATAATTATTAATAATTATTATGAAATATAATTAAATAATAGAATGATTTATGATAATTTGCAAGAAACGTTTATATTATTTTTATTTTAATTCATATTTTTCAATATTTTATATAAAACTAAAGACATAACACATCTTAACAGAACTCATGTTTGGTTTAGCGCATATGAAGACTAATTTTATTCCTGTCTACTTTAGCGCACATGTATGTGTGCTAATCCTGACAGCAGTTATATTAAAGGGATATGAAACCCCCCCCCAAAAAAAAAAAGTTTCAAATTCACTTCTATTATCAAATTTGTTTTGTTCCCCATTAAATTCTGTGTTGAATATATTTCTAAAAATGTGGGCTTCATATCCCTTTAAGGTGCATAATGTATTTATTAAAAAAAAATATTATTTAGAATTCTGAATAAAATATTTCTTATAGAAAATTATCAGATAGATTACAAGTTTTGAGCGCTATAGAAAATTAATGAACGCAACAAAAGTTGTGTTATTTAATCCCCTATAGCGCTGCCATTACAAGTTTTAAAAAAAACAGGCTTGTGCGGGTGATATGGCTGCGTTGAGCTCTATACCGCACCAAAAACAAGTGCTGTGTTTGACGTGCTTGTGCATGCTTCCCCATAGACATCAAAGGGGAGAGCGGGTCAGAAAAAAGTCTAACACCTGTGATCATGGAAAGAAAAGTTCCGTAATGCAGCCCTATTGATGTCTATGGGAAAAGAAAACTAACATCTAAACACCCCTAATATGCTGTTCCCGACATCGCCGCCACCTACATAATGTTATTAACCCCTAATCTGCCGCCCCCAATATCGCCGTCGCCTGCCTACAGTTATTAACCCCTAATCTGCTGCTCCCGATATCGCTGCCACCTAAATAAAACTATTAACCCCTAATCTGCCACTCCCGATATCACGGTCACTATACTAAAGTTATCAACCCCTATTCCGCCCACACCCCAACATCGCCGCAACTAAATAAAGTTATTAATCCTAAACTTCTCCCACATCACTACCACTAAATAAACCTATTAACCCTTAAACCACCAACCCCACACATCGCAAAAATCTAAATGAAACTATATTAACCCCTAGACCTAACCCTAATGTAACCCTAACCCCTAACGTAACCCTAACCCTAACACCTCCTAACTTTAACATAATTTAACTAGAGCTAAACTAAAGTTACAATTACTAACTAAATAATACCTATTTAAAACTAAAATATTGTAGCTTGCTTAGGTTTCATTTTTATTTTACAGGTAAGTTTGTATTTATTTTAACTAGGTAGTTAGTAAATAGTTAATAACTATTTACTAACTAGTCTACCTAGTTTAAATAAATACAAACTTACCTGTGAAATAAAACCTAACCTGCCTTACACTAAAACCTAACATTACAAAAAAAAAAAAATTACAAAAAATATAAAACGAAATGATCCAAAATAAAAAAGGATTACACCTAATCTAATATCCCTATCAAAATAAAAAGTCCACCCAAAATAAAAAAAAAAACTAGCCTATAATTAACTACCAATGGCCCTTAAAAGGGCCTTTTGTGGGGCATTTGCCCCAAAGATATCAGCTCTTTTACCTATAAAAAAACACAAAGACCTCCGCAACAGTAAAACCCACCACCCAACCAACCCCCCAAAATAAGAAACCCTATCTAAAAAAACCTAAGCTCCCCATTGCTCTGAAAAGGACATTTGTATGGGCATTGCCTTTAAAAGGGAATTTAGCTCTTTTACTGCCCAAACCCTAAACTACAAAAAAAAAAAACACCCAAAAAAACTTTAAAAAAGCCTAACACTAACCCCCGACAATCGACGTACAGTTTTTGAAGTCCCGCTTGAACGATCTTCATCCCGGAGTTGAATTTCATCCAGACGGCCTCTTCAATCTTCATCCCGGCATTACAGTCCTGATCCAAGCGGTGAGAAGTCTTCATCCAGGCGGCCTCTTTAATCTTCATCCAGGCGGCATCTTCTATGGGTTTTACTGTTGGGGGGTCTTTGTGTTTTTTTTTTCCACAGGTAAAAGAGCTGATATCTTTGGGGCAATGCCCCACAAAAGGCCCTTATAAAGGCCCATTTATAGTTTATTGTAGGCTAGGTTTTTTTTTTTATTTTGGGTGAGCTTTTTTATTTTTTTAAGGCTATTAGCTTAGGTGTAATTCTTTTTTATTTTGGATAATTTCGTTTGTTATTTTCCGTAATTTAGTGTTTGTTATTTTTTTGTAACTTAGTATTTTTTTATTTTTTTATTTAGATACTTTGTAATATTTAGAGTAGTGTTAGGATTTTTTAATGTGTAGTTTAGATTTATTTAATTGGTAGTTTAAACTTACGGCTAGATTACAAGTTTTTGTCGGTAAGGCTTGCGGGGCTAACAAGCCTTTTTTTCCCCACCGCTCCTTTAAGGACAACGCTGGTATTACAGGTTTTTTTTTAAACCTGGCGTTAGCTGCAAAGGTGAGCATAGAGCAGAATTTAGCTCCACATCTCACCTCAATACCAGCATTGCTTAAGTCAGCGGTAATCTGGCAAAATGTGCTTGTGCACGATTTCCCAATAGAAATCAATGGGGCTGAGCTGGCTGAAAAAAAACCCTACACCTGCAAAAAAGCAGCGTCCAGCTCCTAACGCAGCCCCATTGATTCCTATGGGGAAATGAATTTTATGTCTACACCTAACACCCTAACATGAACCCCGAGTCTAAACACCCCTAATATTACACTTATTAAGTCTACCCCCCTAACTTAAATATAATTTAAATTAAACTAAATAAATTTAACATAATTAAATAAATTAATCCTATTTAAAAATAAATACTTACCGATAAAATAAACACTAAGCTAGCTACAATATAACTAATAGTTACATTGTAGCTATTTTAGGATTTATATTTATTTTACAGGCAACTTTGTATTTATTTTAACTAGGTAGAATAGTTATTAAATAGTTATTAACTATTTAATAACTTCCTAGTTAAAATAAATACAAATATACCTGTAAAATAAAACCTAACCTAAGTTACAATTACACCTAACACTACACTATAATTAAATTAATTCCCTAAACTAACTACAATTAATTACAATTAAATTTAATAAACTAAATTACAAAAAAAACCAAAACACTAAATTACAGAAAAAAAAAGAATTACAAGAATTTTAAACTAATCACACCTAATCTAATCCCCCTAATAAAATAAAAAAGCCCACCAAAATAATAAAATTCCCTACCCTATACTAAATTACAAATAGCCCTTAAAAGGGCCTTTTGCGGGTCATTGCCCCAAAGTAATCAGCTCTTTCACCTGTAAAAAAAATACAATACCCCCAACATTAAAACCCACCACCCACACACCCAACTCTACTCTAAAACCCACCCAACCCTACTCTAAAACCCACCCAATCCCCCCTTAAAAAAAGCCTAACACTACCCCCCTGAAGATCTCCCTACCTTGAGCCGTCTTCACCCAGCCGAGCACAAGTGGACCTCCAGAGGGGCAGAAGTCTTCATTCGATCCGGGCAGAAGAGGTCCTCCAAGCAGCAGAAGTCTTCATCCAAGCGGCATCTTCTATCTTCATCCATCCGGAGCGGGTCCATCTTCAATCCAGCCGACGCGGAGACATCCTCTTCAAACGACGTCCTAACACTGAATGAAGGTTCCTTTAAATGACGTCATCCAAGATGGCATCCCTTGAATTCCAATTGGCTGATAGGATTCTATCAGCCAATCGAAATTAAGGTAGGAAAAATCCTATTGTCTGATCCAATCAGCCAATAGAATGCAAGCTCAATCCTATTGGCTGATCCAATAAGCCAATAGGATTTTTCCTACCTTAATTATGATTGGCTGATAGAATCCTATCAGACAATCAGAATTCAAGGGACGCCATCTTGGATGACGTCATTTAAAGGAACCTTCATTCAGTGTTAGGACGTTGTTTGAAGAGGATGGCTCAGCGTCGGCTGGATTGAAGATGGACCCGCTCCGCTCCGGATGGATGAAGATAGAAGATGCCGCTTGGATGAAGACTTCTGCCACTTGGAGGACCTCTTCTGCCCGGATCGGATGAAGACTTCTGCCCCTCTGGAGGTCCACTTGTGCCCGGCTGGGTGAAGACGGCTCAAAGTAGGGAGATCTTCAGGGGGGGTAGTGTTAGTTTTTTTTAAGGGGGGATTGGGTGGGTTTTAGAGTAGGGTTGGGTGTGTGGGTGGTGGGTTTTAATGTTGGGGGGGATATTGTATTTTTTTTACAGGTGAAAGAGCTGATTACTTTGGGGCAATGCCACGCAAAAAGGCCCTTTTAAGGGCTATTTGTAATTTAGTATAGGGTAGGGAATTTTATTATTTTGGGGGGCTTTTTTATTTTCTTAGGGGGATTAGATTAGGTGTAATTAGTTTAAAATTCTTGTAATTCTTTTTTTTTCCCTGTAATTTAGTGGGGGTTTTTTTTCCGTAATTTAGTTTATTTAATTTAATTGTAATTAATTGTAGGTAGTTTAGGTAATTAGTTTAATGATAGTGTAATTCTAACTTAGGTTAGGATTTATTTTACAGGTAATTGTGTACTTATTTTAGCTAGGTAGTTATTAAATAGTTAATAACTATTTAATAACTATTGTACCTAGTTAAAATAAATACAAAGTTGCCTGTAAAATAAATATAAAATCCTAAGCTAGCTACAATGTAACTATTAGTTATATTGTTGCTAACTTAGGGTTTATTTTATAGGTAAGTATTTAGTTTTAAATAGGATTAATTTATTTATTCAATTCCTCCTGTATGTGTTTGTAAATTCTGTCCTGTCTCTTAGTCTTAGAAGTTTTATACTATTGTTTCATTTAAATGATCTGTATCCATGGACAGCGCTGCGGAATATGATGGAGCTTCATAAATAAAGTATAATAATAATAATAATAAATGTTAAATTTATTTCGTTTAATTTAAATTATATTTAAGTTAGGGTGGTTAGGGTTAGGGTTAGACTTAGGTTTAGGGGTTAATACCTTTAATATAGTAGAAGCAACGTTGGGGGTGGCAGATTAGGGGTTAATAAATGTAAGTAGGTGTCGGCGATGTTAGGGATGGCAGATTAGGGGTTAATAAAATTTAACTAGTGTTTGCGAGGCGGGAGTGCAGCGGTTTAGGGGTTAATATATTTATGTAAGTTGCGGCGATGTCTGATCGGCAGATTAGGGGTTAATATATTTATTAAAGTGTTTCCGATGTGGGGGGGGCCTCGGTTTAGGGGTTAATAGGTAGTTTATGGGTGTTAGTGTACTTTTAGCACTTTAGTTAAGAGTTTTATGTTCCGGTGTTAGCCCATAAAACTCTTAACTACTGACTTTTAAATGCGGTAGGAGTCTTGACAGGAGAGGGTCTACTGCTCACTTCTTCCAAGACTCGTAATATCGGCCTTAGGCAAATCCCATTAAAAAGATAGGATACGCAATTGACATAAGTGGATTTGCGGTAGCCTCGAGTCGCAGAAGAAAAGTGAGTGGTGAGCCTGTACCTGCCAGACTCGTAATACCAGCGGGCGTTAAAAAGCAGTGTTGGGACCTCTCAACGCTGCTTTTTAAGGCTAACCCCAAACTCGTAATCTAGGCGTTAGTTTTTTTAATTTGACAGGTAAATTTTAATTTAAGATATGGAAATTGTAATTTTTATATAAAGTTAGGGGTGCGTTAGGTTTAGGGGTGAATAGTTTAATTGATTTTATTCCGATGTGGGGGGCTTTCGGTTTAGGGGTTAATAGTTTAGCATATTTAGTTGTGGGGGGCTTGGGGTTTAGGGGTTAATAGGTTTATTATAGTGGCGGTGGTGTAGGGCTTAATAACTTTAGTATAGTGGGGGCGATGAAGGTGGATGGCAGATTAGGGGTTAATTATATTTTCAATAGTGTTTGCGATGTGGGAGGGCAGCGGTTTAGGGGTTAATAATTTTATTATAGTGGCGACAAAGTCAGGGTGCGGCGGAATAGGGGGTTAATATTTTTTAAAAGTGGCGGCGATATCGGGAGTGCAGATTAGGGGTTAATAAATTTATTATAGTGTTTGCAATGTTGGAGTGCCTCGGTTTAGGGGTAAATAGGTAGTTTATGGGTGTAAGTGTACTTTTTAACACATTAGTTATGAGTTTTATGTTACAGATTTGCAGTGTAAAACTCATAACTACTGACTTTAGATGGAGGTACGGATCTTGTCATTTTAGACTGTAACGCCGTTTTTTTTTTAGCCAGAACGCAAAACTCGTAATACCAGCGCATCATTTTTAAGAGTGCGGTACTGACATTGCGTTACAGGCTAAAAGGCTTGTGGTACAGCTATACTGACAACACTTGTAATGGCTGTGATTGGGAAAATGATGCGTTATGGGCCACAACGCTGCTATTTGACTCATAATGCACAACTCGTAATCTAGCTGATTATGATTTATTAAAATGTTTAAGAATCTATAAAAATTATTCAGCTAGATTACAAGTTATGTTTTATGACTCAAATTGTAGTGTTAAGGCCATAATAACGCATCAATTTCCATAACGCAGCAATTACAAGTTTGCAAAAACCTCCATAGCACAACAAAAATCCCCATCTACGCACAAATCCATAACGCTTTCAAAGACCAGTAGTTATTGATATATTGCAACCAAAAACCTTCACTAATCACTTCAAAAATATTATACAAAGTACACGAACACTCATACAAACACTGTACGATAAAGTAATTTTTAATAAAATATTTTTTAAAAAAAATTATAACGGGTCAAAGATACGAGATCTCGGGTGTTAGAAAAAAATTGCACACAAAGCCATTTTACATTGATTCACATAGACATACATGGACATACACTCATTTAGCTACATCTCCGTACAAATATCATCACATACATACATAATTATCTACATACAAAAAATATACAGCAGATTACTTACACAAAACATGTTTTAAATATGATATTATCACGATTTCATGTACTATTTCCCAGAATGACATGACGTCACTCACATAGCGCTCAACAGGAGTGTTGGATTTTTTTTTTCTATTTCTCTCACCTATTGACTTCTATGGGGAATATTTGCTTGTGCAGGCGATCGGCCTCTTTCCGTAACGCACAAGATAATTTTCTCTTTTTAAACACGTAATACTGGCGGTCTACGGTTTGCGCCAATTAATTATTGCGTAGGTCCCACAATGACAAATAGATCACAAAATATACTATTTGGCACTGTAGCTATGTGTTTTACATGTGTGAACAATCAGTACAAGGTCAAAATCATTTAGGAAATTACATTACATCAAGTATAAATCACTATCAATTGTATCATCACAAATAGGAAATCATTTTCAAGAATTAACACATATTTAAAGGGACATAAAACACCATTTTTATATTTCATGATTCAGAAAGCGTATGCAATTTTAAACAGTTTTCTCATTTACTTCTATTATATTATTAGTTTTTTTCTCTTCATATCCTTTGACGAACAGCATATCTAGGTAGGCTCAGTAACTGATGATTGGAGGCTGTACATAGATGCCTCGGATGATTGGCTTACCCATGTGCATTGCTATTTCTTCAACAAAGGATATATAAATAATGAAGCTCATAGTATAGATCATAGAAGTACATTGGAATGTTGTTTAAAATTGTATTCTCTGTCTGAATCATGAAAGATAAATTATGGCTTTAGTGTCCCTTTAAAAGCAGGATTTAAACATAATATACCATTCAGAATTTCATCTAATTGAAATATATCATTAGAAAATATTTTATTTGTCGCTTTTTTGGAAGGAACAAAAATGCTATACTGCTTTATGTAAATGAACATGTGTGGGAGAGAATCACAATACATACATATATGTACATTCCACACATCACACAACAAAACACACATTTATCTTTTTAATCATCACACAATAATAATGTTGCAAAGTAGAACAAAGAAGAAAACAAGAGAACAAAGATTTGGAAAGTAGACAGACATGTAGCTAATATGATGCCATCATTCTAATCTTCAACCATACAGAGTATAGCATTCGGACTTTACTGCCTCTTTAATCAGTTTCTCACTCAATATTACATATACGTAGAAGAGGGGTTTGTAAGATCTTCATTATTATGGCGATTTTAATGTTACACGTAAAATATTGAAATCTCGCCAATCACTTATATATATAATATTATATATGTCAGCCGTTGCTTTATCGTTTTGCCACAATATTGCAGCAACATTGCTCAATCAGATTCTATGCCATGTCTATGCACACATTATAGACAATTATGCACTTTGAATAATGTTAGTGTGGACTTGTGGTTTTTAATATAACATCGCGTTTAATAAGTATTTGTTACGCATATGAACAAACATTATGAAGATACACTGTATATGTTATCTTATACACTTTAACACTTTCACATTACAATTTAATGGGGAAAAACAAAATTTCCACAAACACAAAAAAAACACGCCCACTTTGAAAGCATCCGCACCACTCTGATACAATCAAGTGTACACCTTCCCTCGATCCAACCTCCCCATACAACTATCGCCCTATTTCTCTACTCCCTCTTGCCTCAAAGCTCCTCAAAAAGCTAGTATATGCATGTCTTTCCCATTTCCTTACACTAAACTCTCTTCTTGACCCACTGCAATCTGGATTTCGTCCCTTTCACTCTACAGAGACAGAAATTGTCAAGGTTACTAATGGCCTACTTACAGCAAAATCCAAAGGCCACTTCCCTCTGCTTATCCTCTTTGACCTGTCTGCAGCCTTTGACACTGTTGACCACCCTCTTTGGCTCCAAACCCCCCAATCCTTCGGCATGTGTGACACAGCTCTCTCATGGTTCTCTTCCTATCTGACTAACTGTACATTTAGTGTAGCCTTCTCCGGAGCATCCTCTGTCCCGTTACCACTTTTTGTTGGGGTACCTCAAGGCACTGTCCTCGGTCCCCTTCTCTTTTCAATCTACATGTCATCACTAGGTTCCTTAATAAAGTCCCATGGGTTTCAATATCATTTGTATGCTGATGACATCCAAATCTACCTCTCTGCACCAGACCTACCTCCTTCCCTACTAACCCGTGTCACTAACTGTCTTTCTCATATCTCATCTTGGATGTCCCCTCACTACCTTAAGCTAAATCTCTCCAAAACTGAACTCCTTATTTCCCCCCCTCTTCCAATATCTCCACCCCCAAATTTTCTATAAGTGTTGCTAATCCATCATTACCCCTACCCTGCATGCCTGATGTCTCGGGGTCACACTTGACTCAGACCTTTTGTTCACTCCTCACATTCAGTCCTTGGCTAAAGCCTGCTGCTTCCAGCTGCTTCCAGGTTAAAAACATCTCTAAAATTAGACATTTCCTTACACAAGACACAATTAAGATTTTAATCCACTCTCTCATCCTTTACCGCCTCGACTACTGTAACTCTGTCCTCTCTGGTCTACCTAGCTGCTGCATAGCTCCTTTACAATCCATTATGAATGCCTCTGCCAGGCTCATCTTCCTTACACGTCACTCTTCATCTGCTGCACCTCTCTGCCAATCCCTTCACTAGATTCCTCTTGCCTCTAGGATTAAACGCAAAATCCTCACTCTGACATACAAAGCCACAACTGCACTGCTCCACCCTACATTTCAGAATTTGTGTCCAAATACTCTCCCTCCTGCCCCCTTCGATCTGCTCATGATCTCCTCCTCTCCTCCTTGTTACTTCCTCACATTACTGTTTACAGAACTTCTCCAGACTGGCCCCCATCTTGTGGAACTCCCTGCCTCGCTCCACAAGACTCTCCCCTAGTTTTTCAGCTTCAAGCACTCCCTTAAGACTCTACTATTCAGGGATGCATACAACATACACTAACCTTTCATACTCCATTGCTTTCCCATTGAACCCCTTAGAATGTAAGCCTATGAGCCCAGCTGTTTGCAGATCGCCTTCATAAGAGCCGACTACAACAGTGAAACTCTCGGCAGGGCCCTCTACCAACTTGATCCCTACAAAAGTTATCCTGTATACCGACTATGTTCACAGCGCTGCGGAATCTGTTGGCGCTCTACAAATACCTGATAATAATAATAATACTACAATCAGTAATCATTACAAACACGCTACCATTGGACATTTTGCAATATAAATCACCCAAACACCATGGTCAATACTTCCCTCATGACCGACATTGTATCAGATCGCTTTTGTGTGTTTGAATACCTTGTTACTCACTTCGTGTTTGCTCTGCTATTTGGCTTGTGCTGCTTGACTCTGCAAATATGGACAACCCCCAGTTAGATTGTGTTGGTGCTGTTGGACAAGTTATGTACAACAGACACAGGTGTGCCCGGTGCCTCGAAGAGCTCATCCTGTTCACCTTGGATAACATGAGCAATGCCGAGGTTTTTGACAAGTATCGGCTCAATAGACAGCAGCTGTATGATGTACTAAGACCTTATCTGGAGCCCCGCAGACCTATGCGCACTGCTATTCCTGGCATGTCCAAGATGCTTTGCTGCATACATGTCCTGGCGTCCGGAAGCTTTCAATCCGCAGAGAGTTACTTGTCCGGTATGTCTCAAGGCACCTTCTCTATGGTTTTTGAAAAGTTTCTGACTGCCATGAAAATAATTTGTAGGCTTTCCGTAGGAGTCCCACAAAATGAGGACGATTGGAGACACCTCAAGAGGGAAATGTCAAATGTTTTGGGAGCAATAGATTGCACCCATATTGCTCTGCGGGCTCCAGCCGAAGAGGGTCCTTTCCGAAATTGCAAACAATTTCATAGTTTGAACGTGCGACACACGGATGCAAATTATGAACGTGTTTGCGTATTTCCGGGCCACCAGTCACAACGCATGTATCCTCAGACAGTCCTCACTCTGGCAACAGTTTGAGGACAGACAGTTTCCCCACGGATGGCTCGTTGGTGAGTACTTGTGCACAGCATGGTTAAGAAGTTAGACAATTGCCACTGTAATGTTCTCAAACAGTTGTGTTTGTGTAATGTGCAAAATGTGCAGATATAGAATGATGTTTAACCATTTAATTGTCTTTCAGCAAATGTCTAGGTTTATATAAACAGATATGTAGCAGGTCATAGCTAAAATGTTCAGATATAGAATGAGGTTTAAGCATTTAATTGTCTCTTTCAGCAAATGTCTAGTTTTAGCTCCAAAGAGATATGTAGCAGGTCGTAGCTAAAATGTGAAGATATAGGGGGATATTTTTCAAAGCGTCAACTGACAATTCACTGGAAATTGGAATCCCACATCGTATTTGATGCGAGATTGATCCGCTGTTGTTAACAAAAAGTCAAGATCGTCAAATGTTGAAATGTGTGACAAAATATATGCTCCCGCAATCTCAATCAGACGCAGATCGATGCTTGCGTCATTACAGATGTTTTAAATTCACATTCGACTCTATTTAACCCTTTTCCCAATTTATCAAACATTTAACAAGTAGGCTCGCTTCTATTCCGAAGCAGCATACCTAGTTTTCAAACCGCCACCTTTGAGGCCGCGGATGCCGTAGAAATCAATAGGAGTCTGAAAACACAAAAAGCTTATGTTCGATGCTGCAAGAGAAGGAAGCATATTACATAATAAAAGTAAATTAGAAACTTTGTTAAAATTATATACCCTTTTTAAATCAAACAATATTATTGCTCCACATTTGGTGCACTAGTAGATATAGGGATACAAATACATTACTACTTATGGATTATATTACATCTTTGTCTCTCATTACAAAGCAAGGGGACAATATTATTTCTCCAAATTTGGTGCAAAGTTTTAAATAGATATATAGATAAAAATGAAAAAAATACCCAACATAATATAGCTAACTTCCTTTTTATTTTTTTGATAAATCTATTTGCATAATGTTTAAGGCATATAATACAAGTTCCACTCTCCACTTCGAACCAAATTTGACGCAACATTTTTCGCACCAATTATGACGCAAACTCTTAAACCCACACACTAGTGAATTTTTCAACCACTTTTGATTGGAATATGCATAATCATATGATTTATGACATCAGCTATCCCTAACAAATCAAATTGCTCGATACTTGTGTCATTGATAACTCATCAGAACTTGTAAGTGACATTTGTTACATTGTGCATTATACTTTGAAAATATGTATATGTGAAATTAGTATTAAAGTTAAACTTTTATGCTGACATTAGGACACACAGGCCTCTAGTTATCAACGTGTCTACTTACCTGCCATCGCCGGCCCCAATACGCCCGCCTAAGCTCCCCTCACATCGCCTCCGCGGACCTGAATACGCTCGCCAAAGTTATCAATAAAGCTGTCCAAAAGCCGCGCACCAAGTACGGGGCGATGATGAGCAGCGGACTGTGATAGTTATCACTCATCCGATCTCGCTGCTGTTCGGCTTTTTCCCAGCTTTATTGATAAGCTGTCACTAAGCTAGTACAGCTTGTGACTATACCTGCTAGAGAAGCAGGTTAGTCAATCAAAAAGGAATGCTTACATACACTGATATGACGTTACGTTAACTGATTTCACAGCCTTATGTGCTGCTTCTATACTGACAGGATTGAGCACCAGCTAATACAAACGCTTCAAAGGATCAGCCTGTAAACTATGTTTTAGAATTAATCAAGCTACACAGCGACTCATATATTTGCACAAACTTTATATTTCCAGTGAATAATCACTAGCCCTACATTTGGGGGCACTATATAATTAAGTGATCGGCAGTAGTCATATATGTATTTAGCATAAGAAATTACGGTGTGTAAAAACGGTTAACTAATCAATAAATAACTTTGAAGGAAATCTATTGCACATCCTGCAGTATTACTTATATTATTCTAGGTATTACTCATAAGGACAATGAGTAAGTTTGTGTCATTCAATATCATAACCAGTGTTATTTCACGGAGCAGTTAGCCACCAATTAAATATATAATTACATCTATAGATATTAAACTGCTTTGAGATTTACAAACTACATTTAGGTGTTTTAATATAATTCTCTCACGCAGTAGATTACTTTTATCTGCTATCTGCAAGTCACCACTACTGGGTGTACACAATATTATTCTTTGTACCTAGAAATATTAGCAGCCTAATGGCTAGATTTAGAGTTGGGCGGTAGCCGTGAAAACCAGCGGGTGAAAACCGCCCTCTGGTATTTGGAGTCAGTCAGGAAAATACCTACAATTATCTACAATTAAACCTAACACTACACTATCAATAAATTAATTAAATACAATATCTACAAATAAATACAATGAAATAAACTAACTAAAGTACAAAAAATAAAAAAGAACTAAGTTACAAAAAATAAAAAAATATTTACAAACATTAGAAAAATATTACAACAATGTTAAACTAATTACTCCTACTCTAAGCCCCCTAATAAAATAAGAAAGACCCCCAAAATAAAAAAATGCCCTACCCTATTCTAAAATTAAAATAGAAAAGCTCTTACCTTACCAGCCCTGAAAAGGGCCCTTTGCGGGGCATGCCCCAAAGAATTCAGCTCTTTTGCCTGTAAAAAAAACATACAATACCCCCCCCAACATTACAAACCCACCACCCACATACCCCTAATCTAACCCAAACCCCCCTTAAATAAACCTAACACTAAGCCCCTGAAGATCTCCCTACCTTTTCTTCACCTCACCGGGTTCAGCGATCGGTCCAGAAGAGGGTCCGAAGCCTTGATCCAAGCGGCAGCTGAAGAACTCCATCATCGGGCTGAAGTCGGAAGTCCATCATCGGGATGAAGTCTTCTATCAAGCCGCATCTTCAATCTTCTTTCTTCCGGAGCGGAGCGGAGCCATCTTCTTCCCAGCCGACGCGGATCCAACCTCTTCAAGCAACGCCTACTCGCCGAATGACGGTTCCTTTAAATGACATCATCCAAGATGGCGTCCCTCGAATTCTGATTGGCTGATAGGATTCTATCAGCCAATCGGAATTAAGGTAGGAATATTCTGATAGGCTGATGGAATCAGCCAATCAGATTCAAGTTCAATCCGATTGGCTGATCCAATCAGCCAATCAGATTGAGCTCGCATTCTATTGGCTGTTCTGATCGGATTGAACTTGAATCTGATTGGCTGATTCCATCAGCCAATCAGAATATTCCTACCTTAATTTCGATTGGCTGATAGAATCCTATCAGCCAATCGGAATCGAGGGATGCCATCTTGGATGACGTCATTTAAAGGAACCGTCATTCGGCGAGTAGGCGTCGTTAGAAGAGGATGGATCCGCGTCGGCTGGGAAGAAGATGCCTCCGCTCCGCTCTGTAAGAAAGAAGATTGAAGATGCTGCTTGATAGAAGACTTCATCCCGATGATGGACTTCCGACTTCAGCCCGATGATGGAGTTCTTCAGCTGCCGCTTGGATCAAGGCTTCGGACCCTCTTCTGGACCGATCGCTGAACCCGGTGAGGTGAAGACAAGGTAGGGAGATCTTCAGGGGCTTAGTGTTAGGTTTATTTAAGGGGGGTTTGGGTTAGATTATTGGTATGTGGGTGGTGGGTTGTAATGTTGGGGGGGGGGTATTGTATGTGTTTTTTTTACAGGCAAAAGAGCTGAATTCTTTGGGGCATGCCCCGCAAAGGGCCCTTTTCAGGGCTGGTAAGGTAAAAGAGCTTTGAACTTTTTTAATTTAGAATAGGGTAGGGCATTTTTTTTATTTTGGGGGTCTTTGTTATTTTATTAGGGGGCTTAGAGTAGGTGTAATTAGTTTAAAATTGTTGTAATATTTTTCTAATGTTTGTAAATATTTTTTTAGTTTTTGTAACTTAGTTCTTTTTTATTTTTTGTACTTTAGTTAGTTTATTTCATTGTATTTATTTGTAGATATTGTATTTAATTAATTTATTGATAGTGTAGTGTTAGGTTTAATTGTAGATAATTGTAGGTATTGTATTTAATTAATTTATTGATAGTGTAGTGTTAGGTTTAATTGTAACTTAGGTTAGGATTTATTTTACAGGTAATTTTGTAATTATTTTAACTATTTTAGCTATTAAATAGTTCTTAACTATTTAATAGCTATTGTACCTGGTTAAAATAAATATAAAGTTGCCTGTAAAATAAATATTAATCCTAAAATAGCTATAATATAATTATAATTTATATTGTAGCTATAGTAGGGTTTATTTTACAGGTAAGTATTTAGCTTTAAATAGGAATAATTTATTTAATAAGAGTTAATTTATTTCGTTAGATAAAAATTATATTTAACTTAGGGGGGTGTTAGTGTTAGGGTTAGACTTAGATTTAGGGGTTAATCCATTTAATACAGTAGCGGCGAGATTCGGTCGGCAGATTAGGGGTTAATAATTGAAGTTAGGTGTCGGCGATGTTAGGGAGGGCAGATTAGGGGTTAATACTATTTATTATAGGGTTATTGAGGCGGGAGTGAGGCGGATTAGGGGTTAATAACTTTATTATAGTAGCGGTGAGGTGCGGTCGGCAGATTAGGGGTTAATTATTGTAGGTAGCTGGCGGCGACGTTGTGGGGGGCAGATTACTGGTTAATAAATATAATATAGGGGTCGGCGGTGTTAGGGGCAGCAGATTAGGGGTACATAGGGATAATGTAGGTAGCAGCGGTTTACGGAGCGGCAGATTAGGGGTTAAAAAAAAATATGCAGGGGTCAGCGATAGCGGAGGTGGCAGATTAGGGGTTAATTAGTGTAAGATTAGGGGTGTTTAGACTCGGGGTACATATTAGGGTGTTAGGTGCAGACGTAGGAAGTGTTTCCCCATAGAAAACAATGGGGCTGCGTTAGGAGCTGAACGCTGCTTTTTTTGCAGGTGTTAGGTTTTTTTTCAGCTCAAATGGCCCCATTGTTTTCTATGGGAGAATCGTGCACAAGCACGTTTTTTAAGATGTCCGCGTCCGTAAGCAACGCTGGTATTTAGAGTTGCAGTGGCGTTAAATTATGCTCTACGCTCCCTTTTTGGAGCCTAAAGCAGCCATTCTGTGAACTCTAAATACCAGCGGTATTTAAAAGGTGCGGGAGAAAAAAAGCATGCGTAGCTAACGCACCCCTTTGGCCGCAGAACTCTAAATCTAGCAGTAAGGTTGGTATAGGATAACATTAAGGGTACCATCTTATACTTATATCTTTTTGGGACACCTTTACCCTTTAATTTCAGCATGTATAAGTGTGGATTATATCCAACTCCCTTCATAAGCCACGTAGCAACTTCTGAGCTCAAGCACAGATTAATTATATATAGATTTCAATATATATGAGTATAACAATTTAGACACTATTAAGAGCAAAACATGCCCAATACTGGACTTTTGTGATTTATAATAACTCTTTAGTTAATTTCTCATTGAAATCTATTGCTTTTAGCGGTACACAGATCTGTTGTAATTCCTAAGCACAAATAGCATATGCTGAATATTCACAAAACACAGGGAGTGTGTTTTTAACTTTTCAGGGCAGCATAATCATCCACAATAAGCTGTCTTTTTTTAAGTGATATCAATAAAGGTTAAATTTTAATACTTTATACTTTTTGTTTTTCAAGGCACAGTAATCATGATTCAATAACTAATAAAGATATCATATCAGTGTATATAAGCATTCCTTTTTGATTGACTAACCTGCTTCTCTAGCAGGTATAGTCACAAGCTGTACTAGATTGTATCATTTATGCTTACGCACTGCTCCTTAAGGCCTAGATTTGGAGTTTGGCGGTAGAAGGGCTGTTAACGCTCCGCGGGTTTTTTTCTGGCCGCACCATAAATTTAACTCTGGTATCGAGAGTTCAAACAAATGCTGCGTTAGGCTCCAAAAAAGGAGCGTAGAGCATATTTACCGCAAATGCAACTCTCGATACCAGAGTTGCTTACGGACGCGGCCGGCATCAAAAACGTGCTCGTGCACGATTCTCCCATAGGAAACAATGGGGCAGTTTGAGCTGAAAAAAAACCTAACACCTGCAAAAAAGCAGCGTTCAGCTCTTAACGCAGCCCCATTGTTTGCTATGGGGAAACACTTCCTACGTCTGCACCTAACACTCTAACATGTACCCCGAGTCTAAACACCCCTAACCTTACACTTATTAACCCCTAATCTGCCGCCCCCGCTATCGCTGACCCCTGCATTACACTTTTAACACCTAATCTGCCGCTCCGTAAACCGCCGCCACCTACGTTATCCCTATGTACCCCTAATCTGCTGCCCTAACATCGCCGACCCCTATGTTATATTTATTAACCCCTAATCTGCCCCCCACAACGTCGCCAACACCTGCCTACACTTATTAACCCCTAATCTGCCGAGCGGACCTGAGCGCTACTATAATAAAGTTATTAACCCCTAATCCGCCTCACTAACCCTATCATAAATAGTATTAACCCCTAATCTGCCCTCCCTAACATCGCCGACACCTACCTTCAATTATTAACCCCTAATCTGCCGACCGGAGCTCACCGCTATTCTAATAAATGTATTAACCCCTAAAGCTAAGTCTAACCCTAACACTAACACCCCCCTAAGTTAAATATAATTTTTATCTAACGAAATAAATTAACTCTTATTAAATAAATGATTCCTATTTAAAGCTAAATACTTACCTGTAAAATAAATCCTAATATAGCTACAATATAAATTATAATTATATTATAGCTATTTTAGGATTAATATTTATTTTACAGGCAACTTTGTAATTATTTTAACCAGGTACAATAGCTATTAAATAGTTAAGAACTATTTAATAGTTACCTAGTTAAAATAATAACAAATTTACCTGTAAAATAAATCCTAACCTAAGATATAATTAAACCTAACACTACCCTATCAATAAAATAATTAAATAAACTACCTACAATTACCTACAATTAACCTAACACTACACTATCAATAAATTAATTAAACACAATTGCTACAAATAAATACAATTAAATAAACTATCTAAAGTACAAAAAATAAAAAAGAACTAAGTTACAGAAAATAATAAAATATTTACAAACATAAGAAAAATATTACAACAATTTTAAACTAATTACACCTACTCTAAGCCCCCTAATAAAATAACAAAGCCCCCCAAAATAAAAAATTCCCTACCCTATTCTAAAATACAAATATTACAAGCTCTTTTACCTTACCAGCCCTGAACAGGGCCCTTTGCGGGGCATGCCCCAAGAATTTCAGCTCTTTTGCCTGTAAAAAAAAACATACAATACCCCCCCCCAACATTACAACCCACCACCCACATACCCCTAATCTAACCCAAACCCCCCTTAAATAAACCTAACACTAATCCCCTGAAGATCTTCCTACCTTGTCTTCACCATACCAGGTTCACCGATCCGTCCTGGCTCCAAGATCTTCATCCAAGCCAAGCGGGGGTTGGCGATCCATAATCCGGTGCTCCAAAGTCTTCCTCCTATCCGGCAAGAAGAGGACATCCGGACCGGCAAACATCTTCTCCAAGCGGCATCTTCTATCTTCTTCCATCCGATGACGACCGGCTCCATCTTGAAGACCTCCAGCGCGGATCCATCCTCTTCTTCCGACGACTAGACGACGAATGACGGTTCCTTTAAGGGACGTCATCCAAGATGGCGTCCCTCGAATTCCGATTGGCTGATAGGATTCTATCAGCCAATCGGAATTAAGGTAGGAATTTTCTGATTGGCTGATGGAATCAGCCAATCAGAATATAGTTCAATCCGATTGGCTGATCCAATCAGCCAATCAGATTGAGCTCGCATTCTATTGGCTGTTCCGATCAGCCAATAGAATGCGAGCTCAATCTGATTGGCTGATTGGATCAGCCAATCGGATTGAACTATATTCTGATTGGCTGATTCCATCAGCCAATCAGAAAATTCCTACCTTAATTCCGATTGGCTGATAGAATCCTATCAGCCAATCGGAATTCGAGGGACGCCATCTTGGATGACGTCCCTTAAAGGAACCGTCATTCGTCGTCTAGTCGTCGGAAGAAGAGGATGGATCCGCGCTGGAGGTCTTCAAGATGGAGCCGGTCGTCATCGGATGGAAGAAGATAGAAGATGCCGCTTGGAGAAGATGTTTGCCGGTCCGGATGTCCTCTTCTTGCCGGATAGGAGGAAGACTTTGGAGCACCGGATTATGGATCGCCAACCCCCGCTTGGCTTGGATGAAGATCTTGGAGCCAGGACGGATCGGTGAACCTGGTATGGTGAAGACAAGGTAGGAAGATCTTCAGGGGATTAGTGTTAGGTTTATTTAAGGGGGGTTTGGGTTAGATTAGGGGTATGTGGGTGGTGGGTTGTACTGTTGGGGGGGGGTATTGTATGTTTTTTTTTACAGGCAAAAGAGCTGAAATTCTTGGGGCATGCCCCGCAAAGGGCCCTGTTCAGGGCTGGTAAGGTAAAAGAGCTTGTAATATTTGTATTTTAGAATAGGGTAGGGAATTTTTTATTTTGGGGGGCTTTGTTATTTTATTAGGGGGCTTAGAGTAGGTGTAATTAGTTTAAAATTGTTGTAATATTTTTCTTATGTTTGTAAATATTTTATTATTTTCTGTAACTTAGTTCTTTTTTATTTTTTGTACTTTAGATAGTTTATTTAATTGTATTTATTTGTAGCAATTGTGTTTAATTAATTTATTGATAGTGTAGTGTTAGGTTAATTGTAGGTAATTGTAGGTAGTTTATTTAATTATTTTATTGATAGGGTAGTGTTAGGTTTAATTATATCTTAGGTTAGGATTTATTTTACAGGTAAATTTGTTATTATTTTAACTAGGTAACTATTAAATAGTTCTTAACTATTTAATAGCTATTGTACCTGGTTAAAATAATTACAAAGTTGCCTGTAAAATAAATATTAATCCTAAAATAGCTATAATATAATTATAATTTATATTGTAGCTATATTAGGATTTATTTTACAGGTAAGTATTTAGCTTTAAATAGGAATTATTTATTTAATAAGAGTTAATTTATTTCGTTAGATAAAAATTATATTTAACTTAGGGGGGTGTTAGTGTTAGGGTTAGACTTAGCTTTAGGGGTTAATACATTTATTAGAATAGCGGTGAGCTCCGGTCGGCAGATTAGGGGTTAATAATTGAAGGTAGGTGTCGGCGATGTTAGGGAGGGCAGATTAGGGGTTAATACTATTTATGATAGGGTTAGTGAGGCGGATTAGGGGTTAATAACTTTATTATAGTAGCGCTCAGGTCCGCTCGGCAGATTAGGGGTTAATAAGTGTAGGTAGGTGTCGGCGACGTTGAGGGGGGCAGATTAGGGGTTAATAAATATAACATAGGGGTCGGCGATGTTAGGGGTAGCAGATTAGGGGTACATAGGGATAACGTAGGTGGCGGCGATTTGCGGTCGGAAGATTAGGGGTTAATTATTTTAAGTAGCTTGCGGCGACGTTGTGGGGGGCAAGTTAGGGGTTAATAGATATAATACAGGGGTCGGCGGTGTTAGGGGCAGCAGATTAGGGGTACATAAGTATAACGTAGGTGGCGGTCGGCAGATTAGGGGTTAAAAATTTTAATCGAGTGGCGGCGATGTGGGGGGACCTCGGTTTAGGGGTACATAGGTAGTTTATGGGTGTTAGTGTACTTTAGGGTACAGTAGTTAAGAGCTTTATAAACCGGCGTTAGCCAGAAAGCTCTTAACTCCTGCTATTTTCAGGCGGCTGGAATCTTGTCGTTAGAGCTCTAACGCTCACTGCAGAAACGACTCTAAATACCGGCGTTAGGAAGATCCCATTGAAAAGATAGGCTACGCAAATGGCGTAGGGGGATCTGCGGTATGGAAAAGTCGCGGCTGAAAAGTGAGCGTTAGACCCTTTAATCACTGACTCCAAATACCAGCGGGCGGCCAAAACCAGCGTTAGGAGCCTCTAACGCTGGTTTTGACGGCTACCGCCGAACTCTAAATCTAGGCCCAAGTGTTTAATAATAATTGCTGACAAACTAAATATATTATATGACAAAACACCTAAGGAGAAACTTTACAACCCTATTATTAAAATTAGGTTTGAATCTCTCCCTCTCATTACATAAGCTGTCACTAAGCACCCACACTAAACTACACTGTTCTACACCCTATACCGGCACCCCCGGAGCCCCCTGCAACTAAATAAAGTTATAAACCCCTAAACTGCCGCTCCTAGACCCCGCCACAACTATAATAAATGTATTAACCCCTAAACCGCCGCTCCCGGAGCCCACCGCCACCTACATTATACCTAGTAACCCCATATACTGCCCCCCTATAACGCCGCCACCTATAATAAATGTATTAACCCCTAATCCGCCGCTCCCGGACCCCGCCGCAACCTTTATCAAACTTATTAACCCCTAATCTGTCCCCCCTACACTGTCGCCACCTATGATAAATTTATTAACCCCTAATCTGCCCCGCCTACACCGTCTCCACCTATAATAAATTTATTAACCCCTATCCTGCCCCCCCTACACCGCCGCCACTATAATAAAATTATTAACCCCTAAACCTAAGTCTAACCCTAACACCCCCCTAACTTAAATATTAATTAAATACATCTAAATATTATAACTCTTATTAACTAAATTAATCCTATTTAAAACTAAATACTTACCTTTAAAATAAACCCTAATATAGCTACAATATAAATAATAATTATATTGTAGCTATCTTAGGATTTATTTTTATTTTACAGGCAAATTTCAATTTATTTTAACTAGGTACAATAGCTATTAAATAGTTATTAACTATTTAATAGCTACCTAGGTAAAATAAAGAGAAATTTACCTGTAAAATAAAAACTAACCTAAGTTACAATTACATCTATCACTACACTATCATTAAATAAATTATTCTTATTTAAAACTAAATACTTACCTGTTAAATAAACCCTAAGATAGCTACAATGTAATTAATAATTACATTGTAGCTATTTTAGGATTTATATTTATTTTACAGGTAACTGTATTTATTTTAGCTAGTTAGAATAGTTATTAAATAGTTATTAACTATTTAATAACTACCTAGCTAAAAGAAATACAAAATTACCTGTAAAATAAATCCTAACCTAAGTTACAATTAAACCTAACACTACACTATCATTAAATTAATTAAATAAATTACCTACAAATACCTACAATTAAATACAATTAAATAAACTAACTAAAGTACAAAAAAAAAAAAAAATAAGTTACAAAAAATTTAAAAAATTAAGTTACAAACATTTCAAAAATATTACAACAATTTTAAGCTACTTACACCTAATCTAAGCCCCCTAATAAAATAACAAAGCCCCCCAAAATAAAAAATAGCCCTACCCTATTCTACATTAAAAAATTAACAGCTCTATTACCTTACCAGCCCTTAAAAGGGCCTTTTGCGGGGCATGCCCCAAAGAAATCAGCTCTTTTGCCTGAAAAATAAAAATACAACCCCCCCAACATCAAAACCCACCACCCACATACCCCTACTCTAACCCAAACCCCCCTTAAATAAACCTAACACTACCCCCCTAAAGATTATCCTACCTTTAGCCATCTTCAGCCAGCCGACCACCGATAGAACAGAAGAGGACATCCGCAGCGGCCGAAGTCATCATCCAAGGGGCACTGAAGAAGTCTTCCATCCGATTGAAGTCATCATCCAAGGGGCGCTGAAGAAGTCTTCCATCCGATTGAAGTCATCATCCAAGGGGCACTGAAGAAGTCTTCCATCCGATTGAAGTCATCATCCAGGCGGCGTCTTCAATCTTCTTCCATCTGGAGCGGAGCGGAGCCATCTTCAGACGAGCCGACGCGGAGCCATCTTCTTCCACCGATGACTTCCCGATGAATGATGGTTCCTTTAAGTGACGTCACCCAAGATGGCGTCCCTCGAATTCCGATTGGCTGATAGGATTCTATCAGCCAATCGGAATTAAGGTAGGAAAAATCTGATTGGCTGATTTAATCAGCCAATCAGATTGAGCTTGCATTCTTTTGGCTGTTCCGATCAGCCAATAGAATGTGAGCTCAATCTGATTGGCTGATTCAATCAGCCAAACAGATTGAAGTTCAATCCGATTGGCTGATCCAATCAGCCAATCAGATTGAGCCTATCAGCCAATTGGAATTCGAGGGACGCCATCTTGGATGACGTCACTAAAAGGAACCGTCATTCGTCTAGAAGTCGTCGGTGGAAGAAGATGGCTCCGCGTCGGCTCATCTGAAGATGGCTCCGCTCCGCTCCGGATGGATGAAGATTGAAGACGCCGCCTGGATGATGACTTCAATCGGATGGAAGACTTCTTCAGCGCCCCTTGGATGATGACTTCAATCGGATGGAAGACTTCTTCAGCGCCCCTTGGATGATGACTTCAATCGAATGGAAGACTTCTTCAGCGCCCCTTGGATGATGACTTCAGCCGCTGCGGATGTCCTCTTCTGTTCCATCGGTGGTCGGCTGGCTGAAGACAGCTAAAGGTAGCATGATCTTCAGGGGGGTAGTGTTAGGTTTATTTAAGGGGGGTTTGGGTTAGAGTAGGGGTATGTGGGTGGTGGGTTTTAATGTTGGGGGGCTGGTAAGGTAATAGAGCTGTTAACTTTTTAATGTAGAATAGGTTAGGGCATTTTTTTATTTTGGGGGGTTTTGTTATTTTATTAGGGGGCTTAGATTAGGTGTAAGTAGCTTAAAATTGTTGTAATATTTTTTAAATGTTTGTAACTTATTTTTTTTATTTTTTGTAACTTATTTTTTTTTATTTTTTGTACTTTAGTTAGTTTATTTAATTGTATTTAATTGTAGGTATTTGTAGGTCATTTATTTAATTAATTTAATGATAGTGTAGTGTTCGGTTTAATTGTAACTTAGGTTAGGATTTATTTTACAGGTAATTTTTTATTTCTTTTAGCTAGGTATTTATTAAATAGTTAATAACTATTTAATAACTATTCTAACTAGCTAAAATAAATACAAAGTTACCTGTAAAATAAATATAAATCCTAAAATAGTTACAATATAATTATTAATAGTGATGTCGCGAACTTAAAATTTCTATTGAATTTCTATTGAATTCAATAGGCAGGCGAATTTTAAAACCTACAAGGACTCTTTCTGGCCACAATAGTGATGGAAAAGTTGTTTCAAGGTTACTAACACCTGGACTGTGGCATGCTGGAGGGGGATCCCTGGCAAAACTCCCATGTAAAATTACATAGTTTATGCAGAGTCTGCTTTTAACCCATAAAGGGCCTAAATCACCTAACATTCCCAAATTGTTTGCAATAACGTGCTTTAAAACATCAGTAATGATGTCGTATCTATCAGGTAGTGTAAGGGTTACGGCCGCATCACAGTGACAGAGCAAACTCCAAGTGTAACGCACCGCAATCAACCGCAAACAGTCCACTTGCAGAACCACGAGATAGGTAGGTTTGATAGAAAGATACATAGATTACGTAGCTCAATCGATGCAATATACATACGATCGATACACTGTACATAGCTCAATAGATGCAATATACATTTGATAGATACGAATTACATTGATCAATAGATGCAATATACATTTGATAGATACAAATGTTATCGAATCAAAGATGCAATATACAGCTTGGCGACAATGCCTAGAAGGAGAGATTATCACGTGCTAGCAATGCCCTGTGCCTTATGTAATAGGATTATAGATGACACCAGACATAGGGTGTGGAAGCTGGTCACCGGTGGGTTCTCCTGTAGGGATCCAGAGCTTTTGGGACATTTAGAACTAGAGATGGGGAGTCACCCTCCCACCCGCCCTCCTCCCCCTTTACCCACCCCCCCCCCCCTTTTTTTTTTTTTTTTTTTTGTCTTCCCCTTCTCTCCCTTCTTCTTTTTTCCTAAACTATGTGGTATACATTTGTTGAGTTGCTCTTTTTCTCGCTTGATATCAATAACCAACCCGTTAATTCATGTTTATATTTTATAGTGTTGTCTATTGACTGTTAATGAACCATTGTGTTCAGTACTACAAAAGTAAAAAATTATATGAGGTTTGTCTTATGTTGGAACTCTACATATGATTTAATATCGTCTAATCTTACTCTGTCGTTGGAAACTATTATATAATATGCTACTAGTGACCTGTAACTGATAGCTACTGAGCTTTTACTGTATGATGATGTTTCCCGTTGTTACATGAGTTTCGCCTGTTATTGTATTTACATGTCATTTTATCATAAACCTCAATAAAAATTATTTAAACAAAAAAAAAAAAAAGATGCAATATACATTTTATAGATAAGAATGACATCAACCAAAATATGTAATATACATTTTATAGATACGAATTACATTGATCAAAAGATGCAATGTACATTTGATTGATACGTTTGTTAGTTTTATCAATCTGATATATAAATAAATGGATTTGAAATATATATAATTTCCCTGACAGAGTATAACAATAAGACATGTGGTATGTGACCCGTGGTGTGTAAAGTAGTACTATTCTTAACATTTTACTACAACCTGTTACTCCCCCAATCGGTTTAGGTCTATATGGCCTTCATTTTTGGAACCGGGAGATGGAAGAAGATGATTATTCTGTCTTCCTAATTCAAATTTGTCAGAAACACAAGTTGTTGTCTCCAAACAGTCCTGACAGAAGATAGATAGATAGATAGATAGGATAGATAGATATACATAGATTGATAGTTAGATAGAATCGACAGAAGAAAAATAGAAAGATTTTTTTAGATATATAATTACCCTGATAAAGTCTAATAATTAAACATGCGGTCTTGGACCCAACTAGGTTGTGTTAAGTAGTACTATTCTTCGCACTTTCAGCCCTGTAACTCCCCCTATTGGTGAAGGTCTATATGGCGGTTATGATTACCCTGACAAAGTATAACAACAAGACACGCGTTCTGGGACCCATGGTAATTTTGTTGTGTTAAGTAAAACTTTTCTTATCACTTGAATCCCTCTTACCCACCCTTTTGTTGGAGTTCTATATGGCCTGCATGATTAGCCTGACAAAGTATAATAAGAAAACATCTGGTCTGGGACCCATGGTAACTAGGTTGTGTTTAAGTAGTACTATTCTTAGAACTGTAATCCCTGTTACTCCCCCTATCAAGGGCGGTCTATATGGCCTGCATGATTACCCTGACAAAGTATAACAACAAGACACACAGTGTTGGACCCATGGTAACTAGCTTGTGTTAATTAGTACTTTTCTTAGCACTTTAATCCCTGTTACCCCCCCTATCGGGGGAGGTCTATATGGCCTGCCTGATTACCCTGAAAAAATATAATAATAAGACATGCGGTCTGGGACCCATGTTAACTAGGTTGTGTTTTAAGTAGTACCATTCTTAGCACTCTAATCTCTGTAACTCCCCCTATTTGGGAAGGTCTATACGGCCTGGATGATTACCCATACAAAATATAATAATAAGACATCTGCTCTGAGTCTTGGACCCATGTTAACTATGTTGTGTTAAGTAGTAATGTCCTTAGCATTTTAATAGCTGTTACTCACCCTATCGTTGGCGGTCTATATGGCCTGCATGATTACACTTACAAAATATAATAACAAAACATGCGGTCTGGGACCCATGTAGGGATGGGCGAATGTGCAAATTTTCGAATTTCGAATGTAGAACGAATGTTATTACCGAAATTCGAATTCTAAATTCGAATGTCGATAAGAACGAATATTCTTAAAAATTCGAAAATCGAATGTTATTTACAGTTTTCGAATGTCACTTTCGAATTCGAATGTTTATAATTATATCGAATGTCTACATTCGAAATTAGAATTTTTCGAATTCGAATATAAATTCGAATTTTTCGAATTCGAATATAAATTAGAATTTTTCGAATTCGAATATTGCATAATTCGAATATTACATTTAAAAGCATTAGAAATACTATTACAATCTAAATTCGAATTTTTCGAATTCGAATACAAGTATTGCATAATTCGAATATTACATTTAAAGAAAAAGCATTAGAAATACTATTACAATCTAAATTCGAATTTTTCGAATTCGAATACACGTATTGCATAATTCGAATATTACATTTAAAGAAAAAGCATTAGAAATACTATTACAATCTAAATTCGAATTTTTCGAATTCGAATATTGCATAATTCGAATATTACATTTAAATAAAAAGCATTAGAAATACTATTACAACCTAAATTCGAATTTTTCGAATTCGAATACACGTATTGCATAATTCGAATATTACATTTAAAGAAAAAGCATTAGAAATACTATTACAATCTAAATTCGAATTTTTCGAATTCGAATATTGCATAATTCGAATATTACATTTAAAGAAAAAGCATTAGAAATACTATTACAATCTAAATTCGAATTTTTCGAATTCGAATATTGCATAATTCGAATATTACATTTAAAGAAAAAGCATTAGAAATACTATTACAATCTAAATTCGAATTTTTCGAATTCGAATATTGCATAATTCGAATATTACATTTAAAGAAAAAGCATTAGAAATACTATTACAATCTAAATTCGAATTTTTCGAATTCGAATACACGTATTGCATAATTCGAATATTACATTTAAAGAAAAAGCATTAGAAATACTATTACAATCTAAATTCGAATTTTTCGAATTCGAATACACGTATTGCATAAATCGAATATTACATTTAAAGAAAAAGCATTAGAAATACTATTACAATCTAAATTCGAATTTTTCGAATTCGAATATTGTATAATTCGAATATTACATTTAAAGAAAAAGCATTAGAAATACTATTACAATCTAAATTCGAATTTTTCGAATTCGAATATTGCATAATTCGAATATTACATTTAAAGAAAAAGCATTAGAAATACTATTACAATCTAAATTCGAATTTTTCGAATTCGAATATTTTCGAATGTAATCGTAAAATTCGAAACCGAATATTTGAAAATCGAATGTTAGAATGTTATGTAAACATTCGAAATTCGATGCGAACGAACGAATGTGTTAAAATTCGTGCCGTTTTTCGAATGTTGCGAAACATTCGCCCATCCCTAGACCCATGGTAACTAGTTTGTGTTAAGTAGTAATTTCCTTTGCATTTTAATACCTGTTAGGGGAGGTCTATATGGCTTGCAGGATTACCCTTACAAAATATAATAACAAAACATGCGGTCTGGGACCCATGGTAACTAGGTTGTGTTAAGTATTACACTTCTTAGCATTTTAATACCTCTTACTCACCCTATCGTGGGAGGTCTATACGGCCTGCATGATTACCCATACAAAATATAATAAGACATCTGCTCTGGGTCTGTGACCCATGGTAACTAGGTTATGTTAATTTGTACTGTTCTTAGCATTTTAATACCTGTTACACCCTTTTGGGGGAGGTCTATATGGCCTGCATGATTACCCTGACAAAGTATAACAACAAGACACGCGGTGTGGGACCCATGGTAACTAGCTTGTGTTAATTAGTACTGTTCTTAGCATTTTAATACCTGTTACTCACCCTATCGGGGGAGGTCTATATGGCCTGCATGATTACCCTTCCAAAATATAATAACAAGACATGCGGTCTGGCATCCATGGTAACTAGGTTGTGTAAAGTAGTACTCTTCTTAGCATTTTAATACCTGTTACTCACCCTATCGGGGGAGGTCTATATGGCCTGCATGATTACCCTAACAAAATATAATAATAAGACATATGCTCTAGGACCCATGTTAACTTTGTGTTAAGTAGTACTGTTCTTAGCATTTCAATACCTGTTACTCACCCTATTGGTGGAGTTCTATATGGCCTGCATGATTACCCTTACAAAATATAATAACAAAACATATGCTCTGGGACCCATGGTAACTAACTAGGTTGTGTTAAGTAGTACTGTTCTTAGCAGTTTAATACCTGTTGCAACACCGTGTGTGTCAACCAATTTACCTGCAGAGCAGAGCGATTTGCAAGCATATTCGGGGGTAGGCTGGTGCCTCCCCCACTCCCCCGCAACACAAATAGTCTCAAGATGAGCTGGTCAAGTGTCACACTTGCTACAAGAGAGGTGGCATATGCCTATTTGTCACAAACAGCCATATGCCATATCTCCTGAAGCAAATCTGACACTTGATCAGCTCAGCTTTAGACTATTTGTCTTGCTGACTAACTGCCGCACAGTGTTTAGAGGTCATGTTTGCTCCCTGCAGTTAGATAGAGTCCTGTTAGCCTGCTGCCTATGGTTATGGACCCAGCCCTGGGGAAGGTCAGTGAGTGCCCTTATGTGCACATAGCTGCTTAGTGGTGCCAAAGCCAAAAGCATGTTTGCTCATCATTAGATCAGGCCTATTAAACTTTAAGGCTTAGGGGCATATTTAAAAAGGTGCGAGCGGACATGATCCGATATTGCGGATCATGTCCGCTGCACATCGATAAATGCCGATAGCATATGCTCTCGGCATTTATCATTGCACCAGCAGTTCTTGAAGGCTCGCTAGAAACACGGGGCATCAAGCTCCGTTTGGAGCTTGATAATTCAGCCCCATAGGCTCTAGTAGGGGGTGTCAATCAACCAGATCGTATTCGATCATGTTGATTCCCGGTGATGTCTGTCCGTCTCCTCAGAGCAGACGGACAGGTTATGGAGCAGCGGTCTTTAGACCGCTGCTTCATAACTTGTGTTTCCGGTGAGCCTGAAGGCTCGCCAGAAACAGGGGGCATCAAACTCCGTTCAGAGCTTGATAATTCGGCCCCTTAGGCACTTGGCTGCTCAAATGCACATTTGGTTTTGGCACCATTAAGTTGATGATCAGCTAGGTTGCTTTTCTTATTGCAGTGGGCCAGGGCCACCCACTGGCGCAGCTTTTCTTTCCTCACTGGCTTCACATGAGCCGCCAGGGAAGGCTCAGTGAGCCGCATACAATTTAAAAGAAATAATTTACTTCTGTAATCGAATTTACCTCTTTCTCTTGATAACCTTACTTAAAGCTTAGCTCCTTGCTATGATACCCTACCTTAAGCTTCTGAGCTTGTGTTGTATGCATTATAGATTCTTTCCATAGCTTAGATTCCATCTGTTAATTGTGTACTACCTTGCAAAGTAAAATAAGTATTAAGGTCCTTCCATGCAACATTTATTGATACCATTAGCTCCTTAAAAAGTTTTATCCTATGGCTTTACTACATCTTATGCAGGGAAAAAGGGTCAAAAAAGTATCTGGATGAATATATTGCACTTATTTTGGAAATGTGCATGGAAGCAAACTTTAATACACCTATGGCATAATGACACCCCAAATTTAAGAATTAATAAATTGTTTCAACCTTAAAGGGACACTGAACCCAATTTTTTTTCTTTCGTGATTCAGATAGAGCATGCAATTTTAAGCAACTTTCTAATTTACTCCTGTTATCAATTTTTCTTCGGTCTCTTCCTATCTTTATTTGAAAAACGAAGGTATCTAATTTTCTTTTGGGTTTCAGAACTCTGGACAGCACTTTTTTATTGGTGGATGAATGTATCCACCAATCAGCAAGGACAACCTAGGTTGTTCACGAAAAATGGGCCGGCATCTAAACTTACATTCTTGCATTTCAAATAAAGATACCAAGAGAATGAAGAAAATGTGATAATAGGAGTAAATTAGAAAGTTGCTTAAAATTTCATGCTCTATCTGAATCTCGAAAGAAAAAATTTGGGTTCAGTGTCCCTTTAAGTAACATCAATTTTAGCTCCTTTTTTGAATACAGTGGTGAACTTACATATTGCTATATTGATATATTTAATGTGAGCATAACAAGATGCTTCTTTTAACTTTTTTTGTGATAAAAAAACGATCAATTAATTAAAATGATGTTCATGAAAATCAAACATGGAGGGCCTTACAGTTAGAATATATAGGTGCAAGCTTCTTTTTTTTAAACCATTCCAATCCATTTCAATTCCCTTTCCCACCTTTAGAGCAATGGTTATAGCCACAGAAACAAATCAGCTAAATTTTTTTGTTCTCCCGTGAATATGTTTGTTAGTTTTCTTTATAGGAGCCACTGGGTTTATGGATGAATGCAACAAATATGGAAAAAAAATAGTTTTTCTTGTCTGCGTCTGAAAGCACATGTCTAGCTCCGGGTGAGGGCATGAAGATACGTTCCTTATGCCAAACCTTTATTCTTCTATTGCCTGTAACATGGAATCTCTTGTGCCAGTGCAATGTTTCTTAAGACAGCATTAAAGCATAGCTGGCACTTGATAGGTTTTGATTACTGCAAAAAGAGAATGGTATTTCCAAAACACGTTTCAGTATAAATAATAATGAATAAAAAGGTGAGAAAAAAACTTTAATGTTTTCCTAATAATAAATTTGACCTGTTCTAGAGTATTTTATTGTTTAGTAATAGCTTATTTAACTTTATTTAGTTATTTGAAATAACTACTTTTGTCTGTTGCATCCTCACCTATTCAGAAAACTGCAGTATTGGCTATTTTAAAACTAAACAAGAAGCAGCATAAATTACACTCCCAGTTGGCAGTTTTTGTGTGCATATGTGAGATATATATATATATATATTTTTGCACTTGCAATTGTAAAAAGATAAGGATATCCGCTCTCCCTGCAAGCTCAACCCATTTGAATAGGTTATTTTTTCAATACAAAAATAAACATAAATGATCACCATTCCACACATTTTATATTCTGCAGGTAGTATAACAAATCATCGGAAACATATTACGGGGGACAAAAACAATTTTACAGTACAGTGTCCGTTTAATCTGAAAATCTTTATAAACACTATAATTATATAAGTTAAAATGATAGTACTGGGGCCGAGCTAACCACCAAAGTGACTGGACGCACATTATAGTAGCTCCCGGCTTCAACAAGGATTTTTGGGGGGTCTCTTTGACCTGATATCCCTTAAAATGTGGGAGACATACTTTAACCCTATCGAAGAGCCTGCTATAAAGATTTCGCCGGTTTACTGTCAGGACTACTCATTGTGGCCTTGCTACGAGGTGGTGCGAACATGGAGGATCCCCACATGGCTATATTAGCCCTCTTTGAAGGTATCGACCGCAAACTGATGAGTAGACTAGACCGGCTTATACTGATCAGTAGACCTCAGGGTGCAGATGAAGACAGCGCTGTTTAATGGAGGAGCGGCTGTGGCTCCTGACACACACAGGATCGTTACCTAGGGGAACTCCACTAAACATACTCTATCAGAGACTGCCTGCCCCTCAGAGACTGCCCCAGCCCATGGGAGTACCGGACATTTACCATATACCTTTGACCAAGGAGATGTGGCCGACCCTTGAGAGCAATATGTGAACTGTGTGTGCCTGCAAGGAGGAACAGCCATGGGGGTCACTGAGGATGAGGTCCCTGAGAAGGTGGGAGACGGGTCCGTGATTGTATCTGATCAGGAGGTTGCAACTCCAGAGGCAAATTACTCTAACAGGCGGTCTCACTTTTTCCACTGCCCTGGCATTTTACAGTGTAGTCGCTCCACTGTGCAAATGTTTGTGCTGGCTCCCCAGGGACACGGAGGGAATTGCGGGGCTACTCTTAATCAGAATTCTCCTTTCAGGAAAACAGGAGTGGGTTGATCCTCCTTGCCCTCCATGTGGCTGCGAACAGCTAATCTAGCATAATGCTAAAACCCTGTGCAGTCTATCAAGTGACTCCCTGCTCTTTCTTTCTCCTGAGTTAGGATGGCAATGTTCTCTGAGATTCTGGTAAGGAGATCATATGAGGAACTATCGGTCAGGAGAGAGATGAATACTTATTATACGCTCCAGTAACTTCCTATGGTGACCTTTTTTCCATTGTTTTTGTACTCTGTTTTGTTTAAAGTGCCACAGTTATTAAGTTTTAAAGTAAGGATTCTGCATTTATGAAAACTACTGCCTGAAACCGTGTTTTGGGTGGGAACTCTGTATTTATGAAACTTCTTTATGTTAAAAATCTCTCTGTAATTAGGACCGTCTTTAACACAGGGCAAAAGAGGCAGCTGCCAAGGGCCCAGTTTCTGTTGAGGGGCCCAAGAGTCCTAAACCTTTTTTTTTTTTTTTTTATGGTTCATACCAGACTGCTGATGTGACATGGGGAACACACACATTCAGTGCTAATACTGTCACAGTCAAAAGTACTCTGCTTATATATATATTTTTTTTTAAACTGTGCCAGACCGTGTCGGTGTCATGTGATATGCCAAGCTAGTGCCATATGCTGTTTTAGATGTGCACTGTACAGCACTGAATGCTAAGCCCTAACTCGGCATCCAGCCATTCCCACTGCATCATAAAAGGTCCTACTGGGGTTACCACTGTTACCAGGTAACTGCTCTGGTGGTGGGGATTGTTTCTGGGTAGGGCTGACAGTAGGCGCATGCAGTAGAAAGCTGGAGCAGCAGGCACGTGAGGATTTGAGCATCTCTGCATCTGCATACACTGCTCTCTTCAGTCTTGAGGCTGTTTGACTCATCTCACACTGTATCCATGCAGCCTTGGACAGACAGCATCCAGTCTGCTGGTCTTTCTGCTGTGGCCCTAAGATCAACTAACTGAAGTTTGTTAGGGGAACAGTGCTTTGTAGAAAGGTGTCAGTGGGAAGAATAAGTGAGTGCACACACACCCCTCCCCATGCAGCATTGTCTAGTGCAAGGTGAGATGGAACTTGTTCCTAGCAAAGAAGTGACATGTGCTGCTGTGGCTGATGAATAATGTAATGCTGATACTTCACACATTAATGTAAGGTTTATTTTTATAGTTTTGTTTTCTCTCTGTCTCAGATTTTACGGCTTCCCATAGTAGTTCTGCTGTTCCAGTCAGTAAACTTATACTGCACCTCCATGCTTCCTCTTCAGTCTTTACCTTGCTTTGCTCCTATTGGCTGCCCTAAATATCTTTAAGCAGCTAACCTCACACCAGAATCACATTCAAAAGAATATAAAATGAATCCACAGTGGTGGAAATTATGTATTTATTTACTTATTAGTACTGCTTAGGTCCAGTTTCACATATTGCAATTTATTTCATTTTTTAAATGATTAGCTCAGCAGTGGATAATCCACTGCTGGGTAATAATTTTAAAAAAATTGATTTAGTTGTTTTTTGGGATGTTGGGGTGGAGAGCGAAATTGCATGGGGGGGGGGGCCCAAGAAAATTTCCGCCCAGGGTCCAGTCAATATTAAAGACGGCCCTGTCTGTAATAGGGCATGCATATACAAAACCCTGCAGCGTGAGCCTCTTTCTAACAGTCCTTTGTTGCTTAAGGAATAACGGTCCCATTTATTCCATACTAGCTTACCTAGGCCACTGGGGGGTTTGAACATATGTGCAAGACTAAGGTCTAAGGGTAAGTAGTGCGAATAGCAGCATAAGGTAATTTTTACCACTTAGAAAGTACCTAGTCTGTATCAATATGTATGAAACCAAAAAAGATAGTGTTTAGTTCCAGGGGGAAGTTTAATATATGTTACACTTCAGAGCAGCAGGAAAAAGTTAGTTGATGAGTAAGGCGGTTACACAGACATTAACTGTAACAAGAGCTGAAGTTGATGCATTCTGTTATAAGATGATCTTTTAATAAATTTGTTAAAACTGCAACTGGAGTCTGAGAGACTATCTTATAAACAGCAGCTTTATACAGGAGTCTGAGAGACTATCTTATAAACAGCAGCTTTATACAGGAGTCTGAGAGACTATCTTATAAACAGCAGCTTTATACAGGAGTCTGAGAGACTATCTTATAAACAGCAGCTTTATACAGGAGTCTGAGAGACTATCTTATAAACAGCAGCTTTATACAGGAGTCTGAGAGACTATCTTATAAACAGCAGCTTTATACAGGAGTCTGAGAGACTATTTTATAAACAGCAGCTTTATACAGGAGTCTGAGAGACTATCTTATAAACAGCAGCTTTATACAGGAGTCTGAGAGACTATCTTATAAACAGCAGCTTTATACAGGAGTCTGAGAGACTATCTTATAAACAGCAGCTTTATACAGGAGTCTGAGAGACTATCTTATAAACAGCAGCTTTATACATGGTGGCAGTGGATGTTATTTGAGAAATACACCAAAGAGGATATGGAAAATTTAAAACCACCAGGTCTGCTGAATTTTCAGCCAAGGAATCTGTCTCAGGCATGGAAGAGATGGAAAGAAGACATTCTTCTATACACAGACCTAATCATGGCTGACAAACCAGAGGAGATGAAGGTAAAGTTGTTTCTGTACTTAATTGGAGAAAAAGGCAGAGAGGTAAAAGACACCCTTCTCCCAGAAGCAGCAGCTCCCACACTAGCTCTGCTAATTAAAGCATTTGATGATTATTGTGAGCCAAAGCATAATGAGACTGTGGAAAGATATAATTTTTTTTCAAGAAGTCAGAGGGAAAATGAAGGAATAGATGCATGTGTCACAGATCTGTGTACACTGACAGCCATTTGCAACTTTGGTAATATCAGAGACTCATTAATCAGGGACAGGATTGTATGTGGCACAAGAGACTCTAAACTTAGGGAATACCTACTGAGAGAAGTGGATTTAAGACTGGAAAAATGTATTCAAATAGGTAAAGCTGCTGAGCTGTCTAAAGAGAGGGTGAAGATCATTGAGAGTTCAAGCACCAGTGCAGTGTCAGTCCATGGGATGGACACAAGTTACAACCTTAGGAAGGGTCATAACAGAATGACAATGACTCCAGACAAGATAATACAGTGTATATATTGTGGAAAGCGTCACAAGAAACGGAAAGAAAAATTCCCAGCATTTGGAAAGCAATGTAAATGGTGTGGTAAAGCAAATAATTTCATTAGCCAGTGCGATGCCAATACACAACAAAGAAAGCCAACAGTACAAGCTGTCTATAGAGAGACCAAAGACTTAGAGGAATATGAAGACATTCTGGGTCTGACCTTGGAACCAGCTTTTCAGATTTGTACACTTAAGAAAACAGTAAGCAAATTTCCACCAGCTTTGTTTGCTACCATGCTAATTGACCAACAAGCCGTTAGATTCCAAATGGATTGTGGAGCAGACTGTAATGTCATACCAGCAAGGTTGGTGAAAGACAAATCTAAAATTCTACATTGTGATAAAATGCTAAGGATGTACAATAAGAGCACACTGAAACCAAAGGGATATGCTGAAAATAAGAAACCCACACAACCAAAAGTTATATCAGGCTGAGTTTGTTGTAATTGACACAGAGGTGTGTAATCCTATACTAGTAAGTAGAGCTATACAAGCTATGGATCTGATCTCAGTGCAACACCAAAATATCCTAAACGTGGAACAAGACGTCAACCGCCCAGATGCCACTGTGTGGGGCTGGTTAGTTATCAATAAAGAGTATGCAGATATTTTTCATGGAGTAGGCTGTTTAGAAGGAAAACTGAAATTGGAAGTGGATGCTCTTCTACAGCCTGTTAGACTTCCAAAAAGAAAGGTTCCTGTGTCATTACTCAAACCCCTTAGAGAGGAGCTTACCTGTTTAGAAATATAGGGCATTATAACCCCTGTAGAGAGAAGTACAGACTGAATTAATAGTATTGTGGTAGTGAAAAAAAACACCAGGGAAGTTAAGAATTTGCATTGATCCTAAGCCTCTGAATAGGGCTTTGAAAAGGAGCCAGTATCCATTGCCAACAATTGATGATATACTTCCTGACCTAGCAACAGCAAGGATTTTTTTCCATATGTGATGTCAAGAGTGGATTTTGGCATATTGAATTAGAGGAAGAATCCAGCTATTTGACCACTTTCTCTACTCCTTTTGGCCAATACCACTGGTTTTGAATGCCTATGGGTATTATCCCAGCCCCAGAATTGTTCCAGCGAAAACTAAACCATGCACTGGAAGGGCTACCAGATATCAGGATTATTGCAGATGATATTCTGATTGTAGAAGGCGATACCGAGGTGGAAGCTATTCAAGACCATGATTAAAAGTTGAGGAAATTGCTCAATCGCTGTAGAGAAAGACACATCAAACTAAAACCAGAAAAATTTCAGCTAAGGAAAACAGAAGTGCCATATATTGGTCACTTATTATCAGCCCAGGGACTTCAAACAGATCCAAGCAAAGTAAAAGCCATTACTGAAATGCCCAGACTCTCAGATGTTAAAGGAGTACAGAGATTTTTGGAGATGGTAAACTATATTTCTAGGTTTTGTGAAAACCTCTCAGATGCAGGTGAACCACTGCGCCAACTAACCCAGAAAGGTACAGTGTGGGAATGGACAGAGGTGCAGGAAGAGGCATTTCAGCAGATCAAATGAAAAATCAGCAGTACACCAGTGTTAAATATTAGAACCCAGACAAACCATTAGAACTTCAATGTGATGCATCAGAGAAAGGTCTGGGAGCAGCACTGATGCAAGGTAAACAACCAATCACTTTTGCAACAGAGCAATGACGGAGACAGAGCAATGTTATGCACAAATAGAGCAGTCATATTTAGAATGGAAACATTTCACCAATTCACAGACCATAAGCCCCTTGAAAGCATCATGAAGAAACCCTTACTTAAAGCACCCAGACGTCTTCAGCATATGATGTTACGGCTTCAGATGTATGATGCATGTATCAGATACTGCCCGGGGAAGTCTCTGGTGGTGGCAGACACATTAAGTAGGGCTTATTTAGAAGAAGGTTCCATGGAGGGTTCTATGGAGCATCAGATTGAAACTATAAACATGCTCCAATATCTACCCATCTCAAACAGGAGACTTGTTGCTATACAATAGAGCACAGAAAAAGACAAGACTTTACAAGCAGTAAAGCGATTTGTGATGAGTGGATGGCCTCATGCTAAGGAACAGGTACCTCTAGAGGCTTTACCATGCTACCACACACGTGATGAACTGAGTGTACAGGATGGTGTTCTATTCAAAGGTGAGCGATTAGTTATTCCATCTGATCTCCGAACAGATATAATATCTTGAATACATTCTTCACATTTTGGTGTGGAAGGATGTCTAAGCAGAGCCAGTGAGTATTTACTAGCCAGGAATAAATGCACAGCTAAAAGAATATATCAACCAATGTGACATATGCTGTTCATTCGATACTATACAACAGAAAGAGACATTTGTTCCTCATGAGATCCCAATGAGACCGTGGGAAAAGCTTGGCATTGATTTTTTCACATTCCAAGGAAAGGAGTATTTAATAACAGTGGACTATGACTCTAATTTCTGGGAGATAGACCATCTTCAGGATACAAGATCTACTACAGTAATAAGAAATTTAAAGGCCCATTTTGCCAGATATGGAATCCCAGACACTGTATGTTCTGATAATGGACCACAGTTTATTTCAATGGAGTTTAAAGACTTCAGTATGGGTTGGGACTTTGACCACGTTACCTCATCACCAGGATACCCTCAAAGCAATGGGAAAATAGAGTCAACAGTAAAGACAGCCAAAAGACTACTGTAAAAAGCTGTGACTTCTCGAAATGATCCTTATCTAGCATTTTTGGATCATCGCAACACACCAACACAAGGCATGGAGTGCAGTCCTGCTCGAAGACTGATGGGTCAAAGGACCAAATTGTTACTTCCAATGAGAGGGAGTCTGTTAATACAGGATCGAGTGATAAATGACAGGCACCAAATCCTGTGCAGGAAGCAGCGCTCATTGCAAGCTGCTCAATATAACAAGGGAGCCAAAGACCTGCGGCCTCTAAATGTTGGTGAACAGGTATGGGTACAACCGCAAACAAACCATGCAAAAGAGTGGCGAAAGGCTTGCCTAAGAGCTACTGTAGGAATTAGGTCATATGAAGTGGTGACAGAGTCAGGACAGGTCCTGAGGAGAAATAGGAGGCATCTGAGAGGCACTGGACACTACAGGCCTCCAGCAAGGACCCAAACTAGCACCCAAGAGGAATCTTACATTAAGAATAAAAAACAGCTATTAATGACAAACAACTCAGAAGAAGAAGGACAAGAAGAAACAAAAAGTGAAATATCAGACACAGACATACTACAGGATGATAACAGAGTCCTGTCAGAACAGCCACAGGGATCCAGAAACACCCAGACTAGAAGTGGGAGATGTATCCGAACATAAGAATTTCTAAATGACTATGTGGACTAATATTTAGCACCAATGAAAGAGATAGCTTTTGCCATTTCCCCAAAAAGGGAAAATATGTATTAATATGTATGGAACCAAAAAAAATAGTGTTTGGTTCCAGGGGGGAGTTTAATAAATGTTACACTGCAGTGCAGCAGGAAATAGTTAGTTGATGAGTAAAGCAATTACACGGACATTAACTGTAACAAAAGCTGAAGTTAATGCATTCTGTTCTAAGATGTTCTTTTAATAAATGTGTTAAAACTGCAACTGGAGTCTGAGAGACTATCTTATAAACAGCAGCTTTATACCTAGTCCTACAATGATCTTTGAAGGGTATTAATGGGCTGTTGCAGTACTACATTGTCTGTATATCTTTTATAACATACAGGTAAATGCTGTGCATATACATATAGGTCTCCTAGAATACCGCTATCTGTCTGAACTATGCCTGTTTAGGATTTAGATAACACTACTTTGTATCTCTAGACCAGAAAGGGAACCATGCTTCTATTATCCCATGCACCCTTCGTATTGGTGGGTAATTAAACAGTTTTTTGAAGGACTGTTTTGAGCTTATGGTGATGACTATGAGCTCCTATCATATATCAATGCAGACCCGCACAAATTCTGTATGTTATATGTATACTAATAATCTCGTGATTAGTACCTCCCATGGCCTTACTTCCTCCCAATTCACTAGAAATGAGTGGGAGGGCGGACAGCGCCTAAGACTACATACCGGCTACACTATTAAGAAGACCCCCTATTAGGTCTAGGAGAAATAGCAGTGAAGGATAAATAGGAGCGCATAGGGCTTAGCTATAATCAGGAATCACACTTTTGATTAAAAATACATAAAATAATTTATTACAACATCTCAATATAAAAACAGAAATATTAAAATAAGTTCAACCATTAATTGGAACAAGTTATTGGGACCCTTGTAAAAGGATCTTAGCTTAAATGGATCAGTTTCTCTTCCGATTATTACAGATGGGGGGAGGGGGTTAAGTCCTCCAAAAAATTGAGAATGTGTTAAAACAGATACTGTGCTTTATCACAATAATAAATTAACGTAGGTTCACAACATATAGTACATTTAATGTGTAACAGAGGTGAAAAACGGTGGTTAAAAAACTATGGTCAAAAAACTGTGGTAAAAAATGTGGTGCCAAAAAAAGGAAGTCAGTAAAAAATCCAAAAAATTCAAATAATCAAAAATAAAAAAAAATAAAAAAATAGAAGACAAAACCGGTTTGTCAAAAAAGGTTTGTGGTGAATAAAAAATGTATGTGATGTGCATACAAATTAAGTGTGATAATGATATCGCAATAGTGATAGTGGTTCTAATCAGATCTACAATCATCCATAACACAGACTCCTGATAGGAAAATGATCTCTTAGAAATACAATGATAATTAACCCAAATTAAACCAATATAGTAACAATATTCCGGTTCCCAATATCAAACTAGACGGATAACAATGTTGCTAGCAAAACTGATAATGATTATAAATGATTATAAATATATTAAAGATATCTTGAAAAAGGCCCCGCTGCAGGGCCGAAACGCGTAGAGATTTGTGAGGCTTCATCAGTACCAGGACTTTTGGCTTTTGGGGTAAGTTTGATAACCATTAGACTTTACCCTATAGGCCTTTTATGTGAGGATTTTTTCTGTTTTTGATTTCAGGTCCATGTTGTAAGGACTAGGACTCTGGATCAGGACAGCTTCTAAGGATATTGTTTTTATTTTCTCCTACCAGTCTTCCACCAGTGTGGATTATCACCAATTGGACTATTTACTTGGACATTTTATAGAATTTGTAGTATTTTTAATATATTTATAATCATTTATAATCATTATCAGTTTTTCTAACAACATTGTTATCCGTCTAGTTTGATATTGGGAACCTGAATATTGTTACTATATTGGTTTAATTTGGGTTAATTATCATTGTATATTCTAAGAGATCATTTTCCTATCAGGAGTCTGTGTTATGGATGATTGTAGATCTGATTAGAACCATGATCACTATTGTGATATCATTATCACACTTAATTTGTATGCACATCACATACATTTTTTATTCACCACAAACCTTTTTTGACAAACCGGTTTTGTCTTCTATTTTTTTTTTTTTTTTTTTTGATTATTTGAATTTTTTGGATTTTTTACTGACTTCCTTTTTTTGGCACCACATTTTTTACCACAGTTTTTTGACCATAGTTTTTTAACCACCGTTTTTCACCTCTGTTACACATTAAATGTACTATATGTTGTGAACCTACGTTAATTTATTATTGTGATAAAGCACAGTATCTGTTTTAACACATTCTCAATTTTTTGGAGGACTTAACCCCCTCCCCCCATCCGTAATAATCGGAAGAGAAACTGATCCATTTAAGCTAAGATCCTTTAACAAGGGTCCCAATAACTTGTTCCAATTAATGGTTGAACTTATTTTAATATTTCTGTTTTTATATTGAGATGTTGTAATAAATTATTTTATGTATTTTTAATCAAAAGTGTGATTCCTGATTATACCTAAGCCCTAGGCGCTCCTATTTATCCTTCACTGCTATTCCTCCCAATTCACCTCTGGCACTCCATTACGCATAGGGTGCCTACGCTAGTTATATGCTCAATGTTGCCTATCGCTGACACTGTTTATCTGTTCATTATTTATGATAGTAGTGGAGGGGAACATTATCTCTAATCATTATAATAATCATTATCTAATTACATTATCATAATCGCCGCCCCCCTCATCCCCCTTGTGCGGTTAGGGATATATTTATCCTCCGCATCATCTGCTTTGGCAGAGTTTCGTAGTCTCTGCCAAGCCGGAAGAACCTCTGAGTAAGTTTTCTCCCCTATATAGGTAAAAAGGCTCTTCGGGTCATGATATGGGGGGGGGGGATGCTGTGTTTACTCATATGTTTTCTGCTAACTATGGTCAACACGTTCTTATGGTTTCACTGGGCTCTTCATGATGCCTCAGGATTGTTTAACTAACAGTTTTTTCAATGTTATCTTTACTATAAAAATGCTAATTGTTATTTTACTAAGCATACAATGATACCTGAAGTTGTTCTGTCATAACATTTTTATTAATACCACTTTGCCTGATGTTAATTAATGCTGACTAAGATTGTTAGCGGTGTCCTCCTTGTATCTGGGAGAGGGTGATCCCACCAGAGGATCGGTCTGTCATTGAGGACACACTGTAAAGAAAATGAGGAGCAGAAAAGTTTGGCCTATAAGACTGTAACATATCATATCACCATGAAGCACTGTTCACTGTACTGTAAACTTCTGTGATATCTTTTGTATACCTGGATGCCGTCTTTGTAACAATGTGTTATTGCTACCTCAATAAAAAAAAAAAAAAAATAGAAAAAAAAAATGATAGTACAAATTTAGGGCCAAATTACAAGTGGAGTGCTAAATATTACTTTCGCAAAGGTGATATTAGCGCTCCACTAAGTAATATCAGCAGGCTAATGTGCGCTGCTATTACAAGTTGAGCACAATGCAAATGCGAGCTTGCATTAGCATTGCTATGATGCATTGCTCTCATAAGAGTTTGCTTCCATAGGCTCCTAAGGCCTCATGCTATGAGAAACGATATTATATGAAAATAAATGATTTGCAAAAATAAAATAAAATTAAATTTATATTATTTGAAAAAGGTCTATGTCTCTTCTTTCATTTATTAGTTCTTAGTGTACTGTACCTTGGAACAATTAATGCATGGTCTCAAATCTGGCTGGATCCCCAAGACTTCCTATAATCCATTTGGATGTTCCTGTAAAAAATGATATGGATGACTTTCTGAGAAAAGTACTTTAAATAAAGCACTACTGAAATGGTCCAGACACCGAACAGTGATTTCATAAAAAAAAGAAAGTACTATATGACAGATCTAGTCTAGCAATAGGACAGATTATATGCTTTCTACCCAAGACTGGGATTATGCAGGGCAGGCATGAGCAACTAGAATCTTCACTGAAATCCTGCATCAACTGAACAGGCAGAAAAAATACATTTAAGAGCTTGCATTTATCAGTATGACAATTTTTTTAAACTGCCTTATTACATGTAAAAATGCATAATAACAAAATATGCGTACCATACATGATTTAATTATGGTAATTTAATTATGATCATGATTTAATTATGGCATGTTAATTGCAAACTAATTCATGAGTTAATTATAGCCTCATTGTTCGGCTTCCATTACATATGCAGCGTCACCCTAAGTTTAACCCTAACACCCCTATAACTTAAATATTATTTAATTAAATCTAAATATATTTAATATTATTAACTAAATTATTCCTATTTAAAACTAAATACATACTAAACCCTAAGATAGCTACAATATAATTAATAATTACATTGTAGCTATTTTAGGACTTATTTTTATTTTACAGGCAACTTTGTATTTATTTTAACTAGGTACAATAGTTATTAACTATTTAATAACTACCTAGCTAAAATAAATACAAATTTACCTGTAAAATAAATCCTAACCTAAGTTACAATTACACCTACAATTACACTACACCTACAATTACACTACACTATCATTAAATAAATTAAATTAATCTGCCAAATCATGCAATCAGCCAATCGGATTGAAGTTCAATCCGATTGGCTGATCCAATCAGCCAATAGGTTTGACCTTGCATTCTATTGGCTGTTCCAATCAGCCAATAGAATGCGAGGTCAATCCTATTGGCTGATTGCATCAGCCAATAGGATTTTTCCTACCTTAATTCCGATTGGCTGATAGAATTCTATCAGCCAATCGGAATTGAAGGGACGCCATCTTGGATCATTCTACAGTCGCCGTCGATGGAAGAGGATGCTCCGCGTCTGATGTCTTCAAGATGGAACCGCTCCTCGTCGGATGGAAGAAGATAGAAGATGCCGCTTGGATGAAGACTTCTGCCGCTCTGGATATCCTCTTCTGCCCGGATCGGATGAAGACTTCTTCCCCTCTGGAGGTCCACTTGTGCCCGGCTGGGTGAAGACGGCTCAAGGTAGGGTGATCTTCAAGGGGTTAGTGTTAGGTTTTTTTAAGGGGGGATTGGTTGGGTTTTAGAGTAGGGTTGGGTGTGTGGGTTTTAATATGGGGGGGTTGTATTTCCTTTTTTACAGGTAAAAGAGCTGAATACTTTGGGGCAATTCCCCGCAAAAAGCCCTTTTAAGGGCTATATGTAATTTAGTATAGGGTAGGGAATTTTATTATTTTGGGGGGCTTTTTTATTTTATTAGGTGGCTTAGATTAGGTGTAATTAGTTTAAACTTCTTGTAATTCTTTTTTATTTTCTGTAATTTAGTGGGGTTTTTTTTTTTGTAATTTAGTTTATTTTATTTAATTGTATTTAATTTTAGGTAATTGTAGTTAATTAATTTAATTTATTTAATGATGGTGTAATTGTAACTTAGGTTAGGATTTATTTTACAGGTAAATTTGTATTTATTTTAGCTAGGTAGTTATTAAATAGTTAATAACTATTTAATAACTTTTGTACCTAGTAAAAATAAATACAAAGTTGCCTGTAAAATAAAAATAAATCCTAAAATAGCTACAATGTAATTATTAATTTTATTGTAGCTATCTTAGGGTTTATTTTATAGGTAAGTATTTAGTTTTAAATAGGAATAATTTAGTTAATAATAGTAAATTTATTTAGATTTATTTAAATAATATTTAAGTTGGGGGGGGTTAGGGTTAGACTTAGGTTTAGGGGTTAATAACTTTATTATAGTGGGGGCGGCGACATTGGCGGTGGCAGATTAGGGGTTAATACATTTAATAGGCTATGTGAGCTATGGCGGTTTAGGGGTTAATACTTGAATAGGTTTATTGCGTTGTGGGTTAATGGCGGATTAAGGGTTAATAGTTTTAAGAGGTAGTTTGTGATGTTGGGGTTGGCGGATTTAGGGGTTAATAATTTAAATAGGCATATTGCATTGTGGGGGGTTGTCGGTCTAGGGGTTAATACATTTAATATTAGTAATTAGAGGGGGGATTGCGGATATAGGGGTTTTACGTGTCAGGCTTATTTTTGGGAGGCATGTTAGACTTTTAGGGGAAATTTGTTATTTTCTTTACTTTTCTTAGGCACCGGCAGTTTCTAAAGTGCCGTAAGTCACTGGCGACTCCAGAAATTTGTATTTACGCTTATTTCTGGACATCGCTAGTTTATCAGACTTACGCCACTTAGGAAATGCCGGTGGGCTTTATGTAATACCCCGATGTGCGAGGTGAAATTACAGGTGGCGCAGGTTCCCACGCTTGCGCCGAAACCTGCACCGTATATTGGATCGCGCCCTTCAAGTATATAATGCCATTACCACAATATAGTGTAAGTATTTTAAATTCATATAGTATGTGATAATGATAAATTATATATATATATATATATATATATATATATATATATATATATATATATATATATATATATGTGAGTGTGTGTGTGTGTGAAGATGTTTGCAAATCCTGAGAGTGCTTTGTAAAGTTTACAATCTATAGGAGTACACTACAGCACCCGGGTGGTTGTCACGCAGAGGATTTACTATCTAAAATCAAACACAGGAAAGAGGCGCCGTATGTGTGAATCTGAAGAAGCCAACGACAAATATAAGACATGTGCAGGGTACTCACAATGTGAAAAGGCACTCCAATGTGCCTATAGGGGCAGGCTGGTATTCACAGCAAACCAGCTGGCTGAACCGGCTAACCAGGATACCCAAGGTAGAGGACTCTATGTCTTGATGGACTGTGTATACTGGATCCAGCAATGTGGGAACAGGAGAAGGTGTCCCACATCAGACCGGTCCTATACTAACCAGTTTCCACACTGCAGCAAGTCATGTCTGTGTAGACATGACTTGCTGCAGTGTGGAAACTGGTTAGTATAGGACCGGTCTGATGTGGGACACCTTCTCCTGTTCCCACATTGCTGGATCCAGTATACACAGTCCATCAAGACATAGAGTCCTCTACCTTGGGTATCCTGGTTAGCCGGTTCAGCCAGCTGGTTTGCTGTGAATACCAGCCTGCCCCTATAGGCACATTGGAGTGCCTTTTCACATTGTGAGTACCCTGCACATGTCTTATATTTGTCGTTGGCTTCTTCAGATTCACACATACGGCGCCTCTTTCCTGTGTTTGATTTTAGATTTATAACCTTTGGAGGGTGAAGATCGAGTGCTGCCTCCAGTCCAATAGAAGACAGATACCTATACCAGATTGGGTTATCCTGGACTTTGTATATTTGTCTATCATCCTGATCTAGGATTGGGTATAATATTGTGAATACACACACTTACATTGTATCTATGTTATATTAGTACTTTGTTGATTGTTTGTCTGAAACATCCATATATGGTCACGTGGGCCTACATATATATTCTACACCGTTCTTAGTAGCGCCCCCTATTGGGTTATTCCCTTTGTTCTTGGATTTACTATCTATGCTTTGTATATGTATATATATATATATATATATATATACACACATACACACTAGGCGATAAGCCTGCCCAAAGGGGATATAACAAAAAATAAAAAATGTAAAATTACAGAAAAAATAAACAAAGCTATCCAAAATAAAAAATTTAAAACTTAAACTAATACGCCTTTAAAAATAAAAAATGCCCCCCAAAATAAAACCACCCCTTGATCTAATACTAGTTAAACAGCTCTTTTTCCTAAATAAAATTACCAATTACCCCCTAACAGTAAAACCCCACACCCAAACAACAACCAAAATAAAAAAATAAGTTTAAAAAACCTAAGCTACCCATTGCCCCTAAAGGGGCATTTTTTTATGGGCATTGCCCTTAAAAGAGAATTCAGCTCTTTCACTGCCCTTAAAGGGGCAATCAGCTCTTTTACAGCCTAAAAAACCTTAATCTAAAAAAAAAGCCACCCCAAAAAATAAAAAAAAGCCTAAGACTAAGCCCCAAACGGCTCCATCATCTATCTTCATCCGGAGTGAAGGCGGTGTGGAGGGGAGGTGAGGAGCTGGCTTCCCTGATGAGCGGATCTGGAGCGGCTGTCCTCAGTGGCGATCTTCAGCTGCCTGGAGGCTCCTCTTTATCTGATCTCAGTCGTACACTAAAAATTCAATGGATGGTACCACATTCAATTTGGGGTACCTTGCATTCCTATTGGCTGAAATTTTAAAATCAGCCAATAAGATTAGAGCTACTTAAATCCTATTGGCTGATTTTGAAATTTCAGCCAATAGGAATGCAATGTACCCCAATAAATATGGGGTACCTTGCATTTAATTTTCAGTGTGCGGCGAACGATCGCATGAAAAGGAGCCTCCATGCCGATTTGGACCGCCGCTGCTGAAGACCGCTGCTGAGGACCGCCACTGAGGATCCGCGCATCAGGGAAGCCAGCTCCGCACCTCCGCACCTTCGCTACGGATGAAGATAGAAGATGATGGGGCTGCCTGGAAGAAGACCTTCCCCGCCGGACTTCAGGAATGGTGAGTACCTATTTGGGGCTTAGTCTTAGGCTTTTTTTTGGGGGGGTGTCTTTTTTTTAGATTAGGTTTTTTTGGGGCTTTAAAAGAGCTGATTGCCCTTTAGGGGCAATGGGTAGTTTAGGTTTTTTTAGTGTTAGTTTTTTTATTTTCGGGGATTTGGTGGGTGGGGGGTTTTTACTGTTAGGAAGGGACTTCATATTTTTAAAAGTAAAAGAGCTGTTTAACTTAGGTCATTGCCCTACAAAAGGCCCTTTTGAGGGCTATAGGTAGTTTAGTATTAGAGGGGTGTTTTTTTTTTTTTTTTTTTTTTTATTTTGGGAGGACTTTTTTATTTTCATAGGGATTAGGTTTATTTTTTTATTTTTTATAATTTGGTTTATTACCTTCTGTAATGTTAGACTTTTTTATTTTTTGTAATTTTAGATTAATTTAAATGTATTTATTTTTTATTTTTACAGTAATGTTTATTTTTTAATTTTAATTGTAACTTAGTATTGGGGTTAATTTAGGGGTGTTAGGTTAGAGGGCTTAGTAATTAAATTAGTTATTTGCATTGTGGAGGTTGGCGGTTTAGGGGTTAATAGGTTAATTAGGTTTATTGTGATGTGGGGGGTTGGTGGTTTAGGAGTTAATTAGGTTTATTGCGATGTGGGGGGTTGAAGGTTTAGAGATCAATTAGGTTTATTGCGATGTGGGGGGTTGGCGATTTAGGGTTTACTATTTTAATTGTTATTTAGTTAGTTAGTTTGTTAGTTTAATTTGCGGATTAGGAGTTCATTATTTTATTATTTTGCGATGTGGGGGTTGGCGGTTTAGGTGTTTAATACTTTGCATACTCTGCATCCAGGTGGATTCTTTTGACTGCGCGGGCAGCCAACATTCTTTTGGCTGCCTCTTGCAGCCAACATACCTTTGAGGATGTGTGCGCAATTGGCAACACAGATGGACGCATTACAAACACGATAATAGTATATATATATATATATATATATATATATATATACATACACTCACTAGTGTTCAAATGTTTGGAGTCACTTTGAAATTTCCCTGTTTTTGAAAGAAAAGCAAATTTATCTGTCTATTAAAATAACATCAAATGTTTTAGAATTACAGTGTAGACATTGTTATTGTTGTCAATGACTATTGTAGGTGGAAACGGTTGATTTTTAATGGACATCTTGAGCAAAAGCAAATGTGGGTTTGATTACAGGCTCAAGATGGCGAGAAACAAAGAACTTTCTTCTGATACTCGTCAGTCTATTTATGTTCTGAGAAATGAACCGTATTCCATGCAAGAAAATGCCAAAAGACGATCCCGTACAATGCTCTGTACTACTCTCTTCACAGAACAGCGCTAACTAGCTCTAACCAGAATAGAAAGAGTGGTGGAGCACAACTGGTGCACAACTGAGCAAGAGGACAATTACATTAGCGTGTCTAGTTTGAGAAACAGATGTCTCACAGGTCCTCAACTGCCAGGTCCTCTCTCTCTCTCTCTCTCTCTCTCCCTCCTGTCTCTTTTGCTCTCTCTCTCCCCCTCTCTTTTGCTCTCTCTCTCCCCCTCACTTTTGCTCTCTCTCTCCCCCCTTCTGTTTTGCACTCTCTCCCTCTCTTTTGCTCTCTCCCATTTTTTTTGCTCTCTCTCTTCCCTTTTGCTCTCACTCCACTGTATCTTTTGCTCTCTCCACCCTCTCTTTTGCGCTCTCTCTCCTCTCTTTTGCTCTCTCCCCTCTCTTTTGCACTCTCTCACCTTCTCTTTTGCTCGCTTTCTCTCTCACCCTCTCTTTTACTTTCTATCTCTCTCCTCTCTCTCTTTTGGTCTCTCTCACCCCTCTCTTTTGGTCTCTCTCCCCCCTTTTCTTTTGCTCTCTATCCCCTCTCTTTTGCAATCTCTCCCCTCTCTTTTGCTCTCTCTCTCTCCCCTCTCTTTTTTGGTCTCTCTCCCCCCTCTCTGTTGCACTCTCTCTCTCCCCCTCTCTTTTGCTCTCTCTCTCTTCCCCCCTCTCTTTTGCTCTCTCTCTCTCCCCCTCTCTTTTGCTCTCTTCCTCTCTCACCCTCTCTTTTGCTCTCTCTCTCTCCCCCTCTCTTTTGCTCTCTCTCTCTCTCCCCCACTCTCTTTTGCTCTCTCTCTCCCCCTCTCTTTTGCTCTGTCTCTCTCCCATCTATTTTGCTCTCTCTCCCCCCTTCTCTTTTGCTCTCTCTCACCCTCTATTTTGCTCTCTCTCTCACCCTCTCTTTTGCTCTCTCTCTCCCCCCTCTCTTTTGCTCTCTCTCTCTCTCCCTCACTTTTGCTCTCTCTCTCCCCCCTTCTGTTTTGCACTCTCTCCCTCTCTTTTTGCTCTCTCCCATTTTTTTTTGCTCTCTCTCTTCCCTTCTCTTTTGCTCTCACTCCACCGTATCTTTTGCTCTCTCCACCCTCTCTTTTGTGCTCTCTCTCCTCTCTTTTGCTCTCTCCCCTCTCTTTTGCACTCTCTCACCTTCTCTTTTGCTCGCTTTCTCTCTCACCCTCTCTTTTACTTTCTATCTCTCTCCTCTCTCTCTTTTGGTCTCTCTCACCCCTCTCTTTTGGTCTCTCTCCCCCTCTCTTTTTTGGTCTCTCTCCCCCCTCTCTTTTGCTCTCTCTCTCTCTCCCCCTATATTTTGATCCCTCTCCCCCCTTTTTTTTATCTGTCTCTCACCCCCTCTCTTTTGCTCTCTCTCCCCTCTCTAATGCTCTCTGTCTTCCACCTCTCTTTTGCTCTCTCTCTCTCTCTCTCTCTCTGTCTCCCCCTCTCTTTTACTCTCTCTGCCTCCCCCTCTCTTTTGCTCTCTCTTTCCCCCTCTTTTGCACTCTCTCTCCCCCTCTTTTGCACTCTCTCTCCCCCTCTTTTGCACTCTCTCCCTCCCCTGTATTTTGCTCTCTCTCAACCCTCTTTTTTGCTCTCTCTCACCCCTCTCTTTTGCTCTCTCTCACCCCTCTCTTTTGCTCTCTCACCCCTCTCTTTTGCTCTTTCTCCCCCTCTTTGGCTCTATATCTCCCCTCTGTGCTGCTCTTTCTCTCATGCAGACACTCAGCCACGGCAGCTCCTGTCCCGCCCCACTCAGACTCCGCCCATTCACACCCAGCTCCACCCCCTTCACGGATTAGGTGCCAGCAGCCTGCCCAGATCAGTTTGTTGAAGCCCAGGTGTGTTTGTCCTTGTGCAGTCTCTACTGCGCATGACAGCTTCGGACAAACACACCTCTATTTTGCTCTCTCTCTCACCCTCTCTTTTGCTCTCTCTCTCCCCTCTCTCTTTTGCTCTCTCTCTCTCTCCCCCACTCCCTTTTGCAATCTCTCTCATAACCTTTTTGGTTTTTTTTTTCTCTCCCTTTCTTTTGCTCTCTCTCTCTCTCTCTCTCTCTCTCTCTCTCTCTCTCTCTCTCTCTCTCCCTCCTGTCTCTTTTGCTCTCTCTCTCCCCCTCTCTTTTGCTCTCTCTCTCTCCCCCTCACTTTTGCTCTCTCTCTCCCCCCTTCTGTTTTGCACTCTCTCCCTCTCTTTTTGCTCTCTCCCATTTTTTTTGCTCTCTCTCTTCCCTTCTCTTTTGCTCTCACTCCACCGTATCTTTTGCTCTCTCCACCCTCTCTTTTGTGCTCTCTCTCCTCTCTTTTGCTCTCTCCCCTCTCTTTTGCACTCTCTCACCTTCTCTTTTGCCCGCTTTCTCTCTCACCCTCTCTTTTACTTTCTATCTCTCTCCTCTCTCTCTCTTTTGGTCTCTCTCACCCCTCTCTTTTGGTCTCTCTCCCCCCTCTCTTTTTTGGTCTCTCTCCCCCCTCTCTTTTGCTCTCTCTCTCTCTCTCTCTCTCTCCCCCTATATTTTGATCTCTCTCCCCCCTTTTTTTATCTGTCTCTCACCCCCTCTCTTTTGCTCTCTCTCCCCTCTCTAATGCTCTCTGTCTTCCACCTCTCTTTTGCTCTCTCTCTCTCTCTCTCTCTGTCTCCCCCTCTCTTTTACTCTCTCTGCCTCCCCCTCTCTTTTGCTCTCTCTTTCCCCCTCTTTTGCACTCTCTCCCCCTCTTTTGCACTCTCTCCCCCCTCTCTTTTGCTCTCTCCCTCCCCTGTATTTTGCTCTCTCTCACCCCTCTTTTTTGCTCTCTCTCACCCCTCTCTTTTGCTCTCTCTCACCCCTCTCTTTTGCTCTCTCACCCCTCTCTTTTGCTCTTTCTCCCCCTCTTTGGCTCTATATCTCCCCTCTCTCTCCCCCTCTCTTTTGCTCTCTCCCTCTCTCACCCTCTCTTTTGCTCTCTCTCTCTCCCCCTCTCTTTTGCTCTCTCTCTCCCCCACTCTCTTTTGCTCTCTCTCTCCCCCTCTCTTTTGCTCTCTCTCTCTCCCATCTATTTTGCTCTCTCTCCCCCCTTCTCTTTTGCTCTCTCTCACCCTCTATTTTGCTCTCTCTCTCACCCTCTCTTTTGCTCTCTCTCTCCCCCCTCTCTTTTGCTCTCTCTCTCTCCCCCACTCCCTTTTGCTCTCTCTCTCAACCCTCTCTTGCTCTCTCTCTCTCCCTTTCTTTTGCTCTCTCTCTCTCTCTCTCCCTCCTGTCTCTTTTGCTCTCTCTCTCCCCCTCTCTTTTGCTCTCTCTCTCTCCCCCTCACTTTTGCTCTCTCTCTCCCCCCTTCTGTTTTGCACTCTCTCCCTCTCTTTTTGCTCTCTCCCATTTTTTTTGCTCTCTCTCTTCCCTTCTCTTTTGCTCTCACTCCACCGTATCTTTTGCTCTCTCCACCATCTCTTTTGTGCTCTCTCTCCTCTCTTTTGCTCTCTCCCCTCTCTTTTGCACTCTCTCACCTTCTCTTTTGCCCGCTTTCTCTCTCACCCTCTCTTTTACTTTCTATCTCTCTCCTCTCTCTCTTTTGGTCTCTCTCACCCCTCTCTTTTGGTCTCTCTCCCCCCCTCTCTTTTTTGGTCTCTCTCCCCCCTCTCTTTTGCTCTCTCTCTCTCTCTCCCCCTATATTTTGATCTCTCTCCCCCCTTTTTTTTATCTGTCTCTCACCCCCTCTCTTTTGCTCTCTCTCCCCTCTCTAATGCTCTCTGTCTTCCACCTCTCTTTTGCTCTCTCTCTCTCTCTCTCTCTCTCTCTCTCTGTCTCCCCCTCTCTTTTACTCTCTCTGCCTCCCCCTCTCTTTTGCTCTCTCTTTCCCCCTCTTTTGCACTCTCTCTCCCCCTCTTTTGCACTCTCTCTCCCCCTCTTTTGCACTCTCACCCTCCCCTGTATTTTGCTCTCTCTCAACCCTCTTTTTTGCTCTCTCTCACCCCTCTCTTTTGCTCTCTCTCACCCCTCTCTTTTGCTCTCTCACCCCTCTCTTTTGCTCTTTCTCCCCCTCTTTGGCTCTATATCTCCCCTCTGTGCTGCTCTTTCTCTCATGCAGACACTCAGCCACGGCAGCTCCTGTCCCGCCCCACTCAGACTCCGCCCATTCACACCCAGCTCCGCCCCCTTCACGGATTAGGTGCCAGCAGCCTGCCCAGATCAGTTTGTTGAAGGCCAGGTGTGTTTGTCCTTGTGCAGTCTCTACTGCGCATGACAGCTTCGGACAAACACACCTCTATTTTGCTCTCTCTCTCACCCTCTCTTTTGCTCTCTCTCTCCCCTCTCTCTTTTGCTCTCTCTCTCCCCCACTCCCTTTTGCTCTCTCTCTCAACCCTCTCTTGCTCTCTCTCTCTCCCTTTCTTTTGCTCTCTCTCTCTCTCTCTCTCTCTCTCTCTCTCTCTCTCTCCCTCCTGTCTCTTTTGCTCTCTCTCTCCCCCTCTCTTTTGCTCTCTCTCTCTCCCCCTCACTTTTGCTCTCTCTCTCCCCCCTTCTGTTTTGCACTCTCTCCCTCTCTTTTTGCTCTCTCCCATTTTTTTTGCTCTCTCTCTTCCCTTCTCTTTTGCTCTCACTCCACCGTATCTTTTGCTCTCTCCACCCTCTCTTTTGTGCTCTCTCTCCTCTCTTTTGCTCTCTCCCCTCTCTTTTGCACTCTCTCACCTTCTCTTTTGCCCGCTTTCTCTCTCACCCTCTCTTTTACTTTCTATCTCTCTCCTCTCTCTCTTTTGGTCTCTCTCACCCCTCTCTTTTGGTCTCTCTCCCCCCTCTCTTTTTTGGTCTCTCTCCCCCCTCTCTTTTGCTCTCTCTCTCTCTCTCTCTCTCTCTCTCCCTCTATATTTTGATCTCTCTCCCCCCTTTTTTTATCTGTCTCTCACCCCCTCTCTTTTGCTCTCTCTCCCCTCTCTAATGCTCTCTGTCTTCCACCTCTCTTTTGCTCTCTCTCTCTCTCTCTCTCTCTCTCTCTCTGTCTCCCCCTCTCTTTTACTCTCTCTGCCTCCCCCTCTCTTTTGCTCTCTCTTTCCCCCTCTTTTGCACTCTCTCTCCCCCTCTTTTGCACTCTCTCCCCCCTCTCTTTTGCTCTCTCCCTCCCCTGTATTTTGCTCTCTCTCACCCCTCTTTTTTGCTCTCTCTCACCCCTCTCTTTTGCTCTCTCTCACCCCTCTCTTTTGCTCTCTCACCCCTCTCTTTTGCTCTTTCTCCCCCTCTTTGGCTCTATATCTCCCCTCTGTGCTGCTCTCTCTCTCATGCAGACACTCAGCCACGGCAGCTCCTGTCCCGCCCCACTCAGACTCCGCCCATTCACACCCAGCTCCGCCCCCTTCACGGATTAGGTGCCAGCAGCCTGCCCAGATCAGTTTGTTGAAGGCCAGGTGTGTTTGTCCTTGTGCAGTCTCTACTGCGCATGACAGCTTCGGACAAACACACTTGGAGGCCTATCTATCAAGCCATCAACTGTGCTGCATTCGCCTGCACCAATACGCTCGCCTAACATCACAGCCGCGGACCTGAATACGATCTCCATATTTATTAAAAAAGTTTTCAAAAAGACACGCACCAAGTACGGGGCGATGAGCAGCGGGCTGTTGTTAACTAACAGTCATCGATCTCGCTGCTATTCGGCTTTTTCCCAACTTTATTTATACCCTGTCACTAAACACTGCCACTATACTAAAATGTTTAACCCCTATCCTGCCACTCCCGGACCCCTCCACAACTAAATAAACTTATTAACCCCTATCTTGCTGCTCCCAGACCCCTCCGCAACTAAATAAAGGTATTAACCCCTATCCCACCGCTCCCGGACCCCGCCACAACTAAATAAAGTTATTAACCCCTATCTCGCCGCTCCCGGAGCCCACCGCAACTCTAATAAAGTTATTAACCCCTATATCCCTGGCCTCCCACCTCACTACCACTTACTAAACCTATTAACCCCTAAACCGCCAGCCCCCCACATCGCCATAAACTAAATTAAGCTATTAACCCTTAAACCTAACAACCGGCTAACTTTACATTAAATATTAACTCATCCCTATCTTATAATAAATTTAAACTTACCTTTAGAATTAAAATAATATATTAAACTACTAATTATCCTACCCTATTATACTAAAATTAAATTAAACTATATTAAACTATTAATTAACCTACCCTAACTATTATACTAAAATTACATTAAACTATAATAAACTATTAATTAACCTACCCTAACTATTATACTAAAATTACATTAAACTATATTAAACTATTAATTAACCTACCCTAACTATTATACTAAAATTACATTAAACTATATTAAACTATTAATAAACCTACCCTAACTATTATACTAAAATTACATTAAACTAACAATTACATTAACTATATTGCATATTTAAAAACCTAACCCTACTCAAGTTATTTAAATCTACTGTAAATAATTACTAAGTTACAAAAAATAACAACTAAGTTACACAAAATAAAAACCACTAAGATACACAAAATAAAAAAGAAATTATCAAATATTTAAACTAATTACACCTAATCTAATAGCCCTATCAAAATAAAAAAGCCCCCCCCAAAATAAAAAAAAACCCTACCCTACACTAAACTACCAATTGTCCTTAAAAGAGCCTTTTGTGGGGCATTGCCCCAAAGAAATCAGCTCTTTTACCTGTAAAATAAAATTCAAACACCCCCCAACAGTAAAACTCACCACCCACACAACCAAACCCCCCAAATAAAAACCCTATCTAAAAAACCTTAGCTCCCCATTGCCCTGAAAAGAGCATTTGGATGGGCATTGCCCTTAAATGGGCATTTAGCTCTTTTTCAGCCCAAAGTCACTAACCTAAAAATAAAACCCACCCAATAAACCCTTAAAAAAGCCTAACTCTAACTCTCGAAGATCCACTTACAGTTTTCAAAGACCGGACATCCATCCTCATCCAAGCGGCAGAAGTCCTCAGCGAAGCTGGCAGAAGTCCTCATCAAAGCCAGCAGAAATCTTCATCCAAACGGGCAGAAGTCTTCATCGAGACGGCATCATCTATCTTCATCCATCCAGTGCGGAGCGGCTCCATATTCAAGACATCCGGCGCAGAGCATCCTCTTCTTCCGACGTCTCTTGAAGAATGAAGTTTCCTTTAAAATACGTCATCCAAGATGGCGTCTCTTACATTCCATTTGGCTGATAGAAATCTATCAGCCAATCAGAATTAAGGTGGAAAAAATCATATTGGCTGTTGCAATCAGCCAATAGGATTGAGCTTTCATTTTATTGGCTGATCCAATCAGCCATTAGGATTTAGCTTGCATTCTATTGGCTATTCCAATCAGCCAATAGAATGCGAGCTCAATCCTGTTGGCTGATAGGATCAGCCAATAGGATGAAAGCTCAATCCTATTGGCTGATTGCAACAGCCAATAGGATTTTTTTCATACAAAGAGAGAAGCGCTCTACCAGGAACGAACAACAGCTCAGTGGCTTGTTCTATGGCGATTTACCACCCGGAAGCAGCCTCTTTTAGACCAGTGTGCTTTTCACAGAAGAAAACTTTCCTGAAGTATATCAGTCTGATCCCGCCAAGTAAGGTCAGTCCAGCCCCGAAATACCAGGCAATTCTCCTCTGAACAAGGAACATGACAACCCCAGACGATCGTTTCGGCCTCCTATGGGCCTCGTCAGTGAGGTGCAGCCACATTCCTCTAAGCACACTGGGCAAGGAGTCCACGTCTGGTTTCCCCCATCACCCATAGGGAGACTTCCCCAGGGTCATAATAATTTGCATACAAAGAGAGAAGCGCTCTACCAGGAACGAACAACAGCTCAGTGGCTTGTTCTATGGTGATTTACCACCCGGAAGCAGCCTCTTTTAGACCAGTGTGCTTTTCACAGAAGAAAACTTTCCTGAAGTATATCAGTCTGATCCCGCCAAGTAAGGTCAGTCCAGCCCCGAAATACCAGGCAATTCTCCTCTGAACAAGGAACATGACAACCCCAGACGATCATTTCGGCCTCCTATGGGCCTCGTCAGTGAGGTGCAGCCACATTCCTCTAAGCACACTGGGCAAGGAGTCCACGTCTGGTTTCCCCCATCACCCATAGGGAGACTTCCCCAGGGTCATAATAATTTGCATACAAAGAGAGAAGCGCTCTACCAGGAACGAACAACAGCTCAGTGGCTTGTTCTATGGCGATTTACCACCCGGAAGCAGCCTCTTTTAGACCAGTGTGCTTTTCACAGAAGAAAACTTTCCTGAAGTATATCAGTCTGATCCCGCCAAGTAAGGTCAGTCCAGCCCCGAAATACCAGGCAATTCTCCTCTGAACAAGGAACATGACAACCCCAGACAATCGTTTCGGCCTCCTATGGGCCTCGTCAGTGAGGTGCAGCCACATTCCTCTAAGCACACTGGGCAAGGAGCCCACGTCTGGTTTCCTCCATCACCCATAGGGAGACTTCCCCAGGGTCATAATAATTTGCATACAAAGAGAGAAGCGCTCTACCAGGAACGAACAACAGCTCAGTGGCTTGTTCTATGGCGATTTACCACCCGGAAGCAGCCTCTTTTAGACCAGTGTGCTTTTCACAGAAGAAAACTTTCCTGAAGTATATCAGTCTGATCCCGCCAAGTAAGGTCAGTCCAGCCCCGAAATAACAGGCAATTCTCCTCTGAACAAGGAACATGACAACCCCAGACGATCGTTTCGGCCTCCTATGGGCCTCGTCAGTGAGGTGCAGCCACATTCCTCTAAGCACACTGGGCAAGGAGTCCACGTCTGGTTTCCCCCATCACCCATAGGGAGACTTCCCCAGGGTGATAATAATTTGCATATAAAGAGAGAAGCGCTCTACCAGGAACGAACAACAGCTCAGTGGCTTGTTCTATGGCGATTTACCACCCGGAAGCAGCCTCTTAGGATAGGATTTTTTTCACCTTAATTCCGATTGGCTGATATAATATTGTATCAGCCAATCGGAATGCAAGGGATGCCATCTTGGATGACGTCATTTAACCCCTTAATGACCGGACCATTTTTCAATTTTCTTACCCTTAATGACAATGGCTATTTTTACATTTCTGCGGTGTTTGTGTTTAACTGTAATTTTCCTCTTACTCATTTACTGTACCCACACATATTATATACCGTTTTTCTCGCCATTAAATGGACTTTCTAAAGATACCATTATTTTCATCATGTCTTATAATTTACTACAAAAAAAATAATAAAATATGAGGAAAAAATGGAAAAAAACACACTTTTTCTAACTTTGACCCCCAAAATCTGTTACACATCTACAATCACCAAAAAACACCCATGCTAAATAGTTTCTAAATTTTGTCCTGAGTTTAGAAATACCCAATGTTTACATGTTCTTAGCTTTTTTTGCAAGTTATAGGGCCATAAATACAAGTAGCACTTCGCTATTTCCAAACCACTTTTTTTAAAAATTAGCGCTAGTTACATTGGAACCCTGATATCTGTCAGGAATACCTGAATATTCCTTGACATGTATATATTTTTTGTTAGAAGACAACCCAAAGTATTGATCTAGGCACATTTTGGTATATTTTATGCCACCATTTCACCGCCAAATGCGAGCAAATAAAAAAAAAACTTTACATTTTTCACAATTTTAGGTTTCTCACTGAAATTATTTACAAACAGCTTGTGCTATTATGGCACACATTGTTGTAAAAGCTTCTTTGGGATCCCCTTTGTTCAGAAATAGCAGACTTATATGGCTTTGGCATTGCTTTTTGGTAATTAGAAGGCCGCTAAATGCTGCTGCGCACCACACGTAAATTATGCCCAGCAGTGAAGGGGTTAATTAGGTAGGTTGTAGGGATCTTGCAGGGTTAATTTTAGCTTTAGGGTAGAGATCAGCCTCCCACCTGACACATCCCACCCCCTGATCCCTCCCAAACAGCTCTCTTCCCTCCCCCACCCCACAAATGTCCCCGCCATCTTAAGTACTGGCAGAAAGTCTGCCAGTACTAAATAAAAGGAGTTTTTTTTTTTTATAAAAAAAATAAAATATTTTAGCTGTGATGGACTCCTGCCTTAGCCCCAACCTCCATGATCCCCCCCCAGCTCTCTAACCCTCCCCCTATCTAATTGCGGCCATCTTGGGTACTGGCAGCTGTCTGCCAGTACCCAATTTGCCCCAAAAACCAAAGTATTTTTTGCTCTTTTGCTTTTTTTTATGTTTTCTGTAGTGTAGCAGCCCCCCACAATACCCCTATCCCCCTCCCCCTCCCAGATCCTTTTATATTATTTTTTTAAAAAATCTTCCCCCCCCCTCTTCCCTCCTCATTGGTGTCAGTGGCCAGCTAATGCGCGCGCAGGCGCGCCCCCCGCACGCTCCCGGCACCCAGCGTGCACATTGCACTTCTAGGAACCGGATGCCGGGTAGCGATGGGCCGCCCACCCGCCTCCCTGTTACGCTCCCACCCACCAACGAACCGGCACCATCGCTACCGGTGCAGAGAGGGCCACAGAGTGGCTCTCTCTGCATCGGAGTCTTCTAAAAAGGTATTGCAGGATGCCTCCATATGGAGGCATCACTGCAATACCCTGAGAGCTGCTGGAAGCGATTGCGATCGCTTCCAGCACTCTCTTAGACAACTGACGTACCAGGTACGTCCATTATCATTAACTGCTTGTTAATGCATGACGTACCTGGTACGTCAGTTGTCATTAAGGGGTTAAAGGGAAACTTCATTCTGCATATCTTGAAGATGGATGAAGATATAAGATGCCGTCCTGATGAAGACTTCTACCCGCTTGGAGGAAGACTTCGGCCCACTTGGATGAAGACTTCTGCCAGCTTCACTGAGGACTTTTGCCGCTTGGATGAGGATGGATGTCCGGTCTTCGAAAACTGTAAGTGGATCTTCAGGGGTTAGTGTTAGGTTTTTTAAAGGGTTTATTGAGTGGGTTTTATTTTTTAGGTTAGGGACTTTGGCCTGAAAAAGAGCTAAATGCCCTTTTAAGGGCAATGTCCATACAAATGCCCTTTTCAGGGCAATGGGGAGCTTAGGTTTTTAGATAGGTTTTTAGTTGGGGGGTTTGGTTGTATGGGTGGTGGGTTTTACTGTTGGGGGGTGTTTGTATTTTATTTTACAGGTAAAAGAGCTGATTTCTTTGGGCCAATGCCCAGCAAAAGGCCCGTTTATTGTAGGCTAGGGGTTTTTTTTATTTTGAGGGGGGGCTTTTATATTTTGATAGGGCTATTAGATTAGGTGTAATTAGTTTAAATATTTGATAATTTCTTTTTTATTTTGTGTAACTTAGTGTTTTTTATTTTGTGTAACTTAGTTGTTATTTTTTTTGTTACTTAGTAATTCTTTATCGTAGATTTAAAGGGACAGTCTACACCAAAATGTTTCTTATTTAAAAAGATAGATAATCCCTTTATTAACCCATTTTGCATAACCAACACAGTTATATTCATATACGTTTTACCTCTGTGATTACCTTGTATCTAAGCCTCTGCAGACAGCCTCCTTATCTAAGTGCTTTTGACAGACATGCAGTGTAGTCAATCAGTGACGACTCCTAAATAACTTCACGGGAGTGAGCACAATGTTATCTATATGCCACACATGAACTAACACTGTCTAAATGTGAAAAACTTTCAAAATGCTCTGAGATAAGAGGCGGTTTTCAACGGTTTAGAAATCAGTTTGAGCCTAGCTAGGTTTAGCTTTTCAAAAATAACACCAAGGGAACAAAGCAAATTTGATGATAAAAGTAAATTGGAAAGTTGTTTAAAATTGCATGCCCTATCTGAATCATGAAAGTTTAGTTTTGACTTTACTGTCCCTTTAAATAACTTCGATAGGGTTAGGTTTTTAAATATGTAATATAGTTAATTTAATTGTTAGATTAATGTAATTTTAGTATAATAGTTAGGGTAGGTTAATTAATAGTTTAATATAGTTTAATTTAATTGTAGGATAATAGTTAGGGTAGGTTAACTAGTAGTTTAATATAGTTTATTTTAATTCTAAAGGTAAGTTTAAATGTATTATAAGATAGGGATGAGTTAATATTTAATGTAAAGTTAGCGGGTTGTTAGGTTTAGGGGTTAATAACTTAATTTAGTTTATGGCGATGTGGGGGTCTGACGGTTTAGGGATTAATAGGTTTAGTAAGTGGTAGTGGTATAGGAGGCCAGGGGTTTAGGGGTTAATACATTTATTTAGTTGTGCCAGTGTCGGGGAGCGGCGGGATAGGGGTTAATATATTTATTTAGTTGCTGCGGTGTCGGGAAGCGGTAGGATAGGGGTTAATAACTTTATTATGTTGCGGCGGTGTCGGGGAGCAGCGGAATAGGGGTTAATAACTTTATGTAGGTGGCAGCGATGTCGGGGGCATCAGATTAGGGGTGTTTAGACTCGGGGCTTATGTTAGGGTGTTAGGTGTAAATGTAACTGGTTTTCTACCATAGAAATAAATGGGATATCTGGCAGCATCGAACATAAGCTTTTGCTGCTTTCAGACTCCCATTGATTCCTATGGCATCCGCGGCCTCCAGGGTGGCAGATTGAAAACCAGGTACGCTGGGCTTGAATAGCGGCAAGCGTACCTGTTAGAAATTTGTTAAAGGGACAGTCTAAGCCAAAATAAACTTTCATGATTCAGATAGAGCATGTAATTTTAAACAATTTTCCAATTTACTTTTATCACCAATTTTGCTTTGTTGAAAGCTTAACCTAGGAGGTTCATATGCTAATTTCTTAGACCTTGAAGCCCACCTCTTTCAGATTGCATTTTAACAGTTTTTCACCACAAGAGGGTGTTAGTTCACATATTTCATATAGATAACACTGTGCTCGTGCACGAGAAGTTATCTGGGAGCAGGCACTGATTGGCTAGACTGCAAGTCTGTCAAAAGAACTGAAAAAAGGGGCAGTTTGCAGAGGCTTAGATACAAGATAATCACAGAGGTTAAAAGTATATTATTATAACTGTGTTGGTTATGCAAAACTGGAAAATGGTTAATAAAGGGATTATCTATCTTTTAAAACAATAACAATTCTGGTGTAGACTGTCCCTTTACCTTGTAAAAGTTGTCAAATAGTGCCGAATTTGTATTCGAAACATCTGTAATGACGTAAGCATCGATCTGTGTTGAATTGAGACCGGCGGATCGTATGTTACATCACAGATTTCAACTTTTGCCAGTCTGTAGGCTTTGATAAATGGGTCGAATCAGGCTCGCCACAATTAGGCTGCGGAATTCCAGCGTATTTGCTGTTGACGGCTTGATAAATATCCCTCTTGGCCATTAATATTATAGGATGCATTTGTCACAGTTTTGCTAAAGATAAAAAAGGGTTTAAGCTTCTTCTGTTAAAGGGCCATGATACCTAAATGTTAAAACACTTAAAAGTGATGCAGCATAGCTGTAAAAAGCTGACTAGAAAATATCACCTGAACATCACACCCCATTGTAAAGGACTTTAAGCAGCAAATCAGTATGCCTGTCCCTGGACAGGAAATGGAGTGAGCCTCATGCAAATTTATGTTATTTCCCTATTCAGTTTAAGGAAGTTACTAAAGCCGCGTTCGGCAAGCGCCTCCAGTGAGCCCAGCCTCGCTTGGAGCATTTGGGGAAGGCTTCCAAGCGAGGTGCTGGGCGTTCACTGAACGCTCAGATGACGTCAGTCCCAGCGCTTCCAGCTTGCTGGTAATGCTGGGAGTGAGAAGAGCAAGCGTCTGAGTGTCTCAGCACCCTATGACGCGGCTTGGGAGCGTTTTCTTAACGCTCCCAAAACCGTTACATTTCCCAGTGCCACGTCATACCTCAGGGGATTTAACTAGCGTTGGGTCTCGGCGTTTGCCGAACGCGGCTTATGAAATCTCAGGAGAGTTAAGTCAAATCTCACGAGATCACAGTAAAAGAGTTCATGACCTCATCACTGCTGATGCTGATTGTCTGCTGTTCATTTCTTCATTTTTTTTTTTTTTTTTTTACCTGCAGCTGGACAGCAGCTAAAGTATAACTTTTTACACAGAACTTACTCTGGTGAGCTAAGGAAATTGTGAGGTAAAATATCTTCCTTTTTTACATAGAGATGCTCAGGTGATATTTTCCTGTCAGTTTTTTACGGTTACGCTGCATCACTTTCAAGTGATTTAGCATATGAGTATTATGTCCCTTTAAGGAATCTCCCAAAGTAAATTAGAATTTACAGTTTACACTTTTCTCTTGATAGTCATAACATCACTCTCTTATGTTCAGTTTAATAAACCACAAGCAAAATGTTATTACACAGCAATGGCACACACACTCACCCATAAAAGACACGTCATTTAAGTTAAAGAAACAAAAATGTGTGTTTTCATGAGGTCAAGGCTGTAGAAACAGAAAAGTAAAAAATCAGGTGTAAAGGCACTTTTTTTTTTTTTTTTTAGTTTTTTTTTTAATTTTGCTAGTGTGGAAAAATGCTGTTGGATTTTCATGCAAGGTATGGGGGAGTTAATGTGACATTAAAGCACTCGAAAGCTTGTGATAAATGTGTTTTCAAATGTACTTCAATGATTTTGAATTGAAACCACAAAATGACGTGAAACCATTCTCTTGCCTTTTCAGGTGGACTAGAATAGAATAAAGGCCAACGTTTTCTAAAATACAATCACAAATTATTTTACAAAATTCTAAAATAATAAATGTAAATGTTTTATTTATTCTTTATTTCTATGAAGCTTTGATAATTCATACAAACTGAGCATAAGCAGAGATGCATTTGAGCTCATGGAATAATGAGGTTGACACACTTGCCAAAAATGATTTTGGCTAGTTTTCCCTACAGTGGCTTAGACATTGGGTTAAGTAAAGTACTTTGCTTGTCTGACGCAGAATTAATCAAGCTGAAGCATAGTCAAGATGAATTTTATTGTTCTCATGTATGCTCAGATCTGAACTTGGCTTTCTTAATTGTAGCCATTATTCAAACAGCAATTATGAAGTCTGCAGAGAGCAATTTACAAGAGAAGAGGACATTTTCATAACAAATCAAACTCAGCCATTGATAATGAAATTAAGAAACAAGACTCTCTGTACTGCATTATTCATTTGGTTTCTAAGGTTGCATAATTTTTCACATATTTGAAAATAAAGAATATTTTTCTTGATTAAAATTTGCCAACTATTCTTAATAATGAAATGTCTAGTAAAGTGGAAGTAGTCTCAACAAATGCATTTTATTGCCTTCTTTATTCCTTTCATTTGTTAAAACTTCAATAATGAATATAATCAATTTATATCATACACAGATGGCCAACAGTCTTGATCTCAGTTTTGCAACAACTAAAAAAAAAAAAAGGAAGGACATGAAAATGTGTCAAATAAATTTCACAATTTTAAGTGTCTTTCACCAAATCACACTTCTTGTGACACTCAGATACAGACCCATAAGTTTTCAGCACAAGAAGTGATGTTTTAGGAGTATTCACAAAGTGTACTTTTGCTATTACATTGTCTTCCAGATCAGAACGTCTGTCATCAAAACTCACCTCTTTTGAAGTATAAACTTTTTTTCTTTTTCTTTTCTTTTTTTGGTGCATCTGGATCCCGTTATCTGGAGCAAAAAAAAAAAAAAGTTTGTAATTTCCATACAAATTTATGCCTAGATATAGAAAGTTTTATGGAAAAGCTCTAGCCAGGTGGCTTTGCATTTTGATTAGGTCTTTGTCCTCAGTGATTAAACCCCTACTTAAAAACCAAGTCCTTAGGTTCTGATTTTTATATCTGTAGCTAATTTCCATACTTAGATTCACTTCCTTCAGCCAAACCTAATCTCATCTTCAAACCCCATCTTTTACACTCAGATCTCTTTACCAGAGCTGAAAAAATGTCCTACAATTTGCAGAATGATCTCAAATCATTTTGGTCCTAAAACACCAGCCCAAAACTTCCACAATCCATCAACTGCCTAAAAACCCATTCCACACCACAATGGCTTTACCTTTGTCGGCACCTGGGCTTTGGGACCTAATATTCAGTCTCCTTTTAAAATGTTGGGACAGATTTGCTTCTCTGTTAAGATATTTATTACAATACTTATAGTTTTCCAAATATTGTGTGTAAGAATGACATCTTTAGGCTGTCAACAATCCAATGTACTTCACTTCCACTTGAAGTAAAACTTTCCTTAATACTTTGAGTTGTGATCTGTATTTTAAGGGCACATTTATGTGAAACTTCTTTAATCTAGTAGAGTTTAACATTTTGTAACCGATTTTGTATGTTTGTAACAATACATGATGTAACCTATGTGCTGTTTCATTGTCCAAGGCTGTATAGCGTCTTAATTACAATCTGCAAATAAAATAGAATCATTTAAGTTTATGAGAACAACATAGAATAGAATCATTTAAGTTTATGAGACTCTAAATGGAACATAGCAAGACTAGAAGTTACAGCAAGTTATATCAATGGTAGATCTGTAGATCCTCTATTAGATAGTGTCTTGCTGGTCTTTACCTTTGGCCATTTCTCACATAATCTATCTGCCCATCATAGCTTCTTACCTACTGTACTAGAATATGCTTAAAAACTTAAATTTTTCACAATTTTAGGTTTCTCACTGAAATTATTTACAAACAGCTTGTGCAATCATGGCACAAATCATTGTAAATGCTTCTCTGGGATCCCCTTTGTTCAGAAATAGCAGACATATATGGCTTTGGCATTGCTTTTAGGTAATTAGAAGGCGCACCACACTTGTATTATGCCCATCAGTGAAGGGGTTAATTTGGTAGCTTGTAGGGTTAATTTTAGCTTTAGTGTAGAGATCAGCCTCCCATATCCCACCCCGTGATCCCTCCCTGACCCCTTTCAAACAGCTCTCTTCCCTCCACCACCCCCCAAAGGTCACCCCCATCTTAAGTACTCACAGAAAGTCTGCCAGTAGAAAAATAAAAGTCTTTCCATTCCTATTTGCGACCATCTTAGGTACTGGCAGCTGTATGCCTGTACCCAGTTTGCTGCAAAATAGGCAATTAAAAAAATAAAAAATATTTAATACTAATTTTTCTGTAGTGTAGCTGTTCCCCTCAATACCCAAACCCCCCTCCTCCTCCTAGATCCCTTTTCCTCAAATTATCCAAAATATGATCCCCCCTCATTGCCCCTCCTCCCTCCTTCCCGCTGGAGTTTTGTTTGTTTTTCCCTGTAGCGTGGCCGGGTGGTCCCGCCTAATCCCGCCCTCCGCCAGCGATGGGCTGCCCACCCTCCTCCCTTCTTACGCTCTCACCCACCAACAATCGGTCCCACCACTGTCCGATGCAGAGAAGGCCACAGAGTGGCCCTCTCTGCATCAGTAACTCTTTAACTCTATTTCTGCAGTGCCCCACTCATGGGTCATGCAGAAATAGCGCAATCTTGCAATTTTGAGCGAGATCGTGGCAGAAAGAAGTCCAGGACTGCAGGGACGTACTGGGTAAGTTTTATTTCTGAACAATTGATCATTTTCTAAATCTCAGAACTTGAAATGCACTCTGCTGATTTCTCAGGGCTAACCCTGCTACATATATGTCCCTAACTGGCTTTAAATGATAACAACTCATTTTAAACAGTGACTAGCCTTGTTGTCTGTAGTGATGTTGCGAACCTAAAAATTTGGGTTCGCGAACGTCGAACGTGAACTTCCACAACTGTTCACGAACGGGCAAACCAGGCGAACCGCCATAGACTTCAATAGGCAGGCGACTTTAAAACCCACAGGGACTCTTTCTGGCCACAATAGTGATTGAAAAGTTGTTTCAAGGGGACTAACACCTGGACTGTGGCATGCCGGAGGGGGATCCATGGCAAAACTCCCATGGAAAATTACATAGTTGATGCAGAGTCTGTTTTTAAGCCATAAAGGGCATAAATCACCTAACATTCCTAAATTGTTTGGAATAACGAGCTTTAAAACATCAGGTATGATGTTGTATCGATCAGGTAGTGTAAGGGTTACGCCCGCTTCACAGTGACAGACCAAACTTAAAGGGACAGTCTACACCACAATTTTTATTGTTTTAAAAGATAGATAATCCCTTCATTACCCATTTCCCAGTTTTGCATAACTAACACATTTATAATAATATACTTTTAACCTCTGTGATTATCTTGTGTCTAAGCCTCTGCAAACTGCCCCTTTTTTCAGTTCTTTTGACAGACTTGCAGTCTAGCCAATCAGTGCCTGCTCCCAGATAACTTCTCGTGCACAAGCACAGTGTTATCTATATGAAATACGTGAACTAACACCCTCTAGTGGTGAAAAACTGTTAAAATGCAATCTGAAAGAGGTGAGCTTCAAGGTCTAAGAAATTAGCATATGAACCTCCTAGGTTAAGCTTTCAACTAAGAATACCAAGAGAACAAAGCAAAATTGGTGATAAAAGTAAATTGGAAAATTGTTTAAAATTAAATGCTCTATCTGAATCATGAAAGTTTATTTTGGCCTAGACTGTCCCTTTAACGCATCCCAAACAGTCCATTTGCACGTTCCTTGTCCTCACTGATGTCATTGAAGGTCTCTTCCTCCACCCAGCCATGTACAACACCAAGGTCCCCAAAAGGTGACAACAAGCCCCCTGGGACGCCTGCTGTGTTTGGTCTTCCACCTCCTCAAAGCCACCTTCCTCCTCTGACTCCTCTTCTTCAGACTCCTCTCTCTGTGTTGCCTCTCTCTGCATTATTATAAGGTGTGTTAAGTAGTTCTATTCGTATCAGTTTAATCCCTGTTATATCCCCTATCAGGGGACTTGTATATGGCATCGATTTTAGGAACCGGGAGATGGAAAAAGATTCTTGGTCGGTCCTCCTACTTCAAATTTGGGACACTGCGCGTGCAATCTAATGTGCCACCAGATAGGAGTGGTGTGTTAAGTAGTACTATTCTTATCAGTTTAAAACCTGTTACGTCCCCTATCAGGGGTCGTGTATATGGCATCGATTTTAGGAACCGGGAGATGGAAAAAGATGCTTGGCCGGTCCTCCTACTTCAAATTTGGGGCACTGCGCGTGCAATCTAATGTGCCACCAGATAGGAGTGATGTTGTAAGTAGTACTATTCCTATCAGTTTAATCCCTGTCGTGTGCCTTTTTTTTGGTTTGGTTTTTGAAGCCACAATGCAGCACCAGAGGCCAGAAAAATTAGGGATGTACACATGGCTGAAAAATTAAGTATTGTTGCAGCCGCTGCTGTAGCAGCGGCCAGAAAAATTTATGTTTGTTTCCCAGGCAGAAAGTGCCCTAAAACATTGCGGATCGAACCCTAGTTGGTGGCGGATAAGTGACGCAAGTCATCCGGCATTCAGAGATAAAATACAGCAGTGTGTGGACCATTTTTAGCCCAAGGCAGCTCATCTCATCAGGCCTTTTTTAGTTGAATGTATCGCCCACTGTCAGTCCCTTCGGGATCCATCCCTCATTCATCTTAATAAAGGTGAGGTAATCTAGACTTTTTTGACCTAGGCGACTTCTCTTCTCAGTGACAATACCTCCTGCTGCACTGAAGGTCGTTTTTGACAGGACACTTGAAGCGGGGCAGGCCAGAAGTTCTATCGCAAATTGGGATAGCTCAGGCAACAGGTCAAGCCTGCACAACCAGTAGTCAAGGGGTTCATCGCTTCTCAGAGTGTCGATATCTGCAGTTAAGGCGAGGTAGTCTGCTACCTGTCGGTCGAGTCATTCTCTGAGGGTGGACCCCAAAGGGCTGTGGCGATGCGTAGGACTTAAAAAGCTCTGCATGTCCTTCATCAACAACACGTCTGTAAAGCGTCCTGTCCTTGCCGGCGTGGTCGTGGGAGTCGGAGGATTACTTTCAGTTCTTCCCCTGTTAGATTCCCGTTGTGCTGTGACATCACCCTTATACGCTGTGTAAAGCATACTTTTTAATTTATTTTGGAGCTGCTGCATCCTTTCCGACTTGCGGTAATTCGGTAACATTTCAGGCACTTTATGCTTATACCGGGGGTCTAGTAGCGTGGACACCAAGTACAAGTTGCTCTCCTTCAGCCTTTTTCTACGAGGGCCCCTCAACAGGCACGAAAGCATGAAAGACCCCATTTGCACAAGGTTGGATGCCGAGCTACTCATGTCCCGTTCCTCGTCCTCAGTGATCTCACTGAAGGTATCTTCTTCCCCCCAGCCACGTACAACACCACGGGTACCAGATAGGTGACAACGAGCACCCTGGGATGCCTGTTGTGGTTGGTCTTCCTCCTCCTCCTCAAAGCCACATTCCTCCTCTGACTCCTCTTCCTCACAATCCTCTTCCAGCGTTGCCACAGGTCCAGCAAGCGATGCTGATAAGGCTGTTTCTGGTGGTGATGGTGACCACAACTCTTCCTCTTCAAGCTCATCTATGGCCTGATCCAGCACTGTTCGCAGGGCATGCACCTGGAAGAAAACAAATGGTATGATGTCGCTGATGGTGCCTTCGGTGTGACTGACTAGGTTTGTCACCTCCTCAAAAGGACGCATGAGCCTACAGGCATTGTGCATGAGCGTCCAGTAATGTGGCAAAAAAATTCCCAGCTCCGCAGAGGCTGTCCTAGCACCCCGTTCATACAAATAGTCGTTAACGGCTTTTTCTTGTTGGATCAGGCGGTCAAACATTAGGAGTGTTGAATTCCAACATGTCGGGCTGTTGCAAATCAAGCGCCTCACTGGCATGTTGTTTCGCTGCTGGATATCTGAAAAGTGCGCCATGGCCGTGTAGGAATGCCTGAAATGACCACACACCTTCTTGGCCTGCTTCAGGATGTACTTTAAGCCTGGGTACTTATGCACAAAGCATTGTACGATCAGATTACACATATGTGCCATGCATGGCACATGTGTCAACTTGCCCAAATTCAATGCCGCCACCAAATTGCTTCCATTGTCAGAAACCACTTTGCCAATCTCCAGTTGGTGCGGAGTCAGCCAATGATCCACCTGTGCGTTCAGGGCAGACAGGAGTGCTGGTCCGGTGTGACTCTCTGCTTTCAGGCAAGTCAACCCCATGACGGCGTGACACTGCCGTATCCGGGATGTGGAATAGTACCTGGGGAGCTGGGGGGGTGCCGTTGATGTGGAGCAAGACGCAGCAGCAGAAGAGGACTCAGCCGAGAAGGTTATGGAAGTGGATGGAGTAGGAGGAGTAGAGGAGGTGGCAGCAGGCCTGCCTGCAAGTCGTGGCGGTGTCACCAACTCCTCTGCAGAGCCACGCATTCCATGCTTGGCAGCCGTCAGCAGGTTTACCCAATGTGCAGTGTAGGTGATATACCTGCCCTGACCATGCTTTGCAGACCAGGTATCAGTGGTCAGATGGACCCTTGCCCCAACACTGTGTGCCAGACATGCCATTACTTCCTTTTGCACAATCGAGTACAGGTTGGGGATTGCCTTTTGTGCAAAGAAATTTCGGCCAGGTACCTTCCACTGCGGTGTCCCAATAGCTACAAATTTTTTGAATGCCTCAGACTCCACCAGCTTGTATGGTAAAAGCTGGCGGGCTAAGAGTTCAGTCAAGCCAGCTGTCAGATGCCGGGCAAGGGGGTGACTTTGTGACATTGGCTTCTTATGCTCAAACATGTTCTTGACAGACACCTGACTGTGGGCAGATGAGCAGGAACTGCTCAAGGCGAGACACAGAGTGGCAGATGGTTGAGAGGGGGCAAGGAGGACAGCAGTGGTTGACGTGGCTGAAGATGCTGGACCAGGAGGAGGATGGCGGCTTTGAGTTTGTGTGCTGCTTGTACTCATGTGTTGATCCCATAGGCATTTGTGATGTGCGATCATGTGCCTTCGCAAAGCAGTTGTACCTAGGTGGGTGTTGGACTTCCCATGACTCAGTTTCTTTTGGCACAGGTTGCAAATGGCATCGCTGTTGTCAGAGGCAGACACACAAAAAAAATGCCACACTGCTGAGCTCTGCAATGACGGCATTCTGGTGGTGGCAACAGCATGCATTGATTGGCGTGCTGTCTGGCTGACCCCGGGTGCCGATGCATGCTGTCTGACTGTGCCACTAGCTCCTTGTGATGACCTCCCCCTCCTTCCAACTCGTCTCCTCCTCCTCTCTGTCTCCCCATCTGAACTTTCCCCTCTTCTTCTTCTCTTCTAGCGGGCACCCACGTGACATCCACGGGCGCATTGTCATCATCAACCGCTTCACTTGTAGCTGACAAGTCAACAAAGGAAGCAGCAGTGGGTACAACATCATCATCATCACACCGTATGTCCATGTGTGTAATGCTGCCTGACTGAGACATATCCCTGTTATTTACATCCTCTGGCAATAATGGTTGCGCATCACTATCACTCATTTCTTCCAACTGATGTGTAAATAACTCCTCTGACAGATCAAGTGAAGCGGCTGTGGTGCTAGTGTTGGTGGTGGCGGCAGACGGGCGAGTGGTAACTTGAGAGGTGCACGAAGCTAAGCTGGAGGAGGATGGCGCATCAAGGTTCCGAGCAGAAGCTGTAGAAGATTGGGTGTCCTGTGTTATCCAGTCAACTATGTCCTCAGAAATGTTCGAGTTAGGGGTACGTGGCCTCTGAACACTGGGCATTATTCTAGGGCCAAAGGGAATCACAGCACCACAAACACGACGGCCCCTGCGGGGTCGCCTGCCTCTGCCTGTCATTTTTTTTTCGATTAGTGGTACTATGCGTGCAAGCTACTGTGACAACAGATACGAGTGGCACCGTGCACTGGCAGAAGTTGGCAGAGTAGACGCTGTAGGTCTGACACACACGCTTGCAGACAACTAACTGCTATTCAATCTATTACAGTCAAAATTGTATTTTTTTTTTTTAAATGTACACTACTGTTGCAGGCACTGAAACGCACACGTGTGAAGGAAACTGACTACTATTATTTCACAGTCAAAAAAGTGTTTTTTTTTTAAATATACACTACTGTTACACCAGATATGAGTTGCACTGGTGTGACACTGTGCCCTGGCAGGCACTGAAACGCACACGTGTGAAGGAAACTGACTGCTATTATTTAACCCCTTAATGACCACAATGTACCCTGTATGTCACTGGTTGTTAAGGGTTTTTTCAGGCCATAATAGCACAAGTCTAGCAAGAACACGCTATTAATGCCCTCCCTCCAGCAGGCTTTGTGGCATAGAGCAGTCTCAATGCTGGTGGAAAGACCGCACTATAAAACAATCAAGTCCCAAAAAAAGGCGTTAAAAAAAAAAAAGGGGTTAACACAGTCAAAAAAGTGTTTTTTTTTTTAAATGCACGCTACTTTTACAAGAGATATGAGTTGTACTGGGGTGACACTGTGCCCTGGCAGGCACTGAAACCCACACGTGTGAAGGAAACTGACTGCTATTATTTAACACAGTCAAAAAAGTGTTATTTTTTTAAAATCTACACTACTGTTACATCAGATATGAGTTGCACTGGGGTGACACTGTGCCCTGGCAGGCAGGCATTGAAACGCACACGTGTGAAGGAAACTGACTGCTATTATTTAACACAGTCAAAAAAGTGCTGTTTTTTTTTTAAATCTACACTACTGTTACACCAGATATGAGTGGTGGCACTGGGGTGACACTGTGCCCTGGCAGGCAGGCACTGAAACGCACACGTGTGAAGGAAACTGACTGCTATTATTTAACGAAGTCAAAAAAGTGTTGTTTTTTTTTAAATATACACTACTGTTACACTAGATATGAGTGGTGGCACTGGGGTGACACTACTGTTACACTAGATATGAGTGGTGGCACTGGGGTGACACTGTGCCCTGGCAGGCAGGCATTGAAGCGCACACGTGTGAAGGAAACTGACTGCTATTATTTAACACAGTCAAAAAAGTGTTGTTTTTTTTAAATCTACACTACTGTTACACCAGATATGAGTGGTGGCACTGGGTGACACTGTGCCCTGGCAGGCAGGCACTGAAACGCACACGTGTGAAGGAAACTGACTGCTATTATTTAACACTGTCAAAAAAGTGTTTTTTTTTTTTTTTAAATCTACACTACTGTTACACCAGATATGAGTGGTGGCACTGGGGTGACACTGTGCCCTAGCAGGCAGGCACTGAAACGCACATGTATGAAGGAAACTGACTGCTATTATTTAACACAGTCAAAAAAGTGCTGTTTTTTTTAAATCTACACTACTATTACACCAGATATGAGTGGTGGCACTGGGGTGACACTGTGCCCTGGCAGGCAGGCACTGAAACGCACACTTGTGAAGGAAACTGACTGCTATTATTTAACACAGTCAAAAAAGTGTTGTTTTTTTTAAATCTACACTACTGTTACACCAGATATGAGTGGTGGCACTGGGCAAGTGGGCACAGTATACGCTGTGAGCCTGACACACACGCTGGCAGGCAGGCAGGCAGGCAATTAGATTACAAAGGAAAAAAAAAAAAGCAGCCCTAAAAAGGGCTTTTTGGGGTGCTGTCCTTACAGCAGAGATCAAATGAGTCCTTCAGGACTGTAGTGGACACTGAATACACTAGCCTAGCTATAGATTTCCCTACTAAATCAGCAGCAGATACACTGTCCCTCCTCTCACTAAAAATGCAGCTTCCGAATGAATCTAAAATGGATGCTGTCCAGGAGGTAGGAGGGTCTGGGAGGGAGGGTCTGCTGCTGATTGGCTGGACTGTGCCTGCTGACTGTGAGGTACAGGGTCAATGATGACGAATAGGGGGCTGATCGAACATCGCATATGTTCGCCCGCCGCGGCGAACGTGAACATGCTATGTTCGCCGGGAACTATTGGCCGGCAAACTATTTGCGACATCACTAGTTGCCTGTGGACTAAATCCATATTGGCTCCTCCAGATAAGGTAAATGGTGGGTGCATTTGCCTCTTGCAAAATAACTACAGTAAAAATTATGTCAATTGTTTTTAAAACACGTTAATACTTGGCTGATATGTTTTTCTATAGCAACACAACCATTGAACATTACAAAGGGCCTGTGTCACCCTTGTTTGTATCTCAGAGTGTTTGGTTGAAGACATGCATTGTGTGACTATAGGTTAGGGACCCAGGGAGGAAGAGACCTTGACATGGTTCCTGTGCCTCTCACGATTTGGCCAAAAACTGTCACTAACTCTTCTATTTTTCTTTTAGTCTAGCAGTGTGTTTGCAAGAGATTGACAGACTTTCTATGTGTTGTGTTAATAATTTAGTTTTGTTATTTTCCCTGTGGGCTTTGCACCCAGGCTTGTCTGGAGTTAACTGCCTGAATCCCTGAAAGCTTTACAGCTCTCTGTGAGTGCTAGTGTAATACAAAACACTGATCCACCTTCCTTATGGTTATTTCATCTGACATATTCCTTTAAGCAGTCTACTCACGACCCTTTTACCTACTACAAAAGACTGTTTCACCTTGCGCTCATTGCTTGGTAATTTTCCTCTCTACGTATCAAGCTTGTAGTGTCTTAGTGATACTGTGGTACTCTTATATTTCCTCGAATTCTACAGTATCGTCTCAGAGTTTCCCTATCTGAATTACCAGTAACTGGATTCCCCTGATTTCTTCAGTCCACTGTTTCCTTACCTGCAGCTGGTTGCCTGGAGCAGAATTCATTACCTCTGGCGGTCTGTGACGTCACGGCTGCCATCATCGCAGATCCCCCTGCTCTCTGAACTAACGCTTTACCGCTGGTAAGGTTTACACCTGTTAGACAACCTCAGATTTCTTCAACTACTTACTTGTATGTATTGCATCCACCATACCCTGATATCAGTGCACCCTAAGAAACCTGTCATCACACTTAACTGCTAACTTCCTGCGTGTGTATGCAGGAATTACAGGGGAGATCAAATGCTCCTAAGTTGTTACAATAGTTTGTAGTATTCTTCTTGTTGCATCATTTGTTATATATGCTACTACGCTATTTGAGATCCACTCTATATGCAAAACCAGGAGCTATACATCAACTCGAAGCTTGTCATATTTAATTTCCCCACAGAATCATGTTACAAACATATCTTAAAGAGACAGTACCCATTTTTAGATTATAAATACTTCTATCTTGGCAAATCTGCAGTTGTGATTCATACTTATTGTATCTTCCTAACAGAGATAAAAAAAATCTTCCCACAAGGTATATATTAACAAGCCCAAATACATAATGAATCCAGCTGATTTGACAGCACACGTGATCAACTTGTCTCAGAGAGTCAATGTTATCTCTCAACATGTTAGAGAGCTACAACAGAAAAATTAGTTACTTAAAAAATATACCAATGAAAACCTCAAACCACCTACTCCCCACCCACCAGAACCTACAGTTGGGTTGCCAGAAAAATTTAATGGTAATAGGGCTTTCTATAGGGAATTCAAAAATGCCTGTAATCTCATGTTTGCCCTCAAACCCAAAACCTATCCCACAGATCGTACCAAAGTATTGACAAAGATCTCCTTTCTTCAAGGTGACCCCAGGGCCTGGGCTAATAAATTTTTTGAATCTGATGATCCTATCCTCAACTCTCTTTTTTGAAGCCATGACTCTCTTATATGATGACCCAAATAAACAGATAACAGCTGAGGCTGCAATAAGATCCCTAAAGCAATGGAAGAGACCTGTGGAAGACTACATTGCTGATTTTAAGAGATGGAGTAAAGATACTTTATGGAACAACATTTCTTTAAAGAACCAATTTAGACTAGTGTTGTCAGAATCAATCAAGGATGAATTGGCAAGAATCTATATGCCCGAGACGTTAGAAGCTCTAATGGCCCTTATTGATAGAAGCATTAGAGAAAGACGCAAAGAAAGATATACTTCCGAACATTCCTTAAGTAAGTCCTCATCACCTAGATACTCAGCTACCAGTAAAAGGAATGCAGATGAGCCTATGGAGATTGGTGTTATCAGAGGTCCTATATTTCAGGATGAGAAAAACAGGAGAAGACTTTTGAAACTTTGCATGTACTGGGCTGGTAACTCCCACACTGTGAAGGACTGCCCATCTCTCCAAAAACAGAACAAGGGTAAGCCAGATTCTTCACTCACATATCTTAACTCCTTGATTAATCAAAATCCTTAATGTCCACTTTCTCTCTCTTTACAGTGGGAGCAGCTGCAAGTGACCATTGATGCAGTAATCGATTCTGGTGCATGCACCAATTATACAGATGTATCAATTGTGAATTCTAATAAAATACCTCTCATTAAAAAGCTAATCCTATCTCTGCTCATGGTATTGATGGTAATGAAATCAGTTCAGGTCCTATCACACACAATACTATACCACTCTTGGGGCTATATTTATGAATCAGCGGATGCTGCTTCTGACCTCTCAGCTTCAGTTCCTAAGACCGCTGCTCCTTAACTCGTCTGCCACCTCTGAGGTGGTGGACAGCAATCAGCCCGATCGAATACGATCGGGTTGATTGACACCCCCTGCTAGCAGCCGATTGTCCACGAATCTGCAGGTGGCGGTATTGCACCTATTGCAATGATAAATGCCGACAGTGTAAGCTGTCGGCATTTATCGATGTGCGGCGGACATGATTCGCTATAGTGGATCATGTCTGTCCACACCTACATAAATAGACCCCTAGGTATACACACACTCACATCATTCTGAAACAATTTCTTTTGAGGTAATTTCTTCACCGATTTTCCCTATTGTATTAGGTTTAAACTGGCTTAGATTACATCAACCTTTAATAGATTGGGCAAAATCAACATTTCATTTTACATCAGATTATTGTAATACTAAATGTCTCCTTAACACCGCTATCATTCACTCTTCTATTTCTGATCTTCCCTCTGTTTATCACCAGTTTAAGGATTAAGAGACCATTCCTTATATGTAAAATTAGAGAAATGCATCTTCAATTCTGATAACATCACCTTTCTCGGTTACTGCATCAGTCCTTCAGGTATTAAGATGGAATCTCATAAGATTAAGACTATAACAGAATGGAAGACTCCTACTACCAAAAAACAGGTACAGCAGTTCATGGGGTTTTCTAACTTCTATAGAAAATTCATTAAGAACTTCGCATCCATCATTAACCGATTTAACAAAAAAGGATAATTTTCCATTCAAATGGTCCTACAAGGCAGACTACTGCTCCTATTCTTCAGTTTCCTTATCCATCACTTCAGTATGTTCTTGAAGTCGATGCATCTGATTTTGCGCTTGGTGCTATTCTTTCACAAAGAAAAAGTCTCTTGCATCCCCTTCATTCCATGGCTTACCATTTAAGGGTTATGAACGTAGCAGAAATGAATTACCCTATTGGTGAAAAGGAATTGCTGGCAATAAAATCCGCCTTAGAAAATTGGAGACACTTACTGGAACAAACACTGTTACCAGTTCTTATTTACTCCGACCATAGAAATGTACAATTTCTCAAAAGCACCAAAATACTTACCTCCCGACAAGTTTGATGGAGTTTATTCTTCTCCAGGTTCAACTTCATCATCACTTATCATCCGGGGAAAAAGAATGGTAAGGCCGATATTTAATCTCGCAAAGAAGAAAGACCACATATTCTCACCGCCCCTGCTCCTATCATTCCTACACAGAAGGTTTTAGTGCCTGTTGTTCTTACAGCCGATCTAGTCAAATCTTCCCAAGAAAAGGATACCGAGATTCCAGTCAATTCCTTACAGAAGCTTAACAATGGTTTATATTGCTTTAACAATCTTCTTTACATTCCCAAGACACTACGTCAAGAGATCTTACATGCTATGCATGACTCCCTCATTGTGGGACATCCTGGTGAACAGAAGACATACAGCTTGTGAAACGATTTTTGGTGGCCTTCAATTTCCAAAGACACCAAGGATTATGTTAGATCCTGTGCTGTTTGTACTACTACTAAAACTGATAAAGCATATCCATATGGCTTACTAATGTCTTTACCAATCCCTAACAGGCCCTGGTCAGAGATTTCTATGGACTTCATCGTTGAGTTGCCAAAATCTAATAATACCACTACTATTCTTGTTGTTGCTTACCTCTTGACCAAGATGGCCCACTTTATACCCTATATGTCTCTGCCTACCGCATCTCAGACTGCCCAGCTCTTTCTGGATAACATAGGGAAATTACATGGTCTTCCAAAAACTATTACTTCTGATAGAGGAACGCAGTTCACATCTAGGTTTGTAAAGAACTATGTTGAGTACTCAGTATACAACATCGTTTAACCACCTCTTACCACACAAAATCTAACGGCCAAATGGAACGTATGAATCAGTGACTTGAACAGTATTTACCATGTTTCTGTAATGCTCAACAAAACAACTGCTCTTCCTTATTGGTCCTTTCACTATTTCAAAGCTTATCAATCAGAATGCAGTCACTCTTGATTTACCAACATCATACCTTATTCACCCTACATTTCATGTCTCCTTGATAAAGCCATACTGTCCAGTCAGGGTGGGCTCTCGGGATTTGGAGGTTACTAACTCGTAGGTCGAATCAGCATTGGAATATGAGGTGAAGTCCATATTGGATTCTAGAAGATTTAGAGGATGTCTTGAATACCTTGTTCGTTGGTTGGGTTTTGGTCCTGATTAGGATTCCTGGGAGCCCTCAACCAATATATCAGCCTCCCGCTTGCTTCCTTATTCCATAGACGCTTCCCTGACAGACCTAAGCCTTGAACCACGGAGTGGTTCTTTAAGGGGGGTGTTCTGTAATACAAAACACTGTTCTACCTTCCTTATGGCTATTTTATCACGCCCCTTTTACCTACTACAAAAGACTGTTTCACCTTGTGCTCATTGCTTTGTAATTTTCCTCTCTATGTATCAAGCTTGTAGTGTCTTAGTGATACTGTGGTACTCTTATATTTCCTCGAAGTCTACAGTATCGTCTCAGAGTTTCCCTATCTGGATTACCTGTAACTGGATTCCCCTGATTTCTTCAGTCTGCTGTTTCCTTACCTGCTGGTTGCCTGGAATTCATTACCTATGGCGGTCTGTGAAGTCACGGCCGCCATCATCGCAGTCCCCCCTGCTCTCCGAACTAACGCTTTACCGCCGGTAAGGTTAACACCTGTAAGACAACCTCAGATTTCTTCAACTACGTACTTGTATGTATTGCATCCACCATACCCTGATATCAGTGCACCCTAAGAAACCTGTCATCACACTTAACTGCTAACTTCCTGTGTGTGTGTATGCAGGAATCACAGGGGAGATCAAATGCTCCTAAGTTGTTACAATAGTTTGTAGTATTCTTCTTGTTGCATCATTTGTTATATATGCTACTACGCTATCTGAGATCCACTCCATATGCAAAACCAGGAGCTATACATCAACTCGAAACTTGTCATATTTAATTTCCTCACAGAATCATATTACAAACATATCTTAAAGAGACAGTACTCATTTTAAGATTATAAATACTTCTATCTTGACAAATCTGCAGTTGTGATTCATACTTATTGTTTCTTCCTAAAAGAGATAAAACAATCTTCCCACAAGGTTGTTATAGCTAGTGAGCATCCAGGGCTGTGAGTTTTGCAGGGACACAAGATGTGTACTGAGTCTGGTTTGAGAGTACAGTACATTTCTGTGTTTTTCATGTGTCTAGGGAAATTTCAAAGAGCCTGCGTCACCCTTGTTTATTTCTCAGTGTGTTTGGTTGAATGCATACTTTGGCTGTAGGTTAGGGACCCAGGGGGGAAGAGACCTTGACGTGGTCCTGTGCCTATCACCATTTGCTCAAATGTTGTAACTAATTCTTCCATTTTGCTTTTATTCTATATGCGTAGACTTCAGTTGCCTGCACTCAATACATATTAAATAAAGAAAAATAGTGCTCTGGAGGGAGATTTCACAGATAATTCTTAATTCTTTTACATTGCCTTTATATTAAGGTTACTACACCCAGAGTGATATAGGATCATTCATATACAAGTTTTAGTGTTTTTCTTTACAAACCACATACAAAACACCCCGTAAAAACAGCCTGAGACACTAAATTTAATAAGCCAATATGATTTCTTGGCTGCAAAATTGTAGGACACACACAAGAATCCAACTTAATACTGAACATTTATTTATAGCCAATCTCAAAAGGCAAATCAATATATGTGTTTTGGATAACAGTGAATACAATTTTTTTTTTTAACTCACACTTACATTCACCTAGATTACAAGTTTTGCGTTCGAGTTTTAACGCTGAAAAAATGGTAAATTCAGCGTTAAAACAGCCCCGCAGCCATTACAAGTCTTGTCGGTATAGCTGTACCACAAGCCTTTTAGCCTGTAACGCAACGTCAGTCCCGCACTCGTAAAAAATTACGTTTTTTTCTGGCGCAGCCATTACAAGTTTTGCGGTGAGGCTAAAAAGCTTCCGTTCCAGCCTATACCGACAAGATCCATTTTGCAATCTGAGACCAGTAGTTATGAGTTTTAAACTACAAAACTGTTACATAAAACTCATAACTAAAGTGACACAAACTACATTGAACACCCATAAACTACCTATTAACCCCTAAACCGAGGCCCTACCGCATCGCAAACACTATTTTAAAGTTATTAACCCCTAATCTGCCGCTTCAGACATCACCACCATTATACTAAAGTTAATAACCCCTATTCCCCTGCACCCCAACATCGCTCACAATATAATAAAGATATTAACCCCTATTCCACCACTTCCCGACATCACTGCCACTAAATAAAGATATTAATCCCTAAACCTCTGCCCTCCCACTAAATAAACCTATTAACCCCTAAACCACCAGCCCCCCACATAGCAACAACCTAAATTAAACTATATTAACCCCTAAACATAACCCTTACCCTAACCCCCCTAACTTTAACGTAATTAAAATAGAGCTAAATTAAAGTTACAATTATTAACTAAATAATACCTATTTAAAACTAAATACCTACTTACCGGTGAAATAAAACCTAAGCTAGCTACAATATAACTAATAGTTATATTGTAGCTAGCTTAGGTTTTATTTTTATTTCACAGGTAAGTTTGTATTTATTTTAACTAGGTAGACTAGTTAGTAAATAGTTATTGACTAACTACCTAGTTAAATAAATACAAACTTACCTGTCAAATAAAACCTAAGGTGCCTTACACTTACACCTAACATTACAAAAAATAAAAAACACTAAAATTACAAAAAAAAAAAAAAAAACTACCATTACAAAAAATAACAAACAAAATTATCCAAAACAATAAAAATTATTCCTCTTCTGTATTAGGTTCAGAATTAGCTTGGTCAAGGTGTTTGAGAATCCCCTATGTGGGTAATAGAAGTGATCTTAGACTCACTTAATCATCAGAACTCTCAGTTATGCTAGAGACCTGGGAGTCTGGGTGGTAGGAGAGAAGAGTGGGACGACATACTAGTTGAGGTTTTATAGGGCTAAATATGATAAGAGATAAACTATGCAGAGTCTGTGGAGATACCAACTCATGATAATATTATTGTTCTAGTTCTAACATAAATTGTGAGTTGTACTGCAAGTTCGGCCTTGTGCCTCTATATACTGGGATGTTCTTGATATGTGATGTGACCAAAAGAGATGTAACTGTTTCTTTTTCCTTTTCTGATATGTTTGTACACAGTTCAATTTATCTTAATAAAAGAAAATATACATGCAAAAAAAAATAAAAAAAAATTATTCCTATTCTAATACCCTTTTAAAAAACAAAACAAAATAGAAAACCCTAATCTATAATAAATTACCAAGGGCCCTTAAAAGGGCCCATTGAAAAAGGACTTTTTGAAAGGTGTGGTAGTTACGTTGCATTACGGCCAAAAAAGTGTGCGGTACAGCTATACCTACAAGACTCGTAATAGCAGCAGTAGTGAAAAAGCAGCGTTATTAGCCATAGTGCAAAACTCGTAATGTAGCCGAAAGTTATTAACTATTTACTAATAACCTAGTTAAAATAAATACAAACTTACCTGTCAATTAAAATCTAAGCTGCCTTACACTAACACCTAACATTACAAAAAAACAAAACACTAAAATTACAAAAAATAAAAAACACTAAAATTACAAAAAATAACAAACGACATTATCCAAAACAATAAAAATTATTCCTATTCTAAAAAACACCCCAAAATAAAAAACCCTAATCTATAATAAACTACCAAGGGCCCTTAAAAGGGCCTTTTGTGGGCCCTTAAAAGGGCCTTTTGTAGGGCATTGCCCTAAAGATATCAGCTCTTTTTCTACAAAAGAAAAACAAACACCCCCTAACAGTATACAAACTCCCACCCCCAAACCCACAAAATAAAAATAAAGTAAAACCTAATCTACCCATTGCCCTGAAAAGGGCATTTGTATGGGCATTGCCCTTAAAAGGGCATTCAGCTCTTTTGCTGCCCATTAAAAATAAAAAAATGGCTATTCTAAAAAGAAACACCCACCCCAAAATAAAACTAAAAAAAACATTACACAAAATAACAAACGAATTATCCAAAATAATAAAAATGATACCCATTTTAAAAAAACACCCCAAAATAAAAAAACCTAATCTATAATAAACTACCAATGCAATAGCCCTTAAAAGGGCCTTTTGAAGGGCATTGCCTCCTGGACCTCCACCTCCATGTATCGACCGCTCCGCCTCCGCAGGGATGAAGAAGATGCCGGTCCCACAATGGATGAAGATTGAGCTGCCGGGATGAAGATCCTTCAAGCGGGACTTCAGCAACTGAGTACCTAAAGAGGGGTTAGTGTTAGGTTTTTTAAAGTTTTTTTGGGTGGGTTTTTTTAGATTAGAGGTTGGGCATTTCTTAAAAGAGCTAAATGCAAGAAAAAGAGCTAAATGCCATTCCAAAAAAACCCAGCAATGCCCATACAAATGCCCTTTTCAGGGCAATAGGTAGATTCGTTTTTTTTTAGATAGTTATTTATATTTTGTGGGTTTGAGGGGTAAGAAAGGGCTGTTTAACTTAGGGCAATTCCAAAAGGCCCTTTGAAATGGCTATTGGTAGTTTATTAGATATTAGGTTTTTTATTTTGGGGTGTTTTTTAGAATAGGAATAATTGTTTTTTGTTATTTTTTGTAATTTTAGTGTTTCTTATTTTTTTGTAATTTTAGTGTTTTTTTTGTAATGTTAGGTTTTAGTGTAAGGCAGCTTAGATTTTATTTGAAAGGTAAGTTTGTATTTATTTTAACTAGGTAATTAGTAAATAGTTAATAACTTTCAGCTAGATTATGAGTTTTGCGTTATGGCTCATAACGCTGCTTTTTCACTACCACTGTTATTACGAGTCTTGTAGGTATAGCTGTACCGCACACTTTTTTGGCCATAACGCAACGTAACTACCGCACCTTTCAAAAAGTCCTTTTTCAATGGGACTTCCATAGCGCGGGTATTACGAGTTTTGCCTGGGAGGCCAAAAAGTGAGCGGTACAGCCTATACCGACAAGATTCGTACCGCCATGGGTTTTGCCCTACAAAGCTGTAGCATAAAACTCATAACTAAAGTGTTACAAAGTACACTAACACCCATAAACTACCTATTAACCCCTAAACCGAGGCCCTCACGCATCGCAAACTCTATATTAAAATGATTAACCCCTAATCCGCTGCTCCGGACATCGCCGCCACTATAATAAACATATTAACCCTTAAACCGCCGCGCTCCTGCATTGCAAACACCAGTTAAATATTATTAACCCCTAATCTGCTGCCCCCAACATTACCGCAGCCACTATACTAAAGATATTAACCCCCTAAAGCTAACCCTAACCCTAAGTGTAACCCGAACACCCCTAACTTTAATATAATTAAAATAAATCTAAATAAAAATTACTATCATTAACTAAATAATTCCTATTTAAAACTAAATACTTACCTGTAAAATAAACCCTAAGTTAGCTACAATATAACTAATAGTTACATTGTAGCTATCTTAGGTTTTATTTTTATTTTACAACTAAGTTAGTATTTATTTTAACTAGGTAGATTAGTTAGTAAATAGTTAACTATTTACTAACTACCTAGTTAAAATAAATACAAATTTACCTGTAAAATAAAACCTAACCTGTCTTACACTAACACCTAACATTATAATGCAATTAAATAAATTACATTAATTAAATACAATTAACTAAATTACAAAAAAAAATAAACACTAAATTACACAAAATAAAAAATAAATGATTAAATATTTAAACTAATTACACCTAATCTAATAGCCCTATCAAAATAAAAAATCCCCCCCAAAATAAAAAAAAACCTTAGCCTAAACTAAACTGCCGATAGCCCTTAAAAGGACTTTTTTTTACAGCTCTTTTACCTGTAAAAATAAATACAAACAACCCCCCAACAGTAAAACCCACCACCCACACAACCAAACCCCCAAATAAGTCTTCATCCAAGCGGGCAGAAGTCCTCAACAAAGCCGGGAGAAGTCTTCATCCAATCGGCAAGAAGTCGTCCTCCAGGTGGGGAGAAGTCTTCATCCAGACTGCATCTTCTATCTTCATCCTTCCGACTCGGAGCGGTTCCATCTTCACTTGAATGAAGACTTCTCCTGGCTTTGTTGAGGAATTCTGCCTGCTTGGATGAAGACTTTTCCCGGCTTCGTTGAGGACTTCTGTTCACTTGGATGAAGACTTCTCCCGGCTTGATGAGGATGGATGTCCGGTCTTCATAAACTGTAAGTGGATCTTCGGGGATTAGGGTTAGGTTTTTTTAAGGGTTTATTGGGTGGGTTTTATTTTTAGATTAGGGGTTTGGGCAAACAAAAAGAGCTAAATGCCCTTTTAAGGGCAATGCCCATCCAAATGCTTTTTCAGGGCAATGGGGAGCTTATGTTTTTTAGATAGGATTTTATTTGGGGGGTTTGGTTGTGTGGGTGGTGGGTTTTACTGTTGGGGGGTTGTTTGTATTTTTTTTTACAGGTAAAAGAGCTGATTTCTTTGGGGCAATGCCCCTCAAAAGGCCCTTTTAAGGGCTATTGGCAGTTTAGTTTAGGCTAAGGTTTTTTTATTTTTGGGGGTGCTTTTTTAATTTGATAGGGCTATTAGATTAGGTGTAATTAGTTTAAATATTTGATCATTTCTTTTTTATTTTGTGTAATTTAATGTTTATTTTTTTGTAATTTAGTATTTAGTTTTAAATAGGAATTAGTTAGGTAATGATAGTAATTTTTATTTAGATTTATTTTAATTATATTAAAGTTAGGGTTAGGGTTAGACTTAGGGTTAGGTTTCGGGGTTAATATATTTATTTAGTGTTAGTGATGTGGGAGGCCAGAGGTTTAGGGGTTAATAACTTTACTATAGTGGTGGCGGCGACGTTGGGGACGGCAGATTAGGGTTAATAAATTTATGTAGGTTGCAGTGACATTGGGGCGGCAGATTAGGGGTTAATAAGTGTAGGTAGGTGGCTGCGTTGTTGGGGACGGCAGATTAGGAGTTAATAAGTGTAATGTAGGTGTCAGCGATGTCGGGGGTTGCAGATTATGGGTGTTTAGACTCGGGGTTTATGTTAGGTTGTTAGGTGTAACCATAACTTTTCTTTCCCCAAAGGAATCAATGGGGCTGCGTTACTAAGCTTTACGCTCCTTTATTGCAAATGTTAAGCTTTTTTTTAGCCGGCTCCCCATTGATGTCTATGAGGCAATCGTGCACGAGCACGTAAAACCAGCTCAAAGCAGCGCTGTATTTGAGTGCGGTATAGAGCTCAACGCAACCATATTGCCCTCTAACGCAGGTTTTTGGAATACCTGTAATTAAAGCTGAGCGGTGGAAATAACTTGCAAGTTATTACCGACCCGCTCATAATGCAAAACTCATAATCTGGCCACTAGTTATTAATAGTTAATCTACCTAGTTATAATAAATACAAACTTACCTGTGAAATAAAAATAAAACCTAAGCTAGCTACAATATAACTAATAGTTATATTGTAGCTAGCTTAGTTTTTATTTCACAGATAAGTATGTATTTAGTTTTAAATAGGTATTATTTAGTTAATAATTGTAACTTTAATTTAGCTCTATTTTAATTATGTTAAAGTTAGGGGGTGTTAGGGTTACAGTTAGGGTTACGTTAGGGTTACGTTAGGGTTAGGTTTTAGGGTTAATATAGTTTCATTTAGGTTGTTGTGATGTGGGGGGCTGGCGGTTTAGGGGTTAATAGGTTTAGTGGTAGTGATGTGGGAGGCCAGAGGTTAAGGGGTTAATAACTTTATTTAGTGGCAGCGATTTTGAGTAGCGGCAGAATAGGGGTTAATATCTTTATTATATTGTGGGCGATATTGTGGTGCAGGGGACATAAATTTTGCTTACCAGATAATTTCCTTTCCTTCTATATGGGAAAAGTCCACAGCTGCATTCCTTACTTGTGGGAAATACTGAACCTGGCCACCAGGAGGAGGCAAAGACACCCCAGCCAAAGGCTTAAATACCTCCCCCACTTCCTCATAACCCCAGTAATTCTGCCAAGGGAACAAGGAACAGTAGGAGAAATATCAGGGTGAAAAAGGTGCCAGAAGATTTAATTTAAATTTAGGGCCGCCCATCGGAGAACACGGGCGGGAGCTGTGGACTCTTCCCATAGAGAAGGAAAGGAAATTATCTGGTAAGCATAATTTAAGTTTTCTTTCTTAATATGGGAAGAGTCCATAGCTGCATTCCTTACTTGTGGGAAACATATACCCAAGCTCTAGAGTACACGGAATGTTAACAGGAGGGAAAATAGAGAGGCGGACCCTAATCAGGGGGCGCCACAGCCTGCAAAAATTTTCTCCCGAAGGCTGCTTCAGCAGAAGCAAAAACATCAAACTTGTAAAATTTGGAAAAAGTATGTAAGGAGGACCAGGTCATAGCCTTACAAATCTGATCCATAGAGGCCTCATTTTTGAAGGCTCAAGAGGAAACCACTGCTCTCGTAGAATGAGCTATAATCCTCAGAGGAAGTTTATGTCCTGCTGGTTCTATGTGAAACGGATGACACTCCTCAGCCAAAAAGATAAGGAAGTCGAAGAGGCCCTTTGACCCCTACGCTTCCTGGAAAGGAGAACAAACAGAGAAAGAAGTTTGTCTAAATTCAGTTGTGGCCTGAAGATAGAACTTCAAGGCACAAACCACATTCAGAATTATGTTGTAAACATTCCTTCGACGAAGAAGGATTAGGTTGACACAACCTTAGGAAGAAAACCTAACTTGGTTCGGACAATTGCGCTTAATCATAGATTAAGCACAATTGTGCGCGAAACATGTAAGTCTGCTGCTCCCTCCTTGGTATGTAGTGTCTTATTTCCTTTTTTGCCTTTTGTCTATCTGTATTTTATATGGAATAAAACTTACTTTTTTCAGTAGCTCAGTAGCCGCCCTTTTTTTCTCCTTTTGTCTTGTGGCTGTCCTCCGTACTCCCCCCTTCAACTGAGTGGGTCCGCTTCTACTATTTTCCACTTACTCGACCGACGTTTTCAGAAGCAACACTTCCAACCACAAGTTGGTTCGTAGAACAGCCTTATCAGCATGGAAAGCCAGATAAGGAGGGATGCATGGCAAAGCAGCAATCACAGATACTCTGCGCGTAGAAGCAATAGCCAGTAGAAAAGGAAACTTCCAAGACAACAATTTAATGTCTACTTCATGCATAGGCTCCAACTGAGCCTGTTGCAAAACTTTAAGAACAAGATTTAAACTCCAAGGAGGAGCAATAGATCTAAACACAGGCCTGATCCTAGCAGAGCCTTAACAAATAACTGCACATCTGGAAGCTCAGCAAACCTCTTGTGCAGTAACACAGACAGGGCCGAAATCTGCCCCTTCAGGGGACTTGCAGAAAAGCTCTTCTCCAGTTAATCCTGGAGAACAGAATAAGTAGGTCCTACAGACCTTATGATAGATGCGACGAGCAACCAGCTTACGAGCTTGAATGAGAGTAAAAACAGCTCTCTCAGAAAACCCTCTCTTGGCTAGGACTAAGCATTCAATCTCCACGCAGTCAGCCTCAGAGAATCTAGACATTGATGAACAAAGAGACCTTGGTCAGCAGATCCCTGCGACAAGGTAACTTCCACGGAGGAGATGATGACATCCCCACTAGATCTGCAAACCATATCCTTCACGGCCAAGATGGAGCAATCAGTATTACTGACACCTGCTTGATTCGAGCCAAAACACTAGGAAGCAGTGGTAACGGCCGGAAAAGATAAATTAGGTTGAACCTCCAAGGTAATACATCTGTTAGCTCTGCCTGAGGATCCCTGTACCTCAACCCATATTTTTGTAGCTTGGTATTGAGAAGTCATAAGATCTTCCTATTGCAAATCTCCGCAGACACTCGGGATGGAAAGACCATTCCCCACAGATGAAAGGATTGTCTGCTGAGGAAATCCACTTCCCAGTTCTCCACACCCAGAATGTGGATCACTGACAGCTAACAAATGTGGGTCTCTGCCCACTCCCGAATCCGAGATACTTCCTTCATAGCTAGGGAGCTTCTCGTTCCCCTCTGATGGTTGATGTAAGCCACCAAGGTTATATTGTCTGATTGGAATCTGATAAACTGGGACAAACCCAGCAGAGACCAAGCCTTCAGAGCATTGTATATTGCCTGAAGAGCTTAAATGAGATTGGGAGGGAGCTTTCCTCCTGAGCCCATAGGCCCAGTGCCTTCCTGGCACCCCAAACAGCTCCCCATCCTGACAAACTCGCAACCGTAGTCACAATCACCCAGGATGGTCTTAAGACAGACATTTCTCGGGACAAGTGATCCAGACAAAAACACCAAGAGAGCGATTCTCTCGATCGGTTGTCCAGAGAAATCTGTTGAGACAGATCCGCATAATCGCCATTCCACTGCTGCAGCATGCACAGTTACAACAGTCTGAGGTGAAACCTGGGAAAGGAAATGATGCCCCTGCTGGATACCATGAGACCAATCACCTCCATACACTGAGCCACTGATGTCCTTAAGGAGGTCTGGAGAGCAAGACATGTTGAAGCTAGCTTGCAACGTCTCTGGTCTGTTAGAAATATTCTCATTCTATCATAGTGCCTGTGAATTCTACCCTGGTACTTGATACAAGAGAACTCTCTCTCTCTATATATATCTTCCATCCATGGGAAGACAGAGGATAGATTCCGAATGGTCTACACTTCGAAAAAATTTCTTGGAGCCGTAGCTAGACCAAACGGAAGTGCAATAAACTGAAAGTGCTGGTCCAGGAACACAAACCTTAGGAACTGGAAGTGGTCCTTGAGGATTGGCACGTGAAGGGAGCATCCTTCAGATCTATCATGGTCATGCACTGCCTCCCTCGAACGAGGGGAAGAATGGACCTTATTGTCTCCATCTGAATGAGGGGACATTTAAAAATGTGTTTAAGCACTTTAGGTCCAGAATAGGATGGAAAGGTCCCTCCTTCTTTGGGGACAAAGAAAAGGTTTGAATAGTATCCCAAAACTCTCACTGCGATAGGCACCAGGATAATAACTCCTAAGAGGACAGATCCCGTACGCACCCCAGAAAGGCTTCCCTCCTTTCTTGTCAGGAAGACAGGAGGAATCTGCCCTTGGGTGGCTGAGACTTGAAACCTATCTTGTAACCCTGAGCTATGACCTCCAGGACCCATGGATCCTGCACGTTACCGAACAAAGTGACTGAAAAGAGTGACAGTCTGTTCCCTACACAATCCAGAAGAGGACCGGGGACCGCCTATTCACTCTCACTTACTCGGCGGGCTTTTTGCTCTGATTGGATTTATTCCAGGACTGAGTCAGCTTCCAAGAGCTCTTGTTTTGCTCTGGCTTAGCGGAGGACTGCTGACATGGGCTTTATCAGAACAGCGGCAACAGCCGCCGCCGGTTGAAACAAATATCCCTTATGTTGAAACATCTTTCTTAATAGAGTTTCCAGCTTTAAACGAAGAGCTATCCTCAAGCGGGATAGATAGTAGTCCCTTTTAGGGACGGAACCTCACAACTCCATTGAGAGTCCAGGACCGGGAACAATTTGTTAAAGGGAGAAGAGGGAGCAGGGAAAGATCTAACAGGAGCAGGGAAGGATACGGTACCACCCTGTCCTCAAACTCTATCCAATTTAGAAATCAAAGGTTTATCAGGCAATTTGGCCCCTGGAACCTCTGAATTCGCAAAAAACTTCCTTTAGAAGAAAGTGCAAATTCCTAAAACTAAAGTCTGGTTCCTCCGCGGCCGGAGGTTTAGAGGCAGCAGACTCCGCCCCAGAATGTTCATACTCTGAAGTCTCAGAATGAACTCCATTCCAATAAATTATCTGATGTACTCTGGGAAGGAGTGCAATATGTAACCTTTGGTTTGTGCTTAGCAGGGCGAGGTAAAGCATTAAAGGCCACAGACACCGCCGTCTGAACTACGCAGTAATGTCTGGTGAAAAAAAGGCCCCCTCCAGATGGAGGATCAGCAATGCTACGGGAAAACTGCATGTGTAGAGGGATAAGAATGTAGGGTACGTACCTCACTGGATGACAACTCCTCAGAGGTGGACGGCTCAGTGGTATTAAACATGTTTGATATTATCACATCATCAAGGCATATGGAACATAATTGAGAGGGCGGATCTAAGACCTCCTCAGAATATAAACAGGAATTACTCTTTAGGAATAGAGGGAGTACCCTCTAAAGTAACATAATCCTCCATCCCTAGTGCAATAACCAGAGAACTATAGAAATAAAACAATCTTATTTTATTTAAAAAAAAAAAAAACAGCACCTTATACCCCAATGGCTGGGGCACTCACCACCTCCTATGACCCAGACAGTACAGAGATTTATGACACCTCTCTGATAAACACCCGGTCAGGAAAGAGGGAATGAATCACATGGTGCACAATGCAGGACCGTCCCTGCTAAGAGAAAAAGCGTGCCAAGCTTGTAAGCTGCACAGCTCTCAAAGTGAAATTGAAATCTGTATATTCCATAACAGCCTATGAGCCCATAACATCTCACACATAAAAGCAGCATAAAATCAAATAAACATATAAGATTATTCCCCACTGTTCAATAACTCCCCTCAGGAGATATTAACCCTTGATTCTATACAGATAAAAGGAGTCACACTGTGACCCTGTCTTCTTGCGTTATCATACATGTATAAAAAATGAAACGATCTTACCAGAATCTATGCCGTGGAACAGTAACACGGTCCTTCAAGTTTGACAGATAGTAGCGTTGCTTCTGACATGGACTTGAGTGAACAAAGCAGGCAGCGAAACTCGTCAACGCTGATTGCTTATGGAGCTGTTAATATGAGTCGGGATGGTTTCACAGAAAGACTCTCCCTGCATCTCCGGACTCTAACTTTTATCCATGCTCTCACTGAGAGGCTGACAGGACTACTTAAAACTCCAGTCCCATCTCGAAAAGTACTACCCTCCATAAGAGACTACTCTGAAATCTTCTAACACTTCTCTGTCAACCTCCTGTGACAAAAGGCAAAGAATGACTGGGGTTATGAGGAAGTGGGGGAAGTATTTAAGCCTTTGGCTGTGGTGTCTTTGCCTCCTCCTGGTGGCCAGGTTAAGTATTTCTCACAAGTAAGGAATGCAGCTGTGGACTCTTCCCATATTAAGAAGGACATAGGGGTTAATAACTTTAGTATGGTGGCGACGATATCGGGAGCGGCAGATTAGGGGTTAATAGATTTATTTAGGTGGCGGCGATATCGGGGGCAGCAGATTAGGGGTTAATAGATTTATTTAGATGGCAGCTATATCAGGGACGGCAGATTAAGGGTTAATAACATTATGTAGGTATCGGCAAAGTCGGGGGCAGCAGATTAGAGGTGTTTAGACGTAGAGTTTATGTTAGGGGGTTTTCCCCATAGACATCAATGGGGCTGCGCTACGGAGCTTTTCATTCCGCGTTCGCAGGTGTTAGTTTTTTTTCTGACACTCTCTCCCCATTAACGTCTATGGGGTAAGCGTGCACGAGTACGTCAAAACAGCGCTTGTATTTAGTGTGATATGGAGCTTAAAATCACCATATCGCCTGCACAAGCCGGCTGTTTTAAAACTTGTAATGGCTGCGCTATAGAGGGTGAAATAACGCAACTTTTATTTCGTTCGTTAAATTCCCTATAGTGTGCATAACTCGTAATCTACCTGATTGTGTCTTCTGGTCTCACAGTTAGCAATCTATTAGATTTCACATGTAAAAACAGGCTGCTTGAGTATTTTTTTTTCTATTAGTTTCCTAAGCCATCCTAATCTATAAGAAGAGTTGTTATCTGAATTAGAAAAAAAAATAAAATGAATTAGTGGGGGCGGAGCCTAGCCACGCTGGAAGATGGCTGCAATCTGTTAGAGCTCTGAAAGCCCAAGAGCTAGTTAAGCTAGTTTGATGCAACTCACTTAACTTTATTTCGGGGAGAAGAACTGAGCTTAACCTACTAATGGCAGTGACTGACTGGCAGTGCTCACAACAAGAATTGGACCCCATAGAACCCGGGGGCTGGCTGGTCTGAATCACCCTGACTGATTGCATACTGCTAAGGGGCCATTGAAGTAAGAGAAAAGGATACGGAGGCGCATACCACCCATTAAGCACCCCTGACACGGCATCCCGGACGCCAGCAGCAGCAACCGTAACACACCGTCACTACATCAGAGACTGCAGTGTTGGGAGCGGAACACGGCCGGCATCTGCCATGTGGCCGCATCACAGAGCACTGAAAGGGCCTGAGGCGCAGCGTTCTCACTCCCAGCGTGTCAAAAGGGGGGAACTGAAAACCCCACACACAATCCGCCCATCAGCGCATCGACCTCTACCACTACCACTGACCTGATTCCTTGCGGATTATGCGCCCAGCCCGATCACAGCAGTATGTCAGTGGCGGTGTAGTGTTGAGCTTACCAGAGGCCAAGGAAGGGAGTGAGTTGCTGTACGGAGTAAAATAGGGAAGCGCCACAAGGCTTCAAGCACTAGGCAGTGATCGATAGCACTGGATCAGAGACTCACCACGGGGCATAGCACAAATGATATCTGGGCTGTGAAATTAGGCCCCAAAAGGTAAATTATATAATAAGCCCAACAATCACAGTCAGGAGTTCCGGTGCTTATTAACACACAAAAGGGGGAATACAATGCCATACGAGTGTCAACTGTGCAACAATGATAAGCAGTCCATTAATCACTGAATATATCCACTAACTGCCTCTAAATAATCGGCAGGACCCACAACCCTTTTAATCTGAGGTGACAAGCACAGGCCTCTACAAGAAAGGAAACAAAGCCACGTAGCAAATAAAAACCACAACCCCTGAAGCCCACAGCAGGGAGATACTAGTAGGGGAAAACTATGTTTCAGCCAAGCAGGTCAGTCCTACATACAGGCCCCATCCAATGCCCTATAAACCAGGCCTACAAGCACTCAAAACAGGGAGTAAACCCTGGTATGACTAGTAAAAGGACACAAAGGTCGGTAAAGGGCTCCCAACCAACAGCTATGGACAATTACTTGCTGCCACCTGATCCAATTCCTACCACCTCCAGAGAACAACAAGAGGGGAGAAGGCAGACAAGCAACACACAGATACCTCATGCATAACCTGTGCAAAATAATTATGTCACCAAAGAGGACATTAATCATCTTTCCTCAAAGACGGACATCAAGGAAGCAATGACAGATATCAAGCAAATGTTTGCAGAGCTAAAACAAGATATAACTGTAGTCGAGCACAGAGTTACCCAGATCTAAGAAAAGCAAGAAAATATGTGTTCAGACTTACAACAGCAAGCAAGCCTTTTACAATCACTGTGCAGAACCTGACAGAGCGCATTGAGGAATTAGAGAACAGGAACAAGAGGGACAACTTGAGGCTACATGGTATTCCTGAGTCTGTGAGCCCTGCAGCCCTGCACAACTACTTACAAGAGCTCTTCAAATATATCAAGAACTCATCAGCAGCCACAGAGGTCCAAATAAAACGAGTACACAGGGTGCTTCACCCTAAACCACCTGCCAGGGCACCATCTAGGGATGTAATTATTAAACTCCTATCTTACAAAGACAAGGAAGATATCCTCAAGCACACCAGAACAAGACACCCGATCGTACATGAAGAAGCAGACATTCAGGTTTTCACAGACCTTTGCCCAGCCACCCTTCAAAAGAGGAGAGACTTAAGATACATTACTACTGTCCTTAAGGAGCAACAAATCCCATACAGGTGGGGTTTCCCAACAAGTATAATTGCGAGTAAAGATAACAATAAAGCAATCTTTTGGAGCATCTCAGACCTTCCAAACTTCAATCAAGTACTTGGAACACAGATACAGCCTCCTCTAATGCTAACCGGAGAAAGGGATGACCCACAGGGATTAGCACCGCCAGCTGCAGGAAACCCACCAAGTTGAAGGACTAATCAACACCAAGTAGATCACATGGTTGGCACTCGTTTGCTCTGAGCCTAGAATGGCTCGAGGACTTTGGTTGGGACATTAAATAACAACACCTTGAAGATTAGAAGCGCTGCCAGATAAGTTTGAATCACCTGCTGTTTACATATTTAGAATTTGCATGTTTATAACTCTAAAAGAGAATAGTTTGGATAATGGGTTATGTACTGTTATGTTTCATGTTTTATATATCATATGCCTGCCTGACACAGATAAGGGGGTGGACAAGATCTGTTGCTCAGACTACGACCGAAACATGCGGAGTAGAACGGGGGCCTGCCCAGATAAGTCTATGTACCTAGCTCTGCATTAATTGAAACAGTTAATATTGCATACGAAGTAGCAGGGAATCCTTTTCAACAATACAAATAGTGAGATTACTTATTGCCACAGTCAGTCACATTGTCAGCACACTAGGGCGGACATAGGACACCCATGAAATAATTATGTATTTGAAGTCAAGTAAGATGCAATAGCAACTCCTCTCCACGCCCCTATGTGACAAACTTATTGATTGTAGCGTATACAATTAGGATGTATGAGTCAAGATATAACAACAGCACACTAGTGCGCCAAAGTGGTCTCAACACCTACAAACCATTAGTTGACCCTCTCAATGAACAGGTTCAGAATATCTGGGTAGCAGTGAGCCTAACCTGCGTAATACCCCTGTAATCAATAATACATAACATCAATCTAATAAGGGGGCAATGTGAACGAGATAGAAACTAGAAAAATGAGACACTAGAATAAGCACTATGTCCTCTAATGTTAAGTGAAAATTTATACACACTATTATAATGATATGGATTTGATGGAACGTGGCAATGAGAGGCAAGGGCACTTTTCTTCTCCCCACTGAGAATTTTGTTTTCTTTTATTTCTTTTTATTATAAATCGTGTTAGAGTTGCACAAACTTACAAAAAATGATTGAAATTTATAGATAATCACACGCTAGCTCCAGGCCTACTACCCCTACCCCTGGTTTATTATATTGGTATTGTAAATTGTTGTATTGTGATAGAGAATTTCATATTCTGGTTTCCTGAGAATATCTCTCGTCTCTCCCCTCTCCTCTAACATCTCTGAAGTAGAGTTTCTAACCTATTTTACTTTTCCTAATTGTCTCAGCATAGCTGAGTCATACTTCCTCGTTTACACCTGCTCACCTCTCGAGACTAACTAACATCCCCTACTAATCCTTTCCCTGCACCTTCACGTTTCCTCTCCACCCTCTCTTTTCCTCCTCCCCTTTTTTTTTCCTCGAACCCCTACACTGCCCCAATGGCCATGACGTCAAAGCAAAGCTGTATTAAAAATCTTACAGTAGACATCATCACCATAAACACTAAAGGGCTTAGCAGCCCCGGAAAACTTGCAATGGTTACAAAAGACTTAAACAGAATGGGGGATGAAATCATATTTTTGCAAGAGACACACTTTGCGAAACAACACAAGCCCAAATGGTATAATTGTCATTATCCCAATGCCTATTTCCCCTCGGTCCCGACAAAAAAGAATGAAGTAGGGATTCTGATTAGCGCAAAAATGCCCTTCCAAATGACACAGCTAGAACGAGTCCCTGATGGCAGATTCCTCAAACTTATGGGTAATTTGCACGGAAGGCCAATAAAACTGGTAAATGTATATACCCCCAACCACTCCCAATCCACATTCTTCAAGAAAAAACCAATAGGTTACTTGAAACACAGACAGGCATAACATTATTAGAGGGAGACTTCAACACCCCTATGAATCCTGCTGTGGACACCTCGGGCGGCATCTCCAGTACTCCCCTAAGGATGAAAAAGACTCTAAACAATGCGGTTAGGGACCTAGCCTTGCACTACATATGGCGTACTTTCCATCCTACAGCTAGAAACTACACATTTTAATCGCACCCACACAGGAAGTACTCCAGAATGGACTTTTTACAGAAACCATAGGACTTACAACTACCACCAGCTGTGCCATCAGGCCAATAACTTGGTCAGACCACGCCCCAGTAAAATGCTCAATTCAGTGGCCTAATACACCAGTCACACCGTACATCTGGAAACTAGATGGCACACTGCTTGACGACCCCATTATTAAACCGGAGATACTCAAAACACTAGTAGAGTATTTCTCACTAAACACGACCGGTACCACTCCAGACACTACCGTATGGGAGGCACATAAATGTGTCATGAGGGGAGAACTAATCAAACATACAGACAGAATAGTTAAACAGCATAGAGAGCGGTATCAGGCACTATTAGCACACGTCTCGGAGAAGGAAGATGCCCATAAGCAGAACCCAAGCGATATACTACTACAAAAAGGACTACAACAGGCTAGGACAGATCTCTTGCACTTCTAACACGAGGAGCAACAGAGACAGGCCCTAATCTTACGGCAAAAGTCTTTCGAACAGGGAGATAAGGCGGGGAAACTGCTGCTGGCCCGGGCAATAGCTCAGAAAAAGATTAGGTCATACATGCACACACTAATAGACAACCAAGGACTCACTAAGGCAGATAGTAGGACAATCACAAACACATTTCAGGAGTACTATAGCACTCTCTATAACCTACAGACCCCAGGAAACACTCCTGCAAACCCCTTGCTCAGCATCAAACATGAGTAAGTGATCCATCAGTATATCACAGAAACGAACATACAAACACTATCCAGAGAGGAGTCTGAATCTCTTGAGACTCCCATAACAAGGGAGGAGGTCCTGAAAGCAATTAAAGACTTGTCTATGGCTTCGGCCTGAAATACTATAAAATTTTCTCAAATGAATTAGCGCCACGGTTATTAGACCTATTCCATCAGCTACTCGATTCACAAACTCTTCCCAAATCCATGCTAGAAGCACACATTGCGGTCATACCAAAACCTAGCAAAACCCCCAACAGACCGGAAAACTATCAACCTATATCCCTCCTGAATTCGGATGTCAAAATTGTAGCCAAGGTACTCGCGAACCGGTTAAATACATTTTTGCCAAAGTTAATATCCACTGATCAAGTAGGGTTTATTCTGGCCCGGGAGGCTCGAGACAACACACTCAAAGTCTTGCAATTGATCTCACATGCCAACGTTAATGCTATCCTATTATCACTAGTCTCAACTGACGCAGAGAAAGCATTTGACCGGTTGAACTGGTCATTCATGAGTCATACATTACATAAATACAGATTTGGAACCAGATTTATCAATACCATATTCTCATTATACTCTGCATCCACTGCTAGAGTTAGAGTAAACAGCAGTTTACGGAACAAGACAGGGATGTACCCTGTCCCACAACTATTTGCTCTCACTATAGAGTTATTGGCTTGTATAATTCGGGGCAACCCATCCATAAAAAGTATCACAGTAGGCAAGACAGAGCACAAAATTGCGATGTATGCAGAGAACATCCTACTAACAATCTCCAACACTATACCATCAATTGAGGCAGCTCTTGATCAGTTATCAGCGTATGGAGGGGTTTCAAGTTTTCTAATAAACCCTTCTAAAACAGAGATATTAACAATAACAGAGCCCAAAATCACATTTAAAAGACGTAGGCAACATTGGCTGATTAAAATTGCACTTACTTCCCTTAAATACCTAGGAATCACCCTTACACCACAAGTGAGGGAACTAGTAGATATTAACTACAAGAAAATTAGGGAAAATATAACAAGAGACCTCACGAACTGGAGAAATTAAAGTATATCCTGGCTAGGCCACATTAGTGAGGTTAAGATGAACATCCTGCCCAGGATCCCGATCTCTACATCCCACCACTTACTGCCCCAAATACAGATAGCCATAGAAACATACATTTGGTATGGGATCAAACCTAGAATTCAGCGGAAGACATTATATCTCTCTAGGGAGGGGGGAGGAGTGGGAGTCCCCCACCTGGAGACTTATCGCAAAGCCATAAATTTACAAAGACTAATCAAGTGGTGCCACAACACTAAAAATAAAGCATAGACACAGATAGACTGCGAGATCCTGCAGAGAGGCAATGTTGGGTCCCTGACATGGGTGAGAACAGCCCATCACCCTAGATTGGTGGAGAACTACTTGCTCCTATGGGAGGTCTTCTCCATGTGGGATAAGCTGATATGAGATGAGACTTTCATCTCTTCACAAAACTCGCCTTTAACCCTGATTAGGGAGAACCCGGATATAGGGCTTAAATCTGGAGCTAGGGCCTAAGACCAAACTTATCCCCTAGCAGACAACATACTGCATGTTTTACAACTCAGTAAGCTTAAATCTCAGGCTGAACTAAAACAGTGGGGTAGTCAGACGATCTCTTCTTGGTTCTGTATGGCACAACTAGCACATTTCTATTCCACGCATAAAAGCAAAACACACTACAGCAGACAAAAAATGCCCTTTGAAAATCTATGAGTAATAAGCCAACCCCCAAAACATCTCATCTCAAAATTATACAAAATGATTCTTTCAGGGGGAGAGCCTTGCCTTCCTTAATTTGAGCACGCTTGGCACAGGGAGTAAGGGCAAATAATAGAAACTGAGGACTGGTATAAAATTTTCAAGACAAACAAAAAGGCCTCAGTATCCGCCAAGATACAGGAAATGCATTACAATTCCTGAGCCTGCTAGAATCTCACCCCACATAGGCTCAGAAAAATCTACCCCACATTGAACGGGAGTGCTGGAGGGGCTGTGGGGAGCAGGGTACATTATTACATGTATGGTGGTCCTGCCCTGGAATCCGGCCCTTTTAGGACAAAGTGTTCACCGAAATGGGCAGAGTCCAACAACTAACTATTGCACCCAAACCAAACAATCTACTATACCATGAGCTCCCTAAGATGGATGAGGAAGCAAAATATCACTTACTACTTCTAATGGTCGGTGCAGCCAAGGGGCTTATACCTAACTGGAACGCTTTCACTACAGAAAAATTGGGAAAATTATAACTCACAAACTCATGCAACTCGCATGGGAGGGCAAGGGTCTTTGACCGCATAAATTAACACCAAGGGCTAAATGCACTGAAGTTCCCAACTTCCCTATGTCCTTTGCCCTCACCAAAGGGGTTTTTTCTTTTTTTTATCATTCCCCTATCTGCCCTTCCTTCGCTTTCCCCCTCTCTCGTCCTACCTCTTGCTGCCCTTCTTTACTTTACCTCTGTCCGCTATGGCAAAACCAGTATTGCGTTGGTGCTAAAATGAAAAATGTATGTATAACAAGCTCAAGTTGGTGGGCCTACAACCTCAACTTAAACTTTAACTTTCCTTTGTATTCTTGGACTATTATTTTCCATACTTATCAAGAACTTTAGCCGTATGATACGGCAGGGCTACTACATAGACTATATAGTTTGTCAAATTGATTATTATGTGTTCTTTTTGCCTTGATGTATTGTACAATTTCATACCACAAAGCTTGTTTAAAAAAAAAAAAAATTTGAATTAGAAAGCAATATGACAGTCTATTACCCTTATGAAGTATCCAGTATCGTAGTTAAGTCTCCTTATTTCAAAGTTGATGAGGTTTTTCTTTTTACAAATGATGAGTAGATTGTTTTATAGAGAGTTTTTTACTTTAAAGCCATTTTTTTGTGATGAAGGTCTTCTTGACAATGGAACTTGTATGAGGATAGTTAATTATTGCAAGATAGATGTCGCTCTTTTGATTATTTTATCTGCTGTGATGAGGAGAGGTTACAAATTGCTTTGAACTCTGCAAGAAGCAATGTTGAGGTGAGTTTTTTCAGCAATTCCCTTACTAAAACTCTGACCTCACCTCTTGTCACTACTATTGGACAACAGTTTGGGGAAGGCCCTTTCCTGTTCCAGCATAGTTTTGCCCCTGTGCACAAAGCAAGGTCAGTGAAGACATGGTTTGACAAGTTTGGTGGGAGAAACTTGAGTGGCCTGCACATAGCCTTGCCCTCGACACAGCTAAACTAGGAATGGGCGTTTTGCTACCTTAGAAAAAAATAAACAAATTTTAAAACATTTGTCATTCGTTTCGAATGTTTGTACAACATTCTAACCTTTGTTTAATGTATGTTTAATTGTAATATTCAATTAGAATTTTAATCGAATTATGCAATATTTGAAATAGAAAAATTTGAATCAATATATTTCTAAAAGTATTTCTAATACTGTCTTTAAATATAATATTCAAATTATGCAATATATTCGAAATAGAAAATTTCAAATAAAAAATATTTGTATTTATTATGTATCAATTTACTAAAATCCCCCACCACATGATCTATTGAACTTCTGAATAGTATTTGTTAAATCAAATGTAACATTAGAAATTTCAAATGTGGATATTCAATCTAATTTTGAACAATAGAAAATTAAAGTAACATCTGAAAAACAGAAATAACATTAGATTATCAAATCGAAATGGATTTTTTTTGTTCTTATCAACATTCAGTTGTCCACAACGAATATCCACAGGAGAGCTGAGAGCTGTTCCTAAACTGCAGGCATTTGTATTCATATGGTAATGGAGCATGATCTGTGCTCTGTTACCATATGAAGGCAGATGCCAGATCATTATAGACAGTGACACTGGGTGTCACCATCTGTAGCGAACAACTTCTTGTGCTGGCAGGAGGTGTTTGAGGGAAGGTGGGTGGCACAGAGGCAGAGGAGGTATGAGTGGGAGGTAGTGGGAGGGGCCCTATGCAACATAATTTTTTTAAGGGAGAGGGAAGTATGGGAAGCTACGGCAAAAGGGGAATTGGAAGGGGGGGGCACTCCAATTAATGATTGCTGGGAGGAGGGAGGTAAGGGGCACCACTACACTATATAAAAAATTAATTAATTACAAAGTAAATAAAATATTAATAGAAAAAAACATAAACTTGGTATTGGCAGGTAGCTGCCAGTACCTAAGATGACCATCACTAGTAGGAGAGTTGAAGAGCTGTTTGGGGGCAGGATCAGGGAGGTGGTAGGGTTAAGTAGGGATCACTACACTGTATGGAGAATAATAATAAATAAAAAAGGCAGCCCTAAACTGCATACTGGCAGACCTTCTGCCAGTACCTAAGATTGTAGTGACCAGTGGGTATTGCGGGAGGGAAGAGAGCTGTTTGGGAGGGATCAGTTAGGTATCAGGGAGTGGGAGGTGTCAGTTAGGATGGTAATCTCTACTCTGCATCAAAAAGGAACCCTACAAGCTAATCCAGTGGTTCCCAAACTGTGCGCCGCGGCACCCTGGTGCACCGTGACTGGCCTACAGGGGTGCTGCGAAATATTCATCTTTTGCAACCGTAAAAGTGCTCATAAATGATCGGCCACTGACAAGACCACTGATGAGACCATATCGTTTTGAGAATAGACCTGAATGTACCCACCCAGATGCAACATGCGTAGATGTGTACGATGCACAATGTTATCACATGAATATATGACTTGATCTGTGAGTACATAGTTATTATACGCTTAAAAATGGATACATTTTTATTTAATAAGCACACTAGGACTGAAAATGGAGAGAATGCACCACAAACTAGTGCGGGTTTGTGAAGAAGCAGAAATATTGTAAATATGACAAATCTTTGGATTTTGGCTTTACATCAACAAATGTCAATGGTGAAGAAAGCCTGCAGTGTGTAGTGTGCTTGAAGATTTTGGCTCCAGAATACATGATTCTAAGTAAGCTAAAACGCCATTTAGAAACCAATCATTCAAACATGGTTGATAAATCTCGTGACTTCTTTACAAGAAAGGTACTTTTTCTCAGCATTTGTCAATACCAAACAATTCTCTGCTAGTCTCATATAAGGTAATTTGCGTTTAATACAAATCGCACCAAGCCACCAACTGCACACTGTAACTGTCAGGTATGTAATATAGATTATAAAACTATGGTTTGACTTGGGGTGCCTTGAAAAAATCTTGAAACATTAAGAGCACCGTGAACCAATAAAGTTTGGGAACCACTGAGCTAATCGATTAACCCCTTCACTGCCAGGAATGTCAAGTAAGGTGTCCAGCTGCAATTAGCGGCATTCTAATTGCCAAAAAGTGATAGCAAATTATTGGTTTGCTATTTCTGAACAAAGGGCATCCCAAAGAAGCTTTTATAACAATTTGTCATATGACTGCAGTAGTTATGTGTAAATAATTTAAGTGAGAAAAGTTTGTGAAAAAAAATTTACTATTTTTTTTTTATATGATCATATCTGGCAGCTAAATAGTGACATCAAATATACCAAAATGGACACAGATAAATAGCTTGGGTTGTCTATAGTTCTATTTCTGTCTAAAAATTCTCCAGTACTTTGAGCAAGTTTTTCGCTGAAATTCCCAGTAGGGTTAATGGTTTAAGAGAACAGCTTTAATGAGAGCTGCAGGCACAAGAGAAAAAAAATGGTAATAGCTATTCTATTGTAGTTGTACCAGAATGGACTTTTAATTTGTCTATGAGAAAATGCAGTATGTGAAGAATTACTAATTCTAAAAAGACAAAGCATATATGCCTGTAAATCTTGCCCCTATCCTGATAAAGTCCACGACAACTAAAAACACATCAGCTTCTACTTGTTTACAATCTCTAAGGGTTAACTTGCATTTGTTATTGGGTCCTGAAGCAAAATACTGCTCGATCCACTATCCCCTTAAATATCTCATACAAAATCAATGTACATTTCCAAAACAAACACCTGTATTGTGCATCCTGAGAACTAAACAATATTTGACTTATAGTTTTCTTTAACTAACATTAACATATAATTTTTACCTAGGTAACAATATTTTCATGTACCAAAAAAAAGAAAAATGTTAACAACTTAGTATTATGCCCGTAAAATTCTGTACTCACAGGAAATACTCTGACACATTAGGTTAAAATAGTATGATGTCACAGAAACACTGATTTAAATTAGCAATGTTGTATGTGGGTTATTCTTTATAGGAAAACAATGTGGTTTGGCTAATGTAGGAAAGCTCTCCAGTGGTAACAGAGTTGTTTTACAGAAACATTTTTGAGTTTTCTGATACAAAGTTCCCAATAGATTTTAATCACGATATTTACAGGGTATTGTGTTTTGTTTTGGGTTATGTAACACTGATTTTCCTCCTAACAATGATTGGCAACATTTTAAAGTATTTTTTTTTTTTTCTATTTAGATTTTGGTCTAGATTACAAGTGGCACGCTAATGATAGAGCATGAGCGATAACCAATATTGCTGGACGCCGCTACCATTAACGCGTAAGTTTAATATTACAAGTCAATGGTAAAGTATAATCCTTCTCTGGTTAGCGCAGATGACTTTGCTCAAGCCTATACTTTGTGCTGGTATTGCAAGTTGAAAGTTACAGTTTGCACTTGAGCACAAGCCAAAACAGAATATTTAGCGCACCTTGAGACCTGGGCTCCTGTTTGTTTTCCAGCTTGAGTTCTTCACAGCTTACTATTATACTAGCTTGTATGAGTATAAGATGAGGCGAGTGACACTGCAATTAAGGTAGGAACAGTACTTGACTGCGCTATTATTTTCTCACAAACAGTTAACAGACAGTATTATGCATCTGGTAAGGTAGCTGCACACTTTTATGCTATAAATCCTTGGAGGTGATGGATATATATAACTGCCGAGGTGAGCTGTTCACTCACAGGGGCCGATTTATAATGCCCCGTATTTAGCCCTATACATCTGTTTCCATGCTAGCCTTCAGGCTCGCCGAAAACAGGAGTTAAGAAGCAGCGGTCTTAAGACCGCTGCTCCTCAATTCATCCACCACCTCTGAGGCGGCAGACAGTAATCAGCCCGATCGGATACGATTTACCACCTGGTACTTATTTTATATTGCTGTATATAGTCTTATAGATATACAGGGAGTGCAGAATTATTAGGCAAATGAGTATTTTGACCACATCATCCTCTTTATGCATGTTGTCTTACTCCAAGCTGTATAGACTCGAAAGCCTACTACCAATTAAGCATATTAGGTGATGTGCATCTCTGTAATGAGAAGGGGTGTGGTCTACTGACATCAACACCCTATATCAGGTGTGCATAATTATTAGGCAACTTCCTTTCCTTTGGCAAAATGGGTCAAAAGAAGGACTTGACATGCTCAGAAAAGTCAAAAATAGTGAGATATCTTGCAGAGGGATGCAGCACTCTTAAAATTGCAAAGCTTCTGAAGTGTGATCATCGTACAATCAAGTGTTTCATTCAAAATAGTCAACAGGGTCGCAAGAAGCGTGTGGAAAAACCAAGGTGCAAAATAACTGCCCATGAACTGAGAAAAGTCAAGCGTGCAACTGCCAAGATGCCACTTGCCACCAGTTTGGCCATATTTCAGAGCTGCAACATCACTGGAGTGCCCAAAAGCACAAGGTGTGCAATACTCAGAGACATGGCCAAGGTAAGAAAGGCTGAAAGACGACCACCACTGAACAAGACACACAAGCTGAAACGTCAAGACTGGGCCAAGAAATATCTCAAGACTGATTTTTCTAAGGTTTTATGGACTGATGAAATGAGAGTGAGTCTTGATGGGCCAGATGGATGGGCCCGTGGCTGGATTGGTAAAGGGCAGAGAGCTCCAGTCCGACTCAGACGCCAGCAAGGTGGAGGTGGAGTACTGGTTTGGGCTGGTATCATCAAAGATGAGCTTGTGGGGCCTTTTCGGGTTGAGGATGGAGTCAAGCTCAACTCCCAGTCCTACTGCCAGTTTCTGGAAGACACCTTCTTCAAGCAGTGGTACAGGAAGAAGAAAATCTAATGACATGGCCTCCTTGTTCACCTGATCTGAACCCCATTGAGAACCTGTGGTCCATCATCAAATGTGAGATTTACAAGGAGGGAAAACAGTACACCTCTCTGAACAGTGTCTGGGAGGCTGTGGTTGCTGCTGCACGCAATGTTGATGGTGAACAGATCAAAACACTGACAGGATCCATGGATGGCAGGCTTTTGAGTGTCCTTGCAAAGAAAGGTGGCTATATTGGTCACTGATTTGTTTTTGTTTTGTTTTTGAATGTCAGAAATGTATATTTGTGAATGTTGAGATGTTATATTGGTTTCACTGGTAAAAATAAATAATTGAAATGGGTATATATTTGTTTTTTGTTAAGTTGTCTAATAATTATGCACAGTAATAGTCACCTGCACACACAGATATCCCCCTAAAATAGCTATAACTAAAAACAAACTAAAAACTACTTCCAAAACTATTCAGCTTTGATATTAATGAGTTTTTTGGGTTCATTGAGAACATGGTTGTTGTTCAATAATAAAATTAATCCTCAAAAATACAACTTGCCTAATAATTCTGCATTCCCTGTAGATGTGTATATAATTAACAAATATATACATTATATAGAGATATATGTTTTAACAAAAGAACATTGGAATGTAAAGTATTCATAACTACCTTTGGGTTTAGCAAGGTAGGTCTAACGTTGTAATACTGTACAAGCGATAACTGTTGTTTTATTCCCACAGCGGGCATCATAGACATCTATGGGGAGAAGTAAGCACGGTCGAGGTATCATGAATATAGCGCGCATGAGACTTTCACTTTTGTGGTAACTTTTTACAATCAACTGGTAAAATGCGAACTAAACCTGCTGCATAAAATGTTTACTTTGACCAAAGTTAACATGCAAGCGAAATTTTTTTTATTAGCATACCACTTGTAATCTGGTCCTTTGTAACTTGGTTTGAATTTATGTGCATAGTACTCATACAGCATATCTTGTGAAAAGGAAACTTTAATGATTGATATATATCTGTAATACATTTAAAGGGCATCTTATATCAGGGTTGGCCAACTTTGCATTTGTATTTTGCGGCTTCCTGGAAATAGGAGAACAAATAATGGACTAGTTTCCATGGTTGTTCTAAATTGGTGGTAACAAATATCTCCATTAAACACTATGAAGATGTTTTAAGTTACCACTAGGTTACACATGTGTGCTATAGTTTTTATGGCCCCATAAAAAAATTAGACAGGGGTACCCTACAATCTTTCCTAAATCTGGCCCTGTGACACTGGACATTTTAGAAAATACAGTATATGCTTCTCTAATAGCCATAAAGTTATATGTGCCCCAAAAGGCTTTGAAAATATCAATCTTCCTCTCCATGTGTTAGGAAATTGTCCATCTCTAGTTTATGTTAGTATTAACATAAATTTGTTAAAGTGAAACTATCACAAAAAGCCACAAATTTATAACTTATTTACTCATGATGACTTACAATCTTCAGCAAGGTTTTGATGATATGTGGGTCTCGCTCCACAAATTTTTATTTCAAAATGGTGAATCCATGCTTGCCTTCCAGTAAATACTCCCAGTGCTATTTTATCTTATCACTGAATACTTGCACACACAGGGAACCAATGTATGTGCATTGCTGTAACAACCCAAGGGTTTTTGTGTTGAATTGGAACCCAGTTGCAGCGGAACAGCACTTCCTTACAATCACGACCCTTACAAAATCCTGGGAGTGGATACAGGTTCCTGAAACGTCAGTGTTGGCACGGAGGCTTTTAATAATAGAAGGGCAAAGACAGAGATGAAGTAAAAAACAATCCGAAGTCAGGGCAGGCAAAAGGCAGGCAAAGAAAAGGACAATCCGAAGTCAGGAACCAGGAAATCTGTATAACGAGATTAGAGTTAGAACAGACAAAATACAAGGTAAGAACCAGGAAGCAAAGAAAATAACCAAACACTGACTGGGGGGCGTGCTGAGAATTTATAGTGAAACTAAGTCACGTTAATGGTCACCTGCCCCCAGTAGGTGGAGCAAGCAGGGTCAATAATAGGAGGTCAGGGACTCAGCGCCATCTTGGTTTTTCTCAGAGTCTCTGCCCTGCTCTCCTCCATTGGACCCGCACCCCTCCTCCCTTCCTATGCCCAAACGCTGAGTTCACGTGGCGGCCGCCATTCTACCATGACAGCACGTTTGGCACAAAACTCAGTGGCAAGAAGGAGAGGGGACGACAGTCACAGGCCGGCGATAGGAGGACTGGTAGGCAGAGACTGTTACTGCACCACCTCTAGGATTTCTCCGGAAGTCAGGAGCGGGTAAGTGTCCAGCCGTGCCATGACAGAGCCCCCTCCTCAGACGCAACCTCAGGGCGCAAAACGGGGTTGGCCGACCAGTATGTTTCAGATGACTTTTGCAGGAGCATGGACATTCTTGGCCGGTTCCCAGGATCGCTCCTCAGGACCATACCCCTTCCAGTGGATAAGATATTCCAGGCATTCCCTACGACGGCTGGAGTCAAGAATCTTTTGGACTTCAAATTATTCTGAACCATTAACCATCACTGGAATAGATGGAGCAGCAACACGTGATGGGAAATGGTTGGGTCTCCAAGGCTTCAGCAGAGACACATGAAATACCGGATGCAACCGGTAGGAGGCAGGGAGATCCAAGCGAACAGCCACTGGGGATATGAGTTTGGTCACTCACATGGTGCTAATTTCCGCAAAGGACAGGGCATATGCAAATTCTGTGTTGATAGCCAGACCTTATCCCCTAGCACATCGGTAGGTGTTGGGGACCTCTTTTTGTCGGCATATCGTTTATAACGTTGTTGTGTCATCTTTAATGTATCGATTAGTATCTGCCTTTGTTGTTTAAGTTTATTTAAACCCAAGGCCACATCAGGTACTGTGTTGGGTCAAGGCAAATCGGGGAAGGCACATGGATGGAAACCATAATTGGCATAAAAAGGCGTGACCTTAATAGACTGATGCATGTAATTATTATAAGAGAATTCTGCTGTAGGGAGTAAAGACAGCCAGTCATCTTGCAGGTAAGTGGTAAAGCAACGCAGTTATTGCTCCAAAGACTGGTTAGTACGCTCAGTTTGCCCATTGGTCTGGGGATGATAAGCTGACGATTTTGAGATAACTGCAAAAGTGGGACCAAAAACAGGAGGTGGACTGAGAACCTCGGTCAGTGATGATTGATTGAGGCAATCCATGCATGCGTTAGATATTTTGCAGAAACAAGGAGGCGGTCTAAGCAGCATAAGGAAGTCCCATGGAGGGAATGAAATGTGCCATCTTTGTAAACCTATCGACTACAACCAGAATGGTATTGTGTTTGCATGACAGAGGTAGATCCACAATAAAGTCCATTACTATGTCTGTCTATGTCCCTTGAGGAACTGTAGGAGGCTGTAGAAGGCCTATTGGTTTCATCTTTGGAGTTTTTGAATGGGCACATATGTCACAGATTAAGACGTATTCCCTGGTATCAGTCTTGATGGATGGCCACCAATAGTAACAGCTAATACTTTCCAAGGTTTGCGTAATTCCGCCATGGCCTGTGGAAGGAGTGTCATGGAATTGGCTGAGTGCTTCGGATCGAAGCGAGGGTGGCAGATACACCTGTTCAATGTGGTTCCATAGTCCTTGTTTTAGGGTCAAAGATGGAACGATAGCAGGTGGTTGAACACTTAGGTTCTGTATGCGATCTAGAAATGAGACCTGTATTGCGAGAAAATGATTAGGAGGTAGAATAGTGTCTTGGTCAGTGTTGGAAGTATCCTCATATAAGCGTGATAAGGCATCTGCCTTTAGATTCTTGGATCCAGGGCGGTAGGTGATTTGTAGATTGAATCTAGAAAAGAACAAAGCCCAGCGGGCTTGGCGAGGATGTAATCTTTTGGCAGACCGAAGATACTCTAGATTGCGGTGATCCATATATACCATAATAGGTATGAGAGCTCCCTCTAATAGATGACACCATTCTTCTAATTTACCTTTAATTGCAAGATGTTCCCTCTCACCTACATCATAATTCTTCTCTACAGGAAGGAGTTTGAGAGTAGAATGCTACAGGATGTAGCCGCTCATCCTTTTCTCCTCTTTGAGAAAGGATACCCCCCACAGCAATGTCAGAGGCATCTACCTCAAGATAGAAGGCTTTGGTCGTATCTGGTTGTACCAGAATAGGTGCTTGGGTGAATAGTTTGTTTAACTTATCGAAGGCCTCTTGGGCTTGAGTTGTCCATAGAAATGTATCATGTTTCTTGGTCAAGGTGGTTATAGGAGAGCATATTTGGGAGAAACCTCTGATAAAGCGTATGTAAAAGTTGGCGAACCCTAGAAAACGTTTTACAGATTTTTTATCTTTAGGTACGGGTCACTCCAAAATAGTTGTGATTTTGCGGGGATCCATTTGGATCTGTCCAGGAGTGATAATATAGCTCAGGAATTCTACAGATTCTGTATCAAATATGCACTTCTCCAGTTTAGCGTGTTCACGAAGATGAAGCAGTACCTTCTTTATGTGTTCAAGGTGTTTAGCAGGAGAAGAAGAAAAAACTAGGATATCATCTAAATAAATAATTATAAAGGAATCCAGAATGTCACGAAAAACATCATTCAGAAAGTGTTGGAACGTGGCAGGGGCATTACATAGCCCAAAGGGCATAACGAGGTACTCAAAGTGCCCGTACCGAATTCTGAAGGCGGTCTTCCATTCATCCCACTCTCGTACACGGACTAGGTTATATGCACCCTGCAGATCTATATTTGTAAAGATGTTTGCTTTTCTTAGTCTATCTAGGAGTTCTTTTATCAATGGTAGGGGGTATCATTTTTGTATGGTGATATTATTTAAAGCACAGTAATCAATACAGGGACGAAGACCTCCATCTTTCTTGCCTACGAAAAATATACCTGCCCCTGATGGAGATGTTGAGGGCCAGATGAAGCCTTTAATTAAGCTTTCAGAGATGTACTCCTTAAGGTGTTTAAGTTCGGCCTTGGATAAATGAAATATGTGACCATAGGGTATAGGAGCACCTGGAAGTAGGTCAATTGGACAATCATACAGGCGTCTAGGAGGTAACTGCACTCTTCTTGTTAAAGACATCTTGGAATTCTTTATATTTAACAGGCAGACTGACTGAAGGTTCAGAGATCATAGTGGATATTTGTGCTGGAGTTTTGTTTAAACAGGTGGTGGTACAGAAGGTAGAGGAAAAAGCGAGGGTAGCTCTAACCCAATAAATTACTGGGTTGTGGATTCGAAGCCAGGGAAGGCCCAGGAACAGCGGAAACATTGTTGAGGGAACAATGTCTATATTAATGGTTTCTTTATGGTGTCCAAGAATGAGACAAATAGGACTGGTTTCAAATAATACAGGACCTGTCTTGATTGGAGTTCCATCCACAACATATAATGATAACGGGTGTGGCTTTAATCGCATGGGAAGGTGATAGGTCTGTACCAAGGTCTGGTCTATGAAACAGCAGCTGGCTCCAGAATCTATAATAGCTGTGACTGTATGATTCTCATTTCCCCACTGGAGAGAAAGGAAGATAGAAAGGTAAGAGGTGGTGGATGGAGCAGTAAAAGTTCAGGAAGAAGGAGCAATGAATCCCTTACCAGATGTGGTGGTTGGTTGAACAGGACATGTCCGCAATAGATGATCGGCTTTACCACAGTAGAGGCAGAGACCTTGAGAGCGGCGTCTTTTTCATTCTTCCTCAGTTAATGGATGACGAACCAGACCTATATGCATGGGTTCCTCCATAGAGGAGGTAGAGGAGGGTGCAGAACCCACAGCACTTGATGGATCCAAAGGTGATGTAGTATGGAACTGGTTAGACTGTATTGCATAAGGTGATGTAGTATGGAACTTGCTAAACTGTATTGCATAAAGTGATGTAGTATGGAACTGCCTAGACTGTATTGCATAAGGTGATGTAGTATGGAACAGTCTAGACTGTATTGCATAAGGTGATGTAGTATGGAACAGTCTAGACTGTATTGCATAAGGTGATGTAGTATGGAACTGGTTAGACTGTATTGCATAAGATGATGTAGTATGGAACAGCCTAGACTGTATTGCATAAGGTTATGTAGTATGGAACTGGTTAGACTGTATTGCATAAAGTGATGTAGTATGGAACAGTCTAGACTGTATTGCATAAGGTTATGTAGTATGGAACTGGTTAGACTGTATTGCATAAGCTGATGTAATATGGAATTTCCTAGACTGTATTGCATTAGATGATGTAGTATGGAACTGCCTAGACTGTATTGCATAAGGTGATGTAGTATGGAACTTGCTAGACTGTATCGCATAAGTGATGTAGTATGGAACTGCCTAGACTGTATTGCATAATGTGATGTAGTATGGAACTGCCTAGACTGTATTGCATAAGGTGATGTAGTATGGAACTGCCTAGACTGTATTGCATAAGGTGATGTAGTATAGAACAGCCTAGACTGTATTGCATAAGGTGATGTAGTATAGAACAGCCTAGACTGTATTGCATAAGGTGATGTAGTATGGAACAGCCTGGACTGTATTGCATAAGGTGATGTAGTATGGAACTGCCTAGACTGTATGAACAGCGGAAACATGTCTATATTAATGGTTTCTTTATGGTGTCCAAGAATGAGACAAATAGGACTGGTTTCAAGTAATACAGGACCTGTCTTGATTGGAGTTCCATCCACAACATATAATGATAACGGGTGTGGCTTTAATCGCATGGGAAGGTGATAGGTCTGTACCAAGGTCTGGTCTATGAAACAGCAGCTGGCTCCAGAGTCTATGATAGCTGTGACTGTATGATTCTCACTTCCCCACTGGAGAGAAAGGAAGATAGAAAGGTAAGAGCTGGTGGATGGAACAGCAGAAGTTCAGGAAGAAGGAGCAATGAATCCCTTACCAGATGTGGTGGTTGGTTGAACAGGACATGTCCACAATAGATTATCGGCTTTACCACAGTAGAGGCAGAGACCTTGAGAGCGGCCTCTTTTTCATTCTTCCTCAGTTAATGGATGACGAACCAGACCTATATGCATGGGTTCCTCCGTAGAGGAGGTAGAGGAGGGTGCAGAAGCCACAGCACTTGATGGATCCAAAGGTGATGTAGTATGGAACTGGTTAGACTGTATTGCATAAGGTGATGTAGTATGGAACTTGCTAAACTGAATTGCATGAAGTGATGTAGTATGGAACTGCCTAGACTGTATTGCATAAGGTGATGTAGCATGGAACAGTCTAGACTGTATTGCATAAGGTGATGTAGTATGGAACAGTCTAGACTGTATTGCATAAGGTGATGTAGTATGGAACTGGTTAGACTGTATTGCATATGGTGATGTAGTATGGAACAGCCTAGACTGTATTGCATAAGGTTATGTAGTACGGAACTGGTTAGACTGTATTGCATAAAGTGATGTAGTATGGAACAGTCTAGACTGTATTGCATAAGGTTATGTAGTATGGAACTGGTTAGACTGTATTGCATAAGCTGATGTAATATGGAATTTGCTAGACTGTATTGCATAAGATGATGTAGTATGGAAATGCCTAGACTGTATTGCATAAGGTGATGTAGTATGGAACTACCTAGACTGTATTGCATAAGATGGTGTAGCATGGAACAGCCTCGACTGTATTGCATAAGGTGATGTAGTATGGAACTGCCTAGACTGCATTTCATAAGGTAATGTAGTTTGGAACTGCCTAGACTGTATTGCATAAGGTGATGTAGTATGGAACTGCCTAGACTGTATTGCATAACGTGATGTAGTATGTGACTGCCTAGACTGTATTGCATAGGGTGATGTAGTATGGAACTGCCTAGACTGTATTGCATAAGGTGATGTAGTATGAAAATTGCTAGACTGTATTGCATAAGGTGATGTAGTATGGAACTACCTAGACTGTATTGCATAAGGTGATGTAGTATGGAACAGCCTAGACTGTATTGCATAACGTGATGTAGTATGTGACTGCCTAGACTGTATTGCATAGGGTGATGTAGTATGGAACTGCCTAGACTGTATTGCATAAGGTGATGTAGTATGAAAATTGCTAGACTGTATTGCATAAGGTGATGTAGTATGGAACTACCTAGACTGTATTGCATAAGGTGATGTAGTATGGAACAGCCTAGACTGTATTGCATAAGATGGTGTAGCATGGAACAGCCTCGACTGTATTGCATAAGGTGATGTAGTATGGAACTGCCTAGACTGCATTTCATAAGGTGATGTAGTATGGAACTGCCTAGACTGTATTGCATAAGGTGATGTAGTATGGAACTTCCTAGACTGTATTGCATAAGGTGATGTAGTATGTGACTGCCTAGACTGTATTGCATAGGGTGATGTAGTATGGAACAGCCTGGACTGTATTGCATAAGGTGATGTAGTATGGGACTGCTTAGACTGTATTGCATAAGGTGATGTAGTATGGAACTGCCTAGACTGTATTGCATAAGGTGATGTAGTATAGAACAGCCTAGACTGTATTGCATAAGGTGATGTAGTATAGAACAGCCTAGACTTTATTGCATAAGGTGATGTAGTATGGAACAGCCTGGACTGTATTGCATAAGGTGATGTAGTATAGAACAGCCTAGACTTTATTGCATAAGGTGATGTAGTATGGAACAGCCTGGACTGTATTGCATAAGGTGATGTAGTATGGAACTGCCTAGACTGTATTGCATAAGGTGATGTAGTATGGAACTACCTAGACTGTATTGCATAAGGTGATGTAGTATGGAACAGCCTAGACTGTATTGCATAAGATGGTGTAGCATGGAACAGCCTCGACTGTATTGCATAAGGTGATGTAGTATGGAACTGCCTAGACTGCATTTCATAAGGTGATGTAGTATGGAACTGCCTAGACTGTATTGCATAAGGTGATGTAGTATGGAACTTCCTAGACTGTATTGCATAAGGTGATGTAGTATGTGACTGCCTAGACTGTATTGCATAGGGTGATGTAGTATGGAACAGCCTGGACTGTATTGCATAAGGTGATGTAGTATGGGACTGCTTAGACTGTATTGCATAAGGTGATGTAGTATGGAACTGCCTAGACTGTATTGCATAAGGTGATGTAGTATAGAACAGCCTAGACTGTATTGCATAAGGTGATGTAGTATAGAACAGCCTAGACTTTATTGCATAAGGTGATGTAGTATGGAACAGCCTGGACTGTATTGCATAAGGTGATGTAGTATGGAACTGCCTAGACTGCATTGCATAAGGTGATGTAGTATGGAACTGCCTGGACTGTATTGCATAAGGTGATGTAGTATGGAACTGCCTAGACTGTATTGCATAAGGTGATGTAGTAGGGAACTGCCTAGACTGTATTGCATAAGGTGATGTAGTATGGAACTGCCTAGACTGTATTGCATAATGTGATGTAGTATGGGACTGCCTGGACTGTATTGCATAAGGTGATGTAGTATGGGACTGCTTAGACTGTATTGCATAAGGTGATGTAGTATGGAACTGCCTAGACTGTATTGCATAAGGTGATGTAGTATAGAACAGCCTAGAATGTATTGCATAAGGTGATGTAGTATGGAACAGCCTGGCCTGTATTGCATAAGGTGATGTAGTATGGAACTGCTTAGACTGTATTGCATAAGGTGATGTAGTATGGAACTGCCTGGACTGTATTGCATAAGGTGATGTAGTATGGAACTGCCTAGACTGTATTGCATAAGGTGATGTAGTATGGAACTGCCTAGACTGTATTGCATAAGGTGATGTAGTATGGAACTGCCTAGACTGTATTGCATAATGTGATGTAGTATGGAACTGCCTAGACTGTATTGCATAAGGTGATGTAGTATGGAACTGCCTAGACTGTATTGCATAATGTGATGTAGTATGGGACTGCCTAGACTGTATTGCATAAGGTGATGTAGTATAGAACAGCCTGGACTGTATTGCATAAGGTGATGCAGTATGGAACAGCCTCAACTGTATTGCATAAGGTGATGTAGTATGGAACTGCCTAGACTGCATTTCATAAGGTGATGTAGTATGGAACTGCCTAGACTGTATTGCATAAGGTGATGTAGTATGGAACTTCCTAGACTGTATTGCATAAGGTGATGTAGTATGTGACTGCCTAGACTGTATTGCATAAGGTGATGTAGTATGGAACTGCCTAGACTGTATTGCATAAGGTGATGTAGTATGGAACTACCTAGACTGTATTGCATAATATGATGTAGTATGGGACTGCCTAGACTGTATTGCATAAGGTGATGTAGTATAGAACAGCCTGGACTGTCTTGCATAAGGTGATGTAGTATGGGACTGCTTAGACTGTATTGCATAAGGTGATGTAGTATGGAACAGCCTGGACTGTATTGCATAAGGTGATGTAGTATGGAACAGCCTGGACTGTATTGCATAAGTTGATGTAGTATGGAACAGTCTACTCTAGACTGTATTGCATAAGGTGATGTAGTATGGAACTGACCAGACAAATGCATTTTTAAAATAAATAAAATAGGGGCACATATACAATTAAAGACCATAAGTGTTTAATACCTGATAAAAATGAGCAAGCAATAATGATTTTTAATGCAGGGCACAGTCTTTATCTTTTCCCAGAACTGCCTGCTGGCACCTTATGCACATAGACTTTACACATTGCAAATGCAAGACATACATATATAAATGCAGAGTATACACTCAGTCTGGCCATGTTTTACAGACAGGACGCAGTATTTCTGGCTCTGTTTCCTGCATCAGTCTGAAGCCCTAAAAATGCCAAACATGTAATTGCAAAAAAAAGTCCATAAAAGGTTAGAGCAGAGAAAGACTTCAGAGCCCAGCCGTGCTCTCCCACGCAGAGAATGTGAGAGCCATTCGGCACCCTCACTCTCACTTAGTTTGGGCCACTTCTGTTAACTCATTACCAGACAGACAGAAAATAACTTTCTTTCCCTTCTCCAGCCGAATTCATTCTCAGCACAACTTCTTCTATTAGTAAGCCAACAAACAATTGTTTTTTTAACCCCGTCCAGACTACAACCTCTGAGCAATAATAAATGAAATAGTGCAGATTATAATGGATGACAACAAAAATATGGCACTAAGCATATTTCTGTCAACAAATCTTAGCAAAACCCTTCTGTAGCCGCAAAAAAACTGCAAAATATATCCCAGCCAAACATATACACAAACGTCCCATTTACCTCTTTTCACCCTTGCTTACATTTAGAAAACTATTCATCTCTCTCTAGACATAAAACAGAATGTAACGCTAATAATAACCCAGACAGTCATGGGGTTACAACAAGTACTTCTTAGAAAGTTTTGTCTTCCTAGAGAGATTTAATCTTTCATCTGTGGCTGCGTTGTGCAGATTGTGCATGAAGATCTTCGGTAGGTTTAGATACATATCTAGAACTAGGATGTAGTTGACACAATAGGACACCATAGGACAACATAGCCCTGCACTGTCCTCAGGGGTGAGGGTATGAGTGTAATGCTCATGGGATATTCCTCTATCAGACCGAACTTGGCCAGTAGTTTTGTTATCCCGGCGTCAAGCCGGAATGATAGGGAATATCCCAGAGCAGAGAAAGTTAGTAAGATGAGGAGGGCGACACTCACCACAGGCAGGACAGTCCTCAGCGGCAACGGCAGAGCAGACCAAGGCAAATCACTAGAATGGTGAGACAGGCAGGATTTGGCAATAGTAAAGCAGTCCAAGGGAAAACCAATAGAATGGTCAGGCAGGCAGGGTTTGGCAACAGTAAAGCAGTCCAAGGGCACACCACTAGAATGGTCAGGCAGGCAGGGTTTGGCAACAAAGAGGCAATCCAGAACAACAGGGGTTAATAAGCAGAGTAGTCAGGCAAGCAGAGTTCAGCAGCAGTATATCAGTTCAGCAATTTAGGGGTTAAACAGGCAGAGTAGTCAGACAGGCAGGGTTCAGCAGCAGTATATCAATCCAGCAATTCAGGGGTATAACAGGTAGAGTAGTTAGACAGGCAGGGTTCAAACACATTAAGGCCATACAGAGTAGTAACGATCTATTACACCCAGGAGCACACAAAGTAACACCTATACTTGGGCAGTAAATCCACAGAAGAAGGCAGCACCTTGCAGTATAAAAATATCTTTATTTCCACATGCTGGAATAAAACAGTGACGTTTCGGGTAGAAAACCCTTAATCATACACAGCTAAAACACACTGTTCAAACCTTATAAAGGCCTACCTATACACAGGTGTTCAATTAACATTTCTCAACACTTCCACCTAGTGGTTACTCACTTAATTGCATCTATATTAGAACTTAATGTTCTTATTTCACCTTGGTGCAAGATAGAATTAAAATCAATACAAAAATATATACATATGTAAAACAATGACTTATACAGATACCAATGTAATTTCAACCAAATGAATTATTGATAGACAAATTATTGAAAATTGTTAAAAAAACAAATTGTTGAAAAACAGTTGCAGCAAACTTGACATTTCTTGACTCAAAATGATTGCAAAAATAGTTATAAAAATAGAGTATAATCTAATTCTTTATTTAGACCCAAGGGTTGCATTGCATTGAGTTTGTAGATCCAAAATGCCTCCTTCTTTTTTAGCATTAGCTCTCTATTCCCCCCCCCCCCCATCTGGCACTGCATCAATGATTTGAAAACAGACCTGACTAATATTGTGGCCACATTGGATAAAATGTCCTGACACTGGTGCCTCTAGATTCCCACATCTGATATTGCTTTTGTGTTGTACTATCCTATCACGGACACGGCGTGTCGCCTCGCCAATGTAAATTTTTCCACATGGACATTTTATGAGATAGATAGCAAAAGCAGTATCACATGTGTAAAAGCCTTTTATCAAAAATGTTTTACCAGTGAGAGGGTGTACAAATTGAGGGCCTTTGATCATCGAGTTGCAGTTGCCACATCCCAGGCAGGGATAACACCCATAATTTTTATCAGATATATAGCTTTGATGTTTTTTGTTTGCACTACCAATATCCGTATGTATAAGCTCATCTCTGAGATTTCTCCTTCTTCTATAGGCAGGCATGGGGGGTACTGCAAATTCAGCAACACCTGGATGGCAACCCTGTAGGATACGCCAGTGTTTTTTTAGTACACTCATACTTTCGCTACCATGGTTATTGTGGTCCATAACCACTACCATACGTTTATCCTCCTTTTTTGGTATTGGATCTTTTTTAGATTGTATTTTGTTTAATTCATTCTGAACTAACGCTGCAGGATAACCCCTATCCTCAAACTTTTTTGCCATATTGTATAATCTCTTTTGCAGTATATCTGAAGGATGGTAAGGTCTGTACAGATTTATATGTCAAACCTACTGATAAGAATGGCTTGTTACACTATCAAAGTTTCCACCCTAGAAGTACAGTTAGGTCACTACCTAGAAGTCAGTTCCTAAGGGTACAACGTATTGTATCAGAAGAAGATAGATTGCATCCAGGTGTTGCTGAATTTGCAGTACCCCCCATGCCTGCCTATAGAAGAAGAATAAATCTCAGAGATGAGCTTATACATATGGATATTGGTATTGCAAACAAAAAACATCAAAGCTATATATCTGATAAAAATTATGGGTGTTATCCCTGTCTGGGATGTGGCAACTGCAACTCGATGATCAAAGGCCCTCAATTTGTACACCCTCTCACTGGTAAAACATTTTTGATAAAAGGCTTTTACACATGTGATACTGCTTTTGCTATCTATCTCATAAAATGTCCATGTGGAAAAATTTACATTGGCGAGATGACACACCGTGTCCGTGATAGGATAGTACAACACAAAAGCAATATCAGATGTGGAAATCTAGAGGCACCAGTGTCAGGACATTTTATCCAATGTGGCCACAATATTAGTCAGGTCCGTTTTCAAATCATTGATGCAGTGCCAGATGGGGGGGGGGAATAGATAGCTAATGCTAAAAAAGAAGGAGGCATTTTGGATCTACAAACTCAATGCAATGCAACCCTTGGGTCTAAATAAAGAATTAGATTATACTCTATTTTTATAACTATTTTTGCAATCATTTTGAGTCAAGAAATGTCAAGTTTGCTGCAACTGTTTTTCAACAATTTGTTTTTTAACAATTTTCAATAATTTGTCTATCAATAATTCATTTGGTTGAAATTACATTGGTATCTGTATACGTCATTGTTTTGCATATGTACAGGTAGCCCTCAGTTTACGCCGGGGTTAGGTTCCAGGAGGAATGGTTGTAAATTGAAACTGTTGTAAATTGAAACCCAGTTTATAATGTAAGTCAATGGGAAGTGAGGGAGTTAGGTTCCAGACCCCTCTCAAAATTGTCATAAGTAACACCTAATACATTATTTTTAAAGCTTTGAAATGAAGACTTTAAATGCTAAACAGCATTATAAACAGTATCAAATAATCACACAACACAGAATATATAATCAAACTAAGTTTAATGAACAAAAACATTTGCTAAACATCACCTAATAAAATAATCACACAACAGACTGCATCATCATCAAACATTAGTTTAATGAACAAAAACGTTTTTTACTTGCATTTTTCTGCAATCAGTTCTCTGCATTGTTAGCATGTTAGATAATATTGGGTCTGCACATATTCTATGCATTTCAATCTGCAGTGATTAAGCAGTTAACCTCACCTCAAGCTGCTGGACAGGAAGATAATAGGGAAGTGCCTGCTATATTTTGCTCGATAGATCAGATTGTCTGATCTGTGTACACAAATCCATTTAAGGCTGTTAAGTTGCATAACTTTGCTGCAAAACAAGTGGACAGCTCCACCTACTGGTTATTTTAATTAGTGCATTGCTTTCCAAAAGCTTTTCAATAGGAGTCACATGATTGAAAAAAAAGGTTGTTATTCTGAAACGGCGCAAATTGAACCGGCGTAAACCGAGGGCCACCTGTATATATTTTTGCATTGATTTTAATTCTATCTTGCACCAAGGTGAAATAAGAACATTAAGTTCTAATATAGATGCAATTAAGTGAGTAACCACTAGGTGGAAGTGTTCAGAAATGTTAATTGAACACCTGTGTATAGGTAGGCCTTTATAAGGTTTGAACAGTGTGTTTTAGCTTTGTATGATTAAGGGTTTTCTACCCGAAACATCACTGTTTTATTCCAGCATGTGGAAATAAAGATATTTTTATACTGCAAGGTGCTGCCTTCTTCTGTGGATTTATTGTGGCTAAAGGGATTACAGCACCCTTTTTGGCCTGCACCTGACAGTGGAGCTGAGCTACAAACTGTTCTAGTATACTTGGGCAGTGATAGATCGTTTGACTAGACTTACATAGGCGCAGAATTCGTGCCACAGACGTACGGAGCAGCATCAGGAGAGAGGAGCGTGTGGCGATGACGTCAGCGCCGCATGCATCCGGACTCGACACAGCTCCTGGCAACGAGCAGGGAAGGAGACACCGCGCCCCTAGCAATAGCTAGAGCGGCGCGCAATGGCAATGAGAAAGTGCAATGTATATCCTGTATGTAATTTAGGAAGAAGTATTTATGATATCAGCAGGTGGAATATATAGTTTTATTCTTTATATAGTACACACTGAATGTTGAGACTGAGGTGGGCCATACAGGGGGCTGAGCTGAGGGGCCCCACAAACTTGTCCTGCCTAGGTGCCCAAAAATGCTAAGGGTGGCATTATATACACATCAATGAAAACTTGACTTCTCCAGGTATTCCATAAATATGTTATCATTAACATTATAAGGAAGGCAGGAGATCATATACACCACCGATTTGAACAGACAATAGGATTTCAGTAGCTCTCATCCAATTGGCTGATTTGAATTTGAAGAATTAAATCAGCCAATAGGAATGTAAGGTATGCCATTTTTAAATGGGTACCTTACTTTCAACTTCAGTGTATGGCGGTGATCGCATGAAAAGGACGCTCTGCACAGGATGTCATCGCCGGTCCTGGATAGCTCCACTCCGTGCCGCTGGGATGAAGATAAAAGATGCCCCCATGATGGATGAAGATGTTGCAAACTGGATGAAGAATTCTCGTCGTCTGGATAGAGATGGATGTCCGGACTTCAGGAACCGTGAGTAGATAATCTGGGGTTAGCGTTAGTTTTTTGGGGGGATTTTTTGGGTGGATTTTATTAAGGTTTGGGTTTGGACAGTATAAAAGAGCTGAATGGCAATGCCCATACAAATGCCCCTTTACGGGCAATGGGTAGCTTACATTTTTTTTAGACTTAGGTTTTTTATTTTGAGGGGTTGGTTGGGTGGTGGGTTTTACTGTTGGGGGGACTTTGTAATTTTCTGTATGTAAAAGAGCTGGTTAACTTAGGGCAATACCCTACAAAAGACCCTTTTAAGGGCTATTGGTAGTTTATTGTAGGTTGGGGGGGTTATTTTGGGGGGCGCTTTTTTATTCTTATAGGGCTATTAGATTTGATATTAATGTTTTTTTTTTATAATTTTGTTTATTAGTTTTTGTAATTATGGAGTTTTTTTATTTTTCATAATTTGTGTTTATTATTTTTAGTAATGTTAGATTTTTGTAATTTTTTTTGTAGTATTAGTGTTTGCGGTGCGGGAGGGTGGTACACCACCTATTTGAACAGACAATAGGATTTCAGTAGCTCTCATCCAATTGGCTGATTTGAATTTGAAGAATTAAATCAGCCAATAGAAATGTAAGGTATGCCATTTTTAAATGGGTACCTTACTTTCAACTTCAGTGTATGGCGGTGATCGCATGAAGAGGACGCTCCGCACAGGATGTCATCGCCGGTCCTGGATAGCTCCACTCCGTGCCGCTGGGATGAAGATAAAAGACGCCCCCATGATGGATGAAGATGTTGCAAACTGGATGAAGAATTCTCGTTGTCTGGATGGAGATGGATGTCCGGACTTCAGGAACCGTGAGTAGATAATCTGGGGTTAGCGTTAGTTTTTTGGGGGGCTTTTTTGGGTGGATTTTTTTTAAGGTTTGGGTTTGGACAGTATAAAAGAGCTGAATGGCAATGCCCATACAAATGCCCCTTTACGGGCAATGGGTAGCTTACGTTTTTTTTAGACTTAGGTTTTTTATTTTGAGGGGTTGGTTGGGTGGTGGGTTTTACTGTTGGGGGGACTTTGTAATTTTCTGTATGTAAAAGAGCTGGTTAACTTAGGGCAATACCCTACAAAAGACCCTTTTAAGGGCTATTGGTAGTTTATTGTACTTTGGGGGGGTTATTTTGGGGGGCGCTTTTTTATTCTTATAGGGCTATTAGATTTGATATTAATGTTTTTTTTTATAATTTTGTTTATTAGTTTTTGTAATTATGGAGTTTTTTTATTTTTCATAATTTGTGTTTATTATTTTTAGTAATGTTAGATTTTTGTAATTTTTTTGTAGTATTAGTGTTTGCGGTGCGGGAGGGTGGCGGGTTAGGGGTTAATAGGTAGTTTATGGGTAGTTTTGTAACATTTTAGTTATGTGTTTTGTGAAACATTTTTGTTTCGTAAAAAAAATCCATAACTACTGGTCTCAGATGGCGAAATGGCTCGTTTCGGTATAGGCTGTAACGCAAGCATTTTAGCCGGTCCACACAACCTGTAATACGGCGCTATGGAAAATCCTGCACTCAAACGTAATTTTTTAGAGTGCAGAATGGACGTTGCATTACAGGCTAAAATGCTTGTGGTAGTGCTATATCGCCGCGACTCGTAATATGCGTTACCGGCCATTCCAGCGGTAATAGCCATAACGCACCATAACGCAAAACTCGTAATCTAGGCCATATTGTGGTATCTTATAGTTCACCAGATTCAGACTATTTAAGAAAAAATGTTCACTGCATACTAATGGCAGAGTAATATATTTTATATAATTTGTTTATGTTCTACCATTTTTACCAGTTATCTTGCTTATAATATAACTAGGCGATAAGCCTGCCCAGAGGGCAGTCTATGTTTAAAAAATACAAACCCCCAAGCTAAAGTTACAAAAAATAAAAAAAAGTAAAATTAAAAAAATAAATAAACAAGCTATCCAAAATAATTTTTTTAACCTAAACTAACACCCCTATAAAAATAAAAATACTCCCAAATAAAAACACCCCCTTATCTAATACTAAACTACCAATAGCCCTTAAAAGGGGCTTTTGTAAGGCATTGCCCTAAGTTAAACAGCTCGTTTACATTTAAAAATTACTAAATCCCCTCTAACAGTAAAACCCCCACCCACCAAACCCCCCAAAATAAAAAAACTAAACTACCCATTGCCCCTAAAGGGGCATTTATATGGGCATTGCCCTTAAAAGGGTAATCAGCTCTTTTCCAGCCCCCCCCCCAAAAAAAAAGCCAACCCAAAAAATAAAATAAAAAGCCTAAGACTAAGAGGCCCATTTATCAAGCTCCGAACGGAGGGCCCATGTTTCTGGCGAGTCTTCAGAAACACATGACCTGCTCTGATGAGGCGGACAGGAATCGCCGCAATTCAACCCGATCGAGTATGATCGGGTTGATTGACACCTCCCTGCTGGCAGCCTATTGGCCCCAAGTCTGAAGGGGGCGGCGTTGCACTAGCAGCTCTTGTGAGCTGCTGGTGCAATGCTGAATACGGAGAGCGTATTGCTTTCCGCATTCAGCGATGTCTGTCGGACCTGATCCGCACTGTCGGATCAGGTCCGACAGACATATGATAATTCGGCCTCTATGCCTGAGCTGTCTTCCCCTGATGCATGGATCCTCGGTGTCGGTCGTACAGTGAAGATTGAATGCAAGGTACCGCATTCAATTTGGGGTACCTTGCATTCCTATTGACTGAAATTTTGCGTGGATCCTCGGTGTCCGTCATACACTGAAGATTGAATGCAAGGTACCGCATTCAAATTGGAGTACCTTGCATTCCTATTGGCTGAAATTTTGAAATCAGCCAATAGGATTAGAGCTACTTAAATCCTATTGGCTGTTCAAATAAGCCAATAAGATTTCAGTAGTTCTCATCCTATTGGCTGAGGTAGGTTTTGTAAAAAAAGGAGATTTAGAAAACAAAATATGGAGTTCTGATTATCTTTTTGTAAAGGAAGATGCCAACTAAATGATGACAACAGCATGCAGTGGCTGAAAGGAAGGGCCCTGAACTGCCTAAACAATAATTTAAAGGTTAAATGGTGGATTGGTGACTTCCGGAAAGGTCTCATTAGTCTCAAAGTCTATAGAAAGATGTGAATAATCAGTAGTAAGGTCAAAATGTCCTAAAAAGGAACAGACAATGGACGGACACTTACAAACTCAAACTTGCACATACACCCAAGGAAACACCGACAGAGACAGCCTCAGAAAACACACAAAGACATACACACACACACACACACAGAGAGACACCCACAGAAAACACAGAAAGTCATACACACAGAGAGAGACAACCACATAAAACACAGAAAAACATACATACACACACCCTCACTGAGACATCCACAGAAAACACACAAAGACATACACACACCCTCACAGAGACACCCACAGAAAACACACACCTTCACAGAGACATCCACAGGAAACACAGACATACATAAATACACACACACACCCTCACAGAGACATCCACAGAAAACACAGGCATACACACCCACCCTCACAGAGGCATCCAGAAAAAATATACAAAGACAAACATACACACACCCTCACAGAGACACCCATAGAAAAATCTCAAAGACATACACACCCACCCTCACAGAGAGACCCACAGAAAAAAATACATACACACTCATAGAGACACAAACCAAAGCACAAAGACATAAGCACAGACACCCACAGCAACACTCACAGGAGGAAATATTTATGCACCTTGCATCTCCTAAATCAACAGTGTGTGACATGCATGATAAAAAAAATGCAGAAATTCTTCACTTTTCTTCACAGAGATCACTTTTAAAAGAATCATATTTGTAAATGTGCAAACAAAAATAATTCTGTGAATTCAAAATTGTACATTAATGATATGGGTAGATGGCTAGATGAAGACAAGTACTTTTAAAAGGTTGACATATGTTTGTTTGTTTGTTCCCCATTTTCCCCAACCAAGAGCACCACTTCAAATATAGTGTGCAAATGTTCCCATCTGTCAGCTGTACTTATGGATTTTGAAAATGCTGTACTCTATATGGTCTTGGTGGAACCATAAGCTGTGGTACTCATACCATTAGATCTGGTTAAATGCAGGATTTAGGCTTGTTGTTATGTATTTCAAAATTAAGTCAGCTGCAGTGTAAACTGAACAGTTTTAAGTTAACCTGTCTCATTTCATTTTAGTCTGAGAGTATAACATTTTATGCAGATGTAAAAATCTTAGATAAAATGAAGTCCTTGCATAAAGGGGCAGTAAACTGCAATGTAATATATATATATATATATATATATATATATATATATATATATATATACATAAAAAAAAATGCATATCTGCCAAAAGGGCACTTACCATTTGTGTATGGAGGAGGAAACATTTCTGTATGGTTTTAAATATAGAATTTCTACAGCATTGTCAAATAATCATAAATACACTGCTGCTAAAAAAGTGTTTTTATGGACCCCTGGCCCCACCATACAACTAATACCACATCAAAGTTACAATCCGAAATTGCACAAAGAAATAAAAAATATTTGCTAAGTAAGTCCTACCTCCTCTGCAAATGAAAGTGATCTGCCGTCTGACTCAAGCACACACTGTACAAACAAAGTGCCAAGTCTGTCTCACACTGTGCATAGTGGTTTAGTGCACACTCAGAAATCCTCTCAAATGCTATTACTTTACTCCTTGTAATAACATTTCCCATGCTCAATTAAGCACTCTGGTGTAGTACCCAGCGCTGCGGAATCTGTTGGCGCTCTACAAATAACCGATAATAATAAATAATAATACCCACTGGTGGCTACCAACATTTAAAAAAAAAAATCTTGCCTCATGGGGCCCCCCTGGCCCATTGGGCCCCTGACAGGAGTGATGGCGGCCCTGTCTCTTTAGGGGCAATGGGTAGTTTAGGTTTTCTTAGTGTTAGGTTTTTTCTGTTAGGGGGACTTAGTATTTTTAAATGTAAAAGAGCTGTTAAACTTATGGCAATGCCCTACAAAAGGCCCCTTTAAGGACTATTGGTAGTTTAGATTGGGGGTGTTTTTATTTTGGGGGAACTTTTATATGCTCATAGGAATTATGTATAATTTTTTTTATTTTTGATAATTTAGTTTATTTTTTTATGTAATGTTAGATTTTTTTATTTTTTGTAATTTAATGTTAGGATTTTTTATTTTAATTGTAATTCAGTAGTAATTTAGGGGGTGTTAGATTAGGGGGCTTAGTAATTAAATTACGGCTAGATTACGAGTTTTGTTGTATGAGTGAAAAAGCAGCGTTAAGGCTCTTTTTCATTACCGCTGGTATTACGAGTTTTGCAGGTATATCTGTACCACACACTTTTTTGGCCGTAACGCAACGTAATTACTGTAGCTTTCAAAAAGTCCTTTTACAATGGGACTTCCATAGCGCCGGTATTACGAGTTTGCCTGGGAGGCCAAAAAGTGAGCAGTGCAGCCTATACTGCCAAGATCCATACCGTAAACTGAAAGTCAATAGTTATGGGTTTTACGCTACAAAGCTGTAACATAAAACTCATAACTAAAGTGCTAAAAAGTACACTAACACCCATAAATTACCTATTAACCCCTAAACCGAGGCCCTCCCACATCACAAACACTAAAATAAAATGATTAACCCCTAATCTGCCACTCCGGACATCGCTGCCACTATAATAAACATATTAACCCCTAAACCACCGCACTCCCGCAACACAAACACTAGTTAAATATTATTAACCACTAATCTGCCACCCCTAACATCGCCGTAACCTACCTACATTTATTAACTCATAATCTACCGCCTCCAACGTCGCCGCCACTACAGGGAGTGCAGAATTATTAGGCAAATGAGTATTTTGACCACATCATCCTCTTTATGCATGTTGTCTTACTCCAAGCTGTATAGGCTCGAAAGCCTACTACCAATTAAGCATATTAGGTGATGTGCATCTCTGTAATGAGAAGGGGTGTGGTCTAATGACATCAACACCCTATATCAGGTGTGCATAATTATTAGGCAACTTCCTTTCCTTTGGCAAAATGGGTCAAAAGAAGGACTTGGCAGGCTCAGAAAAGTCAAAAATAGTGAGATATCTTGCAGAGGGATGCAGCACTCTTAAAATTGCAAAGCTTCTGAAGCGTGATCATCGAACAATCAAGCGTTTCATTCAAAATAGTCAACAGGGTCGCAAGAAGCGTGTGGAAAAACCAAGGCGCAAAATAACTGCCCATGAACTGAGAAAAGTCAAGCGTGCAGCTGCCAAGATGCCACTTGCCACCAGTTTGGCCATATTTCAGAGCTGCAACATCACTGGAGTGCCCAAAAGCACAAGGTGTGCAATACTCAGAGACATGGCCAAGGTAAGAAAGGCTGAAAGACGACCACCACTGAACAAGACACACAAGCTGAAACGTCAAGACTGGGCCAAGAAATATCTCAAGACTGATTTTTCTAAGGTTTTATGGACTGATGAAATGAGAGTGAGTCTTGCTGGGCCAGATGGATGGGCCCGTGGCTGGATTGGTAAAGGGCAGAGAGATCCAGTCCGACTCAGATGCCAGCAAGGTGGAGGTGGAGTACTGGTTTGGGCAGGTATCATCAAAGATGAGCTTGTGGGGCCTTTTCGGGTTGAGGATGAAGTCAAGCTCAACTCCCAGTCCTACTGCCAGTTTCTGGAAGACACCTTCTTCAAGCAGTGGTACAGGAAGAAGTCTGCATCCTTCAAGAAAAACATGATTTTCATGCAGGACAATGCTCCATCACACGGGTCCAAGTACTCCACAGCGTGGCTGGCAAGAAAGGGTATAAAAGAAGAAAATCTAATGACATGGCCTCCTTGTTCACCTGATCTGAACCCCATTGAGAACCTGTGGTCCATCATCAAATGTGAGATTTACAAGGAGGGAAAACAGTACACCTCTCTGAACAGTGTCTGGGAGGCTGTGGTTGCTGCTGCACGCAATGTTGATGGTGAACAGATCAAAACACTGACAGAATCCATGGATGGCAGGCTTTTGAGTGTCCTTGCAAAGAAAGGTGGCTATATTGGTCACTGATTTGTTTTTGTTTTGTTTTTGAATGTCAGAAATGTATATTTGTGAATGTTGAGATGTTATATTGGTTTCACTGGTAAAAATAAATAATTGAAATGGGTATATATTTGTTTTTTGTTAAGTTGCCTAATAATTATGCACAGTAATAGTCATCTGCACACACAGATATCCCCCTAAAATAGCTATAACTAAAAACAAACTAAAAACTACTTCCAAAACTATTCAGCTTTGATATTAATGAGTTTTTTGGGTTCATTGAGAACATGGTTGTTGTTCAATAATAAAATTAATCCTCAAAAATACAACTTGCCTAATAATTCTGCACTCCCTGTATACTAAATTTATTAACCCTTAAACCTAAGTCTAACCCAACCCTAACACCCCTAACTTAAATATAATTAAAATAAATCTAAATAAAACCTACTATCATTACCTAAATAATTCCTATTTAAAACTAAATACTTACCTGTAAAATAAAGCTTAATTTAGCTACAATATAACTAATAGTTACATTGTAGCTAGCTTAGGGTTTATTTTTATTTTACAGGCAAGTTTGTATTTATTTTAACTAGGTAGAATAGTTACTAAATAGTATTATAACTATTTACTAACTACCTAGCTAAAATAAATACAAATTTACCTGTAAAATAAAACCTAACCTGCCTTACACTAACACCTAACTTTACACTACAATTGAATACATTACCTAAATTAAATACAATTACCTAAATTACAAAAACAAAACACTAAATTACACAAAATAAAAAAAGAAATGATCAGATATTTAAACTAATTACACCTAATCTAATAGCCCTATCAAAATAAAAAAGCCCCCCCAAAATAAAAAAAACCCTAGCCTAAACTAAACTACCAATAGCCCTTAAAAGGGACTTTTGCGGAGCATTGCCCCAAAGAAATCAGCTATTTTACCTGTAAAAAAAATACAAACAACCCCCAAATAAAATCCTAACTAAAAAAACCTAAGCTCCCCATTGCCCTGAAAAGGGCATTTTGATGGGCATTGCCCTTAAAAGGGCATTTAGCTCTTTTTCAAGTGCCCAAACCCTTAATCTAAAAATAAAACCCACCCAATAAACCCTTAAAAAAGCCTAACACTAACCCCCGAAGATCCACTTACAGTTTTTGAAGACCCGACATCCATCCTCAACGAAGCCGGCAGAAGTCCTCAACGAAGCGTCAGAAGTCTTCATCCAACCAGGCAGAAGTCTTCATCCAACCGTGCAGAAGTCTTCATCCAGACGGCATCTTCTATCTTCATCCATCCGGCGCGGAGCGGGTCCATCTTCAAGACATCCGACGCGGAGCATCCTCTTCAATCGATGTCTTCTTCCGAATGAGGTTTACCTTTAAATGATGTCATCCAAGATGGCATCTCTTAGATTCCGATTGGCTGATAGATTGCTATCAGCCAATCGGAATTAAGGTTGAAAAAATCTTATTGGCTGTTGCAATCAGCCAATAGGATTGAGCTCGCATTCTATTGGCTGATTGGAATCTTTTTTCTTTTTTTTTTTTACATTTAACACAGAAAAAAAATGTGAATCAGATTACATGTCTGCAAAAGGAGGTACCCTGTGCCCACAGTCTGTGAGATGGTATGCCCCCCATTACTGTGTATAGTGACACTGTTTAACCCACCAGTACTGTATATAGTGAGTCAGTGACACAGTCTGTAATCTGCCAGTGAGATGGCTGGCCTGACCCTACCCGTCCTAGTACTTCATAAAGTGACCACAGTAGTCTGTGACATGGTCCAGCCCCCCCTGTACTGTATATAGTGGTACTGTATAGTGACACTGTTTACCCCCCGCCCCCCCATGCTGTAGTAACAAGGTCTGTAATTTGCTGGTTCCACAAACATACACACACACACATACATGCATAAATACACACACAGTCACATACATACACACACACACATAAACACCAATGGGTAAAACAGAAACACTAACCCCTTTAGTCAGAGACACTAGTGAAGCATCATGTCACACTCACATGATATCAGTGCAGGCAGTGGTAGGTCAACGTTTTTTATTGTAAAAAAATTCGTTTTTCTTTTTTTTGAAGCTGGGCCCCCACCCTTAGGGGCCCAGTCGCAATTGCAACCTCTGCACCCCCTGTAGTTTCGCCCCTGTACCTAGTTAAAATAAATACAAACTTGCCTGTGAAATAAATATAAAACCTAAGCTAGATACAATTTAACTATTAGTTATATTGTAGCTAGCTTAGGGTTTATTTTACAGGTAAGTATTTAGTTTTAAATAGGAATTATTTAGTTATTAATAGCAGGTTTGATTTAGATTTATTTTAATTACATTAAAGTTAGTGGGTGTTAGGGTTAGACTTAGGTTTAGGGGTTAATAACTTTAGTATAGTGGCGGCGATGTTAGGGGCGGCAGATTAGAGGTTAATAAATGTAGGTAGGTGTCGGCGATGTTGGGGGCAGCAGATTAGGGGTTAATAAGTATAATGTAGGTGCCGGCGATGTCGAGGGTGGCAGATTAGGGTTTAATAAGTATAATATATGTGTCAGCAATGTCGGGGACGGCAGATTAGGGAATAAAAAGTATAATGTAGGTGTCGGTGATGTCGGGGGCAGCAGATTGGAGGTTAATAAGTATAATGTAGGTGTTGTTGGGGGCAGCAGATTGGAGGTTAATAAGTATAATGTAGGTGTCTGCGATGTCGGGGTGGAAGATTAGTGGTTAATAAGTGTAAGATTAGGGGTGTTTAGACTCGGGGTTCATGTTAGGGTGTTAGGTGTAAACATAAATTTTGTTTCCCCATAGGAATCAATAGGACGTGCGTTACACGAGCACGTAAAACCCGTTTACTACCGCTCACCGCAGCGCTGGTATTGGAGTGTGGTATGGAGCTCAATTTTGCTCTACGCTCACTTTTTTTGCCTGCTAACATTGGGTTTTTGTAAACCTGTAATACCAGCGCTGTAGGTAAGTGAGCGGTGACAATAACTTGCAAGTTAGCACCGCGCCGCTTATAACACAAAACTCGTAATCTAGCCGTTAGTTATTTGTGTTGTGGGGAGGTTGGCGGTTTAGGGGTTAATATATTAATTAGGTTTATTAAGATGTGGGGGTTTGTCGGTTTAGGGTTAATAGGTTAAATAGGTTTATTGCGATGTGGGGGTTCTGCGGTTTAGGGGTTAATATTTTAATTATGTTTATTACTTTATTGTTTTGCGATGTGGGGGTTGGCGGTTTAGGTGTTTGTTAATACTTTGTGCGGGAGGTTAGCTTTTTTTGTTATACTTTGTGCGGGTGGTTAAGTGTTTTTATTTTTTATTTTTTTATTTCTTGCGGGCGGTTATGTGTTCTTTAGTTATTTCATGCGGTTGCTTCTTTTTTTTTTTTTAAGGCTTCAGGTTTGCCTATGCTGCATCCAGATGGATTCTTTTGGCTGCGCGCGCAGCCAACATTCCTTTGAGGATGCGTGCACAACTGGCGACAGACACTTTACAAACGCGATTTTAGTATAGATATAATTTAGAGAAAGGCAGTATGGACTTATACTACAAATGTTTACTGACATCAGCCATTATAAAGCCAGTAAAATAACTAGAATAAATAAATAGTAATATAACTGCACAAGTGGTTGGTCAAATGACTGTTTATTATCGTATAGGACATGACTGTCAATAAACACCAAAAGGTGGCAGTGACAACAAAACCCAAAGTGCTAGATTACAAGTGGTGCGCTATTGCAACGGAGCATTAACTTCATTACGAGATCATGTTGGGGTTTTTTTAATGCTCAAATCCATATTACAAGCGGCACACTGTTTATATTACCGCAAATTTGTTTGTGAGAACTCGCAGTAATTTACAATCCCCATATTTTCAATGGGCGGCATTGAACGCTCTTTTTCAAGTTGAAAGTAAATGCGATCGCACAAATTATGGCTTTTTGTACTTTTCACTTGTAATACGCTCGCAAAAAGCAGAGCGATGTTTTACGCTTGGGCGAGAGTTCCACTCATAAAATAGCCCAAAGTGGGGGGGGGGGGGTTGTTTTTATCTGCTCAGATCAGTAGACTTGAAACAATGCAGGATGTATGTAACTTGCTGAAATATATAACTGAAAATATGTTAGAAACAAAACAAGGCTGCAGAAAACATTAGGAAAATGGAGGGCTGACTAAGCACGCAGCAACTTAAGGGTTAACTTTTGTCTGAACTGCTAGGTGTTTCTGTTTAAGTGTATTAGCTGATGTTGCAGCTAGAGGGAGATGTTGCAGAGCCTATATTAGTGTCTGCAGGCAGGAAGTAGGGTCACTAACCTGTTTCTTGTCTTGCAGGTGGAACAATGGTAAAGTCTCATCGCACTTCCAAGGCTCCAAGGCGGTTTGGTGATGAACAGGAGGCCCTGCAAAGAAGAAGAAAGCATCAGCTACCACCATGGATGATGTTATTCCTCCCTCTCCTTCTTTACCCTCTGCTATGCCCTTTCACTCTGCTACCTATTCCATCTTGTCTTCTGCTTCTGCTTCTTCTGCTTTCCTCCCTGCCTACTCTACATCTCTCCCCTCTACCTCTGTTTTTTCTGCAGCTATTTTTCCTCTCCTTCTGCTTTCCCTACAGTTTATTTTTCTTTTTTCCTGTCTGTCCCTATACCTTCTTCTATTCCCTCTATCTACTCTCTCCCCCGTTTTCACCCCCCTCTAGCCTCATCCTCTTTATTGTTGGGCCCCCTTCCCTCTGATTTTGCCCCCATTCACAGTACTCAAAACCCAGGCCCATCCACTGAGCCCATGTCCTCCCTACTTCTAGAAGGCACGGCCATGTCTGATGGGTCCGCCTCTCCTCCTCTGACTCCCGGTCAAAGAGAGGCTGGGGGAGGCGAGGTGGATCAGGGGGCAGTATCCGGTGCATTTCCGAAGCTCCTTCAGGGTAGGACTAGGGCGGCCTCTTCCTCCTCCATCTCCAGGTCTGTTACATGCACTGCTGCGCAAGCTCCACCCCCGCACTGTCACGTGGGCCTCGTGTCTCTGCGCCATCTTGGACCATTAAAGCTAGTGCACAGAGACTGGAGGCATCACTCATAGCAGCATCTGAGCGGCTAACGTCGGCACGGAACCCCACAAAGGTAAATGGGGTATCCGGAGTTGGCGGTGTCCGCCAGGGGGAGAAGGAAGTCAGTAAAAAAGGGCAGGGTGGCGGTAGAAAGGAGAAAGAGCCCCTAAAGAAAGTTACTGGGACAAATAAGGGAATAAGGATAAGGGACAGCGCAAGCTATTTAGATACATTAAAAAAATAGTGAATGTGAAAAGGGCTAGCGCAGTAGATTCAGTTAGTGCAGCAGCGCCATCAGGGGGCCAGGGAATAGCAGGGACTAGCGCACAGTCAGGGGGGCAATCCATTTCTTCTAAGTCACTTGTGGCGAGCACTTCTGACACATACCTGTGTATAGTGCACTCTCTGTATTCTCACCTTAAGCCGTGTATAGCCAGATGGATTAAAGAAGGGAGGTATGTTAAAATATTTGAACTCTCCAGGATGGCGCAACACTTGAAGGAAATGGTTGAGGATGGGACCGGGGATAGGAAAGTTAAAAGACCTGAGACTTATGAGGAGTGTATGCGTTGCTTCCGCGTGCTAGCGTCCTGCTGTTTGGAAGCTAACCCTCAGCATAACCTTAATATCTATAAATATATGGAAGTCATAGATGACAATCATACTAGAGGAAAAGGGGCAGCATGGCGTCAATATGACGCCGAGTTCAGGCGTAGATTAGAATCGAATCCTATACTTAATTTTAGGATGAAGGAGATAGACCTGTTTTCCCGACTGGAGTTATCGGATAGCGTAGCCGTAGTTCCTTTAAGGCCCGCGGCGACAGGCATGGAGAATAGGCAGTTTAGGAGGCAAGGAGGTAGGGAATGTTTCAGGAAAAGCAGTGCGACAAAGACTTGCATTGTCTTTCTCGGCACATCTGCATCTATTGCGGAGGGCCTCACGCAGGAGCAGACTGTCCCAAGCGTCTTGAGTCAGGTGGTGGGAGGGCACCATTTAGGTTGCTGCTGAAAAGGGCCCATACACTACTGAAAATAGGGGAAATATGTAGTCTGCTCAGGGCTTTTTCCGATAAGGGGGCGACAGAGTTCCTTAGGTTGGCGTTATCATTTGGTTTTCACATTCCAATTTGTTGCCCTGTGTCTCCCTCTCTTGCAGTTCGTAACCTTTAATCAGCTATTCAAAAACCCCATAAATTAGAGAAAGAAGTGGCTTTAGGGCGTATGGCGGGTGCCTTCCGTCCCCTTAGAGAATTTGGTGATATACCCGCTAGTAGTAGTACCCAAGAAAGAGTCAGGGAAGTTTAGGTTGATCCAGCATTTATCCCACCCAGAGGGTGCGTCGGTAAATGACGCTCTTGATGAGGGGGACACGTCAGTTTTGTATCAGTCCTTCTGCCCTGGGGGTCATTCAGGGGCTAGGTCCAGAAGCAGAGTTGGCGAAGGTAGACCTTGAGTAGGCCTTTCGCCTCCTCCCGATTCACCTGGAGAGTTTCTACCTGATGGGGTGCATGTTTCAGGGCTGGTACTACGTGGATCGCTGCTTGCCAATGGGGTGTGCAATTTCGTGGGCATATTTTGAAATGTTTAGTTCGTTCCTGCATTGGGCAATGGTTCACGAGTCTGGGCTGGTTCATGTAGCTCATTATTTAGACAATATCCTTTTCTTGGGGAGGACCGGATCCAGAGATGGTGCTAGGCTTCTGGGAACCATGCAGCAACTATGCTCGAGCTTAGGTTTGCCGTTAGCCGAAGAAAAAACGGAAGGGCTGTGCATGTGCATAATTTTCTTGGGCATAGAGATTGACACTGTAGCCAGGGAATGTAGATTATCGGCGCAAAAAGTTGACTCTGCCCGGTCGGCCGTCCAGGTTATCCTGGATGCCAGCAGGTCCACTCTTAGGGACCTTCAATCTTTATTAGGACTATTGAACTTCGCATCCAGGGTGCTTCCTATGGGTAAGATATTCAATAGGAGGATGGAGGCAGCAACTAGGGGGCTTAGATTACCAAGGACTGCGATAATGGTTTCCCTAGATATTAAAAAGGACCTGACAGTTTGGCTTTTATTCCTTCGGGAATAAAATGGAGTAAGGATCTGGTTGCCCGCACCAGTCAGCAGCCAACAATTGCATTTGTTCACTGATGCAGCAGGTAGTCATGGTTTGGGGACTTACTTTGAGGGATCTTGGTGTGCAACCACCTGGCCATCGGAATGGATCGGTACAGGTCTGTTGAAGAATCTTTCTTTACTAGAGCTCTTCCCCATTTTAGTAGCTGTAGAACTATGGTGCAAGCATTTGCAGAACCGGGCGGTCAATTTTTGGTGTGACAATTTGAGTGTGGTTCACGCCATCAATAGGCTGTCTGCTTCTTCACCCCCAGTAGTCAATATTTTACGCCAATTAGTGTTGCTCTGTTTGAGGTATAATATCTCATTCAAGGCGATTCATGATCCTGGGACTAGCAGTGTTATCGTGGACGCGCTATCTATAGGCCAGTGGGACAGGTTTAGGGAAGCAGCGCCCGATGCTTTGGCTCAGGATGATGAGTGTCCCGCTTATCTTTGGCAGGTTGTGAGTTCCGGGGTCACTGGCTGCCAAGACCTGGCAATCATATCGCAGGTATTGGTGTAAGTGGTTGCAGGATATGCACAGTTTTTTGCAGTGGGTTGCATGCTTTCTGAAAGAGGCCTGGTGCCATCAGGAGCTGAGCTGCCACAGTCTCCATCTTTTCAAAACTATATGGGGCCCCTGATATATCCAAATCATTCTAAGCTAGTGCCGCTATTAAAGGGGCACATATATTGAGGGGCCCCACTAGGGACATTAGAGAACCGGTTACTAGGAGAAGGTTAGGTAGTATGATCCATGTCCTCCCAAAAATTTGTAGCTCAGCGTACGAGGTTGCAGTTTTCACTACTGTTTTTTCCCTAGTGTATTTTGTGGCGCTGCGCATTGGTGATTTGGTTGCTCCGTCTAAGAGGTCGGCAGGGCCCGCGCTGCTCATAGATCATGTTAGACTCGAAGGGGAAGCCATTTTAGTTTTAGTTGCGCGTTCCAAGACAGATCAGACGTGCAAGGGTAGATGGCTCAATTTGCTTCCGCAGGTGGAGCCATTTATTTGTCCTGTTAGGTTGTGCAGGGGGTTCTTAAAATCAGACCAGGTGTGGAAGGGGTGTTCCTCGTTGATCAAGATGGTTCATTCTTATCTAGGTTTCAGTTTAGGAGGGTGCTGAGCACAGTGGTTACGAACTTAGGGTGGGATCCATCTGTGGAGGCTCTGCATTCCTTCAGGATTGGTGCCACCAAAGATGCGGCAATGGCAGGGTCTTCCGAAGGTGAAATTAAGGCTTTGGGGAGGTGGGCATCTGCCAAGTTTAAGAAATACATACATCCGTTGAAACAGGGGCATATTTGAGTTGTTTGAGTTGTGATTATGGTTGGTTTGTTGTGGTCTTGGGGAAGCCAGGTGGTAAGATCTTTTATTATTACAGGTACGGGGCTACCGTGCAAGAGAGTGTGGATTTTAGGACAATTGTATGTCCATTGGGCCACGCTGCGAGCAGCATCCAGTTCAGGAGGTTTACAGTTGGGTTTTCAGTCACAGAGAATGTGCATTCGTTGGCTTGGAAGGCACGGAATGCTGTGGTCGTTCTTGCCGACTCAAGTGGCTGAGGCCAAAAAGAGATGGAGCCACCCCCACATGATTGTGCTTCACCCAGGGGGCAATGATGTCGGGACTATGCCCATGGGTGACTTAGCTAGCGTTATGCTAGCGGACATTAGATGGTTGGCCACACAGTTTCCAGGGGTTCGGATTATTTGGTCAAACTTTATTTTAAGAAATGTGTCTAGACACATGAGTTCCCAAAAAGCATGATTTAATGTATAAAGGAAGCTTAATAGGGATGTACGCAAGGCAGTGTTAGCTGCGGGACGAGAGGTTATCACCCATGCCAACATTAGGATTGATTGCCCCGGACTTTTTCATAAGGATGAGGTTCACCTGTCAGACAGGAGGACTGATTTGTTTTTGCAAAATATTCATGGTTCCGTGGATTCCCTTTGTGTTTAGTGGCAGCAAGAGTTCCTTGTCCTCTTTGGGTGGTGGCAGCGGGGTGCGACATATCTGCGATAGGCTCAGCCTGGCCGAGTGAAAGAGGAGGGGGACACGTGAGCACATTCAACGTCAGCAGCAAGGGCTGATGCTCAGTGGCTCCCTGCACGATCCCTCCTAAAAAGCCCTCCAGGCTGACAGAATGGGGGCATCCCTATTCCTTTAGGGCGGTTGCATCCCTTTCTTAGGATTTGTAGGACAGGGATGATCTTGACGGCCACTGTTAAGTTGTTAAGTTATTTAAGTTAATTTTAAGTTATTGTTTTAAATAAATACAGCCCTTGTCCCCGGATGGGGAAATTATTTTTTCTCCCATAACTGATGTATGTGTGTTTATTTGGGTTATTATGTTGTTAAGGGTATTGTTATTACCTAGTGGGTAAGGTATAGAAAATTTTACCCTTAGGAAAGTGGAGGGCTGACTACGCATGCAGCAACTTAAGGGTTAACTTTTATCTGAACTGCTAGGTGTTTCTGTTTAAGTGTATTAGCTGATGTTGCAGCTAGAGGGAGATGTTGCAGAGCCTATATTAGTGTCTGCAGGCAGGAAGTAGGGTCACTAACCTGTTTCTTGTCTTCCCTCCCTTCCCTCCTAAGTAACAGGTGTTTCCGGTTTCCAGTTATGGATGCAGGGTTGAACCGTTCCAGTCAACAGCGGACTGCAGAGACGCCGGCAATAGTTTCACTTTGACTGGGGGCTGAATAGTCATTCAGACCTTGGTAAGACCAAAGTGCTGTAGTTGTGCTCTTAGGGACCCTCCTTCGGAACTAACAATCTTTTGGCCAAGGAACCATTGTCTTAGAAGTTTGGGGGTCCCTCAACTCCATTTTTGTGGTAGGTATATGGCGTCATGCATCCTGTTGCGGCGGCAGCAGGGTGCGACATATCTGAGATAGGCTCAGCCTGCCAGGGTGAAAAAGGAGGGGGAAACGTGAGCACATTCAACACTGATGCACAGTGGCTCCCTGCACGATCTCTCCTAAAAAGCCCTCCAGGCTGACGGAGTGGGGGCACCCCCATTCTTTTAGGGTGGTGGCACCTCTTTCTTAGGAGTTGTAGGACAGGGAAGATCTTGCCGGCCTACGTTAAGTTGTTAAGTTATTTAAGTTAATTTTTTAAATAAATACAACCCCTGTCCCCTGATGGGGAAAGGGTTTTTTCTCCCATAACTGGTGTCTATGTGTTTATTTGGGTTATTATGTTGTTAAGGGTATTGTTATCACGTAGTGGGTAAGGTATAGAAAGTTTTACCCTTATGGGTGTTGACAAGGATTCATTCTAGAGGAGTTGCAAACAGAATGTTCAAGGCTGCAGTAAGCAGGACTGGTTTCAATACTGGAATGTAGTATTAGAGCTGCAAAGTGAATTTCAAGCACAGATGATTTCTTGAATGCAGTCTAGACACTGAGACTGTGTAGTATAGTTCAAACTGAAGTTGTCAGCAAAATATAATACAGCAGTTTATAGGGAGTTGATATAAGTTGAAAATAACATAGATATCCACTTTATACAGTGATATAAGTACCTTATGCAGCAGTGTGATATTGTAGAGCTAATATATATCCATTTGCAGAGCTTGCACACAAACACAGGAAGCAGTGGCAAAGAAGTTAGAACTGAAGCAGGTAAACTCACAGGAATTAGGTACTTGCAATACTTGGAAACACGATGAAAACCAGATAAATGATCCAGGGCAGGTTACAAATAAAAATGCAGACAAAGTCTGTGCATTGCTCATTGCCTTGTCATTGAAATAAAACTTCCAATTTGGCTCCTGATTTGAAAATGTTGGATATCCCTTGTTTACATTGTTAGTCCTATTAAAGGGACAGACAAGTCCATAAAAAACTTTCATGATTCAAATAGGGCATGTAATTTTAAACAACTTTCCAATTTACTTTATCACCAATTTTGCTTTGTTCTCTTGGTATTCTTAGTTGAAAGCTAAACCTAGGAGTTTCATATGCTAATTTCTTAGACCTTGAAGGCCACCTCTAATCTAAATGCATTTTGACAGTTTTTGACCACTAGAGGGCGTTAGTTCATGTGTTTCATATAGATAACATTGAGCTCATACACGTGAATTTACTGAGGAGTGAGCAATGATTGGCTAAAATGCCAAGCCTCTGACGAAGCGGGAGGAGTCCCTCGAAATGCGTAAGGCCATGCCCACATGCACACGTTGAGTTACATTGTAATCCCTCTAGGTCAGGAGAATCCGTTGCCGGCTACACGGGTTGACCTACCGCACGAGGGAAACTTTTGTTTGAAGGTCTGTAACCAATATCCTGTATCCTGACTTCCTGCAAGCAATACTGAGACTGGACGGTCACAGCCAGGTTAGCCAGGAGGGAGAAACAGGACATTGTGAGATCGTATAGCATCATCTATGCAACACGCTGTCACATACCTCATACTGTTTGAGGGTTTGTTTGTGATTTTTTTTTTTGTTATTAATAAATTGTTATTTTTATCCAGACATACTGCACTATGATTTTTTCTCTGTTTTCTTCCTTGCGCTCCATGTTTTTCTTTTTCTAGTGGCTAAAATGCAAGTCTGTCAAAATAACTGAAATAAGGGGGCAGTCTGCAGAGGCTTAGATATAAGGTAATTACAGAGGTGAAACGTGTATTATTAGAACTGTGTTGCATGCAAAACTGGTGAATGGGTAATTAAGAGATTATCTATCTTTTAAAACAACAAAAATTCTGGTGTTGACTGTCCCTTTAATTTCCAGACAGTCATTTTGGAAATTATGGAATTCAATTTACTGTCAGTTTGGTTAACATAAATTACTTCTCTATCCTAATTATATTTTCAATTTATTTGGCTCATCTGCTAATATCTCTATTCCTGTTTACATGTTTTCCTTATGAACTAAATCCGATTTTTTCCTTTACTGCTAAGGACTAAGAGAACTGATACTTTTTACTGTTGAATTTAATTATGACCACATCTACTCCATAAAATAAATAACATTCTCTGACCTTTTTAAATAAAAAAAAAAGTATTGTGACTAGAACTGTTGACAAGGATTGTAGTGTGATATTGATGGATGGTCCTTTGATGAAGCTGATGCTTCAGTCCAAATAAGGCAGTTATTTACTATTGCCACGTTAGAGTTCCTATACAAACTATTGTTAATTTATTGTAGCCTGAACATCCAGATGTTTCTTTAATATTCACATATCTCCAGAAGAATTATGTTGGAATAGCTGTGAGGCTCCATTTATTATAGTCCACACAGGCAAACTTCTGAACTTCATAACCTATGCACCGAAAGTGAGTTGAGCGGTCAGCATCATGCTATGTTCATTTATCATTGCAAAAGCAGATGCTCATGTAACACAGCCCCCTGCTCTCATGCAGACAATCACATAAGAGCAGAGGCTGTCAATCATTCTGGTCGGATCAATCCAGGTGATTTTGATTTGCCACCTCTGAGGTGGTGAAGTGGTTAAGAAACAGTGATCTTAAGAGTCTTGCTCCTTACGCATTGTCTTCTTGCTCAATCGTGCAAGCGTGCAACACAAGGGTTCCAAAGCTGCCTCTGCAGCTTGATAAATAGAGCATTGTCTCAGAAATATAATTCTTATATGAACATATAAACTGAGTTTTTTTGATTAAATAAAATAAATTAAAACTGAGACTCCTCCCACCATGAAATGACTGGACCTCACTGTCCTGATCTCTGCATTGCAAAAATTAACCATAACAGCAACTGTTACCCTCTAGTACCTATAACATCTGACTGAAACCCACTCACTACAATTAAAATCTCAGCAATTACCTAAAATAACTGACATGAGCCCCCTACTATATTATACACTAACCACAACCTTAAAAAAAATGTGCCCCAACTGCTGACATAGGGCTAGATAACAAGTGGAGTACTATTAATAGCAGAGGGTGTGCTAAGAATATCACTGGCACAATAGCACAAAAATTGATATTACAAGTCAATGGTTAACATGAATTATCAGATAAAGTTTAGTGCTGGTGATATCCGTTGAGTGTGCCCTATACTTACAATGAATATTGCAACCGCTCAAGCGCAAGACATAACAGTGCTAGAAAACTGAGTGTGGCTTGTGACCTGAAGTAAAGTGTTACGGATAGAATAAATATGTTTAATATTCAAATAGATGTATAAAAATGGTTTTAAAGGGATATGGTATATGTCAAGGTGTTTGACGGCGAAAGGTTCATATAACTGGTTAGGTACCGAAACGTCATGGGAATTTTTACTTTTTGATATGCTCCAATAAAAGCTAAGTTTTATACAGAATATCCAGTGAGTGCTGTTTTTCTATTCAAGACTGTGTTTACCTTTGACAAGCACCCTGGTGGATGATATCTCATATTTGAGGATTGGAGTGCAGGCCCTTTCTACCTAATATATATATATAGTGTGTATTGAACGGAGTACACTGCAAGAGTTGAGATAGCCATGCTTTGCTCTCAGCTTCACAATCTACCTATGTGCTTGCACTAATCTACAGTCTTTTGTATCACAATTGTTTGAGCCAGGACGGCCTCTGTTATGATTTGTGCAGAGAAATCGAGATTCCACCAATTGGAGGAGAGGTGTGTATGGCTGCTGACACACCCTTACTGTGACATCACTGCTATGAGCTTTGGAAGCTCCAAGTAGAGGAGCATGCAGGCAGTTTGTTTGTACAGCTTTATGGCATGACGCAGCCATTTTTCTACTAACTGTTTACCAGCCTCCATTATACAGTTCTCACTGGAGTAGCACAAAGGTGGACGCTTTTGGGAGGTACCCCCATGTTTGTTCTGTTTACGGTAGTTAGCTGGCCAGCTTAATTAGCAGAAGTTTGTTTGCTATCATTTGTATACATATTTACCGTATTAGCCTCTTTACCCTGGGAGTTAGTATCCTCCTGAATTTGCTCCAATTTCTTTTGTATATATGTTTGTTTTGTTTTCATACTGTTTGCTTATTTGTATGTCATATATATCACTTTTATCCTTGTAAATGATATCCAATTCTGACACCTGCAAGCTGCAGCAAATAAACATGAGAGGAACTTTGTTCTCTCTAAAATGTTTTTGTGGGCAAATTTCCCTTTCTTTAAAGTGACAGTAATGTATGTCATTTAGTCCTTCTTTACTCATAGTGTGCATATATATATGTGTGTGTGTGTATGTATATACAGGGCTTAAAACATCTGCCTGAGGAAATGAGATGGAGGGCCGAGAAACGCATACTGTATTTGCACACACTGCACACTATTGTGCATTGATTTTTATATATCAGTATTTTTTTAATAAAGTGGGTGTGTTTTAAAATCATTTCACAAGCCTGGTTGGATGTAAGCAGGCTTTGTTTTCCGTAAACGAACTGGTAAACCCATAATCAGTGGATCCTTTGCGGTTTATTATGCTTTTGGAAAAAGCCTATGGAAAGAGGTTAAACATCACTATTCATGCTAACGGGAGAACATTGAGCTGGGGTGCTGAAACACCTCATTCTGTCTCTAAAAGCACATTTCGGTGCTGCAACATTCGTGAGTACATTGGAAGTTGGGGGTGCATCGGTTTGGGGAGAGAATCATGGTCCATATTGATGCCCACAAGGAGGCGCCTTTCTTTTGTCTTTCAGATTCCGTTTCGATCTTGATTCACTGAAGTGTGTTGTTGGAGAGAGCTGCATATCCTTGTCCTTGGCAGATATTAAGACTTTTGTTATATAAAGGACTTTCATATGTTGGACATTTAGGCGCCCCTATATTCTGAACTTTGTTTACAGAGTGTTGATTTGTATATACACACACACACACACATATATGTCTATATATAGTGTGTATGTGGGTATGTGTATACATGTGTACTTATGTATTTATATGTGTAAATATGTTCGTATACATATATATATATATATATATATATATATATATATATATATATATATATATAAAAATGCCAAGTTTTTATTTATTTTAATATAGGGATCTTGTAATTTTAATTAAAGTTAGGGGGTTGTTAGGCTTAGGGGTTAATAGTTTAATTTAGTTTTTGGCGATGTGGGGGGCTGGCGGTTTAGGGCTTAATAGGTTTATTTAGTGGTAGTGATGTGGGAGGCCAGAGGTTTAGGGGTTAATAACTTTATTTAGTGGCGTCGATGTCGGGGAGCGCCAGAGTAGGGGTTAATATATTTAATATAGTGTGGGCAATGTTGGGGTGCGGGGGAATAGGGGTTAATAACTTTAGTATAGTGGCAACAATGTTGGGGAGCGGCGGAATAGGGGTTAATAAATATTATTAGTGGCGACGATGTCGGAAGCGGCAGATTAGGGGTTAATAACTAATAATATGGTATTTACTATGCTTTTTAGTGGTTAATAGGTAGTTTATGGGTGTTAGTGTACTTTGTAACACTTTAGTTATGAGTTTTATGTAACAGTTCTATTGCCTAAAACCCATAACTACTGGTCTCAGATGGCGGTACGGATCGTGTCGGTATAGGCTGTAATGCAAGTTTTTTAGCCTCACCGCAAAACTTGTAATGGCAGCGCTATGGGAAGCCCATGAAAAAAAGTAATTTTTTGAGTGCGGGACTGACGTGGCATTACAGGCTAAGGGGGATATTTATCAAAGCCTTAACCACAAATACGTAATTGTTGCAAGATTGATCCGACCTAGTTATCAAAGCCTACAGATCGGCAAAAGTTGAAATTTGTGACGTAACATACGATCCGCTGGTCTCAATCCGACGCAGATCGATGCTTACGTCATTACAGATGTTCGGCTCTATCTGACACTTTTTCAAAGTTATTAAACTTTTAACAGGTACGTTTGCGGCTATTCCGGCCCAGCGTACCTGGTTTTCAATCCGCCACACTGGAGGCCGCGCATGCCATAGAAATCAATGGAAGTCTGAAAGCAGCGAAAGCTTATGTTCGATGCTGCCAGATATCCCATTGATTTATATGGTTGAAAACAAGTTATGTTTACACCTAACACCCTAACATAAACCCCGAGTCTAAACACCTCTAATCTGTCATCCCCGACATTGCCGCACCCTAAATAAAGTTATTAACCCCTATCCCATCGCTCCCCGACACCGCTGCCACTAAATAAAAGTATTAACCCCTAAACCTCTGGCCTCCCACATCACTACCACTAACTAAACCTATTAACCCCTAAACCGTCAGTCCCCCACATCGCCATAAGCTAAATTAAGCCATTAACCTCTAAACCTAAAAACCTGCTAACTTTAAATTAAAATTACAACATCGCTATCTTCAAATACGTGTAAACTTACCTGTAGAATTAAAATAAACTATTTTAAAATTTTAATTAACCTACCCTAACTATCATACTACAATTAAATTAAACTTCCAATTAAATTAACTAAATTACATATTAAAAACCCCTATCCCTACTCAAATTATTTACATATAATATTTAACCTTATTACAAATGACTAAATTACAGAAAGAAAACCCCCCCACTAAGTTACAAAAAAACAAACACTAAATTACGAAAAATAAAAAAACACATTATCAACAATAAAAGAGAATTACACCTAATCTAATAGCCCTACCAAAATTAAAAAAACCTCCAAAATAAAAAAACCCTAGCCTACAAAAAACTATCAATGGCCTTTAAAAGGGCCTTTTGTGGGGCGATGCCCCCAAAAAATCAACTCTTTTACCTGTAAAAAAAAATACAAACACCCCCCCAACAGTTTGGTTGGAGACAAAGGGGCCTATTTATAAAAGGCCTGTCGGACATGAATCTGACATTGCGGATCATGTCCGACAAACCTCGCGGAATGCGGAGAGGAATACGCTCTCTGCATTCAACATTGCACCAGCAGCTCTTGTGAACTGCTGGTGCAACGCCGCCCCCTGCAGATTTGCAGGGGGTGTCAATCAACCCGATTGTATTCAATTGGGTTGAATTTAGGCAATGTCTGTCTGCCTCCTCAGAGCAGGCAGACAGGTTATGGAGGCAGAAACACGAGCCCTCAAGCTCAATACGGAGCTTGATAGATAGGCCCCAAAGTCTGGCTATCGACTCGCAATTTGAAGCTACAGTGTCCCTCGCGAAAATCAACCTCTCTATACATTGGACCCTTTGACATCCTGTCTGTTGTCAATCAAAATGCTGTCACCTTATCCCTTCCACCTAGTATGAAGATTCATCCGACCTTTCATGTATCACTACTGAAACCATATCATGCCGTCCGTGGATTCGGCTTCGCCAATTCTATCTAGCTTGACTGATCCTAATACTGAATATGAGGTTCATTCGATCTTGGACTCAAGAAGATATAGGGGTCAGCTTCAATACCTAATTAATTGAAAGGATTTTCCTGACGAGGATGATTCCTGGGAGCCAGCTGGAAATCTTTCCGCTCCGTGATTAGTGTCTCAGTTTCATCACCGTCACCCTCATAGACCAAAACCTTGATCCTCAAAGCTGATCCTTGAGGAGGGAGTTCTGTCATGATCAAGTGCATTTCCTACTGTGCCTTTAAGGGATGGTACTCATACTTTCAGCACCTGTATTTATTGCTGTTACACTTCCAAGACATTGCTTGGTAATTCTTCTCTCAGCAAGTGTTATCCAACCTTTCTAAGCTACCGATCCTAAATTGTGGTTTATTTCCAGACAGTCTCTTGCTTCTCTAAATCAGAGTTTTGCTACGTACCTTGTTCCTGTTTCAGTTACTTGGAATCCTTCAGTTATACGCTACACTCTGCAGAGCTCAGTGCGGTGATGTCACACGCCAAAGTCTCATCCCGTTTTGTTTGGTTTTCAGAGAAATCTTTCCTGTTGCAGCTCACTCCAAAAGCCTTCAGCCTAGTAGCCAACCTGCTCAACAATGGATCTTTCATCTGGCTTATTGGAGACTTCAACCAGTCTAACCCTCCTGCATTAAGTAAGATTGATCTCCATTTTTCTCTCCTTTTGCTCCTTATCCTCAGTTTGTTAAGTACTAGTACATTCCTATATCTAACGGTTGCTTTATTCCGCGTCCTCTGCTGTGCTAAGCTCCATTTCCATCTGACAGCAATAGAGGTTTTGATGAAAGCTTAACCATATATAAACCTTGCAGGGATTCTGCTACTTATGCTGGGTATCATATGTTCGCATATCATCTCAGTAATTGTTGAGCCAGCCAAGTAGCATCATCCTCTCTACACAATATAAAACTCCTTAGTTCAATTGAAATCAGCAGTTGTGGTTCATATACTTACTTGTACATTGTTCATGTGTTTTTCCTAGGAACTAAAATACAAACACAGAGTTGCCTGACATCGGAACAAGTTTGGGATGTCTTCTACCAATCAATTAATGGTTCCTAATAATACATACCATATTGTTGATGGTAATAATCAATTTTATGATTGTTTCAGTCATCAATGGTACATTTATAAAGTCATTTTGATTCAGAATGAAGATTAAATATACATTGATATTAAAATATTCCAATCATCAATCAATATTAGAGGAACAATGTAGGGTTTAGGTAAACTGAAAGCCGACAGTGGGACTACCACAATATACAAAAATAAAAAGCAATTACATAGTCAAAAAGTAAGGTAGGTTAAAAAAGGCAAAAGAAATGAAAGAGTACTGTGCAGAGGAGCCGATTATGGGTATTCGTGTGATCTACTCCTTAATGTATTATTGGAAAGCTCAACAGTGTTTTGGACTATTTTCAAAGTTTTTATAACCTTTTAGAACTGTGAGCTCTGTGTTCTGTAATATCTTGTTATGAGGACAGTGTAGTGCAATGGTGAAATTATTTATTATTATTTATGGACTGTCTTGATAAGACTTCTACTTTGTATGTGCCATATATTTCTAAAATGAATGTGGTATGAATAATACAGTTATGAACAATTAAGGTAACCTGCTGTAATCTGGAAGATATAGTACAGAAGTATGCCCCATAGTGTTACCTATATTTGTATTGTGGAACTAAATGTTGGTATAAATCAGGGCTGGGTGACTGGTAGCCCAAGAGCCATATATAGTCCTCTGCGTTAGTTTTTGTGGTTCCCAGGCAAAAGCAGAATTAAGAATGTTTTTGTAGATCTAGGGAAAAAAATAACATAAAAATGCTTGGGAAATTCTTATGGGTGTAAGAGAAACATTTATATAAATATATATATATATATATATATATATATATATATTCCATCTAGAGCAAGTTTAAAAATTCCCACTTTAGAAGTTGGACAATGAATAATCCCTTTTGACCTATTTGGATTACCATTATATTCTTAAATTTTATATTTTTTATTGTTATGCATTTTTTTAATCACATTTGATTATTTTTGAAAAGAAGATTTGTGTTTTTATACGGGAATAATATTCTGAATGCAGATTAATTGTGTGTGTGTTTTTTTCTTTGTGTTTAAAAGCTGCATTTTTTAATAGTTTACATTTGAAGGGTAATTTTGTCGCTTGTGCAATAGAGTAAATCCATAAATTGCCTAGATGTTCATATTTTGATTTCAGTTTTTTTTCTGAGATGTTAATGTAGGACTGTAGTAAAAATGCGGCATTGATATACTGTTGCGTTTCACAGTGCTTGCACCTATATTATAGAACTTTATGGTTACAAAGGCACAATCCTGTTTAGATGATCAATAAAGTAGGTGGAAGTATTGTAAAACACACAGTCATGAGTATATTTTGACTCACAAAGGTGTGATCTCATTTGAAGGCCCGTTCACGTAGACAGTTTTCCTTATAAGAGCATAAAAACAAAGGCGCAATCTCGTTTGGACATCATTTTTTTTGCTATAATATTGCAATGGAGCAATTTCACATTTTACAGTTTCAGTACTGTTAAAATCCAATTTAAGAAGATATCCTTGTAATAAAAAACCCATAGAGGCCCATTTATCAAACTCCGTATGAAGCTTGTGGGCCGTGTTTCTGGGGAGTCTTAAGACTGCTGCTCCTTAACTCGTACGCCTCCTCTGAGGCTGCAGACATCAATTGATTGGGTTGACTGACATCCCCTGCTAGCCGCAAATCTGCAGGGGTGGCATTGCACAAGCAGTTCACCAGAACTGCGTGCGCAATGTTAAATGCCAGCAGCGGATGCAGGGCGGACATGGTTCGCTATAGCGAATCATGTCCGCTGAGGGTATGATAAATCTACCCCTAGGAGTTTATGTTAGGGTGTTAGGCTTTTACATAACTTTCTTGTCTCCATAGACATCAATGGGGATTGCGTTATAGTGATCGCCATCCCGCAATTGCAGGTGTTAGTTTTTTTCACACTTTTTCTCCATTGATGTCTATGGGGAAAAACGTGCATGAGCACGTCAAGTCAGGACTTGGCTTTTGTGCGGTATGGAGCTGAACGTACCATAACTCACAACAAAATAAGGTTTTTTTGTAAATTGTAAAGGCAGAGCTATGGAAAGTGTGATACCGCTAATATTTTGGTGTTACTTACGCAGCGGGTTTAGCACATATCTTGTAATTTAGGTGTATGGGAGCTATCTGATAACATCTGATGAGCCAATAAGAAGAGAAAAATATGTTTAGCCACCATTCAGCTGCAGCGTTGATGCTGACGAGCATAAGACCGCTGCTTCTAAACTCCTATTTCGGAAACAGGGGCCTTCAGGGCTATTCGGCCCTCAATAAATCGGCCCCATAGAATAAGTTACACTGTGAAGGATACCAGAATCACAAAACTATTACATTAAAAATATGAAAGAAAAAAAATCCCTTTATAAAACAGTCCACACTAACGTATGTTTTAGCCAGTGAGGCTACTTTAATGCTAATAAAAGAGACGTGAATATTTTATAACTTTTACACAAAGCATTATGCAAGTGTGTTTAGTAACGATTACAGTTGTAAATATAGTTTCTCCACTTTGCTAGTATTTCTCAATTGATTTGCAAGCCATGATTTATTTTAGAGGGACATGATAATCACTTGAAAGTAATGCAGCATATGTGTAAAAAACTGACTAAAAAATGCTTCCTGAACATCTCCATTTAAAAAGGAAACATTTCAACCTCAAAATGTCCTCAGTAGCCGCAACCCATAGTAAAGGGACTTTAAGCAACCAATCAGGATGTTTGCTACGGGACATACAAAGGAGCGTGCATCTGGCATGTGCAGTGCTGTCACTTTATTTCCCTTTACTATGAAATCTCATGAGAATTCAGCACTGATGTGGAGCACTAATTATCACTCCTGCACATCGCTAAACTTCGGCTTTTTGCACACGTCGGATTCCGCACGTATTCACACAAGCACTAACTGGGTGAGCACAAAAAGCTGAATTTACAATATTGCAATTGTGTTAATGTATTCCCCCATAGACTTCAGTGGGGAAAAAACACCTTACTCGCATGCAAACCCGATCTAGTTTTCTCAAGTGTGCTAACCCGACATGAAATATTAATATTTCACATTCACATGTTAAAACCCTTTGCAGCCTTTTTTTTTCAAACACCTGAGACCTCATATCTTTGAGCTCTTATAATTTTTGATGCAATATATTCTGCTATGTGAAGAGCATTGGAATGTGAACTATTCATTTTTCATGTCAGGTTATCGCACTTGAGAAAAAATGCAATTGGGTTTGCTCGAGAGTATTTCTTCCACTTTTTGCGCTCCATTGAAGTCTATGGGGAATTACTTGAACGGTTTCACAATATTCACAGTTTAGGATTTTTGTGTGCGTCGGGTTAACGCTCATGTGAAAGCGTTTTATTTTCAACTTGTAATATGGGTGCTACCCAACACATGCAAAAAGCCTCCGTCTAGCGAATTTAAAGCGAAAGAGGGAGCGATAGATTGAGCTCCACTCGTAATTTAGCCCTTTATCAGTTGACCTACTGAAACATACATATGCAATATAAAATAGACAATCTGATCTTACACATATCAGCATAAAAATAATGGTCATTCATTTAAATCTGTCTGCTCTGTATAGATATGAAGAATGTTAGATGGCTGGTTTACACCAAATAACATACCAAATGGTGTTATCTGAACATTTTCTCACATTCTGTCAGGAATAAATTCTAACTTGTGACAAATGAATCTCTGATAAGCACCAGCCCAAAATAACTAAGCAGTCTGCATTTCCATATGGGAAGGTGAAAAAGGGGGGTAGCATGATGGAAATTACAATATAACCTCCATGATCTCAGCCCTCCAAATTATCACAGACAGCTGTGACCCTTTCAGTGCCTATGGGTTTATAAGTCATGTCACTATTGTTTTGCTGCAATGCACAAATCTATAAGATAAGGTCATATTGATTCTAGAAGCAGCATATTAACAGATATAATGTAATATCCTTTCAGTGTTGCCCCCTAAACAATGTACGGTTAAATGCTATTTATTATAGTACTATGGGGATCATAAATTGAAACAGAGATAAGAGATGCTGGATTTTAAAAATACATATAAACCTCATCTATTCAAGATTTATAGCTTTATAGTAATCACTTAGCATAAATTACTTTACCCATAAATCCCATATTCACACTGAATAGTATGGGGAAGTCACTGAAGAACTGGTTTGATATGCCAATGATACATATCTGCCTGCCAAAGACCTGTCACAATCCTCTCTAGTTATGTGTCTTAAAGAGTACTTACCATACAAAATGAGTTACATTGATGTTAGGCTCATGCAAAGCCGACTATGGAGATCATATTGAAATGATTGAAGAAAAGGACCTGGGGAAAAACCTATTTAATGTGGTGAAATAGGGTACACACAAGATCTCTAAACCTAGAAAAATTGATAATAAAAGTAAATTAGGAAGTTGTTTAAAATTACATGCTGTAGGTAGGCTCTTGGTTCTGGTGGAGGAGGAGCAAAGGATGTGCTGCACCTGCTGCCTGCTCGATACTCCTGTCCCATAGCTTTTTGGCGGTGAATCCTCGCGCCTTACCCCAGGCTTGGGGTTGCTTTTTTGGATAGATTGACACATCATCTCGGGAACCTATAACAGTGATAATACATCTCACTGTTCTGGTAAACAGGTTACCTGGAGAGACCTGGAACTTAATCTAACGTTCTCAACAGATGATTTAAGGGGCTGTAATGCCTTCTCTTTGATAAACCCCGCTCTCTTCTGAAGGGCACAGGAGCAACAGTACATTTTGGCATTTTCCTTTTTCTTTTTTCTGCTTCTTGGAAAATCACCCCTCCTAACTACTTTGCAATAAAAAACCTACAGGATAAATTACTTGCCCTCTTCTCTCCCCTGTTTGTTAATAGCCGCTTCCCCTAAAGAACAGTTATCCTGCAAAAGCCGATATATTCCTGCAAGTTTCAACACACCTGGGACGTTTTGCGGCTCCTCTGGCTTGAGTTGCTTCTGCTTGTCCACCTCTCCTCTCCCCCTCCTCCCCCACCGGTGCTGCGCAGGAGGAGGTGAGGTTGCAGCTGTCGGGACATACACGGCTTTTCTCTTAGCTTGCCTGTCTGCTTTCCCTGGCTGATGTGCTGCCCGCTGAGCCGGCTCTGGCCCTGATCCCCACTTGTCCTGCAACATTCAAGGCTTTCTTGGATTGAAAGGGACCTGTCTTCCTCAGTGCCTGAACGCCCTCCTCCCCCACCGGTGCTGTGTGGGAGGAGGTGAAGATACACCTGGCAGATTAACAACAAAACCGCTACTCTGCTTACCTGCTTGCTTCCTCTCGGCCCTGCTGTGCCTGATGAGCCGGCTCTGACTCGGTCCTTGAGTTTTTTTAACTTCCCGCTCCATCTTTGACTGGACCGCGATCTCCCTGTGCCTCGGAGTCTGCCCCCCCTCCTCCCCCACCGGTGCTGCGTGGGAGGAGGCGAGTTGACGTGGCCGGTGTGCGGTCTGGTTCCTGCTGCGCCTGGCTGCCCTGGTTGGCTGGTGCGGTGGGTCTTGGGGTGCCGCTGGTCGCCTGTTGCTTGGGCTCCTTGCGTTTTCTTGTGATCGGCCCTGGACCCGATTCCTTTCTGACAGTTGTTCCGCCTCCCCCCCCCTACCGGTGCTGCGCGGGTGGAGGTGGATTCTTGGACAGTGCCTGAGAAAAGGCTAGAGGACCGGTCCAACAATTATACCCTTTCTGTGTGGCCTCCATGGGCAGGAGCATATGACTGGAAGCCTGTTCTGTTTTCTCTTCGAGCCAGCCGGCGGCACAGTCTGGATAGAAATCAATGCAAGGGGGTAGCAGGTAAAAAGGTAAGCTTCACAGCTTTTTCTGTCTGATATAAATTAAAGCTTGCCAAGGACACACTATGCTGAGATAAATGACACTATCTAACCGATTAAAAGGAATACAATTAACCAGCATATAAAATACCTTTTTCCTTCAAAGTTCAATACATGGAAAAATGTGTTATTGAAATAAGAACTGAGTTTTCCATTTAAACTGAAGGAAAGAGTGATAAAGGGGAGAGAGGAGGAGAAAGACGGAGGGGAAGGAAAAGAGGAGAAAATTCGTATAAACACTGCTTTAATCCATACTATTTATCGGGGACTACAAGGCTATTTTGTTAAAATGATTCATTAACCCACAAGTATTGCAAACTTAACATATAGCCTAGTACATATTAAGAAACACAGAAATGTATAGAGTTCATTTCTGCTGAGTATAAGTAATTGTAAATAATTGATGTTTCACTTTGTATAATTCTATTTTTTATTAGAAGGAAAACTCTCTTAAAGGATTGCTACTTAATTTCTTTCTTTTTGGGACATTTTGCTACTAAGGAGGAGAAGGTTTTTTTTCAAGCTTAAACAATTCTTTCAGAATCCCTTCCCAAATCACCCTAAATCTTCATCTTTAAGTGGGGAAAAGAGGGGAGTGGAGGGGAGGAGGAGGGGATAGGAGGAGGAGAAGAAAAAGGGAAAAGGTAATAGAACTAACTCTAATAGTTAGAAAACGGAACATTATATCAGAGGGGACAAAAAACTATTATAAAACCATTGTAGCCCTTAATAAGGCTTCCAGTTCAGGAGCTTTATAAAATATACCACAAGTTTTAAAACTATACTATACAAGTAGCTCTATCAACCCTGACTTTTACAACCTCCTTCGCCCTCACTCTGACTACTGACATCCCAGATTAGGAGATATCTGGGACAAAGTGGCTGACTAAGACTAACAAATAGATCTCTTCCCAGCATATGTACTAATATACTTATATATCTGACACTTTTAAGGCCAGCTCATACTGTATAAATTTGTCATATAGTGAGCAGCCTTATATCCATTTAATCGATTCTAAAGAGAACCAAGGGACTACAAGTTCTCTTGTCTCCCGGCCGTGGCTGCCTGATACACCTAATTCACCCCCCCCCCCCTTTTAAATTTTTTTTTTTTAACACTTTACCCTCACACCCACCCCACATCCCCCACTCCCTCTTTTCCCTTTTTCTCTGCTTGATTGGGTTTTTTCCCCTTAAAATAATAAATAAATAATTTTCAAAAAAATTACATGCTGTATCTGAATCATAAAAGAAAAAAATTAGAGACAGTCTACACCAGAATTAGATAATCCCTTTATTACCCATTCCCCAGTTTTGCATAACCAACAGAATTATAATAATATACTTTTAACCTCTGTGATTATCTTGTATCTAAGCCTCTACAAACTGCCCCTTTATTTCAGTTCTTTTGACAAACTTACAGTTTAGCCAATCACTGCCTGCTCCCAGATAACTTCACGTGCATGAGCACAGTGTTATCTATATGAAATACGTGAACTAACACCCTCTAGTGGTGAAAAACTGTTTAAATGCATTCTGAAAAGAGGTGGGCTTCAAGGTCTAAGAAATTAGCATATGAACCTCCTAGATTAAGCTTTCAACTAAGAATACCAAGAGAAAAAAGCAAAATTGGTGATAAAAGTAAATTGGAAAATTGTTTAAAATTACATGCTCTATCTGAATCATGAAAGTTTATTTTGGCCTAGACTGTCCCTTTAAGTTTCATATCCCTTTAAATGCATCCAGCAACGGTCTTCTATCTTCATCCCGCCGACGGTCTTCGATCTTCATCCATCTTCATCCATCTTCTTAATTATCTTCATATGATTATGATTTACTAGTCAGGGGTTAAAAGCTACTAGCCCAGAGAGAAAATTTACTAGTCCACTCAATGTTAAAGATAGGAAAAAGTCAAATCCACTGGACCACTGAAAATTGAAAATATATAGGGCCCTTGCCCATTTTCATTTTCAAATTTAAATCAACCTATAGAATCGGAGAATTTTTTATTGGCTGGTTTGAATTTTGCAAAACAAAAAAGTGTCACAAAAACACATAAAAATACATTACAAAGTACAGTTACACTCATAATAACACTAATAAACATTATTAAAAAAAAACTGCACAAAAGGGCTCAAAGATATGAGCTCTTAAGTGTTAAAAAAAGGCAGGCAAAGGGTTTTAAAGGAACATGAAACCCATATTTTTTCAAGGTAACGTTTATAGGGGTCAAATGGGTAGAGGGCTCTGCCGAGAGCTGCACTGTTGTAGTCAGTTTTGAAGGTTATCTGCAACAGCTGGGCTCAAAAAAATATTTGGCATATGTATTTTAAAAATACATTTTCAAATATATCTGCTTGGAAAATACATTAATTACATTTTTGGAATGCAGTTACAAATATATTTAAAAATATATGTTTAAATTGCTTTTTTAGATGTTAAAAATATCTATCAAATATATTTTAGAAATACATTTCTCATGCTTGTAAATTACATTTTGATTACATTCTTTGGAATTTATTTACAAATATATTTAATATATATATATATATATATATATATATATATATATATATATATATATATATATATATATATATATATATATATATATATATATATATATATATACATATATATATATATATATAAATGCCCTTTTTAGATGTTAAAAAAATGTCTTGCAAATATATTTTTAAAAATATATCTTCAAATATATGTGGTTTAACAATACATTTTAAGTACATTTTTTGGAATGTAGTTACAAATACATTTATAAATATATGCTTAAATTTGTGTTTTTTCAAGATGTTAAAAATATCTTGGAAATATATGCAAAAATATATGTGTTTGGAAAATACATTTCAATTACATTTTTGGAATGCATTTACAAATATATTTTAAAAATATATGTATAAATGTCTTTTAGATTTAAAAAAAAAATCTGGCAAATATATTTTAAAAATACATTTTCAAAAATATGTCTTTTGAAAATATATTTATATTTACATTTTTTGAATGAATGTTAAAATATATTGGCAAAGGCCAATATATTGTTAAATATATGTTTCATCTTCTAAATATATGGGAAATATATTTCTCTTTCTTATGGGTATATATGCACAAGTATTTTACCTATATTTTACCCATTTTCAACTTATACACAGTACAGCACAAAAATAATTCTGTGCTAATCATCTTGTTCTCACACTGATTTTATTTGTGTTTTTCCCAATTTTAATCATAACTAATAAAGTTTTGTTTTTATTGTAATGTACTCCCATATTAAAGGGATCTATTTTTGTCACATTTGATATTCTTTGTTTCATAAAAAGAAACAATTTGACTTACTCTGACAGTGGTAATGATGGTGATGAGTGCTATTATGTACAAGCTTTTGTAGTTGGCTACGCCACTATTTCTCTGCATACATACCTTATGTACAGCACCTTACCTTTAATTGATAGTAGTAACTATTTCTAATTATTGGGTCACTATCCAGTAGTGCCATTCTCTTTCTCTGCTTTCCCCCTCCCTACATACATATATGTAGAGACAGTATTCAACTGTAACTTATATAAGTTTGTTCTGCCCCTCCACAATGCCCATAACCTCTAAATAGAGAACCAGTAATATAATGTATTGTACTGTAAGTAGAACAGTCCTGAGAGGCAAACCACTGTTTTCAGATAACAAATGCAAATAACAAATGCAAATACAGAGTCTCCTAGTAACACCACCGGAGAGGTTATCAAGCAAGCAGCACGTGCTAGACATCTCTATGGCTGTATCCATTCTCCGGCCCCTGGTGTATAACTTTCCACTTTCTTCATCCGTGATGTAGATTAGCTGCATATAGCATCTCAGCGTCTCATCTGCAACCTGTTACATTCAGCTGCTGAGCACTGTGCGTCCGCCTCCTTCCATTTGCAGACATACCTGATCACATGAGCCGCTCCTCCAATCCGTGGTCCTGATACATGGAAACGTTCAGTTAAGCTGTCATTGCTATTTGTTTGAGGGGTAGAAGAGAGCTCCCTTTGTCGCTGAAATCCTGGTATGAAAACAATAGTAAAGAACATTGTGCAGAGGCGAAGTCCTTAAAAAGTTTTCTTTATTATCCAAAAATGTAATGCATATATGTGTGTAAATATTTATTTATATGTGTATATATGTATTTACAGATATATAAACACATAAATATATATGAACACACATATATTCATATATATAAGTGCATTGGAACCCTTTGCAGTTAAGTAAATGAAAATATGTAAAATATATTTATGCAATATTTATATTTAATAAAGTGTTTAACTGTACTGTACATTTACTGTAAATAACTCACATTCAAATGTTCTTCCCATAGGGGAATATGCATTTTTAAGTAGATATTCCTAAATATATTTAGAAATATGTATTTATGAATAATAAGAACATATTCTTGTAAGTGAAGAACACTGGGATGTGAAATATTCATTTTTTTTTAATTATTTTTTTATTTTCAAAGATTTTATCGAAAGCCAAAGCTGTACAAATTGCAAGTAAAAACAGTAAAGTTATTGTCATTTTACAATTTGTCAATGATGTTCTTCATCTTTACATTATAATCGAGAAAATATATAACGGCAAACAGGGTAAAAACATTTACAAATTATAAATAAGAATCTGTAGTAGTATGTATGGCAATGAATTGTGAGGAACCTAACTGTCATCTTGAGAGGTATCGATATGGAGTATCGAACCGGTAAAATATACCACTTTCCGGTATGAGTATGTGGTATTTGGTTGTAAGATGTATGCAGGACCTAAAGGAGTGTTTTCTGAGTTTTCAGGAGTAGGAGAATAGGGATATGAGGAACTGAATAGTGTTATGTGGGAGGTTATGATAGAGTAGGGAGGTCTTGAGGGTCTTTTCTGTCGTATGTCTCCCATAGTGACTGAATTTGTGCATATAAGTGGAGGTTTTTGTTTTTTAAGTAGCTAAATTCTTCTAGGGAAAGGGTGCGGTTGCATTCTTGTAGCCACTGCACTAGTGTTGGGATTTTATCCGACTTCCAATTTCTAGCGATAAGGATTTTAAAATTATTGCTAAGGATATTAAACAGTTTTTTTCTTAGGTGTAGGGAGAAATATTCATATTTTAATGTTGGGTTAGCACACTTGAGAAAATGCAATCAGGTCTGCGTGTTAGTAAGGTATTTTATTTTCCCCTTTCGTGCTCCATTGACTTCTATGGGGGGAATACGTTAACGTGGTCGCAATATTCTAATTTCAGCTTTTTGGTGTGAGCGAAAATGTTTTACTTTCAACTTGTAATATGAGCACTACCGACACTCACAAAAAGCTTACCTCTAGTGGAGTTAGTGTGTGAGCAGGAGCGATAAATAGCGTGCCACTCGTATACTGGCCCATAGTGAGGCCCGTTAGCCATTATTTTCTGAATTTCTAAAGAATGAACACTATCTATTTATACTTGAAAGTTTGTGGTTCATAATGATATGAACAAATATTCCCATAGCTTTGCACATTCTGTACACAATGTGCTTTTAATTAATTGGCAGTGGTGTAGCCTGTGTTTGCTAAGATTTTTGCAAAAGTGCAATATAATTCCATAAGAGTACCCATGTCTGCTTAATTTCATATTTGAACATTATTTTAAGCAGAGTAGTACCCTACTACGTTATAAATGTGGAATTCTATATAATTAAGAAATGCTGTTTATGTAATATAAATATAAATTACTTAATTTATTTTTAAATATTTCTGGCATTTCAGGCAATTTTTATTTCTATCTCCTTATTCAGTCATATATTAACACATGAAATTAAGACATGTAATGCTCAGAATGTTAATATTTAAAAAAAAAAAAAAAAAAAAAATACAGAAATACATAGGAGTTAATAAAATAGTAAAATCAATTGTAAATATAGTAAAAAAAACATAAGAATATATTATTCAATTTTGGGTGGTATCAAATATGTACTTTTTCTTTTTGTTTGAGGTGTACATACTTCCTCATTCCGTTTTACAAGCACATAACAATTCTGTCAGGTATTATATGTAACCCTACCCCAATTTTCATTAAACATTCAGCAACTTGGTAGTTTTAGAAGAAAATGAGTGTTTTAGAGGATATCACTTAGAGCCTCTAACCCAATGGTATAAAATACTTGTTTTGTTCATTCAACCTTTTCCTGTGATTGAATCATTTAATTAACTATTTCTTTTACTTTTGACTATGTTTAGTTTATCTATTTTAATTCATGGTTTCATGGAATATCTATATATTTAAAATTCTGAATTCTTAGTTACGTAAATATATAATATTACCGGATTTAATAATATTTTACATTCAAATATAGGTAAATTTCACAATAAAAAATTAGACAACATAATTCTTAAATATTTATATTAATTTTTTTTTAATACGCTTTCCATGTTTTAAAAGTGTTTCAATTTTATAATACTACTTGTAAAGAACATTATTTGCCTTTACACCTAGTAGAGGTAGATGTATATTTTTGAACATTAACATAAGCATTCAGCTTGCCAAAAGTAGTTAAGGGCTTCAATGTGAACTAACCAAAAATGAATGTCTAAAGGGACACTGAACCCAATGTTTTTCTTTTGTGATTCAGATAGAGCATGCAATTTTAAGCAACTGTCTAATCTACTCCTATTATCAAATTTTCTTAATTCTCTTGGTATCTTTATTTGAAATGCAAGAATGTAAGTTTAGATGCCGGCCCATTTTTAGTGTACAACCTGGGTTGTTCTTGCTGATTGGTGGATACATTCACCCACCAATAAACAAGTGCTTTCCAGGGTTTGAAACAAAAAATAGCTTAGATGCCTTCTTTTTAAAATAAAGGTAGCAAGAGAACAAAGAAAAATTGATAATAGGAGTAAATTAGAAAGTTGCTTAAAATTGCAGGCTCTATCTGAATCAAGAAAGAAAAAAATTGGGTTCAGTGTCCCTTTAACATTGACTGTTGTCCCTTTCAGCAACCATAATGTATCAAGAGCAAAACAAAAATCAGACACCTATGTAAATTGCAATAATTTTCAACAATTTTAACAAATGTCATCCTTTTGAAAATGATTACACATTACAATGTAAATGGCAACTAAGTGATAAACTAGTAGGGCAAAGGAATACTTGAGCAAAACAGCCACACTCCTGAGGCGTGAAGCGTTCTTTCTCTGAGATAGTCAACATCACATTATAACTTGTGGTTTTGCAGGATGAACGTTGATATAAAGAGGAAGAAATAAAGCATTTATGTTTCTTCTCTTCCTTGAGACTTTTCATTAAACTACATCCTGGCAGATTGTAGATGAAAATATACAACAATGATCAAAACAATCAAATATGTTTTATTATTATTCAATGACTGCAGCCTTTAGGAGGAGAGAGATGATGCTCCAATCATTTTAGATGTAATTATTCTTTGGTCTCTACTTTTTGTAAACAGCTATTTTTTAACTGTAACATATACAAATTCATAATGAGTTATACTAAATTCATATAGATACACCATCTCCCCCACATGAATGTTTTGCCAACTTTTTGTCCCCAACTCATGAATACAACCATCACACTTTCAGTGCATTGCATTCACAAATCTTTTAATGTCCTGAATCTGTTGAGCTGCCTGTTGTCATAATAATGGCAAATACCATACAGCATTGATCCTATTTTAGAAGTTTGGTTATTCCAAAGAAGCCGTTATTACCCCATCACCATAGAAAAATTACATACAATTCCTAATGAAGACCAACAGCTAGCTTAATTTTTAAATCAAAGGTCATAGATACTTGCTTCTTTTAGCTTAGAAATACAGTTATCATATAATGGGGAACTAGGTGAGTAAAAATAAAAATATATGGCATTATATAATGGTCTATAAGTGATTATATATATATATATATATATATATACACACTCACCAGCCACTTTATTAAGTACACCTGTTCAGTTGCTTGGTAACACAAATTGCTAATTAGCCAATCACATGGCAGGAACTCAATGCTTTTAGGGCATCTAGACATGGGGAAAACGACTTGCTGAAGTTCAAACCGAGCATCAGAATGGGTAAGAAAGGAGATTTAAGGGATTTTAAATGTAGAATGTTTGTTGGTGCCAGATAAGCTGGTCTGAGTATTTAAAAAACCGCTGATCTACTGGGATTTTCACGCACAACCATCTCTAGGGTTTACAGAGAATGGTCCAAAAAAGAGAAAATATCCAGTGAGCGGCAGTCGTGTGGAAAAAAATGCCTTGTTGATGTCAGAGGTCAAAGGAGAATAGGCAGACTAGTTCAAGATGATAGAAAGGCAACTCAAATTCCCACTCATTACAACCAAGGTATGCAGAATACCCTCTCTGAACGCACAGCATGTTGAATCTTGAAGCAGATTGGCTACAGCAGCAGAAGTCCACACCGGGTGCCTGTCCTGTCAGCTAAGAACAGGAAACTGAGGCTACAATCCGCACAGGCTCATCAAAATTGAACAATAGAAGATTGGAAAAATGTTGCTGGTCTGATGAGTCTCAATTTCAGCTGCGACATTAAGATGATAAGGTGAGAATTTGGTGTAAACAACATGAAAGCATGGATCCATCCTGCCTTGTATCAACGGTTCAGGCTGGTGGTGGTGGTGTAATAGTGAGGGGGATATTTTCTTGGCACACTTTGGGCCCCCTAGTACCAATTGAGCATCATTTAAATGCCACAGCCTACCTGAGTATTGTTGCTGACCAAGCCCATCCATTTACGACTACAGTGTACCCATCTTCTGATTGCTACTTCCAGCAGGATAATGCACCATGTCACAGCCGGACAGATAGCTCAGCATGCTAAGGCACTATGGCTGAGCTCTGTAGCAACCCAAGGGTTTCAGGTTCGATCCCCGGCAAGGTCCACTCAGCCTTTCATCCTTCTGAGGTCGATAAAATGAGCAGCGCCTTGAGCCCTGTACAGGTGATTAGCCGCGCTTTACAAGTACCCAAGACATACACAAATCTCAAAGAGAAAGAGAGAGATTATTTTTTTTTTCTGCAAAAAAGATAGAGCATGCAATTTTAAATATCTGTCCAATTTACTTCTGTTATCTAATTTACTTTGTTCACTTTGTATCCTTTGTTGAAAAGCAGACCTTGTTAGGCTCAGCAGCAGAAATAGACTACTAGGAGCTAGCCGCACAGGGAAAAAAATCAATCAAAGTGTTGTGTAAATGCAGAGTTCATAAGTGTAAGAACTAGTTCAGCAGCAAAGGGGTGAAATTCTTGAAGCCACACACCAATCACAATGGAAACATACCCAGCATGAACAATCATGTGGCTGACTTATTGTTGATTTTTCCCCCTATTTTTGCTGCTTGCTCACCTGCTATCCCATGTATTCCAGAGTAATTACATTTGCTTCCTACTTAAAATCTCTTGGCTTTCACATTTATCAACTCCACCTATCTGATCCATACAAGTATCTCCAGTCCATTTATATAACTACAGGCGTCTCAGTGATCTCAATTGAGAATGGACCCACACCGCTAGGGGGCCCATTTGCCTCTGCAATAAGTATTGGGTTTCACTACAGGGGTACTGGTGAGGCAGAATCTCCACATTCATTATGCCTGGCCACTATGTGTGCCTCCCCTGCAAAACAGAAAAGTGCATTATTTACCTTTACAATTATAGTGGCAGGGTTTCAAAGATGGCAGTCACAAGGTGGCCATACAGAAAAACCTGCACAAGTGCATGTCCTCTGGTGCAGGCTAAAAAGAGGGAACAAAATCAGAAAGGTTCCTCTTGCTTCTATGTGACTGCTTTCTCAGATTTTGCTGACTTTAAACAGCTAGAAACAGAAAGTGGGGTCTGTCATAAACTTAACATTGAGGCCCAAAGAGGTTTACTTTGGAGAAGTATATTATTTGCATGTTACATAGTGTCACAGCCTTGCCTGGGATTGAACCTGGGACTCCTGATTCACAGCCTTTAACCTTTCTCTGTGCCACCAGAGGGCTTAAGACTCTGTTGATGCTTGCCTGCACTGGTTGTGACCTTTAGCTCCCCCTGCATGACAGCTGCAGGTAGTTACCTCGTCAGCACTGCTATAAAAGGCAAACAGTTCCTGAAAAACAGAAAAAACGAGAGGCGCTCTTGGTGTAGTATGTCCTATACAGACATCAAAAGATAAGACAGAGATGGAAATATACTCACAAACAATGTTGCACATGCAGTGCAATAACGGACAAGCCGAAGCTTCAGAGCCGTTCGGCTGACTCGCTTAGGCAATGGACGCTTGAAGTCAGAACGAGGCTCCCCACAGTGACTGCTTCAGATGGTACTCCTGATACGGGATAGCGAACAGCTGACTGATGTGGATTTAAGCCCCAATAGAGAAGCATATGTAGGGACTCCTAACAAGTATCTTCACCCTATCATGCAGCAGCCTATCCAGTGCTTGCACCTGTATAGGACATACTACACCAAGAGCGCCTCTTGTTTTTTCTGTTTTTCAGGAACTGTTTGTATCTATATCACATTGGAGAGAGCTGCCCGTCCTCTGTATTTCCCTGAACATATGTATCTGGATCAGTTTATATCTGGACTTTTGTAATTATTACGTTTATTGTGGACATTATTAATTTCTTATAGGAACCATATAATTTATGAATGGACTTTTAAGCATCTTTTGCATTAAGAATTATGTGTTATTATAGAGATTAACTCATATTGGCTTATATATATTTAGCCTGATCACTACACTATATATACGTTCATTATATAACAGGTTAATAATGTTTATCATATCATTTATATTAGGCACACCTCCTTTTCAGACACCTTTACCTAGCTAGGTTAGGTGTGAGTTTGCTGCTATAAAAGGCAGCCTCACAAACCACTCACTGTCCTGGAATTGTAGTTTTACCAATCTGTTAGTCCCTCTGATCTTGCCTTGTTTCCTGTTTGGATTTTTCCTCTGGTATCCTGTTCCTGCACCCAAATATTCAGAGGTTGCCTCTTAAGCACAGGTATCCTGTTTCAGTGCCTAGCCCAGCAGAGGGCGCTTGCCAAGTTCCAGTATCCAGGTACTGCATCCAAGCTCTGCAGAGGGTATCTACCAAGTGGCAGTCTCCAGCTACTGCACCCAAATCTCTGCATTGGGTGGCTGTCAAGTTCCTGTACCGAAGCTCTGCAGAAGGTGTCTTTCAGGTTCCTTTATCCATTTCGTGTACCCTAGTTCTTCAAAAGGTATCTGCCAAGTGTCAGTCTCCAGCTACTGCACCCAAGCTCTGCAGATGGTGTCTATCAAATTCCTGTATCCAGTTCCTGTATCCTAGCTCTACAGAGAGTACCTGCCAAATGCCAGTCTCTAGTTCCTGCTTTCATGCCCTGCAGAGGTTATCTGCCACATACTAGTATTCAGCTATAGTACTCAAACTCTGCAGTGGGTGTCCACCCTGCTTCTGTATCCTGTTCCAATCTTCTGCCTTAAGTGGGCATTCCAGTCTTCAGACTCATGTGGACATTCCAGCCTTCAGCCTAAAATGGGCGCTCCTGTATCAGCTTCAAGTGGACACTCCAGTCTAAGCCATAGAGTGGCCTTTCCTTTTCCTGGCCCTATTGTGGGTATAACCTCTGATTCCAGCTCTGGAGTGTGCGCTCCTGCTCACCTACCCTGCTTCAAGTATCCAATCCTTCAGTGTCCTGTACAATAAAGTTGCATTGACTGTCTGTTTCTTCAGCTATGCCTTAAAGAGGTGGTTCCATTACGAAGCCCATACCACTGACCCCTTTTAGTGCATGAGACAGTCTTAAGTCTGACACCAACTCACATGTGCCCCAAAACCCTGATTTAATTCCCCAGAGCATGACACATAGCAATAAATGTATACACAGCCCTTATGAACTCTAACATTGATCTGTGGCCCCTAGAGTTAGAAAGTTGGCCATCACTGTCCTAAACAATGGTACATTTATTATTTAATGGGAACTCCCCTATAACTATGCCATATCTTTCTTTCTGGGAGTGACTACTTTCCATAACAAGTAAAAGTTACACGCAAACAGAGGGAAAACTATTAAGTGCAAAACCAACTACAGATGCTAACCAGCTGTGGCTAAATCATTTATAAAGACTGAACCATAATAAACTTAATAAGAGAAGATGAAGGCATTGTATAAACAATCATTGTGACAGACAGAAAAGTGGAAAATAATGATATAGTGGTATGTACTACATATAAAACATAACTTGGCATAGTCCCAAATTCTGTCAGCTATTACGCAGTAAGAAAAAAGATTGCAAATAAAACGTCTAGTTAAAAAAAAATAAAAAAATAATCATGAAGGACCAGAGCTTACAGAACACTTAGTAAAGAAAGAAACATAAGGTTAAAGGCATCAACTCAAAATCATCTGATAGGAATGTTCTAAATGATAACAAGAGATCTTACAATCACCCATGTAGAACAGGACAACCAGTGAGGGAAAGGATTAATAAGTATGATATGTTGATAACCAATGAAATAAAATGAGAGAAGAGGATGGGCTGTTTAGTCATAAGAAGAGAATTAATAACATGGACAAAGGCAGCTTTCCTTTCATTGGAATGTTTGTCTGGAACCATATGTGACTCAATAAAATCTGAAAAAAATCTGTCTTTAGCACTCTTTCCAAGATCTTAGTAAAAAAAAAATGCAGTAATTTACTATTGTGCAATAATACACTGAAAGATTTGTAATTACTCTAGTATACAATAGAATGCTTTTAACATCATGTAGTCTATTTATTTTCCATAGTGGATTTGGCCAATTCCCCTAAAGCAACATCTAATGTTATGTGCCATGCTAAATTATAGTCTACTACATTATATATAAACACAAGAGTTAAAGAATTCTTTGTGACATGATTCACATTCACATGGTGTGTGTGTATGTGTGTGTATATATATATATATATATATATATATATATATATATATATATATATATATATATATATATATATATATATATATATATATATATATATATATATATATATATATATATATACCGGACTGGTACCTTTCTTAATGGGTGTTAAATCTGTGTGAGTGCAGCGTTTTATTCTCTACACAGGAAAAATGCTAAGGATATATATATATATATATATATATATATATATATATATATATATATACTGTATATATAATATATATCTATAAATATGGATTAAAAGAGAACTAGGAAAATCAGCGCTAAGTGTACCGCCCCAAGACCTATAATCTAAATACTAGGATATGAACCGGCTGCCTAATGCCTGAAATATGGACAAATGATAGGTCCTCACCTGACACTGTCCTATTTCCAGTTAGTAAGAGAAATGGATGAGAAGATTGGTATCAAGGCGCACTGTTCATGTGAAAGGTATACAAATGTGTATCAATATATTTGACAGAGGATGTGTAGTATAAATAACTAACACATAATATTGCACTGATATTAGGTATAAATAACCTAAATATCGGTTGACATAAGATACAAATAAACAGAAACAAAATAGTACATAAAAATGTGAAAAAAAACAAATATTAGCTGAATAAAAAATATAGACTTTGCAGTTCTTTAAAATGTCAAAAAATGATCCCAGAATAATACTTAACCCCCCTTGTCTCCACACTTAAAAGATAGAAAAAAAATAGTAATTGATCAATCAGTTTTTGAAATGAATAGTCCAAATAATAAAATACACACAAATAAGTTAATCCTCAATTTGTATGGTGTAGAATCTTATTCTTATGAAATCCACACACTAAAGATGAATGCATACTTACTAAAAACAACCTCAATCCTATGAGGTAAGTGAATGCGTCCCTTTAAGGCAAAACGTCCCACAGCAATCCTGGAAACCGCTTCTATGCCCCCTCAATATGGTAGTATTTTCCTCCTTCCCAGGTCTGTTTTATGCTCTCCTCTCAGCAGCACGATGTGTAATATTCAGAAGTTCTCAGTTTAGCTCTCTTGAATAGGTTACTGGAAAGCCCACTGCAAGTGGGAAATAAGACACTCCGGCCCCCTTCTTTTGCATATGAAAAGACCCTTTACACAAACAGGAGCAAGCTGGAGTAGGAAGCTGATGGTATTCTCATAAAACTTTGGGGCTTGGTTAGGAGTCTTAGATCTAAGCCTCTTCTGACAGCCCCCTGATCACATTACTTTTTATTATCTATTAAAAAGAGAGAGAGTTGGCGCTAAGGACCCCTAAAAGCCAAGTACAGGAGGGTCCCCCAAACAAAGAACCTCAAGTGTGAAAATGGACAAAAGGGATAAAGTACTGGCACTAGTAAGCTAGGGTGAAGTATACAAATAGGACAAAATGTCTAAAATTAAAATATGGAACCAAAGTATGTGGGAATCGCTGTAGGCCTTGATACCAATCTTCTCATCTCTCTCTCTCTCTCTCTCTCTCTCTCTCTCTCTCTCTATATATATATATATATATATATATATATATATATATATATATATATAGTTATATTGCCTGAGATGACAGGTGATTAAGCAGTTCTACAAGGAACAGAGACAAAGCTTTCTTTAGCTGACTATTATCTCTAACAGTGCCTCCAATGGTTAGGATAGAGCCTGTCATTTTTATTTAATTTTTTAAACTTTATTTGACATTTTTTTCAATACATACACATTGGAGTCAATTTATCAAACCTTCAACTGTGAATATACTGTAATTCTGTGTCAAATTAAGCTCAAAATGTATGTCATTTTGCGCTGCGGAATTTGGCAGCGCTATACAAAAAATGATAATAATAATAACAATGAGTCAACATAGTAACATTTTGGCCAGTTTGCTGTAACATACACTTCAGCGAGATAAGCTTGAATCAAATCAATGCTCGCATTATTTGAGCTTACTACTTGTAATCTGCCTTTACATACAAATCTATTTGACCAATTAAAATTTAAGAAACATTCAAGTGGTACACTTGCATATCTATTGACGTAGCGAACCTGATTTTCAATATGCCACCTTTGAGCATGTGAATGCCTTAGGAATCAAAGGGATGTTACTAGACTATAAAAGGGCATGTCTACCAACACAGAAAGGTTTAGTTAGAAGATGTTTGTCCTCTGATACAATTTCTAAACTGGTTTGGAAAACAGCTGTCTTTTGGCTTGTGGGGCACGGAACACAGGACCTGCTACGTCCAATCAGCAAACCAACTAACAAAAAAAGGTTGTTCCAGACTCCAAAATATTCTTAAGAACAACCTTTATTCTTTTACATAGGCTCCATAGAAAAAAGAATTACAACATTTCAGGCCTACTCATTCAGTCATTAAAAATGAACATGATTAATGTCTTTACATTTGCAATACTCATTCAAGCAATACAATGTATATATAAAATTAAATTTAGGTAAGATTTATTGTTTGCACTTGTATAAAAATAGATATTTCAAGGACACAACAAGTTAACCAACTAAATATTACATTTAAGAACTGTTCTTATTCATGGACATGAAAGAAATGTTGTAAGTAAAACGGCGTACAGAGTAAAAACTGTATGAAAACACAAGTCACATGATGGATGAGTGATGTGGATCATGCACAATTCTGGGTAGATTACTTGATAAATAGAGAAATCTGCTCCATCGATGCATATTTATCAACAGTACGATGCTCTTCGCGTCATACTTGACGGACATGAGTTTGAGACTTTTGTTGATAAATAAGGATATCGACTGAAGATTTGCGTCAGTGATGTACAGCAAGCGTATTTAACACAACAAATGTGGTCAGCTTGATGCATTGATAAATTGACCCCATCTAGAAAAATATAAAAAAAAGAAAAAGATATTAGGGCTCCATGTACTAAGCAGTCAGCGAGCTACCCGCAACAAATCTTGCGTCAAAACTCGCAAACTGATATGTACAAAGCCGTCAATTATTTTAAAACTCGCATCTTTAAAATTGCGAGCGTACTTATCCGCCAAACCTCGCTACCTCTCCATTTCTTACTGTAATTAGACACATTTGACCACCAACTCGCAAAAAACGAATGTACTAAAAAATCTATTTGTCCACTCGCGTCAATCTCCGCCCCCACATCGTTATTTTTGCCTCGCCACCTTTTAGGTGGCGGGCAAGGTACAAAACAATAGGAAAGTCACTCTAGACGCCAGTCTAGACATATATAAAAGGCAGTAATATCAGCATTGTACTTACATTGTTCATTTCAGCAGCTATGGAGAGAATTCTGTTTTTGTTTATTCTCCGTGTGATGCAAATCCGGGCTAGAAGACAGAATACTGGAAATGTAGCTAATCGTATCGTTAGAAGAAGGAGAGTTCGTGTCCCCCGTGTATTCCTTCCACGGGTTGGTTTGCACGGCCTTTCTGACCGAGAGATCATACAAAGATTCCGGCTTGATCGTGAATCGATATTACACCTGTATCGAGAGATTGAAGATCATTTGGAGCCGATGACTGCTCGTTCACAAGCTATTCCGGGACTTCTGAAACTATTAGCTGCATTGCATTTTTTTGCAACAGGCTCCTTTCAGGCAGTTTCTAGCGTCATTATTGGAATGAGTCAATCTGCTTTTTCACGCCACTTATCCAAAGTAATAGGGGCTATGATGGTTATTTTTCATCGATATGTTTGTTTGCCATCTACCCCTGAAGAATGGCAATCTATCAAGTCAAATTTCTATAGGATGGCTGGGATGCCCAATGTCCTAGGTGCCATAGACTGTACCCATGTTGCTGTAAGACCACTTCAAGCTCGTGAGGGATCTATAGGAATAGAAAGCATTTCCATTCCTTGAATGTCCAGATGGTCTGTGACCCCAACATGAGGATTATCAGTGTCCGTTCTAACTTTCCTGGCTCCTGTCATGATTCTTACATCTTAAGGGTGGGTTATACCGGAAGTTCGAGGACGGAAATATGCCTGAAGGATGGCTTCTAGGTAAGCATAACTGGCGTCTAATTTGTCTCTCATTTCAATGTACAAAAATTGCGCCCAATTTGTCGACTGTAATCTGTATAGTTTAAATTTGTATTGTATAGTTCTGAATCTTTATAATTATTCTTATATTAATATTTATATTTATTATATCTTCTATTAGGAGATGGAGGGTACTCGTGTACAGAATGGCTGTTGACTCCCTATAACAACCCACAGACCAGAAGTCAAGTACGTTTCAATGAAGCTCACCGATCTACCAGGGGGATTATTGAGAGGACTTTCGGTCTTTTGAAAATGCGGTTTCGATGTCTTGATCGTTCTGGTGGTGCTATGCAGTATGCACCAGAGAAAGTTGCAAAAATTATATTGGTTTGCTGCATACTGCACAATATAGCAATTAAAAGAGGCTGTCCATTAGAAGATGAAGATTCAATAGATGCTGATGATTTACCAGAAGAAATATGTGTAGAACAAGCTAATAGGCGTGGAAATGCAACAAGGGACATGGTTTCAGAACAATATTTTGAAGATTAAAGTTTCAGTTGATCAATAAAAAACTTTCTTTATTAACTTGTCTCCATTTTTTTTTAAGAATTAAGGTTATTAAAAATCACTCATGATAAACAGTTAAATACATAACAGTTGTTGCTCTTCAATTATCAAAGGTTTCAAAAAAATAAAGTTTATGATCAAAGTTATTACAGACAATATATTATAGGTAATACATTGTCTTTGTGACATCACACTAGTGTCTACAGCTGCTCTCACTCTTTTACATAATGTGATTAGTGTAATGTAATCCCTCCATAGCTGATGCTAATTCATTGTATTGTGTCATTGAATTGTAGCTGTAACAAGCGACAGTATATTCAACAGTGCTTTATGTTATCAGATAGGATTTTTGAGTTAAAAAAGACTTGCTAATTTGATTTGTTTTATTCTAACCTCAATTTTTAACAGCTACTAGGTTTTCCCATATTCAAATAAATACCTTAAGGGCTTACTCTTAACACTTATTTTCTTATCCTTAATAATATATTTTTCCATTCAAGATTTGTTAAAAGAATAGTGGCATATAGAAAATAATGGCAAATAAATTATTTTATTACAAAATTACAATCTTTAAACATTATATATTAACAATTGTAAACCAAAGTAACTTTTAATACATATAAACACATATGAAAAAAAAGAAAATGTTTAGAAACAAAATAACAATTGTAAACCAAAATACATTTTAATACATATAAACACATATGAAACAAAGAAAATGTTTAGAAAAAAATAACAATTGTAAACCAAAGTACATTTTAATACATATAAACACATCTTAAAAAAATAAAATGTTTAGAAACAAAATAAAAATTGTAAACCAAAATAAATTTTAATACATATAAACACATCTGAAACAAAGAAAATGTTTAGAAACAAAATAACAATTGTAAACCAAAGTAAATTTTAATACATATCAACACATCTGAAACAAAGAAAATGTATAGAAACCAAATATCATTTGTAATAACTATAAACATCGATATTTACAAACCTTCATAAAATACATTAATCTACATATACATTATATTTTTTTCTATTTTTCGGGGATACATATCTATATCAATGCGCTAATGATTGACATAACGATTAATCACGTCATCGTCAAACATGTCGCGTCCTGAACCTTTTGGTGCTGGAGAATTGGTGATATTAGTTTATGCCATGGATAAATATTTCCCTAAACGGATTGGTGGTGTGAGGGGAGTGAGACAGGAATGCAGAGACAAAATTATATACAAGATGCTGAGAAGAATGCATCGTATTTCAAAAATTAAAAGAACAAGACGATAGTGTCTTAGAAAATATAGTGATTTGAAGAGAAGAGAACCGAAGTACTATAAATCGATTCGAAGATTGATAAGGACATGTAAGTTTCAAAATTATATATGAAATAATTTTTTATAATATAAAAAAGGGTTTATTTTTGAACTGCGTCATCATTGACGAATCCAGGACAATATTATTTTCTGAGTGTTACTTTGACTATATTAGTATATACAATTGCAAAAAGTTAAAAAAGTAAGCATGCAGAACTGAGTTAGTAGATTAAAATTTAACTATATTACTATATACACTTAAAAGGTTAGAAAAGTTAGCATACAAAAATGAGTTAGTAGAGTAAAATATAACTATATTAGTATATACCATTGAAACATGCAGAACTGAGTTAGTAGAATAAAATATAAATATATTACTATATACCATTGAAACATGTTAGAAAAGTAAGCATGCAGAACTGAATGTTTTGAAAACAAAAAATTACTTGGAATAATTAAATTTATTTTTTTTATTCCAAATTTTTTTTATATATATGTTTATAGATATGAGAAGTAGGAGAATGAAGTGTGAACACCCACCACGCTACCTAAGGTCAATGTTGGTGCAAACACCCAGAAGTGAAGCTCTTTCTCCACCTTTGCCAATAACACTATTGGATATTGAATTATCTCCAAATCCATATGAAATTTTTCATAAAAAGACACAGACAGGTAATGACTTATTATTTAACTTTTAAATCATATATTTTAGGTTTTGGCTTAAAAAGTTTTAGCATGCAATAGTAATCAAGTTGCTAATTTACTTCTATTATCATTTTTTTCCTCATTATCTTTCTATCTTTATTCGAAAAATAAGGCATCTAAGCTAAGGAGCCAGCCAATTTTTTGTTGAGCACCATGGACAGCACTTTTTGATTGGTTCTGTCCAATTAGCAAGTACAACACAGTTGGTTCACCAAAAATGGGCTGGCATCTAAACTTACATTCTTGCTTTTCAAATAAAGATACAAAAAGAATGAAGTAAAATAGAAAGTTTATTTAAATTGCATGCACTATCTGAATCATGAAATTTAGAAATTGGGTTCAATGTCCCTTTTAATGATTAATATTATAGTTTTAAATAATATATCCTAGGTTTTTGATTTAATAGTTTTCTATCTTTATCTTTGTAATTACGTTCATAGATATTACCATGGAAGACATGGAAAATAGTATGGAAATGGAAGAATTTAAAAATCCTGATAGTGTGCCAATATTTGAAGCCTTGAGTTCAGATGATACTCAACCAAGGATAGAAGTTTTACCAACAATGATGGTAGATAAAGGTATGTTTCATACTCAGTAATCTTAAATCTAAGAAAATCAAAGTTTTAACTAATACATATTGTATATTTCAAATAGGAGTTGGCTCAGATGAAAGCTTTAAAGGAGTGGACATAAGTGTAGAAGCTAATATAGTAGATAACCTAGATAACAGCACATCAGGAGGTAATATTTGTGATGCAAAACCCTATCATACATTGCATATGTATATGAAAATTGAATTAAAATTTGCTTTGCATTTATTTTTCTACAGATTTATCTTCAAAATCAACTATTGAAACTGCAGACAAAAGTACTCAGAGTTGTCTTGAAGATCATGTTAAACAAAAATTTTCTAAAATTAGGGCAACTTTGGGAATGTTAATGGAGCAAGTAGATTTTTTATACCGTAAATATGTTATTTGATTTAATTTTTTGTTTTGTCATGATGATTGTTAGAAGAATGACAATTAATAACTGAGAAAAACTTTTGTGTTGAAGAATCAAAAGTGATTTTGAATTTATGTAAATAAACTTTTTTTTTGGGCATAAAAAATTTGTCTTTATTAAATAATAACATTTTAAACTTAAAGAACACAAAAACTAACTTATTAAACAATATATCGATGAAAAAAAATTAACAGTGACTAATATAGTGTTATAAATAATAAATTAAATGTTCACTCCAGACGTGGCCTCTTTGGGTCTGTTGTACCCTCCCTTTCACTGACAATAGCCAACAGAGATTGTAATGTCCTTTCACTGATGGTTAAAGCTCTGTTAATTTGCTGTTTTTTCTCTTCATCCATCCGCCTCTGCCACTGGAACATTTCTCTTTGCAGCTGTAATTTCTGCATTTCAATCTCATTCCTTTGCATTTCTAGTTCAACATTTTTTTCTGACAGAGCAGCCCAGCGGTCAATATTAGTGTTAATCATATTTTGCATTTCTCTGTGGTCCTCTCTGTATTGCCTTGCAAGTGTCAACATTTCCCTCAATCCAACATCGGCCAATAGTCCTTCTGCCGGTGTATTGTCAATATTTAGACCACCTGTTTGCAGTGCAATTGGTGGTGCCTGTGTTTCAACAGGTTCCTCAAGGTTTTCCGGTGTGTGAATTTCATCTGGTTGCGCATCTCCAAAATCTTCAAGAATATCTGGAGTCTCACTTCCATCATGCCCTCCTGGTGGTTCATCTTGAATGGGATTTTCCACTATCGGAATGAGATTGATAGTGATCTCCCTTGATGAGTTTTCTTCTAGATCAAGACATAACAAATTGTTAGTAAATAAAAATAAAATGTTCTAAAAACACTTGCAGAAATAGAATAGAAGGAGAGAGCAGATACAACCGTCATACACCAATTTAAGTTATATTATATATATATATATATATATACACATATGTGATGCATACCATCAAATAATGGAGATGAATGTCCAGTCAATCGCTGGAAAAGACGTCCCAAATCACCTATAAAAAAATAAATAAAATAAAAATAAATAAATAAATAAAATAAAAAGGTTTTTTAGTCAATGTAACCATATATTCAAACGCTATTACATTCAGTGAAATTTCTATTTGGAAAATTATTAATGGAAATGTACTTTGCAATTAACTGGACACTGAAGCAAAAATAATATTTTGTAGAATAAGATATATAGCATGGAATTTCAATCAACTTTCTAATGTAATACTATGATCAATTCTCAAAAAGAAAATAATGATAACATTTAAACCCATTAGAAAGTTGCTTACAATTGCATGCATGCTCTACACGAATCCTCATTTAAAAAAATTTGTACAGTGTCCCTTTCATGAAAATCTATGATCATTGCTATTTGTCCTTCAAATTACATTCCATCTGTAAAAGATCTCGAACTAGAATATATCAATAATGACATTTGACATTTAAAAAAAAATAAAAAAAAATTGATAGATAAAAGAGATAAAACACACAACATTGAAATTATTCATTTGTAAAGTACTTACCAGTTGCTCTACCAACACCAGTTTCTGGAGTGCTGGTCCTTACATCAGGAAGTGTGTCCGCCGAGGAAGTTGTGTGTGTAACATTAGATGTGGAGCGTATTAATTGTCCATGTGTAAAACTGGCCGAAGGTCTGGAAACAGCTGAACTGGGTGGTCTGTAAACCGCAGAAGATGAAGTAGAACAAGTGGGCACTTCGTAACTCCTCACAGGCTCTGCTTGTGTTGTTGGCGTTGCTTTAAAAAAAAAAAAAAAAATACGTTAGGTTTATTTTTATTTCTAGTTGAAACTGAAAGCTAAAAGTGTTAATAATAATAATCACAGCAGTGAATGAAGGCTCAATCATTAAAGGGACATGCCACCCACCTTTTTTATTTTATGATTTAGAAAGAGAATGCAGTTATAAACATCTTTATAATTTACTTATATTATCTAATTTGTTTTATTCTCTTGATATTCTTTGTTGAAAAGCATTTGATTGCTGCACAAAGAAGCCTCGTGTGATTGGCTCAACATGTGTATTTATTTTTCTTCAACTAAGAATATCTAGAAAATGAAGCCAAAGAAATAATGGAAGTAATTTGTAATGTTGTTTAAATTTTTATTCTCTATCTGAATCATTAAAAAAAGATTTTGGGTTTAGTGGCCCTTTAAAGGGACATGAACAAATACAATTTCCTTTACAAATTGCATAAGAAAATGCTTTTTCAAAAATATTTAATTGTATTATGTTTTTGCCTTCATTGGATTTTTATACTTTGATGAAAAGCAAATCTATACAGGCACAGTAAATGATCATTGGTTGATGCACATAGATGGTTCATGTGACTGTGTCAACTATGTGCATAGCTATATCTGAAAAAAGTATATGTTTATAAAGCGGAGAACAATTTTGAAAGATGTTAAAAATAATATTCTATAGTCAAATAATGCAACATGGAAGTCAATAGATCAGAAATTTAAGAAGGCATGTGATCTCGGGTTAGTCTCATGATTAATGTCGGACATACCATGTTACACAACATCAATATTTTTTTAATAGTTTCAAATTACATTATTTCTATTGTCATTATCTCTTTAAGGTTTCTATGCAATACTGGTTTGAAAATAAACACATGGGTGTTATCTTTAGGGATCACTATATTAATAATCAACAAATCTTTAGTTCCGTTAGACCTTTAAAAAAAGGCAGTATAACAACCCTATTATTGTACAATCCCTTATACATATATGCGACATAAATGATTACAGTATTTGGGGCCTAAATGGCTTGTACAATCCCTTATACATATATGCGACATAAATGATTACAGTATTTGGGGCCTAAATGGCTTGTACAATCCCTTATACATATATGCGACATAAATGATTACAGTATTTGGGGCCTAAATGGCTTGTACAATCCCTTATACATATATGCGACATAAATGATTACAGTATTTGGGGCCTAAATGGCCTATATAGATTCAGATACTGAAGCGTAAGAAGTCAGATAATGTTATTTTAAAGAAATATATATTGGAGACAATGACCTATCATAATTTAAAAAAAAAAACATTTGCGTCAATTATGTTTTACATTTACCTCTTAAATCACTGTCACAATCATCCGTTATGCCAGTGATGATCTCTGGTCCCAGACGCTGAACAAGCTTCTGCTCATAATCATTGAGGTCTGCCACATATGCTGGTCCACCTCCGGTAGCACGTGCCAAATTTTTTTCTCTGGCCAATTTAGCTTTGGCGAAACGTTTAATGTCGTTGTAACGCTTCTTCAGCTGATCGACATCCTTTTTTCCTGGACCCTGGGCACTAACAGCGTCGCTGATCCTTTGCCAGATCTGCTTCCTCCTAGAAAAATTTGTCTGTTTGACACGACATCCAAACAAATAATCATAAGAGTCAATAATCATGTCAATCAAAACGACGTTTTGCTGATGAGAAAAGTGAGGATTCTTGGATTTTGAAGCGGTTTCAGATCCAGATGAAGCCATATAGAATTTGTAAATAAAGATCACAAAAAAGAGCGCTCTGTAATTACTCTCCAAAAATTTTGGAACAATAATAAAGTTGTTTAGAAAAGTTGTACATTTATAGGAGCAAAATTCTATTCCCGCGACTACTATGACGTTCATGACACCTTACATGTCAAGTGTTAACAATTGGCCAGACAATTCAACTGAAAGTTAAGTACATCAGCTTAGTCGCGGCGAGCGAGGCGTCAAATTTATCAATATTCCGCCACTGCTCGCGGCGGGCTAGACGTGTCTATTTATTGTGGGATTATTAGTAAATAGCAACAGCGGACACCATTTCGCCCACGGCAAGTAACGGCGAGTTTAGCCGCGTCTAAAATGACGGATTAATTGACGGCTTAGTACATGGAGCCCTATGTCCTTTAAAAAACAGTTTTATAGGATTAAACTGCTCATACAACACCAACTTTAAATAGATTTAACCTAAATCTCTGAATTTATGACAGACTTTATTATGTCTAGTCCCAAATTGCACAAATATTTTTAGCAAATAAATTCACCAAAACAGACAAATGAAAAATTAAAAAAAACAAAGAGCTCCCTCCCAATAAAAGAAGGGAAAAAAAAGTTATATTCTCTTTCCTCTCTCCTCTCCAGATTCAAATATTCCCCCATCCTGTCTCCCCCTACTCCACTTGAAAATTAAAAATCTAATAGTTTTGAGAAATATATGAGAAATTAATTTCCCACAAGTCTTATAGAAGGCATCCTTCTTCCTTACTCCAAATAATTTATAGTCACAAGCTTCTATTATCACTTGTTTTGTAAAAAAAAAAAAAAAACTCTTGACCTGCTTAATAGAGGGAATCTTAATATTTATACAGTTAAAAATGAATTGTCTAATCAACAATATTGTTACAATAATAAAGTTGCAGTTCTCTTTCCAAGACTCATTGCTAAATAGAAGAAGAATGTCGTCTCTTGACTAGGGATGGGCGAATGTGTTAATATCCGAATTCGAATGTTAGAACGAATGTTATTGTAGAAATTCAATTTACATAATAGAATGTTGATAAGAACGAATATTCTTAAAAATTCGATTTTCGAATGTTATTTACAGTTTTCGAATGTCACATTCGAATTCGAATGTCACATTCGAATTTGAATGTCACATTCGAATTCGAATGTTACATTCGAATATCACATTCGAATTAGAATATTACATTTATAAAACACATTTGTAGACTAGAAACACTATTTCGAATGTCACATTTGAATCGAATGTCACATTTGAATATTACATTTATAAAACACAGTATTAGACTAGAAATATTATTTCGAATTTGAATGTCACATTCGAATCGAATATCACATTCGAATCGAATATCACATTTCAATCGAATATCACATTTAAAACACAGTATTAGACTAGAAATATTATTTCAAATTCGAATGTGACATTCGAATTCGAATGTAGCATTCAAATTCGAATATTACATTCATTAAACACAGTTGTAGACTAGAAGTACTATTTCAAATTTGAATGTCACATTCGAATTCGAAAGTCACATTCGAATTCGAATATTACATTTTAAAATTGAATGAATACATAGCTAAACATTCTATTATACGAACAAATATTTTCGAATTTTATTGAAAAATTCAAAAACGAAAATTTGAAAATAGAATGTTAGAATGTTATATAAAGATTTGAAATTCGATTTGAACGAACGTATCAAAATTCGTTTTAAATTTCGAATTTTTAGAAACATTCGCCCATCCCTACTCTTGACAGAGTGATTCGCTCTCCTTATTATCTGTGAGAGGAAATAAGCCCCCTTCAGCCAGAATTGCATCAAGTTAGGGCAATCACAGATAAGGGCCTATATTTAACAAAGTCTGGCAGACCTGATCCGCCAGTGCGGATCAGGTCCGCCAGACCTCGCTGAATATGGAGAGCAATACGACTCTTTTGACGACTCTCCTAGGGATTAAATAATTATTATGAATTAATATAGTTTGAATTTCACAGAGGTAACTAAACATTGGGGCTGAATTATCAAGCTCTAAAGACCGCTGCTCCATAACTTGTCCGCTGCCTCTGAGGCTACGGTCTTCAATCCGCCCGATCCTATACAATCGGGCTGATTGACACCCCCTGCTAACTGCCGATTGGCTGCGAATCTGCAGGGGGAGGCATTGCACAAGCAGTTAACTATTTAATAATTTTGTATCAATATCTGTAACCTTAAGAATCTTTCCCCATTTGCCCTTTCATTCTCAAAAAATATTCCCTTCATTCATTTGTAAAGTATTTTATAAATTTATGAGAGGGACCACTTTTTAGAATGCAAATAGCCTAACAAAGGGTGGTCTTGTCAAATAGTAGGGCATCTTCTCACTAATTGAGAAACATATCCTTTTTAATTGTACAAAAATAAAATTCAAGCCATGTAGGAACTCTAAATTTAAAGAAAATCTTTTAAAACATATATTTTTTTTGCGGGATCTAACATATCACCTATCATTCATTTTTTATTAGGATCCCATGTTTGAAATATATTGGTGTAAGAGCCCAGGGGAAAATGCATATTTATCATTATTGGAAACTTTAAAATTGCTACCCAATAATTTCACAGTCTATCTCCAGTCCCATAATATATCCTTAAATAAGGGGTGGAAACAAATATTTCTCCCCAGCTCTCTATTGGTGGAATGTACAATGTAATTTAAAGAATGAGGTGTTCATACATATTCCTCTAGGTCTCTATGTGAGTATTTAAAGACATAAACAGCCAAATTAGAGGTGATCTAAGTATTGCTGCATAATTGTATAGTTTTAAATTGTTAATGCAATTCCTCTCTTTATAGAGGGACGATAAAGTTTTCCAGCTTTATCCTAGAGCCTGTCATTTTAAGAGACTCTGGTTTCACATTTACTTTTTTATCTTGGTATTTTTTCATGAAAAGCATACCCATGTAGGTTCAGGACTACTAGTTCAATGCACTTCTGGGAGCTAGCTTGCTAGCCTTGGGCTGACTTTAATTGTGTGTGTAACCCCTTTTTAGTGGTTAAATATGTAGTTATATGCAAAGGATGCTGGAATAACTAAGTGCCATATTAGATGATTTTTTACACTTCTATTTCTCTTTAAAGGGACAGTTCTGGACAGTCTAGAATGTGTATTGTTTAAAATATAGATAAGCCCTTTATTACCCATTCATTAGTTTTGTATAACCAACACGGTTATATTAATATACTTTTAAAATCTGTGATTACCTTGTGTCTAAGCTTCTGCAGATTGCCCCCTTATTTTAATTCTTTTGACAGACTTGCATTTTAACCAATCAGTTATCTCTCTCATAAGTATCTCCATAGGCGTGAGCACAATGTTATCTCTATGTTTAACTGTGAAAAAATGTCAAATGCATTCAGATAAGAGGCAACCAAAGAACCAAGCAAATTTGATGATAAAAATAAATTGGAAAGTTGTTTAAAATTACATGCCTTGTCTGAATCATGAAAGTTTAATTTTGACTAGACTACCCCTTTATGAAGGACCAATTTGTGAGGGCAGTAACAAATTACAGTTGCCATAAGCAACCCTTTGGCATCTATTTATCAAGCCGTCAGTCAACCGCAAATACGCTGGTATTCCGCAGCGTATTTGTGGTGAGCCTGATTCGCCTTAGTTATCAAACCCTACAAACCGGCAAAAGTAGAATTTAGTAACGTAACATACGATCCGCCGGACACAGATCGATGCTTACGTCACTACAGATGTTCCGAACACAATCTGACTACTTTTGTAAGTTATCAAATTTCTACCAAGTACGCTCGCCACTATTCCGGCCCAGCGTACCTGGTTTTCAATCTGCCGACCTGGAGGCAGCGGATGCCATAGGAATCAATGGGAGTCGGAAAGCAGCGAAAGCTTATGTTCGCTGCTGCCCGATATCCAATTGATTCCTATGGGAATGTTTACACCTAACACCCTAACATGTACCCTGAGTCTAAACACCCCTAATCTGCACCCCCTACACCGCCGCCACCTACTTTATACTTATTAACACCTAATCTGCCGTTCCAACACTGCCGCCACCAAAATAAAAGTTATTCACCCCTATCCCGCCGCTCTTGGACCCCGCCGCAACTAAATAAACGTATTAACCCCTAAACCAACACTCCCAGAGCCCACCGCCACCTACATTATACTTATTAACTCCTAATCTGCCCCCCCTACACCGCCGCCACCTACATTATATTTATTAACCCCTAATCTGCCCCCCTACACCGCCGCCACCTACCTACATTTATTAACCCCTAATCTGCCGCCCCCAACGTTGCTGACACTATATTAAATTTATTAACCACTAAACCTAAGTCTAACCCAAACCCTAACACCCCCTAACTTAAATATAATTTAAATAAATCTAAATAAATATTACTATCATTAAATAAATTATTCCTATTTAAAACTAAATACTTACCTATAAAATAAACCCTAAGCTGGCTACAATATAACTAATAGTTACATTGTAGCTAGCTTAGGGTTTATTTTTATTTTACAGGCAAGTTTGTATTTATTTTAACTAGGTAGAATAGTTAGTAAATAGTTATTAGCTATTTAATAACTACCTAGTTAAAATAAAGACAAATTTACCTGTAAAATAAAACTAACCTAAGTTACAATTACACCTAACACTACACTATAATTAAATTAATTCCCTAAACTAAATACAATTAAATACAATTTAAAAAAATTATCCAAAGTACTAAAAAAAAACACTAAATTACAGAAAATAATAAAATAATTACAAGATTTTTAAACTAATTACACCTAATCTAATCCCCCTAACAAAATAAAAAAGCCCCTCCAAAATAAAAAACCCTACCCTACACTAAATTACAAATAGCCCTTAAAAGGGCCTTTTGCGGGGCATTGCCCCAAAGTAATCAGCTCTTGTACCTGAAAAAAAAATTACAACCCCCCCAACATTACAAACCCACCACCCACACAACCAACCCTACTCTAAAACCCACCCAATCCCCCCTTTAAAAAAAACTAACATTAACCCCTTGAAAATCACCCTACCTTGAGAAGTCTTCACCCAACCGGGCCGAAGTCCTCCATGAAGCCGGCATAAGTGGTCCTCCAGATGGGCAGAAGTCTTCATCCAGGTGGCATCTTCTATCTTCATCCATCCGGCGCGGAGCAGCTCCATCTTCAAGACATCCGACTTCTTTCGACGTCTTCTTGCTGAATGAATGTTCCTTTAAATGATGTCATCCAAGATGGCGTCCCTTGAATTCCGATAGAATTCTGATAGAATTCAATCAGCCAATAGGATTGAGATCGCATTCTATTGGCTGATGGGAACAGCCAATAGAATGCGAGCTCAATCCTATTGGCTGATTGGATCAGCCAATAGGATTGAAGTTCAATACTATTGGCTGATCCAATCAGCCAATATGATTGAGCTAGCATTCTATTGGCTGATTGGAACAGCCAATAGAATGCAAGCTCAATCCTATTGGCTGATTGGATAAGCCAATAGGATTGAACTTCAATCCCATTGGTTGATTGCATCAGCCAATAGAATTCTATCAGCCAATTGGAATTCAAGGGACGCCATCTTGGATGACATCATTTAAAGGAAAATTCATTCAGCAAGAAGACGTCGAAAGAAGAGGATGCTCCGCGTCAGATGTCTTGAAGATAGAGCCGCTTCGCGCTGGATGGATGAAGTTAGAAGATGTCGCCTGGATGAAGACTTCTGCCCATCTGGAGGACCACTTATGCCCATCTGGAGGACCACTTCTGCCGGCTTCGTGGAGGACTTCGGCCCAGTTGGGTGAAGACTTCTCAAGGTAGGGTGATCTTCAATGGCTTAGTGTTAGGTTTTTTTAAGGGGGAATTGGGTGTGTTTTACAGTAGGGTTGGTTGTGTGGGTGGTGGGTTTTAATGTTGGGGGGTTGTAATTTTTTTTACAGGTAAAAGAGCTCATTAATTTGGGGCAATGCCCCGCAAAAGGCCCTTTTAAGGGCTATTTGTAATTTAGTGTAGGGTAGGGCTTTTTTTATTTTGGGGGCCTTTTTTATTTTGTTAGGGGGATTAGATTAGGTGTAATTAGTTTAAAAATCTTGTAATTATTTTATTATTTTCTGTCATTTAGTGGGTTTTTTTGTTGTACTTTAGATATTTTTATTTAATTGTATTTAGTTTAGGGAATTAATTTAATTATAGTGTAGTGTTAGGTGTAATTGTAACGTAGGTTAGGTTTTATTTTACAGGTATATTTGTCTTTATTTTAACTAGGAAGTTAAAAACTATTTACTAACTATTGTACCAAGTTAAAATAAATACAAAGTTGCCTGTAAAATAAAAATAAACCCTAAGCTAGCTACAATGTAAATATTAGTTATATTGTAGCTAGCTTAGGGTTTATTTTTATAGATGAGTATTTAGTTTTAAATAGGAATAATTTATTTAATGCTAGGAATATTTATTTAGATTTATTTAAATTATATTTAGGTTAGGGTTAGACTTAGGTTTAGTGGTTAATAAATTTAATATAGTGGCAACGACATTGGGGGCGGCAGATTAGGGGTTAATAAATATAATGTAGGTGGCGGCGGTGTAGGTGGCAGAGGATTAGGGGTTAATAAGTATAATGTAGGTGGCGGTGGGCTTCGGGAGCGGCGGTTTAGGGGTTAATAATTGTATTTAGTTGCGGCGGGGTCCAGGAGCGGTGGTCTAGGGGTTAAACACTTTATTTAGTTGCGGCGGGGTCCGGGAGCGGCGGTTTAGGGGTTAATACATTTATTAGAGTTGCGGCAGGGTCCGGGAGTGGCGGTTTAGGGGTTATTACATTTATTAGAGTAGCGTCAGGGTCTGTGAGTGGCGGTATAGGGGGTAAACAGTATAGTATAGTGTGGGTGTTTAGTGACAGCGTACCAAGAAAGCTGTAAAAAAGCAGAAGAGCAGCGAGATCAATGACTGTTAGTTAACAACAGTCCGCTGCTTATCGCCCCGTACTTGGTGCGTGTTTTTTTGACAGCTTTTTTGATAATTTTGGAGAACGTATTCAGGTCCGCAGCAGCGATGTTAGGCGATCTTAGGCAAGCGTATTGGTGCCGTCGAATGCAAGTAAGTTGACGACTTGATAAATAGATGCCTTTGTCTCTCTTCATTGCAATCACATTTCCAATATAATTATTTTGTCTCTATTTTACTAAGGAGTCACATTTATTGTTTATTAGTCAGTTATGTATCTTGTGTAAACACTCTCTATATGACACATTGATTTGCTTTTTTATCTTTGGCAGTCTTGCTCCGTGTTTCAAAGATTTTGTACTCACTTGGTTTTTGTTTTTGAATCTTTACTCTACTTGAAATTCAAAACCTCACCGCTCAGGTCAGATATTCTAATAAGTCTTGACAGTACATTGAGGCCCTTAAACTTTTTTTAGAAACACAAGTTTTATCTTAAGAAATGTTTATGTTGCTATGTAGTGTTCTTTATGTGAAACAAAGACTCCTACAATACAAGGTCTAAATAAAATCCCAAAGATTTAGCATGATTTCCCTCCATGCCGGTAAGGTTTTCACATTTTCAAAATGTATTTATAAATAAATATTCCTATATATATCTGTATATATCTATAACTATACATAATCATCTACTATATATATATATATATATATATATATATATATATATATATATATATATATATATATATATATATATATATATATATATATATATTTGTTTAAAAAAAAACGTCAGATATATATAGAAATATTTATTTATGAATGAATAGATCAGATTCCATTACGTAAGAAAACATTGGAAAATGAAATATTCATATTTTCATGTCGGGTTAGTGCTATTGAGAATATGTGATGATGTTTGCACAAGGTAGTGGGGTGTTAGGTTTTTTTTTCAACTTTTTTCTCCATTGCCTTCTATTAGGTAATGCGTGAACGCTATCATGATTTTCGAATTTCTACTTTTTGTGCGAGTCGGGTTACAGCTGGAGAAACTTCTAATACCAGCGCAACCCGACTGGAGCAAAAATGAAAATCCTTTCTGAATTTTTGATATAGCGAAAACGCAAAATACTGATTTTATTGTAATCCCTCAGTGTTTACAAACGGAAAAGGTGAAGTTACTATTTATTAGCTCGTCCATTGGGAATGTTTCTGACACATGTGCTGTGCTAGTAAGGGTATTTCAGGTGAGCAGTCCAGCAAATTCCTTTTACTCTCAGAATTAAGTAACTTGCTGGTGAATTAATATAGTAATTTAGTCTATCAAACCATGTCTCCTGGTAGCTACATAGTTCCTTAGAACCAATCAGGGCAGCTGTGAATGTTCCTTGAGGATCCTTATCCAATAAATCTACTCTTTTCCACCTGAAGTTAAAGGGACATTAAACCCAAAAAAATTATTTCATGATTCAGATAGAACATACAATTTTAAACAACTTTCTAATGTACTTATATTATCTAATTTGCTTCATTCTCTTGGTATTCTTTCCTGAAAAGCATATCTAGATAGGCTCAGTAGCTGCTGATTGGTGGCAGCACATAGATGACTCGTGTTATTGGCTCACCCATGTGCATTGCTATTTCTTCAACAAAGAATATCTAAAGTTAGAAGCAAATTAGATAAAAGAAGTAAATTGGAATGTTGTTTAACCCCTTAAAGACCACAGCACTTTTCAATTTTTTTACCGTTTGGGACCAAGGCTATTTTTACATTTCTGCAGTGTTTGTGTTTAGCTGTAATTTTCCCTCTTACTCATTTACTGTACCCACACATATTATATAACGTTTTTCTCGCCATTAAATGGAATTTCTAAAGATACCATTATTTTCATCATATCTTATAATTAACTATAAAAAATTTTATAAAATATGATGAAAAAATGAAAAAAACACACTTTATCTAATTTTGAACCCCAAAATCTGTTACACATCTACAACCAAAAATTTTGTCCCAATGTTCACATGTTCTTTGCTTTTTTGCAAGTTATAGGGCAATAAATACAAGTAGCACTTTGCTATTTCGAAATTTCTTTTACATAATTAACGATAGTTATATTGGAACAATGAAATCTGTCAGGAATCCCTAAATAACCGTTCACATGTATATATTTTTTTTAAGTAGACAACCCAAAGTATTGATCTAGGCCCATTTTAGTATATTTCACGCCACCATATCACCACTAAATGCGATCAAATAAAAATAATCCTTCACTTTTTTTACAAACTTTTTCACAAACTTTACGTTTTTCACTGAAATTATTTACAAACAGCATGTGCAATTATTTATTTATTTATTTATAAAATATTTTACCAGGAAGGAAACATTGAGATTTCTCTCGTTTTCAAGTATGTCCTGGGTCCACAAAACATTGCATTGATACAATAGGGTACAATAAAATACAAAAACAATAATAATGAACAATACAGGGAGTGCAGAATTATTAGGCAAATGAGTATTTTGACCACATCATCCTCTTTATGCATGTTGTCTTACTCCAAGCTGTATAGGCTCGAAAGCCTACTACCAATTAAGCATATTAGGTGATGTGCATCTCTGTAATGAGAAGGGGTGTGGTCTAATGACATCAACACCCTATATCAGGTGTGCATAATTATTAGGCAACTTCCTTTCCTTTGGCAAAATGGGTCAAAAGAAGGACTTGACAGGCTCAGAAAAGTCAAAAATAGTGAGATATCTTGCAGAGGGATGCAGCACTCTTAAAATTGCAAAGCTTCTGAAGCGTGATCATCGAACAATCAAGCGTTTCATTCAAAATAGTCAACAGGGTCGCAAGAAGCGTGTGGAAAAACCAAGGCGCAAAATAACTGCCCATGAACTGAGAAAAGTCAAGCGTGCAGCTGCCAAGATGCCACTTGCCACCAGTTTGGCCATATTTCAGAGCTGCAACATCACTGGAGTGCCCAAAAGCACAAGGTGTGCAATACTCAGAGACATGGCCAAGGTAAGAAAGGCTGAAAGACGACAACCACTGAACAAGACACACAAGCTGAAACGTCAAGACTGGGCCAAGAAATATCTCAAGACTGATTTTTCTAAGGTTTTATGGACTGATGAAATGAGAGTGAGTCTTGATGGGCCAGATGGATGGGCCCGTGGCTGGATTGGTAAAGGGCAGAGAGCTCCAGTCCGACTCAGACGCCAGCAAGGTGGAGGTGGAGTACTGGTTTGGGCTGGTATCATCAAAGATGAGCTTGTGGGGCCTTTTCAGGTTGAGGATGGAGTCAAGCTCAACTCCCAGTCCTACTGCCAGTTTCTAGAAGACACCTTCTTCAAGCAGTGGTACAGGAAGAAGTCTGCATCCTTCAAGAAAAACATGATTTTCGTGCAGGACAATGCTCCATCACACGCGTCCAAGTACTCCACAGCGTGGTTGACAAGAAAGGGTATAAAAGAAGAAAATCTAATGACATGGCCTCCTTGTTCACCTGATCTGAACCCCATTGAGAACCTGTGGTCCATCATCAAATGTGAGATTTACAAGGAGGGAAAACAGTACACCTCTCTGAACAGTGTCTGGGAGGCTGTGGTTGCTGCTGCACGCAATGTTGATGGTGAACAGATCAAAACACCGACAGAATCCATGGATGGCAGGCTTTTGAGTGTCCTTGCAAAGAAAGGTGGCTATATTGGTCACTGATTTGTTTTTGTTTTGTTTTTGAATGTCAGAAATGTATATTTGTGAATATTGAAATGTTATATTGGTTTCACTGGTAAAAATAAATAATTGAAATGGGTATATATTCGTTTTTTGTTAAGTTGCCTAATAATTATGCACAGTATTAGTCACCTGCACACACAGATATCCCCCTAAAATAGCTAAAACTAAAAACAAACTAAAAACTACTTCCAAAAATATTCAGCTTTGATATTATTGAGTTTTTTGGGTTCATTGAGAACATGGTTGTTGTTCAATAATAAAATTAATCCTCAAAAATACAACTTGCCTAATAATTCTGCACTCCCTGTATATGCAAAAAGTTAACATAGAACAGGTAGGAAATATTTAATCAACCATGACAGGTGCATTCTGTTTTGAGATATGTAGAGAGCGATCTCTTAAAGGATATTAGGCTTGGGGAAGGTTTGAAAGTGTGCGGGAGGTCATTCTATAATTGTGGCGCTCTGTAGGAAAAGGAGGATCGAGCTGCTTTCTTTTTGTATTGAGGCAAGCTAAATAATGTGCTGGTATTGGATCAGAGGTTATAGGAGGTGGGAATAGCCGGGGAGAGCATACTGCTCAGGTAGGGTGGGAGCTTCCCAGAAAGGCTCTTAAACACAAGGCAGGAAATACGGAGGGTGCGTCTGGATTCCAGTGACAGCCAGTTTAGTTCTTTTAGCATGTCACAAAGGTGGGCCCTGTAGTTACATTGTAGCTCAAAGCGGCAGAATGAGTTATACAATGTATTAAGTTTATTAAGGTGAGTTTGTGCTGCAGGTGCATATACTACGTCCCCGTAATCCATGATAGGCATCAGCATTTGCTGTACAATTTTTTCCTTTACTGTAGGGCTGAGGCAGGATTTGTTTCTGTAGAGGGCACCTAGTTTTGGATAAAGTTTAGATGCAAGGTTTTCTATGTGGAGGCCAAAAGATAGATTGGGGTCTAACAACATACCCAAGTATTTGAAAGAGTGGATTGCGTTCAGTGTGCAATTGGATTTTGTTTTGATGCTTAGATGGTAATTTTGTAATTTTTGTAATTTAGGTCCCATTCCAAAGATCATTGTGACAGTTTTGTCAGTGTTTAGGAAGAGTTGTTTTTTTTGAGATCCACTTTTCTACCTCTGTGAACTGGTCTTGGAGCACTGCTTCAAGCTGCGGCAGATTGGAATTGTTTGCATAGATTACCGTGTCATCAGCGTACATGTGTACAGTTGAGGATTTGCAGACATTAGGCAAATCATTTATAAATAATGTGAATAGTAGGGGGCCGAGAATGGAACCTTGGGGATCACCACACGTGACTGGGAGAGGGAGGGAGTCGCTGTCAGAAATGGAGACATATTGTGATCAATACGATACATAGGATCGAAACCAGGTTAATGGATGATTAGCAATACCAGAGTTTTTTAGTTTGAGCAGTAGTATGTCGTGGTCTACTGTGTCAAAGACCTTTGCAAAATCAAGGAAAATAGCTCCAGTTAGGTCTCCTTGTTCCATGCCAGTTTGGATGTTGTTGCTAACACAGTTGTAGTAGAGTGATTCGGGCGAAAACCTGATTGATCAGGGGTCAGATAGTTAGATTGTTGGTAATACTCACATAGTTGCGTATTGACGCATTTTTCTAAGATTTTTGACAATACTGGGAGCAATGATATAGGGCGATAGTTAGAAACCAAGGTTAACTCCCCACTTTTATGGATAGGCACTACTCTTGCAGTTTTCCAAAGTTTGGGTATGTCCAGACACCAAGGATTCATTAATTAGGGTTGTGACAGGTTTAGCAATTGCTGGCGCACTGAGCTTCAACAGCATTGCTGGGATTTGATCAGGTCCAGACTGGTTTTTCAATTTTAGATTATTAAGGTGTTTCTTAATGACATTGATTGGTACAGGTCTAAAATTGAACTTATCTATATTGGGTCTTTGCTGATTTAGTGGGGCCTGATCCACATTTGTAGTTTCAGGTTGCGTGTCATTTATTAGTTTGTCAATCAGGGTGGTGGAGCATCTGACAAAATAACTATTAAAGGCATTTGCTACTTCTAAGGGGAGTTGCAGGGTTTGGTTGTCCACATTGACAGTGGAGGGTTGGGAGTGGATTGGTGGATTTTGTAAGTTATTTACAAGTTTCCAAAGCTTTCTAGGATTTGATATGTTATTGTTCAGACTTTCACATAAATATTGGGCCTTGGCCAATTTTGTTTGTTTAGTGCATATATTTCGCCATTTTCTATATACACAGTGATTGTTAAACTATCTTCCAGGCTACCTGTTTGCATAGCAGTGGGACAGCTGAAATGAAGGTCTTTGTATTTTCTTTCAAGACTGGGGCAGATATACTTTAAAAATCAGGCTGTTTGCATAGCAGTGGGACAGCTGAAATGAAGGTCTGTGTATTTTCTTTCAAGACTGGGGCAGATATACTTTAAAATCAGGCTTTTTGCATAGCAGTGGGACAGCTTAAATGAATTATGGCACAAATGGTTGTAAATGCTTCTCTGGGATCCCCTTTGTTCAGAAATAGCAGACATATATGGCTTTGGTGCTGATTTTTGGTAATTAGAAAGCCGCTAAATGCAGCTGCGCACCACACGTGTATTATGTCCAGCAGTGAAGGGGTTAATTAGGGAACTTGTAGGGTTAATTTTAGCTTTAGTGTAGAGATCAGCCTCCCACCTGACACATCCCACCCCCTGATCCCTACCAAACAGCTCTCTTCCCTCCAATTGTCCCCGCCATCTTAAGTACTGGCAGAAAGTTTGCCAGTACTAAAATTAAAGACTTTATTTTTTATTTAAAACAAAAAAAAGATATATTCTGCTGTGTAGGATCCTCCTTAGCCCCCAACCTCCCTGATCCCCCCAAACAGCTCTCTAACCCTCCCCCCTCTACCTTATTGTCCTCCATCTTGCGTACCCATTTTGCCATAGAATTAGTTTTTTTTTTATATATTTTAGCAAGAAAATAATTTTTTTCTGTAGTGTAGCTGCCCCCTCTCAATGACCTAAGATCGCTTATATTCAATTTTCCCCCTCCTCTCTCCCTCCTTCTTTTCAAGGTGTAGGGTTTCCAGTGACTTCCCACCCGCTCCTGCCCCCATGCACTTGCCTGCTTGCGGACCCGTGCGCCTGTCACCCCCAAACGTGATCCCACCCCCTCTGCCATATACCTACCAACGATGGCCGCCCACCTGCCTCCCTGCTGCTGCCCCCACCCACCAACGAATGGCATCATCGCTGGACGATGCAGAGAGGGCCAAAGAGTGTCTCTCTCTGCATCGAATGCTTACAAATGTTATAGCAGGATGCCTCAATATCGAGGCATCACTGCAATAACATGAAAGCATCTGGAAGCGATCAGGATCGCTTCCACCGCTTGAATCCACTGACGGTACGTCGTTGGTCATTAAAGGGACAGTCTAGGCCAAAATAAACTTTCATGATTCAGATAGAGCATGTAATTTTAAACAATTTTCCAATTTACTTTTATCACCAATTTTGCTTTGTTTTCTTGGTATTCTTAGTTGAAGCTTAACCTAGGAGGTTCATATGCTAATTTCTTAGACCTTGAAGCCCACCTCTTTCAGATTGCATTTTAACAGTTTTTCACCACTAGAGGGTGTTAGTTCACATATTTCATATAGATAACACTGTGCTCGTGCACGTGAAGTAATCTGGGAGCAGGCACTGATTGGCTAGACTGCAAGTCTGTCAAAAGAACTGAAAAAGGGGCAGTTTGCAGAGGCTTAGATACAAGATAATCACAGAGGTTAAAAGTATATTATTATAACTGTGTTGGTTATGCAAAACTGGGAAATGGGTAATAAAGGGATTATCTATCTTTTAAAACAATAAAAATTCTGGTGTAGACTGTCCCTTTAAGGACCGTTTTTTGTACGACGTACCCTGTACGTCGTTGGTCATTAAGGGGTTAAAATTGAATTCTCTGTCTGAATCATGAAAGAAATGTTTTGGGTTTAATGTCCCTTTAAATTAAATTAAGGTCATGAAACAAAGGTAGCAAAATACAACTGTATCATTAGCTCTTGTATTTATTTTCAAACATGTAAAGGACACAAATCACCATGATGTTATTAGCATATTCTATGCATTACTAATTATGTACTTCTTCAAACTGATAGAGCAGAGAAAGTTGCTTAAAATTGCATGCCCTATCTGAATCATGAAAGAAAACATTTTGGTTTCATATCCCTTTAGTGAAAACCAGACTCACTCTTCAGAGAAGAGGAAAGTATAGAAGAGGGCGCTATGTAAGGTACATGTGATAATAATGTAAAAATAGTATATATAAAAAATATATATATATATCCTATAGAATACAAATGTGTATGTATTTGCACAAATAATGTGATACCCAAGGGTATAAATCATCAATTCAAAAAAAGAATTAAAAATGAAAATTGAAATTACAAATAAAATAAATGAAAATAAAAATCTAATATGAATAGTCTCTGAGTAATATATCCCAGATTCTAGAGTCCACAAGTCGTCTCTTCTTCCAACGGATTGGGATTGTTGATGTGGGTTCTATGAATGAAACAAAGAAGAGCGCCTCATGGTGCAGAGAAATGATAACAGGTGGTAAAGGTTCTTAAGTTCTAGTGAAAGGGTACTCACAAATGAAAAACACTGTATGAAAGTGCTAATCTGGCAAGCTGGGCTCTAACTGGCTGTTTTACAGGACCCTCAATAGGAGGTTGGTCTCATGTTAAAAAAACACAGAAATAACCGCCCAATGGTGCATATCAATGGTGTTACCAAAACAGTATGTGAAAAACAAGTAAAGTACTCCCATTTGGGTAAGCACTAATAGGAAGTGCAAATCTAGCAGGCTGGATGTTTGTAGTCACCAGCTGACTGATCGCCTATGGTCTCACAGGGGAAAGGAAGGTTGTATTCCAAAAGTCCCAGATTGCAGAGAGAAAATATGAGTAGTACAAGGCAGATTCTACTAAATGATTTTAATATTAAAATATAAAGTAAAACAATAAAATGTGCAACGCCCTTCTCAGCTATGTGTAGCTGTTTATTCAGGCTGAGTTTGTGAGTACCTGTTCACTATAACTTAAGAACCTTTACCACGGGGGGCGGAGCTAACTTTGGAACTGAACAGTCGCATATCATGATAGCTGCGGCTAAATTATATGGAAAATAAGCTTTATGGCCGTTCAATTTCCTAAACTCTACTAATATTGCTGACTTAGAAGCTCTGGGGATTCAGGTTCTCCAAGTGGATGTGCAGAGTGTCTCCCAAATAGAAGGATTCTCTTTTTCTTACGCTAGGCCTACCGCTTAGCTTCTCTGGGAGAGACCATTTTAATTTCCACGGCGCAGGATTGGATTAACTGATTGCAACAACCATGTCTGAAAAAGGTTCGAATTTACTGTATATAGACTGACAATCAATACGCTGCCCCTGTTACGACACATGGATTGCTCAGAGCAGGATTGATAAAGGGACAGTCCTTACGTTCAAGCCAGACAGCATGGCGGCAGCCACAACATGGGAACAAGCTATTTTTCAGCTAACTGCGCAACAATTCAGCCAGCTAGAAAACGATCTCAGGTCACTTCTACATCTACCCTTGGAGCCTTCCATAGTAGCACATAAGCTGGGTACAGAACAGACTCTGGCACCGCATCTTGAACTCCATCCCACAGATGAGCTACCAGAGGAAGATGGTTACTTAGCCCAACAAGGAAGCACTTCTCCCTCAACCACAACGCAATGCCCTGATATTGGATCGGAGGACCGTAGCGGTTATGTCTCTGAACATATATGTGAAAGGAAGGAACAATGGTCGGACTTGGCCAATATTCTACCACCTTCAACTCCAGCCTTCTCCGGCTATACTATGGTATCGCCTCATCTAAGCAGACCCACAAGGAATGGACAGTCTATATCTGGTGGTGACCCATACTCAAACAAAAAGCTAGCCCAGGGGACAGTGGTACAATTACTTTGTTTTGCACTGCATCATTTCAGAGAAAAGCTGTTGCTACTGGGCTCCTTACAAACCCGAAATAGATATGGTATAGGCTAATATGTAATGCTGTGCATCTCCTTTTCTTTGTTATATGTTGTTGAGTTTATAAGTATTTTTAGTGAATGACATCATTCAACAAATTCTGTTTACCTTTATATAAGTTTATTATGATAAATATTGGTTACAAGTGCTTACTCTAATGGTAATCTCTTCAGCCCAGCATAAAATATGCATACAACCAGAATAGGCTAGAATTCCCCTGCCAAAATTGAAAGATCTCAGGAGTTTTGTAGTAAGACTGGCTATCTGAAATATAACATGAGACTCTTTTTGTCCATCCCAGGATTTAATAGTTGATTTATGTATTGTATTAGGCGTTCATGTGTTCATTCTACCTTAAAATAAGACCTTTTAGCTAGAGTATGGAGTACACCTGAGATATAGTCAGTTTAAGGTCACAACTGGAGCAGCCTTGTTATTTCCATTCCATATATTTCAACCCTGCTCTAGGAACCTAAGACCTGCTAGCGGGAGGCTTGATTATTCTGAAGAATTGCATCTTTTTAATACTGTTATTAGCTCATTTTGGAAAATTCTATATAGCACAATCGGCATTAAAAATATTATTCAAGTAACTCAGGGAGGTTAAGTGGATAACTACTTGGAATCACACACCTATACATATATATGTTTTACCTGTTGTTTGGACATAGGGCCCGTGTCTGGATAGCAGAGCATAAAAATTACAAACTTGTGGAACAACCATACTGCCTATTTTCATTATAATGCCTAATTAATAGCTATACTTTACATTTTGGTGTTATTTTTATTTCTAGGTAGGCAAGTATGCCTTACAGTAAAAGATGTCATTCCCTACTAGCCTAGACTAAGAGGTAGATCATTTCACATTGCAATCAACAATTAGTTGACATACAACATTCTTTTGGTCCACTTTACTAAGCTGGTCTCTCAAATATAAGGATCCAATTATGTTAAATGGGGGACTCTTTCTTATTTACATGGCTTATTACTACATGTTTAAATTCCTCAGGTTAATATTTTATGGGACAAAAGCAATTTCACGTGCCTTCTATTATGTTTTACTGCTCCTCAAATTCAAAGAAAAAACAAATAATCTGAGGTTTATCTCTAATATACTATACAAAATTGTGACGCAATCGATATATTTATGTATTGTGGCATAGTGAATGGTCTGCATTTTTAGGATCTTTCTTTTTGCACCAACACATCAGTTGTCGTACTGTTTGTATGTTATTATTTTATGTGCGACATAATTGGCAACAAGTTTTACAGGATGCGGTGGCTATTACTATGCGGTGACATATAGTTTCCTCTACCTACTACTGGTGCGGGCTGGTCCTGCTAGGTTACTACCCTGATTGTGCTACGTAAACCATGTTAGTTTTGTAAGATAAAGAAATAGGCTATATTATGCCAGATATACCATTAGCCTACTAGGTAACCAGTTTACTTTTAATTTTCCCCTGTTACCCAATATGTTCATGAGATTATATATATGACTATACTGCCCTGTGACACTGCAGCCTGTGTACTTAATATTTGCTGCCTATCACATATATTTAACTACCTCCTCTCCAACCCATAATGAGCCTTTTAGTTCCTAAGCTACATATCCTACTTATCATATCCAACTACCCCCTCCTCCCCCCCCACCCCCCCCCCCCATAATAAACCTCCTATTCTAGGAGGGTTAACTGCGCGGCTTATCTTTTCTATGCCGCACCCTAACTATAGTTTCTTTTTCCTAATAACCCTTGCAGTCCAATATAAAGTTGACCTTGTTTTTCATACCTAGCGTAACAGGATTGCTTGTGTATCTAGCGCAATATATTTACATATTCTACCATATAATTTACACCGCAAAATGATATTCTCATTCTTGCTATCATTTTAACTACTTATTATCAACCTACTCTAAGCCTACAGATCCTACCATGACCACTCAAATGGATAATTTTAGTCTGTGAAAAGAAAAAGAGGTTCCAGTTTTTTTTTTGTTTTTTTTTTCTATAGGATTATTTATATGGAGAATTTTATCTTTCTATCTTTGCAAAAGTTGTCAACTTGAAATGTACCATTTATGTTTGTTGCAAGGATATGATGTCTCATATACGTTGTATTGTTTTCGCACAACCTCAATAAAAATAAAAAATAATAAAAAAAAAGAACCTTTACCACCTGTTACCATTTTTTGTTTCATTCATAGAACCTTCATATCCCTTTAACTAATTGAAATGGCCACACTACTAATTAACTGAAATGCAATAGAAATAGCAGCCAAAAACTCAAGGTCTTTACACACCAATCTCTATTACATTGGATGGTAGTCACAGAGAGTAATGTGCCTTAAAAGGACATTAAAAACCTTTTGCTCTGTGTAAAACTTTTCTTGTCTCACATTCCCTTAAAAGGTCAAAAAGCTAATTATGTAGCATACAAATGCTGCAAATGTAAATGAAGGTTTAGGAAATTTGCAGCATTTTGAAAACCTAGGTTACAAACTTTCCTTTTTGACCTCTCTAGATAATGGGAGGCAAAGCACGTTATACACAAAAGCAAGATGTATTTATTGCCCCTTTAACATTAATGTATTGATATTCAGATTAAAGAGTGTTTAGAGATCGGTGGTCTTATATTTTGCCACTGGGCCCAGAGCATTCCAATTATGCTGAATATTCCTCATATGAAAATGTGTTAAATAATTAGCATTGAGAATAAAAACACCTCAATTTATATTTGGCACCCATCATTACATTTATGGAGTTGTCACTTGTCAGGTATTTCAGACATATAAAAATAATTTAGAGGTCTCACACAAATCGAAGTGAATAGCAAAAAAGTTATCTAGCAGAATACCAAATGTTTGGTTGTAATGCAGGGGAGACAGCCCTATGCACATTAGACCTTTTTTTTGCATTGTACCAACATCAATGAGAATTTGTTTCTTATTGTACTTTATTGTAATGGCTGCTGATGAATAGTCAGAATGCTAGTGTAGAGCATATTTGTGCTTGAAATGTCTTAAGGGTTATACTGCCTGACTGAGACGTGAATCTGGTACTGTGTGTGAGTGTGCAACATTGTTGCCAATGTTGGGGTGGAGACTCCTTACCATATATAAAAGCATGGATTGCAAGATCACTCCCTCTTTTGTTCCTGACTGTTCAAGAGAAGTTTTTTCGAGAGTAGTTGGCATGATGGATCATCCCAGATGTCAATCAGTACCCATGAAGCGGTTGAGGGAGTCTTCACCGGTGACACGTCGAGTATCTGTTAGAGGGAGAGAGTTTAGGTCTGGCACTGAGGAGGAGGGCCTCCCTCCTTCTCAGCAGGATGCAATTTCCCCCTCAGGCCTATTTTCTACCCCTATCTTTCCCTTAACCCAGGACAGGTATCTGATTGATTCGGAGGTGGTGGGCGGCTTAGAGGAAGAGGATGGGGAGTATGTTGCCCTGGATGGTTCTGTCGGCCTGCCAGGGGCCTTGTGTAGTGGGGACAATGATAGGGGGCTTTAGCAGGCTGGAGGATCTAATCATGGGTCCGGAGGGCACTTTAGGGACATCCCTGGTGATACGGAGCTTGAGGTGGTGGTTGGTGGCTCTTTAGGCCTCAATCTAGGTCATTCCCCCCTCTCAATCCTCCCGCAGGTAATCCGTGTCCTTTAGGCATCGGATCAGCGGTCAGTTGTCCCTCCCCTAGTTCTGGGCCTTCTCCGAGAGCTGCAGATGGTATTCTGGACCTGGGGACTTTGGGCAACATGGAAGTAATGGGCAAGGGTGATCGGGTACACTTGCATCCGGACATGAGCCTCTGGAGAGAGGGCAACAGGCCATTATGGGGGAAATATTCCAGCTAGCTTCTATGCTAGCTCAGGGCTCAGGGGTTTTGCCCAAAAAAAGTGGGCAGTTTACACAGGCTGCACCTAGTTGCGGTTCAAGGGGAATTCCCAAGCCTAATGTGTGTTCCAGCCATGGATTGGCGCCATATGCACAGGGGAGTGCGGATGTTGGGCAGTTGGCCAGGGGTCCCTGTGCGAGTGTGGCTGTTAGTGCAGCTGGACAATTTAAGGATCCTGGGCCCAGGTCGGGGGAAGGACGCCAGGCAGGGAATCCTAGCCAGGGTTTGGCACCCATCATGTGGTCTTTGATACTCCCGGCTCTTCTTTTTCATTACAGGAAGGTGTCAACTTGGGCAGTGGTTTGGCTGTGAGGCATGAGGAGGTTCCCGGGACTATCAGGGCTTTCAGGACCTGGAGTTCATTCTGAGAGAGAGGAGAGGCCGGCACCTACACTTTCAGCTTATAGAGCAAGTGAGACATTTGTTCAGTTGGGGCAGGGGGTGGGTGAGGGGAGGTCATCCAGTGCCTCTGGCTCAGAGACTGACTACTTATTGGGGCCAGTGTCAAAACCTCAGAATCGGGTATTAAAGTACTTACATAGATTGGTGGCAGGGCAGGAGAGGCATGAGTTGAGGTTGGTATCTGGGACAGCTGGGGCTCTTTTAGTGAGTACTATTCAAGCAGAGAGTGGGAGTGTTGCTACTGTAGGACCAGGGGCTGTTAGTACTGCCATAGCGGAAAGGAAGGTAGCATTGCAGGGGATGCATATCCCTGCAGTGTCCACTCTCTGCATTCACTCCTTAAGGCTAAGGTTGTGAAGAAGATTAGGGAAGGGAAGTATGTTAACATCTTTGAATTATCTCTTGAGGCCCATAAGGCGAAAGAGCACAGCGAGGATGGTACTGGTCCAAAAAAGGTCAAGTAACCTGAAACCATGGATGAGTGGCGGAGTACTGGCATCTTGCCTTATTGAAGCAAAACCAGAGCTGCACTTAGATGTACTGAAATATATGGAAACTATTGAGTTTATCCATAAAACATGTAAAGAAAAGGTATGGAGGTCATATGATGCAGATTATAGGAGGAAGATGGTGGGGAACCCGTTGCTGACCTACGTCACAATGGATGTTCATCTATGGCAACGTTTAGGTGCAGAGCGTTCACCTTCCCACCTCCAGGGGGAGGGCAGGTTTTAGCAGACAACCAAGGGGGTGAAGAGAAAAGGCCGGTAGTGCTGTAAGTGTAATGACAGGAAGTGCGATAGGGGGGCAAACTGCTCCTTTCATCACTCCTACTTATACTGTGGGGCAGCCCATCCAGGGTCAGAATGCTCGAGGAAAAAGGAAGGTATGGGCAGAGGTGCAGGTAGAGGAGCAACTGGTTCAAAGGGCTCCAATGCTGCTGAAGTTGAACTCTCTTGAGCCGTAATTCAGGGCCTACACGAACAGGAGCTTGGGAAATTCCTGTTGATTCAGCACTTATTATACCCAAAGTTTAAAATGGTGAATGATGCAATCAACCCGAAAGTTAGGTCCGTCAATTACCAGTCGTTTGATCAGGCAATGGCTTTGGTACTGCAGGCAGGTATGGGGGCTCTCTTGGCTAAGCTGGACATTGAGTCGGCTTTATGTTTGTTGCCAATTAATCCACATCCTTTTGGCTGATGGGGTGTTGGTTTGAGAGTGCCTACTTTGTAGATTGTTGTCTACCAATGGGCTGCTCCATTTCCTGTAATTTCTTTCAAGCATTCAGTACATTTTTGCACTGGGTGGTTTCATCGGCGGTCGGGGGGGCCTGATAGCACATTATTTAGATGACTTTTTGCTGGTAGGTAGGGCAGGGTCATTGGAATGTGCAAGGCTCATGTCTGTGATGAGGAACTTACTCTCTCACTTCGGGGTTCCTTTGGCACTGTGGGACTGTGTACTTGCCTAACTGTTTTGGGTATCGTAATTGATACAAGGGAATGGCAATGTTGGTTATCAGCGGACAAGGAGGCGTGTATGCTTACCACAGTTGCAGCGGCCGTGGTGGCAGAGTGGCTCCCATTAAGAGAACTTCAGTTATTATTGGGTCTGTTGAATTTCGCTTGTAAGTTTATTCCTATGGGGAGGGTGTTCAACAGGAGGTTAGAGGGCCCATTGAAGGGCGATGGCAGGGAGCACAGGCAGTGTAGGATTTCTGAAGAAATGAGGGAAGATTTGAAAGTCTGGAAGTTGTTCTTAGAGGTCTGAATATTGTTATGGAGGCACAGTAGGATGTCTAGTCAAGCTTTGCATTTGTTCATGGATGCTTGTTGTAAATATTAAGTTGTTTATATATGTTAGGTCCTCAGATGCCGCCACCTAGAGTTAAGCTTTAAGCTTCGAGAAAAGTTTAGTATTTTTTGTGCCTGGTTGTTTAAATAAATGCAACCTTGCTCCACTGTCTTTTACCTCCAACAGTTGTCCGTGTGTTTATTGGGGTACAGTGGGAGTGAAGTTATGGCAATTTAATCCTTATGATAGTGTAGAGCATATTTGTACTTGAAACGTCTTAAGGGTTATGCTGCCTGACTGAGATGTGAATCTGTTACTGTGTGTGTGTGTGTGCAACATTGTTGCCAATGTTGGGGTGAAGATTCCTTACCATTTATAAATGCATGGATTGCTGGATCACTCCATCTTTTGTTCCTGACTGTTCAAGAGAAGTTTTTTCCCCACCCAATCCCTCCCTCTCATTTGATATGGGTAACCTTACTTTTGTTTACAGGTGGGGGCAGCACTGAGGAGGCAGCAACCATTAGGGTGGCTTTAGGACTTTGGCTGGAGTATGTCTACTCAGGCTAGTTGATTGTAAGACCAAAGAAGTAAAGTTTACTTCCCTTCATTGATGTTTGTTGATGCATTTTACATCATGAGGGCCCTTATGGTTTGAAGCTTGGTATAAGGTTAGACTGTCGCTAACTGTCATGGCGGGGTCCCAGCCTAATAATTTTTCTGGCTTCCGTAAGGGTGTAGTCAAGCTAATCGGAGGGGCATGATGTTGTAAGTCACAGCTTGTAATCCGTACTGTCCTAGAAATCCCTGTCGGAAGATGCCAATTCCTGATGGTCAATGCTTGGCAGGAGCATCGCAAAACTCGACTTGTGGCCGTTGACCTCAATACACTTGTTGTAAATATTAAGTTATTTATATATGTTAGGTCCTCAGATACCGCCACCTAGAGTTAAGCTTTAAGATGGGAGAAACGTTTAGTATTTTTTGTGGCTGGTTATTTAAATAAATGCGACCTTGCTCCATGGTCTTTTACCTCCAACAGTTGTCCGTGTGTTTATTATGGCAATTTAACCCTTAAGGAGGCACTTTAGACTTAAAATAATTCCTATTATTTACAGGGTCCAGTCAAATCTAAGCTACCTGAAAGAAAGTGAACTTCAAGGATGCTGCAATGAAAACAAATATTATTTATGTACATAGATATACATTATATATATAGATAGATAGATCAACTTTTCAAAATAAAGGGAGGCAAAAAGTGAGATTAAAATCCACCACTATGCAGAGAGAATAATGTATTATGTAGCCTACTAACAAACCTAAACAAGTCAGACTTGTTTTTTCCACTTAAAACCTCCTAGACAAGTTGATCCAATGTGGCAAAGGTTTCTGGGTAAGATATACAAATGAGGTTCACATGCCTCCCCTTTTTTGCTTCAATCTGCTTGTAGGCAGGTTCCCTTTAGCCATAGCATTGCGGTGTACACAGCATTTAAGATAAGCTAGAGTTAGTACAGTGATTTAGAACGATCAGAACCACCACGTTAGTCCTAAAGTGCAAAACATGAAGCGTGTTACACATATTTTACATTCCTATGTTCTTAATATAGAAAATAATGTAATTTCTATTATTAAATATACGTCTGAAAATGTACTGTAAATAGATATCTATATCTATACACCTATAGGAATACATATACAGGTATATAAAAGCACACATACACATATTTAGACATGTACAGTTGTGCTTATAAGTTTACATACCCTGGCAGAATATATGATTTCTTGGCCATTTTTCAATGAATATGAATGATAACACAAAAACTTTTCTTTCACTCATGATTAGTGTTTGGCTGAAGCCATTTATTGTCAATCAACTCTATTTACTCTTTTTAAATCTTAATGACAACAGAAACTACCCAAATGACCCTGATCAAAAGTTTACATACCCTGGTGATTTTGACCAACATGCACACAAGTTGACACAAAGGGGTTTGAATGGCTATTAAAGGTAACCATCCTCACCTGTGATCTGTTTGCTTGTAATTAGTGTGTGTGTATAAAAGGTCAATGAGTTTCTGGACTCCTGACAGACCATTGCATCTTTCATCCAGTGCTGCACTGAAGTTTCTGGATTCTAAGTCATGGGGAAAGAAAAAGAATTGTCAAAGGATCTGTGGAAAAAGTTAGTTGAACTGTATAAAACAGGAAAGGGATATAAAAAGATATCCAAGGAATTGAGAATTCAAATCAGCAGTGTTCAAACTCTAATCAAGAAGTGGAACATGAGGCGTTCTGTTTGATAACATACTGCATTCATCTTGCCATCAATTCTGACCAAATTTCCTATGCCTTTGTAACTCACACATCCCCAAAACATCATCGATTCACCTCCGCCTTGTTGACTCTTCAAATGTAGCGTTTATGGTTGTGGCCAAAAAGCTAAATTTTGGTATCATCACTCCAAATGACTTTGTGCCAGAAGGTTTGAGGCTTGTCTCTGTGATGTTTGGCGTATTGTAAGCAAGATACTTTGTGGCATTTGTGTAGTAATGACTTTGTTCTGGCGACTTGACCATGCAGCCCATCTTTCTTCAAGTGCCTCATTATTGTGCATCTTGAAACAGCCACACCACATGTCCTGTATTTCACCTGAAGTTATTTGTGGGTTTATCTTTGCATCCCGAACAATTTTCCTGGCAGTTGTGGCTTAAATTTTAGTTGGTCTACCTAACCGAGGTTTGGTTTTAACAGAACCCTTCATTTTCCACTTCTTTATTTGAACACTGCTGATTTGCATTCTCAATTCCTTGGATATATTTTTATATCCCTTTCCTGTTTTATACAGTTCAACTACCTTTTCCCGCAGATCCTTTGACAATTCTTTTGCTTTCCCCATGACTCAGAATCCAGAATTATCAGTGCAGCACTGGATGAAAGATGCAAGGGTCTGTCAGGAGTCCAGAAACTCATTGAGTTTTTATACACACAAATACTAATTACAAGAAAACAGATCACAGGTGAGGATGGTTACCTTTAATAGCCATTCAAACCCCTTTGTGTCAACTTATGTGCATGCTATCAGGCCAAAATCACCAGGGTATGTAAACTTCTGATCACGGTCATTTTGGTAGTTTCTGTTGTCATTATGATTTAAAAAGAGTAAGCACAGTTGATTGATAATAAATGGCTTCAGCCAAACACTAACCATGAGTGAAAGAAAAGTTTTTGTGTTATCATTCATATTCTCTGAAAAATGGCCAAGAAATCATAAATTCTGTCAGGGTATGTAAACTTTTGAGCACAACTGTATATCCATGTATATACAATACAGCCCTTTGAAGTCAAACACTTTGTCATATACCATATACTTTTGGGCCTTTATAACTTTTTTTAAAAATATTTATATGAATTATTTGTATCATATAGTGTTTATATGAGTGTAACTGTAATTTTCAATACATTTATGTTGTGTTTAGTGCAATTTTTTAATGCACTACCCTTTCAGTTTTTGCTTTTCAGTTGCACTAACCTGTCAAGCATAAAATGCGGTTGTGCTCTCTCGATCGTGTTTCCTTTCGATTTGTAATATGAGCTATAAGTCTGTTGCGCGCAGAAAGCTGATATTGCTTGCCCGCAACAGTTAGCTCACCACTTGTAATCTAGTCCTTCATATATTAATATTTCCCTTTAAATGGACATTAAACACTTTAAAATTGTAATATAAAATGATAAATCATACATTTTTTTTATTTTATTTTGTCTCCTTTTCTGTAATTCCATTTTGAAATTGTGATCTTTTCAGTTCCTGCTAGAAAGGGAAGTGCAGAACTCTGTTATATTCCACACAGCCAATGGCTGCACACTTGAGTGACCTATTTATGACTGTCCCTAATTGGCCACAGCAGAGAAGGTAACCTAAGTTACAACATGGCAGCTCCAATTGTTTAATAGACACTAAAACTTTACACTTACGGCTAGATTTAGTTTTAAATAGGAATTATTTAGGTAATTTTAGTAGGCTTAGGTAAGTATTTAGTTTTAAATAGGAATTATTTAGGTAATGATAGTAGGTTTTATTTAGATTTATTTTAATTATATTTAAGTTAGGGGGTGTTAGGGTTAGACTTAGGTTTAGGGGTTAATACATTTAGTATAGTGGCGGCGACGTTGGGGGCAGCAGATTAGGGGTTAATAAATGTAGGTAGGTGGCGGCGATGTTAGGGGTGGCAGATTAGGGGTTAATAATATTTAACTAGTGTTTGTGATGCGGGAGTGCGGGGTTTAGGGGTTAATATGTTTATTATAGTGGCGGCGATGTCTAGAGTGGCAGATTAAGGGTTAATAAATTTGTTATAGTATTTGCGATGCGGGAGGGCCTCGGTTTAGGGGTTAATAGGTAATTTATGGATGTTAGTGTACTTTTTAGCACTTTAGTTATCAGTTTTATGTTACGGCGTTGTAGCATAAAACCCATAACTACTGACTTTCAGTTTACAGTATGGATCTTGACGTTTTAGGCTGTACCGCTCACTTTTTGGCCTCCCATGCAGACTCGTAATGCAGGCGCAAAGGAAGTCCTATTGAAAAATTACTTTTTGAAAGCTGCAGTAATTATGTTGCGTTACGGCCAAAAAAGTGTGCGGTGCCCCTAAACCTGCAAGACTCGTAATACCAGCGGTAGTGAAAAAGAGCTTGAACGCTGCTTTTTCACTCATAACGCACAACTCGTAATCTAGCCGTTATTTTGTCACTATTTAAAGCAAATAATAAAACTTTCAAAATACATCTACATGTTATTCTCAGACTAATATTTTCTTTGAATGCATCATTCTATCTAGGATTAATTTAGCCCTTTAATTGTCTTGGTATCTTTTGTTCAAACTTATGAGAGCATATGGAGGCAGACTCAGGAGTGAGTATATGTCTTACGTATGTATGTATATTATTATTACAAACGTAAATACAGCTAACATGTAGTGCTCAAGACACGTGCACATTCCTTAGCCTTCTTAGATATACTCTCATGGAAAGGAGCCAAATTTCAATGAGGGATGCCAAAAGAGCTAAATAACTTTTATAAACTGGATATTTTTTTTTTAATAGGAGCTCTATATAATTCATGAATGTTTAATTTTGTCTTCCATGTCCCTTTAAAGGGACACTAAATACAAAAAAATATTTGATGATTTAGGTGGAGAATACAATTTAAAACAACATTCCAATTTAGTTCTATTATATAATTTGCTTAAGTTTAAAGATATATTTAATGGTTGATGCCCTACATGATAATTACCACCCTTTAAACCTCTTGCTGCCACCACGTAAATATGGGTAACTAACCCCTTTTTGAGGTCCGACAAGAAGATCCCTAAGCCTTCATCCGATAGGTGTACATCAGGTCGGTACAATCTCTTTTTATCGGCTGAGATCTGCTCATGGCGGACCACAAAACCCCCTGCGGCCATGACAGCTCTATCTAACTCCCTGTTAACTTTTTTCCTCACTCTATAGGCCATTTTGGGCATTGGGAAATTCCTCCATTTAAGACGACGGATAATATTGGACCCCCCTAACCTCACCCAGGGAAGATGGTGCAAATCCATTGAACGTCAGACCTCATGTTGTTGATTAGGTCTAATGCCGCTACTGACTCCAAATCGTTCCCACCCATATGGAGCAAGATTACATAGGGTTGACCCCACCTGCGCTTGGTGTCCTGAAGGAGGGTCGGCAAGCCATTCCACAGCAAAACTCTATGACCTAGCCATCTAACGGAGGCTCTTGATGCCTGCAGTCCCAGTTGTTTCCCGTCTGGAAGGGATAGTGCCCTTAGAGCCGCCCAGTGGACGTGGGAGTTTCCAACTACCCACACCGGTGAGAGGCCTTTGGCAAGACCTATAATACAACAAAACTGTTAACACATAAACAAATCAACTGCCCCGCCTTCCAGTTGTGTCCCTGCCACCCCACTTGTTACTGTCCCTTCTACAATGGTGGATGGACATAGAGCTTATACCTTTGCAATTTCCATCTGCCAAGACTTCTTATCAATTCAGGACTCCACCCCAGCGCAGCAACGCAAGTAGCGGCCCCAATCCTGAATGAATGCAGCGTGATTCTACACCCTTTCAGATTGGACAAAGCCACAGCTTTGCGCAGGACTGCAGAAAACTGATAGCATGAAAGATTGGACCCGTCCTCGTGCACCAGAAATTGGTTTGCTGAGGCCGGTCACCATGAATGCTCTGGAAAGCTCCACAGGACATGGACCAAGAGCTGAGGCACCCAGAGTTGTCCATGTGCCTCTGGCTTCCTGATCCATCTTCGAGCAAGGGATATATACCAGCACTTTATCCCCCATCCATCTTATGTGATTTACCTGAATGCCAGTGTTTCATGCTTGCTTCGAAGCAGCCACTAGATCCCCTGGCCGCAATGCCCTGAAAAATGCCAAAATACTCAAAATCTGGTGAACCATGAACCCTTTAGTAATATTAGGGTATCCCAGTAAACTGCAGAAAAATTATATGGCTGCTAACCTGCCGCATACCACTGCTTTCTTGACCCCTTGGTGTCTAAGGCTGGCCATCCATCGCAATAACATTACCTGAGAGCCCTTACCTGCCAAGGCCTTATGGACCTCCAGGAACCTAATCCACTCACTACAATGCTTTGTATATGTCTGCCATGTGGATGGCGCCAATGAAGCACAAATTAAATGGAAAGAGGGTCACTCCTGCCTTGCCAACTGCCAAAGAGATGATGGACAAGGTAACCCGACATCCTTTGCCGATGGCACCAGTCTCCTAAAAGTATCCTATTGGAATCAAGACAAGACATCAGCTAAAGTGTTATTCACCCCCGGGACATGTTCAGCAGCAAATTGTATTTTAAACTGCAAACACTGCAACACCAGGTGACGCAGATAGCGTACCACAATTGGTGAGGAAGCTGATAGCCTATTTATGGAAAACACGACTTTGGTGTTATCAGTCCAGAAAACTATGAATCTATTCCCCAGTAACGGACCCCAGAGCTCAATGGCTTCCACAATGGGAAACAGTTCCAACAGTGTCAGGTTCCTTGTCAGAACTTTCTCATGCCAGACCGAAAGCCAAGCATCCGCGCTCCATTCCCCATCCAGGTATGCACCGTAACCAGAAGCGCCCGCTATATCTGTGAACAGATGCATAACTTGGCTGGGCACTGGTGGCTTCTGCCATAGCAAAGACCCATTGAATCCAGTCTAAAAGGTCTCCCATATACTTAGGTGCTCCTTCATTTAGCCAGATACCACAAAATACCTTTCCCTATGCTTTCCAGATAGCGGATCCTCAAGCCTCCGATTGAGTACCCTACCCTTAGGGATGATCTTGCACACGAAATTAAGGAGTCCCAGCACCGATTGCAATTTCCTAATGCTAGCCCGCGGTGAGGCTGCCAAGTTCTTCACACCTGTCAGAATGCGGCGGACTTTGTCATTAGGAAGACGACAACACCGTGCAATGATGTCGATTTCTATCCCCAAGAATGTTAATTTGGTGCACAGACCTTCTGTTTTGTCATCCGCCAATGGGACCCTGAATCCTGCCATCCTAGCACACATGACCCCCATTAACCTCTCGCATTCCGATTAGATGGCACTACCCACAACCAGGAAGTCATCCAGGTAATGAGCTATTGCCCCCTCCCTTGCTGCTGTAATCACCACCCAGTGCAAGAATGTACTGAAATATTTGAAATAGGCACAAAAGATGGAGCACCCCATCAGAAGACACCTGTCAATGTAGTAGCATCCATCCACCTTGCATCCCATCAACCCAAACAAATCTGGGTGAATAGGTAGCAATCGTTGGCCGATTCGATGTCCAGCTTGGCCATCAATGTCCCAGACCCGCCAATTTGACGAGCTCCAATGCATGGTCAAACGTCTGATACCGCACCAAACTAAGTTTGGGGTCTATCGCATCATTCACTGACCCACCCTTCGGGTAGGACAGGTGCTAAATGAGGCGGTATTTCCCGTGCTCCTTCTTTGGGACCACCCCTAAAGGGGATAACACCAAAGAAGGTTTCAGGGGAACCCTGAATGGACCCATGAACCTACCCATTTCCAGCTCCATATTAATTTTTTCCCTAACAGCTTCCAGGAATTCATAGGCCGATTGCAGAATTCTGTGGGCGCTGACGCTTTTAACACCCCTTGGACAGGACTCAAACCTTCTTTAATACCCTCCAGCAAAAACTTTGCAGTCTCCCTGTCCTGGTAGGCCGCCAGCCACAGCCTAAGTGCATCCAGCCTAAGAGGCATTGGCACCCTTGTTGTTAGGCAATCCTTTCTGCTTACCCTTAGCTGTTGATCCTTCCTTTCTTTTTGGGCATTCAACCCCTGGGTGCAATCCCCCACAGTACATACAGTTGTCACGAAAGGAGCAGGACGCTCCTCTATCACACTGTCGCTCATTAAATTTTCAGCATTCCCTGACCCTGCTCCGTATTTTACCCTGGGGCTTGGGGGGACCAGTCTGCTGCATAGGACCCTGCGCTTCTGGTCACTCTGAGCCAAGCTGGGACCATAAATCAAGGTCCTTGACCCCAAAAGTCAAGATAAGGTTGCCCTCTATCTTTCTTTGAAACTCGCTGTCATATGACCTCCACAATCTGACCCCAAACAGATTATAAATATACTCTATAATGTCGGTATATTTAATAATATATATAGCCATTCCCGGTCTCTGCTCTAGGTAGCAGGAGGAGAAATCCCTAAAGCACCGGTGTCACTCATCATAAGTATCTGGTCTGTGCACTTTTTTGGGACGTGTGCCGTCCTCGCTGAGCTCTTTTTCGCGATGAGCTTCCAGGGACAGGTCAAACATGTTGTCATAGCGATGGTCCTTAATTCTCCCCATAGCTTTAGGTTTAAGGTGCGCTTTAAATGAATGCAACTTGCACGGGTAAGAATCGACTTGTACTGCCACCTTCCTAGGGTTAATCGGCGATTCGGATATTATGGCGCTAGCAGCAGGTGGGACCCCCGTCGACCTGCCCCACTGCTGGTAAGGCCAACGCCGTACTAGATGGTGCTGTCACCCTAAGAGAAGGAACCCTAGTGATTTTACTCCCCTTGCTCCTGTCTACCACAGTTTAAGCATGCGGAACATACGCCGCAGTCCCTTGGTATTCAACACTAGTCTCCTCCCCCCATCAGAGTCAGAGTCTGTGTCCGAGTCCCCACTAAATATGTTTGTGTGATGCAAGCTTGATCTCTCACCACTGCTGAGCACCGCTGCCGCACTCCATTGTGGGACTTCAGTCGATGATCCGCCCATATAGCCATCCTGGGAAGTCTGCGCTGCAGCATCACCCTTGGTTGTCAGCATGGGCGCTGTCCAGGCCTGGGAGGTGAAAGGGGCCGCTCCATCCGACCGCTGAATCATAGCCTGTGAGGGAGAAACAAAAGAGAGAGGAGTCGTAAGGAATCCATGTCATCTTTTCCTTTCCTCCAGACATCATGTGACCTGTCATATCAGTACCAATAGTCTATTTAAGTCTTAGTCACACCTTAAACAGGTGCTTAGTTATTGTGCATACGTGCTGCACTCAGTCTCTCCTACGATCCTTACTGGATTTAACTTTCTCTTATCTATTGGATTACAAATACCCCTCATCTGAAGAGACCTATAGTCCAACAGTAATAGTCAGGTTTATTATCCCATCCTGATACTACGGACTTTAACTTTGCTGAACCAGGACTCCAGAGTAAGGAGCATACTCTTTCATGTGATTTGGGACTTACCCTTAAACTCCATTACTCAGAGTTCCTCCTAGCCAGACCCTGCATAACCCCCCCCCCCCCACCCTTGGGGTTATCCACTACCAGACATTTACAAGCGGCATTTGCCGTAATTGTGTGGCTGAACCACTCCCGACCCGGAACAAAGACCACGCCCCCCCCAAACTGAAGTGAAACTGCACTCGTCATCAGCTAGTCACGCCCAAGTGACTTCACCTCTAGCCCGGCTCCTGTGCTGTGCCGCAGCTCTAAGCAGAGGTTCTACTGAATCTGAGAACCTGTGTAACTGAATACACTCATGCTGTCACAAGACTCCCATTGTAGTGATTTAATATGCAAGTCTTCCTCCTTGTAATACGGATTCTCTAAGTGGAATTGCTTTGCTTCCTCTCTTGCCAGACCTCCACTATTGTATTCTCCTCAATAAGCTTCGGTGCTTATCGTACCTAACATAGACATTCTTTGCAACAAGTAAATTACTTGTCAGCAACATAAAGATACATCATAACAATTTCTCTCTGTAGCATATTTGGGCTATATCCTGTGATAGTCTGTTTGCATAGAGATGCATTTACTAAACAAATAAGTCAGTCTGCAGTTGAGATCCTATCTTCTAAGTTCCCTGACAAACCTTACAGGAGTATCCAGGCCAGCATGTGCAGACCCCTGTCCATCCCCTCTAACAGGGGTGGATGTCCTGCTCTCCTGTTCCATTTCCCACTCATATGCCTCATGTATTCCCAAATCACCATCATAGTCATTCCAATCATTCCTCTCTCCCTGCCTGTCCATGTACTGTTCTGACCCATGCAGGCTACCCCTTTGCTCTCTACCAGCTACACCTCAGCCTCTATTTAGTGAGCACCCCCTGATGCCAGATCCCTGCGTCTAAGCTGTGCCTGCCACATTTCTATGAGCCCCCAAACTACGTGCTTGCACTCCGGTAATGTGACCCTTATTTGCCTCTTGAGCCCTCCATGTCGCTCTGCCTCTTTTCGCCAATGCGGCCCTAGCCAGATACTCCCCACTCACCTCTAGTCAAGTCACCGCTCCTACGCTTTTGCCCAGCACTCGCCTTTGCTGCCGATCCCGGAACCGCGAGGCCCTGGGCGTCACTACCGGAAGTGATGTCACTGCTGGGCACACTCGCAATCACGGAAGCGATCAGGCCCGAGCCAGTTTGTGCCACCGGAAAAGCAGGAGGAGCATGGCCTACATGAGAACCCGAGGCCACCTGTCCCGCTCCCACCGAGCCCCCACCAGAGACCGGTAACCCAGGCCTAACTGGCAGAGACCCGCTGACAACGGGGAGAAAGGCGGCCAACAAGGCCTTAATTAGGCCCACCAGTGCATCTGCTGCCTCCCTGGTTAACCCAGACGTCGCCAGAGCTTCAGCCCCTGCCATAAATGTCTGCTTAAGGCCCAATCCCATCCCTGCCCCATAGCTAAATGAAGAGACTTGGGAGGGGGGAAGTAAGGAAGGGGGGATCGATCACACTCGATAGAGGCCTTATTTCATGCAGAGTGGGTGGGATGACTTCCTCATTGCTGCTTTTTTTCTTGTCCTCTAGGAGCTGCATTCGATGTTGCCGGGCCTATGCCATCAATATACCGCCTCTGAGCCACCGAATTCCGCTTTGCACATTCCATCTGTCTTCTGGAGCATAGCAAAAACTTTCATCAGTGCAGATCCAAAGGAAAAGAGGCTGGATCTTCCTCGAGTTTCATCTTATCTGGTGAGTAGATTCCACTCTTCAATCTGCAAAAAAGTTGCAACCTAATCCTACTAAGAGGTTTTTAACTACCACTAGATGGCACAGCCTTTACATTCTGTTACAGGAGACTATCCTACCTTACACTCTCATTGTTAAAGAAATAGCAATGCACATGGGTAAGCGACTGAGCCTATCTAGATATGCTTTTCAGCAAATAATATCAAGAGAATGAATCAAATTAGATAATAGAAGTCAATTAGAAAGTTGTTTAAAATTGCATACTCTTTCTAAAGCATAAAAGAAAAAATTGGGTTTCATGTCCCTTTAATATTATATCTTTATTATTCATTTGGTTTGATCTTCTCCCCATAACAATCATTCTCATGGGTAGCTACTCTCAATGCTGTATTCATTTTACCATTTTTTTCCGTTGGTCTTACTAGTCCAAGCAATGTTTTCAGGGACAATTTATATAAATTGAATTCCATGTTTGGTATTTTAAATAAAGTAATACAATTATCTATTTTAGGCTGTTATACAAGTGTGAAGATTTGCTTCATTATTTTTTTTACTCTGATCCTTGGGGTACTTCAACAATCCAAAAGTAAAGGGACATTAAACTCAAATGTAATGCCCCATGAATGAATGAATACATAAATAAGTGAATGAATAATCAAATTAATTAATTAATGAAAGGAAATAAAACAGCATTGCAAGAAACATTGATTATTCTACTTGCTTTTGGTGTAAAAAGGGTAGACACGTGCATTCTTCATTTATCTAGGCAAACAAATGACAAATCTCGCAGCAGGTAGCAGAATTTGGCTTTTTTCAGGACCAGATTTATTTCTGCGGAAATTCAGATCTTTGCATATTGCACATTCACACAAATAAATCCAGCTGTCTAAACGAATGGCAAATACACATTTCTATAGGACAGTGATGGCGAACCTTGTCAGAACTACATTACCCATGATGCGCGACTGGACTGCAGAGTGCCTAAGCATCATGGGAAATGTAGTTCTGAAACACCTGGAGTGCTAAGGGTCACCCTCACTGCTATAGGGTATGTATTCAGGCAATTTGTAGTATTTTGTAGCATTTAAATCGATAGAAAGGTCAAAATTGAAATGTGCATAAGTGCATTTCAATTTGAAATAGAAGCATTTTTTTCAATATTCTTTCATTAGCAAAAATGCTTCTAGTAAAAGTTATTACTGTTTTTCTAAAGCATATGCACATATCCTGTGAGGGCCGTCCACCATTATATAAGCTCAGATTGCTGGCAATGGTGTGTATTGCTTCTGTAAAGATCTAATTTGTCCTATAAAAGCCACCACTGTAGTGTTTGTATTCTGGTACACAGGTCTTACAGGATATATGTGTGTGCTGCAGAAAATCAGCAATATCTTTTATTAAAAGTATTTTTGCTTATCAAAGTAAATTGCAAAAATGCTTTTATTTCACATTGAAGGGACAGCCAGCTAAAATACTGAATTGTCCAGTTAAATACCAGACACATGACAACCCTAGTTAATTTGCTGTTTTTGACTCTATGAGCTTGAGGAAAGCAAAATAAATAATTAATGTGTAATGCAATATTGTTTCATTATTCTCTTATTCTCCTGGTTTGGAATAGAGAGATCCTTTACTTTAATCATAATGCGGTGAAATATCTGGAACAGAAAAGCACAAGTTAACAAAAGCAATATAAATCTCTCCCATTTTTTCCTTTTTTTCTATTGATCTGGTTCAATAAATGGTGAAAAAGCTTTCCAAATCTCAGCAAATCAGCTCCAAAGTGTATAAATTATGGAGTTCTGTCAAGTCTTACTGCAATGTGACTGTAGACTATGCAGTAGATTACAGCTCCACACGTGTACTGAGATATGTATTCAATTAGCATTTGGTATGCGTGGACGTGCTTTCTTCACATGTTAATCTTTTCTAATTAGCATCTTGTTTGAAGTATATTTAATGTTTGTTCTCAATTTAGGAGAGGAAGGTAATTGTGCTTCAGGGGTATATGACCAGGTGCAAAGCATTCCACACCATAGGAATAAGTGCATTTTATCTTATAGTTTAATTAAGCACAGCTGCTTTTTTTGCAGTGATTCATAAACATCACCTGAGACTGGGCAATTTCTACAATTATAACATTAGATATTGTAGACAAAAGAAAATAGTTTTCTTCTATTTTGTTCTCTATGCTAAATGATTAGTTCCTCTGTAATTTCATTTGTTTCCGGATGATAGCAATTCAAAAGCAGCAGCTTTAATCTTTAAAGTACTCGTTTATGTTTCCCTTATTTAATAGTACTTCATGTATATGATTAATCGTCGCAGTATTGTTATCAATGAGGTGAATGTACTGACCTTTTCATTTCCAGTCTGAGGGCTTGATTACAAGTGGAGTGGTAGTTTGCGCTTGCAACTGAGCATTTACACCACTAGAAGATTTTGTTTTTGCCCTCAGAGTTTCACACTCATATGACGAGTTCAAATTAAAAAGTTTGCGCTCTTGCGTTCACCAAATTGCGGTAACAAATAGATTTTGAGAAGCCGCAAATGCAAAATCGCATTCCCCATAGACTTCAATGGAGCCAAAAAAGTTGAAAAAAAACCTACACACCCTCAAATCGCTCAAACACGATCGTGGTTATTTAAAAGCGTAACATCAGAAGGTAATTTTGCAGATTTCATAATCAAATGTTCTGCAGATACCAGAATATGATCTATTTATTCTTAAGATATTTCAATATAAATCTTATGGATTTTTGTACAAATATGTGTTTATAAATATGTATATATTCATGATTATCTATAGGTATAGACATATACAGCTATATATAGGAATATCTATTTAAAAATACTTAGAACATATTCTGCTATGTGCAGAGCATTGGATTGTGAAATATTTACAGTAAATACACATTATAACCCCTTATTAAATATGAATATTGCATAAGTATGATTTTTTATGTTTTGATCTACTTGACTGCAAAGGGCTCCAATGCTATATATGTACATATATATTTTTGTGTTTATATTGTGTATATATGTCTTAAATACATATATACACATATAAATACATAAATACATATGTATACATAATAATACATATCTCTCTCTCTCTCTCTCTCTCTCTCTCTTTCTCTCTCTCTCTCTCTCTCTCTCTCTCTATATATGTATATATATATATATATATATATATATATATATATATATATATATGGGAAAACCATTTGAAGCCCAACTGTTTTTTTTTTTTTTTAATTTGAGCCCTTGCAACTTTTTAATGCAATTTTTTTTTTTTTTTTAAAGTTTTTATTGAGGTTCAGTTGATGGCACAATAACAGCAATGTATTTCAGTACAGTTTACACAGAAGAAAACCGAAATGGCTTTCTAATGTACATCAAATAATAATTGGACAAGGTTTGTACAGCATAAGTAGGCAACAAAGATTAAAGCTATATAGTAAACATCTGGCTTGCCAAATGAACTGTAGGTCTTCTAATTGAAATAACAGGCCACTTTTGGACCACTTAATGTTATAAGATACACAGAGCTACAGAAGACATTCATGTACATTAGGGGACCACTCATGGATCCCGGTAGTGAGCCTCATTTTTCTTATTATTATTTTGTTAACAAACCATGGAAGCCTCCTGTGAGATGCTAAGCCATTATTTGGGGTTTATACTTCTTAAACTAATGCATGGAGGGTTATAATAAGGGGCTGGATACGGACTCTTAGCCGATTACTAGATAACTGTGCTACAATTAGGCAATATTTTTCTAAAAGCGCTGAATATATGTGGGATACATATAGATGTGAAAACCTGTGGAGAAAATAATAATCTAAAATAACTGCAAGTGGAAGAGAGGGGTAAAATATGTTCTACAGCCAATGCTCCAAAAGGTCTTAGTAAGACTTTATGTGTCATTCATATATTTTTAACAAGAAGCTTTATATACTAGTATTTGAGTAAATGGCAAATAAATTTTGTGGTAATAAGTTTGCATGAATTTAGCATAGAGGGACTAAGCTAGACAAGTATAGGATGGTCAAGGGTCTCACCATCACAATTTAGTTAAAAGGGAGCCTATTCCAAGTGCAGGTCATTCTAAGGTAGGTTATGTTACCAAAGCAATTAGCAAACTAGGTATAAGTCCTACTGTCTCGGACGCAGATAGCAAGGCTCAAAGTTTAATTTTAAAGTGACTCTACCTGGAATAAAGTTGAGAAACTCTAAGTCCCTATCTGGTTATGTAATCACGGCATAGTCAAATTGTGTGGCTACTTAGCTGCTATTTTGGCATATTACAGATACTAAGGGAACTGACCCTTTGTTAAGTCACCTCTCTCCTAAAGGGATACAGCAAACAGCTATAAAATTTGCAGTCTATCATACATAGTAGAAGTATGCTGATTTATATGCACAATTGAGGCATCCACAAAGCATTGTTATAACAGTAGACAAAATAGAAATGAACTTTAAACTTGTAATAAACATCTTACATATTCTAAATTAGGCAATAGTCAAAATGTGTGCTGACCCTTATCAGCAATCAAAGCTTACTGGCAAAAAGAGTTCAGACTGATTTGTCATCATTCGAAAAAGAAAAGTCTTTAACTAAAGTTAATAGACATTTTGGGAAATGTCAGTATAGTGGCCAGTACTTGGAAGATAGTGGACCATTAGTCTTGCTGGCCTACCCTATACCCAATCTACTCACAAAGTTGACCCAACTGCTCCAGTCTCCAAAAGAGCCATACCAGGGAGGTGTCAGGGGATCAAGACTTAGCTCTTTGCTCCTGGTCCGGGAGGGATGAGCTGAAAATTTCAGCGGGTCTGAGGGAGTCAAGGTAGGAGTCTTTGGCATCTCAGGGCCTGTGTGGGCTTGTCGGCTGTGACGCCGGTTATCTACTTCCACTCGCGGTTGGTGCTCCAGAAGAAGGATCCGAAGATGCTGCAAGCGAGTAGGTAGTATGAAGGGCTGGCATCGTGGGCTGCCTGCTGAATTTAGTAGCGTTGCTTCTGCTGCGATGTACTCACGAGGAACACCAAAAGCTGTTGCATGGGGATCCACAGGAGGATTCGTAAGGCTCACTGTTGCTCTGATGTGACAATCCAAGGGCTCCGGCTTCGAACTCTGCTTAGCCTGGGTTGTAATTGCATTGTCGTAGACCGCTTCCTCTTTATCAGCAGGAGCTAATGATTGCCTTAAGTTCTCAGCCTCATGCTCTCTAGAGTTTGTATCCTGTAGCGTGGGGCAGTAGGTAAGCGACAAAATCTTAGTGAATGCGGCATGGTGTAGGATCAATAGATTGTTAATCGCCCGCTATATCTTGATTGCCATCTCCACAAGCAATTATACTACTGGAGCGCATCAGGTGTTGCTCAGTAAAATACACTCAATGTCTCTTAACGACAGGGCCGAGGGCGCACCGCGGGGGGGTATAGAAAAGGCCGCGATCTTATAGCAGCTCCAGAACTCTGAATACGCAGTAACTTGAGCATAAATTGTAGCGAAAACCCAATTTCACTAGCATGCAAACGATAGCGCGCCACTTGTAATCTAACCCTGAATTTACTAACTAGTTATTTTGACCACAATATTGAATTCAGCAAGTTAACCTTTCACCTTTAGAATATAGGGCTTAGTTAGCAGTTAAAAGTATCCCAATTTTTTTTTCTTGTTCATTTTTTAGTTTTATTACTCTTGAAATATGCCAAACCATTAACAAATCTCACTTCTTTATCCTTATAAAAGTACACTATGTTCAGGGGAAAGTCTCTTTTTTTTCACTGTAAAAACTAAGATCTACTTGTGCTTTAGCCTTTTTTCCATTAAAGCATTAGCATTAAAATATCACTCAGGGCATCCTGCAATATAGATGAACTTTAAATAAGGTCAAATAAAAAAAGACAGAAAACTCTATCATGCATATAAAAAAGCATATTTTTAAAATATTAAAACTTTCTTTTGCATGGGAAAAGCTTAACCCTTTAAAGTGAAGGTCAATTTCAATGAATTAGTGCCCGGTTTTTAATAAACCTATTTAAAACAAGGGCACTTTAATTCATCAAAATTGACATTTCACTCGTTTTCTTCAAAAACTTACCTTTTTATTTTGACAGAAGCTCCAGCGATTCCCCCAGCTGTCGGAAGCTTCTTGATACATCAGAAATGACGAATCCGGCTTCCTCCAATCCCGACTTCCCCCCAGGGGGAATCATGGTCTGAGGCAACGCCGTTATTGGAGGAAGCCAGATTCGTCATTTTGGACCCGTGAAGAGGGCTTGCATCGGGCGGAGAAAGCACTGCAGCTGCTGTCAGGATTAAAAGGTACGTTTTTGAAGAAAACAAGTGAAATGTCAATTTTGATGAATTAAAGTGCCCTTGTTTTTAATTGGATTATTAAAAAACGGGCACTAATTCATCGAAATTGACCTTTACTTTAAGTGCCAAACCATTTAACACCCCAGTGCTACAGCTGTTTTTAGCTTTTTTGCCTTGTTGCATTTACACTATGAATGACAACATTTCTGTGAGGTACCCGCACAAATAATACTTTTTTCTTTTTTAAACTAAACTAAGCATTTTTAGAAAATAACTTCTGTTTACATAAATACCATAATACAGGAAAACATCACTATATGAAATGCAAATTATTATTTTTTTACATGGTATACATGGTTAAATCGCAGCACAGGAATAATTATTTCCTAAATATTTAAAGCACACGTTTTATGGTACCCCATTTAGTATAAGTTCACCTTCTCTTTACAATGAAAGTTATGATTATATATGAGTATTTCTTAATAAAAAAATATCTGAAATATTAGGTGATAAAGGACTAGAATACAAGTGGTGTGTTAAAGTTAGCCTGGGTTGTGATAAGCAATATTACGCGCATATTAGAAGTTGAAAGTAAACAAAATTTATGCTCAACGGATTAGTGCACCAGAAAACAATGTTAATTGTAAATAATAACAAAAAAGTTGCAATAAGCACAACATAAATACATTTAATAAAGTATTATTCTCATAGATACACTTTCTTGTAAAAATATTTAATAGAAATATTAATAAAAATGTTTTATAAGGTTTAAAAGGTATATGGTATAAGATAAGATATTTGACTGGGAAGGGCTTTAATGTCTGTGTGTGTATATATATATATATATATATATATATATATATATATATATATATATATATACAGTATCTCACAAAAGTGAGTACACCCCTCACATTTTTGTAAATATTCTATTATATCTATTCATGTGACAACACTGAAGAAATGCTAATAACTCAACACACAGCTTATAATGTCTAAACCCAGCCTTCTGGGAAGACAGCTCCACGCCTCCGCTCCGCGTTGCTGGTGAGGACCGCCGCTGAGGATCCACAGCTCTGCACCTTTGCTCCGCGCCACCTTTGCACCAGATGAAGATAGAAGATGATGGAGCCGCCTGGAGGAAGACCTTCTCCGCTGGACTTCAGCAACGGTGAGTACCTATTTGGGGCTTAATATTAGGATTTTATTTTTTGGGGGGTTTTATTTTTAAGATTAGAGATTTAAGGGGCTGGAAAGAGCTGCTTGCCCTTTTAAGGGCAGTAAAAGAGCTGAATGCCCTTTTAAGGGCAATGGCCATACAAATTCCCCTTTAGGGGCAATGGGTAGTTTAGTTTTTTTTTAGTGTTAGTTTTTTTTATATTGGGGGTTTGGTGGGAGGGGGTTTTTACTGTTAGGGGTTGTTTAGGTAAAAGAGCTGTTTAACTTAGGGCAAAGCCCTACTAAAGCCGTTTTAAGGGCTATTGGTAGTTTAGTATTAGATTAGGGGGTGCTTTTATTTTGAGGGTGATTTTTTATTTTTATAGGGGTATTTAGTTTAGGTTTACATCTTTTGTATTTTTAGCTTTGGGGGTTGTAGTATTTTTTTTAATAGACTACCCTCTAGGCAGGCTTATCGCCTAGTATATATATATAAAATATATATAAAAGTGTGTCTAAATATGTTTATGAGGAGAACATTGTATATATAAATGTGTATTTATGTGTTTATTTATGTAAATACATATATAACACACAGACGGCCAGTTTACGAGTTTTGCATTATGAGAGGCTCGGTACTAACTTGCAAGTTATTTCCACCGCTCTCCTTTAAAAGCGCTGCTATTACATGTTTTCCAAAAAACAGGGTTTGTGGGCAATATGGCAGCTTTGAGCTCCATACCGCACACAAATACCAGTGCTGCTTTGAGCTGCTTCTACGTGCTTGTGCACAATTTCCCCATAGACATCAATGGGGAGAGCCAGCTGAAAAAAAGCCTAACACCTGCAATAAAGGAGCGTAAAGCTCCGTAACGCAGCCCCATTGACTCCTATGGGGAAAGAAAATTTATGTTTAAACCTAACACCCTAACATAAACCCACAGTCTAAACACCCCTAATCTGCCGCCCGACATTGCCGACACCTACATTACACTTATTAACCCCTAATCTGCTGCCCCCAATGTCGCCGCCACCTACTTACACTTATTAACCCCGAATCTTCCACCTCCAACATCGCCGCCACTATACTAAAGTTATTAACCCCTAAACCTCTGGCCTCCCACATCACTAATACTAAATAAATATATTAACCCCTAAACCTAAGTCTAACCCTAACCCTAACACCCCTAACTTTAATATAATTAAAATAAATCTAAATAAAAATTACTACTATTACCTAAATAATTCCTATTTAAGACTTAATACTTACCTGTATTTTGTAACTCTAAGCTAGCTACAATATAACTAATAGTTACATTGTATCTATCTTAGGTTTTATTTTTATTTTACAGGTAAGTTTGTATTTATTTTAACTAGGTAGACTAGTTAGTAAATATTTATGAACTATTTACTAACGATCTAGTTAAAATAAATACAAATTTACACTAAAACCTAACATTACACTAAAATTAAATAAATTAAATTACAAAAAAAACATATATCTAAATTACAAAAAATAATAAACACTAAATTACACAAAATAAAAAAGAAATGATCAAATATTTAAACTAATTACACCTAATCTAATAGCCCTATCAAAATAAAAAAGACTCCCAAAATAAAAAAAAACCTAGTGTACACTAAACTGCCAATGGCCCTTAAAAGGACCTTTTGCGGGGCATTGCCCCAAAGAAATCAGCTCTTTTACCTGTAAAAAAATAAATACAAACAACCCCCCAACAGTAAAACCCACCACCCACACAACAAACCCCCCAAATAAAAACCTACCTAAAAAACCTAAGCTCCCCATTGCCATGAAAAGGGCATTTGGATGGGCATTGCCCTTAAAAGGGCATTTAGCTCTTTTACATTGCCCAAAGTCCCTAATCTAAAAATAAAACCTACCCAATAAACCCTTAAAAAAACCTAACACTAACCCCCGAAGATCCACATACAGTTTTTGAAGACCGGACATCCATCCTCATCCAGCCGGGAGAAGTCTTCATCCAAGCAGCAAGAAGTCCTTAACGAAGCCGGGAGAAGTAGGGGTTAATAACTTTAGTATAGTGGCAACGACATTGGGGGCAGCAGATTAGGGGTCAATAATATTTAACTAGTGTTTGTGATGCAGGAGTGCGGAGATTTAGGGGTTAATATGTTTATTATAGTGGCGGCGATGTCCAGAGCAGCAGCTTAGGGGTTAATAATTTTATTTTAGTGTTTGCGATGCAGGAGGGCCTCGGTTTAGGGGTTAATAGGTAGTTTATGGGTGTTAGTGTACTTTGTAACACTTTAGTTATGAGTTTTATGGTACAGCTTTGTAGCATAAAACCCATAACTACTGACTTTCAGGTGGCGGTACAGCTCACTTTTTGGCCGGACAGGAAAACTCGTTATTCCAGCGCTGTGGAAGTACCATTGAAAATGGACTTTTTAAAAAGTGCGGTAGTTACGTTGTGTAACGGCCAAAAAAGTGTGCGGTACAGCTGTACTTACAAGACTCATAAAAGCAGCGGTAGTGAAAAAGAGCCATAACGATGCTTTTTCACTCATAACCCACAACTCGTAATCTAGCTGAGAGAAAGTCCAGCACTCACTTACAAGCTCTCAGCTAAGATTAAAACAAGAATGGAAGGGTTAGTTACCGCATTTGGCCAAATGCGACAAGCCCAAGTACCACGTCAAGGTCCCTTCCAAAAACCTGGGACCCTAAAACATCCACACAATGCAAGCTCTCAATACAAACAAACTGGAAACAAGTGAAGGGTGCACAGGCTTATGTAATCACCCCAAACATATACAAAACATGGAAGGGGCAGTGACGTGCAGCGCCTCCCCTGTCAAATCAGAGATTTTTTTTATTTTTATTTTTAAATCTGAGTAATAAATTATTTTATATTTTTTCTGGGTTTTTTTTTGGGCCGGCGCCACCCAATACACATATTTTATAGGCAATTAGGCAGAAAAAATCAGCATCCATTGTTGTTGCGCAATAAGGAGGCAGTGAGCCGCGCCGCTGCCCTCCATTTATTGCGCAACCTGGATGCTGAATACTATTCTTCGCTCAGTAGGAGCTAGCACCACCTAGTAGTGGCTCACCCCATACACGCTCCAATAGAGGTGGTTCTCAAAACTGCCTCTATAATGGAGCAGCTCCACAACCAATCAGCAGCATCAGGAGGTGTGCCTGCTGGTCTTGGCTGACTGACGTGACTGACGTCCATTGGCGGGAAGACATTGACAGCAGTAGGACTAAACAGGAGGGAGCTGCTGCGCCTTAGACGAACCGTGAGCCACATGTGAGACTCAATCTGACAGGTCAGTCACAGTCATTAGTGAGCGAGGAGGAGTCCAATCCACTGTCCGGCTGTGTGTGTGTAACAAGTGAGGAGATTTATTTATGATAAAAGGAGCATGAACAGCCAGTTTGAAACAAATAAAATTAGTAACTCATTTATCGGAGCTCACCTATCCAGCAGCCTGACATTGTATGCAGTACTGATGGCCAGGCATGAGGAAAAGAGTCGTCATCTGCAGTCACATCTCTCTGCTTCCAAAGTATTTGCCGTTGGGTTTGTTTAAAAGTGCTACTGTTTTTTTTAACATCCCATCTCGTACTTCTTTAGAAGGCTGGAGGTTGCAAAAACAGGGCAGCCTTGTGCCTGACATTCAGATGTTAAAAACAGTAGCACGGCAAATACCTTGGAAGTAGTGGGATGTGACTGCATATGACGACTCTCTGTTCTTCATGCCTGACCAATCAGTACTGCATGCAATGTCAGGCTGCTGGAAACGGTGAGGTTCTAGGGGAGTTTTAAGCACTCTAATAGGAGGAGCATTATGTGCAGGTAGCTGGAGACTCAGACCTCAGTGTCAGGGCAGCCAACGCAACAAACTGCAGTGGTGTGGGTCTGTCAGTCTGCAGTGAGACCTGTCAGATTAGATGGGAATGGGATCTATATGATTATACATTAAATGATCGGCAACACCGTTGTAATTATGGTATAGGGGGCTGCCATGGCACTCAGTGGGCCTAAAATTAGTGGTTGCATGTTCTTCATACACTTCACAGCCAGGAACGCTTGGTTTGGTTTGGTAAGGTTACCGTGCATTTATTAAAAAAATAAAAAAATAGTTTGTTAAAGAATAGCTCCTTTATACATATGATGATAACAGATTTTTGTAAATAGTAAATGCACGGTATCCTTACCAAACCAGTAAACCACTAAGTATTGACGGCTGTGGAGTGTATTAAGAACATGCAGACATACTCAGATGTGTCATGTATCCAATTATTTTATCACCATAAGATTTATTACCATGTTATTATTTTAAATCCCCAAAAAGTCTTGCGGTTTTTATTAATGTCATTTACAGAATACCCACAAACTGTACATTAATAATGTGCAATAAACACTGGACGATTATTACACCACCAAAAATATGTCTAGTTAGTTTGAAATTTAAATGAGCCAAGATTAAAAGGACGTTGATTAAAACATTATTTATCCTGAAAAAAAGATTAACTCTATTCTATGAAAGCAGTCCTGACATTATTAAAAAAACAAAGCTGTTTCTTAGAGCAAAGTGCTTATAGAATTTGCCATTATAGAAGTAATATAAAAGCATTGGCAGACATGGGGTTAACATAGTGCACAACATACATTCCTGCATTTTGTTTGGATAAACTGATCAATAAAAACTGGGAGAAGGGGCCCAAAAAATTCTTGCACCAGGGCCCTCTGTTCATAAGGTCCGCCACTGGTTGGTGTGTATGTGTTTAACTCTGTGTTTATGTTTGTGTATGTGTTTCTGTATGTGTGTGCCTGTGTATGTGCATAACTCTGTGTCTGTGTATATGTTTGTGTATCTGTGTAACTTTGTGTATGTGTGTTTCTGTGTATGTGTGTAACTCTGTGTCTATGTATATGTTTGTGTATGTGTGTGTCTGTGTATGTGTGTAACTCTGTGTCTGTGTATATGTATATGTATGTGTTTCTGTATGTGTGTAACTCTGTGTTTATGTGTAACTCTGCTACCACGTGACACTCCATCCATCACTGACTTCCCTCACAGAACAAAGTGTTTGGAGCAGCTCAGCCTCAGCAAGCAATTGGAACTAAGGTACATGTCTAAAGAGCAAACACATCTAAACTGAAACTGTTTTCAATGGTCAAACTAATAAATCCCACATCTTATGTTGTCCCTTTATATTCATAGTGCTATAATATGGAGTAGGAGGAAACATTTACCATCTATAGCTCCTCATCCACCTCGGGTTGGTTAAATTGTTTAGGGGCCCTTTATCTGGCTTGGCTGGTCCCCCACTTATTTATATATTCATTTACACAAATACACAGATAGACAGACATACGCACATACATACAGACATAGTAACTTAGTAAGTGTGTTTTATAACATGAGAGGCTGAGCTGTTCTAAAATGCACACATATTAGTGCTAAATATAGTCCTTACTGCTCAGTATAATGCTCTATCTGGTTCACATATGGGTTTCTCCGGCATATCATAGCTAGTGCCTCACCAGCCTCTGACCTCACCGCACGTCACTGGGAAGGGGATATATATATATTTTAAAAACTTGGATACAGCACTCCCAATGAACCTTAATGCAGCAGCCAGGGTGCTCTTAAACAACGTTATCCAAAAATAATACACAGTTAGGCACTCACTAGTTATTGACAAATGTATTCATATAAGTGACATTTCGGGGTGGTTCCCCTTCCTCAGACTAGAAAAAATACATGAGCTGAGTGTACTACTTACCACATTGAGTACCCCACCGTTGTGACACATTTTCCGTCCGTGAACTCCTCTGGCGTTCCTGAGATGCAACTGCGCATGCATCCTGGCTACCTATGGAGTCACCAGACGGACGAGCTAATATAAAAATTGCAAAAAAACTAATTGAGAATACAGCACTGATTATAGCATTTAACATAATGATATCCTAGTCACCTGTACTAAATGGATATGTTGTATCCTGTATCATCTTATTATGAAGATACCCTTGGTATCTTTCAAAATATTTCACTGTTAGTGAACTTGTTACCAAAGTTTACATCAAATACTTTTGAGTGTGCCATAGACTTTTCAAAAAATCTACTTAATAATGTTTAGTATATGGGTCATCTCTCATTTGCCTATTACGTTAACCACTATTTCATTAAGATTAGCAATGTAATAGATTGCAGAATTATCAGGCTCTTACTCTTATTGAGATCATGGGGAATATTTATCAAAGGTCTGGTGGACCTGATCTGACAGTGCGTATAAGGTCCGACAGACCTTGCTGAATGTGGTGCAATGCCGCCCCCTGCAAATTCGCGGCCAATTGGCCGCTAGCAGGGGGTTTCAATCAACCCAATTGTACTTGATTGGGTTGAATTGCAGCAATGTCTGTTCGCCTCCTCAGAGCAGGAGGACAGGTTATGGAGCAGCGGTCTTTAGAAACATGGGCCCTCAAGCTCCTTCCGGAGCTTGATAAATGAGCTCCCATGTCTACTATATAAGAAATAACTATGCTAGTACTGTGGTTAAATCACAACTTAACTTAAATGGACAGTCTACGCTAAAATTGTTATTGTTTAAAAAGATAGACAATGCCTTTACTACTCATTCCCCAGCTTTGTACAACCAACATTGCTAAATTAATATACTTTATAACATTTAAACCTCAACATTTCTGCTTGTTTCTAAGGCTCTATAGACAGCCTCTTAATCACATGCTTTTGTATTTGCTTTTCACAACAGGAGACTGCTAGTTCATGTGGGCCATATAGATAACAATGTGTTAACGCCCGAGGAGTTATTTAAGATTTAGCACAACACAGTACTAAATGCAAGTCAATAGATAATAAATAAATAGTTATGTGATCAGGTGGCTGTCAGAAGATGCTTAGATACAAGGTAATCACAGAGGTAAAAAGTATATTAATATAACTATATTGGGTATGCAAAACTGGTGAATAGGTAATAAAGGGATTATCAATCTTTTAAAACAATAAAAATTATATTGTAGACTGTCCCTTTAAGCTACCCCTACCCTGACATTCTATCTAGATAATATTTTTTGTAAGCATGTTTGTATATACATAAGCCACTTATAACCATTACTATGGCACACACCATTACTATAAGCCACGTATCACCATTACTATGGCACCAAACTTTGGTAACAAGTTCACGAACAGTGATAGATTGTGAAAAATACAAAGGGTCTTCATAATGAGATGATACAGGATATACAACATATACATTTAGTACAGGTGACAAGGATATCAGCTGATATTTTGTTAAACTGCAGTGTTATAAGATATAATCAGTGCTGTATTCCCAATTAGTTTTTTTGCCATTTTTTTTTTAGCTTGTCCATCAGGTGACTCCGTAGGTAGCCAGGGGCGCATGCACAGTTGCTTCTCAGGAATGCCGGTGGAGTTCACAGACAGAGAATGTGTTACAACAGTGGGGTACTTCATGGGGTAAGTGGTACACTCTGATCCTGTATTTTTTCCAGTCTGAGGAAGGGGGACCACCCCGTAAAGTCACTTACAGTGGGGTAAAAAAGTATTTAGTCAGCCACCAATTGTGCAAGTTCTCCCACTTAAGAAGATGAGAGAGGCCTGTAATTTTCATCATAGGTATACCTCAACTATGAGAGACAAAATGTGGAAACAAATCCAGACAATCACATTGTCTGATTTGGAAATAATTTATTTGTAAATTATGGTGGAAAATAAGTATTTGGTCAATATCAAAAGTTCATCTCAATACTTTGTTATATATCCTTTGCTGGCAATGACAGAGGTCAAACGTTTTCTGTAAGTCTTCACAAGGCTGTCACACACTGTTGCTGGTATGTTGGCCCATTCCTGCATGCAGCTCTCCTCTAGAGCAGTTATGTTTTGGGGCTGTCGCTGGGCAACACAGACTTTCAACTCCCTCCAAAGGTTTTCTATGGGGTTGAGATCTGGAGACTGGCTAGGCCACTCCAGGACATTGAAATGCTTCTTACGAAGCCACTCCGTTGCCCGGGCGGTGTGTTTGGGATCATTGTCATGCTGAAAGACCCAGTCAAGTTTCATCTTCAATGCCCTTGCTAAAGGAAGGAGGTTTGCACTCAAAATCTCACGATACATGGCCCCATTCATTCTTTCATGTACATGGATCAGTCGTCCTGTTCCCTTTGCAGAGAAACAGCCCCAAAGCATGATGTTGCCACCCCCATGCTTTACAGTAGGTATGGTGTTCTTTGGTTGCAACTCAGCATTCTCTCTCCTCCAAACACAACGAGTTGTGTTTCTACCAAACAGTTCTACTTTGGTTTCATCTGACCATATGACATTCTCCCAATCTGCTTCTGGATCATCCAAATGCTCTCTAGCATACTTCAGAGGGGCCCAGACATGTACTGGCTTAAGCAGGGGGACATGTCTGGCACTGCAGGATCTGAGTCCCTGGTGGCATAGTGTGTTACTGATGGTAGCCTTTGTTATGTTAGTCCCAGCTCTCTGCAGGTCATTCACTAAGTCCCCCCGTGTGGTTCTGGGATGTTGCTCACCATTCTTGTGATCATTTTGACCTTGCGTGGAGCCCCAGATCGAGGGAGATTATCAGTGGTCTTGTATGTGTTCCATTTTCTAATTATTGCTTCCACAGTTGATTTCTACACACCAAGCTGCTTGCCTATTGCAGATTCAGTCTTCCCAGCCTGGTGCAGGTCTACAATGTTGTTTCTGGTGTCCTTCAACAGCTCTTTGGTCTTCACCATAGTGGAGTTTGGAGTGTGACTGTTTGAGGTTGTGGACAGGTGTCTTTTATACTGATAACAAGTTCAAACAGGTGCCATTAATACAGGTAATGAGTGGAGGACAGAGGAGCCTCTTAAAGAAGAAGATACAGGTCTGTGAGAGCCATAAATCTTGCTTGTTTGTAGGTGACCAAATATTTATTTTCCACCATAATATGCAAATAAATTCTTTACAAATCAGAAAATGTGATTGTCTGGATTTGTTTCCACATTTTGTCTCACATAGTTGAGGTATACCTATGATGAAAATTACAGGCCTCTCTCATCTTCTTAAGTGGGAGAACTTGCACAATTGGTGGCTGACTAAATACTTTTTTGCCCCACTGTATATGAGTAAATTTGTCAAAGACCAGTGTCTAACTGTGAATTATTTATATATACATATATATATATATATACAAAATAAACAGATGGAGTCCAGCACTATTGAGCTTTTTTACCTTGCTGTGTGCTCGTTACAATGGGCTATCAGCAAAAACCCAAACAGATACAGTCCATATGTAGAAAGTAACAGCACCACTGCATCAATATTCTTAAAGGTGAATTATTTCTTTATTGGTGATATCACAACCATTAAAACAGCGACGTTTCGGACCTACATGGTCCTTAATCATGCATAGTTAAAACACAGTAAAACACACATTTAAAAAGGGTGGTGTAACCAATCAGATTTCAGCTCACATTATTAATTAAATTAACCCATACCTATCCAGGTATGAAAATACAAGTATTTACTTTTTCTATTAGTGGCCTCTAGTGGTACCATATAGAATGTCACCCTATTTCAATATCAGAAAATTCATAAAAACAAATACAAATCATAGTCCCTATTCAGACCATAAGGATGTAGTGTATTTAATTTCTTGATCCACCAGACCTCCTTTTGTTTTAATTTAAGTTCTCTGTCGCCCCCTCTTCTATGTGTAGGAAAATGATCGATTACTTGGAAGCGCATCTGACTAACTGTATGTCCCATTTGGGTAAAATGTGCAGATACTGGAAAAGACATGTCTTTAGATTTAATTGATGCCTTATGCTGACTGAACCTATCCCTAGCGGCCTGGGTGGTCTCTCCGATGTAACAGAGGCCACATGGACATTTGAGTAGATAGATGGCATAATTGGTTTGACAAGTGTATAGACCATTGATGGTATACTGTTTACGCTTATCATTCTGGGCCAAAAATTTACCTCTAATTACTGAATTACATTGTGCACAATGAAGACATGGATAACATCCTTTATTGGGAGTGGTCAAATAATTAATGTCAGCCTGTTTAGTTGTCCCCACATCTGCCTTAACTAGATTATCCCTTAAGTTTCTCACCCGTCTGTATGATGGCATTGGTGGTAATTTAAAGGACTCAACTTCTGGATTAAATTTTGATAGTAAATGCCAGTGTTTCTTAACTGTTTTAAAAATGTGTTGACTTTGCTGGCTATATTCCATAGTAAGTACTAATCTATTTACATCATTTTTGGTTTTCGGTTTAGCTTTACTTTTGTCAAGATCTGTAATATTTTTATTGATAATCTCCTGAGGATAACCTCTTTGGATAAATTTATTACCCATAGATTCTAGCCTGTAAGGCAGTCTATCCTGATCACTGACTATCCTCTTGGTGCGTAATAACTGACTTCTTGGGATAGAATTGAACACTGTCTCAGGATGAAAGCTTTCATACCTCAAAAGGGTATTTCTATCCGTAGGTTTAGTAAAGAGATCTGTGTTCAATTTATCATCTTGTATGTAGACAGTGGTATCAAGAAAATTAATCTCATGTGCTGAATATGTCAATGTAAATTTGATGTTTATCATTGAGGCATTGATTTCCTCCACAAAATGTATCAAGGACTCCAATGAGCCCCCCCATATGCCAAAAATATCGTCTATATACCTTAGCCAATGCTTACAACAGTGATTGAATGACTTATTAGCATAGACAAATTTATTGGCTAAGGTATATAGACGATATTTTTGGCATATTGGGGGGCTCATTGGAGTCCTTGATACATTTTGTGGAGGAAATCAATGCCTCAATGATAAACATCAAATTTACATTGACATATTCAGCACATGAGATTAATTTTCTTGATACCACTGTCTACATACAAGATGATAAATTGAACACTGATCTCTTTACTAAACCTACGGATAGAAATACCCTTTTGAGGTATGAAAGCTTTCATCCTGAGACAGTGTTCAATTCTATCCCAAGAAGTCAGTTATTACGCACCAAGAGGATAGTCAGTGATCAGGATAGACTGCCTTACAGGCTAGAATCTATGGGTAATAAATGTATCCAAAGAGGTTATCCTCAGGAGATTATCAATAAAAATATTACAGATCTTGACAAAAGTAAAGCTAAACCCAAAACCAAAAATGATGTAAATAGATTAGTACTTACTATGGAATATAGCCAGCGAAGTCAACACATTTTTAAAGCAGTTAAGAAACACTGGCATTTACTATCAAAATTTAATCCAGAAGTTGAGTCCTTTAAATTACCACCAATGCCATCATACAGACGGGTGAGAAACTTAAGGGATAATCTAGTTAGGGCAGATGTGGGGACAACTAAATAGGCTGACATTAATTATTTGACCACTCCCAATAAAGGATGTTATCCATGTCTTCATTGTGCACAATGTAATTCAGTAATTAGAGGTAAATTTTTGGCCCAGAATGATAAGCGTAAACAGTATACCATCAATGGTCTATACACTTGTCAAACCAATTATGCCATCTATCTACTCAAATATCCATGTGGCCTCTGTTACATCGGAGAGACCACCCAGGCCGCTAGGGATAGGTTCAGTCAGCATAAGGCATCAATTAAATCTAAAGACATGTCTTTACCAGTATCTGCACATTTTACCCAAATGGGACATACAGTTAGTCAGTTGCGCTTCCAATTAATCGATCATATTCCTACACATAGAAGAGGGGGCGACAGAGAACTTAAATTAAAACAAAAGGAGGTCTGATGGATCAAGAAATTAAATACACTACATCCTTATGGTCTGAATAGGGACTATGATTTGTATTTGTTTTTATGAATTTTCTGATATTGAAATAGGGTGACATTCTATATGGTACCACTAGAGGCCACTAATAGAAAAAGTAAATACTTGTATTTTCATACCTGGATAGGTATGGGTTAATTTAATTAATAATGTGAGCTAAAATCTGATTGGTTACACCACCCTTTTTAAATGTGTGTTTTATTGTGTTTTAACTATGCATGATTAAGGACCATGTAGGTCCGAAACGTCGCTGTTTTAATGGTTGTGATATCACCAATAAAGAAATAATTCACCTTTAAGAATATTGATGCAGTGGTGCTGTTACTTTCTACATATGGACTGTATATATATATATATATATATATATATATATATATATATATATATATATATATACCCACAAACATAAATATATTGTCAGGTATTACGCTTCTCCTTATACTCTGCTGCATTGTTACTGTACCTTTAAGTCCTGCAGCTCCTATTTCCTCTCCCTATTTAAAGCTCCTCCTTGCCTCCCTTCATTGCTTAGTATTGTAGATTCCTACTACCACTGCCTTGTTTCCTGCATAAGAAGTGGATTATCTAACTGTAATTGTCTCAAGTCAGTCTACTCCCTACAGATAACTGTTCTTTGTATGCTCTCCTGATTCTGCTTGAAAGTGACTTACCTTTGCATCTAAAGCTCCTAACAGATTGCTTGTTGCAACTCCGCTGGGTTCTCCTGACATCTATCTCCCTTGCCGGACCGGAATGCGGTGACATCATCCGCCAGCTGCGACTCTGTGCTGTGTGCTGCAGGCCCCAATCTCTGCTCGCTTTCTCTCTCACCGCTTGAACTGCTGTATTATCTCCTCCGGTAAGCCTTCTTTTAACTCTGCTTCATTCAGCCTCAGTCTGTATATTGACCTATGGTTTTGTCCACCAAATTACCAACGGAGGTGTCTTGTCATCTGACACGCTGTCCTGTACTATATGCTATATCTTGCTCATTTTACTTGTGCACATTTTACAAGTTTGCTATAGTCCAATTTTTGTTAAATATTTCAATATATTTAACCAAGCATATTTTAAAACATATTTTGTTACCTCTAGCATACTTTTCTCAGGTCAGTTTGCATTTACCTCTGCTGCTTTTATTTTCACAGTGCCTGTTCAGACACATGTGGCAGCCATAGGGTGCAATTGCAAACAATTCCTGTATATAAAATGATTGCATTCTGTGATTTTGGTATAACATTGTTGCGCAGGTTCATTATATGTTACTCCTACTTCTCACACATGCAAACAAACTTTACTCATATGTATTCTCCCAGCAGTTGAGGTCCTTATTACTAAACCTGTACATATTTTCAAGATTTCGAATTGTGTCCCACCTGACATAATACTAAGCCCTATGAACATGGACCCAGCTGGGATGAACACCCATATGCAGAATCTTACACAAAGGGTCGATTTACTAACTGATGCTCTAAATGCCTTGAAGGTTGAAAATGACTCTATGAAGGCATATATTAGGGATGTTGTAGATAAAAGGGTGCCCATACTTGAGCCCCAGGTCAGTACTCCAGAGAAATTTAGTGGAGATAGATCTCAATATAGAGATTTCAAAAACGCCTGTTTGCTTATGTTTTCTCTAAAACCCCATACCTACCCTAATGATAGAGCAAGAGTTCTTACTGTTATTTCCTATTTAAGGGGTGAGCCTCGTACCTGGGCTAACACATATTTTGAGAATAATGATGATATACTAAACTCCTTAGAGAGTTTCTTTAATGTCATGGGTCAGCTTTACGAGGACCCTTACAAACAGCTCACCGCTGAAAATGCAATGAGACATTTGAAACAAAAGAAAAGAGTAGTTGAAGACTACATTACAGAGTTTAAAAAATGGGCTAAGGACTCACAGTGGAACAACCTCTCCCTGAGAAATCAGTTTAGGCTAGGTCTTTCAGATGGAATTAAGGATGAACTCTCCAGATCTGAACTACCCCAAACTCTCGAAGAGTTAATGTCACTTAGCATCACCATAGACAGACGGCTTAGAGAGAGGCAGCAGGAGAGGTCTTATCATGATAATTTCCCTAAGAAACAACATGTACCTTCCACAAGCAAAAGTATTCCCGAACCTATGGATATAGGCTTCATAAAGGGTCCCCTATCCCCTGAGGAGAAGATCAGGAGAAGATCCAACAACCTGTGTTTGTACTGTGCTTCTGAGAATCACACTGTCAGAGATTGTCCTTCCCTCCAGAAACAAAATAAGGGTAAGACTCTCACTCAACCTTTTTGTTGTACCACTCAGGATCAAACACTTCCTTACTTAAACTTATCTCTTATTTTACTGTGGGACTCTCAGCGGGTCAACGCTTCCGCGATTATTGACTCCGGAGCAACAGCCTCATACATTGATAGTGTATTCACTCATACAAATAAAATACCTTTAGTGCAAAAAAGTCTCCTGTTTTATTGAGAGGGATAGATGGCAAACCTATTACAACAGGTCCTGTAGAATACCAGACAATTCCCCTACTTGTCACTTCTTCTGACTACCACAGGGAATACATCACATTCAATGTTATTTCTTCTCCTATCTCACCTTGTAACATTATACCCCTTTAAGGGGCGGTTTCCTCAGGTGCATATAAATCACACTGGATACATCACACCAATGCTTGGTATTGATGTATCCAGCCTGGATTAACTTCCTGTGAGCTAATCCCTTTTGCACCTGTGAAGCTAGTTTCTCTCCTGTGGATTCTGGGGAAATTTGCCTGCTACTCTCTCCTGCTCTGTAGTGGACTTTCAGTTCCAGCTGACTACCGGGTGACGTCACTCCCACGAGCCACATCCACTGTGTCTCTCACACGCTGCTCTCAACCTCTGCTGCAGCGTCTCTGCCTTGTGCTTTCTCTCCCACAAGCCTCATCAGCTGTGTCTCACACACCCTGCTTCCAGCAGCTGCTGCAGCGTCTCTGCTTAGTGCTCTCTCTCCCAAGCAAAGGATTGTGCCTCTCTGACTGTGAGCTTTTTCTTCAATATTCCTCTGCTTGTTACTTAAATCTCGGTAAGCTGAGTATTTATTTTTTCCAGTTCATATTTTCTAAGCTTTAACTGCTTATTTTGTTTATTCATTGCAATGAAGGTATTTGTTATTTTTAAAGTCATGTCTGACTAAATTTGAACTACCATATGTTGCCAGGGGTAAATAGTTCTACATATTTTCAAGACAACTGACTAGTATATTAAAATCATAATAAAATATATGTAAAACCCTAAGCCATGAGTTATTACATATATTTAAAAATGAAACACTCACTCAAGTTTTTATTTGGTAACCATACTTTTAATATATTGGAAAATCTATTCATGACTTATGCTCACAATAGACTTGTTGAAAGCAGTGTTACTAATGAACTTTCACACACCTGTTACAGAATACCAAGCCTAACTTATCCAGCTGACTTAACTACGATGATGAATCCAGGTGACATAAACGCTCACTTCCAGGAATTATCCAACAAAGTTGACCTTTTAAGTCAGGGACTTAGAGAACTTCAGGTAGAAAACCTGACACTTAGGAATATTATTAAAGAAGGGTTAAGTGCAGCTAAACCCCCTGACACTAACACTCCTGACCCCCCAATTCCACCTCCTGAAAAATTCTCTGGGGATAGGAAATCATTTAGGCAGTTTCATAATGCCTGTAAATTATTTCTCACACTTAAGCCAAAAACATTTCCTAATGACCGTATAAAAGTACTAACTGTCATTTCTTTCCTAAGAGGTGAGCCCAGACAATGGGCAGATTTATTCTTAGAAAATAACGACCCTATTCTAAATTCAATTGATGATTTCTTCAAGGCCATGTCAGATTTATATGAGGACCCCAACAGGCAACTCACAGCAGATTTTAAGTTGCGTAACTTAAAGCAACATAAGAGGCCTGTTGAGGAATATATCTCTGAATTTAAGATTTGGCAAAGGGATTCCCAATGGAATCAGGTTTCCCTAAAAAATCAATTTAGAATAGGGTTGTCTGAAAATATTAAGGATGAGCTTGCTAGACTAGATCTCCCAGAAACACTTGACTCACTTATGTCTTTAACTATAAAAATAGATAGAAGAATTAGGGAAAGGAAACAGGAAATATATTCCCCAGACTCCTATACCAAGGTTACCACCCCTAAAGCTTATACACCCTCCCATAAGAGTCAGGATGAAGCCATGGAGATAGGGTTCATTAGAGGACCCCTGTCCCCTGAGGAAAAGTCACGCAGAAAAGAACTGGGACTTTGCCTCTATTGTGCCGCAAAGGAGCATTCTGTTTCTGACTGTCCTTCTTTAAAGATACAAAGATCAGGTAAGACAAATTTTACCTCAGATCATTTACTATCTTTAACAGCACAAAATCCTGCATATTTCATTATTACTATCTCTTTACAGTGGGGACAAAACCGACACAGTCTTAAGGCCGTTTTGGATTCGGGAGCCTACGCTAGTTATATAGATATAAAAGTTGTACAAGAAAATAAAATACCCATTATTGCAAAGAAAAAACCTGTTTCTGTACAATTAATTGATGGAAGACAATTAGAGTCAGGACCCATCACACACCAAACAATTCCCTTATTAGTCACTACTCATGACATACACCAAGAGTTCATTTCTTTTGACGTTATTCCTTCACCCATTTTTCCTGTTGTATTAGGTCTACACTGGTTGAATAAACATCAGCCCCTCGTACATTGGTCAGAAAAAACACTTGAATTTAATTCACAATATTGTACCACCACATGTTACCCTATACAACCTCTTCTATCTGTCTTGGAAACTAACATCCCTCCTGTTTATTCAGATTTAAAACAAGTATTTGACAAACAGGAGGCAGAAACCTTGCCACCCCATCGGGAGTATGATTGCCCCATAGATCTAATCCCTGGGTCAAAAGTTCCATATGGACACATATTCCCACTTTCTAAACCTGAGCTTGATACGTTGAAAGAATATATCAATGAGAATCTCAGGAAGGGATTCATTAGACCCTCCACCTCCCCTGCAGGGGCAGGAATATTTTTCGTAACCAATAAAGATAAAACCATACGGCCAATCGTTGACTACCGCGAATTGAATAAAATAACAAAAAAAAGATCGTTATCCTCTTCCACTCATCCCTGAATTAATCGAAAGATTACATGGCTCATCCATTTACACTAAGCTTGATTTAAGAGGAGCTTATAATTTAATAAGAGTGCGTTCTGGGGATGAGTGGTTGACTGCTTTCCGTACTAGGTACGGGTTATATGAATATACCGTAATGCCCTTTGGATTGTGCAATGCACCCGCCACATTCCAGAGGTTCATCAACGATGTGTTCCGTGATCTCCTTGACACTTTTCTAGTTATCTACTTGGATGACATCCTTATATTTTCAGATAATGAAAAAGAACATATAAAACATGTTAGGATAGTCCTCTCAAGACTGTTAGCTCATCACCTGTATGTGAAACCTGAAAAGTGTACCTTTCATTCCCCTGAAATCACTTTCCTTGGGTATCATATATCATCTAAAGGGATATATATGGAGAAAACAAAGATCCAAACCATTCTTGATTGGCCTATACCAAAAACCAGAAAACATATACAAAAGTTTTTGGGATTTTCTAACTTCTATAGAAAATTTATTAAAAACTTTTCAGCAATAGTTAAACCCCTAACTAACTTGACAAAAGCCAATGTTCCTTTTGAATGGAACAAAGACGCAAATCACTCCTTCAATGTTCTAAAAAATTCCTTTACTACAGCACCTATTCTAGCATACCCTGATCCACAAAAACAGTACATACTAGAGGTTGATGCCTCATTCTACGCTATAGGAGCTGTATTGTCCCAAAAGAATCCCAAAACAAATAGGACACACCCTGTAGCATATTATTCAAGAGTGTTAACAACCTCTGAAATAAACTACCATATTGGTGAAAAAGAGCTCTTGGCTGTTAAAAGCTCTCTTGAAACTTGGAGACACCTTTTAGAAGGTACAATAGAGCCTATAATTATTTTCACTGATCATCGCAACTTAGAGTACCTAAAAACATCTCGCACATTAACATCTAGACAAGTGAGGTGGAGTTTATTTTTCTCAAGATTTAATTACATCATAACCTATAGATCAGCTTTGAAGAATACCAAGGCCGACATACTTTCTAGGCTTCCTTCTCCTCCTCCTAAGATTCAGATGTGTAAACCCCTAGTTCCATTAGATAACATAGTGGGGACTTTAGCCATCTCAACCACTGAATTAAAAGAGAAGCAACTAACTGATACTTCTAAAGTGCTATACAACTTAACACAAGGAGAGAATGGGTTATACTACCATGACACAAAACTCTATGTACCCCCTTCACTAAGGGAACAAGTTCTCTCCTCTTGTCATGAATCTCCCCTTTCAGGTCACCCTGGTATGAACAAAACTTATGACTTAGTTACAAGATCCTACTGGTGGCCCCACATAAACACAGAAATAAGAAACTACATTAAATCATGTTCAGTTTGCACAACCTGTAAAACAGATAGGAATAAACCCACAGGGTTTCTTCTCTCCCTACCAGTTCCAGACAGACCGTGGAAAGACATTGCTATAGATTATATTGTTGATCTACCTGTATCTGAAAAGAATAACACAATAATCGTTATCGTTGATCTCTTCACTAAAATGGCACACTTTGTGCCTTATTATAAGTTACCAACTGCCCTGGAAACTGTAAATATCCTTATAAAACATGTCATCTGCCTACACGGCTTACCGAAAACTATAACATCTGACAGAGGTTCACAATTTACCTCTAAGGTTTGGAAACAATTATGTTCATCCCTTAACATTGAACAACGGCTTTCTACCGCATTCCATCCCCAAACCAATGGACAAACGGAGCGTACAAACCATTGGTTGGAGGAATATATAAGATGTTACACCAACCAACAACAAAACAACTGGACAAAATTACTTCCCCTAGCAGAATTCGCACATAATAATACTTACCATTCAACGATAAAAGCTACTCCTTTCTTTGCTAATTATGGCTACCATCCGAGCTTTCACCTACACCCCGAAGTCACCACTGACTGCCCAGTCATTGATGATCTTACTAACACTATGCTTGAAACATTCTCTCAACTTTATGACACTATCAAAATTGCCCAACAGAGGCAGAAGAAATACTACGACCTCAGGCATCATCCTCCTCCTTCATATGTTCTTGGAGATCTTGTTTGGCTCTCTACGAGGAACTTACGAATCTCCGTGCCCAGCAAGAAGTTTCATAAACTTTTTATTGGTCCTTTCCCCATCATTAAAATAGTAAATGAGAATGCTGTTACTCTCCAATTGCCCCCCTCTCTTAAAGTACACCCCACGTTTCACGTCTCACTCCTCAAGCCCTACAGTTCACTTCGGAATCCTTTGGACCCTTCTGTTCCTGTGTTGCCTATAGCTCCGGATGTGGAATATGAGGTTGCTGCCATCCTTGACTCCAGGAAGGTTTCTGGTCGTCTTCAGTACCTGGTACATTGGAAGGGGTACCCTTCTGAGGAGGATTCTTGGGAACCTTCTGTTAATCTCTCCGCTCCCAGGTTGGTCTCTCTTTTCCACAGAAGATTCCCGGATCGTCCCAGACCTTGACCCACGGAGTGGTTGCTCTTAAGGGGGGGGGGTCCTGTAACATTATACCCCTTTAAGGGGCGGTTTCCTCAGGTGCATATAAATCACACTGGATACATCACACCAATGCTTGGTATTGATGTATCCAGCCTGGATTAACTTCCTGTGAGCTAATCCCTTTTGCACCTGTGAAGCTAGTTTCTCTCCTGTGGATTCTGGGGAAATTTGCCTGCTACTCTCTCCTGCTCTGTAGTGGACTTTCAGTTCCAGCTGACTACCGGGTGACGTCACTCCCACGAGCCACATCCACTGTGTCTCTCACACGCTGCTCTCAACCTCTGCTGCAGCGTCTCTGCCTTGTGCTTTCTCTCCCACAAGCCTCATCAGCTGTGTCTCACACACCCTGCTTCCAGCAGCTGCTGCAGCGTCTCTGCTTAGTGCTCTCTCTCCCAAGCAAAGGATTGTGCCTCTCTGACTGTGAGCTTTTTCTTCAATATTCCTCTGCTTGTTACTTAAATCTCGGTAAGCTGAGTATTTATTTTTTCCAGTTCATATTTTCTAAGCTTTAACTGCTTATTTTGTTTATTCATTGCAATGAAGGTATTTGTTATTTTTAAAGTCATGTCTGACTAAATTTGAACTACCATATGTTGCCAGGGGTAAATAGTTCTACATATTTTCAAGACAACTGACTAGTATATTAAAATCATAATAAAATATATGTAAAACCCTAAGCCATGAGTTATTACATATATTTAAAAATGAAACACTCACTCAAGTTTTTATTTGGTAACCATACTTTTAATATATTGGAAAATCTATTCATGACTTATGCTCACAATAGACTTGTTGAAAGCAGTGTTACTAATGAACTTTCACACACCTGTTACACACCTATTGTACTAGGCATAAACTGGCTCTGCTCCCATAATCTTCAAGTAGATTGGTCAACTTTAACACTCACCTTTAATTCTAAATTTTGTCTAACTACTTGTTTTCCAGCTACTGTTTTACAGACCTCTGAAGTTCCTCAGGTTGTACAGATTCCTGAGGTATATCAGGATTTCACTGACGTCTTCAGTAAAACAGAATCTGAAAACTTGCCGCCCCATAGAAAGTATGTTTGCCCTATTGAGATCATACCAGGTTCTGAAATTCCAAGCGGGCACATCTATCCTCTTTCCAACCCAGAATTCTCACATCTAAAGCCTTACTTAGATGAAAACCTAAGGAAAGGTTTCATTCGCCCCTCCACATCTCCAGCTAGCCCTGGAATATTTTTCGTTAAGAATAAGGACGGTACACTTAGGCCTATTTGTTGACTATAGACAATTAAACAAAATTACAGTAAAAAAACGATATCCCCTAACGCTTATTCCGGAATTAATAGAAAGATTAGAGGGCACAAAATTCTTTACCAAGATGGATTTAAGGGGTGCCTACAACCTCATCCGTATTAGAACTGGGGATGAGTGGTTGACGGCGTTTCGAACACGTTATGGTTTGTTCGAGTATGTCGTCATGCCTTTTGGGCTCTGTAATGCGCCCGCAACTTTTCAGCATCTAATCAACGACCTCTTCAGAGATATACTTGACATCTTCATTGTCATCTATTTGGATGATATTCTAATCTACTCCAAAACTTATCAAGAACACATTTCACACGTTAGACAAGTTCTTTCAAGGCTCAGAGGTAATGTATGCTAAGGTCGAAAAATGCCTATTTAACTCACAATCCATATCTTTTCTCGGTTATGAGATTTCCCCCTCTGGTATCCGTATGGAGAACAAAAAGGTTGAAGCAGTGTTAAATTGGCCCATTCCTAAAACTAAACGTCAAGTCCCATCCTTTATGGGTTTTGCGAATTTTTACCGCAAATTTATAAAAAAACTTCTCCAAAATAGCTCTTCCTCTGACATCTCTTACCAAAGCCAATACACTGTTCAGGTAGACTAACCAAGCAAAAGCTGCATTCCAAGTTTTCAAACAAAAGTTCACTTCAGCACCTATACTTCGTTTCTCTGACCCTGATCTGCAATTTGTACTGGAGATAGATGCATCTAACCTCGCTATAGGTGCAGTGCTCTCACAAAGAGAGAACATGACAAAACCTCTACATCCAGTGGCCTTTTATTCAAGGACTTTAAATTCTGCTGAACAAAACTACCCCATTGGTGATAAAGAACTCTTAGCCATAAAACTCTCCCTAGAACATTGGCGACACCTCCTCGAAGGTACTTCTATTCCAACACTCATTTACACAGACCATAGAAAGTGCCACTTCATCGCTTTTTCTAAACTCCCTACTGCATTGGAGACTGTACAGTTGCTCATTAAACATGTGATTAAACATCACGGACTTCCCACTTCTATACTGAGTGATCGAGGGACCCAATTCTCTAGTAGACTTTGGTATCAATTCTGTAAAACATTTTCTGTTGAAAGAAAACTAACCAGTGCTTACCACCCACAATGTAACGGTCAGACGGAAAGATGCAATCAGTGGCTGGAACAATTCTTAAGACTGTTCTGCTCTACTCAACAACACAAGAAAATAAAGGGTTTATAGTGTATAAAGCGCTGGACTTAAAACGCTTTTTTGCCTCCCAAAATACTGTCCTCCTCCTGGACAGAGAAATTGTAAATAAAACAGAGAATGGTTTTCGGGGGCGCTCAGTAAGCTCAAAACGTTAGAGATATGGGTATGATCACATTAATAATGGGGACCTTAATAAGGGTGTTCTCAAATAATTATATATATATATAATTATATATATTTGGACTCTTTTCCTTTTTGGTAAAAAATTATTGAAGGATAAATCACTCTTTTTTTATCTTTTATTGAAAAATACACCTTTATGTATTTATTCGTGTTTATTATAAATTTGCATAATGGTTGTTATGTTCTTTATTAGTTTTGAATATATGAAATATTAAATGTGAATTCTAATGTTTATAAATTTTATCTGTACCCAAATAAATATAATGTCACATTGAAACACTTCCGGACTCTCAGTTTAAAGCCTCTATATTTGTGATATGGTTAAACCAGGTACGTTTTTTTGACTAATATATAGTGAAGAGAACTTGAAAATATATGCCAATTTTATAAAAAAAACTTTTACTTATTAAAAAACATTACATAAAAATCATAAAATACAAAATTATACAATTAGCAGATTTTTCACTGAAATCTATTGTGACAAATTTGTTCCTTTAAAAACAAACAATTAAACTTTCTTCTAAGAAAACCTCTGCTATGCGTAGATATTTAAAATAAATTACTAAGCTTATAACTTTACTCAACAACACCTCTGGACCAACTTTCTACCTTATGCGGAATTCTGCTATCATAACACCATCCATTCCACTACTGGTCAAACTCCATTCTATGCTAACTACGGTTTCCACCCCAGTTTCCAGATTTTTCCTTCCTCCAACACCTTCTCACCTAGTATCTCTGAGTTGTCTGACAGCATCTCGCCTAACTTCAAATCCATCGAATCTGCTATAATCAACGCAAAAGAACTACACAAAAAATACTATGACCGACGCAGAACACCTCCTCCGGTTTATGCCGAAGGTGATCTGGTGTGGCTCTCCACAAAAAACTTACGCCTAAATACTCCTTCCAAGAAATTTTCCCACTTTTGGCGGGACCATACCCTATTGTACGTGTCATTAACACTAACGCTGTTCGCCTTAAGTTGCCAGACACTCTCAGGATTCATCCAACATTCCATGTCTCCCTCCTCAAACCCTACAAAGACATAAGAGACTCCAGTACCCTTGGTTCCCATCCTCCGGTCTCTATTGACCCCAACTTAGAGTATGAAGTACGCTCTGTTCTGGACTCCCGTCTATGTAGGGGACAGTTGGAATATCTCATTCATTGGAAGGGTTACTCTCATGATCACGATTCTTGGGAGCCGGCTAGCAACATCTCAGCACCACGGTTGCTGTCTCTGTTCCATCAACGAGATCCGGACCATCCTAAGCCTTCAGCCCCGGGAGTGGCTCCTTGAAGGGGGGATTCTGTCAGGTATTACGCTTCTCCTTATACTCTGCTGCATTGTTACTGTACCTTTAAGTCCTGCAGCTCCTATTTCCTCTCCCTATTTAAAGCTCCTCCTTGCCTCCCTTCATTGCTTAGTATTGTAGATTCCCACTAATCTACTGTGAGCCTCATGCCTCTGTGAACGCTGTTCACCACTGCCTTGTTTCCTGCATAAGAAGTGGATTATCTAACTGTAATTGTCTCAAGTCAGTCTACTCCCTACAGATAACTGTTCTTTGTATGCTCTCCTGATTCTGCTTGAAAGTGACTTACCTTTGCATCTAAAGCTCCTAACAGATTGCTTGTTGCAACTCCGCTGGGTTCTCCTGACATCTATCTCCCTTGCTGGACCGGAATGCGGTGACGTCATCCGCCAGCTGCGACTCTGTGCTGTGTGCTGCAGGCCCCAATCTCTGCTCGCTTTCTCTCTCACCGCTTGAACTGCTGTATTATCTCCTCCGGTAAGCCTTCTTTTAACTCTGCTTCATTCAGCCTCAGTCTGTATATTGACCTACGGTTTTGTCCACCAAATTACCAACGGAGGTGTCTTGTCATCTGACACGCTGTCCTGTACTATATGCTATATCTTGCTCATTTTACTTGTGCACATTTTACAAGTTTGCTATAGTCCAATTTTTGTTAAATATTTCAATAACTTTAACCAAGAATATTTTAAAACATATTTTGTTACCTCTAGCATACTTTTCTCAGGTCAGTTTGCATTTACCTCTGCTGCTTTTATTTTCACAGTGCCTGTTCAGACACATGTGGCAGCCATAGGGTGCAATTGCGAACAATTCCTGTATATAAAATTATTGCATTCTGTGATTTTGTTGCGCAGGTTCATTATATGTTACTTCTACTTCTCACACATGCAAACAAACTTTACTCATAGGTATTCTCCCAGCAGTTGAGGTCCTTATTACTAAACCTGTACATATTTTCTAGATTTCAAATTGTGTCCCCCCTGACATATATATATATACACATACAACCCCAATCCCCAATTCCAAAAAAGTTGGGACAGGATGGAAAATGCAAAACAACAATCCAAAAGAATCATTTGAAAATTCAATTCACCTTGTAATATATTTAAAACACATACGGCTAGATTTAGAGTTTGGCGTTAGCTGTCAAAACCAGCGTTAGAGGCTCCTAACGCTGGTTTTGGGCTACCGCTGGTATTTAGAGTCGTGTAGGTAAGGTTCTAACGCTCACTTTCCAGCCGCGACTTTTCCATACCGCAGATCCCCCTACGCCATTTGCGTACCCTATCTTTTCAATGGGATCTTTCTAACGCCGGTATTTAGAGTCTTGGCTGAAGTGAGCATTAGAAATCTATAGACAAAACACCAGCCGCAGAGAAAGCCAGGAGTTAAGAGCTTTCTGGGCTAACGCCGGTTCATAAAGCTCTTAACTACTGTGCTCTAAAGTACACTAACACCCATAAACTACCTATGTACCCCTAAACCGAGGCCCCCCACATCGCCGCCACTCTATTCATTTTTTTCAACCCCTATTCTGCCGACCGCACACCGCCGCCACCTACGTTATACTTATGTACCCCTAATCTGCTGCCCCTAACACCTCCGACCCCTATATTATATTTATTAACCCCTAATCTGCCGCTCCCAACGTCGCTGCTACTTTACCTACAATTATTAACCCCTAATCTGCCGACCGGACCTCACCGCTACTCTATTAAATTTATTAACCCCTAAAGCTAAGTCTAACCCTAACACTAACACCCCCTAAGTTAAATATAATTTTTATCTAACGAAATAAATTAACTCTTATTAAATAAATTAATCCTAATTAAAGCTAAATACTTACCTGTAAAATAAACCCTAATATAGCTACAATATAAATTATAATTATATTGTAGATATTTTAGGATTAATATTTATTTTACAGGCAACTTTGTATTTATTTTAACCAGGTACAATAGCTATTAAATAGTTCATAACTATTTAATAGCTACCTAGTTAAAATAATTACAAAATTACCTTTAAAATAAATCCTAACCTAAGTTACAATTAAACCTAACACTACACTATCAATAAATTAATTAAATAAAATACCTACAATTATCTACAATTAAACCTAACACTACACTATCAATAAATTAATGACATAAAATACCTAAAAAAAAAATACAAATAAATAAACTAACTAAAGTACAAAAAAATAAAAAAAGAACTAAGTTACAAAAAATAACATTAGAAAAATATTACAACAATTTTAAGCTAATTACACCTACTCTAAGCCCCCTAATAAAATAACAAAGCCCCCCAAAATAAAATAAATGCCATACCCTATTCTAAAATACAAATAGAAAAGCTCTTTTACCTTACCAGCCCTTAAAAGGGCCTTTTGCGGGGCATGCCCCAAAGAAAACAGCTCTTTTGCCTGAAAAAAAAAACATACAATACCCTCCCCAACATTAAAACCCACCACCCACATACCCCTAATCTAACCCAAACCCCCCTTAAATAAACCTAACACTAAGCCCCTGAAGATCTCCCTACCTTGTCTTCACCACGCCGGGTATCACCGATCCGTCCAGGCTCCGAAGTCTTCATCCAAGCCCAAGCGGGGGCTGAAGATGTCCATGATCCGGCTGAAGTCTTGGCCCAAGCGGGGGCTGAAGATGTCCATGATCCGGCTGAAGTCTTGATCCAAGCGGGGGCTGAAGAGGTCCATGATCCGGCTGAAGTCTTGATCCAAGCGGGAGCTGAATAGGTCCATGATCCGGCTGAAGTCTTCTATCAAGCGGCATCTTCAATCTTCTTTCTTCCGGATCCATCTTCATCCCGCCGACGCGGAACATCCATCCTGGCCGACGACTTCCCGACGAATGATGGTTCCTTTAAGGGACGTCATCCAAGATTTCGTCCCTCGAATTCTGATTGGCTGATAGGATTCTATCAGCCAATTGGAATTAAGGTAGGAAAATTGTGATTGGCTGATGGAAACTTCTCTGGGCTCAGTCCCATCTGAGATGGACATTAGCATGATGGAATTGTGTTCTGTGGTCTGACGAGTCAACATTTCAAGTCGTTTTTGGAAAAAACAGCCATCGTGTTCTCTGGGCCAAAGAGGAAAAATACCATCCCTGTTATCAGCATCAGGTCCAAAAGCCAGCAGCTGTCATGGTATGGAGGTGTGCCAGTGCCTATGGCATGGGTAAATTGCACATTTGTGAGGGCACCATTAATGCAGAAAAATATGTATACATTTTGGAGCAACATATGCTGCCATTCAGACGTTGTCTTTTACAGGGACATCCCAGCCTTTTCTAATACAATCCGCATCGTTAGAACTTGCTTGTTTTATCTAGTGTGGCAGGTGATTAATAATTAGAAATTTTTTAAAGGCGATCAGCTGCATCCTTAGGGGACAACTGAAAATTCTTCCCTTTGAATTAAAAGTCAATTGTCTCCCTAGCACAAACAGGGAGATTTGGGGGTAAGGGCTCTTTTAGAAACCCCCTCTGGGTAAACAGCACTTTAAGCATTGTGGCAGATATTGCCATTTTATAGTGATCACCTTCATCCTACATGGGCATAAAACTCCCTCTTTCTCTGGTCCATGTAAGTGGTCTTGGGGCTGAAATGTTGTCTTTTAAAGCCACCCTTCACAACCGTAGCTTTCCTTACAAGGAAATCCCTGCAGCAGCAAGGATTTTCACGTATCATGTGGTGGTCTAAGGAGGTCTTCTAGCTAGAGCAAGACTGCAGTCTCCCTTATATGTTTGGTCCTCTTGAGCCAGCCTAGGTTTCCTCTTCAACAAAGGATACTGAGAGAACAATGCACCTTTTATAATATAAATAAATTGTAAAGTTGTTGAAAATGTATTTAAATCATAAAAGTTTCATGTTGGCTTTACTAACTTATCCTGTTATCCCGTACCTATAGATGAGCATTTAATATTTGTCCATAAAATAAAAAAAATCCTTTATTTCAGAAGTATATTAAAAACAGAAGCCATAAAAACAAAGAAATGTCCAAAGTTAAGGCCTGAACATTGGTTAGAGCTGTGTGCAAAACATGTTTCAGGGTTTCCCTTAGCCCTTCGTTACTGGAATTTTATATATACAGTCATGGCCAAAAAATATCGGCACCCCTGCATTTCTGTCAGATAATGCACCACTTTGCCAAGAAAATTGTTTCAATTACAAATGTTTAGGCATTCTCATATTTATTTCTTTTGTTTGTATTGGTATAACACAAAAAAGTGGAGAAAAAAAGCAAAATATGACACATTCCACCCAAAACAAAATATGAGAAATAATTGCATTCCGAGCTTGTGATGCTCCTATAATTTCTAATTAAACTCACCTATATCAATTAACAGGTGCTGACAATATAGAAATCACACCGGCAACCAATTAAAATGCTGAAAAATTGACTCAACCTTTCTGTTGTGTGCCACACTGAGCATGGGGAAGCAAAGAGCAGTAAAGAATTGTATGAGGATTTGAAAACAAAAATTGTGGAAAAGCATTGCCAATTTCAAGGTTACAAGTCCATCTCCAGAGATCTTAATGTTCCTGTGTCCACTGTGCGCAACATTGTCAAGAAGTTTACAGCTCATGGCACTGTAGCTAATCTCCCTGGACGTGGACGGAAGAGAAAATTGATCAAAGATTGCAACAAAGGATGATTTGAATGGTGGATAAAGAACCTCGATCAACTCCCAGACAAATTCAAGCTGACCTTCAGACACAGGGTACAAATGTGTCAGCTCACACTATACGTCGTCATCTGAATGAAAAGGGACGCTATGGTAGGAGACCCAGGAGGATCACACTGATGAAACAGAAACATAAAAAAGCCAGATTAGAGTTTGCCAAAACTTACATGAGGAAGCCAAAATCCTTTTGGGAGAATGTGCTGTGGACAGACAAAACAAAATTACAGCTTTTTGGTAAAGCCCATCATTCTACTGTTTTCAGAAAAAGGCTTTTAAAGAAAATAATACAGTCCCTACAGTCAAACATGGTGGAGGTTCACTGATGTTTTGGGGTTGCTTTGCTGCTTCAGGCACTGGATGTCTTGACTGTGTGCATGGCATTATGAAATCTGAAGAATATCAAAGAATTCTGTGGTGCAATGTAGGGCCCAGTGTGGGAAAGTTGGGTCTCCATCAAAGGTCATGGGTCTTACAGCAGGATAATGACCCAAAGCACATGTCAAAAGCACCCAGAAATGGTTTAAGACAAAGCGCTGGAGAGTACTGAACTGGCCAGCAATGAGTCCAGATCTCAATCCCATAGAGCACCCGTGGAGAGATCTCAAAACAGCAGTTGAGAAAAGAAACCCTTCCAATCTGAGAGACCTGGAGCAGTAGACGAAAGTAGAGTGGTCCAAAATTCCAGTAAAGAGGTGTAAGAAACTCACTGATGTTTACAGGAAGCAATTGATTTCAGTTATTTTTTCCAAGGGGTGTGCTATCAAATATTAAATTGAGGGTGCCAATAATTCTCTCCAGTCCATTTTTGGAGTTTTGCGTGGAATGTGTCAGATTTGACTTTTTTTCTCCACTTTTTTTGTGTCATACCAATACAAACAAAAGAAATAAACATGAGAATGCCTAAACATTTGTAATTGCAAACATTTTCTGGGCGAAGTGGTGCATTATCTGACAGAAATGCAGGGTTGCCAATATTTATGGCCATATATATAAAGGAAGAAGTCCTGACTGACTGATTCACCAGCTCAAACCGTTTAACCTAGAAACGCGAAATTTGGAAGTTACGTTGTTTTTATGACGTAGCCGTCCACTAAGGAAGGATTTTTAGAAATTGCATCCCTAAGTGGGTGAAAAAGGGGGTAAACTTTTTTATGAGGATACCTATAGCTCAAAAACCGACAATGTTACAGACGAAAAAATTGGTATTGAGATTCTCCTTGAAAAATAAATAAATATGTGTTTTACCATTTCCCCAAAATCCACTTACGGGGGTTAAAAGGGGGGGGGGGTGATTTATGAAGAACCTGTATCTCTAAAACCAACGATGTTACAGATGTGAAAATTGGTATTTAGATTCTCCTTGAAAAATAAAGTAAATGCAAAAAGCGGTTCTAAGGGGTTAAAATGAGCGGGTGTGAGGTGTTAGAAAAATAAAATGCACTGAAGACTGCCTTTAAATTGCGTTCTATGGGGTCTGTGTGTTCCCTGTAAATCTATATGTATTTGATTTATATGTGTTATATATATACACATATAAACATATGAATATATATGTATATATTCATATACATATATATTTAAATTTGCTGCCCATCGATGCAGGACTTATGGAAGCGTGCGCTTGTGAGCGCAAAGCTTCTGTGTAATGCGATCGCTAGGTATTACTGAGTGGAGCACAAATATCATGCTCACGTAAGAGATATTTTGCACTCCACTCATAATCTGGTCCTTAGTGCTTAATGTCCCTTTAAATTAAATGTTTATTTGTTTTTATGTTGTCCAGAAACCCTTAAGAATAATAGACTTCATCTTAGGGTTTCACATGCAATTAAGGCTAAAAAAAAACAAATTTACCATATGGTGTTACAAGTACCTAAGGTTGAAGGTCAACCAATCTGTAATCACTCTAAGGTTTTTATTTTAAGCATGATATTTTTGTATGTCCACTTTGTGTATATTTTTCTTAGTTTCCACATTTTCTTTGCAAGTTACATACATGTACATTTTATATTGGGGTGTTATGTCAATTACAAAATATATATTTAAATGATTTTCCAGAGAAAGCACAATTCAGAGCCATAGGTCTACAATATTGCACAACCAATTAACATTTGATAGTGTTTAAAGAGGAGGCCCACTGACTTGTCTTAACTCTCATTAACATTCACGTGTTTAGTCTTTAGTGACTTTCTCTAACTCTAAATGCTCTTTAAATTATATTTTTGTCTATTAAATCCTAACGTCCAATCATTTGCTTGATTTATACCCTAGTTACCACCTGGGAGTAGCTTCATTTAGCCCAATTTGCTTTTCACAGAGGAGCACTTTCCTGAAGTATGTCAGTCTGATCCCAGCTAACAAGGGCAGTCCAGCCCTGAAATACCAGGCAATTCTCCTCTGAACAAGGTAAATGGCAACCCCAGACAATTGTTTCAGTCTCTTTTGGGCCTCCTCAGTGAGGTGCATCCATTTACATGTAGAATTTTTCTTAGTGTGTCTTGTGCCCATTGCCTCTTGAACTTACAGACTATCTGTAATGAAATTTTTGACTTCTCATTCCAGGCCTTTATTTTTTACATTATCTACCAATATCTAAAACTATATATTTCAGTCAACAATGTTGTGATTTATTGTCAGTCCAGAGCTTGAGAACCAAAATTCAATTAGGTTATTCTGGATTACAGATACAGGAAAACAATGTGGTATTTTTGTACCAACACAATGAATATTTATTTTATGAAAACATGTTTTTATTTAGTTATTGGCCAAACAATGCAGAGTTTGAATCAATGTTGTCATAATATTGAAAAGTATTCAAGAAATGATTTACTTGGAAAGAGCTGGCAATAATTAATAAAATTTCCTTTAGCATTTCTCCATTCTCATATAAACATACAGTATTAAGACCATGAGTTTTAAGTGGCAAAATATTGTGGAAAGACATAAACTCTAAAGTTACATGCTATGATGAACAAGACAGGCTTTTAGGTACTGGAATATGAAGAGCAAACATTTACAACAGGGCCCTGAAAGCGTTAGGAGTAATTAGTGTGGCATATTCTTTATACTGTAACCCCAAAATTTAATAGCTTTATTCCTTATTTTATCTATGTTACTTTATTTTCTATATAATGATGATTGCTCACTATTTTTTAGACATGTGCTTTCCTTCTTAGAAAAATGTAAAAACGAACGTATTTTTTGATAAAGAGCAGCCCCTTAATTGAAGCGTTTGTTTTGGTTCTATTCAGCAGAGAACACGCTTCTTAAGAAAACAGGAACAATACCGCTAGATGTGGTGAGGCTCTTCAAATATAGCTGACTTATTTTCTCAAACAAGAGAAGGGTACATTTGTAGCGAATTTTTATTGCCTTTTCTACATGGAGAGTGTGTAACACACTAAGTGCTCCAATGGACACATTTTCTATATGATATGTATAGTTTTACATTTCGCTACAATTTGCAACATTTATTTATAGAAAAAAGAGTTTAGGAGTATAAGGCGCAAATAAATGCTGAAACCTATGAGAATTGCTGGAGATGAGTTAGTTTAAAGTACTTCACTAGACTATAATTCTTTAAAAATTATAATTTTTATTCACCAGAAAATATATAAATAAAAAATATATAAATAAGAAAATATATAAATAAGAACAAAAATTTAAAATCATATCATTCTATGGCTGTAAGAGATGTTCTTTAGGGCACTTGATATCAAGGGATATGAATATGTGAGGGTGTAATATATTAATGAAAACTTATTCTGATGGACCAAACTAATATAGGACTGGTCTGAGTATTGCACCTAGTACATTGAAACACCTAGTGCAATTTGCATTGGTCTGATGCAGTGCTTTCCAAACTGTGTGTCGGGACACACTAGTGTGTCGGCAGCAGTGTGTAGGTGTGTCCTTGCTTCAGCACAAATATTTTTAAATTTTTTTTTTTTTTTTTTGGTTTCTGACTTTCCGCCTGCCTGCTACGCATATCACATGGTTGACACGTGATTAATAACTAGGGGGACACAGATCATCTTAACCTATTGGCGCAGCTCAGTGGAAACTGAAACTATTCCCATTGGCAGCTTTGGCGGCACATTGGCTCCTGACTGCACGTGTAGTCTCCTTAATTGGCTTGTGACTGCATGTGTAGTCAGTGAGTGGGACAGCAGTGTGTTTGCAGCGTGGGCAATAGTCATTCAGACTCGCAGAGCTCTAAGGGCGGCAGCTTAAACGCTGAGCTGAAGTCAGAAGTCAGTGGGGGTTTTTTTGCAGCTAGCTCCCAGTAGTGCATTGCTGCTCCTGCTCTTGATATATGGATAGGAAGTGGGAAGCTTAAAAATGCTTCATGAGGAAATACAAGTGTCTTTATCTAATATTCCACCAAATATTCAGAAATTGTGTTCATCCCATCAACCTCATACATCACATTAAAATAGTAAGTAGCTATTGGTGTTATTAAACTTTTGTTTAATTCTTGCACATACATACTGTTACTTGTAAATACATTTTGTTATTATATCATTTATGTATGTGTCCGTATCTCTTAAAACAAGTTAGTTTAACCTCCTGTTTGCCAGTACAACTGAATTACTGTGTCGCGAAATGATGTAGGTCTAAAAAGTGTGTCACCGACATGAAAAGTTTGGAAAGCTCTGGTCTGATGTGTGGAAATATGAATTAATTTTCATAAGTGTAATATAGAAATATGTTTTTGTCCATATAGTTGGAAAGGTTTATAATATCAGCATGTGCCAAGATATATAAATAAAAAAACAATGACAGTAATAGTAATAAAAGATGTAAATGATAATAACAATGTAGTCGGCCGACATAATTAAAAAGAACTTCCTATTCGATTAGCGTAAATAAATATTGTGAAATACTTGGCATAAGAAACAGTATATAAAACTTTAAAATTTACCACCGGTGGATTTATGGATGTTATTTTAAATGTCCTTTAATGTATCCTTGAATGTTTTTTAATATATCCTTTGATGTATCCTTGAATGATTTTTAATATGTCCGTTAATGTATCCTTTAATCGTTTTTTATACTTAGTCTTTATAGTATACTGTGGTGTGAGTATTACGATGTCAGTACTTCTTTTGGCGTTGCCAGAGCTCTACGGACTAAAGAGAGACAAACAGTAAGAAGCGGTGTTGTATTTACTTACTGTCTGTTAGCCAATTCTGGAGCCTGGTTGTAGATCTAGGCGAAGTTTTTCTGCTCTGCTTGTTTTTCCCATGGACCGTGGAGTCTCCGATGTGATGGATACTTGTAGTGGTTGTATTTCCTTTCTGCTGGGTACTTTTCCTCTCGGCGATAAGATGTTAAAGCAGTTGTGGAGGATTCTTAACTATTATTCCATTATGTTAGTATAGTCTCTTGTCTTCAATCCTCTTTAAACCGCTTACGGTCAAAAAGGTAAAATGGACTTTGGCTCTTAAATGGGGTGATTTTTAGCATTAGAGAAGTTTGTAGTTATAGCAGTAGTTAGCTACGCGTTTCGGCCATAAAGCAATGGCCTTTTTGAAGCTGTACTACTGCTGGTACTCTTCACAGTCTTTTTATTCGCTTTTTTTAACGTTTTATCAATTAGACAATTAAACAATTAGCTAGTTCCAAAAATCAATTACTTGCACGGTTGCTTTTTCTCTTGGTATGAGCACAGGCATACGCTGTTTCCGTTCAAGTTAAAAAGTAACTTGGATCATTTGTTTAGCATTATAAAGATCACATAAAAAATATAAAATGCAAAAAATACACAAAATACTGAGATTACAAAAAATAGTAGACATAGACAAAAGATAGACATGAACAAGTGGGAGATTTGTATCAAATGTGATCTACAAAATTGGTGATACGCTTAATAGATATGAAATGCATATGTCAAGGTAATTTTCAGAGTCGGTGATACGCATAATAAATATATAATGAATTATATATAATAAATAATAAATAATGAATGTGTCAGTGTCCATTTTCGTTTGTATTTCGATTGTATTCATAAGTGCCAGAATAAGTTCTTTATACAATTTATGTTTGAGGCTTTTGGCACTTGATATTGTATCGGACAACGTGGCTATATATTGAAATAGATACATATTGGTATTTGGACACAACAGTAACTATATAGTTGTTTATTGTGTCATCACTTTACTAGACATTACTCTTATAAACAGGAGTGGCATGAAACGGTTAATGGTATAGTGCATCCTGGAAAGTTAAATACTCATTCTGTATAGTTTTATGAATCAGATGTTTGCACATATCCAGGATTGTTTTAACGACACTTCCGTTTTTGCGGATTTTACATTGGAACTTGGAACTCCAAGGTGCCTCTGATGAAGAAGTTATACAAAACTTTGAAACCCGTCAGGCTGCAATTCGGGTGTTGAATTCGGCTGCTCCAGCCATTCCTTGTTGGACTTTGTGAACACTGTTTTTTTGCTGTATTTGTACAAAGCTGTTACGATACCTCATATAGATTGAGGTCTCGCTTGTGAGTACCCTTGTTCTACATTTAATAAATAAGTATTTTATAAACGATATCACACTATGTGTGGTTTCTTCTCCCTTCCTCTATAAACATACCAGAGAGAAAATCACCACTGGGACCAAAGTGAGGAGCCAGATGGGATCCCGCTACTAAAAAGCTGAGGACCTGTATTCCCCTAGGGAAGGCATTTCACCTTTACCCACGTACCGCCACCTATTCCTTACCTCATAAGATTGAGGGTTTTGGATGTAAGTAGATAGTGAGCCAGCATTAGGATACTGGACCTCAAGTGATTGTGCCATTAATATAAACATTTATTACTGTTTTTCAACCACCACATTTGTTTATGGACATTTACTTGCATCTAACTATCTCGAGCTTCCTTAGATATCATCTAACAACATATCGTTAATGTTTCTAAGTTATATTGGACCCCACTATCCGGTGTCTGATCGTTTGGCTCTCATTTACATGTATTTAAATAGATACATTTTTTAACAAAGTGCAATAAATTAGATACGTTCATTTTGGAAATTTTGAACGCTGACCTTGGTTTTATTTAATTTATTTTATTTGTATCTCTTTTTTCATATATGTGATCATATTCACTCTGTTTGTGTGTAAACTTTTAAATATTCCTGAACCATTTAGGCTTTATTCATTTGGGTTTAGTACTGTGCAGTTTACCATATCTTTTGAATTTATATATATATATAAATATATATATATATATATATATATATATATATATATATATATATATATATATGCATTTATGAATAAATAGAACATATTGTTCTATGTGAAGGACATTGGAATGTAAAATATTAATATTTCATGTTGGGATAGCGCAATGTACTGGGTCTATTCCAATCTACAAGGGACGTGCCATCCTCGAGAAAAGTTTATCAAAAATTGGACTGAATTCCCAAAATTTAGAAAATGTCCACTATGTATTTTCACCTTAAATTAATTACAGGGAGTGCAGAATTATTAGGCAAATGAGTATTTTGACCACATCATCCTCTTTATGCATGTTGTCTTACTCCAAGCTGTATGGGCTCGAAAGCCTACTACCAATTAAGCATATTAGGTGATGTGCATCTCTGTAATGAGAAGGGGTGTGGTCTAATGACATCAACACCCTATATCAGGTGTGCATAATTATTAGGCAACTTCCTTTCCTTTGGCAAAATAGGTCAAAAGAAGGACTTGACAGGCTCAGAAACGTCAAAAATAGTGAGATATCTTGAAGAGGGATGCAGCATTCTTAAAATTGCAAAGCTTCTGAAGCGTGATCATCGAACAATCAAGCATTTCATTCAAAATAGTCAACAGGGTCGCAAGAAGCGTGTGGAAAAACCAAGGCGCAAAATAACTGCCCATGAACTGAGAAAAGTCAAGCGTGCAGCTGCCAAGATGCCACTTGCAACCAGTTTGGCCATATTTCAGAGCTGCAACATCACTGGAGTGCCCAAAAGCACAAGGTGTGCAATACTCAGAGACATGGCCAAGGTAAGAAAGGCTGAAAGACGACCACCACTGAACAAGACACACAAACTGAAACGTCAAGACTGGGCCAAGAAATATCTCAAGACTGATTTTTCTAAGGTTTTATGGACTGATGAAATGAGAGTGAGTCTTGATGGGCCAGATGGATGGGCCCGTGGCTGGATTGGTAAAGGGCAGAGAGCTCCAGTCCGACTCAGACACCAGCAAGGTGGAGGTGGAGTACTGGTTTGGGCTGGTATCATCAAAGATGAGCTTGTGGGGCCTTTTCGGGTTGAGGATGGAGTCAAGCTCAACTCCCAGTCCTACTGCCAGTTTCTGGAAGACACCTTCTTCAAGCAGTGGTACAGGAAGAAGCCTGCATCCTTCAAGAAAAACATGATTTTCATGCAGGACAATGCTCCATCACACGCGTCCAAGTACTCCACAGCGTGGCTGGCAAGAAAGGGTATAAAAGAAGAAAATCTAATGACATGGCCTCCTTGTTCACCTGATCTGAACCCCATTGAGAACCTGTGGTCCATCATCAAATGTGAGATTTACAAGGAGGGAAAACAGTACACCTCTCTGAACAGTGTCTGGGAGGCTGTGGTTGCTGCTGCACGCAATGTTGATGGTGAACAGATCAAAACACTGACAGAATCCATGGATGGCAGGCTTTTGAGTGTCCTTGCAAAGAAAGGTGGCTATATTGGTCACTGATTTGTTTTTGTTTTGTTTTTGAATGTCAGAAATGTATATTTGTGAATGTTGAGATGTTATATTGGTTTCACTGGTAAAAATAAATAATTGAAATGGGTATATATTTGTTTTTTGTTAAGTTGCCTAATAATTATGCACAGTAATAGTCACCTGCACACACAGATATCCCCCTAAAATAGCTATAACTAAAAACAAACTAAAAACTACTTCCAAAACTATTCAGCTTTGATATTAATGAGTTTTTTGGGTTCATTGAGAACATGGTTGTTGTTCAATAATAAAATTAATCCTCAAAAATACAACTTGCCTAATAATTCTGCACTCCCTGTACAAGCATTCAGTGAAATTGCTGAATCCATTTGAAAAAAACAAAACAAAACAAATAGCAGAGAGGTATATTAGTATACAGTATTTCCAAGGTCCCTGTACTTTCTTTTTGCTACGCAGTAGGGATGCCCATGAAAAAGTAGCAAAAACCTTTACGAAACAGAGTTATTGTATCATTTTAAAGTAAGCATGTGTGTGTGATAGATGATAGATATAATGATATATAATTCCTAAAATGCCCCCAGTATGCCTTTCATGCATTTTTCTTCTCTCCTAGTTCTATAACTTCTTCTCATCTCCTCCTTTCACACCACCCCATTCTCCCTTCTCCTTCCCTCTCTTTTTGTTTTGTCACTGCCCTGTTTTTCTCCCTAAACTATCCTCGTCTTACTCTTTCCGTATTTCTACTCATTGCTCCCTACGCCATCATCTTCTCTCACTCTATCATCCTACTTTCTCTATTCTTCATCTTCTTCATTAATCTTTTCTCTATTTATCTTCTCCTGTGAGCTCCTCACCATTTAGCATGATTTACTGTATATAATGTTATGTACCTACATGTCTTCATTTTTTCAAGTTTTCATTCATTCATTTATTTATTTATTAATATATACAAGTATAATAATTATATTATTAATTAGTATATACAATTATATGGCAATATATACAAATTGAGTTGCCAGAGAAAATATTATGTAATTTACACAGATATCCCTGCTCACTGGAACCCATTGTTTGTCCTCCCTTATAGATTTCTAAGGGCCTTTGACGTTGTGTAACTAGTAGCACATTTAACAGACCAGTTTTCAGAGAGTAAATTACAGTGTGGTGTCTTTTGGGCTTTATCCTGTATTCAGATTACAACTACCCATATTTTTATGAAGAAGTTCAGGGGTTTAAATACACCTCGAGCTGTGGCAGTACAGAAGGTTTGCTGTTCAAGCTGTGGGCAATTCTGTGGGCTGTACATGCAGGTCCCCTCATCTGAATATAATGAAACCACTGGTGGGGCAAGGACAACATTTTGGACCTGATGCCAACAACTCCCATCTTCTGAAAGGGGGATAGGTAATCTATTCATTTGCATTAAGTGCAGAATAACCAGAAATTATTCCATATGTTCTTACTGTATTGTTTATCACTAATATTGATCATAACGTTTAAAACAAGAAAAATATTCCTTACTACTAGAATTATGACCTGCTCACTAGATCTAATAGAAATACATTTGATGTATGGGAGTCTACCATGTTTAAGTCTCATGGAAGTTTGAAATCAACAAAGTCTAAACACTATTATTAGAGTATGTGTTATACAAAATAGTGGCACATGCACAACAACTGAATAGACTGAACAAATGGAGCAAATGCACGATAATTGAAAGATTATTTTTGTTGGCATTAAACCCCGATATTTACTAATAATAATGTGATAATTTTGTGTACAGTGTACTAAACATTTGTTTTTACATTACCATATGGTGGTGATATGTTGTCTTGGCTCTGATATGTAAACTGAGGACCACGTATACCAAACGTCATTCAATGCAATCAGAATTTTTTTCCCATGATGGAAATAAATGGAAAACAGGGGGAGCTGATTTATTTGAACTGAAATCAAGCATCTAAGAAAGGAAGGTAATTTAAGGGATAGGACACAACTCCTACAATTATCTTTTCTAGCAAGAATCTATATTTTATTTGTGGAAAGTCTTCTCCACTTGGTGGTGTCTTGCTATAAACTTGTTAAATTAAGTAAGGATAAATTTGATATTAAAAAGGGATGGCTTATTTTGCAGCATATTTAAACCACAAGTATATGTGTCAGTATTTGAATTAGTTTGCACCATAAAAATGTTAAGTTAAAGATATTCTAGCAGTGATTCTTAATAGTACTTCCTGCTCTCTTGTTGCAATGCTCATTTATCATAAAAGTGAGCCACTGACACCCCAACCAAGTTGTAGTCCTTTTTTGCCATAATATTTTTTGGTCAGGGAGTAATGTGGATTTTTTTTATGGCATTTCCAAAATAAATATTCACACACAAGCACACACACACACACACACATATATCTATTGCTGCAATATATATTATAAAAAACCTACAGATTTCTTGAAAAAATACTAAGTGCTTAAAGCCAACAGAACTAAAGGCAATAGCTAGCTGAATAAAAGAATGGTTCAGAGCTACCTCTAAACTATAAGCTCTTTAGGTCTCTTATTATACCCCCTAGAATATAAGCTCTTTGGGCTATTTTGGTTTTATGCTGTTTTGGATGTTTGAGATAACAGCGTCTTTGGCCCTGGGTGTTGTGAATAAAATACAAATATGACATGGTATGATCTCAAGTTTTGATCTTTAATGTGGACGTTTTGCTAACTCATATTTTATAATGTTCAGTTATTGATTGATTAACAGCATCCTTCCCAAATGTGAAATGCTTTATCTGAGGCACAAATATAGTTTTCAATATTTCTTACTTATTATACTGCTTAAGAAACACCCTTCCAATTGTGTTGTAGATATTAAAAACCATCTGTATTGTATGAGTTCGTGTTAACTTTCTCTGCATAAGAAACTGGCATAAAATATATTAACAAAAATCTAAATCAAAGGGTTCTTTGATTTCATGCAAATAGTGATTAAAAGAAATGGCAAATAGTGGTATTAAGTACATAGCCTTAGGCACACCTGTCCATGGTTGTTTGCTGTCAATGTAAGACCATGCTTTGATGACATTACCAATGTCTAGATATAATGCCAGATTGGAGAGGAAAATTCTGACTCCATACTTTCCATGAGTGCAGCTGTTATAACGTGTTTTGTGGGTACCAGATGGTATCCGCACAGCTGACTGCTAAGGATGTTGTAAAACAAGTGTTATGGGCAAGAACAACTTTAAGGAAGGATCTGATCATTGCGTGCATTTGGCTCTGGATAAATGTTTGTTCTAGGAAAATATGGTTAAAATATGAATGCATTTATTTAATCAGTTAAAGGAATACTAGCAGCTCAGATATACATATTAAAAATGTTATTCCACAAAAATGAGTCATTTGAGCCATAAGTTCCCATCGATGCAATCAAAGCTGCACTGGATGAATTAATACCTGTTTATTAAGAGAAATATCATTTTAGATTTGTGGATTTCAATGGTAAAAAATTTTTTTTTTTCTATATCCCCATGGTACAAAATGCTCTCGGCAGTAAAAGGAGATAGCAACCTAGATAGAATTTTTGCCAAATGGCAAAACATAATTGAAGATGTAGACGCTAATCTTATTGGGAGCTCTATTATGAAAGTTCATGATGTCACACTTTCCACATCCTGGAGAGAGTCACATTTGAAACTATTACTTATGACATACTATACACCTAAGATGGGCTACAGATGGCATAATCCAGATTTCAATAAATGCCCAAAATGCCAGTTACAGGGGGCAGATTTATTACATATGCTTTGGGAATGCCCCAAGATAAAACAGTGTTGGTTTAAATTCTTCTTACGACAGATTATAATTTTACTTCCTTTTAGCAAAAATCCAGGAGAGAATAAATTTCTTCATGCTATAATATTATCTACAAGAAGTCTAATTTTTCATAAGTGGAAAGAAAAACAGGAGCCAAAAATCTCAGAAATAATAGAATTTACCAAAAAACAATGTATTATTGAACAGAAAAATACAGAGATAAATACAGAATTGCAAATTCAGTTGTTTTTTTAGGAAATTATATATGGCTCTTAGAGCCTTGACAAAAGAGGAACAATACATACTTCCATTTAAGTACACAGACTTTGTACTCCTCTGGGCTTGGTAGACATTGGAGAGTCGGGAAGGCTAGGATTGAAGGGAGAGAATAGGAGTTTTCCCTTTCCTCCCCACTTTTTTTCTCTCCTTCTTCTTTGTCGCTCGTATAGAATTAAGATTATGCATCTATTTGTAAGAGTTTTTTTGTTTAATTCTAAATATATACAACAGGCAGAATGTACAAAGTAATGTTTTATACATTAAACATTATGGGTGCCAAGAAAGTTTTCATACTGCTTGTTATAGGATATAATTTGAACTGATTGTTATTATAAGAATGTTGTTGTATATATTTTTTTTCTCCACTTTGCTCCTTCTTTTGTTTTTTTGTACCCTGCCTGTTTAAAAAACAAAACATAATATACTCTGTCTGACTATTTTGTAAAAAATGCAAAATATCTTAATATCCCTTTTTGCCACCTTTTGTCTCTATAACACACTACTTTACTCATTTACTCCTTACCCCTCACCACCTGCCCTGCTCATTAGGCCATCTCTCTTAACCTCACCCTACTTTTGTATTTATTAACTTCACACATTCTTAAAGACTCACTATCCCCCTTGCAACTCATCACAAAAACAGTCTCACTACTGCAAATCCTCATCTCATCTCATGTCACTCTCCCTCTTGCTCATACTAGCTGCTGGCGACATCTCCCCTAATCCTGGTCCCCCCCAACTTCCTTACCCTGCACACCCATGTGTGCCCTTCAATAGACTTCAAAAACAAAACTCTGGTAACCTTAATCTTATTCCTCTTGCATCTAAAGCCACCACCCCCTTCACTTGCGCACTTTGGAACTCTCGCTCTGTTTGCAACAAGCTCACTTATATCCATGACCTCTTTATCTCTCACTCTCTCAATCTTTTGGCTCTCACAGAAACCTGGCTCTCTCCTTCAGACACTGCTTCCTTTGCTGCACTGTCACATGGGGGTCTCCACTTCAGCCACACTCCTAGGTCTAACAACAATAGACAAGGAGGTGGTGTTGGTATTTTACTTTACTCTCGTTGCACCTTTCAACAAATACAGCCCCTCTCTACCCTCACATTTTCTTCATTTGAAACACACATGATTTGCGTATTCTCTTCCCTCTCTTTATGCGTCACAGTCATATACCGCCCCCCTGGCTCTGCAACTCTATTTCTAGATCACTTTGCCGCTTTGCTACCTTACTTCCTTTCCTCAGATATCCCTGCCCTCATTCTCTGTGACTTCAACCTCCCTGTTGATAATCCCACTGCCTCCTCTGCAAAAAAACTTCTGCAACTCACTTCCTCTTTCGGCCTGTCACAATGGACTGACTCTCCCACTCACAAAGATGGTCACTCCCTTGATCTGATTTTCAGCTATCGATGCACTATCTCAGACTTCACAAACTCACCTTTTCCTCTTTCTGACCACCACCTCCTTACTTGTAACATCACCTCCCTCCCTACAAATCTCCCTCCTTCTACCCCTCAGACTAAACTTCACAGAAGTATCAAGTCATTAGATCAGCAACAGCTCACTAGCTCTCTCGAACAACTTCTCTCTTCCATCCCCTCCTTTTCCTGTCCTGATGAATCTATCTGCCCCTATAACTCCACCCTTACATCCGTCCTTGATAATTTGGTCCCACCTACTATAGCTCAGAAAACATACACTCATCCTCAGCCCTGGCATACTCCTCTGACACAGTACCTATGCAGATGCTCCCGTACTGCTGAGCAACACTGGAGGAAATCTCAAGTTGTGCTGACTTTCTTCACTATAAGTTCATCTTGAACTCCTACTACTTTGCCCTTAATCTATATAAGCAACATTACTTCTCTACTCTTATCGCTACTCTTTCTTCAAAAACAAAACGTCTGTTCTCCACTTTCAATACCCTTCTCCGCCCACCCCCACCTCCCACCACAACTTTTCTCTCAGCTCAAGATTTTGAGAGCTACTTAAACAACAAAATGAAACAAAATGAAATGAACTCTCAACATACTACCGGTCTCCCACCCCCTCAAAAGCTCACAATCATCCAAAACCCACATAGATTAAATTTAGCTCTTTTGCCCCTGTTACAGAGGAAGAAGTTTCTGCCCTTATACTATCCTCTCACCTCACTACCTGTCCCCTCGACCCCATCCCCTCACAACTACTCCCTCCCTCTCTTCTACCCTTACCCCTATACTAACACACATCTTCAACCTCTCCCTCAGCACTGGTATAGTTCCCACATCTCTTAAACATGCATTAGTCACAACTATCCTCAAAAAACCTTCTCTCGATCCAACCTCCCCATCCAACTACTGCCCTATTTCCCTACTCCATCCTTGATCCACTGCAATCTGGATTCCGCCACCTTCGCTCAACAGAGACAGCAATTGTTAAGGTTACCAACAACCTACTTAAAGCAAAATCCAAAGGCCACTTCTCTCTACTTATCCTCCTTGCTCTGTCTGCAGCCTTTGATACTGTCGACCACCCTCTTTTGCTCCATACCCTCCAATCCTTCAGCATCTGCGACACAGCTCTCTCTTGGTTCTCTTTCTATCTGTCTAACTGTACCTTTAGTGTAGCCTTCTCTAGGGCATCCTCTGCCCCGTTACCTCTTTCTGTTGTGGTTTCACTATCATTTGTATGCCGACAATACCCAAATCTACCTCTCTACACTAGAACTATCTCCTTCCTTGATAACCTGTGTCACTAACTGTCTACCTCATATCTCATCTTGGATGTCCTCTCACTACCTCAAGATAAAAATCTCTACAAAACTGAGCTCCTTATTTTCCACCCTTCTTCCAAAATCTCCACCCCCCATGTCTCTATAACTGTTGATAACTCCAACATTACCCCAACTTCACATGCCCAATGTCTTGGGGTCACACTTGACTCAGATCTGTCTTTCACTCCTCACATTCTGTCCTTGGCTAAAGCTGGCTGCTTCCACCTTAAAAACATTGCTAAAATCCGACATTTCCTTACACAAGACAAATAAGATTTTAATCCACTTTCTCATCCTTTCCTGCCTCGACTACTGCTACTCTATCCTCTCTGGTCTCCCTAGCTGCCGCCTAGCTCCTTTACAATCCATAATGAATGCCTCTGCCAGGCTCATCTTCCTTACACGTCGTTCTTCATCTACCGCACCTCTCTGTCAATCCCTTCACTGGCTTTCTCTTGCCTCCATGATTAAACACAAAATTCTAAATCTGACACACAAAGCCCTCAATTGCATTGCTCCCCCTGCATCACAGACCTTGTCTCCAGATACTCTCCCTCCTGACCCCTTTGCTCTGCTCATGATCTCCTACTCTCCTCCTCACTTGTTACCTCCTCACATTCCCGTTTACAAGATTTCTCCAGACTGGCTCCCATCTTATGGAACTCTCTGCCTCGCTCCACAAGACTCTCCCCTAGTTTTTCAGCTTCAAGCACTCCCTTAAGACTCTACTATTCAGGGATGCATACAACATACACTAACCTTCCTATCTCCACTGCTATCCCCTTAAACCACATAGCATGTAAGCCTATGAGCCCAGCTATTTGTAGTCCACCTTCATAAGAGCCGACTACAACAGTACAACTCTTGGCAGGACCCTCTACCCATTTGATCCCTCTAATTGTTTTTTATATACCACCTATGTTCAAAGCGCTGCGGAACCTGTTAGCGCTCTACAAATACCTGTTAATAATAATAATAATTTTAAAAAAAGAGAGAAATACTTGTACATTTTACCTCTTAAATCTTTAAAACAACAGTTCAAAGGTGCTCTGAACAAATTATTTTAGCTGGATGCAATGGTCCAAGGTTCAGATAAAGGGAATTTAAGACATTTAGAGTAAAATGTAATGACCATTATTTAAATTTATATTTGTGAAGCAAAGTTTGTATTTGTGGAGTGTTACGCATATGAAATATTTGAAATCATAGAATAACAAAATCTATTATCAAGTAATATTTGTTAGCAATTGATACAAAATTAAATAAGTTAGTGGCAGAAAATACTGGCCATCTAAAGTGTCTTGGATGAATAGTGCCATCTGTTAGAAGGGACCCTTCAGCTAGTCACAATATTCACTGATTACCATAATTTAGAATATTTGAGAGCAGCTAGCAGACTGAGGCACATACTGTACAGGGAGTGCAGAATTATTAGGCAAGTTGTATTTTTGAGGATTCATTTTATTATTGAACAACAACCATGTTCTCAATTAACCCAAAAAACTCATTAATATCAAAGATGATTAGTTTTGGAAGAAGTTTTTAGTTTGTTTTTAGTTATAGCTATTTTAGGGGGATATCTGTGTGTGCAGGTGACTATTACTGTGCATAATTATTAGGCAACTTAACAAAAAACAAATATATACCCATTTCAATTATTTATTTTTACCAGTGAAACCAATATAACATCTCAACATTCACAAATATACATTTCTGACATTCAAAAACAAAACAAAAACAAATCAGTTACCAATATAGCCACCTTTCTTTGCAAGGACACTCAAAAGCCTGCCATCCATGGATTCTGTCAGTATTTTGATCTGTTCACCATCAACATTGCGTGCAGCAGCAACCACAGCCTCCCAGACACTGTTCAGAGAGGTGTACTGTTTTCCCTCCTTGTAAATCTCACATTTGATGATGGACCACAGGTTCTCAATGGGGTTCAGATCAGGTGAACAAGGAGGCCATGTCATTAGATTTTCTTCTTTTATACCCTTTCTTGCCAGCCACGCTGTGGAGTACTTTGACGCTTGTCATGGAGCATTGTCCTGCATGAAAATCATGTTTTTCTTGAAGGATGCAGACTTCTTCCTGTACCACTGCTTGAAGAAGGTGTCTTCCAGAAACTGGCAGTAGGACTGGGAGTTGAGCTTGACTCCATCCTCAACCTGAAAAGGCCCCACAAGCTCATCTTTGATGATACCAGCCCAAACCAGTACTCCACCTCCACCTTGCTGGCGTCTGAGTCGGACTGGAGCTCTCTGCCCTTTACCAATCCAGCCATGGGCCCATCCATCTGGCCCATCAAGACTCACTCTCATTTCATCAGTCCATAAAACCTTAGAAAAATCAGTCTTGAGATATTTCTTGGCCCAGTCTTGACGTTTCAGCTTGTGTGTCTTGTTCAGTGGTGGTCGTCTTTCAGCCTTTCTTACCTTGGCCATGTCTCTGAGTATTGCACACCTTGTGCTTTTGGGCACTCCAGTGATGTTGCAGCTCTGAAATATGGCCAAACTGGTGGCAAGTGGCATCTTGGCAGCTGCACGCTTGACTTTTCTCAGTTCATGGGCAGTTATTTTGCGCCTTGGTTTTTACACACGCTTCTTGCGACCCTGTTGACTATTTTGAATGAAACGCTTGATTGTTCGATGATCACGCTTCAGAAGCTTTGCAATTTTAAGAGTGCTGCATCCCTCTGCAAGATATCTCACTATTTTTGACTTTTCTGAGCCTGTCAAGTCCTTCTTTTGACCCATTTTGCCAAAGGAAAGGAAGTTGCCTAATAATTATGCACTCCTGATATAGGGTGTTGATGTCATTAGACCACACCCCTTCTCATTACAGAGATGCACATCACCTAATATGCTTAATTGGTAGTAGGCTTTCGAGCCCATACAGCTTGGAGTAAGACAACATGCATAAAGAGGATGATGTGGTCAAAATACTCATTTGCCTAATAATTCTGCACTCCCTGTATATGCATGAAAGCAGGCCCGGACTGGCCATAGGGCATACCGGGCATTTGCCCGGTGGGCCGCGGGCAGGGCCGGGCTGCGACCTCACACTCGGTATACAATTTTTTTTTAGCCATTTCCCAATTCTAATTGCTAATCGGCCGAGCCGCACACACAGCAGTGCACTACTTCCGCCGGAAGACTTCCGGCCGGGGTCTGACTGACTGAGGCTGAGCGCGCACTGTGAGTGACGTCACAGTCACACACATGACATGCCCAGGGACACCCTGCACGCGGCTGCACACTCATGCCGCGTGCCGGGTCCACGTGACACACACAGAGGCTCAGGCTGCGATGCGAGACTAGTGCTGCGGCTGCCTCACGTGGGGGCCGGGGTACCGTGTCGGTCATTGGTGTGTCAGTGGCTGGACTCTGGAGGCCTGAAAAACATGCTGCCGCTGGGCCGGGTGGGTCCCTGGCCTGAGTGACTGAGTCCTCCGGCTCCTGGGGCTCCATCTCCAGAGCGGCTCCATCTTCAGAATAGGCTAGCAGCTGTACAATGATGATGACGAGTTGACGACTCGCAGGCTTCTTCGACTCAGCAGGTGCTGGCCAGCAGCAGCAGGGCAGGTAGGAGGTCACTCTGGTCTCAGATTCAGACAGAGACTGAGAGGACCTTTTCTTTGGAGTTGTAACACTGTATTATAATAAGTTATAACTATATATACTTTAACTGTCATGATTGATTTGTCTTGATGATTCATTTACTGCCTAACTTGAAGTTCCAGTCCTAGCTAGTACTACAGGCTGCTTAGGCTACCTAAGCAGCCTGTAATACTAGGCTATGTACAAAATAGCAGTAACTCAAATTACTCATCCTGACCCTGTGTTCCATCCTGTGGCTGAGTGAAGCCTGAGTGCCTGGCTGACTGTGTCTGTCACCTCAGTGAAAGAAAAAAAACCCAGCTTTTATCAGCAGTTGGACAGGTAAGCTGTTGGTTTCAAAAATATTTATTATTGAATTGCATTTGCTGGAATGCTGGCTCAGGCTCACAGTGCTCACACAAAATACCTAGTAATACTATCCTAAGTAATCAGTGCAGTCACAGAATAGATCAATCATGTCTGATGATGATTATCATAAATTATGACAGTCAGTATGTTGTGATATGTGAGTAGTGTGATGACATCATCATGACTCATATATATTATATAATGTTTATGTCATAAATTATATAATATATATGAGTCAGAGACTGAGTCATGATGTCATCATCACTCACATACTGACTTTTATAAGTCTGACTGTCACTGTCTGTCATTCACATGTCACATACTGATATATTCTGATTCAGTATATATCAGTATGTGAGTGACTCATAATGCAATTGTTTTTGCTGCCTTGGATGATCATCATCATCTGTTGAAGTCTTGAATTGAAGAGATTGATGATCAATAATCCAAGGCAGCAAAAACAATTGAAGATATCATGTATTGCCCAATATGTGTTAAGTGTCAGTGACATAATTATTTGTGATATATATATATATATATATATATATATATATTATATATATATATATTATTTATATTATATATTATTTATTTATATATATATATGTGTGTGTGTTGTCATAGTTTTGTGCAATGAATTGTGCCAAATATGTTGTGTATGTTATGTGACATTACCATATACGTTGTGCCCTATAGCTGTTTGTGTTATAATGTGACATATATGTTGTGCCCTACCTACAGCTGTGTGTTATAATGTGACATATATGTTGTGCCCTACAGCTGTGTGTGTTATAATGTGACATATAGGTTGTGCCCTACAGCTGTCTTTGTCATTAAAAAGTAGCACTTTATTTTTGTTTTTGTTGTGTTTTTAAATTTTTTTTTTTTTTTACTTAATTCTTTTTCATGGGGGGGGGCCTCTTTGCCCTAAAATGCCCGGGCCTCTTTTTGGTCCCAGTCCGGCCCTGCATGAAAGGCTCTCTTCTTCACAAACTATAATGTCCATATAACGTACTCTCTCATATGTTTAGAATTCTTAAAGATCCTTTACCAACCCAAGATACCATTGTCAAGTTTTGGGAGTTCCTGGCAACTCAACAATTCTACAATATTTGTTATACTAGCTCATAGAACAAAGTGCCCTCACATCTATAGATTATAACAGTCTTACTGCTTCCTATGGACTTTGGTACTTTCAAGATAACATTTATGTTCCTCGCTCTTTACCTTTGGATGGCTTACAACATTTCTGTAAAAGAGCAAAACAGTAATCCACATGCCAACTATATTAATACTGCCAATGTTCAAAGCTCTTGATACACATATATTTCTTTATGTTTGGACCACAAAAGGCACATACAGTTAAAAAAATGCTCATATGAGCTCTGCAATAACTACTTCTCTCTTACAAAAACATTATTCATAGGCTTCTGATATTTATTGGTTTCTTCTAATCTTTTGTTTGTTTTTTTAAATTTATATTTTTATTGAGGCAAAGAAAACAGAAACAACTTATGCACAATGAAGGGCAATAACTCACAAGCAATAATACAGTTTTACAGTCATATACAACAGCATAACACTTAGTAAAGACTACGCTAGGATAGACCATTACCCCTCATCGGTACCTCACATTTAATATTTAAACTTTCCGGAGTCTTCAATACTATGGAGATCCCCGTAGGGGATCCGAAAACTAGAACATGGTTGAAGACATAGAAACTGAGATTAATATTGAAGGAGATCATAAAAATAAACATAACACTCTAAGACCACACTTATATAACAATAGCAATTGTAACAATAGCATATGTTCACATTTTCAAAGTGAACATTTTTTAAGTGATTCACTAGCAATATAGCAATAGAATTATACAAGAATTGAACAAGGATTGGGCAAGGGGCAAGACACAAGGCAAGTACTTTTGTAAAATTATGTTTGATATACCTTACTGTTTTCAAATGCAATTGCTAATATAATACTGTGTCTTATGTGTTTAACTGGTTCCCTCTTTTGAAAAAATGCCTAATATCTTCTTATTTCTTTTTGCTGCCTTTTGTCTCTATAACAAACTACATTACTCAATTACTCCTTCTCCCTCTCCACCTGCACTGTTTATTAGCCCATCTCTCTTAAACTCACATTACTTTTGTACTCATGAACTTTACCTATTCCTAAACACTCTCTCTCCCCCCTGCACCTTGTCTCAAAAGCAGTCTCACTACTGCAAATCTGTATCTCATCTTATGTCACTCTCCCTCTTGCTTCTACTAACTGCTGGCGACATCTCCCCTAATCCTGGTCCCCAACAACTGCGGAGCCGTGCACATCCATGTGTACCATCCCACAGACTCAAAAAACAAAACTCTGACAACCTTACTTACATTCATCTTGCATCAAAAGCCACTTCCCCTTTCACTTGTGCACTTTGGAACTCTCGCTCTGTTTGCAACAAGCTCACTTCTTTACATGACCTCTTTATCTCCCGCTCCCTCAACCTTCTGGCCCTAACAGAAACCTGGCTCTCTCCCCTAGACACAGCATCCACTGCTGCTCTGTCACATGGGGGTCTCCACTTCAGCTACACTCCTAGGTCTGGTAATAGACAAGGAGGTGGTGTTGGTATTTTAATTTCCTCTCATTGCACCTTTCAACAAATACACCCCATCTCTTCCCTCACATTTTCTTCATTCGAAACCCACATGATCCGCTTATTCTCTCCTCTTTCTATACGTGTCGCAGTCATATACCGTCCTCCTGGCTCCTCAACTCAATTTCTAGATCACTTGGCTGCATGGCTACCTTATTTTCTTTCCTCAGACACCCCTTCCCTCATTCTTGGTGACTTCAACATCCCTCTTGACAATCCCACTGCCTCCTCTGCAAAACAACTTCTGCAACTCACTTCCTCTTTTGGTTTGTCACAATGGACTGATTCTCCCACTCACAAAGATGGTCACTCCCTTGACCTGATCTTTAGCTATCGATGCACCCTCTCAAACTTCACAAACTCCCCCTTTCCTCTTTCTGACCACCATCTCCTTACTTGCAACATATCATCCCTCCCTACAACTCTCCCTCCTTCTGCTCCTCACACCAAACTTCACAGAACCATTACATCATTAGATCAACAACAGCTTTCTAATTCCATCAAACCTCTCCTCTCATCCTTCTCCTCCTTTTCATGCCCTGACCAATCTATCTGCCCCTATAATTCCACCCTTACATCCGTCCTTGACAATCTCGCCCCTCTTACCATAGCTCGGAAATCAAACACTCATCCTCAGCCCTGGCATACTCCACTGACACGATACCTACGCAGATGTTCCCGTACTGCTGAGCGAAACTGGAGAAAATCTAGGAGTTCAGCTGATTTTCAACACTACAAATTTATCTTGAACTCCTACTACTCTGCCCTTAATTTCCATAAGCAACACTACTTCTCTACTCTTATCTCTAATCTTTCTTCAAACCCAAAACGTTTGTTCTCCACTTTCAATACTCTTCTCCGCCCTCCCCCACCTCCTAATACAACTTCTCTGTCAGCTCAAGACTTTGCCAACCACTTCAATAACAAAATCAACTCCATCAGAAATGAAATCTTCTCTCAACATAATTCCATTCCCTCACCCCCTCAAATGCTCTCAATCAACCACAACCCACATAACCTTAAACTTAGCTCATTCTCCCCTGTTACTGAGGATGAAGTTTCGGCACTTATACTGCGCTCTCACCTCACTACCTGTCCCCTTGACCATATCCCCTCACAGCTACTCCCCTCCCTCTCTGCCACCCTTACCCCTATACTCACACACACTTTCAACCTCTCCTTCAGCACCGGTATATTTCCCTCATCGCTGAAACATGCACTGGTCACACCTATCCTCAAAAAACCTTCCCTTGATCCTACCTCCCCATCCAACTACCGCCCTATTTCCCTCCTCCCTCTTGTATCAAAGCTTCTCGAAAAACTAGCTTATGCATGCCTTTCCCATTTCCTTACAATAAACTCCCTCCTTGACCCATTGCAATCTGGATTTCGTCCCCATCACTCCACAGAAACAGCAATTGTTAAGGTTACCAACGACCTACTTACAGCAAAATCAAAAGGCCACTTCTCTCTGCTTATTCTCCTTGATCTGTCCGCAGCCTTTGACACTGTTGACCACCCTCTCTTGCTCCAAACCCTCCAATCCTTCGGCATATGTGACACAGCCCTCTCGTGGCTCTCTTCCTACCTGTCAAACCGTACCTTTAGTGTAGCCTTCTCTGGGGCCTCCTCTGCCCCGTCACCACTTTCTGTTGGAGTACCGCAAGGCTCTGTCCTCGGTCCCCTTCTCTTCTCAATCTACACGTCATCACTAGGTTCCCTAATAAAGTCCCATGGTTTACAATATCATTTGTATGCCGACGACACCCAAATCTACTTCTCTGCACCAGACCTTTCTCCTTCATTGCTAACCCGTGTCACTAACTGTCTTTCTCACATCTCCAACTGGATGTCCTCTCACTACCTCAAGCTAAATCTCTCCAAAACTGAGCTCCTTATTTTCCCCCCTTCTTCAAAACTCTCCACCCCCAATCTCTCTATAACTGTCGACAACTCCATCATTACCCCTACCCCACATGCCCGATGTCTCGGGGTCACATTTGACTCAGATCTTTCTTTCACTCCTCACATTCAGTCTTTGGCTAAAGCCTGCCGCTTCCACCTTAAAAACATTTCTAAAATTAGACACTTCCTTACACAAGACACAACTAAGATTTTAATCCACCCTCTCATCCTCTCCCGCCTCGATTACTGCAACTCTGTCCTCTCTGGTCTCCCCACCTACCGCCTAGCTCCTTTACAATCCTTAATGAATGCCTCTGCCAGACTCATCTTCCTTACAAGTCGCTCTTCATCTGATGCACCTCTCTGCCAATCTCTTCACTGGCTTCCTCTTGCCTCTAGGATCAAACACAAAATTCTCACTCTAACATACAAAGCCCTCAACTGCACTGCTCCCCCCTATATCTCAGATCTTGTCTCCAGATACTCTCCTTCTCGTCCCCTTCGCTCTGCTCAAGACCTCCTACTCTCCTCCTCTCTTGTCACCTCATCACACTCCCGTTTACAGGACTTCTCCAGACTGGCTCCCATCTTGTGGAACTCTGTGCCTCGCTCCACTAGACTCTCTTCTAGTTTTAAAAGCTTCAAGTGCTCCCTAAAGACTCTCCTGTAACGGAAACGTTTTTTCACTGTAAGAGCAATAAAATTGTGGAACTCATTACCAAAGGAGGTAGTGAATGCCAATACCATAGATACATTTAAAATAGTATGGATAAATTTCTGTATATAAACAAAATTCATGGATATGATTGCTAGTATTAAATGGGTCACATTTTAATGGGGTTATTTAAGCTTAACTGGAGCTTTTTGTAAGTATTTTAGATTTGTATAGGTTGAACTCGATGGACTTCAGTCTTTTTTCAACCTTATCTACTATGTTACTGTTTAGGGATGCATACAACCTACGCTAACCTTACTTTATACCAGTTCCTCTCCTCCATTGCTATCCCCTGAACCCCCCTAGCATGTAAGCTTAAGAGTCCAGCTGTTTGTTGATCACCTTCTCAAGAGCTGACTATAACAGTGCAACTCTTGGCAGGGCCCTCTACCGATTTGATCCCTATAACTGTTTTTTGTACTCCGCCTTTGTTAATAGCGCTGCGGAATCTGTTGGCGCTCTACAAATAACCGATAATAATAATAATAATAATAATAATATAAAAAAGAAACACTACTTCAAAACAAGACTGCAGACATTGTTTCATAGAATAGTCTAAGTACTAATATAGATAGGAGTAGAACTGAGCACCTTACTGTGGCTAATAGTGCAAGGGTCAAGAGTCACCTGAGGGCGGATAAATGAATATATCAGCCCAGTGGGTAATCATTAATTCAACTGCCAGTTATTATTTGAAGGGTAAAAGTCTTGATAAACTTGGCAAAGGTCTGTTGGTAGGAGAGCTACCACATCTCCAACAGGCTGCCCTTTACATTAAGTTTATAGTTGGGTCAAGGTAACCGGATTCAATATTTATTATCATAGAGAGACCGCCCAATCATCTGCGTTAATCAAGTCTTACCCCAGGGGACGACTTTCTAAAGTGTATGGGAGGTTTATATAATTGCCGCACCTTGATCTCTTTGGACCTCAAACACCTCACCGTCAGCTCTAAAAACCACAGCAGCTATACATGTAGGTTGAAATTTGTACTGAGATATGAAGAGAAACATCTGCAAACAGATAAACACGTAAGGAAAGTCGTAATAAACTAACTTTGTTAGAATCCGGGGAACCATTTTTACACTTCTATGAGTACAAGCTTTGGCAATAGTTCTACGGACAGGGCAGAGGCTACCAAACTCTGCCAAAAGGGCATATAGAGGATTTGTTTATCCTTTACCCCCACAGACGGGGGGGGGGGGCGGGTCCAGAGCTGGTAGTGACATTCCCTTTGTTAAACTAAATGTACACCTTAATTTATTCATTCAACAAGTGCTAACCAGAGAGTCTAGCATGATGGTATATTAGCATAACATGATCTAAGTTTTAAATACTATAAGTTGTATGAATTTGAGAAATTCTGTCACATTTTGTGAAATAGTGATATATTACATGAGACATATCCCGTGGATGACATGCAAAATATCCTACGGCATGGAAGTCAAAGGTTATATAATACAATTTACATTAGTTAGCTAAACATGAAAGTTACAAACTCTGTTTCATAAATCTCTTTTAGATCTGTATTCAAGGTCAGATTACTGGTGTAGATCAGTAATGTAGGCAATAATCAGAGAGCTGGCATCAGCAAAGATTAGCTTATCTATCTAGTTAGAAAATTATAGCATATGCTGACAGCCGGCACACAATTATTCAGTAAGAACTGCTGATCCCTAGATCCTCATCACTGCTCAAAATGCAAATAAGTAAGTAGAACTTCTTAAAACTTATTAGGTTGCTATAGGTCTAAAATTTACACTAAATATACTCAGATATACAGGAGTTTGGCCTTAGAGTCTCAATTATTTATCTCTGGACAGTAAGAAAGCCTAACAAAATAGTATATTAGCATGAGATACTTCCCACCATGATAAGTATGTCTAAAGGACAAAACAGCATTGTGGCATAAGACATTAGGGTACATATTAAAGGTAGCAAGCTTTATCAGGCAATGGAGCACCCAAAGGACCCCTGTAGAAACATCAAGATGATGCAGTCACAAGATCAATACAGTATCTGAGATTAGCCTTCGTGAGTATAGAGTCCTCAGTTCAATTATAATAAAACTATTTAAGGAGTCTGGTAACTAAGGTGAATCAGGAGCTCATGGGTATCTGAGCACTGCAATCTCTTGCTGGAAGAGACCCAGGACCCAGATCCGGCTTTCATGCTGGCATCAAGAAGCCAAAAGTGATCACAATAGAGGAAAGTGTAATATCCTATAGGTGTGCAAATCTGAAGCAATTGTTTGTTCATGAGCGCATAATCCACAAGTACAGCTTTAGTATTTCACTTGGAAGAGTCAGTATTCTATACTCAATGTGGAGTACACTTTAGGAGCAGAGTGTTATACTTGGGCTGCGCAATCTGCATCCCCTGTTATGTTCAATACCTCACCCGACTCCAACTTTTGCAAAGGTGCCAGAATGCCAGGTGCCCTCGGATAGTGAGATCTTAAGCTGCAAGGCTGTGTCCAGGAGCAGAGCTTTGATGTGCCGCATCTCCCAGTCCCAGTCTGAGAAGGGTTTCAGATCAGGAAGATGGCAGCTGTCTGTTATCTCCGTATACATATCGGCAGTGTCATGGTCGCGGGAGCTGGCCGCACTCCCGCCCACATCTCCACTAACAATAACGTCAGATCCCGCCGACTCACAGTGAGTAGGGGCCTCTCTGTGCACATTAGCGGTAGTCTGGGTTGCCTGCAGATTGCAGTTTAGCCCTTCAGGCGATCCACTGGCACTGCTTGAACCATCCCCTGCAGTTCCGCTCTATTTTCGCTCTCTCTGAGGACGAGCAGGGATGGAAGAAATGTCCTCCGTAGTCAGCTGCATGGCGTCGAACTGTCCATTGGGGACTACCTCCTCCGTCATAGCAGGTTCAGGGTGGTTGTTATCAGAGTATTCCGCTCCCACAGCTACTATTAGGGAGTCGAATCTAGTAAGCACCATCTGCTCATACTCCGCAAATAGGGCCTGTATCTCAGCATAGGTGACTTTCTCCATATTAAAGAAGTGCCAAACTGCTATTATGAGGTTTCCAACCAAAGTTCTCAGCAATAGCTCGCTGCAGAATGCAGTTATCTTTAAGATCCCAATATAAATCTTCCAAGACAATTGAATTAATATGCTTAAAAGTAAAATAAAGTCAGAAGCCTCTGCAATACACGACTTGCTGCTTCAGCTGCAGGCTCCGCCACCTCTTTTATACTGTTTTTAAATAATGTATAAACACTATCAATGCAATTACAAAGTACCATGTTTAAAAATGTTTCTTTTCAAAAATGTCTATTTTTGCTATGGCAATAATAAGGGTCAGATTTTTTAAAGTGTCAATCTAGGCGCATTCGCTGGAGTCAATACGCTCGCCAGACATAGCTATCGCAAATCTACAATCGACTGTCTTTTTTATCAACACGTCTGTCAAATACATGTGCGTCAAGTCCGGCGCGTTTAACATCGGACTGTTGATAAATAACAGTCATAGATGTCGCCGATATCCTCATCTATCAAATAATCTACCCTGATAGTCCACCAAATGAAGATAGTTTTGTCTTCTTCTTTCAACTTTATTTCTACTATTTTATTCCTGTCCATGAACAAGCACATTTCTATAAAGCCTATTTTTTCCCATATATTGATGTTCTTGAAATAGCTATATTTATACCTTAACAAACAATAAACATCATAGAAATGTACCTGTATATATATTTTTTTTACAAAAAGTTTCTATCTTACTTTTTATACATTTTATATGATTCTTAATGCTCAAATATGTACCTATCTCTTTGCACATACTTGTGCATATATATGTTTTATTTCTTTATTTTTTCTTTGCAAACATATTTACATGTCTTATTCATCTTTTAGTTTATTTTCATTCACAAATGATGAAATTTCAAGTGCCTGCCCAGTTTTTGTGCTACACCTGTGTATTGTTTCCTGATTGGAGTCTCTATTTCAAGACCAATACTACACAGGTGTTAAACTCATGGGCTGGCCTTTTAGATTAAACCTTTAAATTCTAAAACAGTTCAAGAGAAGGAATCAAACAATGATAATCGGAAAAACTTATAGGAGGTGTTTTATAATTACTGCTTTATCTGAATCATGTCAGTTTAATTTTATGGAGACTATTTCTTTCTGCTTAAGATTATATTGAATCAAACATCATTTGCAGATTTTATTTTATAATAATACCCTTACAATGTTGACTAATTATGTATTTTCTGATTATTAAATTGTCTGATCTTTTTTTGGTTATTTTCATGTGAAAACCAATTGTTGATGATGTGAAAGCGACATCCATTATATGTCCTAGCAATTAGGGCATGCAATTTTAAGCAACTTTCTAATTTACTCCTATCATCAAATTTTCTTCATTCTCTTGCTATCTTTATTTGAAAATGAAGGCATCTAAGCTTTTTTTGGTTCAGAACTCTGGACAGCACTTTTTTTATTGGTGGATGAATTTATCCACCAATCAGCAAGAACAACCCAGGTTGTTCACCAAAAATGGGCCGGCATCTAAATTTACATTCTTGCATTTCAAATAAAGATACCAAAAGAATGAAGAAAATTTGATAATAGGAGTAAATTAGAAAGTTGCTTAAAATTTCATGCTCTATCTGAATCACAAAAGAAAAAATGTGGGTTCAGTGTCCCTTTAATATATTTTATTATCACAAAAGGGACATGAAACATTTTTATTATACTTCATGATTCAGATGGTTCATTAATATCGCAAAAGTATTGTATTTTATGTCGAACATTTCAACATTGACGCTGTGTTAACTAGGACGGATCAACTTGCGTCTAATTTGACGTGGACTTCCAGCACATTCACAGTTGAAGCTTTGGTAAATTGGCCCCTATGTATTTATTATGGGTGTGCATTCTGATTCTTCTTGTGAAAGTTCAGCACACTAGGATCTGCGCAAATCCAGATCTTAGTGAGTTGAACTTTCACAAGAAGAAATCTGAATGCACATCCCTAGTAATTATATTTACTGAGTAAATTAAAAAATGCAAAAATGTGAACCATAACATTTAAAAAGAATGTAAAAAATATGTTTCATACAAGTACAGATGAAGATTTGTAAGATACAACAAAAATAAAAAAATATTTATTTTGTTTGAGGTAAGCATTGGCCTAGATTCGTTCATTGCTTAAGATGTTGTAGAGATTATGTCAGAAAATCATTAAAGGAACATGAAACACAAAAAAGTTTCTCACAGATAGAACATATCATTTTAAACAACTTTCCAATTTAATTCTGTCAACTAATTTGTTTTGTTCTCTTGGTATCCTTTGTGAAAAGCATACCTAGGTAGGCTCAGAAGCAGCAATGCACTTGAAAGTTAAACGCCGATTGGTGTCTGTACAGATATGCGTTTTGTATTTGGCTCACTTCAGCTAGCTCCTAGTAGTGTATTGGTGCTCATTCAAGAAAGTATACCAAGAGAATGAAGCAAATTTGATAATACACGTAAATTAGAAAGTTGTTTATAATTGTATTTTCTATCTGAATCCTAGAAAAAAAGCAGTAATATTTGTCTGAGGTGACCAATACACTTTGGGCTAGATTACAAGTGGAGTGCTAAATATCACTTGCATGAAAGCTTTATTAACGCTCCACTTTGTAATACCAGTGCATGAAAATGTGCGTTGGTATTACAAGAAAATCGAAATGCGAACGCCAGCTTGCTCCTATGGGAGCCTCGTTCTGATGCCGTCAGATGGCATCACAACCTCATGCAGCGAAGGGGGTAAGTAGAGCAGCGATGGGCAGCATTTTTAAATATATATGTATGTGAATATATACATAAACTGTATATTTACATTGCGGTCTATGGGGTCTATTTATTATTGTACGGACGGACATGATACAATGTAGTGTATCATGTCCGCCGCACATCGATGAATGCCGACAGCATACGCTGCTGGTACAATACCGCCCCCTGCAGATTCCCGGCCAATTGGCCTCTAGCAGTGGATTTCAATAAACCCAATCGTATTCGATCGGGTTGATTTCTGTCCGCCGACTCAGAGCAGGCGGACAGGTTATGGAGCAGCGGTATTTAGACCGCTGCTTCATAACTTCTGTTTCTAGCGAGCCTGAAGGGTTGCCGGAAACACGGGGTATCAAGCTCCGTACGGAGCTTGATAAATTGACCCCTATAAGAACACACAGTTTCCATAAACCGCAATATAAAGGTACTTTTCAGTGACATGTTTTTTTTCACCCCACTCCCGCCAACTTTAAAGCCCAAAAACTGCCTAGAGCAGTTTATTTTATTTTTTAAAATTTTTTAAAAATGTTAAAAAAAACAAAAAACAACCTATAATGCCCTCTATTTTAAGGGCATTTGGGGCACTTTTAGAAAATTAACCAGAGATCAGATTTCTGGTTAATTTTCTGAGCTCTAATTGCTACCGTGAGCTCCCGGTAAACAATAACCAGCCACTTGGCTGGTTAAATATCGCGCTCCCACAAACAGGCAAATTTGCCTATTTGGGGGAGCACAATAATTTAGAGCTCCACTAGCCCAGTATCTTGCGATTGAAACAACAACTGCTAGCAAAGCCTAAAAACAACAATTACAACCGCAATAGATTGAAAACAGGTTTGTAAAATTGTTTATGTAAATTTCTGTAATTGTAAAATATTCACATTTCTGTTTTGTTATGGTAGAGAAGTCATACTAGATAGATAAATGTCTGGTGGGACTGGCCATGGGCATTTCAGGCTGTTCAAGATAAGGGGTAGGGATTTTTTACCTACACATGCACAGAATGAGGAACTTATGAACACTCTATTGCTAATGTGAAGAATCTTGTCTTGCTTTTGTGTCTTGCTACTTGTAGCTGACACGGTTTATATTTTCCTTTTATTTCTCTTTAATTGCTATCAGGTTTTTTTGACGTGTAAAGTAGACTGTTTTATAGTGGTTGCTTTGAGTTATTTCTGTGAGATTTTAGTTTTATGAACTTGTTTTATTGAAATTAAACTAATGTTTTCCATTTATTTTACATGCCAATATAGGGCCATATTACAAGTGGAGCGCAAATATTGCGAAGGGGGTAAGTAGCGCAGCGATGGGCAGCGTTTTTAAATATATATGTATATAATCACATATATATACATTTACATTGCGGTCTCTGAGAACACACAGTTCCCATAGACTGCAATGTAAAGGCTCTTTTCAGTGCCATTTATTTTCTAACACCCCACTCCCACCAACTTTAGCCCTCAAAAACTGACTAGTGCAGTTGTTTTTAATTTATTTTTAAAAAAATGCTACTTTTTTATTATTAAAAACTACAATGCCCTCTATTTTGAGGGCATTTGGGGCACTTTTAGAAAATTAACCAAAGATCTAATCAATGGTTAATTTTCATAGTGTTAATTGCTACCACGAGCTTGCTATAGCAATAACCAGACACTTGTAATGGCTGGTTAATTATTGCAATAATTTAGCACTCCACTTGTTATCTAGCCCATAATATTTGTGATCTATTGAGAGTAATGTGAAGCTTCACCTGAATGGTGCAGACACTGTAATTGTAACTTAAGTATACAACTCAGTCATGGATTTGGTCCAAGTTTGGAACAGGCTACTTATATACTCTCTCCTACTCACCTATATTATGAGCACCTATAGTCCACATAACGGGGATAGAAACAAACAACAGTAAAAGCATGTTAATATACTACCCTTTATTAGCTCACATAACATTATATTTAGATTTATTGAACAATTCTAGAGCAAACACTGTATGACTAATAAAGTATCTTTAAGTAGTCTGTAAAACCACTTAATGTTGCCAATGTTGGAGATGTCTATCAGTAATGTAACCTCATATGAGGTAAAGAGTTACTTCCTTAAGCTTTTTGGTCATATTTGAGAATGTGGGTTGGTGATTAATATGTTTAAGTTCATGAAATGTTCAAAAGATTACTCTTTTACCAAGTTCATAAAGAATAAAAAGTATCTGAGTGATTCACGGGTTCCTGCACCTTCCAAACAGGTAGATTACGAGTTGTGCATTCGTGTTTTAACTCTGAAAAATTGTCATTTCAGCGTTAGAACAGCAACACAGCAATTACAAGTCTTGTCGGTATAGCTGTTCCGCAAGCCTTTTAGCCTGTTTCGCAACGTCAATCCCGCACTTGTAAAAATGACGTTTTTTCATGGGACTTCCATAGCGCAGCCATTACGAGTTTTGCAGTGAGGCTAAAAAGCTTGCGTTACACCCTATAACGACAAGATCCGTACCGCCATCTGAGACCAGTAGTTATGAGTTTTACGCAAAAAAACTGTTACATAAAACTCATAACTAAACTGTTACAAAGTACACTAAACACCCATAAACTATTAACCCCTAAACAGAGGCCCTACCGCATCGCAAACACTATATTAAATTTATTAACCCCAATCTGCCGCTCCCAACATCGCCGCCACTAATAAAATTTATTAACCCCTATTCCGTCGCTCCCCAATATCGTCACCACTATAATAAAGTTATTAACCACTAAACCGCCGCCCTCCCGCATCACAAACACTATTTAAATATTATTAACCCCTAATCTAACTCTGTGGTGGGTGGGCTGCCCATCGTTGGTGCGACATCCAGTTCCTGTCCGTGATCGTGCAGACAGCTGCCAGTACCCAAGATGGCGGACAATAAGGTAGAGGGGGGAGGGTTAGAGAGCTGGTTGGGGGGGATCAGCGAAGTTGGGGGCTAAGGGGGGATCCTACACAGCAGAATATTTATATATTTAAAAAAAAGCCTTTTATTTTAGTACTGGCAGACTTTCTGCCAGTACTTAAAATGGCGGGACAATTGTGGGCTGGGGGAGGGAAGAGAACTGTTTGAGAGGGGTCAGGGAGGGATAAGAGGGTGGGATGTGTCAGGTGGGAGGCTGATCCCTACACTAAAGCTAAAATTAACCCTACAAGCTACATAATTGACCCCTTCACTGCTAGGCATAATACAAGTGTGGTGCGCAGCGGCATTTAGCAGACTTCTAATTACCAAAAAGCAATGCCAAAGCCAAATATGTCTGCTATTTTTGAGGATCCCAGAGAAGCATTTATAACCATTTGTGCTATAATTGCACAAGCTGTTTGTAAATAATTTCAGTGTGAAACCTAAACATTTTTTTTATTTGATCGCATTTGGTGGTGAAATGGTTTCATGAAATATACCAAAATGGGCCTAGATCAATATTTTGGGTTGTCTACTACACTACACTACACTAAAGCTAAAAGTAACCCTACAAGCTCCCTTATTAACCCCTTCACTGCTGGGCATAATACAAATAATACAAATAATAGAAATAGCAAAGTGCTACTTGTATTTATAGCCCTATAACTTGCAAAAAAAGCAAAGAACATGTTAACATTGGGTATTTCTAAACTCAGGACAAAATTTAGAAACTATTTAGCATGGTTGTTATTTGGTGGTTGCAGATGTGTAACAGATTTGGGGGGTCAAAGTTAGAAAAGTGTGTTTTTCTTTTCATTTTTTCATCATATTTTACAACAAAATGTATAGTCAGTTATATGATATGATGAAAATAATGGTATCTTTAGAAAGTCCATTTAATGGCAAGAAAAACAGTATATAATATGTGTGGGTACAGTAAAGGAGTAAGTGGCAAATTTACAGCTAAACACAAACACCGCAGAAATGTAAAAATAGCCCTGGTCCTTAAAGAGACATAAAACCCAAATTTTTCCTTTCATGATTTAGATAGAACATAACATTTTAAGCAACTTTCAAATTTATTTCTATTTTCAATTTTTCTTCATTTTCTTGTTATCCTTTGTTAAAAAGCAAAAATGTAAGCTCAAGAGTGTGCACGTGTCTGCAGCACTATATAGCAGCAGTTTTGCTACAATCTTATACATTAGCAGGAGCACTAGATGGCAGCACTATTTCCTGTCATGTAGTGCTTCAGGCATGGGCATGCTACCTACCTAGGTATCTCTTCAACAAAGAATAACATACAGATGAAATAAATTTGATAATAGAAGTGAATTGGAAACTTTTTAAAAATGGTATTCTCTATCTGAATCATGAAAGAAAATTTTGGGGTTTAATGTTCCTTTAAGGGAAAGAAATTGAAAAATGGTCTGGTCCTTAATGGGTTAAATTAAATTAAAACTTACCTGTCAAATTAAAAAAACTAAGTTTAAACTAACAATTAAACTTATTTAAACTATTAAAGTAAAATTAAACTAACTACCAATTAAAGAAAACTAAAATACACATTAAAAAAATCCTACTACTATAAAAATTGCAAAGTATCTAATTACAAAAAAATAAAATTCTAAATTACAAAAAATAACACACTAAATTACGAAAAATAACAAACAAAATTATCAAAAATAAAAAAGAATTACACCTAATCTAATAGCCCTATAAAAATTAATAAGTTAAACAGCTATTTTACCTGTAAAAAAAAATACAAAGACCCCCCAATATTAAAAACCACCACCCAACCAACCCCCCAAAATAAAAAAACCTAACTCTAACAAAATCCTAAGCTACCCATTGCCCTAAAAAGGGCATTTGTATGGACATTGCCCTTAAAAGGGCATTTAGCTCTTTTGCATTGCCCTGAAAAGGGCATTTAGCTCTTTTAAGAAAAGCCCAAACCCTAAAATAAAAATAAAAAATACCCAAAAAAGTTTAAAAAATCTTAACACTGAAGTCCGGACATCCAGGCGGTGAGAAGTCTTCATCCAGGCGGCGAGGTCTTCATCCATCCAGTCAGCGTCTTCTATCTTCATCCAGGCGGAATCTACTATCTTCATCCTGGCGGCGTCTTCTATCTTCATCCCGGCGGCGCGGAGCGGGTCCATCCTGAAGACATCCGGCGCGGAGCATCCTCTTCATACAGTTGCAAGGGAGCCTTTTCAAAATGACATCCATTGCATTCCTATTGGCTGATTTGATTTTGGAAATTCAAATCAGCCAATAGGATGAGAGCTACTGAAATTCTATTGGCTGATTTTAACAGCCAATATAATTTCAGAAGCTCTCATCCTATTGGCTGTTTTGAACCTTTTAAGGGCAATGGGTAGATTAGGGTTTTTTAGATATTTTTTTTATTTTGTGGGTTTTGGGGTGGGGTTTTGTAATGTTAGTGGGTCTTTGTATTTTTTTTTAGAAAAAGAGCTGTTTTTTTAGGGCAATGCCCTATAAAAGGCCATTTTAAGTGCTATTGGTAGTTTATTATAGATTAGGTTTCTTTTATTTTGGGGTGTTTTTTTTTTTTTAAAATGGGTATTAGAATAGGAATAATTGTTATTATTTTGGATAATTTGTTTGTTATTTTGTGCATTGTTTTTTTCCGTTTTGGCTGGGTTTATTATAGATTAGGATTTTTTATTTTGTGTAATTTTAGCATTTTGTTTTGTAATGGTAGGTTTTTTTATTTTTGTAATGGTAGTTTTTAGTGTAAGTTTAGGTTTTATTTTGCAGGTAAGTTTTTATTTATTTTACCTAGGTAGTTAGTAAATAGTTAATAACTGTAAACCCTAATAAGTGTAGGTGGGTGGCAGTGACATTGGGGGCGGCAGATTAGGGGTTAATAAGTGTAGGTAGGTGGTGGCGGCGACGTTGGGGAGCGGCAGATTAGGGATTAATAACTGTAATGTAGGTGGCGGCGATGTTAGGGGCGGCAGATTAGGGGTTAATAAATGTAGGTAGGTGGCGGCGATGTTAGGGGTAGCAGATTAGGGGTTAATAAGTGTAATGTAGGTGTCGGCGATCTCAGGGGCAGCAGATTAGGGGTTTATGTTAGGGTGTTAGGTTTAAACATAAATTTTCTTTCCCCATAGGAATCAATGGTGCTGCGTTACGGAGCTTTAAGTTCCTTTATTGCAGGTGTTAGGCTTTTTTTTTAGCTGGCTCTCCCCATTGATGTCTATGGGGAAATCATGCACGAGCACGTAAAAATAGCTCAAAGCAGCACTGGTATTTGGGTGCGGTATGGAGCTCAACGCTGCCATATTGCCTGCTAACGTCGGGTTTTTGCAAACCTGTTATAACAGGTGACAATAACTTGCAAATTATTACCGAGCCGCTCATAACGCAAAACTCGTAATCTGGCCATATACACTGTGTGCAGAATTATTAGGCAAATGAGTATTTTGACCACATCATCCTCTTTATGCATGTTGTCTTACTCCAAGCTGTATAGGCTTGAAAGCCTACTACCAATTAAGCATATTAGGTGATGTGCATCTCTGTAATGAGAAGGGGTGTGGTCTAATGACATCAACACCCTATATCAGGTGTGCATAATTATTAGGCAACTTCCTTTCCTTTGGCAAAATGGGTCAAAAGAAGGACTTGACAGACTCAGAAAAGTCAAAAATAGTGAGATATCTTGCAGAGGGATGCAGCACTCTTAAAATTGCAAAGCTTCTGAAACGTGATCATCGAACAATCAAGAGTTTCATTCAAAATAGTCAACAGGGTCACAAGAAGCGTGTGGAAAAACCAAGGCGCAAAATAACTGCCCATGAACTGAGAAAAGTCAAGCGTGCAGCTGCCAAGATGCCACTTGCCACCAGTTTGGCCATATTTCAGAGCTGCAACATCACTGGAGTGCCCAAAAGCACAAGGTGTGCAATACTATGAGACATGGCCAAGGTAAGAAAGGCTGAAAGACAACCACCACTGAACAAGACACACAAGCTGAAACGTCAAGACTGGGCCAAGAAATATCTCAAGACTGATTTTTCTAAGGTTTTATGGACTGATGAAATGAGAGTGAGTCTTGATGGGCCAGATGGATGGGCCCGTGGCTGGATTGGTAAAGGGCAGAGAGCTCCAGTCCGACTCAGACGCCAGCAAGGTGGAGGTGGAGTACTGGTTTGGGCTGGTATCATCAAAGATGAGCTTGTGGGGCCTTTTCGGGTTGAGGATGGAGTCAAGCTTAACTCCCAGTCCTACTGCCAGTTTCTGGAAGACACCTTCTTCAAGCAGTGGTACAGGAAGAAGTCTGCATCCTTCAAGAAAAACATGATTTTCATGCAGGACAATGCTCCATCACACGCGTCCAAGTACTCCACAGCATGGCTGGCAAGAAAGGGTATAAAAGGAGAAAATCTAATGACATGGCCTCCTTGTTCACCTGATCTGAACCCCATTGAGAACCTGTGGTCCATCATCAAATGTGAGATTTACAAGGAGGGAAAACAGTACACCTCTCTGGACAGTGTCTGGGAGGCTGTGGTTGCTGCTGCACGCAATGTTGATGGTGAACAGATCAAAACACTGACAGAATCCATGGATGGCAGGCTTTTGAGTGTCCTTGCAAAGAAAGGTGGCTATATTGGTCACTGATTTGTTTTTGTTTTGTTTTTGTATGTCAGAAATGTATATTTGTGAATGTTGAGATGTTATATTGGTTTCACTGGTAAAAATAAATAATTGAAATGGGTATATATTTGTTTTTTGTTAAGTTGCCTAATAATTATGCACAGTAATAGTCACCTGCACACACAGATATCCCCCTAAAATAGCTATAACTAAAAACAAACTAAAAACTACTTCCAAAACTATTCAGCTTTGATATTAATGAGTTTTTTGGGTTCATTGAGAACATGGTTGTTGTTCAATAATAAAATTAATCCTCAAAAATACAACTTGCCTAATAATTCTGCAATCCCTGTATTAGCTAATGACACACAAGAAAATTGGCTTAATAAGATCAACCAACAAATTGACAAATATCGTAATGATCTTATTATATTCAAAAATAGGAAGCTTGAAACAGTGAATAATGACTATTCACAAGGAAGGGTATATAGATGGCTAAATAATACACAGGAGGGGGCCCCTAGAAGGAGACAATGGAACAGACGTGTTAGGTTTGACACAGTGGACACCAGCGGGGCTGACTCCTCAGATGTAGAAGGGGATAGTAACCGTCAGACCGGACCGAACACTTTTTACAACTAGTACCCCACAGAATATACATGCACAGAACTATAGGGGACAACAAAGCCAGGGTCCTTTTTTAGGGGTGACTACCCTCTACACAGGGGGCGGCACCATAGACCCCATATTCGGAGGGTGAGGTGCACGCCACAGACCTCCACGCAGGGGCCATTAGAAGATATAGTGATTAACCTGAGCACACATGTAGTTACACAATCAGAAACCAAACTTCTTAACAAGGGTTTTTCATTTGTCCCTAGGGATTCTATCTCTGAATAAGATTTGAAGTTGGACATACATAGGTTTCATAGAAACTTAAAGATTAAAGAATTATTTCAGGAACATGTCACTAGACCCAAAGATAACAACACACATCAAATACCTAATAATTTAAAGAATCCCAGTACATTTGAGCCAGGGAACTGTAGTCCTAGTATAAAGACCTTCACTAGACTTGTGACATAAGATTTTGAACAGGAAATACATGACACAAAGTGGAAAAACAACCTATCTGATGATGAACGCAGAGCCATTAAATCGTTGCAGTCTGATCCTACTTTGGTAATTAGGTCCGCGGACAAGGGCGGGCAATAGTCCTGATGGACTACTTAAATTACAGAGAGGACATACTGCAACAATTAATGGATAATGTAACCTACAAAAAATTGATGAGTGATCCCACAGGTATTTTCAAAAAGAAATTGGATTATTTGTTAGATTTTGGACTAGAACAGGGCTTTATACCCGAACAGATTTGTAACTTTTGTATTACACGACATCCTAGAATACCGGTCCTATACACGATTCCCAAAGTACACAAAAGCCTTTAGAAACCACTGGGACGTCCCATCATCTCGGCAGTTCAATCCATAACACAACCAGTGGCACAGTATATCGATTTCCTATTACAGCCAATTGTGAGGCAGATTTGTTCATTTCTGTTAGACAGTAAGCAGCTGATCAGACTTCTTAAGGATGTTCACATTGAAGGGAGAGACCTATTGGTAACACTTGGCATCAACAGTCTCTATACCATCATTCCCCATGATGTGGGACTGTTGGCGGTCAAGAAACATATACTAGGGGACATTCAGTATAAGGGCCCTCCAGGGAATTCGTTTTGACCTTGATAGACTTTTGTTTCAAACAAAATAATTTTAGATTTGAAGACGATTTCTATGTACAGTCTGCTGGCATGGAAATGGGGTTCAAACATGGCCCCTGCATATGCCAATATCTTTATGTCAGAATTCGAAAATGAGTTTGTTTGGCTCAGGGAGGTGTCATCTATTGTCTTTTACTGAAGGTACATAGATGAAATTTTCCTGATCTGGCAGGGGGGTCCAGACTCCCTACACACATGGTTTAATATCCTCAATAACACTGACACTATGGTACGATTTAAAATTACATCCGACAGTAAAAGTGTTAGTTTTTTGGATTTGGAGATCTTCAAGGATGGCCCTAAAGTAGAGACCACTCTAAATAAAAAATCGACAGATCGTAACTCCATTCTCAGAGCAGACAGTTGCCACCCTCCCACATTATTACAAGGTATTGTTAAATCACAAATGGTCAGAACCATCCGTAACAACACACATCATAACCAGGGGGTCTCCCAACTGGAAGAGATTAGGAGCAAGTTCCTCCAGAGAGGATATAAACAGAAAAGTGTCAGACCCATTCTTGATATGGTACAGCAATATACTCAGGATAAGTTGATTAACAAACAGAAAAAAAATCAAGATCAAAACAAGATGATTTTGGTGACTACCTACACCCCAGGTACCATCAATAAGGGTAGGATTCTAAGAAGACATTGGCCAATTATGTTATCGGACCCCAAAGTTTGATTCACTAAAGAATAAGCAGAAGGTTAATATCAAGGGAAGCTGTGTGGGTTGTACAACATGTAATGGACTTATCTCAACAAAGAAATTCCATCATCCCCACACAAATAAAGTGTACACTATCAGATATTCAATCACGTATAGTACCAGTAGTGCTTATGTGTCCTTGCTCAAAATTCTATGTGGGCAAGACTAAGGGCACCCTGAGAGAGCGTATGGCCAACCACAGACTGGCTATATACCAGGCGCTGGTAAAGGGCTCATCGGATCAACCTGTGGCACGGCATTGTGCGGAACAGAGACATTTGGTGGCATCAATCAGATATACTCTGATAGACCATGTATTGAAACCAGACCGAGGTGGAGATTGGGACAAAACCCTATTGTACAGAGAGGCCCAGTGGATCTATAGATTGGGTACCATTGCTCAAGGGGGATTGAATTCGGTACCAGACTTCAAGGGGTTAATCTGATATGAACACAGGGTGCGGATATATAGCATGGTATGATGTGTCCCTGATGGGCTGGTGGCACCGTGGGGTGCTAGTCGCACATTTGGGGAATCACATGGGAACCTTGAACCAGTGGAGAGGATCCATGGATGGGGTACCCCTATTACCTGCTATTTTAAGTCACCCAATAATACAGAGAAAAACCACATGGCCTGAAGTCTGGAAGGTATACCTGGAGAAGTCCATTCATATATACACACATATCTGAGTATGCCCATCCATGGATGTATAATATTGGAACTCAGGATATGTCACCAATAAAGGAATAACAGAATATGATTGAAGATGAACAGTCTATAAGAGGAGATTCAGTGCTATCTGTTTTTATGTGTTTATATGTTTACTTTTATTTTTTCACTTATTATTTAAAATATAGGCTTAATACTTTAGCATCACTATCTTGGTTGGTATACCACAAAACTGGACTTGTAAATCCAGGGGAGAAAGACATATAAATGGGTGTAATAAATAATGCTGCACAGAGTTAGCTATGGCTATATGAATAGAGAGTGTAAAGTTAGAAACCAGACACTGTGTCAGGATAGATTAAGTCCAGAGTTAGACCCAAATGCTAGAATGAGGTTTGTAACACCCTAGCACTGTGAGTATATACCAGGACCTGACCCTGCAACAGCTACAGTAATATACTCACTGAAATAAACTGGAAGTTGGCACAGCAGGGTCAGGAGAAGAAACTTTGTGTAGATAGGGTTAACCAAAAGAGTAATCAAGCAAGCAAAATCCAGCAACGTGTAATCAGGCAGGTAGGGGTTAACCAGTAGAGTAATCAAGCAAGCAATATCCAGCAACGTGTAATCAGGCAGTTTAGGGTTAACCAGTAGAATTATCAAACAAGCAATGTCCAGCAACGTGTAATCAGGCAGTTTGGGGTTAACCAGTAGAATTATCAAACAAGCAATGTCCAGCAACGTGTAATCAGGCAGTTTGGGGTTAACCAGTAGAATTATCAAACAAACAATGTCCAGCAACGTGTAATCAGGCAGTTTGGGGTTAACCAGTAGAATTATCAAACAAGCAATGTCCAGCAACGTGTAATCAGGCAGTTTGGAGTTAATCAGTAGAATAGTCTAGCAAGCAAAGTCCAGTTAACAGGTATCAGGCAGGTAGGGGTTAAGCAGGGTTGAAGTCAAACAAGCCAGCAATTCAAATATGACAAGAAGTTCAAAAAGTACTCACAAGCCGGGTAATGAGAACAAACAGGCACCGAGGAGAGGAGACGCCGGAATAAGAAGCCCTTCTGACGTCAGCAGAAGGGGCCGGTGGCATACAGGGTTGCTAGGCAACCAAGGAAGCGCAACAGCGCCGGAAGAAACAAAAGTCAGAGAGAGCGATCAGCAGAGCGATCGCGACAGTGCACCCTCGTCAAGGACCCCTCCGGGGGACACGAACAGGTTTTGAAGGATTCTGGGCATGGAACTGTTTGATCAAAGCAGAGGCGCGGACATGAGAAGAAGGTTCCCAGGAACGTTCAGTAATGGGATAACCCTTCCAATGAACCAAATAATATAAACGGTTACCCCGTAATTTGGAATCAAGAATTTGACTGATCTCGAATTCCGAAGTACCATCCACAAGAAATGGAGAGGGAAGTTTACATTTGGTGGAAAACCGGTTAGAGACTGCCGGTTTAAGGAGAGATACGTGAAATAAAGGATGAATCTTCAGGTTGTCCGGTAAAGCCACCCTGTAAGCAGTAGAACAGACCTTGGAAACAATCCTAAATGGTCCAATGTATTTAGGACCCAATTTAGCACAGGGTTGTTTGAGACGAATGAATCTGGTGGATATCCAAACTCTGTCTCCAGTGTGAAATGAAGGTGCCTTACGGTGTTTTCGATCAGCAAATCATTTATACTTTTGAGAAGAGAGGAGAAGAATTTCCCGAATCTTCTTCCAGTGTTTACAGAGATTCTTCACAGTTCGATCTGCTCTAGGAACTCCAAAACCCCTAGGAGACATAGGAAAAGTTCTAGGTTCAAATCCATAGGCTGCCTTGAAAGGAGAAGTCCGTAAAGTAGAATTGAAATGGGAATTGTAAGCAAGTTCTGCTAAAGGAAGAAGTTGAGACCAATTGGAGTGCTGATGATTAACATAGTGCCTGAGATAGGATTCAAGAGATTGGTTTACTCGCTCAGTTTGACCGTTGGATTGAGGATGATGGGCAGTAGATAGAGATATGGTAACTCCAAATTGTTTGCAAAGAGATTTCCAGAATCTAGAGACAAATTGAACTTTACGATCAGACACAATGTCCAAAGGAAACCCATGTAATCTGGTGATATGGAGTATAAACAGTTCAGCGAGTCTCTGGGCAGATGGTAATCCAGGTAAAGGAACAAAATGAGCCGCTTTGGAAAATCTGTCAACCACAACCCATATGGTCTTGTTTCCGGCAGAATTAGGAACGTCAGTAATAAAGTCCATGGAAACATGTGACCAGGGATAAAATGGAACAGGTAGAGGTTGTAAGAGTCCAAAAGGTAAACAAGAAGACTGTTTATTAGAGGTACAGGAATTACAAGCTGCAACATAATCCTTGACATCTTTGATCATAGAAGGCCACCAGACATGTTGTTTGAGTTTCCACAATGTATTACGTACTCCTGGATGTCCAGACAAAATATTATCATGAGCAAAACGAAGAAGTTTGAGGCGGAATTCTGTAGGTACAATCAAGATTCCAGGAGGTAATTTATAGGAGGAAGGAATTGAGGCTTGAGCAGACTGTAATGCTTGGAAAGGAAAAGTAGACAACTGAGCTAGAACTTTAGCAGGACGGAGAATGGGTTCAGAATCAAATAATGCAGAATCAGAGGCCTGAAATGTTCTGGATAAAGCATCCGCTTTAGAGTTCTTAGAACCAGGAATGTAGGAGAGGACAAAATTAAATCTGGAAAAGAACAGAGCCCATCGGGCTTGACGTGAGTTGAGGCGTTTAGCAGTATGAAGATACAGAAGATTTTTATGATCCGTAAGAATAAGAAATGGTTGAACTGTGCCCTCAAGCAGATGTCTCCATTCTTCCAAAGCCATCTTAATAGCTAACAATTCTTTGTTACCGACGTCATAATTCAGTTCTGAAGGATTAAACTTCTTGGAGAAAAACCCCACAGGAAGAATCTTGCTAGTGACAGGATTTCGTTGAGATAGCACAACCCCAGCAGCAATCAGAGAAGCATCCACTTCAAGGATGAATTGGAGACTCGGAACTGGATGACAAAGAATAGGAGCTGAAGTAAATGCTGACTTAAAGGATTCAAAGGCCAGTATGGCTTTATCAGACCAATGTTTGCAATCCTGACCCTTCTTAGTAAGAGCAGTAAGAGGAGCCGAGATGTTAGCAAAGTCCTTTATGAATTTACGATAGTAATTGGCAAATCCCAGAAACCTCTGAAGAGATTTTAAGGAAGTTGGTCTAGGCCAATCTTTAATAGCCGACAGTTTGTCAGTATCCATCTCAAATCCAGACGGTGAAATGATGTAACCCAAAAAATGAATAGATTCTTGATGAAAAGAGCACTTTTCAAGTTTGGCAAATAAAGAATTTTCATGTAATCTCTGGAGTACTAGTTTAACATGATGAACGTGATCCTGTAAAGTCCGAGAATAAATCAAAATATCATCAAGATAGATAATAACGAATTGATTAAGATAGTCTCTGAATATTTAGTTAACAAAATGTTGAAAAACTGCAGGGGCATTGCATAGCCCAAAAGGCATAACTAAATATTCATAGTGTCCAAATCTAGTGTTGAAGGCTGTTTTCCACTCATGCCCTTTACGAATTCTGACTAAATTATATGCCACATGAAGATCCAATTTGGTAAAGATGGAAGCACCCTGTAGACGATCGAACAATTCAGGAATGAGAGGAAGGGGATAACAATTCTTGATTGTAATCTGATTAAGAGCACGATAGTCAATGCAAGGATGAAGACCTCCATCCTTCTTTTCAACAAAGAAAAAACCTGCTCCTACAGGAGAGGAAGAAGGGCGAATAAAACCTCGGGCCAAATTATCCTTAATGTATTCTTCGAGTGAAACATTTTCTTGAGGGGCTCCAGGAAGTAGGTCAATGGGACAATCAAAGGTCCGATGTGGAGGTAAAATTTCTGCATCTTTCTTAGAAAAGACATCACAAAAAGAATGATATTGTACAGGCAAAGAGTCAGGAATGTCCAATACTGCCACAACAGTACTAGAAGGTTTGGGAGTATTCTGAAGACATTGTTTGAAACAAGAAGATCCCCAAGTAACAAGTTCCCCTTTAGACCAGGAGAAAACTGGATCATGAAGTTGTAGCCAAGGAAGTCCCAAAATCAAAGGAAACTGAGGAGAGGAGATGATGTCAAAACAGATGGTTTCTGAATGAAGTACTCCTACAGACATAAGAAGTGGTATCGTAGAATATTGAATGATTCCAGTGACACCACTGACAGTAGTGACCTTAATTACTTGGCTCTTGGAAAGCAAAGGAATCCGAAAGGAATTGACAAAATCCGAATCCATAAACATTCCTGCAGCTCCAGAATCGATGAGTGCTTGAGCCTGGAACTTGGTGTTACCAAAACGGAAGGTGACTGGAACAAACAGTTTAGGATTGAGGGTAGGAAAAGATCTTTGGCTTAACTCAGTCCCTCTTTCTGGAGTTAAGCCCTGGCTTTTACTGGATAGGTTGGACAATCTTTTAACAAATGCCCCTTAATACCACAGTAAAGACATAGTCCAAGATTATGCCTTCTGAGATGTTCAGCTTCAGATAACTTAATTGCACCAACCTCCATGGGTTCACTAGATTCAGAGATAGAAGAGCAGGAAGGTTTGGTGAACGAGACATAGGACGGAAAGTTGGTTTGATAAAGGATCTTCGGTTACGGTCACGTTCATGGAGACGCTCAGAGTAACGAGCATCTAACTTGATACATAAATTGATGAGTTCTTATAGAGAATCAGGAAGATCCCTATAAACCAGTTCGTCTTTTAAACGATCACAAAGACCTTTACGAAAAGCTGCACGCAGGGCCCTATGATTCCACATAGTTTCAGCAGCTAAAGTCCGGAATTCTATAGCGTATTGTGCTACAGAAAGAGAACCCTGCCTTAAATCTAAAAGTCCTGCTTCGGCAGTCGCAGACCTTCCAGGCTTATCAAACACAGAAGAGAATATGGATACAAAAGTGTCAATATCATGGAGCAAAGGATCATCCTTTTCCCACAGTGGAGAAACCCAAGCCAAGGCTTTACCTTTCATAAGAGAAATCAAAAAGGTGATCTTGGAGGAAGAGGAAACAAAAATCAAAGGATTATTTCTGAAGTGAAGGCGGCACTGATTAAGAAATCCTCGACAGTCTTCAGGGTTGCCGTCATATTTATCAGGTAGTGGGATTCTGGGAACTAATTGTTCAGCAGGTTGTGGCGGGTTATATGCAGGGTTAGAAGTGGCAGCAGGAACAACAGGAGTTGCTGAGACTTGTGCAGGTGGAGTGAGATTATGCAAAAGAGCGGTCATTTGATCCAATTTAGAATCCAGGGATTGCAGGTGTGCATAGTGGGTTCCAAGAAGCTGTCCCTGTAGAGCCACAGCTCTGGATAACTCACCAGGGTCCATTATATGGCCTGTTTATAATGTCAAGATAGGTTAAGTCCAGAGTTAGACCCAAATGCTAGAATGAGGTTTGTAACACCCTAGCACTGTGAGTATATACCAGGACCTGACCCTTTGACAGCTACAGTAATATACTCACTGAAATAAACTGGAAGTTGGCACAGCAGGGTCAGGAGAAGAAACTTCGTGTAGATAGGGTTAACCAAAAGAGTAATCAAGCAAGCGAAATCCAGCAACGTGTAATCAGGCAGGTAGGGGTTAACCAGTAGAGTAATCAAGCAAGCAATGTCCAGCAACGTTTAATCAGGCAGATAAGGGTTAACCAATAGAGTTATCAAACAAGCAATGTCCAGCAACGTGTAATCAGGCAGTTTAGGGTTAACCAGTAGAATTATCAAACAAGCAATATCCAGCAACGTGTAATCAGGCAGTTTGGGGTTAACCAGTAGAATTATCAAACAAGCAATGTCCAGCAACATATAATCAGGCAGTTTGGGGTTAACCAGTAGAATTATCAAACAAGCAATGTCCAGCAACGTGTAATCAGGCAGTTTGGGGTTAACCAGTAGAATTATCAAACAAGCAATGTCCAGCAACGTGTAATCAGGCAGTTTGGGGTTAATCAGTAGAATAGTCTAGCATAGAATAGAATAGTCCAGTTAACAGGTATCAGGCAGGTAGGGGTTAAGCAGGGTTGAAGTCAAACAAGCAATTCAAATATGACAAGAAGTTCAAAAAGAACTCACAAGCTGGGTAATGAGAACAAACAGGCACCTAGGAGAGGAGACGCCGGAATAAGAAGCCCTTCTGACGTCAGCAGAAGGGGCCGGTGGCATACAGGGTTGCTAGGCAACCAAGGAAGCGCAACAGCGCCGGAAGAAACAAAAGTCAGAGAGAGCGATCAGCAGAGCGATCGCGACACACTGTACATAACACCCATGTTCAATATTGTATGCTATACGTAGCCACACAATCGTACATATTCACCCTCCACCCAATAGAGGGAGCTCACAATATTTGGTTAATGTGTGACAGGAAGACATCCTGACTGATTTTTTGGATGCACATAAAAAAAACGGAAGTGGCATCACTTTAGCTTCCTGTTTGACGTTTTTTTTAAATTCAATTTGCTAAGAGGTAGATGCCTTTTTCAGTACAATCGAAGTGTGTTGTAAACATATTTCACTTGTTTGTTATATAGAATATACACTTTGGGATTTACTTGTTGAAAATAAGTACCTGGCTAAACCGGAATTGGGGAACCATTACACTTCCGGTCTGGGTCTGATTGGAACACAGAGATGTGTTCCAAATACACTGTTTGGAGCTTTTTTGATTTGGAATGGGAGGTATTTGTTTGCTGTGTTGTATATAATGTGCTGCTGTTAACACATTTGTTCACTGTTTTTTGATCTGATGAAAGGGACTTGAGTTCCCTGAAACGTCATCTACTAAAGCTGACTTTTTTTCATGCAAATCCTGAGAGTGTAGTATTTATTGGAACTATATATATATATATATATATATATATATATATATATATATATACATACAAAATAAATATGATTGAAAACAAAAACAAGGTTAGCAAAAATTTTGGGAAAAATGCAAAATAAAAATAGAGAAAAATTATGCAAAATCCAATAAAGGTAAAAATAAAAATAATAATAATTGTGAATTCAAACTTGATTCTTGGTGATGAATCTTAGCGATGAATCCGTTAGGTGAATACAATTCCTTCGTGAAAATATTCTTTAAGTCCTCCTGTATAAAGAATAAATACAATAGTGCAGATTGCTTTCAACAATATCAGTGTGTAGAAAATATGCTTACCAGTTCAAAGTCAACGTGTTTCGGCCTGTTATAAGGCCTTTATAAAGACTAGAGAACTGGCTTATACTGGTAGCATTTTATAGAGGAAATGGGAGGGCCTCTTGAGGATGTTTGGGCGCCAGAAATGGTTACAAATCGTCTACTTCCTGTTCATTACTGATGTATTGTGGTATTGTTGTTAAAAATACGTGTTTTAAATGTATTTCATCCTAGGTTAATGTCGATCTCAAACCGTACTTGACTTAAAGGGACAGTCTAGGTCAAAATAAACTTTCATGATTCAGATAGAGCTTGTAATTTTAAACAATTTTCCAATTTACTTTTATCACCAATTTTGCTTTGTTCTCTTGGTGTTCTTAGTTTAAAGCTTAACCTAGGAGGTTCATATGCTAATTTCTTAGACCTTGAAGCCCATCTCTTTTCAGATTGCATTTTAACAGTTTTTCACCACTAGAGGGTGTTAGTTCACGTATTTCATATAGATAACACTGTGCTCATGCATGTGAAGTTATCTGGGAGCAGGGACTGATTGGCTAGACTGCAAGTCTGTCAAAAGAACTGAAAAAAGGGGCAGTTTGCAGAGGCTTAGATACAAGATAATCACAGAGGTTAAAAGTATATTATTATAACTGTGTTGGTTATGCAAAACTGGAGAATGGGTAATAAAGGGATTATCTATCTTTTAAAACAATAAATATTCTGGTGTAGACTGTCCCTTTAACAGAGCTCATAATATTGTATATTGCCTCATATAATTTAAATCCTTGGAGCGTCAGCTCGCTCTATTATTTAGTATTGCATGTTTTTAGCATGTTTGTGCCATATCCTGTTTCGGTATATGATGTCATATCTGGTTTCGTTTTGTGCCAGAACTTAACTGAAACGTTTTAAAAAAACTTTTAAAAAACTTTAAAAAAACTCATCGGCTCATTTCAGCCTGTGCCTCTTAGCCCTACAGGCTTAGATACCACGTAATGTAAGTGAATCTGGGGTTAGTCAACATTGCAAATTATATTAAAACATATGTACACTCGATTAGAGCATTTAGAGACATCTGTCGTTTAAGCTACTATAACAATACCATCAAGAGTCTAATGGGTGTTAAGCAATCTGTCACCTATATATGGTGTTGACTGTGTATAATGACTATATATAATCAAAAATCAGATCATAAATAAATCACAATATAAATCTATAACAAACAGTATGGATATCATGGGACAATTATGTAAGAACTGTAAAAATGGTCTACATATTATTTTTAATATTTTATTATAATTTATTTATAAAGCGCCATCATATTCCGCAGCGCTGTCCATGGATATAGTTCATTTAAATAAAACAATAATATAAAACTTTTAAGAGTCAGGACAAAATTTACAAACACATAAAGGAGGAATTGAGCGCCCTATTCCCGTGGGAACTTACAATCTAGAAGGGTAGGAGGTTGAGAAACAGGAGGTGAGGACTGCAAGATTGAGAAAGATGTTAATGCAGAGTTAGATGAGGGAAATGTTGTTAGGTAAGAGAAATGTTATTGAGTTGGGTGGTAGGCTTCTCTGAACAGAAAAGTCTTCAGAGAGCATTTAAAGGAAGAAAGATTAGGGCAAAGCCTGACAGCACGAGGGAGAGTGTTCCAGAGAGTAGGTGCTGCACGACAGAAGTCCTGCAGTCTAGCATGAGAGGAGGTGATAGTTGCAGATGCAAGGAGCAGGTCATTGTTGGATCTTAGTGGGTAGGCTGGAGTATACTTGTTGATTAGAGAGGATAGGTAGAGGGGAGCAGTGTCGGTGAGGGCTTTGTATGCAAGGGTGAGAATTTTGAATTTAATTCTGCTGTGAATGGGGAGCCAATGAAGGGACCCGCAGAGAGGTGTAGCAGATACAGAGCGACAGGAAAGGTGGATCAGCCTGGCAGAGTCATTTAGGATGGATTGAAGGCCGGAGAGGTGGGCAAGAGGAAGGCCAGTAAGTAGGTTATTGCAGTAGTCAAGTTGGGAAATAACAAGAGAGTGGATTATTTGCTTTGTGGTGTTAGTGCACAGAAAAGGTTGAATCTTAAAAATATTGCGTAGATGGTTGCGGCAGGATGTCGAAAGCGATTGGATATGGGGGCGAAAGATATATTTGAGTCAAGTGCAACTCCGAGGCAGCGGACTTGGGGAGATGGGGAAATGGTGATGCCGTCAACAGGGATAGAGAAGTCACAAGTTGGCATAGAGCTTGAGGGGGAGATAAGAAGGAGCTCAGTCTTGGACATGTTAATCTTTAGGTGGTGAGAGGCCATCCAGGAAGAAATACCAGATAAGCAGTCGCTGACTTGAGAAAGGACAGAGGGAGAGAGAGCAGGGGTGGAGAGGTAGATCTGGGTTTCATCAGCATAGAGGTGATATTTGAAGCCATAACTGTTGATTTACCCAGTGAAGAAGTATAAATGGAGAAGAGTAGAAGACCCAGAACAGATCCTTGAGGTACTCCAACAGACAGAGGCATTGGAGAGGAGGAGTCGCCGGCAAATGATAGAGAAAAAGAGCTGTGAGAAAGATGAGTGAATCCAGGAAAGAGCAGTGTCACAGAGGCCAAAAGAGCTAAGGGTCTGTAGGAGGAGGGGGTGGTCAACTGTGTTGAAGGCAGCTGAGAGGTCAAGTAAAATTAGTTTACAGTAGTGGCCAATATTTTTAGCAGAGAGAAGATTTTTAGTAACCTTGGTAAGGGCAGTCTCAGTTGAGTGTTTGGGGCGGATTCCGGATTGCAGGGGGTCAAGCAAGGAGTTGGTGGACAGGAAGTGGGTTAGGCGATTGTAAACTAGTTTTTCAAGGAATTTTGATGTTAGTGGAATCAGTGATATGGGGCGGTAGCTTTCAGGAGAATTAGGGTTGAGGGAGGGTTTTTTGAGTATGGGAGTGACTTTTGGGTGTTTGAATGAAGATGGGAATGAGCCGGTAGAGAGAGATAGTTTGAAGATGTGGGTAAGAGCAGGAGTGAGGGTGGAAGATAGGGAGGGTATTAGATGGGAAGGGATAGGGTCGAGCGGGCAGGTAGTGAGGCATGAGGAAGATAGTAAGGAAGAAACTTCATTCTCAGTGGCTGGATAGAAGATGCAGAGGGTGGCAAGGGGAGTAACTGGGCCTGTTGATGGAATATTGCAGGTTGGTGTTGGGATGTTGCTTAGGATAGTACTTGTTTTGTTTAAAAAGTAGTCTGCCAGGTCTTGAGCACTAAAGACAGATGGGGGGGTGGGTGTAGCAAGTGGGTAGAGGAGAGAGTTAACGGTGGAGAAGAGTCATTTAGGGTTTGAGGAAAGAGTAAATATAAGAGAAGAGAAGTAGATTTGCTTGGCTAAGTGAAGGGCAGAAGTGTATGAACGAAGAATAAACTTATAGTGTATGTAGTCAGGTTCAGAGTCAGTTTTCCTCCAGACACGCTCAGCAGTACGGGAGCATTTTTGCAAATAGCGTGTTTGCTGAGAGTGCCAGGGCTGCAACTGACGGCGTGATGTTTTGCGCAGCTGGGGAGGGGCAAGTGTGTCTAGTGCAGAGGAGAGAGTTTTGTTATAGTGGGCTGTTGCGAGATCAGGGCAGGTTATAGTGGAAGTGTGAGGGAGGAGATCTTGAATAGCGGATCCACAGCATGTAGATTTCTACAGGTGTAGGGGTGGGATGGAGGAATGGGTTTAGCTCTTGCATGAATATTATAGGTGACCAGGTGATGGTCTGAAATGGGAAAATGGCGACAGGTGAGGTCAGATAAAGAACAGAGGTAGGAAAATACCAGGTCAATGGAGTGTCCATCACGGTGGGTAGGGAATAGGGTGGATTGTGAGAGACCAAAGGAGGATGTGAATGAAAGAAGTTTAGAGGCAGCAGGGGCAGACGGGATGTCAATGGAAATGTTGAAGTCTCCAAGAATTAGGGTTGGTATATTTGTAGAGAGAAAATAAGGAAGCCAGGCGGCAAAGTTGACAAGGAATTGGGAGGGAGGTCCAGGAGGGCAATAGATGACTGCCACTTTGAGGGAGAGGGGGGAGAACAGGCGAATACAGTGGACTTCAAAGGAGGAGAAGGAGAGAGATGGGATTGGAGGTAGGTACTGATAAGTGAAGGAGGGGGAGAGCAGGATCCCAACATATAGAACTAAGCTTAAACAGACCTTATATCATCGAGATGGTGTCAGAAAATAGGACTTAATGTGTGAGACATAATATAAATAGGACTTAATGTGTGAGACATAATATAAAAGGAGTACCATTGTGCATTATATATGTACCATATTTTACTCATAATAAGAAAACAACATATAATGAATAATACAGTTAGTTGATTACAGAGAGTGGAATCTATCTAAGGTATCTCCAAGTTCATAGACAAAGTGTCTAAATAGATGTGACCACATATGTGGAATCAATACCAGAGTATAGGATGTCATATAGAGAACATGGGATCTCGATCTAAATTCACCCATTGGTGTCTAGTCGGAGTCTACATCTGACCAAAGGTAGGTGATGGTGGGGATACCTTTTCTAAATTATTGAGAACAAAACTTTAGGGAAAATCCTAGAGTTAACTAGAGTGTCTATTTCAACTGACCGAAAACAAATAGTAATGGAATTACCCATTCTATGATCTTAGATAAAGGACCTTAAGATGATCATATTTAAATATATACATAACCCTTAATCGATTCACTCAAAAAGTAAGTATAAAAGGATCTAAACTTCACAAGAATCAAAGTTAAATGCTTGAGGGGAAGCCAACTGTTATACAAGTTATAAAATAATAAAATAATATAATATATAAAAGAGAGAGGATCTTCTATCTTGCATCATGTCAAGGTATCTTGACCACCATATTAACAAATAATAGGAAGAGAGAAGTAATTGGACTTGGAGTCGCTAACCAGATTATATCAGTTACTAAAAATTTTAGAAAGACACTATCAGTTATATTCAAGATTATGTGAGAGTACGTCCTCTGTACCGATAATCTATCTATTGACTAAGGATGGTTATAAGGGAAAAACATCAAGATCCTATCTTGTATAGGACCCGAAATTATAGATGTCTAAATGGGAACATTAGCATATAGGCAAGGTGTGTGCAAGGAGATTACATATAAATATATATACGGAGGAGAAGGAATGGTGAACATATGTTTAACCTATATTGATTAACCTATATTGATGTTGTAAATGATCTTTACATCTTATTTCTTGTAGGTGTGGAATGTATCAGAATCTAGATTTCTTGTTCGTACAATATGTATTCATTTTTATGTGAAGGCTCTTTATGTCATCTTCGGGAGACAGGGAGTGTATCCATCTTGTTAGGGATCATCTAATATTTTATGTTTGAGTTATCTTATGAATTCAAAGAGTAAATATCTAACTCCTTCATGAGAACTAGTAAGATAAAACATGTAGTCATGAAATTTAGGAGTTATCTTCTTTTCTTAGTGTATAAATTGATTATGTCTTTAGGTTAAGGAGATGTGTGAGATGCTCTTTATTATTGAGGCCTTTTGGATATAGACAATCTAGATGGAAAATCCACTTGGATTCCACAGTAAGAAATTTCCTTTCGTAATTGCCACCTCTCCAGTCCTTCTTAACTTTCTAGATGCCAATAAATTTCAGATCTTTGATGTTGCCATGATGTTTAGTCGAAAAATGTCTATACAGAGCTGTCACCAGATTTAGATTTTCGATTAGCAGAATGTATTCTCTCGTTCTGTCATTGAGGGCTCTTGCTGTTTGCCCCACATATTGAAGCCCACATTTGCACTGTATTAGATATATGACCCTTTATCCTGGCATCTTATGAGGTCTTTGATTTTATATTCTTCTTTACTGTTGTAGGCCTGAAATTGATCAACTTTCTTTCCACACTTGCAGGCTTTACAACTGTGACATGGGAAGAATCCTATTTCCCAAGACATCTTTCACTCCTGATCGTATACATTTCTGTACAGTTGGTGCTAAACTGTTCTTAAGATTATTTGTCTTTCACCTTGTTTTTGTTTTCAATCATATTTTATTTGATATATATATATATATATATATATATATATTGATTGATCAACACGAAGTTCACTTATTTGCCCTCATATTCGGCGAGATTACGAGTCTTGCATTAGCCTTAAAAAGCAGCGTTGAGAGGTCCCAACGCTGCTTTTTAACGCCCGCTGCTATTACGAGTCTGGCATGTACAGGTGTACCGCTCACTTTTATTCTGCGACTCGAGCATACAGCAACTCCCCTTAGGTCAATTGTGTATCCTATCTTTTTAATGGGATTTGCCTAACGCTGGTATTACGAGTCTTGGAAGAAGTGAGCGGTACAGCCTCTCCTGTCAAGACTCCTACCACATTTAAAAGTCAGTAGTTAAGAGTTTTATGGGCTAACGCCGTAACATAAAACTCTTAACTAAAGTGATAAAAAGTACACTAACACCCATAAACTACCTATTAACCCCTAAACCGAGGCCCCCCCCACACATCGGAAACACTTAAATAAAGTTTTTTTTGTTTTTTTTTTCAAAAGAGCTTTATTGAAGAGAAAAAGAAAACAACAGATAACAATAAGCTGCTAAGTACATGTGCAAAAAAAATAAGAATACATACAAATATGTCACATCTGCTATGGATTAATATCTGCTGGATTCTTCATCCCTGAGCATAAACATATAGCCCTCCCAACACACAGGTTGGGAAGACCAGAGAAAATAAAATTTTACAGAACATTTTCTTTTTGTAGAGGTCATGTATAGGAAAAAAAAAGCCATCGAGGGAGGGATAAAGCGGTGGACCAGAAAGTAACATATGTACCCGTGACTCATGGGATTCCTAGAGCGTAAAGAAAGAAGAAAGAAAGGGAAAGAGAGAGAGAGAAAAAAAATGGGGGGAAATGGAGGGTATGGGATAGGGCGTAACCATTGTTGCAGTATCACAAATGCTCCATAATTATATGGTTCCGTGCCAAAGGGCTAGGATAATCTCATACTTATCCAATTTATGGTTCTTCAAATAAAAATACCTTTCCATAAGAAGCATCTCCTCCACCTGTAAATACCAGTCACCTATTGTAGGGGGACTTTGTGATTTCCATTTCTTGGGTATTAATTTCTTGGCGCTAGTTATCATGATTAACATTAGGGCAAGATGGGCCTGGCTTTGAGCCTTTGGTAATGCTAAAAAGAGTAAGAACTCAGGAGTATTCGGGATCGAAATGTTTAGAACCTCAGATATTTTAGTCCTAACCGCTCTCCAATAGAGCTCGATAGCTGGGCATGACCACCATATGTGTATTAAGGAGCCGTGACCTCCGCAGCCCCTCCAGCACGAGGGGCTGACAGCCAGGAATATCTTATTCAGCCTGGTGGGAGTTAAATACCACCTGCTCATAAATTTTATTTGAGTCTCTTGTATGTTTGCAGAAACAGAGGATCTCTTAACCAGTCTAAATGCCCCAAGCCAGGACTCAGATTCAGAATCTGAACCCAAGTCCTCGTTCCATTTCTTTATATAGGATGGGAGTGAATCTGTCCCCTGCTGAACCACCAGTCTGTACAACAGAGAGATCAGGTGCCGCGGAACGTTCTCCGCTACACACAGCCTCTCAAAAGGGGTGAGTGTCCTTCCCAGATCTTGTTTGTGTTTATGTCTAGTGATAAAATGTAACAACTGGCTGTAGTGCAGCCAAGAGGCAAATAACAGGGGCTGCATTTCTTGAAGTGCGGTTTGTGGGATGACCTTTCCATCAACAATAGCTCCAGATATGGAACCTATCTTCATTTTATAGGGTTTAATTCTGTTGTGACCCATCTTATAATACGGAAGCTCAGGATGTTCAAAAATTGGTGTTAGCTGGGAGTGTAGTGTGGAAATATGTGTAGTCGTGGCGACAGTTGCATCCCAATTATTAAAGATTTCCTCCGTTAGATGATATTGCGAAACCTTTTTAGGTCGCTGAGAGGAAGGGAGCCAAGCTAGTGAACTCATGTTATGTATCTTAAAGATCTGTCTATCTAGGGTGATCCAAGCTTTATGTTCCGAGTTCTGAGCCCACTCAACCACTCTCTGAAGGCCGATCGCTCTTTTATATGATGAGAGTTCTGGTAAACCCAGCCCTCCCCTATCCCTTGGGAGATACATAGTGCGTTTTGGGATCCTAGGCCTAGTATTAGCCCAAATGAACTGCTCAACCATTCTCTGCATCTGGTTTAAGTACCCCCTGGGAAGTGCAATCGGTAGGGTTTGAAGGAGATATAGAATTCGGGGCAAGATCAGCAACAATAGCACTTCTCAGTGGGATATAGTTGTATTTGAAAAGGTCAACCGGGTTGGATGTCAAGTTTATACCGAGGTATTTAAAGCTGTTATTTGCTAGAGGGAGCTCATAATTTTGGCGCAATTTTTGTATAATTTGTGGGTCTGTATTAATATTAAGTAGCTCAGATTTATTTAGATTGAGCAAAAAATTTGAAGCACTGCCGTACGCTTTAATTTCATTCAGGAGCTCAGGGATGGAGACTGCTGCATTAGTCAAAGTGTATAGAACATCGTCCGCATATAGCGCCTGTTTGTATTCCGATGTGCCTACCTTGATGCCCGTGATAAGTTGATTAGAGCGGACTTTATGGGCCAAAACTTCTATTGACAATGCAAACAGCAACGGTGACAGAAGGCAACCCTGTCTGGTGCCGTTGCTGATGTCAAATGTATCCGACAGAGTACCATTAACCCTAATTTTCGTGTTGGGGTTCGAATATAATGCAAAGACCGAGTGTAGGAATGTTTGTCCAAACCCCATTTTCTCCATGACCCAACGCAGAAAAAGCCAGCTAACCCTATCAAAGGCCTTCTCAGCATCGGTGGAGAGGAGCACCGATGGGATATCTTTAATCCTGGCATGATTGATCAGTTGTGCCACCTTGATCGTGTTGTCCCTGGCTTCACGTCCAGGGACAAAATCTACCTGATCATTGCCAATTAGCTCAGGTAAATATTTATTTATTCTAATCGCTAGAATCTTTGCTAGCAGCTTCATGTCCGCATTTATTAGAGAGATGGGTCTAAAATGACCAGGGGAATCTGCAGCCCTACCTGGTTTAGGCAGGACTGTTACATGAGCTTCTAATAGTTCCCGGGACAAAAAGATCTAAAAGGGGGTTTGCTAATACCGCTTTAAATTTTTTATAATATGCTGAGGGGAACCCGTCTGGACCTGGGCTTTTGCCTCCGGGGCAATTTTTTATAGCATCGAGAAGCTCTTCTAACGTTATTGGAGAGTCTAGAAACTCTGACGCTTCCTTAGTTAGGGTGGGGAGATCAAGGTCCCCCAAATAGGAATTGAGAAAGGACTCTTGCAGGGAGATCTCGTCTGCAGAGGATAGTCTTGCAGACTTATCATGTATGTTATATAGGGCATGATAGTATCTGTGGAACTCAGTTGCAATTTGGGTACTACTGTGTAAAGTGCGCCCTTCCGACGATTTGATATAGTGTATGTAAGATTGGAGTCGACGTTTTTTAAGAGTCCTGGCTAAAATTTTACCTGGCTTGTTTCCCCCCTCATAGTAATGTTGCTTTAGGTGGAGGGCCATTTTTTGGTGAGCTTCATTTAAGTGTTTTCGAAATTCTAGTTTTACCTCTTTTAATTGAGTGTTAGTGTCGTTACATGAGGGATCTGCTTTATGCTTCTTCTCCAGTAGACCTATCTTAGTCTGTAGATCCCTATATTTAGCTCTATACTGTCTATTGAGGAATGCCTTATGTTTAATTAGAGATCCTCTGATAACCGCCTTGTGTGCCTCCCAGATTGTAGTCTTAGATGATGAAGGGTATGTATTAAGGCTAAAATATTCCTGCAGAGTTTTGTTGATATCATTAAAGATTAGGGGGTTATCTAGCATAGTTTCGTCCAGTCTCCATGTTTGTTGTGTGATGGGAATGTCTGGCCAAAGTATTGAGCATGTAACTGGGACATGATTGGACCATGTTATGTGTCCTATGGTGCTATGATGGGTGATCGAGAGGCCGCAGGAGTCGGTGTAAATGTAATCAATTCTGGAGTAGCTATTGTGGGGTATCGAATAGAAAGAATAGTCCCTAGAGGTAGGGTGAAGTGTGCGCCAAACATCATGTAGAGTCGCTTTTTTTAGGGTGTCATTTACCTGATCAATCGTGGATGAGGGTGTGCATGTGGTTCCTCGTGAGGTGTCTACTAAGGGGTTGGCAACTAAGTTAAAATCCCCGGCTAGATATGTAATTCCTCGTGAATGTTCCAGTAGTATGTCAGAGATCCTAGACATGAAGGACTCTTGGCCATGGCTAGGGGAGTAGATAGATGCTAGTGTAATATAGTGTCCATATAGTGTACCCACAACAATGATATATCTCCCTTCTGGGTCCCTATCAGTATGAGTCGTAATGAATGGAATTGATCTGTGGAATAGGACACCCACCCCTCCTTTCTTACTCTGACCTGAAGCAAAATAAGCAATTGGGAATTGGGAGTTATGCCATTTAGGTTCTTTGCCCTTTTTGTAGTGTGTTTCTTGTACAAGGATTATGTGGCTATGAGATTTGTTCAATTCCTTAAAGGCTATAGAGCGCTTGCCAGGATTGTTCAACCCTTTAGTGTTGATAGTGTTAAGGTTAATGGAGTGGTCTCCAAATTTGCTAGCTTTGGACTGCATTGTCCTAACTTGAAAGGGGAGAGGAATGGGGAGAAAAAAAAAAAAATCACAGAAAGATAAACGGAAACAGAGAACAAAGAAGATATAATATAAGAGAAAAATAGAAAGAAGAGTAAACAATTATTTACGAGAAAAATCTAGACTAGCTAGAGGACGGCAATATTCCTCCTGTCCTAAGCAGGCTGGAAAAACAAAGTGTAAGAAAAAGTACAGGGAAAAGCCCCGTAACTGACGTAAGTTATAAAATTATTAACATATTAGTAACACATTTAAAACTGTAACGTATCTTAACCTTGCGGCGTCTACCGGGTTCTTACGGGAGCCGAGGGCGAAATTAACAATTTGTCTTGTATCTTAATGTAAGCCATTTGGGCACTGGCGAAGAGGGTGGCCATAGGGTAAACTTGCCCCTCATGGGGATCTATTTCTGTTGACTATTAATGTGCATAAGTTGCAAAAGTAAATGCCATTTATATAGGTCAATTTGAGTATAGGAGTCAGGGACATTACCAAGGCTAGGGGTTAATCATCTGTCTTATTTCCTATTTAGTGGGTTTGGGATTTTAATCATAACAGAAAAAGTCTGAAATCCTTAATTTTACCCTTTTTTGTAACAGTACACTTTCTAAGGCAATGGTTTACTAATTAGTAGTATAGGCCGTCTAGTTAAGCCGATCCCCCCTCACCAGTTATAAAGATTTATCTAACATTATGTGACATAGCAAAAACAACTCATCTCTAAGGGGGTATTTGTAAATGACAATATGTCAGCTCTTTATCTCATCAGTGCGTAACATTGTATATCAAACATTAGTCTATAGGGGATCTTTATGGGAGGCATTTCGGAAGTATATTAACATTATCGCTCAGATGAATTAATCCCTCCCCTCAATATCAACATTTGCCAGGCACTGTCCTCTTTTAATGCATTAAAGGAGATAGCCCATAACGCAACATTACCATAACTCATACTCCCACCACCTGTAAAAGAAACAAGTTGCCACAAAAACATAACCTAAAGAACAGAGGTTAAATGGAGCTAACCTATAAAAATTAATATATAGTGGTTCTGTAAGAGATATAATCTGCTACATATTAACAGTTCCTCCCCTTGATCTGTTCCCGCCCCTCCATCACTACTATTACAAAACATTATCAAACCTTAAGGCAATAAGGGATATACCGTGTAGTGTATCTATACTGTAGTACATATTACCAGGACCCATCAGTGAAATATCCCAACGCCCAAACATAACCTTAAAATCATTATTTATGTAGAGCCAACCTCTAATGAAGAAGAAACTTAAATTATTGTACTTAAAAAACATTCTAGAGAGATAATAATTTCTTTAAACATCATTCTGGCCCCTACAGGAGGCAGACAGCCTCCCAGAAGGTAAGGAAAAAACAATGCGATTTAACAAGGAAGTCTTTGAACAGTATTAAAGTCCAAATGACAGTCCATGAACCTCATTCAATACCCAGTAGAGATTGGAAATCAGCACAAAGTGCCTAAATGTACATTACCCAATGGGCTGTTCCCGAGGACGGTCTCCTCTCAGGTGAACAGAGGAATCTGCTCTCCCTGGATGTAGTTCTTCATCTGTGGGGGCTTGTAGTGAAGTTAAATAAAGTTTTTAACCCCTAATCTGCCGACCGGACATCGCTGCCACTTTAATAAATATATTAACCCCTAAACCGCCGCACTCCCGCCTCGCAAACACTAGTTAAATTTTATTAACCCCTAATCTGCCGTCCCTAACATCACCGACACCTACCTACATTTATTAACCCCTAATCTGCCGTCACCAACATCGCCTCTACTATATTAAATGTATTAACCCCTAAATCTAACCCTAACCCTAACACCCCCCTAACTTAAATATAATTTAAATAAAACGAAATAAAATTACTACAATTAAATAAATTATTCCTATTTAAAACTAAATACTTACCTATAAAATAAACCCTAAGCTAGCTACAATATAACTAATAGTTACATTGTAGCTATCTTAGGGTTTATTTTTATTTTACAGGCAAGTTTGTATTTATTTTAACTAGGTACAAGTATAGTTATTAACTATTTGATAGCTATCTAGTTAAAATAAATACAAATATACCTGTAAAATAAATCCTAACCTAAATTACAATTACACCTAACACTACACTATCATTTAATTAATTACCTAAATTACCTACAATTAACTACAATTAAATAAAATTATCGAAAGTACGGAAAAAAAACAACCTAAATTACAGAAAAAAATAAAATAATTACAAGAATTTAAAACTAATTACACCTAATCTAATCCCCCTAATAAAATAAAAAAGCACCCCAAAATAAAAAAAAATCCCTACCCTATACTAAATTACAAATAGCCCTTAAAAGGGCTTTTTGCAGGGCATTGCCCCAAAGTAATCAGCTCTTTTACCTGTAAAAAAAAAATATACAATACCCCCAACATTAAAACCCACCACCCACACACCCAACCCTACTCTAAAACCCACCCAATCCCCCCTCAATAAAACCTAACACTAACCCCTTGAAGATCACCCTACCTTGAGACGTCTTCACCCAACCGGGCACAAGTGGTCCTCCAGAGGGGCAGAAGTCTTCATCCGATCCGAGCAGAAGAGGACCTCCAGAGGGGCAGAAGTCTTCATCCAGACGGCATCTTCTATCTTCATCCATCAGGAGCGGAGCTTGTCCATCTTGAAGTCAGTCGATGCAGAGCATCCATCCAGACTGACGACTACACGACGAATGACGGTTCCTTTAAATGACGTCATCCAAGATGGCATCCCTTGAATTCCAATTGGCTGATAGGATTCTATCAGCCAATCAGAATTAAGGTAGGAAAAATCCTATTGGCTGATGCAATCAGCCAATATGATTGAAGTTCAATCCTATTGGCTGATCCAATCAGCCAATAGAATGCAAGCTCAATCCTATTGGCTGATTGGATCAGCCAACAGGATTTTTCCTACCTTAATTCCGATTGGCTGATAGAATCCTATCAGCCAATCGGAATTCAAGGGACGCCATCTTGGATGACGTCATTTAAAGGAACCGTCATTCGTCGTGTAGTCGTCGGTCTGGATGGATACTCCGCGTCGGCTGGCTTCAAGATGGACCCGCTCCACTCCGGGTGGATGAAGATAGAAGATGCCACCTGGATGAAGACTTCTGTCCCTCTGGAGGACCACTTGTGCTCTGCTGGGTGAAGTCGTCTCACGGTAGGGTGATCTTCAAGGGGTTAGTGTTAGGTTTTATTAAGGGGGGATTGGGTGGGTTTTAGAGTAGGGTTGGGTGTGTGGGTGGTGGGTTTTAATGTTGGGGGGGTATTGTATTTTTTTTTACAGGTAAAAGAGCTGATTACTTTGGGGCAATGCCCCGCAAAAAGCCCTTTTAAGGGCTATTTGTAATTTAGTATAGGGTAGGGAGTTTTTTTTATTTTGGGGGCTTTTTTATTTTATTAGAGGGATTAGATTAGGTGTAATTAGTTTTAAATTCTTGTAATTATTTTATTTTTTTCTGTAATATAGTGTTTTGTTTTTCTCGTACTTTAGTTTATTTTATTTAATTGTAGGTAATTTATTTTAATTTAGGTAATTAATTTAATGATAGTGTAGTGTTAGGTGTAATTGGAATTTAGGTTAGGATTTATTTTTCAGGTATATTTGTATTTATTTTAACTAGGTAGCTATTAAATAGTTAATAACTATTTAATAACTATTGTACCTAGTTAAAAAGTAAATTTATGCTTACCTGATAAATTAATTTCTTTTACAATATGACGAGTCCACGGATTTCATCCTTACTTGTGGGATATTATCCTCCTGCTAACAGGAAGTGGCAAAGAGCACCACAGCAGAGCTGTATATATAGCTCCTCCCTTCCCCTCCACCCACAGTTATTTGACCGAAGGTTTAGGAAGAGAAAGGAAAAGCTAAAGGTGCAGAGGTGAATGAAGTTTACAAAAAATAAAATAAATCTGTCTTTAAAAAACAGGGTGGGCCGTAGACTCGTCATATCGTAAAAGAAATTAATTTATCAGATAAGCATAAATTTACTTTTCTTTTACAAAGATATGATGAGTCCACGGATTTCATCCTTACTTGTGGGATACCAATACCAAAGCTACAGGACACGGATGAAACAGGAGGGACAAGACAGAGACCTAAACGGAAGGCACCACTGCTTTAAGAACTTTTCTCCCAAAAACAGTCTCAGAAGAAGCAAAAGTATCAAATTTGTAAAATTTGGAAAAAGTATGAAGGGACGACCAAGTCGCAGCCTTACAAATCTGTTCAACAGAAGCATTGTTTTTTAAAGCCCATGTGGAAGCCACAGCCCTAGTAGAATGAGCCGTAATTCTTTCAGGAGGCTGCTGTCCAGCAGTCTCATATGCCAGGCGATGATACTCCTCAGCCAAAAAGAAAGAGAGGTAGCCATAGCTTTCTGATCCCTACGCTTTCCAGAATAAACAATGAATAATGAAGATGATTGACGGAAATCCTTAGTCGTCTGCAAGTAAAACTTCAAGGCACGGACTACGTCCAGGTTATGTAACAGACGCTCCTTCTTAGAAGAAGGATTAGGACACAAAGAAGGAACTACAATTTCTTGATTAATATTCTTATTTGAAACAACCTTAGGAAGAAATCCAGGCTTGGTACGTAAAACCACCTTATCAGAATGAAATATAAGATAAGGCGAATCACAACGCTGAAAGCTCAGAAACTCTTCGAGCCGAAGAAATAGCAACTAAAAACCGAACTTTCCAAGATAACATTTTAATATCTATGGAATGCATGGGTTCAAACGGAACCCTTTGATAAACTCGAAGAACTAAATTCAAACTCCAGGGAGGAGTAATTGGTCTAAATACAGACTTAATTCTAGTTAGAGCCTGACAAAAAGACTGAACATCTGGCGCATCTGCCAAACATTTGTGAAGCAAAATTGACAAAGCAGAAATTTGTCCCTTTAAGGAACTTGCTGATAACCCTTTCTCCAATCCTTCTTGGAGAAAAGACAGAATCCTGGGGATCCTAATTTTACTCCATGAGTAATCCTTGGATTCACACCAATAAAGATATTTACGCCATATCTTATGATAAATTTTTCTAGTGACAGGCTTTGGAGCCTCAATCAAAGTATCAATGACCAAATCAGAGAATCCTCGCTTAGATAGAATCAAGCGTTCAATCTCCAAGCAGTCAGCTGCAGAGAAATTAGATTTGGATGTTGGAACGGACCTTGAATGCGAAGGTCCTGTCTCAAAGAAAGTTTCCACGGTGGTAGAGAGGACATGTCCACTAGATCCGCATACCAAGTCCTGCGTGGCCACGCAGGTGCTATCAGGATTACTGAAGCTCTCTCCTGTTTGATTCGAGCAACCACGTGTGGAAGGAGAGGAAACGGTGGAAACACATAAGCTAGGCTGAATGACCAAGGCACTGCCAGGGCATCTATCAGTTCGACCTGTGGATCCCTCAACCTGGATCCGTAACATGGAAGTTTGGCATTCTGATGAGATGCCATCAAATCCAGTTCTGGTCTGCTCCATTGGTGAATCAATGAAGCAAACACCTCTGGATGGAGTTCCCACTCCCCCGGATGAAAAGTCTACCGACTTAGAAAATCCGCTTCCCAGTTTTCTACTCCTGGGATGTAGATTGCCGACAGATAACAAGAGTGGGCCTCCGGCCATCGGATTATCTTGGATACTTCTATCATCACTAAGGAACTCCTCTTTCCCCCCTGATGATTGATATAGGCCACAGTCGTGATGTTGTCCGACTGGAATCTGATTAATTTTGCCGAAGCCAACTGAGGCCATGCCTGAAACGCATTGAATATTGCTCTCAGTTCCAGGATATTGATTGGAAGTAGAGACTCCACCTGAGTCTAAACACCCTGAGCCTTCAGGGAATTCCAGACTGCACCCCAGCCCAGAAGACTGGCGTCTGTTGTCACTATCACCCACGAGGGTCTGCGGAAACATGTCCCCTGGGACAGATGATCCGACGACAACCACCAAAGAAGAGAGTCTCTGGTCTCTTGATCCAGATTTATCTGAGGAGATAAATTTGCATAGTCCCCATTCCACTGTCCAGGCATGCACAGCTGCAGTGGTCTGAGATGAAAGCGGGCAAATGGAATGATATCCATTGCCGCTACCATTAATCCAATGACCTCCATGCACTGAGCCACTGAAGGCCGAAGAATGGACTGAAGTGCTCTGCAAGTATTCAGAATCTTTGCTTTTCTGACGTCCGTCAGAAATATTTTCATGTCTACCGAGTCTATAAGAGTCCCCAAGAAGGGAACCCTTGTCCGTGGAACTAATGAACTCTTTTCTATGTTCACTTTCCAACCATGAGTTCTCAGGAAAGACAATACTATGTCCGTGTGAGATTTTGTCAATTGATAAATTGACGCCTGAATCAGAATATCGTCCAGATAAGGCGCCACTGCTATGCCCCGTGGTCTGAGAACCGCTAGAAGAGACCCTAGAACCTTTGTGAAGATTCTTGGTGCTGTGGCTAACCCGAAGGGAAGAACCACAAACTGATAATGTTTGTCCAGGAAGGCAAATCTTAGAAACTGATGATGATCCTTGTGGATAGGGATATGAAGGTAAGCATCCTTCAAGTCCACCGTAGTCATATATTGACCCTCCTGGATCATTGGTAAGATAGTTCGTATAGTCTCCATCTTGAACGATGGGACTCTGAGAAACTTGTTTAGACACTTGAGATCTAAAATGGGTCTGAAAGTTCCCTCTTTTTTGGGAACCACGAAAAGATTTGAGTAAAACCCCTGTCCCTGTTCCTGTTTTGAAACAGAACAAATTACTCCCATGGTAGAGAGGTCTTTTACACAGCGTAAGAATGCCTCTCTTTTTATCTGGTCTACAGATAATCGTGAAAGATGAAATCTCCCTCTTGGAAGAAAATCCTTGAATTCCAGTTGATACCCGTGGGTCACGATTTCCAGCGTTCAAGGGTCCTGAACATCTCTTGCCCAAGCCTGAGCAAAAAAAGAAAGTCTGCCCCCTATTAGATCTGGTCCCGGGTTGGGGGCCGCCCCTTCATGCTGTGTTGGTAGCAGCAGCGGGTTTCTTGGATTGTTTACCTTTATTCCAAGTCGGGTTGGGTCTCCAGACTGACTTAGATTGGGCAAAATTCCCTTCCTGCTTTGTGGAGGCAGAGGATGCAGAGGGTCCTCCTTTAAAGTTTCGAAAGGAACGAAAAATATTTTGTTTACCCCTCATTTTAACAGACTTATCCTGAGGAAGGGTATGGCCTTTACCTCCAGTAATGTCAGAAATGATCTCCTTTAACTCAGGCCCGAACAGGGTCTTACCTTTAAAAGGAATAGCTAAAAATTTAGATTTTGATGACACATCAGCAGACCAAGCTTTTAGCCATAACGCTCTACGCGCTAGAATGGCAAATCCTCCATTTTTCGCCGCTAATTTAGCAATTTGAAAAGCGGCATCAGTAATAAAAGAATTAGCTAGCTTGAGAGCCTTAATTCTATCCAAAATGTCATCTAAAGGAGTCTCAATCTTCAGAGACTCTTCTAGAGCATCAAACCAAAAAGCTGCTGCAGTAGTTACTGGAGCAATGCAAGCCGTAGGTTGTAAAAGGAAACCCTGATGAATAAATAATTTCTTTAGTAGACCCTCTAGCTTTTTATCCATAGGGTCTTTGAAAGCACAACTGTCCTCAATAGGTATAGTTGTACGTTTAGACAGGGTAGATATAGCTCCCTCCACCTTAGGGATCATTTGCCACGAGTCCTGAATGGTGTCTGATATGGGAAACATTTTCTTAAAATTAGGAGGGGGAGAGAACGGAATACCTGGTCTATCCCATTCCTTTTTTACAATTTCTGAAATTCTTTTAGGAACCGGAAACACATCAGTGTAAGTAGGCACTTCTAGATATTTGTCCATCTTACACAATTTCTCTGGTGGTATCACAATAGGGTCACAATCATACAGAGTCGCTAAAACCTCCCTAAGTAACAGGTGGAGGTGTTCACGCTTAAATTTAAAGGACATAATGTCCGAATCTGTCTGAGGTAACATATTTCCTGGGTCTGAAAGTTCTCCCTCAGACAGCAATTCCCTAACCCCCAACTCAGAACACTGTGAGGGTACATCGTAAATAGCCAATAAAGCATCAGAGGATTCAGTATTCACAGCAATACCTGACCTACTGCGTTTACCCTGTAACACTTGTAATTTAGATAATACCTCAGTAAGGGTAGTTGACATAACTGCAGCCATCTCCTGCAGAGTAAAGGAATTAGACGCACTAGATATACTTGGCGTCACTTGTGTGGGCTTTTTACATTGTAAGGCCTTTTCAGTACAAGAAGTACACAAAGTAAGCGGGGGTTCCACAATGGCTTCTAAACACATAGAGCAATTAGAATCCTTAATGTCAGACATGTTGAACAGACTAGCAATAACCACAATAGTCGTTAAACACTTATTTATTGATTTCAATGATTTTACAAAAAAAATGTACTGCGCCTTTAAGAAATAAAAAAGCGTACAAATTTCCCAAAACTGCTTAAAAATGCTAAATCACGCAATAAGAATACATACACATGTTCAATGTGGCCAAAAATTATTGCACCTTAAGAGCAAAGGGCTAAATTAACCTCTACAGGACATTTATAGCAAAGAATATAATTTGTTTGAAAAAATGACCCCTGCACCTCGCCACAGCTTTGCTGTGGCGCCTACCTGCCCTCAGGGTACAGCAAAACGACTCTATAACGATCCGGTCATCAGAACATAAGTTTAGGCCCAACCAGAGCTAATGCCTGCTGCCTTCTCAGTCAAAGTATACTGCGCTGCTGAGCGCGCAAAAATAGGCCCCGCCCATCATGGACGTCAAACAAGTAATCTGTAATACTGCATGGGAAGCGGTTAGAAAGAAAAGCCATGTGGTCCCCAAAAACAAACAGCACAAAAATGCTGCAGCCATACTGATATTTGAATCTCAAATAAAACGATAAGCTGCCTCTCCCAGTGTCCCTTTTTATAACACTTCAGCCCAGAACTATGTCAATTAAAAATGTTAAACACAGGATTTTAAGTAACACCCTTTGTGTACAGGTCTACTTCTTACCCCTTCCCTTGCAGGGAATAAAATGTCAGCCAATTCTGATATAACAGGTCTCCTCAGAAATATAAAGACTGAACATACCTCAATGCTTATAGCATGCATCCGTTCTCCACACTGAAGATTTCTCTTGCACTACCTTCAGCACTCTGTGGGAACCAACATGGATCTTAGTTACGACTGCTAAGGTCATCAACCTCAGGGCAGAAATCTTCTTCCATATCTCCATGAGGAAAATAGTACACACCGGTACCATTTAAAAATAATAAACTTCTTGATTGAAGAAACTAAAACTAACACCTCACTTCACCTCTTCCTAGTATAACACAGGCAAAGAGAATTACTGGGGGTGGAGGGGAAGGGAGGAGCTATATATACAGCTGTGCTGTGGTGCTCTTTGCCACTTCCTGTTAGCAGGAGGATAAAACCCACAAGTAAGGATGAAATCCGTGGACTCGTCATATCTTTGTAAAAGAAATAAATACAAAGTTGCCTGTAAAATAAAAATAAACCCTTATTTCTATACGATTACTGATTTGGAATGCTAGGCACCATTTGTTCGGAGCTGTAGGTATCATTGCCTTGTCCTTGGTGCTTGATCATCTGTACAGTATAATAGTTTAATTTAGGTTGTTGCGATGTGGGGGCTGGTGGTTTAGGGGTTAATAGGTTTATTTAGTGGTAGTGATGTGGGAGGCCAGAGGTTTAGGGGTTAATAACTTTATTTAGTGGCGGCGATGTAGGGGAGCAGCGGAATAGGGGTTAATATCTTTATTATAGTATGGGCGATGTTGGGGTGCGGGGAATAGGGGTTAATAACTTTAGTATAGTGGCGGCAATATCGGGAGCGGCAGATTAGGGGTTAATAGATTTATTTTGGTGGCGGCGATATCAGGAGCGGCAGATTAGGGGTTATTAACATTATGTAGGTGTCTGCGATGTCAGGGGCAGCAGATTAGGGTTGTTTAGACGTGGAGTTTATGTTAGGGTGTTAGATTTAAACGTACCTTTTTTCAGGTGTTAGGTTTTTTCTAACCTGCTCTCCCCATTGATGTCTATGGGGAAAGCTTGCATGAGCACATCAAAACAGCACAAGGCGTTTGTTTCAAAACTTGTAATGGTAGCACTATGGAGGGTGAAATAACGCAACTTTTATTGCGTTAGTTAATAACCCTCTAACTCGCATAACTCGTAATCTACCTGAAAGCTAATAGTAGTATTTCTTCATCAGAGAAAAGGGGTCTGTGCAGAACCTGGAATCTTATTTACAGTTGTTGGTTTATGCCACATGAACAGAGCCACTGATAGACCTTAGGTTTACAATATATACTAGCTAAAGAGCAATAAAAAGTTGGCACTTGGTATTGTATTTCTAATTATGGGCTAGATTACAAGTTAAGTGCACATTTTGTGCACATGGGAGCATGATATGTGTGCCTAACCTGTCAATACGAGCGCATGTACATTTGGGCTGGTATCACAAGTAAGGCGCAATGCAAACATGAGCTGGCTTTTGCATTTTGGGAAGCTAAGTGCTCACGGGAGCGCTCTTCCATAGGCTCCAATAGGAGCCTCAATTTCATGCCGGCAGCAAGTTTGTGTCATTTTAACCAGCCACTTGTAATGGCTGGTTATTTAATGTTAACCCCTTAATGACCATGAGTGGGGCACTGCAGAAATAGAGTTGCAGAGTTACCGATGCAGAGAGGGCCACCCTGTGGCCCTCTCTGCATCAGACAGCTGTGGTGCCAATCATCGGTGGGTGGGAGGGTAAGGAGGGAGGCTGGTGGGAAGCCCATTGCTGGAGGGGGCAGGAGGAGGGTGGGAGTGGGTGGGCCCGCTATGCCACGCTACAGGAAAGGGGAAAAAAAGCTTTGTCAGTGAGGGGGAAGGAGGGAGGAGGGGCAATGAGGGGGATCCTATATGGGATCCGATGAGGGAAAGGGATCTGGGAGGGGGGTATGGTAATAAAAGGGGGGGGGAAGCTACACTACAGAAAAAAAATAAAAATGGGTGAAATAAATAAAAATGAGGTCAAACTGGGTACTGGCAAGTAAGATGGCAGCTAATAGGTAGAGGGGGAGGGTTAGAGAGCTGTTTCGGGGGGATCAGGGAGGTTGGGGAATCCTACACTGCAGAATATATATAATATATATATATATACTGTATATATATATATATATATATATATATATACACAAATATTTAGTCTCCGCACTAATAATGAAAACTCTAACGGCTAGATTTAGAGTTGGGCGGTAGCCGTCAAAACCAGCGTTAGAGGCTCCTAACGCTGGTTTTTACTGCCCTCTGGTATTTGGAGTCAGTCAGGAAAGGGTCTAACGCTCACTTTCCAGCCGCGACTTTTCCATACCGCAGATCCCCCTACGCCATTTGCGTATCCTATCTTTTCAATGGGATCTTTCTAACGCCGGTATTTAGAGACGTGGCTGAAGTGAGCGTTAGAAATCTAATGACAAAACTCCAGCCACAGAAAAAAGTCAGTAGTTAAGTAGTAGCTCTTAACTACTGTACTCTAAAGTACACTAACACCCATAAACTACCTATGTACCTCTAAACCGAGGCCCCCCCACATCGCCGCCACTCTATTAAATTTTTTAACCCCTAATCTGCCGCTCCGTACACCACCGCCAGGTACGTTATCCCTATGTACCCCTAATCTGCTGCCCCTAATACCGCCGACACCTATATTATATTTATTAACCCCTAATCTGCCCCCCCAACGTCGCCGCCACCTACCTACACTTATTAACCCCTAATCTGCCGAGCTGACCGCACCGCTACTGTAATAAAGTTATTAACCCCTAATCCGCCTCACTCCCGCCTCAATAACCCTATAATAAATAGTATTAACCCCTAATCTGCCCTCCCTAACATCGCCGACACCTAACTTCAAGCATTAACCCCTAATCTGCCGACCGGAGCTCACCGCTATTCTAATAAATTTTTTAACCCCTAAAGCTAATTCTAACCCTAACCCTAACAACCCCCTAACTTAAATATAATTTAAATCTAACGAAATAAATTAACTATTATTAAATAAATGAATCCTATTTAAAGCTAAATACTTACCTGTAAAATAAACCCTAATATAGCTACAATATAAATTATAATTATATTGCTGCTATTTTAGGATTAATATTTATTTTATAGGCAACTTTGTAATTATTTTAACCAGGTACAATAGCTATTAAATAGTTAATAACTATTTAATAGTTACCTAGTTAAAATAATTACAAAATTACCTGTAAAATAAATCCTAACCTAAGTTACAATTAAACCTAACACTACACTATCAATAAATAAATTAAATTAAATGCCTACAATTACCTACAATTAAACCTAACACTACACTATCAATAAATTAATTAAATACAATACCTACAAATAAATACATTTAAATAAACTAACTAAAGTACAAAAAATAAAAAAGAACTGTTACAAAAAATAAAAAAATATTTACAAACATTAGAAAAATATTACAACAATTTTAAACTAATTACACCTACTCTAAGCCCCCTAATAAAATAACAAAGCCCCTCAAAATAAAAAAATGCCCTACCCTATTCTAAATTAAAAAATTTCAAAGCTCTTTTACCTTACCAGCTCTTAAAAGGTCCCTTTGTGGGGCATGCACCAAAGAATTCAGCTCTTTTGCCTGTAAAAGAAAAATACAACCCCCCCCCAACATTAAAACCCACCACCCACATACCCCTAATCTAACCCAACCCCCCCTTAAATAAACCTAACACTACCCCCCTGAAGATCATCCTACCTTGTCTTCACCACACCGGGTATCACACCGATCCGTCCTGGCTCCGAAGTCTTCATCCAAGCCCAAGCAGGGGCTGGCGATCCATAATCCGGCTGAAGTCTTCTATCAAGCGTCGGCTGAAGAGGTCCAGAAGAGGCTCCAAAGTCTTCATCCTATCCGGGAAGAAGAGGAGATCTGGACCGGCAACCATCTTGATCCAAGCGGCATCTTCTATCTTCATCCGATGACGAACGGCTCCATCCTGAAGACCTCCAGCGCGGATCTATCCTCTTCTTCCAACGTCCAACTGAAGAATGAAGGTTCCTTTAAGGGACGTCATCCAAGATGGCGTCCCTCGAATTCCGATTGGCTGATAGGATTCTATCAGCCAATCGGAATTAAGGTAGGAAAATTCTGATTAGCCAATCAGATTCAAGTTCAATCCGATTGGCTGATTGGATCAGCCAATCAGATTGAGCTCGCATTCTATTGGCTGATCGGAACAGCCACAAAGGGCCCTTTTAAGGGCTGGTAAGGTAAAAGAGCTTTGAACTTTTTTAATTTAGAATAGGGTAGGGCATTTTTTTATTTTGGGGGGCTTTGTTATTTTATTAGGGGGTTTAGAGTAGGTGTAATTAGTTTAACATTGTTGTAATATTTTTCTAATGTTTGTAAATTTTTTTTTTTTGTAACTTAGTTCTTTTTTATTTTTTGTACTTTAGTTAGTTTATTTAAATGTATTTATTTGTAGGTATTGTATTTAATTAATTTATTGATAGTGTAGTGTTAGGTTTAATTGTAGGTAATTGTAGGTATTGTATTTAATTTATTTATTGATAGTGTAGTGTTAGGTTTAATTGTAACTTAGGTTATTATTTATTTTACAGGTAATTTTGTAATTATTTTAACTGGGTAACTATTAAATAGTTATTAACTATTTAATAGCTATTGTACCTGGTTAAAATAATAACAAAGTTACCTGTAAAATAAATATAAATCCTAAAATAGCTTCAATATAATTATAATTTATATTAGGGTTTATTTTACAGGTAAGTATTTAGCTTTAAATAGGATTAATTTATTTAATAAGAAATAATTTATTTCGTTAGATTTAAATTATATTTAACTTAGGGGGGTGTTAGTGTTAGGGTTAGAATTAGCTTTAGGGCTTAATACATTTATTATAGTAGCGGTGCGATCCGGTCGGCAGATTAGGGGTTAATGTTTGAAGTTAGGTGTCGGCGATGTTAGGGAGGGCAGATTAGGGGTTAATACTATTTATTATAGGGTTATTGAGGCGGGAGTGAGGCGGATTAGGGGTTAATACATTTATTATAGTAGCGGCGCGGTTCGGTCGGCAGATTAGGGGTTAATTATTGTAGGTAGGTGGAGGCGACGTTGTGGGGGGCAGATTAGGGGTTAATAAACATAATATATGGGTCGGCGGTGTTAGGGGCAGCAGATTAGGGGTACATAGGTATAATGTAGGTAGCGGCGGTGTACGGAGCGGCAGATTAGGGGTTAAAAAAAATATGCAGGTGTCAGCGATAGAGGGGTCGGCAGATTAGGGGTTAATAAGTGTAAGATTAGGGGTGTTTAGACTCGGGGTACATGTTAGAGTGTTAGGTGCAGACTTAGGAAGTGTTTCCCCATAGAAAACAATGTAGCTACGTTAGGAGCTGAACGCTGCTTTTTTGCAGGTGTTAGGTTTTTTTTCAGCTCAAACAGCCCCATTGTTTTCTATGGGGGAATCGTGCATGAGCACGTTTTTGAAGCTGGCCGCGTCCGTAAGCACCGCTGGTATCGAGAGTTGCAGTGGCGTTAAATATGCTCTACGCTCCCTTTTTGGAGCCTAACGCAGCCATTCTGTGAACTCTAAATACCAGCGGTATTTAAAAGGTGCGGGGAAAAAAAAGCATGCGTAGCTAACGCACCCCTTTGGCCGCAGAACTCTAAATCTAGCCGTATGTAAATGAACAAAGAAGATGCATTAATGAGCATAAAGAGAAAATTTTATGAAAAAAAACATAAAAAGAAAAACAAAACATCCTAATTGCAATCCATAAATGAACACAGATGCAAACAAACAACAAACATACACACATGCAAACTGGGCGTCCCTAGTTATGAAGCAGCAAAAAAATAAAGAAGTGGTGGAGGTCTGCATTTAACACTTCTCTCAATTACACACTGAGTCAATTGGAAATATCCATATGATTCTAGCAATATTGTATGCATGAACTCTTTCTTATTTGATACAATGGAAGATTTATTGCTACACATTTCTGATTGCTTGGCATAACTTTTCATCTTCTCAACTGTCAGCTCACTAACCACATTGCCATATCCTGCATGAACTGCGACAAGTGCAAGAACTGCCTTATCTTTCTTATTCATTTCATTGCTTGCATCTTACATGATTATACCCATGGTTTTCATATATAGCCAGGGTTTTTGACTTTTGGCTCTAGAGTCTGACCTCCACCACTTCTTTATTTTATTGCTGCTTCATAACTAGGGACGCCCAGTTTGCATGTGTGTATGTTTGTTGTTTGTTTGCATCTGTGTTCATTTATGGATTGCAATTAGGATGTTTTGTTTTTCTTTTTATGTTTTTTTTTCATTAATGCATCTTCTTTGTTCATTTACTTAGAGTTTTTATTATTAGTGCGGAGACTAATATTTGTATTTATATTATTTGTGGGTGTATAGGTAGTAGTGCACCCTGGTCTCGAGCACTTATAACATTTTGCCATTCACTAAGTACATTGATATTTATATTAGTGCTCATCCTTCTATTGTATTATATATATATATATATATATATATATATATATATATATATATATATATATATAAAGCCTTTTATTTTAGTACTGGCAGCTTTTCTGCCAGTACTTAAGATGGGGTGATTATTGTGGGGTGGTGGAGGGAAGAGAGCTGTTTTAGAGGGATTATGTGAGATGTGTCAGGTAGGAGGGTAACCTATACACTAAAGCTAAAATTAACCCTACAAGCTACCTAATAAACCCCTTCACTGCTGGGTATAATACAAGTGTGGTGAGCAGTGGCATTTAGTGGCCTTCTAATTACCAAAAAGCAATGCCAAAGCCATATATGTCTGCTATTTCTGAAAAAAGGGGATCCCAGAGAAGCATTTACAACCATTTGTGCCATAATTGCACAAGCTGTTTGTAAACAATTTCAGTGAGAAACACAAAATTGTGAAAAATGTAAAAAAAAAATGTATTTGATCGCATTTGGCGGTGAAATGGTGGCATGAAATTTACCAAAATGGTAAAATATATAGTTTTGATAGGTAAATATAAAAAAGTCTCTATTTCTGTTTAAATGTAGTCATGGCAAAAATGAAAAAAATGCTCTGGTGTTTTGGGGAAGTTTTTGTCTGAAATGCCCGGTCCTTAAGGGGTTAAATGACCACTCAATGCAGTAGAATTACATAATTAACAAGTGTATAATAAAAAAAGACAATGATTGATTTAACATCTACTCTGAATTTGAAATAAGCAGTAGAATTATTTCTGACAAATTTATTTTTTCTTCCATTTTTCGGACCCCTGTATAATGTGACAGACATCAGCCAATCACAGACTAGTATACATATACCCTGTGAGCTTGTGCACATGCTCAGTAGGTTTTGTTCCCCAGAAAGTGTGTATTTCAAAGACTGTGCATAATTTGATAATGAAAGTAAATTGGAAAGTGTCTTAAAACTGCATTCTGATTCATAAAAGTTTATTTTGACTTGAGTGTCCATTTAAAGATTTAAAGTACAAATTCAGAAAATTTCCTTTCCTACATATGCTGTCCTTCATATGATTGCAAGTACATTACTTAAAGGGGTTAAACATTCCCAGCACTGGACAAACAGTAGGGTGACCATATTGCCGCTTTAAAAAGGGACGCATATGAAAAATACATATATCAGGGCTGTTTAAAGAAATGTTTTTAGTAAGTTCCATTATAAGAACCCTGAAATATGTATTTTTCATATGTGTCCCTTTTTAAAGTTGCAATATGGTCACCCTAACAAATAGTAATTATTTTATTATATATAAAATTAAGTGGTGTTACAGAAACTTTTAAAGACAAAATGTTACTCTTATGTTCATTGTAATATTCCTTTTCACTTCATCTTTGTTTTAGGTGTAATTTTGGAGGAGTGCTACAATAGTATTCCATAGCATAGTAACATAGTAACATAGTAGATGAGGTTGAAAAAAGACCGAAGTCCATTGAGTTCAACCTATACAATCTATCTAATCTATCTAATATACTTACAAAAAAATTTCAGTTGAGCTTAAATTAATCCCACTTAATGGTGACCCATTTAATACAAGCAATCATATCCATGAATTTTGTTTCTAGCCAGAAATGTATCCAACCTATTTTTAAATGTATCTAGGGTATTGGCATTCACTACCTCCCTTGGTAATGAGTTCCATAATTTTATTGCTTTTACAGTGAAAAAAATATGTTTCTGTTGCAGTAGATTAAATCTCCTTTCCTCCAACCTTAAATTGTGTCCTCTTGTCACAAACAATTTTCTTGGAATAAACAGAGTGTCTGCCATCTCTGTATATGGGCCTTGAATATATTTATATAAAGTAATCATGTCACCTCTCAAGTGCCTTTTTTCAAGAGAAAACAGACCCAGTTTGGCTAGCCTCTCCTCATAGCTTAAATTCTCCAATCCCCTTATCAGCTTTGTGGCCCTTCTCTGAACTTTTTCTAGTTCTGCAATATCTTTTTTGTGATCGGTCTCCAGAACTGCACTCCATACTCAAGGTGAGGTCTTACCAGGGATTTATATAGTGACAGAATTATGCTTTGCTCCCTTGAATCAATGCCTCTTTTAATACATGCTAGTATCTTATTAGCCTTTGAAGCCGCTGTCCTGCATTGTGCACCCATCTTTAGCTTGTTATCTATTACTACTCCCAAATCCCTTTCCTCCTCTGTTTGGCTAAGTATTGTCCGATTTAAATAATACGTTGCCTGCTTATTTTTACTTCCAAGATGTAGAACCTTGCATTTTCCCTTATTAAATCTCATTTACCTGCCCATACTTCTAATTTTTGCAGATCCCTTTGAAACGAAAGTTCATCCTGCTCTGACCTAATGACCTTACTTAACTTAGTATCATATGCAAAAATAGAGATGTCACTATTTAATCCTTGCTCCAAGTAATTAATAAAAATATTAAAAAGAACAGGGCCCAGTACTGATCCCTAGCGACATTAGTTATTTCAAAGTGACTTTGCTATGTAGTGCTCTTGGTTTTTATAGTTTGCTAAGTATAGACTTAATCCCAAAAACACAGTAGTATTCCCCAGGGTTCACAATCACTGTAACTCAAAGTGTAGCTATATATAAATACTCCAAAACAAATACCTGCCGTTATAGTGTAATAATGTTTATTATCCCCATGGTAAGCACAAGTCCATATATCTCAGCGCAAGTGGAAATGAATTCACATTCAGGTTCAATTCAAACAAGGGTATAAGCCTGTGCACTCACCCAACTGATGGTCAGCTTTACTTTTACGTTTCACTCTGGACGTTGTGGCAGCTTCCAGGTTACAGGTTTGGTCATCCCGGTGAACCGCAGCTCCTGTGCGGAATTATACACTAGACGTGCCTTCCTCTAAGCGCCACCCGAGTCTTCTGGGCGTCTGACGTCATCATCGGAACATGCCGAAAGGGGGTGTGTGAGGCTTATCCAATCCGATTGCTCCGGCGCCGGTCGAATCTTCAGCTAACACATGGGGAAAGGAATACTGAACGGCAGGTAAAAAACCAATAGGAGTGGAGGCTCTGTGGGCTCTTGAGAGTGAACGGACTCCTTGTAGTCCGTAAATATGAGCAAAAAAAGGAGATTCAAGATTATCCAGTTATAAAGGAATCATAGTGACTTTATTAAGGATAAAATCCAAACTATACCAGCACGGTAACAGAGAGACAGCTGGCCCTACTAGTTTCGGCGGTGTGCCGTAATCTAAGACCTGCTGTGTATTTACAAGTGGGTGTTTAAAAGTAACTCTCTACACAATCATTGGCTACAGAGGGGTTAGAAATACCACTCCCCTTTAACCCTTGATCTGGTTGGAAACAAATGGAGGAAAATGTTAACATAAATGTAAACAAATATAGTGTGATACATAATTTGAAGTACATTAATAAGAGTCAAATTTCAATTGTAAGGGGGAAAGAAGGAAAATTATGACATTAATAATCTGTAACTGTAACTGCATGTTCCCACTTCTGCATTTAACCCATCACATATACTCATATATATTTTTAGAATTTATGGTTTTTATCATTTATTTCTCAACCATGAAGTGTTAGGATCTATTTTTTTCCATAATTGACTTAAAGCATGCGCAACAATGTAACCGTAATTTCCTGAAAGAAAGCACAATTTTCCTTGACTATATTTTTGATGAGTTTATTGAGAATTTGCAAAAACTTAAAGGGATACGGCATCCTCATTTTTCCTTCCTGATTCAGAGAGAGCACACAATTTTAAATTATTTTCCAGTTTACTCCTATTATTAAATTTGCTTTATTCACTTACCGCTAGATTTAGAGTTCTGCGGCCAAAGGAGTGCGTTAGCTACGCATGCTTTTTCCCCCCCGCACCTTTTTTTTTTTTTTTAAACAAATTTTTATTGAGGTTGTTATGTGATACAGTATTAAGGAAAATACAGAGTTTGTCATACATATGAGATTGACTTCTTAGATAAGGATATTAACACTTGTAGACTTTTGCCAATAACATTATAACTTACTAGAGAATGAGACATTCTTTATGACATCTATAATATCTGAGAAAGAAATACAAATAACGCAGGAACTAGACAAACAGTGTTGAAACCTCATTTTTCTTTTAAACTAGAGATGCTAAATAACTACTGCTTTGGTCGCTCTTGGGCCAGATAAACTGTGAATGCTATGTCAAATGGTAGTTACTTAGGGTTATTATTGTAGAAGATATTAGGGGGAGGGGCACAGTGGGCAAGAGCCACTTATATAATAAAGCGGGGAGTGGGGAGTGGGGGCGTGTCTTAGTATTACTGAAAAAGAAATCTTCCAAAGGAAACTATGAGCATTGTTATGCCGGGTTATATGGATATCTTAGGCTTTATTAGGGTCAGTTCAGGTGTGCTAATACGAATGGGACTGACTATAGAGTCATTTAATGGATATATAGGACGAATGGAAAGGTAAACTGATTCCAAGTAGGTGGTCTTAAAAGGTAGTGTTCCATAGGAGGCGGGAAGAGACTTAGGGGGCATAAGGATCAAGCTAGGGAGTTACGCTCTGGGATAAATGTATAAAGACATGTTCTAAGCCAACAGTAAATGAACCTCTAAACTGAGATGATATAATAAGTCAAAACAAGGCATCCTCTAGGGCTAGTGTAGAATACTTTCAGTAAATAGTAGGAGGTACTCTATAGTGAGAGATATGGTGACGGGACTAAAGGCAGGTAGAGTAGATATTTCGTAATTAACTCATGTGAGATAATACTTTATCTTGTAAATGGTATTCCATCATAATGAGACAGTCTTCCTACAGGAGGGTAGATTATGGGAATCTAAATGAGGAGTAGGCAGGAATCGTGGTTGCTAGGCAAAGATAATGGGGACCTAAAGGGAGCAGATATGTGAGACTTATGTAGAGGCTAAGACCCATACGTTAGTGGAGCTTATAATCTTAAACTAAGGCCACTGTTTGATAAACGGAATAGGTGTATACTTAATTTATAGGGGTCTGATACCTGAGGGGTTTGTAAAAGGCACGCTGGCAAGTGGAGTCTGAAGAATATAACGTGTAGGAGTAAGGATGGGGTGGTGATAGTTTAATACTAAAACTTCTAGTATCAACTTAAAGGGATATTCCAGCCAAAATTGGAAACCACATGGGTGCATTTCAGTATTGAACAGAAGCATTTTTGTAATATACATGCATTAGCAAAAATGCTTCTAATAAAAGCTATAGCTGTTTCAAAAGTGTATTTAAGTATGCAACGTGCACCAGCATTTTAAACACAACACTTGCTCAAAGAGCGTAAGGTGCTTGTACCATCTGGTAATTACTCAATTTGTTAATTGCTGACATGATACAAGCCCCACTGATGATGTGAGCAGCTGCATTATTTAAAATGTGAGTGCAGTGACAATATCTAGCTATGCTTCACATGCACATGCAGATAAAAATGTTAACACTAAAACAGCAATAACTTTTACTAGAAGCATTTTTGCCAATTCATGTATATTGCAAATATGTTTCTATTCAAAGATGTAATAAATCTATGTGCATTTAAATTTTGACTGGAATGTCCCTTTAAGATAAGAATAAGCTAAAGGATGACATGATTGGGATCATGCTAAAATATGGCTTAGGACCTTTAGTAGTAATAAAAAATAAATACAACACATACTTGCATGGGTAAGTAGGAAAGGGGATGTCATAAAAATTGTGGTTCATATAAATAATAAACATAAGGGGACTAAGACATTGGTGCATAAATATTGTACTAAGGGGTAGAATAGGGTACTACTAACAAACAGCTATTAATTACGTATGTATAGGCACATATTTGAGCATTGTTCGGTATCAATCGCAGTAGTGTATATTATTGAATTATAGAACTCTGCTAATATTCCCACTAGATTTGGGCGCCTATATGGTAAAATGATAGTGATCAAGCCAGAATTAGTTAGCGGAGGTGCTGATATATACTAGAGAATGAAAATGACCAGTATAGTATAACTTCAAAAGGTTAAGAGTCTGTAGGTGAAGAGCCATTGCAACAAAGCCAGATATTAAAGGAATTAAGGCTCCTATGGAAGTGAGGGGTATCAATTGGGGAATTTTCTGTTTTCTTAATCTTTAAGGGGCATGGGTAGTGCTGAGCAATGTAAATAGCGCATAAAAGGCCTTGGTTATAATACAGGTTAGTCTGAAACATGAGTAGGGTGTGTTGAAGTGATGAGATAAAGACATAAGCACATAGTTAATGCACAACAAAATATCACAAACGAGGTCATAAGATCAAACTTAAATGATATCAAACCTATACAATGCAGATAAGCTAAACTGAACATCCCCAACAATAGAGCATATGGCCAAACTAAGGTTTACATAACTAATAGTATGGTTAGTATGAGGCCTTATCAACATGTCTATGCCAGTATCAAAACTAAATTACAGTAACCCCAACTACAAGGCTAGTAATCAAACCGGGATATCAGTCCTGAAGTGTTTGTATATTTAACCGATCCCATATCTGATCTGATGGTGTTCTCTGTAGCCTATAGCCGACAAATTGTGGAAGAAAGACCAGATGTTTTGATCCGGAAGGTAAGCTATGCTCCTTGATTCTTGCATGGCTAAGTATTTGTCTGTCTTTAGAGCTAGAGTCTCACAGGACAATTTACCGTTCGGCGAGGGATGGACCAGGCCTGTCAGTCTCAACAAAGTTACGATCCGGTAATGGAAAACCGGAGTCCCCCAGTCCATTGTGTCAGCTTGAATTGGCGAATCCCTCACTGTCAAGGTCTCAGGTAGGAGTCCGAGAGTTCGGTCAAGAGCTTTGATTAGCTTGGTGCCCTGCTCTTCAGTTAAACTTTCAGCTGCGTCACGCACCAGAGGGCCGATCGCATCCCCCTTTATGCAGGACGGGGCACCATGGAACAACTGCGGGATCTTAGGCGCGGCTGTTAGGGGATCAGGCTCCACAATACAACTGAGTACTGTAAGCGCCGCCAGATCCTTCTGTCGGTCTGGATAGTCGTTATCCTCCTCCTCCATTCGCATAGTGAGGGACTCAGCTGGATCGGTATAAGGCATTGTCAGCATCTGGGCCAGATCTCCCAACATTTTCTGAATGTCCCAATAGCTTTCATCACTGCTGATTGCCATAGTTAGTCTTCTCACTCAACTCGATATTAGCGCTTCAGTTTACTCCGCCAATTTTGAGGATGTTAAGGCCTTTATAAATATGTCCGCCGTTAGTTCGATCTAGTGAGTCTTCTGCACCATTGTTTCTTATGAACATAGAATTATTAGTTGCGATTATCTGTGGGCTTCATAATATGCTGATTACTAGCTTTGGTAATAGAGTATATAGGTGATATTAAGCAAATCTTTAGGATCCTTCTTCGCGAGTGCAGAAAATGCTAGCAGCCATGATGGTGGTCAGGACACGCCCCCCCCCCCCGCACCTTTTAAATACCGCTGGTATTTAGAGTTCACCGAAGGGCTGTGTTAGGCTCCAAAAAGGGAGCGTAGAGCATAATTTACCACCACTGCAACTCTAAATACCAGCGGGGGCGGCCAAAACTAGCATTAGGAGCCCCTAACACTGGTTTTGACGGCTAACGCAGAACTCTAAATCTAGCGGTTAGTATTCTTTGTTGAAGCAAGCTAGCTGAACACATTGGGCAAGCCAATGAGAAGAGGCTTTTATGTGCAGCCACAAATCAGAAAATAGCTCCCAGCAGTACATTGCTGCTTCTGAGGTATGCTTTTCAATAAAGGATACCAAGGCAATAAAGACAATTAGATAATAGAAGTAAATTTAAACATTGTTTAAAATTGCATGTTCTGTCTTAATCATAGAATGTTAAAGGGACATGAAACCCAATTTTGTTCTTTCATGATTCAGAGAGAGATTGTGATTTTAAACAACTTTCCAATTTACTTCTTCTATTATCCAATTTGTTTTGTACTTTTAGTATCCTTTGTTGAAAATGACAACTAGGTAGGCTCAGGAGCTGCTGATTGGTGGCTGCACATATATGCCTTGTGTTATTGGTTCACCCAATGTGTTAACTAGCTCCTAGTAATGCATTTCTACTTCTTCAGCAAAGTATACCAAGAGACTGAAGCAAATTAGATAATACAAGTAAACTAGAAAGTTGTTTAAAATCAAATGCTCTATCTGAATCCTGTATGAAAAAAATTGTGTTTCATGTTCCTTTAATTTTGACTTCATTGTCCCTTTAAACTTTAAAAGCTGTGCTTGTAAATTAAAGTTCCTGTGCTCAATAGGTTAAAATGCGTTTTTGCGGGGGAATTCCGGGCAGCGGCCATGATAGGTCGCAATATTGAGTGCTGCTCCAGCTTTCCGGACTTATCTTCATAAGGTCACCTGTTCAAGCTGTCATCTAAGCCTGAGATATATATATAATCTAACACAGATGACATTGCTCTTCTACCTCATACCAAGATTTTCAGGATTGTGGTTAGCCTAATATACCAGAACTTATTCAGAGATTGCGGCCTCTTCCAAACCCCCCTCCCCCCGTCTGAGCACCTACGGGCCTCAGTTGTTGCACAGTGCCAATCATGCGCTGCTACTATTCTATCTATACATCAGAATTACTTGTGGAGATGACAGATCTAATTCTAGAGGAGATCAGGGCCCTGCTTGATTCTTACCTGATCACATTTACTGAATCTGACCGAAGTGCATTAAAACTCCAAGCCCCCACGTGGGATATCGATCATAACCCTACAGAGATGTTCCATAGTGGGATCGACATTCCGGAGCCCCAGAAACCACTGCTTATCCCGGAGAGCTCTGATAGTGGCATGGAAGACACATGTAAGGCCCAGAGCAAGACAGGAGGGCCTTTGTGTTTCTCCCCTAATAGTAACAAGTTGGAAGGAGCACCCATGACCTACATCAAGATTTCCTGTGAGGTAGCAGCTGAACCGGAGGTCGCAGTCTGTGGAGCAGCAACCCAGTTGACAACCCCAGATGGAAATGGGATTACCCTCCACCAACAGCCTCTTACATTACTAACCTACCCACTACTACATTTGAGCACCACCGGAGTGCACAGATCGCACACGGTAGGAGATAACCAGCTGAAGGGCTGTAGAGCCCATGCAGTGCCTCCATTGCCAGAATATCACTGCAGTACTACAGGATTTGCCCTCATCACCGTGGAGCATAGAAGCCCTCACAAAGAGCCTTAATACACGGCCGCTGTAGGAGCATTATGCTCTGGGGATTGTGAATAAAGTCCCGAGGGACATGAGATCCAGAGTGGGATAGGATTCACATATCCCAAAAGTCCCAGCAGATATCCACCAGCAACTGCCTCCTAAAATATTGCATATTTTATTTGCCTAATATGGGACTGATATGAGTGAGCCTGCTCTAACAAAGGACTCTCACCTTCTTTACTAATGTTGAGTGGTTAATCTTTGTAAATGTTCTCTGTTCGATAAAAAGTTAAGATAAAAATGTTTATAAGGTATGCTGCAGCAGAGTATTGTGACCCCCTGAAAATTTGGAAATTGTAATGCTGACCAAGACCAAGACCTTGTATCCCCCCTTTCATAAATATGTGTTGGATGATAACAAACACTCTGGGCTATCCATCCCTCTCTAACTCCATATGAGTTCCCATTCAAGCTCCAGGTCTATTTCTACAGTACACAATACTATAACTTCAACTGGACCTGTAATATATATACTTCCCCATATTAGGATTAATATGTATATAGTTTGGCAGTAATGACCTACTGTACATACATGTTGTGCTGTCTGCAGGCGGGACAGCATAAAGCGACCAGATCATACAATTCAGCCAAACCCACAATCTAGAAGTTTCCCATTACTTAATAATTTTGACCTAGGTTTCAGATATAAACCTGTGCATCTCAGAAATAACTAACACATATTATGGAGACTTTGTAGGTCCTTATCAGTCCATAAATATTTTATATCTGAGGGTTTACCATTATACCCATACTTACTGTATATTTATATACTCTATCTAGTAATACTAGCTCCTCTGTACATAAATGGACATAAGCCACTGATTATACTTGCTACATGAAGATATAAGCCACCAGCACGAACATTTAATATCCCCCTGGGAACATATATTTCATGACACTTAAATTATGGACGCACTGTGTTTATGTATTGTTAGGCAGTGGTATCCTTTGATCTCCACCATCTAACCCCCTTCAGAAAAGTGACCCCATCTGTTAACCTCACTATTTGCTACCCTGACTTAAAGGCTCTCCACAGTCTGAACCTTAAAGGGACATGAAACCCAAAAAATGTATTTTATGATTCAGATAGAGAATACAATTTTAAACAACTTTCTAATTTACTTCTATTATCTAATTTGTTTCATTCCCTTGGTATCATTTGTTGAAGGAGCAGCAATGCCTTACTGGTTTCTAACTGAACACATGGGTGAGCCAATGACAATCAGTATAAAAATGCAGCAACCAATCAGCAGCTAGAAACTAGGTTATTTGATGCTCCTGAGCTTTCCTAGATAACATTTCAGCAAAGGATAACAAGGGAAGGAAGCAAATTAAATAAAAGTAGTACATTGGAAAGTTGTTTAAAATGGTATTCTCTATCTGAATCGTCAAAGAAAAATTTTGGGTTTCATGTCCCTTTAATATATGTGCTGTCAAGAGTCCAACAGTGGCCCTTTATACTCTTTATCCACAAGTGACCCCTACTATCTTACCCTACAGATACGTACTAATGTTAAAGGTCTAAGAGTGGCCATTGTTTCTCTTAAGGGGATTTATCTTTCATGAACATAGACACTCGTAAGTAGGGGTTACCTCTAGGTTTTACTCAAAGATAATTAAAAATTAGGATATTATAATAAATGAATGCCCATTTGAAATTACATATAGCCATATAATAATGAGTCTAACCTAAAACATACTGTAAGACTCACCCTACTGCTTATATCTTTTGTTGATATGTTTTGCACTCCATGCTTTGGAATTCTGTAAGTTATATTCTCAATAAAAAATGATAAAAAAAATTAAAAAATGTGTTCTTGCACAGGTCCAACAATGTAAAAATTAAAAAAAAAGTATATGACAAAATGTTTTCTTATTGCTTGAAATAGTGGGGTCACATTGTCCCTGTGGAAGTTATATGTTGGGAGATTTTTTGTGGCCTGAATGTATTTGAAATATGCTAGATAAATGAGCCAAAGTTTTCAAATCTTTTCAAATGGTTTAGAATCTGAAAGTGCTGTGAAAGCCAAACCAATTTATATTTCTTGGAATAGAGCCCATAGTCAAAATGTCACACTAATGCAAACATTGCGGCTCTAATGAACGGGATTGTTATTTTTTTGCATTAGAATAACGATTTTAGTAATTTTGGTTTTCATTGTTTTACATCAAAAAGAAGATATTATGTAATGTATGATATTTTCTGTTTCAATTGCTGCTCATTCCCGTGTATTCTATCACTAGCTCACTACTGCATGGATATTTTTGATTCAAGTGAACAATGTAATATGCGTAACATTCATAAGGTTTACCAGCCACAACAAAGCAATCTGAGCTTTATCTGTATTCATGTGGTGCATTTATTTTAGAACAACTTGGAGTTTACAAGGTGATAGTCTGCTGCCCATGAATGCCTTTTTAATAGTCATGCCAGCTGGGGGATTAAGTAATGCTGTATAATAACACATTTCCTATTGACTTAAATACTGAATGAGGCAAATTGGCTGTCTAGTATTGGCCACTAAAGACTTGACTCGGAGGTAATGCAAAGGTTTTTGGGCTAGTGAAATGCAATCCATATGCTAGGGCTGGTGTTCAAAGTGTATACATTTGGGAAATGGTCCATGAGTAATCTGAGTGAATCTGTCTCTAATTGGTGAGGTGGAGTTGTATTTGCAAGTAACACAAGACTTGGCAATGCACTGCTGTAGTAAAGGGACATTGTGCCCCAAAATAATCAGTCAGGCATATGAAAGAGCATTGATGATGTACTCACAAAGATTAAATCATTCATATGTATAAGAAGCATACGAAGCTGAAAATCTATGCTTAACTCATAAATGATGGGGAGATTCCATGAATTATTATTTGTGAAATATACTTCCCATCCGCCAAGAGAAGGCAAACCACCCCTACGTAGCTTTATTCCATCACATCTCATAGCATACCTCAAGCTATACAGATAGCCAAAGCGAGGCAAATTAATAAATTAAATCAGGCATTCATTCATTTATTTATTATTATTATTTAAAATGATTTTGAGAGTTCACAAATCATCACATATATTATCTAATACCCAAACAGTGAAGTCAGTCAGGGAGACCAACTGAGAGCTATCGTTAGTATGGGCCTGATATTGCAATATCACACGTACGCTAATTTGCACTCAAATTACAAGTTGAAAGCAAATGCGACTGTAAGATCGCAAAATAAATTTGCGCTTGTTGGGTTTGCGTGGCTGAAGACCTTGTGTAAAGAGTTAGGGAAAAATAAAAAATTGCACACACCAAACAAAACATAAATGCATTAAAATAAAGTATTAAACATATATAAACTATCTACACATATATACACGATCTAACAAAAGTTATTCATATAAATATTTATATAAAAAGTCATAAATACACACACACATATATATATATATAAACATACATATACATGTCTAAATATGTGTATGCATGTATATATACATATGTACATATGTGTATACTTATGTATTTATGTGTTTATATGTGTATATATGTATATTGTGCTAACTTTTTACTTTCAACTTGTAATACGTGCGCTATCCCATGCACGTTACTGTTTACTGTTATCAGTATTAGCGCTCAATCGTGAGCACTAAATTCTGCTCCACTTGTAATGTGGTCCTTAATTAGGGTGGGACTTGTTAGGCAGACAGATTCCAAATAAAGTGGCAGCAAAAGTGAAGTCAAGCAGGTTTATTAGCACAGGAAACACATGCAACATTTCGGGAACTTCCTTCCCTTAATCATTGCATGGAAGTTACCGAAACGTTGCATGTGTTTTCTGTGCTAATAAACCTGCTTGTCTTCACTTTTGCTGCTACTTTATTTGGAGTCTTTCAGTGAATTTCTGTAGGGTGTGGTGGTGTCCCTACGTGGCGTGCAGTGACCTGGGTGCTGGACTGTGCTATTTGCTTGTTTGGCAGACAAACAGCAGTGCTTTCCTGCTGACAGCTGCCTCAGGAGAGGCATAAACTCAAAATGGCAAAACTTAGTAAAAGTATACAAAGAGGATTTCAAATATGGTAAAGAGAAGCATTATTCACAAAGTCCCATGGAAGTGACACTGCTCTAGTTTAATGAGCCTTAATACCTACTACCAGATAGGCCTTTTTGATGAAAGTGTTAAGGCAAGCTGCTAAAGTAATAGCAGTAGCCTTGGGATCCTTGCGGGCTCTAGAGTAATGAACAAAAAGGGCAGAAGAAAGTCTAAAACATTTGTAGCTTCCACGTAAAACTTAAGAGCCTGAACCAAATCTAGATTGTAAAGGAGACGCTCCTTGAAATTCCTAAAAGCTGGACATAAAAAAGGACAGGAGCGGAGCCTGACAGTGAAGTGAATGCCCAGATCTTTGTGAAGCTCCTGTGACTTGGGCCGGGAGACCACACATCAAGGGGCACAAGTGGATTAGGGAGCTCGCAATTTGGCACAGAGGACACTAATTACACCACCACCGATGGCTTACAGAAATCCTGACCCGTAATGTGGACGAACTTCATCTCTTGGCCATCATGTCCTATATATGACAACTGTCGTGAAAGCGCACCATCTTGCTGCTCTGGGATCATCACTGAGATTCTCCTCTAGTGTACTGAGCCAGCATCAGGGATATGAATGGAAACCAGACAAAACCATTTTTCAAGCCAGAATGAGTATATTTATATAATGTCTACCCACATGCCACAACAGATACCCCTTTTTATGTATTAAGGGTTAACTGAGGAAAAAGTATCACTTGTTAAATGCCTATAGAGAATCAGGATCAGAATTCCTATGCTTTACATAGTAGAGTGTATGAAATATTGCACTAATCTACAAGATTACTTTTATGAAACGTTCAACTTATTAAAGCAGTCATTCTATGTGGCAGATAACAACTATTATATATCTTAAGCATTATTGATGCAATAAGATGCTCTCCTGAAAAGACTGCTGTTTATACAAGTTAGATATTTTATTGAACATTTAACAATTTTTCATCTATGCTTTGCTGGGAAGACTTAGAGATATCAATATTTTTTGCTAAAATATTAATGTTCATAAATCTGTTTTGGTGATTATGAATCAAGATTGAGGACCAGAGACATTTCCTTTGGATTTACTTTACATGAGTTATTCCTACATAATATCTCTGTTATCTAAACTGTGCCTCAACCCCCCACCCAGCGACCACGCTAAAAAAATCATTTTTACAAGGCAAATACACCAATATATCAAAGCAAACGATTAAACAAGTAAAACAAGCAAATCTAGAGAGTGTGAATGCAATTAAGAAAGAGCAAAACAAAGGTGCTTGATATTAAAAGAATATTTATCCTTTTTTTATTGAGTTTGATTAGTGGTGCTTTCTTCTTGACACATATACTGTATAGTCTTCTTCTCTTTACATGTCTATTAAAACACTATCCAATGGGGAGAAATCCTCTAAATTAAAGTACCTCAGTCTCCTTAGTAAATATTTTTTTCAAGCCTCTGGATCTTACTCCACTATAAACATCTATAACCTGCACCTGTAAAGATTTGGCTAATACCAAAGCAGATACGTCTAATTCAAACAGCAAGCCTAAAGCACCGCTAACTAAAGGAGGCTTTAGAGAGAGAATCTATATTTGCTAACATTGAACAAGTTTATCTAAAGGTCACACCACATGACTATTGAAGATCTTATAACAAATAAGAGGACTTAGAAATTTCAAGTCTCTTGTTGATGATGATTTATCTCTGGTGAATAGTCTGTATGTCGAAAGAGCACATAGAGCACTCAGACCCACACCTTTGGATAATCAAGCAACTAGAGATGTCATAGTTAAAATACTACATTATAATGATAAGGAGCAAGTACTGTATTTTGCCAGAAGGATACAGCAAATATCATATCAAGACAATTGCATCCAAATCTTCTCTGATCTGCCACCTAGAACTTTAAAGAAATGTAAAGACTTCTCTCTCCTCACTAAAATGCTTAGAAATAAACAAATATCCTATAGATTGGGCTTTCTGACTGGCCTGTCAGTGATCCATAAAGGCTGCAGCGTAATATGTAAAAATCCTTCAGAGATTCCTGACTTTTGTAATCATCTGGGGTTAGATATCCCAACCTCCACTTCCTCCTCTAAATAACCTCTATAGAATACAACAACTGCACAACATACCCAGGTATCTATGGCAGCACTGAAACCTCAAAGACTTTCTTAGAGTGAAGCGGCAAAGAAAAGACCAAGAAAGTTACCTTCCAGACCACCTGAAGAGACTATTGTATTGTAATGGAAGTCTTGTATGATGTTAGATTTACCATGACACCTTTAGGGTCTCTCCTCTTTTTTCTCCTTCACTTATTTGTATATACACTTTTTCCTACTTACCTTCATGTCTAGGTTCTCCTATCTCCCCTCTTATTAGTGTGCAACATGACCTTATGTTCTCAACCCACAACACTGTTAGTACTTTACATAATTATTATGTTTGTCCAATGTAACATGTCATATTAACCACCCCCAGTCCACAATCACTTAAAATGTTCACTTAGAACATCCATTAGGGCTTTCCCCCGAGCCTAGGGTGACTACTCCCGAGTCCCTACCTGTTACTACTACTATTACTATGCTCATTAATGTAATTTTTTTCCCTTGCCTTATTTGGCTTTATCTATTCCCTCTTTACTGTTCCAAATTGACCTCCTCTCTTTACACCCTTACATGGGTTCCAATCAAAACTACTTTGATTTAAATGTTCATATTGTTGTATAACTTATTTTATGTAATACACTGGGGGATAATTTGCATTGGAACTAGGTCATTTAAAGCATCCTCTATTACGTTTTGCGATTTTTAGTTTTTAAATTTGTATTTGTTTAGTTGGTTTCAGTTACAAGTTCTGTTTGAAAGTAACAAAGTTATTATTGTTCATTCTCACCTATATTACAAGTTTTGCGCTATAGAGGGTGCCTTTTGATGAGCTCCATACCGCAAAAAATCCAAGCGCTGCTTTGACGTGCTCGTGCACGCTTTCCCCATAGACATCAATGGGGAGAAAGTGTTAGAAAAAACACCTGCGATCGCGGAATGAAAAAGATCCGTAACGCAACCCCAGTGATGTCTATGGGGAAAAAAAAGTTAAGTAAACACCCTAACATAAACCCCATGTCTAAACACCCCTAATCTGCTTCCCCCGACATCGTCGACACCAAAATAAATGTATTAACCCCTAATCTGCCTCCCCCAACATCGCTGCCACCGAAATAAATCTATTAGCCTCTTATCTGCCGCTCCCGATATCGCTGCCACTATACTAAAGTTATTAACCCCTATTCCCCGCACCCCAAAATCATCCCCACTATACTAAAGATATTAACCCCTATTCCACTGCTCCCCGACATTGCCGCCACTAAATAAAGTTATTAACTCCTAAACCTCTGGCCTCCCACATCACTGCCACTAAATAAACCAATTAACCCCTAAACCGCCAGGCCCCCACATCGCAAAAAAACTAAATTAAACTATTAACCCCTAAACCTAACAACCCCCTAATTTTAAATAAAAATTACAAGATCCCTATCTTAAAATAACTAAAAACTTACCTGGGAAATTAAAAAAACCTATGTTTAAACTTTAAATTAAACTAACATTACTATTATACTAAAATTAAAATAACTATCAATTAAATAAATTAAATTACTCATTAAAAAAACTAACACTACTAAAAAAATTAAATCTACAGTTACAAAAATGTAAAAAAAAACTAAATTACAAAAAATAAAAAAAATAAAAATGAACAAACGAAATTATCCAAAATAAAAACAATTACACCTAATCTAAAAGCCCTATCAAAATAAAAAAGCCCCCAAATAAAAAAAACCTAGCCTAAAATTAACTACCAATAGCCCTTAAAAGGGCCTTTTTGTAGGGCATTGCCCTAAAGACATTAGCTCTTTTCCCTGTAAAAAAATACAAAGACCCCCCCAACAGTAAAACCCACCACCCAACCAACCCCCCAAAATAAAAAACCTAACTCTAAAAAATAACCTAAGCTATCCATTGCCCTGAAAAGGGCATTTGTATGGGCATTCAGCTCTTTTTCATTGCCTTTACATCCATCCTCATCCAGCGAAGTCTTCATCCAGGTGGCGAGGTCTTCATCCATCATGGGGCATATTTATCATAGTGGGAGCAGACATAATACAATGTAGCGTATCATGTCCGCTGCACATCGATAAATGCCGACAGCATACGCTGTTGGCATTTATCATTGCACAAGCAGTTCACCAGAACTGCTTGTGCAATCCCGCCCCCTGCAGATTGGCCACTAGCAGGGGTTGTCAATCAACCCGATCGTATTCGATAGGGTTGATTTCTGTCAGCCGCCTCAGAGCAGGCGGACAAGTTATGGAGCAGCGGTCTTTAGACCGCTTCTTCATAACTTCTGTTTCTGGCAAGCGAGTCAAGAGAACAAAACAAACTAAATAAGTAAATTGGAGAGTTGTTTAAAATCACATGCTCTCTGTAAATCATGTAAGAAAAAAAATGGGTTTCATGTCTCTTTAAACACATTAATAAGCTTGTCATTTTTATACTACAGTGTCCTTTTAAAAAAGGAGGGTATCCTAGGTTTTTATAAAAGTATTTAAACAAAAAAAGAATTGGAAAAACCATGTGAGACATTCTGCGTGAGGATTCTGATGAACTGGAAAAGAATGAGATTATTTTTTTCATCTGTGCATTAAAACCATTTGAAATAACCTATTAGAAATTACCCGTAAGAGGTTTACATTGTACCAAAAGTTGATTGAATAGAACAACAAATTCTACAGCAATTATAAACCATTTACTTTGGGGGGGAAACTAAAAAAAAACCATAATTATCTTTGTCAAATTTGTGCATATGATCTTAATTTAGGAAATTGATATTATTTTTTAAAAAAACTTATACCATTTAAACATTACAGAAGAAGTGAGAACAGCCAGGAATAAAAACTAGTTAAAAAAAAGCCAAAATGATTCATATTTTTAAATGAACCGTATGAAACATGCACTTTATAAAAGTCCTTTGTGGGAAGGTAATTTACAGGAAGACCTGGGAAACATCTTGATATCAAGGCACGGTAAGAATTAGGTCACTTTCCATAGTAAGGTGGTACAGACGCTTGTTTGCTTTTGACAAATGACTTCTTTAAAAATGTAGTCACTGTTGCACACACTGCATTATTGGCACAACACACAGGAACACTGTTACAGTAATAAATAATATTTTTTTTAAAATAACTTTTTCACATAATTTCTGTGTACCCATTTTCCTTACTTACTGTATATCTTACAAATCAACATCTATATAACAGCAGCTACATAACTTTGTCATGCTGCATTTACTGATAACATTTTTAAATAATACATTTGTGTGAACGCCCTGTCCTGTGCTTATTTGTATCGGTCACTGGCACTTCTGACACAAAGCCAATAGCTAAAGGTGGCACAACATTATACACTATATCATGGATTCTGTGAAGACATTATCTCATTAAGCAACAGCATCATAGCCTAATATAAGAGAAGCTATACAGACAAAGCATAATGGAACAGAACGGAAAATTCAGTGCATTTGGTGGGTGGAATATAAAGGTTTTATGTTGTACATAATCATATCACTAGTTACATTTACTGTTTTGCACACTGTTTCACTGAAATAAGATTTAACTGCAGATCATATTCAAACTATAGAACCTTCTATTAGATAGCAGTGCTCTTTGAGGAACATCTAACCCTACATCCAAACTCATGAATCTCTGATGAAGCGCATGTACGCATGCGCGAAACGCATCTCTGATAAAGCGCATGTACGCATGCGCGAAACGCATCAGGTAATACGTAGCACCTTCCTGTACCCTATGGTTCGGATCCAATAAACCAAGGATTTGCATACTATGGGAATCAGCATTTTCTTCCTTGCTTCATCCAAACTGCTGAGCCTTATCAAAATGCTGTATTCTCTTAACCTCATCATATAATATTATATATATACCCTGTACATATATATATATATATATATATATATATCTGTGTGTGTGCGCAATTAAATAGTTATGTTACAGATAAGAACAATGTATGTACTCAAAGACAACCATAAAGCATCTAAGATTTATACATACGTTATAAATCAGCAAATACGCCTTATCTGAATTACGGTTTTATATTACTAACGGTTAAATAGTAAGATTTATACATACGTTATAAATCAGCAAATACGCCTTATCTGAATTACGGTTTTATATTACTAACGGTTAAATAGTAAGATTTATACATACGTTATAAATCAGCAAATACGCCTTATCTGAATTACGGTTTTATATTACTAACGGTTAAATAGTAAGATTTATACATACGTGATAATTCAGCAAATACGCCTTATCTGAATTACGGTTTTATATTACTAACGGTTAAATAGTAAGATTTATACATACGTGATAATTCAGCAAATACGCCTTATCTGAATTACGGTTTTATATTACTAACGGATAAATAGTAAGATTTATACATACGTGATAATTCAGCAAATACGCCTTATCTGAATTACGGTTTTATATTACTAACGGATAAATAGTAAGATTTATACATACGTGATAATTCAGCAAATACGCCTTATCTGAATTACGGTTTTATATTACTAACGGTTAAATAGTAAGATTTATACATACGTGATAATTCCGCAAATACGCCTTATCTGAATTACGGTTTTATATTACTAACGGTTAAATAGTAAGATTTATACATACGTGATAATTCCGCAAATACGCCTTATCTGAATTACGGTTTTATATTACTAACGGTTAAATAGTAAGATTTATACATACGTGATAATTCCGCAAATACGCCTTATCTGAATTACGGTTTTATATTACTAACGGTTAAATAGTAAGATTTATACATACGTGATCATTCAGCAAATACGCCTTATCTGAATTACGGTTTTATATTACTAACGGTTAAATAGTAAGATTTATACATACGTGATAATTCCGCAAATACGCCTTATCTGAATTACGGTTTTATATTACTAACGGTTAAATAGTAAGATTTATACATACGTGATCATTCAGCAAATACGCCTTATCTGAATTACGGTTTTATATTACTAACGGTTAAATAGTAAGATTTATACATACGTGATAATTCACCAAATACGCCTTATCTGAATTACGGTTTTATATTACTAACGGTTAAATAGTAAGATTTATACATACGTGATCATTCACCAAATACGCCTTATCTGAATTACGGTTTTATATTACTAACGGTTAAATAGTAAGATTTATACATACGTGATAATTCCGCAAATACTCCTTATCTGAATTACGGTTTTATATTACTAACGGTTAAATAGTAAGATTTATACATATGTGATCATTCAGCAAATACGCCTTATCTGAATTACGGTTTTATATTATTAACGGTTAAATAGTAAGATTTATACATACGTGATAATTCACCAAATACGCCTTATCTGAATTACGGTTTTATATTATTAACGGTTAAATAGTAAGATTTATACATACGTGATAATTCAGCAAATACAGGGAGTGCAGAATTATTAGGCAAGTTGTATTTTTGAGGATTAATTTTATTATTGAACAACAACCATGTTCTCAATGAACCCAAAAAACTCATTAATATCAAAGCTGAATAGTTTTGGAAGTAGTTTTTAGTTTGTTTTTAGTTATAGATATTTTAGGGGGATATCTGTGTGTGCAGGTGACTATTACTGTGCATAATTATTAGGCAACTTAACAAAAAACAAATATATACCCATTTGAATTATTTATTTTTACCAGTGAAACCAATATAACATCTCAACATTCACAAATATACATTTCTGACATTCAAAAACAAAACAAAAACAAATCAGTGACCAATATAGCCACCTTTCTTTGCAAGGACACTCAAAAGCCTGCCATCCATGGATTCTGTCAGTGTTTTGATCTGTTCACCATCAACATTGCGTGCAGCAGCAACCACAGCCTCCCAGACACTGTTCAGAGAGGTGTAATGTTTTCCCTCCTTGTAAATCTCACATTTGATGATGGACCACAGGTTCTCAATGGGGTTCAGATCAGGTGAACAAGGAGGCCATGTCATTAGATTTTCATCTTTTATACTATTTCTTGCCAGCCACGCTGTGGAGTACTTGGACGCGTGTGATGGAGCATTGTCCTGCATGAAAATCATGTTTTTCTTGAAGGATGCAGACTTCTTCCTGTACCACTGCTTGAAGAAGGTGTCTTCCAGAAACTGGCAGTAGGACTGGGAGTTGAGCTTGACTCCATCCTCAACCCGAAAAGGCCCCACAAGCTCATCTTTGATGATACCAGCCCAAACCAGTACTCCACCTCCACCTTGCTGGCGTCTGAGTCGGACTGGAGCTCTCTGCCCTTTACCAATCCAGCCACGGGCCCATCCATCTGGCCCATCAAGACTCACTCTCATTTCATCAGTCCATAAAACCTTAGAAAAATCAGTCTTGAGATATTTCTTGGCCCAGTCTTGACGTTTCAGCTTGTGTGTCTTGTTCAGTGGTGGTCGTCTTTCAGCCTTTCTTACCTTGGCCATGTCTCTGAGTATTGCACACTTTGTGCTTTTGGGCACTCCAGTGATGTTGCAGCTCAGAAATATGGCCAAACTGGTGGCAAGTGGCATCTTGGCAGCTGCACGCTTGACTTTTCTCAGTTCATGGGCAGTTATTTTGCGCCTTGGTTTTTCCACACGCTTCTTGCGACCCTGTTGACTATTTTGAATGAAACGCTTGATTGTTCGATAATCACGCTTCAGAAGCTTTGCAATTTTAAGAGTGCTGCATCCCTCTGCAAGATATCTCACTATTTTTGACTTTTCTGAGCCTGTCAAGTCCTTCTTTTGACCCATTTTGCCAAAGGAAAGGAAGTTGCCTAATAATTATGCACACCTGATATAGGGTGTTGATGTCATTAGACCACACCCCTTCTCATTACAGAGATGCACATCACCTAATATGCTTAATTGGTAGTAGGCTTTCGAACCCATACAGCTTGGAGTAAGACAACATGTATAAAGAGGATGATGTGGTCAAAATACTCATTTGCCTAATAATTCTGCACTCCCTGTACGCCTTATCTGAATTACGGTTTTATATTACTAACGGTTAAATAGTAAGATTTATACATACGTGATCATTCAGCAAATACGCCTTATCTGAATTACGGTTTTATATTACTAACGGTTAAATAGTAAGATTTATACATACGTTATCATTCAGCAAATACACCTTATCTGAATTACGGTTTTATATTACTAACGGTTAAATAGTAAGATTTTAGGCTTAAGAATTTAATAGTGGGGCTTCAGTAGAAAGATGTGAGAAGGGGTTTACAAGCAGCCCTTCAGTATATTATAAATTATTTAAAGGGATATGAAACCGCCATTGTTTCTTTCATGATTCAGAAAGATCATGCAATTTTAAATAACTTTCTCATTTACTTCTATTGTTACATTTTATTTATTCTGTTCATATCTTTTGTTGAAAAGCAGGGACATAAGTTCAGGAGTGTACACAAGTCTGGAGCACTATGTGGCAGCATAAAGAAAATGTTTGAGTTTCATATACCTTTAAGACATCCTCTCAATTTTGGATTAATTTTCTTGAAATCCACAGGAACTTTATTTAATCCTTGACCATTAGCCCTTAAAGGGATATTCTAGCCAAAATTGGAATCCACATGGATGCATTTCACTTTTAAATAGAAGCATTTTTGTAATAAATGCTTCTAATAAAAGCTATAGCTGTTTCAAAAGTGTATTTAAGTATGCACCGTGCACCAGCATTTTAAATACAGCACTTGGTCAGAGAGCCTAAGGTGCCTGTATCATCTGGTAATGACTGGTTTGTTAATTGCTGACATGATACAAGACCCACTCGCTCTCTGAGCAGCTGCAATATTTAAAATGCTGGCGCACTACGAATATCTAGCTAATCTTTACATGCCCGTGCACAGAAAAATGTTAACACTAAAACAGTGATAATTTTTACTAGAAGCATTTTTGCCAGTACAGTTTATTGCAAATATGTTTCTATTCAAAGATGTAAAATCTATGTGCATTTAAATTTTGACCGAAATGTCCCTTTAAAACAGTTTAGATAGGGTATTGGAACAATTAATAATCTAGGCATACTTTTGAGCTCCCTCTTGTAATATGGGGTTGAGCATTAGTAGCATTAGCGCCACTAGGACCCCAGAGATAGCGGAGTTCTGCACAACTTACTCCAAATTGATTATCTTTACTCTAAAGGGAGAAGAAAACCCTAAATGTTTCTATTTTGACTCAGATAAAGCATGCAATTTTAAGAAAGTGTGTAAATTACTCTATTATTAAATGTATCTATTACTCTTGGTATCCGTTGTTGAAGAGTAGGTAAGTAGGTTTAGGAGCATTCACATGTATGGAGCACTACATGGAAGCATAAATGTTATGCAAGAAAAAGGAGCCAACGGCACTACTTTTGTATATATATATATGGTTATTAATTATTAACCCTTATTCCCCACTAAATAGACAAGGGAGTACTCCCCTAAAATTGAAATACATGGGATAGAGTAGGTGCTATGTAGTAATAAACTAGCAAAGTTAACCCAGAAGAGAAAGGAACTCTGTCCTGTAAAAGACTACATATATAGCACTCAAGGGGTTAATGACATGTCAGTAGTCATATATGAATGGCAACAATGTGTGGCAACTGAAAAGGTAACTAACCACATAGAGTGAACAAGGTTGCTTTACGTTAAAACATAACTTTTAATAATATTTACACATAAAATAAAATAAAATACAAAGTTAAAAACGCACTCAGGAGCTTTGCAACGGTCAAGTGACCTAGGTTGAATTTGGCTAACTTAGTTTATAAAGAGTACCCAACAATATAGTAACAAGCTTATATATAAAGAGAAATGTACAATTAGCTTAGTAAATATGTCAAGCCGTGGGTGTTGTCCACCGGGTATAAGTGATTACCCAGTTTAATACTGAAAAGGTGTATTCACCTGCAACAGTGCTGTTGATATTGTACCTGCACAGCGTATATTGCCTTACATAAGCTAATGTAAAGCACCATAAACTAGTAGCTTTATTTTCAACCAGAGTGTGAATAGCTTAGAAACTGTCACTGTTTTTAAATTTTAAATATATGACACGGAATTTAAAAACAGTTTCTAAGCTATTCACACTCTGGTTGAAAATAAAGCTACTAGTTTATGGTGCTTTACATTAGCTTATGTAAGGCAATATACGCTGTGCAGGTACAATATCAACAGCACTGTTGCAGGTGAATACACCTTTTCAGTATTAAACTGGGTAATCACTTATACCCGGTGGACAACACCCACGGCTTGACATATTTACTAAACTAATTGTACATTTCTTTTTATATATAAGCTTGTTACCATATTGTTGGGTACCCTTTATAAACTAAGATAGCCAAATTCAACCTAGGTCACTTGATCGTTGCAAAGCTCCTGAGTGCGTTTTTAACTTTGTATTTTATTTTATTTTATGTGTAAATATTATTAAAAGTTATGTTATAACGTAAAGCAACCTTGTTCACTCTATGTGGTTAGTTACCTTTCCAGTTGCCACACATTGTTGCCATTCATATATGACTACTGACATGTCATTAACCCCTTGAGTGCTATACATGTAGTCTTTTCCAGGACAGAGTTCCTTTCTCTTCTGGGTTAACTTTGATGGAAGCATAAATGCCTTTAACTATGTTATACATTGCAAAATACAGCTGCCATCTAGTGCTCAAAAGTATATTTGCAAAACGGCTGGCATATCTTTCTCTATATACATGTACGCTACCTAACTAGCGGCTAGATTACAAGTTTTGTCGGTAATGCTGTGCGGTGCTAACAAGCAGTTTATGCTCACTGCTCACTTGCAGACAACGCTGGTATTACGGGTTTTTACAAACCCTGCGTTAGCTGCAGAAAAGTGAGCGGAGAGAAAAATTTTGCTCCACATCTCACCTCAATACCAGCGCTGCTTACGTTAGCGGTGAGCTGGCTAAACGTGCTCATGCACGATTTCCCCATAGGAATCAATGGGGCAGAGCAGGCTGAAAAAAACCTAACACCTGCAAAAAGCAGCGTTCAGCTCCTAACGCAGCCCCATTGATTCCTAGGGGGAAATAAAAGTTATGTCTACACCTAACACCCTAACATGAACCCCGAGTCTAAACACCCCTAATCTTACACTTATTAACCCCTAATCTGCCGCCCCCGACATCGCCAACACCTGCATTATATTATTAACCCCTAATCTGCCGCTCCGGACACCCCCGCCACCTACATTATACTTATGAACCCCTAATCTGCTGCCCCCAACATCGCCGACACCTATATTTTATTTATTAACCCCTAATCTGCCGCCTCCAATGTCACCGCAACCTACCTACACTTATTAACCCCTAATCTGCCTCCCCCAACATCGCCGCCACTATATTAAAGTTCTTAACTCCTAAACCTAAGTCTAACCCTAACCCCCCTAACTTAAATATTATTTACATAAATCTAAATAAATATTACTATCATTAACTAATTTATTCCTATTTAAATTGATTAGAACAGCCAATAGAATTGAAGTTCAATCCTATTGGCTGATTGCATCAGCCAATAGGATTTTTCCTACCTTAATTCCGATTGGCTGATAGAATTCTATCAGCCAATCGGAATTGAAGGGACGCCATCTTGGATGACGTCATTTAAAGGAACCTTCATTCAGTCATCGGATGAAGAAAGAAGAGGATGCTCCGCGTCGGCTGTTTTGAAGATAGAGCCGCTCCACGCCGGATGGATGAAGATAGAAGATGCCGTCTGGAGGACCTCTTCTTCCCGGCTTGGATGAAGACTTCTCCCCATCTGGAGGACCACTTTGCCCGGCTTCCTTGAGGACTTCGGCCCGGTTGGGTGAAGACTTCTCAAGGTAGGGTGATCTTCTAGGTTTCATTAAGGGGGGATTGGGTGTGTTTTAGAGTAGGGTTGGGTGTGTGGGTTTTAATGTAGGGGGGGGGGGTATTGTACTTTTTTTTTACAGGTAAAAGAGCCGATGGGGGATTAGATAAGGTGTAATTAGTTTAAAAAGCTTGTAATTATTTTATTATTTACTGTAATTTAGTGGGGGGTTTTTCATACTTTATTTAATTGTATTTAATTGTAGTTAATTTAGGGAATTAATTTAATTATAGTGTAGTGATAGGTGTAATTGTAACTTAAGTTAGGTTTTATTTTACAGGTAAATTTGTCTTTATTTTAACTAGGTAGCTATTAAATAGTTAATAACTATTTAATAACTGTTGTACCTAGTTAAAATGAATACAAAGTTGCCTGTAAAATAAAAATAAATCCTAAGATAGCTACAATGTAACTATTAGTTATATTGTAGCTATCTTAGGGTTTATTTTATAGGTAAGTATTTAGTTTTAAATAGGAATAATTTAGTTAATTGTAGTTATTTTATTTAGATTTATTTAAATTATATTTAATTTAGGGGGGTTAGGTTTAGGGTTAGACTTAGATTTAGGGGGTTAATAACTTTAATATAGTGGCGGCGACGTTGGGGGCGGCAGATCAGGGGTTAATAAATGTAGGTAGCTGTTGGCGATGTTAGGGACAGCAGATTAGGGGTTAATAAAATTTAACTAGTGTTTGCGAGACGGGAGTGCGGCGGTTTAGGGGTTAATATATTTATTATAGTGGCGGCGGTGCCCGGTTTGGCAGATTAGGGGTTAAAAATTTTATTTTAGTGTTTGCGATGTGGGGGGGCCTCGGTTTAGGTTTTAATAGGTAGTTTATGGGTGTTAGTTAGAGAACTTTTTAGCACTTTAGTTAAGAGTTTTATGCTACGGCGTTAGACCATAAAACTCTTAACTACTGACTTTAAAATGCGGTACCAGTCTTGACAGGAGAGGGTGTACCGCTAACTTTTTGAAAGACTCTTAATACTGGCGCTATGCAAGTGCCATTGAAAAAATAGGATACGCAATTGACGTAAGTGGATTTTCGGTATTTTCGAGTCTGGCCGAAATAGTGAGCGGTACACCTGTACCTGCAAGACTCGTAATACCAGCAGGCGTTAAAAAGCAGCGTTGGGACCTCTCAACGCTGCTTTTTTAAAGCTAACGCAAGACTCGTAATCTAGCAGTAGGTATTCTCTTCAACACAGTATACCATGAGAATGAAGTCAATTTGATGACAGGAGTAAATTTCTTAAAGGGATATTAAATAGTGCTTAACAAATATGTTAAAGGGACACTGAACCCAAACTTTTTTCTCTTATGATTCAGATAGAGCATGCAATTTTAAGCAACTTTCTAATTTACTCCTATTATCATTTTTTCTTCATTCTCTTGCTATCTTTATTTGAAAAGCAAGAATGTAATTTTAGAAGTCGGACCATTTTTGGTTCACAACCTCGGTTGTCCTTGCTGATTGGACAGCACCAATAAACAAGTGCTCTCCAGTGTCTGAACCAAAAATTCTCTGGCTCCTTAGCTTAGATGACTTCTTTTTAAAATAAAGAAAGCAAGAGAACGAAGAAATATTGATAAAAGGAGTAAATTAGATAGTTGCTTAAAATTGCATGCTCTATCTATATATGAAAGAAATACATTTGGGTTAAGTGTCCCTTTAAGTCAAAGTAAATATAAAAAGAAAATGATTGTGTAAAAACAGCTAATAACTCACTTGTATTCTTGAATAATTAGCACTTAGAAATTCTCAGTGTAGCCCCTGCCCACAGTGTTTAAAGAGCAGAGGATTTTCAGAACCTATTTTTATTCAGTAAGTTCTAGGCATGAGCAAACCTGACCTTTTTTCATTACAACAATTAAACAGACTGTTTAACACTCCTTTAAAATTGTATTTTCTATCTGAATCATAAAATAAAAACTTGGGGCTTCATTTCTGATTAAAGAAACACGGTGAGGTTCATAATGTCATGCTCAGAGGAGAGGGGTTAGATGTCTGGAGCTGTGAGGTGAAGGGTCTGGATTAAGTTTCCTTTGTGAGTTTAAAGGGGTTAATGGAAAGTGTTTCATAGACCTAATTGCCCTTTTAGGTATAATGGCAACATATAATGGAACAGAAACTGGACACAGGATTTGGATGCTGTAAAGCAAGAGACAGGGGACTTGGATGCTGTGCAGCAGGAGACCCCGGGCTTGGATGCTGTGCAGCAGGAGTGCCCGCATAGGGGCATTGGACAGAAGGAATGCTAGGACCAAGGCCTTGGACAGATGAGAGTACCCTGGAACAGGGTCTGCGTCTAGGCAGGTGGGTGTACGCTGGAACAGGGTCTGTGCCTTGACAGGTGAGCGTACGCTGGAACAGGGTCAATGTCTAGGCAGGTAGGCATATGCTGGAACTGGGTCTGTGCCTTGGCAGGTGAGCGTACTCTGGAACAGGGTCTGCGTCTAGGCAGATGAGCATACACTGGAACAGTGTCTGTGCCTTGGCATGTAAGAATATGCTGGAACAGGGTCTGTACCTTGGCAGGAACCAAAGGACTTGGCAGAAGCCACAGGACTAGGAGCAGTGCCCACAATGGGGCTGAGGACTGAAGTGCCCACACCACAGCCTAGGACTGGAGGAATGCACAGGGGAATAGGACAGGACAAGGTCGGTATACTATGGCAGAAGTTTTATATCACAAGACAAAAGCTAAGTCCAGGTTCAAGCCAGGGGTCAGGAAACCAGGAAGTAGTCAAGTTTTAAGACAAGCAAAGGGAAAATCCAGAAGAATGGTCTGGAGACTTGCCAGTTTAGGAGCAAGAAAAGCAACAGCACAGCAGGATGCAGAGTATAGCTCATAGGCACAAACAAAGGGAGTGAACAACAATGTCATGGCAGGGAGGAGACTGTGAAGTGGCCTTTAAAGGAACATTAAACCCCAAAATTTTCTTTCATGATTCAGACAGAGAATACAATTTTAAACAAAATTCCAATTTACTTCTATTATCTAATTTGTTTCAATATTTAGATATCCTTTGTTAAAGAAATAGCAATGCACATTGGTGAGCCAATCACATGAGGCAAATAGGTGCAGCCACCAATCAGAATCTACTGAGCCTATCTAGATATGCTTTTCAGCAAGGAATATCAAGAGAATGAAGCAAATTAGATAACAGAAGTATACTAGAAAGTTGTTTAAAATAGTATTCTCTATCTGAATCATTACAGAGAAAATTTGGGTTTAATGTCCCTTTAATAATCTGACTAATGAGAGAACTACCTGCAGCTGGCAGGCAGGAGGTGCTAAAGAGCAAGGCCAGTACAGGCAGAAAGTCTTAAAGATGGTCAGTGAAGTCAGAGCCCTCCAGTGGCTCAAAAACAAAGTAAATAGCTGAAAACCAGGAGTCCCAGGATCAATCCCAGGCATGGATGTGACAGATAATATAATAAGTAATTTATGTCTCCTCTTAATTGGCCTCAAAACATGAGATAAGATAACAGGCTTATTAACATGGCAACACCCATTATTTTATGAAGACTAAAACTTTACACCTATCACTTTAATATTTAAACAACCATTATTATTAAAAAATGCATCTGCATATTAGTCCCAGGCTCATCTTTGCTCTGAATACAATATTGTTAGCATTTGTTAGAGTTTAAGGGGACGATTTATCAAGGGCCGAATGGCCCCTGATGCCCCTGTTTCCGCGCGAGCCTTCAGGCCCGCCAGAAACAGCAGTTATGAAGCATAGATCTTAAGACCACTGCTCCTTAAAGGGGCATGAAACACAAATTTTTTCTTTCATGATTTAGAAAGAGCATGCAGTTTTAAACAACTTTCTAATTTACTTCTATTATCTAATTAGCTTCATTCTCTTGATATTTTTTGCTGCAAAGCATATCTAGATAGGCTCAGTAGCTGATGATTGGAGGCTGCAAATAGATGTCTTGTGTGATTGGATCACCCATGTGCATTGCTATTTCTTCAACAAAAGAAATCTAAAGAATGAAGCAAATTAGATAATAAAAGTTAATTGGAATGTTGTTTAAAATTATTTTCTCTACCTGAAACATTAAATAAAAATTGTGGGTTTAGTGACCCTTTAACTGGTCCACCGCCTCTGAGACTGCGGACATCAATTCGCCCGATCCTATATGATCGGTTGATTGACACCCCCCTGCTAGCGGCCGATTGGTCACGAATCTGCAGAGGGCGGCATTGCACAATCAGTTCAGCAGAACTGCTTGTGCAATGTTAAATGCCGACAATGTATGCTGTTGGCACTCAGCATTGTCTGTCGGAAATGATATGCTACAGCGTATCATGTCGGACAGACATTGATAAATTGTCCCCTCTGTCCTTTAAGATACATGTTTTTCTTTTTTTTTTTTTTAAATACATTCACATATTCTGGAAGTGAGTGTTATAATTAAGTAGTAATGGAAACCAATTCCCTGGTCTTAAGTTTTTTAATCAAAATTCTTTTTTATTGAGAATATGTCGTATAAGTTACAAATACAAAACACTGGTTCAAACAAGGAAAGTACATAGTGAATAAGAAAAGTAACAAAATCCAATATGCTGTATTGCAAGAAATAAAATAAATGGCGTTCAGCCAATTCACAAGTTATTCTCAAAGCTTATGGTAGTGAAGTAAACTAAATTGTGTCTACAGAGCTCTTCAGGAATTGCGTAGCATTGCAGGTACTTGCATAACATTAAACACATTATAAACAGTAGTATGAAAACTCTCTCAAAGTTTATAAAGTATATCTAGCTCTTTTCCAAAAATGATATACCTAAGGCCAACTCTACTGCTGCATGTCCGCCCTGGACCTCAATTCTTTATCTCTGATAGATAGTGGTCCCAAAGGGCTTGGGCTTCTATATATGGGTCTCTAGTGTTGCTTTTATAGGAGCCGAATTCCTCTAATTCTATTAACTCCGAGACTCTGCCTCTCCACTTCTGGAGATCTGGGGGTGATTGTGCTTTCCATTGTTTAGCTATAATAGATTTCACACCGTTTCTCATTATTTGGAACAATATGTGATGTGCTTTGAATGTCAACTTCCTAAATTTATTGAGTAGAAAGATTAGAGGGTCTAAGGGTAGAGCGCAGTTCAGGACTTTCTCCATTTCCCCAATACAGAGCCTCCATAACTGGTTAATTGCATTACACCACCACCACATGTGCCCCATGCCGCTGCCTATGTGTCCGCATCTCCAACATCTATCTGGTAGTGAGGGATATAACCTATGTAGGCGTCTAGGGGTAAGGTACCAGTTATGAAGTATTTTGTAGTTACTAAGTAAGCTGAGGAGGAAGAGGACTTGATGTTTCTAAAAATATCAATTGCAACGTGGGGTAGTATTATAATTCCTAATTCCCTCTCCCAGGATTCAATTGATGGGGGAAGATTACCTGGAGGGGGCTGTGTCAAAATAGAATAAATCCTGGACAGAGTGTGTCTCTTTGGGTGTTGTGCTGTGTATAATTTCTCTAGGTTCGTAAGGGCTCTCAACATGTTATTGCTATTCATATGAGTCAGTATGTAATGGCGTGTTCGCCTGTAATGAAACCAACCCTGGAACACTGTAAATCCTTGATCTTGTAGTTGGTTTTGGGGCAGTAGTTGGTCAAGATCCGTCACATGACGTACTTCTATGTCTTTAGTGTTCTCGTCCAGTCCTTGTACTCCCACTAGGTTGGTGAGTGAAAACTCATTGTTATGTATCAGTGAAGTCAATGGAGAAGGACAAGACGAGAGAAATGGGTTTAGTTTATTTGCTATGTTCCACTGTCTCAGTGTCTCTTTGGTTATAGGATTAATAATGTTTTTAACCATAGCATGATGGTTGGGATGCCAGCATATAGCCGAGAGTGGTGTTCCTGGGTTTAAATTTTGTTCTATCTCTACCCATCTTTTCTCTGTTTTATGAACCCTCCAGTCAAGTATGCGTTGTAAAAATATAGCAGTTCTATAAAGTTCTATGTCAGGAACTCCCATCCCTCCCTGGTCCCTAGATCGCAACATTGTCTTTTTGTTGATTCTCGGTTGCTTTCCCTTCCATATAAAGGAGTGAAAAAGTTGCTGTATCCGAGTAATATATCTGGGTGGAAGTGGTATGGGGAGGGTCTGCATAATGTATAATAGTCTTGGAAAGGCATTCATTTTAATAGTATTAATCCTTCCCATCCAAGTCAGTCGCCTAGAGTTCCACGAAGAAAGGTCTCTAATTAGGGCTTCCCGGATCTGGATATAGTTTAATTTATAGATCCTCTCCATGTCTTCCGCTAGCTGAATACCTAGGTATTTTATAGAGCCCATACACCATCTAAATGGGCAAATTTGCGAGAGTCTGATTTTCATTTGTTCTGGGAGGGAGATTCCAAGGATCTCCGATTTAGTATAGTTGATTAAAAAGTTGGTAAGTTTATTGAATCTATTTAGTTCCTCCAGCAGAGGAGGCAATGATAGGTCTGGCTTTGTGAGGGAAAACAAGATATCGTCGGCAAATAATGAAAGTTTATATTCCCGCCCTTCAAGAGTTATCCCTGTGATATCTCTATTGAGTCTAATACTTGTAGCTAGGGCTTCCAGCAAGCAGACAAACAATAAGGGGGCATCCCTGGCGAGTGCCATTGGTTATCTGGAGGGGTTGTGAAAGAATGCCATTTAATGTTATCCTAGCACTAGGTTTCGAGTATAGGGCAAAAATTCGCTGTAACGTTACATCTCCTATTCCAAATGACTTTAGAGTCATCTTGAGGAATAGCCAACTGACTCGGTCGAAGGCCTTCTCCGCATCTGTGGAAAGCCACACCGCGGGAAGGCCCCCAGCTTTAGCGTGCCATATTAAATGCATATTACGGACTGTGTTGTCCTTGGCCTCTCTGTTTGGTATAAAACCAACCTGGTCTTGGTGAATTATGGAAGGAAGAATCCGATTTAATCTAGTTGCCAGGATTTTCGCGTAGATTTTAACGTCACAGTTTAATAGTGATATTGGTCGGTAGTTGGGTATTTGGTCTGTCGATTTGCCCGGTTTCGGGATGACTGTGATGTGAGCTTGTAAGGCCAAGGGGGGGAAGGGCTTACTGTTATCTATGTCCTGAAAATAGGACAACAGATGAGGGGCTAGAGTATCTCTGTATGTGGTGTAATAAAAGTTTCCAAACCCATCCAGACCCGGGGCCTTTCCCGCTGGGAAAGATGTTATGGCTTCCTTAACTTCTTTGAGGGTAATGGGCAAGTCGAGCTCTGTCTGTTGCTCTGACGTAATAGAGGGAAGGTGTAATCGGGATAGATAAGTGGATATGTCCTGTTCGGTGGCAGAAAGGCCGTCACCCTCTAGATTATATAACCTTTCGTAGTATTGTTTAAATTGGTCTGCAATGTCTCTTGATGTCGACCAAGCCCCCCCTCCCTGATCTTTTACTGTCATAATGTGACGCTTATTAGTACGTTGTCTCAATAACCTAGCTAGTAATTTGCCTTGTTTGTTATAGCCCTCATAGAATGTTTTTTTAAGAAATAGTGCTGCTCGTTTGGTTTCTTGACCAAGGAGCAGATTAAGTTGGTCTCTTTTATGTTGTATGCTGGTAAGGAGGGAAGGATTACCCGGGAATTTTTTATGAATGTCTTGTAGTTTACCCAAGTCTTCTAGTAGGGAGCTCAAGTGAAGTGTTCTTTGTCTATTCCTAGCTGCTTTTAATGCAATAAGTTCCCCCCTAATTACACACTTGTGTGCTTCCCATAAACAGTGAGTATCTATGTCTGGTGTGCAGTTCACATTAAAATAATTTATTAAAGAGTTAAGGATCTGTGTGTGTATAATTGGGTCTTTCAAAAGAGTCTCGTCAAGTTTCCAGGATCTATCGGGTCTCTGTGAGGTAGGCCATTTAAGGGAACAGCTAATCATGGCATGGTCTGACCAAGTTATCGGGGAGATATCTGAATGTTTAACTAGTGCCAGGCTGGTTACATCTATAAAGATGTAGTCTATCCTCGTATAGACTCTATGGGGGTGGGAGTAAAATGTGTAGTCCCTTGTAGAGGGATGAGACAGTCTCCATGCATCGTGTACTGCTAGGTCGGCAAGGTGGGATTTAATCGATCTCAATATTTTCTGAGGAACTGAGGAAACCCCCCTGGAGCAATCTATGTCAGGTTCCATAGCTAAATTGAAGTCACCACCCAATATTAGGCTTCCCTTTGCATTATCTAAGACAGAATTTCTAAGGGTGTGAAAGAATTGTAGTGTGGCAGTGTTAGGGGCGTATAGGTTAGCGATCGTGATAACTTTATTGTAAAGCTTACCTATCAGTATGATGAACCTCCCATCCCTATCCTTGAGAACCTTCAGAGGGCAAAAAGGAATATTTTTTTAACAATGATACCCACCCCGTTATGTTTAGTGGAGTTCGACGCTAAATACACTTGCCCAAATTTACGGAGAGATAAAATAGGTTCCTTTCCTCTTTTAAAATGAGTCTCTTGTATTAGTACTATATCGCAATGGAGTCGCCTATATTCCCTGAGCGCCATGGACCTTTTCTGGGGGGAATTCAATCCTTTTACATTATGAGAGACTATCCTAACCTGCTTTGAATCGTCTGTCATTGTGAATGTAGATGGGTGGAGAGTGCAGAATGTAGGTTACAGGAGGCCCAGGGCGTGACATACCTTACACCAGTATCTTTCCTACCGGATGATGTGACTTTAGACCAACTGACATGAGAAGAGAGTAAGCCATTCTGTAGAGCTTCATTATCTATGAAACAAAAAAAACAACAGCTTGCAAGTACATATATTTGAGGATTACTTTTAACCATTCCTGTAGAATTTAGAACTGTAATTTTGAAAACACACAATTTCAATTCTAAGAAAAAACCTTTTCCTAATGTGTAATTGTTTGACAACCGATACACCATTTGCTAGGGGGATGAATGGTGTCAGTTTGCCATCAGAGTTTAACAAGTTTAAATTTTCAACTTTTATATAAAACTGGGGATTTAGAAAATACAACCTATGTGAGAATATATAATGTAAGTAGTATGGTAGAATATCATAACGGGAGATAAAGTTTGCTTAAATTTTCAAACAGTGGTAAAACTGGATAAAATTATAACTTACCCATCACCAGGGAAGCTCAGGTAGAGCATCATTAATCTATGACACCTAAAAGAACAATCAAGTATTTCTAGACAGAATAAACAATGCCTAAAACAAAGTGGGTTAGGTTAGACACGTCACATTTGCACTCATAGTCCAAAAGGGATTTACTCACATCCCCTCTTTAGGGGGATTTGGACCAGTTTTAAGTCTTTTTGCTGGGACTTTCGACCAGGTAGGTCGTTGTTCTTTAGGATGGTCTCCCCGTCTGTCTTCCTGTGTTGATGGAATGTCCAGAACTTTTGCCGATGGAACCTCAAATGTAATGTTAAGCTTCTTGGATAAAGTGTCCAGGTCGTTATAGCTTTTGTAAATTATTTGGGATCCATCGTGATGGATAATAAGGCTGAATGAGTAGCCCCATCTGTATCTGATATTGTTCTCCTGAAGTTTTGTGGTAATGAAGCGGACCTCCTTCCGCCGCTGAATGGTTTGAGGGCATAAGTCCTGAAAAATCTGTAAGGAATGATTGTGGAAAGATATAGTCTGCCTAGTTCTGGCCGCCTGCCATATTTCTTCTCTTGAGGTGATCTTAAGCAGTCGAAGAATGACATCTCTTGGTGGTGCCGGGGGCTTTTGAGGAGGCCTCAAGGCCCTATGAATCCTTTCAATATCTTCTGAGGCGAGTGGATTAGACCTGGGTAGCAAAAACTGAAACAGTTCTTTAACATAGGATTTTAGATGTTCTTGGGGGATCTCTTCTGGAATGCCTCTGATTCTTAAATTGTTCCTTCTCCCCCTGTTGTCTAAATCCTCTAGCTTATCTTGCAAGGACTGTATGATGGAGTCCTGTATCGACAGATGCTGTATGTTTGAGCTAACTAAGTTGTTTAGATTATCTTGGCCATCTTCCAGGTATTCAAGTCTAGCCCCCATCTCGTTCAGGTCTTTCTTAAGATCTCTTATTTCTTCCTTAATAAAAGTCTTGAGTGACTCAATATCTGTTTTGGATGGTAAGCTCGCAATCTGTGATTGAATAGAAAGCAGCGATTCTCTCTGATTTTCAGGGCACTCTGAGGAGATGCTAGGTGAATTAGTCTCCTGTGTTTGTTGTGATTCTATGATGTGGCCTTCTTGCGTATGAAAAAAGGTGGAGACCGAAGGGGTCAGGGCAGGAGGTTTATTTTGTTTTTCTGGTTTGTTATTATTTTTTCTGGAAGCCATGATGTTGTAAATCAGTATTTCCTCTTGCAAAGCTGAGTTGGGTTTCCCCATAAGTTGGGGGCTGCTACTGTGATCTGCATTATCAATACTCTAGTCTCCGGTCACTGGCCAAGTTGAACAGCAGGAATCCTAGTCTGTGTCCGACAGCTAATCTTTAATACATATAGGGGAATGGCCTGTGCCCGTATGCTGTTGCCACTTCCTCTATGCGAGTATTTGGTTTGAGGTGCGCCACGTGGTTAATGGAGAGGCCTGGTCTTTTAATGCTATCCTTGCCCGTTATAATAGGGTCTATTCCGGGGGATGATCGTATAAGTACGGGAGCTTATATGTTATGCTTTCAGGGCCTTTGATGTAGTCTCTGGTATGTTTGGCAAGTAGATATTGGTGTTATACAGTATAGGCAGCACTCACGTGGGGGGTCGATTGCTTGTGCGGTTTAGAAGTATAGCTGCATTGATTTGCGGATCTGGTTATTTATGGTATTAGTCCCGATACCCCACTGGGCTCCTCACTGTCTCAAGTGTATAAATCTAATATATAATTAGGGGTTTCCCCTTTGGTAATGTCCCCGGGTACCTTTGCGTGCACGACGAGTAGGCCTCGTAACACCGCTCTCGTTGTAGCTTGACTGCCCCTTAGATCATCCTCCTTCGGGCACTTCTCCTTGTAGAATCAGCTGTGGGTCTGATGTATCGGCATGTAGTTCCGAGAGGCAGCTTTAAGATCTCCGTCGGGTCTTGTCACGATCTTACTAAGGCGCGCTGCGGCAATATGGCGCCCGCTGTCCTGTGCATCTTCACTTCTGAATGTTAGTAGGCTGTGATTTTTCTGGTTCTGCTGCCACAATATTAGCCGGGTATGTCCCACAGTGTCTCTGCTCTCAATTTACAGCTTTTCTGTCCCCAGATTTATTCGTATAAGCACTCTGATGGGCTGACAGCAACTGAGCTCTCTCACTCTGCTGCCATGTTCCAGCACGGCGCAGCTCCGCCCCCCCTGGTCTTAAGTTTTTTAATGAAATTTTGCAGGTTCTTTGAGGACGATTATTTGCCTATCTGGAATGTTTAGACATTAAAGGGACATAATACTCATATGCTAATTCACTTGAAAGTGATGCAGTATAACTGTAAAAAGCTGACAAGAAAATATCACCTGAGCATCTCTGAAAAAAAATGAAGATATTTTACCAAAAACTTTCTTCAGATCACCAAGTGCTGTGTAAACAATTATACTTCAGTTACTGTCTAGCTGCAAGTTGAAAAAAACAATAGCCAATCAGCATCAGCAGTACTGAGGAAATGCTTTGCCTTTGCTATGATCTCATTAGATTTCACTGAAATCTCATGAGATTACATAGAACTTACTTAAAGGGCCATAATACCCAAATGTTTAAACACTTGAAAGTGATGCAGTATAGCTGTAAAAAGCTGACTAGAAAATATCACCTGAACATCTCTATGTAAAAAAGAAAGATATTTTACCTCAAAAGTTCCTCAGTAGCCACATCCCATTGTAAAGGACTTCTAAGCAGCAAATTAGTATGTCTGTCCCGGGACAGCCAAAGGGTTGAGCCTCGTGCACTCTCATCTTATTTCCCTATTCAGTGTAAGGAAGTTTACAATGAAATCTCATGAGAGTTAAGTGAAATCTCATGAGATCACAGTAAAAGAGTTCATTACCTCAGCACTGTTGATGCTGATTGGCTGCTGTTCATTTCTTCATTTTTGGGCTGCAGCTGAGTATAACTTTTTACACAGAACTTACTCTGCTGAGCTGAGGAAATTGTGAGGTAAAATATCTTGCTTTTTTACATAGAGATGCTCAGGTGATATTTTCCTGTCGGCTTTTTACAGTTATGCTGAATCAGTTTCAAGTGATTTAGCATATGAGTATTATGTCCCTTTAAACTGAATAGGAAAATAACATGACTGTGCCTGCACATGACAGATGCACACTCCCTAGCTTGTCCTGTGCCAAGTATCCTGACTGGCTGCTTAAAGTCTTTTTTACAGTGGGGTGTGAATACTTAGGAATTTTGAGGTAAAATATCTTCCTTTTTACATAGAGAAGTTCAGGTGATAATTTCTAGTCAGCATTTTACAGCTTTGCTGCATCACTTTCATGTGCTTCAACATTTTGGTATCATGTCCCTTTAATTAGCAAGAGTCAATTCATTTTCAGAAACCTGAGCAGAAAAAGTGAGAAATATAAACAAAACTGAGCTAGTATCGGGGATTCACACACGCCTAGATTTAGAGTTCTGCGGCCAAAGGGGTGCGTTAGCTGCGCTGGATTTTTTCGGGCCGCACCTTTTAAATACCGCTGGTATTTAGAGTTCACAGAAGGGCTGCGTTAGGCTCCAAAAAAGGAGCGTATAGCATATTTACCGCAACTTCAACTCTCAATACCAGCGTTGCTTACGGACGCGGCCAGCTTCAAAAACGTGCTTGTGCACGATTCCCCCATAGAAAACAATGGGGCTGTTTGAGCTGAAAAAAAACCTAACACCTGCAAAAAAGCAGGGTTCAGCTCCTAACGCAGCCCCATTGTTTGCTATGGGGAAACACTTCCTACGTCTGCACCTAACACTCTAACATGTACCCCGAGTCTAAACACCCCTTACACTTATTAACCCCTATTCTGCTGCCCCCGGTATCGCTGACCCCTGCATATTTTTTTTAACCCCTAATCTGCTGCTCCGTAAACCGCCGCTACTTACATTATCCCTATGTACCCCTAATCTGCTGCCCCTAACACCGCCGACCCCTATATTATATTTATTAACCCCTAATCTGCCCCCCACAACGTCGCCTCCACCTGCCTACACTTATTAACCCCTAATCTGCCGAGCGGACCGCACCGCTATTATAATAAAGTTATTAACCCCTAATCCGCCTCACTCCCACCTCAATAACCCTATAATAAATAGTATTAACCCCTAATCTGCCCTCCCTAACATCGCCGACACCTAACTTCAAACATTAACCCCTAATCTGCCGACTGGAGCTCACCGCTATTCTAATAAATGTATTAACCCCTAAAGCTAAGTCTAACCCTAACACTAACACCCCCCTAAATTAAATATAATTTAAATCTAACAAAATAAATTAACTCTTATTAAATAAATTATTCCTATTTAAAGCTAAATACTTACCTGTAAAATAAATCCTAATATAGCTACAATATAAATTATAATTATATTATAGCTATTTTAGGATTTATATTTATTTTACAGGTAACTTTGTATTTATTTTAACCAGGTACAATAGCTATTAAATAGTTAAGAACTATTTAATAGCTAAAATAGTTAAAATAATTACAAATTTACCTGTAAAATAAATCCTAACCTAAGTTACAATTAAACCTAACACTACACTATCAATAAATAAATTAAATAAAATACCTACAATTACCTACAATTAAACCTAACACTACACTATCAATAAATTAATTACATAAAATACCTACAAATAACTGCAATTAAATAAACTAACTAAAGTACAAAAAATAAAAAAGAACTAAGTTACAAAAAATAAAAAAATATTTACAAACATTAGAAAAACATTACAACAATTTTAAACTAATTACACCTACTCTAAGCCCCCTAATAAAATAACAAAGCCCCCCAAAATAAAAAAATGCCCTACCCTATTCTAAATTAAAAAAGTTCAAAGCTCTTTTACCTTACCAGCCCTGAACAGGGCCCTTTGCGGGGCATGCCCCAAGAAATTCAGCTCTTTTGCCTGTAAAAAAACACATACAATACCCCCCCAACATTACAACCCACCACCCACATACCCCTAATCTAACCCAAACCCCCCTTAAATAAACCTAACACTAAGCCCCTGAAGATCTTCCTACCTTATCTTCACCTCACCGGGTATCACCGATTGGTCCTGGCTCCAAAATCTTCATCCAACCCAAGCGGGGGCTGGCGATCCATAATCCTGCGGCTGAAGAGGTCCAGAAGAGGCTCCAAAGTCTTCATCCTATCCGGGAAGAAGAGGCGATCCAGACCGGCAACCATCTTGATCCAAGCGGCATCTTCTATCTTCATCCGATGAGGAACGGCTCCATCGTGAAGACCTCCAGCGTGGACCAATCTTCTTCCAACGACGTCCAACTGAAGAATGACGGTTCCTTTAAGGGACGTCATCCAAGATGGCGTCCCTCGAATTCCGATTGGCTGATAGGATTCTATCAGCCAATCGGAATTAAGGTAGGAAAATTCTGATTGGCTGTTCCGATCAGCATATAGAATGCGAGCTCAATCTGATTGGCTGATCGGATCGGCCAATCGGATTGAATTTGATTCTGATTGGCTGATTCTTGGGGCATGCCCCGCAAAGGGCCCTGTTCAGGGCTGGTAAGGTAAAAGAGCTTTGAACTTTTTTAATTTAGAATAGGGTAGGGCATTTTTTTATTTTGGGGGGCTTTGTTATATTATTTGGGGGCTTAGAGTAGGTGTAATTAGTTTAAAATTGTTGTAATATTTTTCTAATGTTTGTAAATATTTTTTTATTTTTTGTAACTTAGTTCTTTTTTATTTTTTGTACTTTAGTTAGTTTATTTAATTGTAGTTATTTGTAGGTATTGTATTTAATTCATTTATTGATAGTGTAGTGTTAGGTTTAATTCTAGGTAATTGTAGGTATTTTATTTAATTTATTTATTGATAGTGTAGTGTTAGGTTTAATTGTAACTTAGGTTAGGATTTATTTTACAGGTAAATTTGTAATTATTTTAACTATTTTAGCTATTAAATAGTTCTTAACTATTTAATAGCTATTGTACCTGGTTAAAATAAATACAAAGTTACCTGTAAAATAAATATAAATCCTAAAATAGCTATAATATAATTATAATTTATATTGTAGCTATATTAGGATTTATTTTAACAGGTAAGTATTTAGCTTTAAATAGGAATAATTTATTTAATAAGAGTTAATTTATTTTGTTAGATTTAAATTATATTTAACTTAGGGGGGTGTTAGTGTTAGGGTTAGACTTAGCTTTAGGGGTTAATACATTTATTAGAATAGCGGTGAGCTCCAGTCGGCAGATTAGGGGTTAATGTTTGAAGTTAGGTGTCGGCGATGTTAGGGAGGGCAGATTAGGGGTTAATACTATTTATTATAGGGTTATTGAGGCGGGAGTGAGGCGGATTAGGGGTTAATAACTTTATTATATTAGCGGTGAGGTGCGGTCGGCAGATTAGGGGTTAATAAGTGTAGGCAGGTGGAGGCGACGTTGAGGGGGCAGATTAGGGGTTAATAAATATAATATAGGGGTCGGCGGTGTTAGGGGCAGCAGATTAGGGGTACATAAGGAAAACATAGGTAGCGGTGCTTTGCGGTCGGCAGATTAGGGTTAATTATTGTAGGTAGCTGGTGGCGACGTTGTGGGGGGCAGGTTAGGGGTTAATAAATATAATATAGGGGTCGGCGGTGTTAGGGGCAGCAGATTAGGGGTACATAAGTATAACGTAGGTGGCGGTCGGCAGATTAGGGGTTAAAATTTTTTAATAGAGTGGCAGCGATGTGGGGGGACCTCTGTTTAGGGGTACATAGGTAGTTTATGGGTGTTAGTGTACTTTAGAGCACAGTAGTTAAGAGCTTTATAAACCGGCGTTAGCCCAGAAAGCTCTCAACTACTGACTTTTTTCTGCGGCTGGTCGTTAGAATTCTAACGCTCACTTCAGCCACGACTCTAAATACCGGCGTTAGAAAGATCCCATTGAAAAGATAGGATACGCAATTGACGTAAGGGGATCTGCGGTATGGAAAAGTCGCGGCTGAAAAGTGAGCGTTAGACCCTTTAATGACTGACTCCAAATACCAGAGGGCGGTAAAAACCAGCGTTAGGAGCCTCTAACGCTGGTTTTGACGGCTACCGCCCAACTCTAAATCTAGGCCTAAGTGCTTAGGACTTCCTGAAGAAACCACCCATATACACATTGCACCACTATGCTAGATTTCTCAATAGGATTCTCAGGTTGTTTTTTTTTTGTTTTTTTATAGCTGTGATAAAATTACTGACTTGAAAACTAGACTCATAAAAAAAATCTACTTCTATATTGGCCTTAATTCTTAAAATCCTATCTATGACAGTTTACTTATGTAACACCTAGTCACTGTTACTGAATTACAAATTCATTAAGGGGATGTTTACATTAAAATTATCATAATCTCAAGGCATTCACAAAGCAAACAGCATTTAGTGAGATAATTGCAGTTTAACTGGTGTATCTGGGTGTTGTTGTTTTACTAATTCTCAGCCAGAATGTGTGTGAGAAAAAAGAACTGTTTTTACTGTAAACTGTACCCATGGGTGTCTGAAGGGGGGATGGCAATGCCCCCCCCCCCGCCCCTCACAATGGAATTTTGCTTTTCATATCTAAGCCCCTGTTAGAGTGACTCTTGTAATTCCAATAGTCCATCATTTTTAAAATGACATGCAGCTCATGTGTACAATAAGAAACTCTATCTTGCTGCATGCAATCCCTGATATTATTATGCTTAAAGGATTTTATTTTTTTGCCCTCCCTGGAAATAAATCTGTTGAAGCCAATGAGAAAGATTTCACAGGGGCTAAAACTCCAAGGGCCAGATTACAAGTGTATTGCTTGCATTCAAGCAATGTTAGCGATCCACTTTGTAATACCAGTGCACGATAATATGTGCTGGTATTACAAGTTAATCACATTGCTAGGAAGCATTGCGCTCATAAGAGTGTGCTTCCATAGGCTCTTATGGGAGCCTTGTTCTGATGCCTTCACAGACAGCATTAGAGCCTCGCGCAGTGAAGGAGGTATGTAGCAAAGAGATGGGCAGCATTTTTAAATATATATGTATATAAATATATATATATATATTTATATGTACATATTAACACATAAATATGTATGTATATAATCATATACTGTATATTTCCATTGCGGTCTATGGGAACACACAGTTCCCATAGATGGAGGGCTGTGGCTCTCTTCCTACTTATTGTACCGTACCTTCAGTGTAGCCTTCTCTGGGGCCTCCTCTGCCCCGTCACCACTTTCTGTCGGAGTACCGCAAGGCTCTGTCCTCGGTCCCCTTCCCTTCTCAATCTATACGTCATCACTAGGTTCCCTAATTAAGTCCCACGGTTTCCAATATCATTTGTATGCCGATGACACCCAAATCTACTTCTCTGCACCAGACCTATCTCCTTCCTTGCTAACCCGTGTCACTAACTGTCTTTCTCACATCTCTTCCTGGATGTCCTCTCACTACCTCAAGCTAAATCTCTCCAAAACTGAGCTCCCCTTCTTCCAAAATCTCCACCCCCAATATCTCTATAACTGTCGACAACTCCATCATTACCCCTACCCTGCATGCCCGATGTCTCGGGGTCACATTTGACTCAGATCTTTCCTTCACTCCTCACATTCAGTCCTTGGCTAAAGCCTGCCGCTTCCACCTTAAAAACATCTCTAAAATTAGACACTTCCTTACACAAGACACAACTAAGATTTTAATCCACTCTCTCATTCTTTCCCGCCTTGATTACTGCAACTCTGTCCTCTCTGGTCTCCCCACCTGCCGCCTAGCTCCTTTAAATCCATAATGAATGCCTCTGCCAGACTCATCTTCCTTACATGTCGCTCTTCATCTGCTGCACCTCTCTGCCAATCCCTTCACTGGCTTCCTCTTGCCTCTAGGATCAAACACAAAACTCTCACTCTGACATACAAAGCCCTCAACTGCACTGCTCCCCCCTACATCTCAGACCTTGTCTCCAGATACTCTCCCTCCCGTCCCCTTCGCTCTGCTCATGACCTCCTACTCTCCTCCTCTCTTGTCACCTCATCACACTCCCGTTTACAGGACTTCTCCAGACTGGCTCCCATCTTGTGGAACTCTCTGCCTCGCTCCACAAGACTTCTAGTTTTAAAAGCTTCAAGTGCTCCCTAAAGACTCTCCTGTTCAGGGATGTATACAACCGATGCTAACCTTTCCTAATACCAGTTTCTCTCCTCCATTGCTATCCCCTGAACCCCCTTAGCATGTAAGCCTAAAAGTCCAGCTGTTTTTAGATCACCTTCTTAAGAGCTGACTACATCTACAACAGTGCAACTCTTGGCAGGGCCCTCAGCCCATATGATCCCTATAATTGTTTTGTTGTACTCCCCCGTTGTTTGTAGCGCTGCAGAATCTGTTGGCGCTCTACAAATAAACGATAATAATAATAATAATAATAAGACACCTTGGTTACTACTTTTATACCATAGTACTGCTAAACAGATATTATGCTGTTCACAGATATCCCTAAATGTTCTTCTGCTTATATGTCTAGACACTTATTCCAAGTTTATATACAATCTATGTACTCCATTATTTTGCTGACACTTGCTAAGCTTACATTATGACATATTGAGGAAAGTTATTCTGAGCAGATGTCTCAACACTTCACACTGTTACCTAACTTCCTATTTCTATAACCTGGTTAAAGGGTGTTTTTACTTCACTCTAGAAATTTGGAGGTTTTTTTAGCTTTAGACATCACAGAGACCCCAGATACTCTAGTCTGTCTCTCATACTCCGTCTCAATCTACCTCCTTGTTGTAAAGCATATTAATATCATATTACCCAGTAGCAAGTGTCAGGAACATTACTTCAGGTCCTAGTACTCAGACATAAGGTACATCCTTCCCATCCTTTATAGCCTGCTCAACCATCTAGTTAAATTAACAGAAACAGCAAACCTGATTTAAATTGAGGTGCTGTAGAAGAACCTTTTGTATTTTACGGGAAACAGTTTATCATTGAGTTAAGGTTACTCTTTAATGGTATAAGTAATCCACTAATTTTTGTTCAAATAATGTTCTCTAACCTGCCTCAATTTATGGCGCTCCCCGCATTATTAAAGGCCTTACTAATACTACTAATACTACTCCTGGTAGTGGACAAGCTGCTCCCATAGGTTACCACAGTTTGCGTTGCCTTTCTTTATTTAAGGAGGCATTACTGGCTGATATATATTGCTCGACATACTTTGATTACCACCTTCCCCCATTAATAAGCCCCCTTATCTAGGAGGGTTAACATTTAACTAACCACCTCCCCCCACCAGTTATAATATGCCCCCTAGTTAGGGTGGACTAACTAAGCGGTTTATCTTGCTTGTACCGCACCCCTAATTAATCTCTTAACAGTAACTCTTCAACTATTATGTTCATTTGTTAGCGCCACCTATAAGTTGAGTTTAAAATTCTGATTATTACAACTTGTACGTTATGACTCGAATATTGGTTATGTATACATGTGTTCAATTTTTCCTTGATCACAAGCAATATATGATTTAAGTATACTTCATAGCAACAGAATATTGTTTTTATTTTATTTATTTTTTAAGTGAGGCTGTTCTATATTTATGTGACGCAACAATATACTTGTTTGATGTTTTTTAGCTTGTAGCTCCATATCTTTTGGAATATAATATATATGTTGTATCTTATTAACCTCAATAAAGAATATGAAAAATAAAATGTATACAATTTAACAGTTAAACACGGAAATAATAATCTATAACTAACAGATACATTGTTACCATTTCCCTTATGATGACTGAAAAAGAAGGAACATTTTAATAGAAGTAGTAACATTCCCAAAGTTAATGGGATAGACACAAGCTTACCTCCCTGATTTTCAACAAAGGATAACAAGAAAACAAAGAAAATTTGAGAATAGAAGTACATTTAAAAGTTATTTAAAATTGTATGTTCTATCTAAACCATGAGAGAGAAAAATCGGGGTTGATGCCCCTTTAATATGGCTGTATTCCTATTTCCTAAACAAAGTCTTGGGGGCAAAAGTGTTGGATACACTTTTTTTTCCTTTCACAAGAAAAATAGATATAAATTTTACATAAATATTTTGCAAAAAAAATTAACCACTTTTTTGATTTGCACCAAAATATTTTACCTGAAAGGAAGGTTTCTCTTCAAATTAATATAGTATAGGGAATTCAATTTAATTATTCAATAATTTTTTTTTCCAGTTGCATCTACAATGCTGAGGTTTAGTAACATTTAAAGCAATAGGCAGTATGCTTTTTCAGTTCCCAAATTCCCTTATAACATGGTGGTCCAGACTACAGTCAGTGGGCCACATTTAGCCATCCAAGGATTTTGGTGGCCCTCACCACCACTGTGAAAAACAACCTAGAAATCAGTAAGGTATTACTTAAAAAGGAATGCCACCCTTCTCATTACGCACTTGAGTATTAGTATTTACAAAAATGTAGGATATCTGAGTATTATAAACAGTTACGTTCCTTATTATCTCTTACTTTCCTTTGTAAATGTTAACTAAATGTGATTAAAATCTAATTTTATTTTGTGGCATTATCTTTAGCATAATGTAATGAGGACCCCAGGCAAACCCCACCATTAGTGATGGGCCCTCCATTCAGGTAGGTACTAAACGGATTAATGTGGTGAGCATTTACTTACTAATAAATATTTGCTGCTACTTGCGAAATAGTTACTAATCTACAAAAGTCCTGCACATCTTGATGGAATCTTTCACTAATTTCAATATTTCAGGTTGCTTCCCCCATCCAGAATCCTTGCTTGTGTGGTAAGTTTTATTTTCCATGATTACTGCCACCTGTTATTCTGCCTCAGATGTTTATTTTATTAATTTCATCTTGTAAAATTCCTTATACAGTGGTTTTATGGTCTGGCTTTCAGCTGGCTATAGAGAGATTATTTTTCTGATAATCTAAAATGTTTTGGAGATTAATTGGTACAAAGCTTCCACTGTCATTTTTCATGTTTCTTCATCACTGACAAACTGTAAAATTAGTTCTGAGTTGTCACTTCTGCCAGCCTGCTCAAGTTTATTTTTGTGAAGCTGAAGACAGAATAAGTAAGGTTTCAAAAACGTAAATGTAAACAGTAAAATAAAATTTATGGGCCGATTTATCATCTGTTGGACGGACATGATATGCTGCAGCGATCATGTCCACCCGACACTGCTGAATGCCGACAGCATACCCTGTCATCATTTAACATTGCACAAGCAGTTCTGATAAACTGCTTATGCAATGCTGCCCCCTGCAGGGCCGCTAGCAGGGTGTGTCAATCAACCCGATCGTATAGGATCAGGTTGATTGCTGCTTCTTAACTCCTGTTTCCGGCAAGCCTGAAGGCGGAAACAAGGGGAACGGGGGCCATTCGGCCCTTGTTAAATCGGCCCCATAATGTGTATAAGTCAAATATGCAACCACCATTTCTTTTAATTGCTTTTCTTTTTAATTTGTATTACACTTGCCAGATATCGCTGACACGGATCTGAATACGATACCCTTATTTATAAAAAAAAGCCGTCAAAAACACATGCGTCAAGTATGGTGTGAAGAGCATCGGACTGTTGTTAACTAACAGTCATCGATGTCGTGGTTATTCAGGTTTTTCCCAATTTTATTTTTCATTACTGTCCATGAACAAGCACATTTCTCTAAAGCTAATCTAATATATATATATGTGTGTGTGTGTGTTATATCAGAAATCGCTTGCAAACATATTTACATGTCCCTAAATTCCTTTTTTTGTTCTAAGCAAGAATAATTGCAAATATATCACGTAATCAGGATATCATATGTATTTTTTTGCAATTAATGGATATTTTAAGAGCTGGGACAGTTTTCTCTCTGTAACTGTGAAATTCAATAGAAGGAAGAAAAACACTGAAAATAGCATGACAGTAAAGAGGTGATTTTAAATTCTGCTGTATCTGGATCATGACAGTATAATGTTAAGTGGGCTATCCCTTTGAGCTATCATTTTAAGATTATATTGAATCAAACATCAATTTGAATTTTAAAAACCTTGTCTAAAATATTAAACTGTGTGTCCTAATGTCAGCATCAATGTTTATCTTTAATTCTAAATTCACATATACATACTTTAAAAGTATAATACACAATGTAACAAATGGCACTTACAAATTCTGATTAGGGATGGGTGAATGTGATTATATTTAGAATTCGAATGTTAGAACGAAATGTTATAATAGAAAATTCGATTTACATAATAGAATGTTGATAAGAACGAATATTCTTAAAAATTCTATTATTGAATGTTATTTACAGTTTTCGAATGTCACTTTCGAATTCGTATGTGACATTCGAATTCGAATGTGACATTCGAATTCGAATGTGACATTCAAATTCAAATATTATGTTTATAAAACACAGTATTAGACTATAAATACTATTTTGAATTCGAATGTGGCATTCGAATTTGAATATTACCTTTATAAAACACAGTATTAGACTAGAAATACTATTTCAAATTCGAATGTCACATTCAAATTCGAATGTCACATTCAAATTCAAATATTACATTTATAAAACACAGTATAAGACTAGAAATACTATTTCGAATTTGAATGTTACATTTATTAAACACAGTTGTAAACTAGAAATACTAATCGAATTCGAATGTGACATTCAAATTCAAATGTGACATTCAAATTTGAATATTACATTTAAAAAACACAGTGTTAGACTAGAAATACTATTTCGAATTCGAATCTAGCATTCGAATTTTAATATTACATTTATTAAACACAGTTGTAGACTAGAAATCCTATTTTGAATTTGAATCTTACATTCGAATTCGAATGTCACATTCCAATTCGAATATTAAATTACGAAATTGAATGAATACATAGCTAAACATTCTATTATTTGAACGGATATTTTCAAATTTTATTGAAAAATTTGAAAATGAAAATTCGAAAATAGAATGTTAGAATGTTATATAAACATTTGAAATTCAATTCGAACAAAAGAATGTATCAAAATTTGTTTTAAATTTTGAATTTTTAGAAACATTCGCCCATCCCTAGTTCTGATGAGTGATCAAGTATCAAGCATTTTGATTCCTTAGTGATAGCTTAAAATGTATATTTGAATCAGATTGGCTGATGTCATAAATCATGTGATTATGCATATTCCCAACAAAAGTGGTTGAAAAATTCACTAGTGTGTGGGTTGTTTACGAGTTTGCGTCATAATTGGTGTGAAAAGTGTTGAGTCAAAATTGGAGCGAAGTGGAGACTTGTATTACATGGCTTAAACATGGTGCACATAGATTTTTCACAAAAAATAAAAAGGAAGTTAGCTATATTATGTTGTGTATTTCATTTGTATCTCTATATCTATTAGTGTGACTAGTTTGGGGCAAAACTTCAACAAATTTGTAGAAATATTGTCCCCTTGCTTTGTAATGAGAGACAAATTTGTAGCATAATCCATAATTAGTAATGTATTTTTCATTTTAATCCGTATATCTACTAGTGCACCAAATGTGGAACAATAATATTGTTTGATTTAGAAAGGGTAAACAATTTTAATAGAGTTTCTAATTTACTTTTATTATGTAATATACTTCATTCTTGTAACGCTCGTGGGATACTCCTCTATCAGACCAAACTCGGCCAGTAGTCTTGTTATCCCAGCGTCGAGCCGGAATGATAGGGAATATCCCAGAGCAGAGAAAGTGAGCGAGATGAGGAAGGCGGCACTCACCACAGGCAGCACAGTCCCCAGCGGCAACAGCAGAGTAGTCCAAGGATGAACCACTAGAATGGTCAGGCAGGCAGGGTTTGGCAACAGCAAAGCAGACCAAGGATAAACCACTAGAATGGTCAGCAGGCAGGGTTTGGCAACTCAAAGCAGTCCAGCAGATTGAGGGTTAAGGCTTGTAGAGTAGTCAGACAGGCAGGTTCAGCAACAGTAATCAATCAGCAGTTTAATGGTTAAGGAAGGTAGAGTAGTCAGACAGGCAGGCTCAGCAACAGTAATCAATCCAGCAGTTTAAGGGTTAAAGGGACACTGAACCCATTTTTTTTTTTCTTTCATGATTCAGATAGAGCATTCAATTTTAAGCAACTTTCTAATTTACTTCTATTATCAATTTTTCTGCGTTCTCTTGCTATCTTTATTTGAAAAAGAAGGCATCTAAGCTAAGGAGCCAGCAATTTGGTTCAGGACCATGGACAGCACTGGTTTATTGGTGCTGTCCAATCAGCAAGGACAACTCAGGTTGTTCACCAAAAATGGGCCGGCATCTAAACTTACATTCTTGCTTTTCAAATAAACATACCAAAAGAATGAAGAAAATTTGATAATAGGAGTAAATTAGAAAGTTGCTTAAAATTGCATGCTCTATCTGAATCACAAAAGAAAAAATTTGGGTTCAGTGTGCCATTAAGGCAGGTAGAGTAGTCAGACAGGCAGTATTCAGCAACAGTGATCAATCAGCAGTTTAAGGGTTAAGGCAGGAGAGTAGTCAGGCATGCAGATTCAGTAACGGTATTTAGGTACTTAGAAAGAACGATCTGTCACACCCAGGAGTACACAAAGTAAAACCTATACTTGGGGAGTAGCATATCGTTCTGGGGAAGTTTAAATAGGCACAGGATTCATGCCACTGAGGTCTGACCGGCATCAGGAGCATGCAGCGATGATGTCAGCGCCGCAAACATCTGAGCCGACACTGCCCCTGGCAACAAGCAGGGAAGGACACACTGTGCCCCTAGCAATGGCTAGAGTGGCACGGCATGACATAGCCCCCCTCTCAAGGGTTCCCTCCGGGAACCAGAGTCAGCCTCAAAGGATGAGCAGCATGGAATCTGGAGACCAGAGATGGAGCATGTACAGCACAGGCAGGGACCAAGGAAAGATCTGCCATGCAGTAACCCTTCCAATGAATCAGATACTGCAGTTGTCTGTGCCTGTATCTGGAGTCCAGGATCTTAGCTACCTCATATTCGAGGTCACCACGGACCAGAAGCAGAGGAGGAGGAGCATAGGGTTTTTGGCAAGGCCACTTTGTAGGCAACAGGAGACAGTCTTTTCAGGACCTTGTAAGGACAGATAAACCTAGGCTCCAATTTGTGACAGGGTTGACGCAGACAAATATGTCGAGTAGAGATCCAAACACGTTCACCCACTGGAATAGCACGTACAGAAGCCCTATGACGATCAGCAAATTTCTTTTTTTTTTTTTTTTTTAATAAACTGACTTTATTGAAAAAAAAAAGTTTGTATGATACAATGTGGGAGACGCAGCTCCCTCAAAGCAAAATAACAACATCAGTAATATTTTACATATTAATATAAGATTAAACATAACAAAGACAGAAATGCCTTCCCCTTTTTCCATAAAGTAAACATAAGATTTTATTTGAGGATGGGAAGGAAAGAGGCGGAGAAGAAGTATATGAGAAAAAGAGGGGAGAGAAGGAAAAGAGAGGGCTGCTCGTGTGCTCAAGCTTAAGCGACCTTCTTTGGTCGTTGTGTTTTATTATCTTTGTAGTTAGTGAAATTTGTGGCATCTATATGCGGGCTGCGCAACAATGGCTTTGGTCTATAAGGGTTTACTCAGGTTACCTAGGATCTATCTGGTTACCTCCTAAGTATTTGGAGGCATTAGTATGTTGCGGCTTCCTAACTATGGATGTTTAGGTTTGAGGTAATATTCCCATGAGACCCAAAGAAGGACCCAGAAGATTACCTCCCATCTTTAAAAACCCTTCACAGGACAACTTTAGACCCTCAAATTACAGAGAGGAAGCTGAGCAGAGATGTTCTCACTATGACAATGAAAGGGCTCAGATGGAACAGGTTTTTCGGCTCCCCCCAAAAACACCAGAAGGGGGGGGAGGAGGAAACCAAAATTACCAATTCCAAATGAAGGAGAAGAAGGGATACCAACAACAACAACATCGATATCCCCTCAGGAGAGGCAGAGGGAGAGGAAGCTACCGGGAAGAAATGTAATTAATCTATAGGACTACGAATTGACTGATGCTGAACTGGAGGTGTTAAGTCTTGGCCTAACTTTTGTGCCAACAAGTGATTTCAACTTATTTAGAACTTTACTAGATGTTAATGGACTCATAAGGAAGTTGACAGTGAAAAAGTATTTTGACACAACAAATAAAATTACAACAAATGAGAGACATGTTGCCATTATGTTAGATCTAGGGCAAGAGTCCAATCAGGCTTCAAATGTCAGTATAGCACTAGACTTTCAGGAGTATTGTGATGTACGAGTATTAGAGTCTTTTCAGGAAGCAACCCCTGGTGAAGGGATAGGAGTACCGCAAAAACCCCACCTAAAGTCCAAGTCACGCTTCTACCCAGTGCAAAGTAGGGGGCCACAACTGGAGAAATTCCAGAAAAGGGTTGAGGAGGATCTAACCAGATTACAATATACAACCAGGAGGGGTAAGAATCAGAATATCAGCAGAGCCCAGAGAGCAGCGATCCAAAGCCTCCAAGACAATGAGGCTTTGGTAATAAGGGCTGCGGACAAGGGAGGTGCCATTGTGGTGCTCAATAAGAAAGATTTCATAGATGAGGCACATAGGCAACTCAGAAACCCAGATGACTATGCTCAATTGAGAGGTGACCCGACCGCAGTGTACAAGAGACAATTGGCCTCCCTTGTAGATGATGGAGTGGACATGGGCTTTATTGATGAAGATACCAAAAACTATCTGTTGGTTATTAATCCGACAATACCAACGTTCAACCATCTTCCTAAAGTCCATAAGTCCATTAGTGAGGTACAGGGGAGGCCAATCGTTAGCGGGATAGGGTCACTCCTTGAGCATTTGTCTGAATGGTTAGATTGTATTCTGCAGCCCCTGGTGGGAAAGTTGTGGAGCTACATTTCAGATACAAAGCACGTCTTAAACTTGCTGGGTGATTTGATATGGCAGCAAGACTTCGTATGGCTCACAGTAGACGTGAGATCGCTTTATTCCACGATACCGCATGAAAAGGGCCTTGAGGCTATTCGTTATTTCCTCAATGATGAGTTTGGTGAGGACACACGGTTTGTGGAATATGTGATCGAAGTCACGAAATTCCTCCTGACACACAATTACTTTGAATTTGGGGGGGAGTTCTTCCTCCAGAGGCGTGGGATGGCGATGGGGGCTAAGTTTGCCCCCTCCTACGCCAACCTGTTTATAGGGTGGTGGGAGCTCTCCCATGACTTTGGAGGGAGGAACCCCTTCAGGAGAGACATTGTGTGGTACAGAAGCTTCATAGATGACCTCCTCATTATATGGAGGGGGTCCACTACTGAAATGGAACAATATGTAGAGCTTCTCAATAATAATGAAGTTGGGATTAGTTTTACATCAGAGTCCCACAAAACTGAAATCAATTTCCTTGACCTTAAACTCCAGGGTACACCGAATGAACCGGTGGAAACTAGAGTCTATCGCAAACCGATCTCGGGAAACTCACTCCTCCACGCTACTAGTAATCACCCGAAAAGGGTTTTTAATGGCGTGGCGAAGGGCCAGTTCATTCGCCTGAAACGAAACTGCAGCTTGGAAGTGGAATATGAGTCACAAGCAGATGATTTGGCTAGTAGACTGGAGGAGAGAGGCTACAAGAGATCGACTCTTTTGCAAGCTAGAAGAAAGGTGTGATATGTGTGAATAAATTTGTCTCACAAACTTTAGAGAAAAATAAAATAAAGGGAATGTAGCTCAATTCTTGTAAACAGCAAATATATATAACTTAATATACTCGCATGCACAAGGTGAGCATTTACTTTAGTAATTGAAATGAAAGTATGGACTATACCTCTATGAATGTTAATAATAATTCTTATGTGAGAAGCTTATATAGCTTCTACTATATAAACAATGATTCGTTTATGATCAAAGAAAAAATGAGAAAAAATTCCTTTAAATTCAGGATATGAAATAAGTTGATAAAGTTCAAATCTTAGTAAAGTAATGTTCAAATAACTTTCCTTTAGTTTCACGCACTCACACAAACACTCTAAAATATATATACAATGATCCAACACACACGCAATATTGAGCAGCAAGGAGGAGGTTAATTCAGTGAAAATACAGCTCAGGTAAGTAATGACACTTAGCGTTATATTTGTAAACCTTAAACTTTGTATACAATACGATACCAATACCAGCGTGGTGATAAGACCAGATTTCCCCAGAAACGATGGTGAAGCGTGGAGAGCGGTATTAGCAGCAGAGTATATACTAAACCGGAGAATATTAGAAAGCGGCGTCCGGTAGCAGCATGTGTGAGTGCGGCTTCAGCTGTGAGTGATAGAGTTCCGGAAGCGTAGGAATATGATTAGAAGTAACGGTCCCAAAAAAGGAATCAGGAAAGAAGTGCAGCAAACTTTGAGTACAAACAGCCTTCAAAAATTATTAAATACTTTAGACCTGAAAGGGAAAATAAATTGCTTGAAATGAGCAATAGCAAAGGATGAGAGAATCCACTTTAATTTTCAGGCACTGAGTAATGGAGAAGCACTTCCTTAAATAGGAGGAAGTGCTGATAGTCAGAAAGTCTTAAAGGGATATCACATCCCCCCCTTCTCAGGGAATCACCCCCGGGGATTCCAGACCAGGTTTAAGGGGGTAACGATGATGGAATGACTTCACCAGACGAGGGGCATGAACTTCCGAATGAAGATGCCAGGAATCATCCTCTGGACCATAACCCTTCCATCTGATAAGATATTCTAATCTTTGTCGTCGAATCCTAGAATCCAATTTAGATTCAACTTCAAATTCCTCTGGAAGATCCACTGAGATAGGAGGTGGAAGATCAACTGTCGTACGTGTCATTGAATCAAAAGGTTTTAGTAATGAAATATGAAAAGTGGGATGAAACTTGTAGTCCTTGGGTAACGTGAGTTTGACCACATTGGGATTTATTACCTGCTCCACAGGGTAAGGTCCCAGAAATTGGTTAGCCAATTTCTTGCTAGGGACCTGAAGTTTGAGGTTTTTAGTAGAGAGTAATACTAGGTCACCTATTTTATATTCAGGTCCAATTGAATGTTTCCGATCATAGTATTTCTTTTGGTATTCCTTAGCTTCAGCTAGATGTTTTTTCAATACTCTTAATCGATCTTGAAGCTTGGAAGAAAAATCTAAAGCTGAAGGGGAATTTACTGTTTTGTGGGACAAGGTTATAGTATTAGGATGGTACCCATAAGTTGCGAAGAAGGGGGATGTTTTGGTTGAGGAACAGAATGAATTATTATGAGTAAATTCAGCCATAGGAAGGTAAATTAGCCAGTCATCTTGTAAATGTGAAATATAAGAACGTAAAAAGTGTTCAATAGTCTGGTTGAGTCTTTCTGTCAAGCCATTTGTCTGAGGATGAAAAGCAGTAGTGTAGCGATGATCAATTTTCAGTAATTTACACAAAGATCTCCAGAACGAAGAGGTGAATTGGGTACCCCTGTCAGTAATAATATTAGAGGGTAAACCATGTAGTCTTACAACCTGATCAAGAAATACTTTAGCTGTAGTCATGGCAGTTGGTAATCCCTTAAGTGGAATAAAATGAGCCAGTCTTGTTAAATGGTCGACTACTACCATGATAGTGTTATATTGTTGTGACGCAGGTAACTCAACTATAAAATCCATGGCAATAGTACTCCATGGTTTATCTGGAATGGGCAGAGGCCTAAGTAACCCTATGGGTTTTTTATGTTCAATTTTATTTCTAGCACAATTCTCACACCTAGAGACATAATCATAAATGTATTTATTCATTCCTGGCCACCAAAACTTACGACGGGTAAGTTCAATGGTTTTCTGTATCCCTGGGTGACCAGATATGGTGTCATCATGGGTATGTGTGAGAATGGAAGATCTTATTTTCTCAGGTATGTATAACTTTTCTTCATGAAAAAAAAGACCTGTAGTAGGATCTTTGGAACAATTTTGTAATGGTATTGAATCATGTTTTAGAGCGTTGTAAATCTCTTCTTCTAAAGGTGTTAAAGTACCTATTATCTTTTCTGGTGGAATAGTGAAGTTAGGTTGTTCATGTGGAAGTAACTCATAAATACGTGAAAGTGCATCTGCCTTTGTGTTTTGACTCCCAGGTTTATAAGTTATTAGAAAGTTAAAGCGATCTAGAAAGAGTGACCATCTTGCTTGCCTTGCTGTTAAAGTCTTATTCTTTTTTAAGTATTCTAAATTTTTATGATCAGTATATATAAGGAATGGAATTACTGATCCTTCTAGTAGGTGTCTCCATTGTTCTAGAGAACACTTAATAGCAAGGAGTTCTTTGTCTCCAACACTATAGTTAGCTTCAGCACAAGTTAACGTTCTTGAATAGAACGCAATGGGATGAACTTCACCTGTCTCCTTATTTTGTTGGGAAAGAACAGCCCCTATGCCTGTATTAGATGCATCAACTTCCAACAGGAACTGTTGATCAAATTTAGGCAGTGTTAGTATTGGAGCTGTTGTGAACATTTCCTTAAGACTATCAAAAGTCTTCTGGGCTTGTTCAGACCACTTAAATCGCTGTTTTATGCTAGTTAATTGTGTTAATGGTTTTATCACTGAGGAGAAGTTTTTTATAAATTTACGGTAATAATTTGCGAAACCAATAAATCGCTGTAATGCTTTTACTGTAGTGGGTTTAGGCCAGTCTTTAATAGCGGATACTTTTTCAGGATCCATTTCTATTTTGTTTGGGGTAATTATATAACCCAAAAATTTTATTTTTGAGACATGAAAAACACATTTTTCTAGCTTAGCATATAACTTATGCTCCTTGAGTCGAGTAAGAACTCACCTAACATGTTTTTCATGTTCTATGGGAGATTTCGAATAAATCAGAATATCATCTAGATATATGATGACACAGATATCCATTAGATCATGAAAAATCTCGTTGATAAAATGTTGGAAGGTTGCGGGAGCATTGCTCAAACCAAAGGGCATTACGTTATACTGGAAAAGACCATAGCGGGTTCTGAACGCGGTTTTCCATTCGTGCCCTTCCTTTATGCGAATAAGATTATAAGCGCCCTTTAGATCTAATTTCGAGTAGATCGTGGCCTCATTTAATCTTTCGAGTAACTCTGGTATGAGAGGTAAAGGATACCTATTTTTAATTGTTATTTCATTCAATGCCCTGTAGTCTATAATGGGTCTTATTGTCCCATCTTTGTTGCGTACTAAAAATAATCCTGCAGCAGCAGGGGATGTTGAGTGTGAGATGAACCCTTTTCGCAAGTTTTCATCTAAATATGATCTTAGATATACCAATTCTTCTTGCGAAAGAGGGTAAATCTTACCATGTGGTATCTGAGATCCCGGTATTAAATCAATGGGACAGTCAAATTCCCTATGTGGTGGGAGGTTTTCTGCCTCCTTGAGGTCAAATACCTCTGCCAGGTCCTGATAAATTTGTGGTAGCTCATGTTCTATAGTAGAGATTACCTGATAGGGAAAACAAGTCTTTATACAATAATCAGAGTCAAGTTTTATTTGTTGTGATGACCAGTCAATATGAGGATTATGTATTTGTAACCAGTTGAAACCTAAGATAATAATATGCATGTAGATAGGTATGAGGTCAAAAGTAATATATTCAGAATGTCCTTCGTCAGTTGTTATGAGTAAAGGGATTGTCTGATGAGTAATGGGGCCCTGTTGTATAATAGAACCATCAATAAGTTTAACAGAAACAGGATGTGTCTTGACAACAGTTGGAATTTTATTGAGCTTAACATATGCTATGTCTATATAGTTTCCTGACGCCCCAGAATCAATCAAAGCGTTAGAGCGCACGTTTTTCTGATCCCACTGTAAAGAAAAAGTGAGAGTGAGATGGGGGTTTTGAGAAATGTGAAAAATATTGTTTTTGAAACTACCCTTACCCTTTTTCTGTCTCAATAGAGATGGACAATTTGTGACGGAGTGGTCTTTTTGTCCACAATAAAGACAGAGATTTTCTAATCTACGTCTAATTTTTTCCTCTGGGGTTAGAGGACCCCTTATAGTTCCAATTTCCATAGGAACCTGGTTTGAAACAGCTTTTTCCATGGTTGTAAAACAGGGATATGAACGTCTGGGTACCACTTCATAGGAAGCTTTTTCAGCCTTTCTTTCACGTAACCTTCGGTCCAAGGTGGTGCTTAATTTCATCAACCCATTCAGTGTGTCAGGCATCTCTAGACGTGACAATTCATCTTTAAGGGATTCAGAGAGACCCAATCTGAATTGATTCTTTAAACTGATCTCGTTCCATTGAGAGTCATCTATCCACATTTGAAATTCAGTAATATATTCTTCAATGTTTCTTTTCCCTTGTTTCATAGATCTTAATTTGTTTTCAGCTGTTATTTGAGTGTGGGAATCCTCATACAAGGCAGTCATAGCTAAAAAAAATTATTCAAGCGAATCCAATATTGAATGTTCACTTTCAAAAAATCTATTGGCCCAGGAGCGTGGCTCCCCCTGTAGGAAGGAAATAGTGGTACAGACCTTTATCCTTTCACTATGATATGTTTTAGGTCTAAGTGAGTAAAGAAATTTACATGCACTTTTAAAATCCCTGAATTCGCTGCGTTTGCCAGAAAATGGTTGTGGGTATTGTATGTGAGGTTCAGCAATTCCTGCTTCTTTCCCTGACATACAATCTTTTATTATAGTTTTGAGAGCTTTATTTTCAGTTTGTACCTCTGTTAATGCTCTAGCAAGATATTCTAATTTCTGATGAATATTAGAAAATTCATTTTTAATTTCATTAGGATCCATATTCCAAAAAATAAAAAAAAACTTTCTTTTTATGGCCTGAAAATTCTGTGATATGTGTGAATAAATTTGTCTCACAAACTTTAGAGAAAAATAAAATAAAGGGAATGTAGCTCTATTCTTGTAAACAGCAAATATATATAACTTAATATACTCGCATGCACAAGGTGAGCATTTACTTTAGTAATTGAAATGAAAGTATGGACTATACCTCTATGAATGTTAATAATAATTCTTATGTGAGAAGCTTATATAGCTTCTACTATATAAACAATGATTCGTTTATGATCAAAGAAAAAATGAGAAAAAATTCCTTTAAATTCAGGATATGAAATAAGTTGATAAAGTTCAAATCTTAGTAAAGTAATGTTCAAATAACTTTCCTTTAGTTTCACGCACTCACACAAACACTCTAAAATATATATACAATGATCCAACACACACGCAATATTGAGCAGCAAGGAGGAGGTTAATTCAGTGAAAATACAGCTCAGGTAAGTAATGACACTTAGCGTTATATTTGTAAACCTTAAACTTTGTATACAATACGATACCAATACCAGCGTGGTGATAAGACCAGATTTCCCCAGAAACGATGGTGAAGCGTGGAGAGCGGTATTAGCAGCAGAGTATATACTAAACCGGAGAATATTAGAAAGCGGCGTCCGGTAGCAGCATGTGTGAGTGCGGCTTCAGCTGTGAGTGATAGAGTTCCGGAAGCGTAGGAATATGATTAGAAGTAACGGTCCAAAAAAAGGAATCAGGAAAGAAGTGCAGCAAACTTTGAGTACAAACAGCCTTCAAAAATTATTAAATACTTTAGACCTGAAAGGGAAAATAAATTGCTTGAAATGAGCAATAGCAAAGGATGAGAGAATCCACTTTAATTTTCAGGCACTGAGTAATGGAGAAGCACTTCCTTAAATAGGAGGAAGTGCTGATAGTCAGAAAGTCTTAAAGGGATATCACAAAAGGTGAAATCCCTGGATAGGAAAAAGCTGTTGCAGGAGAGAAGGTTACAAGGACAAGGGAGGTCTAAAGACAACCAAGTGGTTTTTATCACAGAATACTCACAACAGTACCCACAAATTTGCAACATAATCCGGCAACATCTCCCCCTATTAACAGCGGATGATGGGTTAGTCAAGGCAGTGGGGGAAGGCGTAAGGTTTGCTTACAAAAGGGGCAGGACAGTTGGGAATATGGTGGCTCCAACTAGATTGAACAAGGGCACTAGAAATATGTCATCCTGGTTGCAATTTAATGGTATGTTTCGTTGCAACTACCAGGCTTGTATAGCATGTGCCAAGGTACAGATAGGTGACAGCTTTGAGTGCCTGGCCACAGGAGACAGGTACCCAATTAAGTCGTGCCTCAACTGCAGGTCAACCTATATTGTTTATGTCATCTCTTGCAACCAATGTGCAATCCAATACGTAGGCCTAAGTACTCGAGAGGCTAGTGTGAAGATTAGGGAGCATTTGGAGGACATCAGGACAGGGGTACTAACCACACCCTTAATAAATCACTTCTCTCAACTACATAATAAAGATGTCAGCAGTTTCAAATGGAATATCATAGAAAAGGTTCCACCAATGAAGAAAGGTGAAGATAGAACCAGGAAACTAGGAGAGAGGGAGGCCTACTGGATATTTAAATTAAAGACCAGAGTTCCAGTAGGCCTCAACTCTGAAGTTGACCTAATTAACTTTTGGTAGGTCAAACCCCGGGATTTAAATACATGGCTCTCCCTAAAATAAAATAAAATAATAACTGTAGTCATTATGGTGGTTCCCCCTAGGCTCCAGTAAACTATTCTAATATTGAATATTGATTATTCCTAATTAACAAATAATGTGACTTAATACACCAGATGGATGGTGAATGTCATAGTAATGGTTGTGGAATGAGGGCCCTTTAAGATATATCTTATGCTCTGTAACATGTGAACAAAAACATCAAGTGGGACACATAGTCTGATAATAGTCATACCATCACCAAACAAAAGTTAGAATCACAAGTGAGGGTAGGTCAGACACTAATGCACTGATTCCATTCACACTAACTTCAATAATTAAGATAATAGTATTTATGAAAAGAACATACTCTTTAATTCTCCCTACACTTAGATCCAAATAACCAATAACCAATAATGTTAATGGAGTAAGAAGTAATGTGGTTCATCACACCAGTGGGTAGATATAAATTTTTTTGATGAATAGGTGACCATTGAGCCCTTAAGCATCCATTGTTTAGCTGCTACAGAAGGGAGATCACATTAAGTCCATACAACACAATACACAGGAATATTGAAACATAAAATACCAAGTAAAAATCAGAACCCGATGAGTTTAAGTCAGGATACACTATTGTGTTGGTTTAGACGAGTGTGGTCACATAATCTATAGGCATACAGTACCCAGCTTGAAATATACGGAGTGGAAACAAATTTAAAACTTGGACCAGGATACTAGTCTAGTAATGAGGGTAGTACAATATCTAATTAAGATTAACACTGTTAAACTAGCTGTACCCAATCCCATAGAATTGATAAGAAATATGAAAATAAAAATGCAAATAGAATAACACAGTGCAGCTTGACAATGGCTTTTGGCATTTGCACAAACAGAAGGATTAGCTACTAGCTTTGTAAGCAGCCTTTGTTGAATCTATTTGCACTTTTCAGATCTGCATAGGTATGGAGCGAATATATTACTGAGCAAATACAAAACGGTATGTTGGTGTTTACTGTCAGTTTTGGATTGGTCCGTGGATTTGAGGGTGTGTAGCACACAGCGAACCACGGCAAGCAAAACTGCCAGCTTACCTATTGGTGCCTAGACAGGAAGGTGTGTGACACAACCAATAGGAGGCAAAGGAAGGTAATTTTAGAAGGGAATTGAGCGTTGTTTTAAATATGGCTAAGATTATGGCGAGGGGGCCGAAAGATGTTAGCCTAACTCGATCTTTTTACCACCTCAAGATTTTACCCCAGGGACGATGGTCCCTTTGTTTGTGAATTTTCCTTAATAAAATTGTTTTTATACCCTCCGCGTACACCCGGTGCTCCATTTCTTTTCACTTAATATTCCCATGTGTTTAGCATTTCTGCGTATACCTCCATCCTGTAATTTTTCATATAATAGTATTCCTCTAATTCTAGAAACTCTGAGACTCTACGAGACCACATTTCTAGGGTTGGGGCCGTTTTGCATTTCCAATTCCTTGCTATTAAAAAATGTTATGCTATTTCTCATAAAACAGAATAGTTTTTTTATAGGGTTTGTATTTGATTTTTGGGGGTTTGCATAACAACCAAATCAATGGGTCTAAGGGAAACTGGGGACGATCAGCAAATTTCTTATAACTAGAGAGAGCTGAATGCAGCTGAGAGCGAATACATTGCCAGTGAGTGGTGAGTTCAGTGACGTGTCGGTCTGCGACAGGGACCCCAGTGGACTGAGCTGAAAGAGGGAAGACACGAGGTTGACACCCTGCTGAGGCCAATGAGTGTTTCTTGCCAGCTCAGCTAGGGGTAGCAACTCAGACCAGTTGGTATGGTGAGCGTTGACAAAGGCTCTAAGGTAGGCTTCGAGATCCTGGTTTGTTCTCTCAGTTAGTTCATAGGTCTGAGGATGGTAGCCAGACGACAAGGAAACAGTGGCTCCAATCAACTTACAAAAGTCTATCCAAAAGGCAGAGATGAACTGTGGACCTCTGTCGGAAACTATAGTCACAGGAATGCCATGCAAGAGCACATGCAAGAGAAAAAGGGACGATAATTCTTGAGCAGAAGGCAGTTTGGTTAGGGGTACGAAGTGAGCCAGTCTGGAAAAGCGGTCCACCACAACCCAGATAACTGTATGGTTGTTGGAAGGAGGTAGGTCAACAATGAAGTCCATTGTTATGTGTGTCCATGGTTGTTTTGGAATGGACAATGGTTGGAGCAAGCCGGGAGGCAAAGATTGAGGAGTCTTGTTGGCAGCACAAATTGTGCAGGCTTTCACATAATCCTGAGCGTCAGACTTCATAGTAGGCTACAAAACATGTTGAGAAAGGAGCTTAAAAGTTCTAGTCGAACCAGGATGTCCTGAGAGTTTGCTATCATGAGCCCAGGCTAGCACAGGGATACGCAGGTTCAGGGGTACAAAGAAGATATCGGAGGCCATGGGGGCACCAGGAGGCTTACTAGACTGAGCACGTTGCAATCTTTGCAGAAGGGTGGTATTGAGTTGAGCAACCACACAGGAGGCGGGTATGATGTGTTCAATAGGAGCTTCTGAGAAATCACTAGAGTGAGGGAACTGACGGGAAAGGGCGTCCGCCTTCTTGTTCTTTGTCCCAGGAAGATAAGAGACCACAAGTTAAAACAGGAAAAGAACTAGGCCCACCTGGCCAGTCAAGGATTGAGTTGATGAGCAGTCTCTAGGTAAATCAGATTCTTGTGGTTGGTGAGAATCTGAATAGGATTGGCAGTGCCCTCTAACCAATGACGCCATTCAGTCAAGGCAATCTTAATGGCTAAGAGTTCACAATTACCCACATTGTAGTTCCTCTCAGCAGGAGTAAAGCTTTTAGAGAATAAGGCTACAGGGTGTGACTTGGAAGTCAAAGGGTTCCTTTGGGTAAGAACAGCTCCAGCCCCTATCTTGGAGGCATCAACTTCTAAAGTGAACTGTGGGTCAGGATCAGGATGGCGGAGCACAGGAGCTGAACAGAAAGCCTTTTTCACACTAGAGAATGTATTTATGGCCTCAGGAGGCCAATGTTTACAGTTTTTGTTCCGTTTCATCAATTCAGTGAGAGGAGCAACTGTTTGAGAAAAGTTCTTTATAAACTTACGGTAATAATTGGAGAATCCCAAGAACCTCTGCAATTCCTTTAAAGAGTTTGGTTGCGCCCATTCTAGAACTGCGGTGAGTTTAGCAGGATCCATGGCAAAACCCTCCTTCGAGATGACATAACCAAGGAATTGAATCTAAACCTGATCAAACTCACATTTTGTAGCTTGGCTACCAAAGAATTGTCTCTGAGATGAAGAAGCACCTGTCTCACATGCCTATTATGCTTCTCTAAAGTGGAAGGGAAAACAAGGATATCATCCAGATAAACGATGGCAGTGCGGTTGAGGAGGTCACGGAAGACATCGTTGACAAATGCCTGGAAGACTGCAGGGGCGTTACACAGCCCAAAGGGCATTACAAGGTATTTGTAATGCCCTGATCTTGTGTTAAAGGCGGTCTTCCATTCGTGGCCCGGATAGATGCAAATCAGATTGTATGCCCCACGTAAGTCCAATTTGGTAAAAAAGCGAGCATCCTGGAGTGAGTCGAACAGTTCGTTGATCAATGGTATGGGATAGCGATTCTTGATGGTTATGTTGTTCAAGGCCTTGTTGTCAATGCAGGGTCTGAGCCCACCATCCTTCTTACTGACAAAAAAGAAACCAGCCCCAGCAGGAGAGGAGGAACGGCAAATGAAACCTTTAGCTAGGTTCTCTTGGACGTACTCCTCCATGGATTTGGTTTCAGCCTTGGAGAGTGGATAAGTCCTCCCTTTAGGAAGTGGGTTTCCAGGAAAGAGATCGATCTTGCAATTATAAGGACGGTGGGGTGGCAGCATGTCGGCTGCTTTTTCTCAAACACATCCACAAAGTCTATGTAAACTGAAGGAAGGTTTGAAGGAGTCTGTATACTGGCTATGGGAATATGGGGCAGAGGAATGACTTTAGCAAGGCAGGAGTGGAAACAGAAGGTACCCCAGGAGGCCAGTTGTCCCTCAGTCCAGTCGAACTGTGGATTGTGTACCCGAAGCCGAGGAAGACCAAGGATGACAGGCTGTGCTGGGGAATGAATGACCTCAAACTGCAGCTGTTCATTGTGAAGGACTCCCACAGTTAGGGTCAGGGGTGCTGACTCAAAATGGATCACACCCAAACCAAGGGGGGTGCCATCCAGAGTAGTCATTTTGAGACAGTGTATTTTCTGCAGAAGAGGCAAACCAGCTTGAATCATAAACGGTGATCCAGGAAGTTTTCAGCTGCCCCTGAATCAATAAAGGCTTGAAGAAGTGAGGTGATTTAGTTGAGATCATGCTTAGAGGTACCCCTGTGTTATCCCCTAAGCATAGGCTTTTCCCAGCCGAATGTCACAGTCCCTTAGTTGGTGGGTATTAGATCCACAATAAAAACATAGTCCCAGTCTCCTTCTTCTCTGCCTTTCAGATTCTGAAGTTTAGAAGGAGGAGAGATCCATGGCTTCCTTTACTGGGGTAACTGGAGCTGCTGAAGGGGTATCGGATGCTGCTGAAACTGGGCAAATAGGAGGATGGGAGAGAAGGACCCTCCTTGTTCTGTCTCTTTTAGCTTGTCTTTCCTGAAAGCGAGAGTCCAGATTGATACACAGCACTATAAAGTCATCCAAAGAAGAAGGAATATCACGATAAGTGAGTTCATCTTTGATGCGTTCATGGAGACCCCTCCTAAAGGCTGCCTTGAGAGCACTGCCATCCCAAGTGGTTTCAAGTGACAAGGTGCAGAACTCGATGGCAAATTGTGCCACAGTCTTATTGCCCTGGCAGAGATCCAGGAGATAATATTCTGCAGCAGAGGTACGCCCAGAAGTCCCAAACACAGAAAATAAAGCAGAAATAAAATCATCAGCATCATGCAGGAGTGGAGCATTCTGTTCCAAAAAGGGAGAGACCCAGGCTAGGGCCTTGTCTTTTAGCAAAAAAATGATAAAGGTGACCCTTGACTGGTGAGACTGAAAGGTGTGAGGATCGTTGCGGAAGTGCAGCCTGCATTGGTTTAGAAAGCCCCTGCAATCAGTAGTACCATCATACTTGTCAGGCAAGGGTGTCCAGGGTATACTTCCAAAAGCAGAGGAAGAAGTCACAGTACTAGGAGTAGGTGTTGGTGGTGTAGTAACAGGAGCGGCATTCCTCGCTGCAACTAGTAAGGAGAGTTGAGCGGTAATAGCCTCTAACTTGGAGTCCATATTCTGCAACTGTGTGGTATGGGTTCCCAACATCTGTCCCCGAAGATAAACAGCTTGTGCCACCTCATCTGGCTGCATGGCCCAAGTATAATGTAACGCTCGTGGGATACTCCTCTATCAGACCAAACTCACTAAAACAATTAGGGGTCTATTTATCAAATCGTCAACTGAAAATACGCTTGAATTCCGCATGGTATTTGTCGCGAGATTGAGTAGTTATCAAAGCGTCAAGATCTGAAAATGTTGAAATTTGTGATATAAAATACGATCCCACAATTTCAATCTGACGCAGATCAATGCCTGCGTCATTACAGATGTTTCAAATTCACATTCAACTCTATTTGACCCTTTTCCCAATTTATCAAACATTTAACAGTTACGCTTGCGTGTATTCCGACGCAGCGTACCTAGTTTTCAATCCGCCACCCTTGAGGTCGCGGATGCCATAGAACTCATGGGAGTCTGAAAACACAGAAAGCTATGCTGCAAGAGAATTGTCATGCCACGCCGCTCTAGCCATTGCTAGGGGCGCAGCGTCTCCTTCCCTGCTCGTTGCCATCACGTCATCGCCACGCGCATCTGAGCCGACACTGCCCCTGGCAACTAGCAGGAAAGGAGACGCCGCGCCTCTTCGTATTTTACGTCACAAATTTCAACATTTGCCGATCTTGACGCTTTGATAACTAAGGCGGATCAATCTTGTGACAAATACGATGCAGAATTCAAGCGTATTTTCAGTTGACAATTTGATAAATAGACTCCTAACTGTTTACATACTGTGAACACTATTACCTAATAATATTTATTTCAGGTTTATTAACAGTCCCATTTTGCACATTGCATGAGAGGTGTTGTGCATATGTAGTGTGCACAAAAAGTTAAATTACAAGTGGAGCACAATTAATAGAACAGGACACATTATCTTGCGCTCAGTCGTGTGTAAAGAATAAAACACAATCTGGAATTACAAGTGGAAATTTATACGTTTTAACTAAAGCATCTTAACTGGGTCGAATATTTTTAGTGCACCCTTTATTATAAATGGATAACTCGGGGGGTGCTATTAGTGCACCTTTTTTGCTTGCATTGCAAGGGTTGAGATGTGTTGTGCTCGAGCACATTTCAAACTACTGCTTTGAAATAAAGTCTCCATGGATGCTAAGTCCAAACTCGCTCATGTAAGTGCTTTTTAAAGTGCCTGCGCCTACATTACTGAGCTCACTGATTGCTTGTTCAAGATTACAAGTTCACTAATGTAGGCACAAGCACTTTGAAAGGCATGTGCACTAGGCAGTATTTTCAGATTAAAGTTGGTGGGAGTGGGGTGTTACACAAAAAACGGCACTAAAATGTGCTTTACATTGTGGTCTATGGGGAACTGTGTGTTCCCTGTAAATATATAGGTATATGCTTATATACATATGTATTTATATGTTAATATTTGTATATACACGTATTAACACATAAATATATATGTATATAAGCATATTCATATATATTCAAACATGCTGCCATCGCTGCTCTACTTACCCCCTTCGCTGCGCTGAAATTCTGATGCCGTCTCTGATGGCATCAGAACGAGGCTCCCATAGGAGCCTATGGAAGAGCGCTCTAGTCAGCGCAATGCTTCCCAGCAATGCGAACACGAGGTTGCATTTGCATTGCTGACAACTTTTATAACCAGTGCACATTAGCATGCACTCGTATTGCGAAGTGGAGCGCAAATATCGCTGTTATGAAAGCGATATTTAGCGCTCCACTTGTAATCTGGCCCTTAGTGTTTAAAGAATTTTAAAATCCAGTAAAAAAAAACATGTGTTTTACAACAGAAACCCATAGTCACCATTTTTGTTTCAGGTCATGCAAAAATGGAAACAGGCCTTTAACAAATATTAGACAAAATATCGTTTAATCAAATCCTTGCGAAAGTTGCAAAGCGACCAAATAGCGATAGAAAAAGAGTGCACCGTCTGCCCATCCTGACAACCTAAATGATGTATTTTGAGCAGCAGTTATGAGGATGGAAACTGACTGCAATAGTTGAAATGACATGAAACCCTCATATTTTATTTCATGATTCAGATAGAGCATGCAATTTTAAACTATCTTCTACTTTATTTTTTTTTATCAAATCTTCTTTGTTTACTTTTGTTAAACAGCAGGGACGTAAGCTCAGGAACATGCACGTGTCTGGAGCACTATATGGTAGCAGTTCTGCAAGAATGTTATCCATTTACAAGAGCACTAGATGGCAGCGCTATTCCCTGCCATTTAGTACTCTAAACACGTACCTAGGTATCTCTTCAACAAACAATACCAACAAGCAAAGCAAATGGAATAGTTGAAATACATTTAAAAACTTTTTTAAAAATTGAATGCTCTCTGAAACAAAAAAGAAAAAGTTTTCAGTTTCATTTCCTTTTAACTATGAAAGTTGTAATTTAAAAGATGTCAGTACTGTTAATGGCAATCACGTGCAAGTGAGATTTACAATCAAATATTACAAATTAAAAACACAACATTTTTTGGGGTTCAGAAATATTTTTTTTCTCTGCAGATCTCACTAGCTGTACATTGATATCACATAATCATTACATCTACATATCTTTTGTTCCCTATACATATGTAAATGTGACTGTATGAATCAATACCATGCATGCTAAAAACACCTGTAGAATTCCTCCTGTGACCATTTTCAGAGTGTTTAACATAGGTGCAGGTAAATTGACTGAAAATAGCTGTGAAATAGTGTAATAGCTGACCAAAAACACTCCTTCCGAGGAGTGTTGAAAAATGACCTGAAACATATTGTGATCGCCAAGATCTTTTCAGCTCTATAGGGAAAATAGGACTTTTTAAGGATCCAAAAAGACATTTGCAAGTGCGAAAATCAGCCAAAATCATGCTATTTTATCAAACTGAACTGAAAATAGCATTTTTGGCCCCCCAAAAAAACAGCTAAGCATATCTCCCAATAGATTGTGATCAAGGCAAATGTTTTAAGGACTTTGGGGTTGTTTTTCTAACTATTTTATGTTTTATACGTTTGGGAATTCGGAACATTAGCTGCATAGTTTTCCAATTTTACATCAATTTCTTTTCAAATTTTAAGCTATTAACAAAACCCACAAATAATCTAGTTTTAAGGCAATGGCCATCAATAATCTCTGTAACATTTATATGTGAAGCTGACTATAACTCTGATGTTAAAAGAAACGTGGCAATGGCGATATTTTAAAAAGGGATCCAAAATGCAATTGATATTACCTGTGAAATGTTCAAAAGGGCTGAAATCAGTGTTTCTAGGTCGTCTCACAGAGAGGCATCTTACTATACTATCTCTGTGGGTGGCAATGCTTTTATGATACTGACGGAATTTCAGAAGCCGCATTGCCACCTACATTAAAGGTGTAATATAAATGATCGCTTTACACAGTATTATATTCCAATACAATTTACATGTGTCAAGTAGGGATGGGCAAATGTTTTGCTACATTCGAAAAATGAAACAAATTTTTACACATTTGTTTATTCGTTTCAAATTTCTAATATTTGTACAACATTCTAATATTTGTAATGTAATAGTATTTCTAACGCTTTCTTTAAATGTAATATTATTTTCTAATAATTCGATTTGAATTGGGCACTATTCGAATTCGAAAAATTTGAATCAATATATTTGTAATGCTCTCTTTAAATGTAATATTCAAATTATGCAATAGTCAAAACAAAACCATTCAAATTGGTATGTTTGTATCTAATATGTATCAATTTACTAAATTCCCTACCACATCAACTACTGAACTTCTGGGGCGCGATCCGATATAGATCGCAGTTTGCGGCGCAAGCGAGGGAACCGGCGTCGCCCGCAGTTTCAGCTCGCAACTCGAGCTATCCCATATAAGTCGCGTCAGATGCTAACGTGCCTTAAGTCTGACAAACCAGCGATGTCCAGAAATCTGCGCAAGTACAAATTTCTGGCGTCGCCAGTGACTTGCGGCTTGTTAGAAACTGCCGGCGCCTATAAAACCTGACTAAAGTCTAAATCACCCGCACTGTCTAACACGCCTCCCTAACATAGCCCGCACTGTCTAACACGCCTCCCTAACATAGCCCGACACGTCTAACCCTCTATCCGCTATCCCCCCTCACTATCCTAACAATAAAAAAGCTATTAACCCCTAAACCGCCGCTCCCGTACCCCGCCGCAACCTAATAAAGTTATTAACCCCTAAACCGCCGCTCCCGTACCCCGCCGCCAGCTATATTATATCTATAACCCCCTAAAGTGAGCCCCTAACACCGCCGCCATCTACCTTATCTATCCCCTAATCTGACCCCTTACACCGCCGCCACCTATATAAAAATTATTAACCCCTAATCTAATCCCCATATACCGCCGCCAGCTATATTAATATTATTAACCCCTAATGTAAGCCCCTTACACCGCCGCCATCTCTATTAAAATGATTAACCCCTTATTTAATCTACCTACCCCGCCGCCAGCTATATTATCTATATTAACCCTAAGTATATTATAGTTAATATAGGTATTACATTATATATATTAACTATATTAACCCTAATTATATTAGGGTTAATATAGTTAATATAGTTACTATAGTATTTATATTAACTATATTAACTCTATCTAACCCTAACACCCCTAACTAAATTTATATTAAATTAATCTAATTCATTTATAAACTAAAATATTCCTATTTAAATCTAAATACTTACCTATAAAATAAACCCTAAGATAGCTACAATATAATTAATAATTACATTGTAGCTATGTTAGGGTTAATATTTATTTTACAGGTAAATTGTTAATTATTTTAACTAGGTATAATAGATATTAAATAGTTATTAACTATTTAATATCTACCTAGTTAAAATAATTACCCAATTACCTGTAAAATAAATCCTAACCTAAGTTACAAATACACCTACACTATCAATAAATTTAATAAACTACAAACATCTATCTAAAAATACAATTAAATTAACTAAACTACAAAAAAAAAAACACTAAATTACAAAAAATAAAAAAAGATTACAAGATTTTTAAGCTAATTACACCTATTCTAAGCCCCCTAATAAAATAATAAACCCCCAAAATAAAAAAAATTCCCTGCCCTATTCTAAATTAAACAAATTTCAAAGCTCTTTACCTTACCAGCCCTTAAAAGGGCCTTTTGTGGGGCATGCCCCAAAGAATTCAGCTCTTTTGCATACAAATACAATACCCCCCCCCATTACAACCCACCACCCACATACCCCTATTCTAAAACCACCCAAACCCCCCTTAAAAAAGCCTAACACTACCCCCCTGAAGATCTCCCTACCTTGTCTTCACCACACCGGGCCGAACTCCTGATCCGATCCGGGCGATGTCTTCCTCCAAGCGGCAAAGAAGAATTCTTCCTCCGGCGATGTCATCCTCCAAGCGGCAAAGAAGAATTCTTCCTCCGGCGACGTCTTCCTCCAAGCGGCAGCAAAGTCTTCATTCTTCCGGCGGCATCTTCAATCTTCTTTCTTCGCTCCGCCGCCGCGGAGCATCCATCCCGGCCGACTGCTGAACTTGGAATGAGGTACCTTGAAATGACGTCATCCAAGATGGCGTCCGCCGAATTCCGATTGGCTGATAGGATTCTATCAGCCAATCGGAATTAAGTTAGAAAAATCTGATTGGCTGATTGAATCAGCCAATCAGATTCAAGTTCAATCCGATTGGCTGATCCAATCAGCCAATCTGATTGAGCTTGCATTCTATTGGCTGTTCCGATCAGCCAATAGAATGCGAGCTCAATCTGATTGGCTGATTGGATCAGCCAATCGGATTGAACTTGAATCTGATTGGCTGATTCAATCAGCCAATCAGATTTTTCTAACTTAATTCCGATTGGCTGATAGAATCCTATCAGCCAATCGGAATTCGGCGGACGCCATCTTGGATGACGTCATTTCAAGGTACCTCATTCCAAGTTCAGCAGTCGGCCGGGATGGATACTCCGCGTTGGCGGAGCGAAGAAAGAAGATTGAAGATGCCGCCGGAAGAATGAAGACTTTGCTGCCGCTTGGAGGAAGACGTCGCCGGAGGAAGAATTCTTCTTTGCCGCTTGGAGGATGACATCGCCGGAGGAAGAATTCTTCTTTGCCGCTTGGAGGAAGACATCGCCCGGATCGGATCAGGAGTTCGGCCCGGTGTGGTGAAGACAAGGTAGGGAGATCTTCAGGGGGGTAGTGTTAGGCTTTTTTAAGGGGGGTTTGGGTGGTTTTAGAATAGGGGTATGTGGGTGGTGGGTTGTAATGGGGGGGGGGGTATTGTATTTGTATGCAAAAGAGCTGAATTCTTTGGGGCATGCCCCACAAAAGGCCCTTTTAAGGGCTGGTAAGGTAAAGAGCTTTGAAATTTGTTTAATTTAGAATAGGGCAGGGAATTTTTTTTATTTTGGGGGTTTATTATTTTATTAGGGGGCTTAGAATAGGTGTAATTAGCTTAAAAATCTTGTAATCTTTTTTTTATTTTTTGTAATTTAGTGGTTTTTTTTTTTGTAGTTTAGTTAATTTAATTGTATTTTTAGATAGATGTTTGTAGTTTATTAAATTTATTGATAGTGTAGGTGTATTTGTAACTTAGGTTAGGATTTATTTTACAGGTAATTGGGTAATTATTTTAACTAGGTAGATATTAAATAGTTAATAACTATTTAATATCTATTATACCTAGTTAAAATAATTAACAATTTACCTGTAAAATAAATATTAACCCTAACATAGCTACAATGTAATTATTAATTATATTGTAGCTATCTTAGGGTTTATTTTATAGATAAGTATTTAGATTTAAATAGGAATATTTTAGTTTATAAATGAATTAGATTAATTTAATATAAATTTAGTTAGGGGTGTTAGGGTTAGATAGAGTTAATATAGTTAATATAAATACTATAGTAACTATATTAACTATATTAACCCTAATATAATTAGGGTTAATATAGTTAATATATATAATGTAATACCTATATTAACTATAATATACTTAGGGTTAATATAGATAATATAGCTGGCGGCGGGGTAGGTAGATTAAATAAGGGGTTAATCATTTTAAAAGAGATGGCGGCGGTGTAAGGGGCTTACATTAGGGGTTAATAATATTAATATAGCTGGCGGCGGTATAGGGGGATTAGATTAGGGGTTAATAATTTTTATATAGGTGGCGGCGGTGTAAGGGGTCAGATTAGGGGATAGATAAGGTAGATTGCGGCGGTTTTAGGGGCTCACAGTAGGGGGTTAGTTTATGTAGATGGCGGCGGGGTCCGGGAGCGGCGGTTTAGGGGTTAATAACTTTATTAGGGATTTGGGGGGGGGGGGATCGCGGTTGACAGGTAGATAGACATTGCGCATGCGTTAGGTGTTAGGTTTATTTTAGCAGATCGCGGTTGACAGGGAGATAGACATTGCGCATGCGTTAGGTGTTAGGTTTATTTTAGCAGATCGCGGTTGACAGGGAGATAGACATTGCGCATGCGTTAGGTGTTAGGTTTATTTTAGCAGCCAGTTTAGGAAGTTACAGGTCTCCAATAGTCAGTGTAAGGCTTCTTACGGCTGCTTTTTGTGGCGAGGTGAAAATGGAGTAAGTTTTCTCCATTTTCACCACGTAAGTCCTTACGCTGCATATTGGATACCAAACTGCGCGGGTTTGGTATACCTGCCTATGGCCCAAAAAACTGCGGGCGACGGCAGAAATATACGCGCGTAACTTCTAGGTTACGCCGTATATGTGATACCAAACCCGCGCAAATATTGGCGTCGCCGGCTTTTGCGGGCGACGATTTATATCGGATCGACCCCCTGAATAGTATTTGTCAAATCAAATGTTACATTCAAAATTTCGATTGTGGATATTCAATCCAATTATGAACATTTGAAAACTAAAGTAACATTCAAAAACTGGAAATAACATTTGATTACTTTATTTTAATGGATTTTCATGCTTATCAACATTTGATTGTCCAAAATGAATGTTTACAGGATTATGTTCTACCAAACGTATTTGCCCATCCCTAATGTCAACATAAACTCAACCCCTTTTGTTACATTACAATAGTAAAACTAGGACATCAATAATAGGAGATGGGGGATTGTGGGTATATAATAAATGTATATTCAATATTTTATTTATATGCATTTTACTGTCTAACGCAATAAAATGTATTTTATATCTTGTCATGTTTTTTTCTTTTGGTGTGTTTTTTTTCAGGAATAAGATTTTGTGTTTGTGATATAAATATTTCATAGAAGACAGTAGCTGTTGTTTTCTAGTTTTACAAAAGTGCATTTTTATACTTTGCACTGTGTAAAACCTTGTTTTGAATTGATTTTTTTAATGTTCTATTTTTATTGCCGAGATAGGGAAATGTCGAGGGGTATTTAGTGCTCCCGCTAGAGCATAAACACTGCTACAAGTAACCTTTTTGCACAGGTTAGCATACGTATTACAAATTGAAAGTAAAAGTTTTGAGTGCCAACGAAACCTGAAGTGTGCTAACTTCAGGGCTTCAGATATCGCGACCATGCTAACTTTTTCTCCCCATAGTCTTCAATGGAGAGTGTAAAAGAAAAAAAATCACACTTTTATATAATATTTCACATTCCAATGTTCTTCACATACAGGAAAATGTTATTTTTATTTGAATTGCATAGTTCTATTCAATAGTTACAGCATCTATATTTATATCTATATATATATGTCTACATATCTATTCCTAAAGATATATAGGTATAGATGTATATCTTACATTAATATTTTCAGATACATATAAAAATATACATTTAATAATACAGTCTCAGGTTAGCTCACATGCAGAATTAATTATCTTAAGGCACGTTATTGAAAAATTAAAAAAAAATATTAAAGGGACACTGAACCCATTTTTTTTCTTTTTTTGATACAGATAGAGCATGCAATTTTAAACAACTTTCTAATTTACTCCTATTATCAATTTTTCTTCGTTCTCTTGCTATCTTTATTTGAAAAAGAAGGCATCTAAGCTGGGTTTTTTTGGTTCAGCACTCTGGACAGCAATTTTTATTGGTGGGTGAATTAATCCACCAATCAGCAAGAACAACCCAGGTTGTTCGCCAAAAATGGGCCGGCATCTAAACTTACATTCTTGCATTTCAAATAAAGATACCAAGAGAATGAAGAAAATTTGATAATAGGAACAAATTAGAAAGTTGCTTAAAATTTCATGCTCTATTTGAATTTTGAATCACAAAAGAAAAAATGTGGGCTCAGTGTCCCTTTAATAATATATATTAATAATTATAGATACTGTAATATATATATATATAATATATATATTCTATGGATTTTTTAGAATATTTTAGTACATCTATAATAATAATTTACATTAATTATTAATCATTTTAAATATTTATATTTACATTTAATAAACACATAATGCACTCCTGTCGGACTTATGTGCGCATTTTTATGTAATTATTATTTAGACATATATATTTATACAGCATATATATATATATATATATATATATATACAGGAAGTGCAGAATTATTAGGCAAGTTGTATTTTTGAGGATTAATTTTATTATTGAACAACAACCATGTTCTCAATGAACCCAAAAAACTCATTAATATCAAAGCTGAATAGTTTTGGAAGTAGTTTTTAGTTTGTTTTTAGTTATAGCTATTTTAGGGGGATATCTGTGTGTGCAGATGACTATTACTGTGCATAATTATTAGGCAACTTAACAAAAAACAAATATATACCCATTTCAATTATTTATTTTTACCAGTGAAACCAATATAACATCTCAACATTCACAAATATACATTTCTGACATTCAAAAACAAAACAAAAACAAATCAGTGACCAATATAGCCACCTTTCTTTGCAAGGACACTCAAAAGCCTGCCATCCATGGATTCTGTCAGTGTTTTGATCTGTTCACCATCAACATTGCGTGCAGCAGCAACCACAGCCTCCCAGACACTGTTCAGAGAGGTGTACTGTTTTCCCTCCTTGTAAATCTCACATTTGATGATGGACCACAGGTTCTCAATGGGGTTCAGATCAGGTGAACAAGGAGGCCATGTCATTAGATTTTCTTCTTTTATACCCTTTCTTGCCAGCCACGCTGTGGAGTACTTGGACGCGTGTGATGGAGCATTGTCCTGCATGAAAATCATGTTTTTCTTGAAGGATGCAGACTTCTTCCTGTACCACTGCTTGAAGAAGGTGTCTTCCAGAAACTGGCAGTAGGACTGGGAGTTGAGCTTGACTCCATCCTCAACCCGAAAAGGCCCCACAAGCTCATCTTTGATGATACCAGCCCAAACCAGTACTCCACCTCCACCTTGCTGGCGTCTGAGTCGGACTGGAGCTCTCTGCCCTTTACCAATCCAGCCACGGGCCCATCCATCTGGCCCATCAAGACTCACTCTCATTTCATCAGTCCATAAAACCTTAGAAAAATCAGTCTTGAGATATTTCTTGGCTCAGTCTTGACGTTTCAGCTTGTGTGTCTTGTTCAGTGGTGGTCGTCTTTCAGCCTTTCTTACCTTGGCCATGTCTCTGAGTATTGCACACCTTGTGCTTTTGGGCACTCCAGTGAGGTTGCAGCTCTGAAATATGGCCAAACTGGTGGCAAGTGGCATCTTGGCAGCTGCACGCTTGACTTTTCTCAGTTCATGGGCAGTTATTTTGCGCCTTGGTTTTTCCACAGGCTTCTTGCGACCCTGTTGACTATTTTGAATGAAACGCTTGATTGTTCGATGATCACGCTTCAGAAGCTTTGCAATTTTAAGAGTGCTGTATCCCTCTGCAAGATATCTCACTATTTTTTACTTTTCTGAGCCTGTCAAGTCCTTCTTTTGACCCATTTTGCCAAAGGAAAGGAAGTTGCCTAATAATTATGCACACCTGATATAGGGTGTTGATGTCATTAGACCACACCACTTCTCATTACAGAGATGCACATCACCTAATATGCTTAATTGGTAGTAGGCTTTCGAGCCTATACAGCTTGGAGTAAGACAACATGCATAAAGAGGATGATGTGGTCAAAATACTAATTTGCCTAATAATTCTGCACTCCCTGTATATATATAGATAGATAGATAGATAGATATGATATAGTATATGATAAGGTGTTGGACTGGGAAGGGTTCAAAGGTTGTTTATATATATATATATATATATATATATATATATATATATATATATACATACAGTATCTCACAAAAGTGAGTACATCCCTCACATTTTTGTAAATATTTTATTATATCTTTTCATGTGACAACACTGAAGAAATGACACTTTGCTACAATGTAAAGTACAGCCTGTATAACAGTGTAGATTTGCTGTCCCCTCAAAATAACTCAACACACAGCCTTTAATGTCTAAACCATTGGCAACAAAAATGAGTACACCCCTAAGTGGAAATGCCCAAATTGGGCCCAAAGTGTCAATATTTTGTGTGGTCACCATTATTTTCAAGCACTGCCTTAACCCTCTTGGCCATGGAGTTCACCAGAGCTTCACAGGTTGCCACTGGAGTCCTCTTCCACTCCTCCATGATGACATCACAGAGCTGGTGGATGTTAGAGACCTTGCTCTCCCCCACCTTCCATTTGAGGATGCCCCACAGATGCTCAATAGGGTTTAGGTCTGGAGACATGCTTGGCCAGTCCATCACCTTTACCCACAGGTTCTTTAGCAAGGCAGTGGTCATCTTAGATGTGTGTTTTGGGTCGTTATCATGTTGGAATACTGCCCTGTGGCCCAGTCTGCGAAGAGAGGGGATCATGCTCTGCTTCAGTATGTCACAGTACATGTTGGCATTCATATTTCCCTCAATTAAATGTAGCTCCCCAGTGCCGGCAGCACTCATGCAGGCCAGACCATGACACTCCCACCACCATGCTTGACTGCAGGCAAGACACACTTGTCTTTGTACTCCTCACCTGGTTGACACCACACACGCATGACACCATCTGAACCAAATAAGTTTATCTTGGTCTTATCGGACCACAGGACATGGTTCCAGTATTCTATGTCCTTAGTCTGCTTGTCTTCAGCAAACTGTTTGCGGGCTTTCTTGTGCATCATCTTTAGAAGAGGCTTCCTTCTGGGATGACAGCCATGCAGACCAATTTGATGCAGTATGTGGAGTATGGTTTGAGCCAGGCTGACCCCCCACCCCTTTAACCTCTGCAGCAATGCTGGCAACACTCATATGTCTATTTCCCAAAGACAACCTCTGGCGCTGAGCATGTGCACTCAACTTCTTTGGTCGACCATGGCGAGGCCTGTTCTGAGTGGAACCTGTCCTGTGAAACTGATGTATGATCTTGCCCACCGTGCTGCAGCTCAGTTTCAGGGTCTTGGCAATCTTCTTATAGCCTAGGCCATCTTTATGTAGAGCAACAATTCTTTTTTTTCAGATCCTCAGAGAGTTCTTTGCCATGAGGTGCCATGTTGAAATTCCAGTGACCAGCATGAGAGAGTGTGAGAGAGATAACACCAAATTTAACACACCTGCTCCCCATTCACACCTAAGACCTTGTAACACTAATGAGTCACATGACACTGGGGAGGGAAAATGGCTAAATGGGCCCAATTTGGACATTTCCACTTAGGGGTGTACTCACTTTTCTTTCTTAGGTCGACCATGGCGAGGCCTGTTCCGAGTGGAACCTGTCCTTTGAAACCGATGTATGGTCTTGCCCACCGTGCTGCAGCTCAGTTTCAGGGTCTTGGCAATCTTCTTATAGCCTAGGCCATCTTTATGTAGAGCAATGGGCCCAATTTCGACATTTCTGCTTAGGGGTGTACTTTTGTTGCCAACGGTTTAGACATTAATGGCTGTGTGTTGAGTTATTTTAAGGGGACAGAAAATCTACACTGTTATACAGGCTGTACACTCACTACTTTACATTGTAGGAAAGTATCATTTCTTCAGTGTTGTCACATGAAAAGATATAATAAAATATTTACAAAAATGTGAGGGGTGTACTCACTTTAGTGAGATACTGAATGTATGTGATTGTATATGTGAATGTGTATGTATGAATGTATTTACACATACATACACATATAAACATACAAATACTGTACACAAGGGTAGTCGGCACCTGTAGTCACCTTAGGCCACAAACACAATAAGAGTAAATACTCTATAGAACCTTCATGGTACTGCAAACGGACAATAGAAAGTAGTGTCCGCTTCTTCAGTTCATCACTCACCTCTAAAACAGATGGCCTGTTTCGGGTGCTTGGCTCCGCCAGAAAGTGCATATATGACCATCCCAGGGCTGCGGAGCTACTTCACACTCAATTTTAAAGATAACTAAACCTTGCAAGGAATAGACCTCTAAGTGACTCACCGTGCTCCATTGCCCTTCATGCCGCGAATGCTCTCAGCGTCTGACGTCACCCAACCGCACCACTTATATCCCGTCTCTCTCTGATGCTGTAGGAGGTGAGTGGACTAGTGTAAGCAGGAGTCCCATCCAGATTTGCTGTGCAAACCTCGGTTCCAATAAACAGTACAATCACAAAAGATCACAGGTGCACTGGTATCCGGAAGGACAAACGTAGTAACTTTATTCAAAGAATTATTTGAATAAAGTTACTACGTTTGTCCTTCCGGATACCAGTGCACCTGTATACATACAAATACCAATATATATATATATATATATATATATATAAAACACACACACATCTTTCACATCTTTGAGCCCTTCCTAGTCCAACACTGTGTCTAACACCATATCAGTTTTCAAACATTGGTAGCGCCAAATGTTTTGTAGTGCTCCCCATAGAAGTTTATGAGGTGAGGGTTTCACTTGAATGTTACATTTTTACATTTAATATGGGCACACAAATGAATGCAACAGAACTAATATTTTTGCACATTACTTGTAATCTGGTGATCTTATTTATTTAATGTAAACACATTGGTGAGGATGTGGAAAAGGGCAAAGAAATGTTTCTGATAACCGTAGAGGTATTTGATCTGTATAGAAGTTATATATAAAGATGTCTTGCGCTCAATTGATGACTGGACCTATTAGATCATATGAACTTCAAGATGGTCTTGAAAAGTATGCAAGTATTGGATCACCAATTAAATAATACTCTATTTTCCAACCAAAATATTGTAGAACTTTGTCATAATTCCCTTGACACCCCAATGCACTATAATAGCCATGTCTGCCAATAGCTAGAGGTTTCCCAGCTGCATTCCTCAAAATGTAACTTGTTTTTAATGATGGTGAGAAAAAATGATTGGTTATTTTTACAGTGTTGAAGAATACTGTGTTTATTTGACTGGCTATGTTTCAAGAATGTAAAATGACAATTCTGACTTTTTAAGATGAAAATAATGATGCATGGGCTTGTTGTATGCCAGCATTGTAATGGGAACTGAAATGTTAAAGGTATGGTGTGTTTTTGACTGTGATGACTCCGTTAATGTCAATCTCAGGTTTTCATGAGGTTTTAATGCAGATAAATTATTTTAAAACCTGAAATAGGACTTCTCTCTTAAAATGAATGTAAATAGTGAGGTAAATATACAAAGGTTAACCATAGGGTATATTCTACACATGCTCATTAATGCAAAAAAGAAAAAAAATATGTACAATAAATCATAACCGGCACTTAGTAAATGTTTCCAGATTGCCTCTTTGGCCAATGGTTGAGTCTGAAATCATATGACGAATCTTAGATAACCTCCAGCTGTTGATGTTTAACAACAGTATGGTATCTGGGTCCTATAAAGTAGCTATTTTGTGTGTGTATATATCATTTTATTGAAACACATTTTCATATCTAGTTATAATGCAGTGAGCGTGACTTAATAAATAAAGATCATGCACTTGCTAGTGTCCACGTATTTTAGATGCATTTGTTTCTAATTCTCCCAATTATTATTTTGCTTTAATATTGAAACATTATATTGATTTGTAACATTCTGCAATAAAATACCATACAACATATCTATACAATGCACACATTTACGTTTGTCATAGCATCAGCCAAATAGATAATAATATGGATTCAACGTATAAACTTTATTTTACCAGCCTGGAATATTCATGAAATTAGGTAATTTGATATACTTCTTTTATGGGCAATAAAAGCACAGAAAGACTAAATCTTTAAATTAATACATATGAGAATTTTTGTTTATGTTGTACTTGGGGAAAAAGTACTAATATGCCCTTTTAAAAAATGTATGATTGTCCCTAATCCCCCCCGACTGTCCATTCACTTATGATTGAATTAGGAATATCAGTAAACATACATTTTTGTTTAAAGGGAAATGATACCCAAATGTTGAAGCACTTAAAAGTAATGCAGCATAGCTGTAGCTGACTAAACAATATCACCTAAACATGTAAAACAGGAAAATATTTTACCTCAAAATTCCCTCAGTAGCCACATCCCATCGTAAAGGGACTTCAAGCAGCCATTTGTGATGCCAGTCCTGGGACTTGCAAGTGAGTGTGCATCTGGCATGAGCAGGCACAGTCAGGTAATTTGCCTTCTCAGTTTAAGAAAATGTTCTATGAAATATTGCAAGATTTAAAGGGACATGAAACCCAACATTTTTCTATCATGATTCAGATAGAGAATACAATTTTAAACAACTTTCTAATTTACTTCTATTATCTAATCTGTTTCATTCTCTTGGTATAATTTGCTGAAGGAGCAGCAATGCTCTACTAGTTTCTAACTTAACACATGGGTGAGCCAATCACATTCAATATATATATGCAGCCACCAATCAACAGCTAGAACCTAGTTTCTCTGCTGCTCATGAACTTGCCTAGATAAACCTTTCAGCAAATGATAACAAGAGAAGGAAGCACATTAAATAATATAAGTAAATTGGAAAGTTGTTTAAAATTGTATTCTCTATCTGAATCATGAAAGAAAATTTTTGGGTTTCATATCCCTTTAAGTAAAATATCATGAGATCACTGTAAAGCAAAGCATGATCTCAGCACTGCTGATGTTGATTGGCTATTGTTTTTGTTTTTTTCAACCAGCAGCTGGACAGTAGTTGAAGAATAACTGTTCACAGAGCACTTACTATTGTGAGACGAAGAAATTTCAATGTAAAATATCTTCCTTTTTTACAGAGATGATCATGCTAATGTTATTAATGTTAGGCACTGAAATACTAATTATGGCTGGTGGGATTGGTTGAATAAGTAAAAGCAGCTTTTTTACATACAAAATCTGTCTCTTACTCATACGCCACTGTGAGATTAATTGGTGCTATTGTCTTCTCTTTATATGGCTTTTCTATATTCTATGTTGGTTACTCATATATTCAGTATAGGTGGGGATACAACAGGAAAAAGTAGCTAATAAAACAAATAAAGGTAAATGAGCTGTTTGCAAACAATTAAATACACCCCAGCAGGTAAAATGGAACATTAGGAACACATTAAAGGTGAGAACCGTTTAGAGTAAAATGTCCCTTTAATAGTGTATTCTCTCTGCAGCCTCTTCATGGTCTCTCTTACTGCTCTAGTGTTGTTGATTACTTGTATCAGTTGACCACAAATGAAACATACAAGGTCACTGTGTACACCTCTGCAGCAGCTGCTAAATCCAGTGTAGAGCCAGAGCAGATGAAGTGCATGTGTGTATGCTCCTCTGGATGACACTGAGCAGATGAGAGGTTCAGGATTAGCAATGGCCTACAGTATAAGAGAGGTCAACTAGCTGTTCTTAGATATCAAACCAATTAATAGACAGTCCATGTGCAACATTTTGGGCCCTCAGTGCATAATTAACTCATAGAAGATAGTAGCATCAAACCATCAGATATCAGATATCATGTATGCCCACAAAATCCATTCTTAGTACAATCCAACTGTACACAATACATTCTATAGCCCATACATTATTGTGCTAGATTCAGAAGTTTCAAGTTTATCCTGGAAAAAAAACAACTTTTGTACCATCTCCTATTGATAAAGAAGAGAACAACATTTAACACTGTAGTCAGTATAAATTTAAATATTTATAGAAATAGCAATTTAATTTATTTTAAATTCTTCATTATAATTTTAAGCCTTATGAATAATAATAAAAAATCCTTCCAAAGTAGAGATTGCCATTTAGTGCTGTTTCCTTCTAGTTATAGCAAGACTTTCTGTAGTATTACAATAAATAAGCACACCAGTTAAATGTGAACATTTCTTGAATAATTTAAAACTTTGCTTGTTAAAATATTTTTTTCAATGGCCAAACTTCTCCCGCAACTTAGTGCTACTAGATTAGACAAACTTGCTACTGTAAATTTTTTTGAAACAAAACTTTCATTGTTGGGGGGTATGTCCAGGCAGCTGCCATAGGTAGCAATATTAGGGAACAAATCAAGTGGAATTGTAAAATCCGCCATTTGAATAATAGGAGAGAAAGAAACAGAGGTATCATATGGCACACTTGGGTTGAGAGCCTAAATAAACATATACTAGGCTGGCACAAGGGATGATAATAATTAAAATATATAACTTTTATTAATTCATATAAAATAGAAAGGCTTAGATTAAAATAGGGTATAATTGTAGTGGTAAAGTGTTTTGGTAATGAACCATTCAATTAAACAAGTAGTGTATCCCTGCCTCTATATAATCATATGAAGGGTGTGAGTGATTTACGTAGAAACTCATGTATCTCAATACATTTACTACATATTACTGTTGAAGTAGTTCAATTTTGGAACCTTAATAGAGTAGCACTACCATACATCTCATATAGATAAGCTACAATTTATCCCTAAAATGACAGAATATGTAATTAGTTTAGTAAGTCAGATTAAAAAGGTATGTCCCATAGAAGGAACACCCTAGATTTACAAAATTAAACTAGCTTCTCTTGAGAAAAAAGAAAAAGTAATTTTCCAAAAACTTAAATTTGCGATCCTATATAACAGAGCTTATGTTACCGTGTACTGAGCGAGTTAGTTACCCAAATAGTGTGGTTTAAAAGTTAACATATATATGGCACTGATAATATGTAACAGTACAATTATCAGAATAACCGCTATTGCATTTGAACCACTATATTCTGGCTATTGTAACAGTATAAGTAGCACCGGTCTTAGCATTAACCCACAAGTTTAAGAAAAAGATGCCAATTAAGGCCAGCAAATTATTAGATTCCCATAAAGTTTTTCTATTAACAGATATCCCAGGAGAAGCCAACTGCTTTGTCAAAGGCGCTGATCATTTTCGTGCTGCCTGATTTATACCGAAGCCAACCAGTCCGGGAGGAGGTGTGTCCCGGTCACGTGACAAGCGCTACCAATCACAGAGCGTCAGTGACGCTGTAAGGTCATGTGTATCATCAATTGTTATTCAATGGACAGGGAAAGAGGACGGTGTGTGTCGTTGTTAACCAATCGTGTTACGATCACAAGCGAAATGTACACAAATCCTTAGATATGTTAGAAACATGTTTTACAATCACAATGTTATACGGCATTAATTAAAATGAGGAAATGTGTTAGTAATTCAGCTCCAATATTGGATACCGTATCTAGGTAAAATAAACGATGTTCAGTTTACCATGTGATGATTGTTAGTGATATTCGAGGCTGCTATTTAAAGATGGTCGTTCGGCACACCGTTAACATATTGGCATGTTTTGATTGTAACGAATTCCATAAAGATAGGCTCAAATACATTTGTATGTTCATTATTATTAGATTTCCAAAAGGAAAATCCAATAGGTTTGCCGTGTATGTGTATAGATTACAAGATATTAGTATTTGGCACTGGTCATTCATTAAAGGGAGCCTGAACTCCCAGCTTTCATATATATATGAAATAAATAATACTCGGTATGGGTTGAATTTTTGATTAGGTATATGTATGAAAATACTTTCAAATTTGTATATATACATCATTATCACTCTCATTATTAATAGAATCACATAAATTGTGCCATAACATAAGGATTTGATACTAAGGTTGAGTATCTGAACTTTATCACATATCCACATTCCTATAGGTAGTGTTACATTGAAAAATCATCTGTAAAGATATCTCTTATTGTTAACTTACTGTAGGAATGGACTGAAAGTCAGTTGTTCATTCAAACCCTTCGGGGTCATAGTTTGGAGCCTAAAGATCCATTTAGTTTCCTCTTTAAGGAGGGTTGTTTCAGTATTCCCCCTCTAATGCTTGGTCTTATTCTCTGCAAAATCCAACATGTGAGAACTGGTTTTCCTTCATGTTTATCCAGAAAGTGTCTTGCCACTGATGTCATTTTGTTTCCTCTCTCAAGGTCATTTTTGGCATTGCGAATATTTCCTAAGTGTTCCCCTAGTCTCGTTCTCAGCTCTCTAGTCGACATTCCTACATACTTTTTGCCACATATGCAGTCAATACAATAAATGATATTCTTAGTTCGACAGTTGTAGAAATCATTCATATATATAATTCCTTTAGGGAAAATTTCCATCTGTCCCACTGTACGTATGTATGTCCTTTACTTTTGGTACCAGAAAATCAGATCTTGTGGTATGTAATGCTCTGTGGTAAGCCTTCTTGAGTATGGAATTAGGATAGCCTCTCTCTTTTAATCTCGATTTGAGGTCCTTTGCCTGTTCCTTAAATTTTAATATTTCAGAGCAATTACGTCATAGGCGCAGAAACTCACCATGAATAATGGCTTTTTTGGTAGAGTCATGATGCGCACTTTCAAATATGAGAATGGAGTTGGTGGCTGTCTCCTTTCTGTGTAAATCAGTTTGGATTTTATCAAACATATCTCTAGAAATGCTCAGATGAAGAAAGGTAACTCTGTCGTAATTAATCTCATAGGTTAATTTTAAATTCAAATCATTGGTGTTTAGTTCACTTATGAATGTTTTGAAGATATTGATGTCCCCTCTCCATAATATAAAGACATCATCAATGTACCTCAGCCACAATAGAATATGTTCAGTATATTTCAACATTCTATCTCCAAAGACGGTTTTTCGTTCCCACCATCCTAGATATAGATTGGCGTATGTGGGGGCACACGACGTGCCCATCGCCGCACCTCTAATTTGAAGGTAGAATTTATTGTTAAAAACGAAATAATTGTGGCTGAGGACAAATTTGAGTAAGCGTAAAATGAAGTTGTTTTTATCTATGCTATCAGACCCCTCCATTTTGAGGAAGTATTAAATCGCAAAACATCCCCATTTAATATCAATTGATGTGTAGAGGGATTCTACATCACATGTAGCAAAGAAAGTACTCTCATCCAGAGTTATACCATCAATTTTACGCAAAACATCCATTGTGTCTCTAACGTACAATGGTAATGTTAGGACAATATCTCTGAGTCTGAAATCAATATATCTTGAGGCTTGCTCGCTTAAACTCCCTATACCGGAGACAACTGGTCTCCATGGTGGTGTATGTTTGTTTTTATGGATTTTTGGGAGAAGATATAATGTTGCTGTTTTCGGTTTGTTAATAGTCAGGTATTTATATTCTTTGTTGTTAATTAACTCTTCACTTTTTGCACTTTCGATTATGCTTTTATATTTCAAGAGGAAATCAATTGTTGGGTCTCCAAAAAGATGCTTATAACACTGAGGGTCCCCTAGTTGTTTTAGGGCCTCAATTATGTACATATCCTTTGGCCAAAGGACTATATTCCCGCCCTTATCAGATGGTTTAATGATCACATCTTGCCATGATTGAATATCTTTCAAAGCCCATTGCTCCTTTTTACTTAGATTTTAAACATTTTTTGTATTGAGTTTCAAGATATCTCTGCTTACAACTTTAAGGTAAGTGTCAATTTGAGGGAATTGTGAAAGTTGAGGCATAAAAGTAGATTTTGTTCTTATTTTAGTTAGCCAGTCATTTGACATAGTAGATGTGTCTTCATTCTCTTCGAGGAGAGATACTAGATTAAGTATAGTTATTTCATCCAGATCCTCATCATCATGTTTGGTATACATTTTGTTCAAAACCAGCTTTCTAATAAAAAGGTTTAGATCTTTGATGATCTCAAAATGGTTTAAGCTATTTGTTGGGGAGAAAGATAAACCTCTGCTTAGTACATCTATATGATCAGTGGTAAGCATTTTATTAGTAAGGTTTGCAATCTGGAGGTTATCTGGTTTCACCATCGTGGTCTTGATAAAGGCCTATACAGAGGCTGAAACTACTACCTCAAGACATTCGTACCATTTGTTTTAATTGTTTTTATTTGTTTTTTAAAAAAAACTTATGTTACATGGATCCATGATATTATTGTATATTGCATTTACTTATGTTATGTATTAAACTTAAACATTTTTGTATACTTCACATTAACACTGCACTAATCTTCCACTCTGCCACCTCAGCTTTTTTGGCGCTCGCCTCTCTACTACATTGTACATTGATGATGTCTTTATATTATGGAGAGGGGACATCAATATCTTCAAAACATTCATAAGTGAACTAAACACCAATGATTTGAATTTAAAATTAACCTATGAGATTAATTACGACAGAGTGACCTTTCTTGATCTGAGCATTTCTAGAGATATGTTTGATAAAATCCAAACTGATTTACACAGAAAGGAGACAGCCACCAACTCCATTCTCATATTTGAAAGTGCGCATCATGACTCTACCAAAAAAGCCATTCCTTATGGTGAGTTTCTGCGCCTACGATGTAATTGCTCTGAAATATTAACATTTATGGAACAGGCAAAGGACCTCAAATCAAGATTAAAAGAGAGAGGCTATCCTAATTCCATACTCAAGAAGGCTTACCACAGAGCATTACATACCACAAGATCTGATCTTCTGGTACCAAAAGTAAAGGACAAGAGTGATCAAAAAGTGAGATTTGTAAGTACATTCAATGAAGCTCATAGAGAAATCTGAAATCCTGAATCGACACATACACATACTCCATACAGATGAAGATCTGAAAAAAAAGATTGGGGATAGGATACATGTCTCCTGGAGAAGAGCACCAACAATCCGGGACAAAATTGTTAAAAGCCATTTTGTCAGCGGAGCAAGCCGGGCACCTGAGCGGTCGTACACTGAAAGAGCTCTGCTCACAAGTCATCTTTATCCATTAGCCAGACCGCTCAGTTTTGCCCAAGAATCTGAAAATTGATCTCCAAGGACACAGTGACCAATTCTATATGACCTAGAAGAGATGAGAGGACCTAGAGCACCCACACTGAGCTTCCCTGTATCACGCATAATTCTTAAGCTACCCGGCTGAGGAGAAGCCATCTTGCGGACCACATGGAGCTTTGCTCTCTAAACTGAGATCTGAGACTATAGCACTTTTATTTCATTCTGTTGATACCTCTCCCCGGCTCCCAGTTACACCGGGTGATTACAACAGCCAGGCTTTTGAATCTTACAGAGTGTTACAACATTCTTACATCAGCCAGCGCACACTTTCATCTCACAAGATGGCGGCTTCCGCCATGGTCGTGCTCCAACTATTGGCCGATAAGATGGAGAAACAGTTTGAATCTCTTATGCACACCATTCAAGATGATCGAGATGGCACATCAGTGGGAGACACGGAGTGTCTATTGGCACAGACCTCCTTCCAACTTCAAGGTATGCTGACGAGAGACAAACTCCCAGTGAGAAGTATGAGAGAACTCTCTATCACAGACCTGCAGAGAAACAGTCATATCGTGCAGAGCCAAGAGCGGATCTTCCCTGCACTTAAGCCTGAGCCGAGCGTAGAGAGGTACACTCCAAATGACAGTACGCAACAGACATCTGGCCTCCCGGCTGGGGGATGCCAGATCCAGTTCAACAGTAAGCCGCATCTTATCGCTAACATACCTCCCAACACAGCCCCTGAGTCTTATAACCGCTACTCACATACACGGGCAGAAGGAGACAGTGTGTGGATTATAGAAGCAGAACTGAGCCTAACTTGCCGCAGATCACTAGTCCCAGTGTCCAATGACCTACCCTTGCTAGACCTGTTGCCACACATAGACCGGTCATTATCGTGGCAGTTGCGGTGTTCTCCAGGCGCACAGTCAGCCACACAGCTTATGAGATCGCCCACGGTCCCAAGAAGTCTGGTGCATACCCTGGCTCTGAAGATGACAGTATCCAGAACTATTCAGGCAAAGTGCCGCCGCAGATTGGGAATTGGGTAACTTTCCTAGTAATACTCCAGCGCTCAGGAGTGGACCTAAACCCCAAATAGAGACTGCACTCTTAGCACTCTAACTACCATCCCTGAGTGATAAAGATACTGTTTCCTTAAATCAGCACTACATGTTTAGTGAAGCATTTACTTGTTCATTGTTTCTTATAAATTCCTCAAACATGCTTATATTATATCACCGTAGTTTTGGTCCCCTGTCACTGCACCTATGTCCAATGAATGCACATATTCCAGATGTAAGATTGGGATTAGATCACACAATATATCTCCACAGTCACTTATTCTGAAGCAGATACAGCAAGTTTTCTTTTTATATATTAATGTACACGCATTGCTCTTTGATTAGGAATTACTTTGTACCCCTAAAGTTTGCATGCCATGCCATAACATGTTACACTACAGCTATGATAGAGGTCTTACTTATAAGATGTTAGTGTTTGAACTTATACTTGATATACCTGGTAACCATGTCTGCTTTACATTAGCCTTCTCCACTAATTTGCTTGAAACTATAACTTTTCTCAGAGTACCTAGTCATATCACGTAGCACCTGATATATGGCGGCTATTCAGTGTCTGCAACCCCCTTTGGCCACTGTATCAACCCTCACGCTCAGTCGCTAAGGAGAGGGATCAGCTGACTGTTTTTTCACTATTGATGACTCACTATGAGGTATATGGTTACCCTCCTGTTCAGGTCACCATACACTAGTAAAAACAGTAAGATGTTTTAACCTCAATCTGTACTAGACATGCAGAATTCCTTCATGTATTGTTTGTCTGAGGATTATTGTGTGTCTGTTTATCTTAGTCTCACTTTTTTATTTTGCATTAACTTCTACAAATGTATCTCAAATAATTCTCTGTATTATAATGCTAACACTTGAGCCTTGCTATCTATGTACATGAGACAAGAGTACTTTTGCTAGCACCCTCTATACACTTGCTTACCACTTGTGTAGCGACTAGCTATTTATGTTATAAAGGTAATTCGTATCTCTTAATATTTATACTATTGGCTCAAAAATTATCCCAAATGTAACTACCTTTAGTAAGATGTTTGCACTCAATATTCCATGAGGGGTAAATCCCGTGCCGCATCATAACTCACTAAGCATGTTACCCATAGTGACCTGGGTGTTATACGTCTACCTTACAAATGATATGTACTATATAGCCTATTATTATCCGCCCCCCACTCATTTTTCCTCCCCCCCCCCGCCCTTACCACAATTTGAGTGGCTCTTGCCCACTGCAATCCCTCTTCTTTCATGTGTTCTACGACCCCTTGAGGTCATTCTTAATGATAACCTCCCACATCACCGTAGAGTTTCCCATTCTATTCATGTTAGTGGTGTGGAGATCAGAGCTCAACTATTAAACTATAAAAGGAAGTTTCATCTTAGCTGGCCCAAGTTTATACTTGACACCTCTCTAGATACAACTCAGGTTTCTATTTGATAAGGCTGACCTCCTTATGTTATTTTTATCATAATTATCTTTGTTAGCCCTGAAGCTCATGACTCAACTTGATACCTAGCACAATTATTCCTCTATTAGCCGTATAGAGCAAATGTATATCACAATGATGCTTGTTGTACTTTAACGTTGATTTTATGAATGGGCAAATGTTGTATTCTATATTCTTTTTGTTTTGTGAAACTTCAATAAAAAATTTATAAAAAAAAAAAAGCCATTTTGTCAAATGTTTTAGTAAAAGAAAAGACAATCTTAAAGGCACTTACCCCTGTGGAACATGCAAGTTTTGCCATACATACGTACGGTGAGACAGATGTAAATTTTCCCTAAAGGAATTATATATATGAATGATTTCTACAACTGTCAAACTAAGAATATCATTTGTTGTACAAAAATGGTTTAGACTGTGTGATTGGTAGGGAATATAGCTCACCTTTAAAAACGTTATCCCATAAGTTTACAAGGGAATTGTGATATAAGGTGTCGCAATTTAGCTTGCTATTCCCAATGTGAGTGTATAAATATTTTAAATGTTGCAGGTCATTATACACACCTGTATCTATAAATTCCTCTTGGAAAATATATGCAAAAAACACAATGGTAAATTAAAAAATACAAAGTTGTATTGTTTGGTAAATCCTCATAATCTAAAATAAACAAATAGTCATATACAGTATATGTATTTATATAAAAACTGGACACCGGTGTCTATTAAAATTCAATGCATGAATAGTAAAAATTATAAAATATACAATGTTGCTAACAAAAATATGTCTGCAAATCTAAATAGCCTGTCTGCTTTGAGATATCTGAATTCAAATGTGCTCCAAAGTTATACAATCTTGTACATATATGTTCAGGGTTAATATCACAGTATACCCAATGCCTGTGGGCACAGTTTATGGAAATGTTATTCGTTTTGAGGCAAAATTGCCCAATAGTACCTTATAGTGTATCTGAGTGAATACACTATTGACGGTGAATCCGTAGTGGAAAAATTTGTTGTATATATATATCCCCAAAGAGTTTCCGTTGAGAACTGTGCTTCTATTCTTTTATGTTGGCTTTTATTTGTAACAGTCTTTTATTCACCGTTCCTGTGGGTCTTTGCTCCGTACCTTTAAATGCTGATATTGCTTTTTCCTTAGCGGTTTTCTTCTTGCGGTCTGTGGTTAACCGCTTCCTGCTGTTGTGACTGCACCTGTTTAGTGAGCCCCTCGATGTTAGGGGTCGCTGCTTGCTCCTCAATGCGGTCAGGTTGTATACCACTAGTTGAATAGGAGTGGCGGTTTTCCTTACCGGACTTTAGATAGATGGTGTATTTTGATTTTTCAAAGTTGGCAAATGGCTCCGTTTGTTCTCTGTTCACCTGTGCACCTCAATCAGTGTGGCAGGTTCTCTGGTATCAATTTTGAGAAAGGCTGCCCAGCTGAAACGCGTTGATAAAATCATTTCTGATCACCTATGTTGAGGCCAATAAGGAAAAGTCTACAATTTTCACCTTCAGTTTTTGAAAACTTACAATATTAAAAGACAACTGTGTAAAATAAAAGATAAAAGCACCTTGCATTTTTTTTGTTAACATTAAACATGTTATTTTAAAATCTCTAAGTGGGGAGGATGCTTCTGGGTGGTGGCCATGATGATGGTGGCTTCTTTCAGAAGCTGAGCAGTGAAGCCGATAGATCCACTACTTATCGATCAAGTGACTAGTCATTCAAGATCCATTATAACATCTTTTGATTTTAGTGGAGAAGTCCTCCTTTCTAAAGAACTGGAATGGTAAGGTGTGAAGTGGCGGCATTGCAGAAGACTGGCCTTTATCCAACCATCCCCCCTCTACTTGCTATTATGCACATTTCTATGGGGTGGCCATTAGTACTTACTGGGGAAACATATTTATTTAGCATTGGATGTTTCTAAGGGATAATCTACCTTTATATAATTACTTAAAATTAGGTTCATCTTATCTTGTGGCTTGCAAAAGCTATACCACAAAAAATAGGTGTAATTGTTTTTTATTTTGGATCATTTTTGTTTGTTATTTTTCGTAATTTAGTATTTTTTTATTATTTTTTGTAATTTAGTATTTTTTATTTTTTGTAATAAAGGCCTAGATTTGGAGTTCGGCGGTAAAAGGGCTGTTAACGCTCCGCGGGCTTTTTTCTGGCCGCACCATAAATTTAACTCTGGTATCGAGAGTTTAATCAAATGCTGCGTTAGGCTCCAAAAAAGGAGCGTAGAGCATTTTTACCGCAAATGCAACTCTCGATACCAGAGTTGCTTACGGACGCGGCCGGCCTCAAAAACGTGCTCGTGCACGATTCCCCCATAGGAAACAATGGGGCTGTTTGAGCTGGAAAAAAACCTAACACCTGCAAAAAAGCAGCGTTCAGCTCCTAACGCATCCCCATTGTTTCCTATGGGGAAACACTTCCTACGTCTGCACCTAACACCCTAACATGTACCCCGAGTCTAAACACCCCTAACCTTACACTTATTAACCCCTAATCTGCCACCCCCGCTATCGCTGACCCCTGCATATTTTTTTTAACCCCTAATCTGCCGCTCCGTAAACCGCCGCAACCTACGTTATCCCTATGTACCCCTAATCTGCTGCCCTAACATAGCCGACCCCTATATTATATTTATTAACCCCTAATCTGCCCCCCTCAACGTCGCCGACACCTGCCTACACTTATTAACCCCTAATCTGCCGAGCGGACCTGAGCGCTACTATAATAAAGTTATTAACCCCTAATCCGCCTCACTAACCCTATCATAAATAGTATTAACCCCTAATCTGCCCTCCCTAACATCGCCGACACCTACCTTCAATTATTAACCCCTAATCTTCCGATCGGAGCTCACCGCTATTCTAATAAATGGATTAACCCCTAAAGCTAAGTCTAACCCTAACACTAACACCCCCCTAAGTTAAATATAATTGTTATCTAACGAAATAAATTAACTCTTATTAAATAAATGATTCCTATTTAAAGCTAAATACTTACCTGTAAAATAAACCCTAATATAGCTACAATATAAATTATAATTATATTATAGCTATTTTAGGATTAATATTTATTTTACAGGCAACTTTGTAATTATTTTAACCAGGTACAATAGCTATTAAATAGTTAAGAACTATTTAATAGTTACCTAGTTAAAATAATAACAAATTTACCTGTAAAATAAATCCTAACCTAAGTTACAAATAAACCTAACACTACCCTATCAATAAAATAATTAAATAAACTACCTACAATTACCTACAATTAACCTAACACTACACTATCAATAAATTAATTAAACACAATTCCTACAAATAAATACAATTAAATAAACTAGCTAAAGTACAAAAAATAAAAAAGAACTAAGTTACAGAAAATAAAAAAATATTTACAAACATAAGAAAAATATTACAACAATTTTAAACTAATTACACCTACTCTAAGCCCCCTAATAAAATAACAAAGCCCCCCAAAATAAAAAATTCCCTACCCTATTCTAAATTAAAAAAGTTACAAGCTCTTTTACCTTACCAGCCCTGAACAGGGCCCTTTGCGGGGCATGCCCCAAGAAGTTCAGCTCTTTTGCCTGTAAAAAAAAACATACAATACTCCCCCCCCAACATTACAACCCACCACCCACATACCCCTAATCTAACCCAAACCCCCCTTAAATAAACCTAACACTAATCCCCTGAAGATCTTCCTACCTTGTCTTCACCATCCAGGTATCACCGATCCGTCCTGGCTCCAAGATCTTCATCCAACCCAAGCGGGGGTTGGCGATCCATAATCCGGTGCTGAAGAGGTCCAGAAGAGGCTCCAAAGTCTTCCTCCTATCCGGCAAGAAGAGGACATCCGGACCGGCAAACATCTTCTCCAAGCGGCATCTTCGATCTTCTTCCATCCGGAGCGAAGCGGCAGGATCCTGAAGACCTCCAGCGTGGAACATCCATCCGGACCGACGACTGAACGACGAATGACTGTTCCTTTAAGGGACGTCATCCAAGATGGCGTCCCTCGAATTCCGATTGGCTGATAGGATTCTATCAGCCAATCGGAATTAAGGTAGGAATTTTCTGATTGGCTGATGGAATCAGCCAATCAGAATCAAGTTCAATCCGATTGGCTGATCCAATCAGCCAATCAGATTGAGCTCGCATTCTATTGGCTGTTCCGATCAGCCAATAGAATGCGAGCTCAATCTGATTGGCTGATTGGATCGGCCAATCGGATTGAACTAGATTCTGATTGGCTGATTCCATCAGCCAATCAGAAAATTCCTACCTTAATTCCGATTGGCTGATAGAATCCTATCAGCCAATCGGAATTCGAGGGACGCCATCTTGGATGACGTCCCTTAAAGGAACAGTCATTCGTCGTTCAGTCGTCGGTCCGGATGGATGTTCCGCGCTGGAGGTCTTCAGGATCCTGCCGCTTCGCTCCGGATGGAAGAAGATCGAAGATGCCGCTTGGAGAAGATGTTTGCCGGTCCGGATGTCCTCTTCTTGCTGGATAGGAGGAAGACTTTGGAGCCTCTTCTGGACCTCTTCAGCACCGGATTATGGATCGCCAACCCCCGCTTGGGTTGGATGAAGATCTTGGAGCCAGGACGGATCGGTGATACCTGGATGGTGAAGACAAGGTAGGAAGATCTTCAGGGGATTAGTGTTAGGTTTATTTAAGGGGGGTTTGGGTTAGATTAGGGGTATGTGGGTGGTGGGTTGTAATGTTGGGGGGGGGTATTGTATGTTTTTTTTTACAGGCAAAAGAGCTGAACTTCTTGGGGCATGCCCCGCAAAGGGCCCTGTTCAGGGCTGGTAAGGTAAAAGAGCTTGTAACTTTTTTAATTTAGAATAGGGTAGGGATTTTTTTATTTTGGGGGGCTTTGTTATTTTATTAGGGGGCTTAGAGTAGGTGTAATTAGTTTAAAATTGTTGTAATATTTTTCTTATGTTTGTAAATATTTTTTTATTTTCTGTAACTTAGTTCTTTTTTATTTTTTGTACTTTAGCTAGTTTATTTAATTGTATTTATTTGTAGGAATTGTGTTTAATTAATTTATTGATAGTGTAGTGTTAGGTTAATTGTAGGTAATTGTAGGTAGTTTATTTAATTATTTTATTGATAGGGTAGTGTTAGGTTTATTTGTAACTTAGGTTAGGATTTATTTTACAGGTAAATTTGTTATTATTTTAACTAGGTAGCTATTAAATAGTTCTTAACTATTTAATAGCTATTGTATCTGGTTAAAATAATTACAAAGTTGCCTGTAAAATAAATATTAATCCTAAAATAGCTATAATATAATTATAATTTATATTGTAGCTATATTAGGATTTATTTTACAGGTAAGTATTTAGCTTTAAATAGGAATAAGTTATTTAATAAGAGTTAATTTATTTCGTTAGATGTAAATTATATTTAACTTAGGGGGGTGTTAGTGTTAGGGTTAGACTTAGCTTTAGGGGTTAATCCATTTATTAGAATAGCGGTGAGCTCCGATCGGAAGATTAGGGGTTAATAATTGAAGGTAGGTGTCGGCGATGTTAGGGAGGGCAGATTAAGGGTTAATACTATTTATGATAGGGTTAGTGAGGCGGATTAGGGGTTAATAACTTTATTATAGTAGCGTTCAGGTCCGCTCGGCAGATTAGGAGTTAATAAGTGTAGGCAGGTGTCGGCGACGTTGTGGGGGGCAGATTAGGGGTTAATAAATATAATATAGGGGTCGGCGGTGTTAGGGGTAGCAGATTAGGGGTACATAGGGATAACGTAGGTGGCGGCGCTTTGCGGTCGGAAGATTAGGGGTTAATTATTTTAAGTAGCTGGCGGCGATGTTGTGGGGGGCAGGTTAGGGGTTAATAAATATAATACAGGGGTCGGCGGGGTTAGGGGCAGCAGATTAGGGGTACATAAATATAACGTAGGTGGCGGTCGGCAGATTAGGGGTTAAAAATTTTAATCGAGTGTCGGCGATGTGGGGGGGCCTCGGTTTAGGGGTACATAGGTAGTTTATGGGTGTTAGTGTACTTTAGGGTACAGTAGTTAAGAGCTTTATGAACCGGCGTTAGCCAGAAAGCTTTTAACTCCTGCTATTTTCAGGCGGCTGGAATCTTGTCGTTAGAGCTCTAACGCTCACTTCAGAAACGACTCTAAATACCAGCGTTAGAAAGATCCCATTGAAAAGATAGGCTACGCAAATGGCGTAGGGGGATCTGCGGTATGGAAAAGTCGCGGCTGAAAAGTGAGCGTTAGACCCTTTAATCACTGACTCCAAATACCAGCGGGCGGCCAAAACCAGCGTTAGGAGCCTCTAACGCTGGTTTTGACGGCTACCGCCGAACTCCAAATCTAGGCCTTAGTATTTTTAAATTTTTGTAACTGTAGATTATTATTTTTTTTAGTAGTTTAGGTCTCTTTAATGAGTAATTAAATTTATTTAATTGATCGTTATTTTAATTTTAGTATAATAGTAATGTTAGTTTAATTTATAGTTTGAACTTAGGTTTTTATAATTTCCCAAGTAAGTTTTTATTTATTTTAAGATAGGGATCTTGTAATTTTAATTTAAAGTTAGGGGGTTGTTAGGTTTAGGGGTTAATAGTTTAATTTAGTTTTTGCAATGTGGGGGGCTTGCGGTTTAGGGGTTAATAGGTTTATTTAGTGGCAGTGATGTGGGAGGCCAGAGGTTTAGGGGTTAATAACTTTATTTAGTGGCGGCGATGTCGGGGAGCAGCAGAATAGGGGTTACTATCTTTATTATAGTGTGGGCAATGTTGGGGTGCGGGGGAATAGGGGTTAATAACTTTATTATAGTAGCGGTGATATCGGGAGCAGCAGATTAGGGGTTAATAAATTTATTTCGGTGGCGGCGATGTCGGGGGTGGCGGATTAGGGGTTAGTAAGTTTATGTAGGTGTCGGTGATGTCGGGGGCAGCAGATTAGGGGTGTTTAGACGTGGGGTTTATGTTAGGGTGTTTAAACGTAACTTTTTTCCCCATAGACATCAATGGGAATGCGTTATTATTTTATTATTATCGGTTATTTGTAGAGCGCCAACAGATTCCGCAGCGTTATGGAGCTTTTTCATTCTGTGATCACAGGTGTTATTTTTTTTTCTAACACTTTCTCCCCATTGATGTCTATGGGGAAATCGTGCACGAGCACATCAAAGCAGCGCTTGGATTTTGTGTGGTATGGAGCTCATTGCAACCATATCGCACGCACAAGGCGGCTTTATGGAGGGTGAAATAACGCAACTTTTCTTGCGTTTGTTTCGCACCCTCTATAGCGCAAAACTTGTAATCTAGGTGTATGTTATTTCTATTATCAATTTTTCTTCAATCCCTTGGTATCTGTTGTTGAAAAGCAGAGACATATACTTAGGTCATTTCTGGAGCACTATATGGCAGCATTTATTAATTTGCAAGAGCACTAGAAGGCTATGTGGTGCTCCAAATGCCTACCTAGGTATCTCTTCAACACAGAATATCAAATTTGATAATAGAGGTGAATTGGAAACTTTTTTAAATAGTATGCTCTGTCTGAATCACAAACTATTTTTTTTTTGTTCCATATCCCTTTAATTACCCCATAATTCAAGCGTTCCTTAAAATAATTCCTACATTATTTAGCAATACCCCAGAAAGATGCCCTCTGCCTGAACATGGAATTGAGCCATGGGAATTGAAGACAAATGTTTAATTCTTACCTCCGAAAAGAAGGAAAGAATCACTCAGCACTTTAGCTTATCAATATGCACACTCTCTAGAAAGCATGTTAGTATTGATGGTATGCAAATAAACAACAGCCACGTTACTCATTACTTATCAATATGCACACTCTCTAGAAAACATGTTAGTATTGATGGTATGCAAATAAACAACAGCCACGTTACTCATTACTTATTAATATGCACACTCTCTAGAAAGCATGTTAGTATTGATGGTATGCAAATAAACAACAGCCACGTTACTCATTACTTATCAATATGCACACTCTCTAGAAAACATGTTAGTATTGATGGTATGCAAATAAACAACAGCCACGTTACTCATTACTTATTAATATGCACACTCTCTAGAAAGCATGTTAGTATTGATGGTATGCAAATAAACAACAGCCACGTTACTCATTACTTATCAATATGCACACTCTCTAGAAAGCATGTTAGTATTGATGGTATGCAAATAAACAACAGCCACGTTACTCATTACTTATCAATATGCACACTCTCTAGAAAGCATGTTAGTATTGATGGTATGCAAATAAAAAACAGCCACGTTACTCATTACTTATTAATATGCACACTCTCTAGAAAGCATGTTAGTATTGATGGTATGCAAATAAACAACAGCCACGTTACTCATTACTTATCAATATGCACACTCTCTAGAAAACATGTTAGTATTGATGGTATGCAAATAAAAAACAGCCACGTTACTCATTACTTATCAATATGCACACTCTCTAGAAAGCATGTTAGTATTGATGGTATGCAAATAAAAAACAGCCACGTTACTCATTACTTATTAATATGCACACTCTCTAGAAAACATGTTAGTATTGATGGTATGCAAATAAAAAACAGCCACGTTACTCATTACTTATCAATATGCACACTCTCTAGAAAGCATGTTAGTATTGATGGTATGCAAATAAAAAACAGCCACGTTACTCATTACTTATCAATATGCACACTCTCTAGAAAACATGTTAGTATTGATGGTATGCAAATAAAAAACAGCCACGTTACTCATTACTTATTAATATGCACACTCTCTAGAAAGCATGTTAGTATTGATGGTATGCAAATAAAAAACAGCCACGTTACTTATCAATATGCACACTCTCTAGAAAACATGTTAGTATTGATGGTATGCAAATAAAAAACAGCCACGTTACTCATTACTTATCAATATCCACACTCTCTAGAAAGCATGTTAGTATTGATGGTATGCAAATAAAAAACAGCCACGTTACTCATTACTTATCAATATGCACACTCTCTAGAAAGCATGTTAGTATTGATGGTATGCAAATAAAAAACAGCCACGTTACTCATTACTTATTAATATGCACACTCTCTAGAAAGCATGTTAGTATTGATGGTATGCAAATAAAAAACAGCCACGTTACTCATTACTTATTAATATGCACACTCTCTAGAAAGCATGTTAGTATTGATGGTATGCAAATAAAAAACAGCCACGTTACTCATTACTTATCAATATGCACACTCTCTAGAAAGCATGTTAGTATTGATGGTATGCAAATAAACAACAGCCACATTACTCATTACTTATTAATATGCACACTCTCTAGAAAACATGTTAGTATTGATGGTATGCAAATAAACAACAGCCACGTTACTCATTACTTATTAATATGCACACTCTCTAGAAAGCATGTTAGTATTGATGGTATGCAAATAAAAAACAGCCACGTTACTCATTACTTATCAATATGCACACTCTCTAGAAAACATGTTAGTATTGATGGTATGCAAATATAAAACAGCCACGTTACTCATTACTTATTAATATGCACACTCTCTAGAAAGCATGTTAGTATTGATGGTATGCAAATAAACAACAGCCACGTTACTCATTACTTATCAATATGCACACTCTCTAGAAAACATGTTAGTATTGATGGTATGCAAATAAAAAACAGCCACGTTACTCATTACTTATCAATATGCACACTCTCTAGAAAACATGTTAGTATTGATGGTATGCAAATAAACAACAGCCACGTTACTCATTACTTATTAATATGCACACTCTCTAGAAAGCATGTTAGTATTGATGGTATGCAAATAAACAACAGCCACGTTACTCATTACTTATCAATATGCACACTCTCTAGAAAGCGTGTTAGTATTGATGGTATGCAAATAAAAAACAGCCACGTTACTCATTACTTATCAATATGCACACTCTCTAGAAAGCATGTTAGTATTGCTGGTATGCAAATAAAAAACAGCCACGTTACTCATTACTTATCAATATGCACACTCTCTAGAAAAAAAGTTAGTATTGATGATATGCAAATAAAAAACAGCCACGTTACTCATTACTTATTAATATGCACACTCTCTAGAAAACATGTTAGTATTGATGGTATGCAAATAAAAAACAGCCACGTTACTCATTACTTATCAATATGCACACTCTCTAGAAAGCATGTTAGTATTGATGGTATGCAAATAAAAAACAGCCACGTTACTCATTACTTATGAATGTGCACAAGAAAATCACGGTTTAAGTCCAAAATTAACAAAAAAAAACTGTAAGGTAAGGGGAGCTCTTTACGAAGCAAACCAGTGTTCATCTTGGAATCAATACAGAAATTTTATGTGGCGTTTTAGAAGTAACGGGTAATTTATTTATTTTTTTGGAGTTCGCATACAAATCATCCAAAGTGTTGAGTGATTATTTCTTTCTGCAGTAGCTGAGAAAACAGGCCGCTATATGACCTAAGTCTCAAACTGTAACTTCTAGTAGAGTCTGAAATAAACGCCTCATTGCTGAGTCAAGTTGTAAATAAGTTCAAGACTATCTGTGATGTCAGTAGAAAATTTATAAGCAGTTTCCTCAAATTACTAGGCTCAGCTCTGTACTCAATGTCAATTCACTGAGCCATAAATTAGCGACAATTATTATTTTTCCACTCATGTTGCATCAGAGGTGCAGAAATCCAAATGAATACTGGCAGTGGGTTGCCTAGTACTAGAGACTAATAGCAACAGGTCATTATATCTAAGGGACAACTGGAATACAAAACATTATTAAAGGGACACTGAAACCAAAATTCTTTCTTTCATGATTCAGATAGAGCATGCAATTTTAAGCAACTTTCTAATTTACTCCTATTATCAAATTTTCTTTGTTTTCTTGTTATCTTATTTGAAAAAGATGGCATCTAAGCAAATTGTTTTGGGTTCAAACACTGGACAGCACTTGTTTATAGGTTGTTGATTTTATCCACCAATCAGCAAGAACAACCCAGGTTGTTCACCAAAAATGGGCCGGCATTTAAACTTACATTCTTGCATTTCAAATAAAGATACCAAGAGAATGAAGAAAATTTGACAATAGGAGTAAATTAGAAAGTTGCTTAAAATTGCATGCTCTTTCTGAATTACAAAAGAAAAAATTTGGGTACAGTGTCCCTTTAAAATTGCATGCTCTATCTTAATCACAAAAGAAAAAATTTGGGTTCAGTGTCTCTTTAATTGCATGCTATTACTAAGCAATTCTTTAACCAACCTTAAAACTGACAGTAGTTATCCTTGAAAAGATGTACAAAAGAAGTTGAAAAGAAGTCAAAAAATATATTTTTCAAGCCTTACATTTTAAGGTTATAATGCTTATAATATATATTAATATATTTAAAAATAAATAATGTTAAATAAAATAACATAATTGAAATAAAAAATACATAATTAATTGTAGTGACAATCATGGTCATTGCATCTATTACGCAGCTTTACAGGCTTTTTCTTTTTAAACAGCCAAAATTAAGAATTCTTGGGGGTAGATTTATCAAAGCTTTAACTGACAATACGCTGGAAATCAGCGTCAAATTCAACGCAAGATTGATCCGCCGTAGTTAACAAAGCGTCAAGATCGTCAAATGTTGAAATGTGTGACGTAATATACGCTCCCGCGATATCAATCCGACGCAGATCGATGTTTGCGTCATTCCAGATGTTTCAAATTCACATTCAACTCTATTTGACCCTCTTCCAAATTTATCAAACATTCAACAGGTACACTTGTGTCAATTCCGACACAGCGTACCTATCGTTCAAGCCGCCACCCTTGAGGCTGCGAATGCCATAGAACTCAATGGGAGTTTGAAAACACATAAATGTTATGTTCGATGCTGCAAGACAATGAAGCATATCCTATATAATAAAAGGTATGTTTGTCAGATGCAGTCATGCGCAGTAGAGACTGCAGAGGACAAACATACCTGGCTTTGAACAGCAGAGGAGTGCGCACTGCGGAAGCTGCCTGGTGGGGGCGTGGCCGGGCGTCCCGTGATGGGGGAGAGCCGGACGTGCCTTGATGGGAGTGTGACCGGGCGTGCCATGATAGGGCGTGGCTAGACGTGGTGAGGGGTGTGACCAATGGGCGTAACGAGGGGCATGTCCTTGTGGGAGCGCACGTGAAGGGCGTGGCCGATGGGAGAGACCAAAAGAGAGGAGGGAAAGAGAGAAAGCAAGCAAAAGAGGGGGGAAAGAGAGAGAGAGAGGGGAGAGAGAGCAAACAAGAGGAGGGATAGAGAGAGCAAAAGAGGGGGGGAGAGAGAGAGAGTAAAAGAGGGGGAGAGAGAGAGCAAAAGAGGGGGGAAAGAGCAAAAGAGAAGGGGAGAGAGAGAGCAAAAGAGAAGGGGAGAGAGAGAGCAAAAGAGGGGGGAGAGAGAGAGCACAAAAGAGGGGGAGAGAGAGAGCACAAAAGAGGGGGAGAGAGAGCTCAAAAGAGAGGGGGGAAGAGAGCGCAAAAGAGAGGGAGAGAGAGAGAGCTCTAAAGATAGGGGGAGAGAGAGAGCTCAAAAGAGAGGGGAGAGAGAGAGCACTCAAAAGAGAGTGAGCGCAAAAGAAAGGGGGGCAAGAGAGCGCAAGAGAGGGGGGAGAGAGAGCGCAAAAGAGAAGGGGGAGAGAGAGCGCAAAAGAGGGAGACAGAGAGAATGCAAAAGAGGGAGAGAGAGAGTGCAAAAGAGAGGGCGAGAGAGCACAAAAGAGAGGGGGAGAGAGTGCAAAAGAGAGGGGTAGAAAGAGCAAAAGAGAGGGGGGAGAGAGCGCAAAAGAGAGGGGGAGAGAGAGCAAAAGAGAGGGGGGAGAGAGCGCAAAAGAGAATGGGAGAGAGAGCAAAAGAGAGGGGGAGAGAGAGCAAAAGAGAGGGGGGAGAGAGAGAGAGCGCAAAAGAGGGGGGAGAGAGAGCAAAAGAGGGGGGAGAGAGAGCAAAATAGGAGAGAGAGCAAAAGAGGGGGGAGAGAGAGCACAAGAGGGGAGAGAGCAAAAGAGGGGGGAGAGAGAGCGCAAAATGGGGGGAGAGAGAGAGAGAGCTCAAAAGAGAGGGGGAGAGAGAGCGCATAAGAGAGGGGGAGAGAGAGCGCAAAAGAGAGAGTGGGGAGAGAGAGGGAGCAAGGGTTGGGACCGCGGTACTTAAAAAATTGGCCCGTGTACATGGGCTTTAGAACTCGTTAGATAATAAAAGTAAATTAGAAATGTTATTAAAATTGTATACTCTTTCTAAATCAAATAATATTATTGCTCAAAATTTGGTGCAAAGTATTGCTCAAAATTTGGTGCACTAGTAGATATATGGATAAAAATGAAAGAAATACATAACATAATATAGCTAACATACGGCTACATTACGAGTTTTTCGTTTTGAGCTGTGCGGTGCTAACGAGCAGTTTTCTCTCACCGCTCACTTACCTACAGCGCTTGTATTACGGGTTTTTATAAACCCGGCGTTAAAAGACAAGAAGTGAGCCTTGAGCAAAATTTTGCTCATTACCGCACTCCAATACCAGCGCTGCTTAAGTTAGCGGTGAGCTGGTCGTACGTGCTTGTGCACGATTTCCCTATAGGGATCAACGGGGAGATCCGGCTGAGAAAAAGTCTAACACCTGCAAAATAGCAGTGTAAAACTCAGTAACGCAGCCCCATTGATTCCTATGGGGAAACTAAAGTTAAGTCTACCCCTAACACCCTAACATGAACCCCAAGTCTAAACACCCCTAATCTTACACTTATTAACCCTAATCTGCCACCCCCGACATCGCAGACACCGACATTATATTTATTAACCCCTAATCTGCCACTCCGGACACCGCCGCCACCTACATTATACTTATGAACCCCTAATTTGCTGCCCTCAACATCGCCAACACCTACATTATACCTATTAACCCCTAATCTGCCACCCCTGACATCGCCGACACCTACCTACATTTATTAACCCCTAATCTGCTGCCCCCAACATCGCCGCCACTATAATAAACATATTAACCCCTAAACAGCCGCACTCCTGCCTCACAAACATTAGTTAAATATTATTAACCCCTAATCTGCCATCCCTAACATCGACGCAACCTACCTACATTTATTAATCCCTAATCTGCCGCCCCCAACGTCGCCACTATACTAAATGTATTAACCCCTAAACCTAAGTCTAACCCTAACCCTAATACCCCCTTACTTAAATATAATTTAAATAAATCTAACTAAATATTCCTATCATTAACTAAATTATTCCTATTTAAAACAAAATACTTACCTATAAAATAAACCCTAAGCTAGCTACTATACAACTAATAGTTACATTGTATCTATCTTAGGGTTTATTTTTATTTTACAGGCAAGTTTGCATTTATTTTAACTAGGTAGAATAGTTATTAAATAGTTATTAACTATTTACTAACTACCTAGCTAAAATAAATACAAAAGTACCTGTAAAATAAAACCTAACCTAAGTTACAATAACACCTAACACTACACTATAATTAAATACATTTACTAAATTAACAACAATTAAATAAATCAAATTAAATTAGCTAAAATACAAAAAAAACAACACAAAATTACAGAAAATAATAAACAAATTACAACATATTTAAACTAATAACACCTAATCTAATAGCCCTATCAAAATAAAAAAGCCCCCCCAAAATAAAAATAAAACCTAGCCTAAACTAAACTACCAATAGCCCTTAAAGGGGCCTTTTGCAGGGCATTGCCCCAAAGTAATCAGCTCTTTTACCTGTAAAAAAAAAATACAAACAACCCCCCAACAGTAAATCCCAACACCCACACAACCAACCCCCCAAATAAAATACTATTAAAAAAAAACTAAGCTCCCCATTGCCCTGAAAAGGGCATTTGGATGGGCATTGCCATTAAAAGGGCAGTGCCAGTTAGCTCTTTTGCGGCCCAAACCCTAACCTAAGAATAAAACCCACCCAATACACCCTGGCTGATTGGAACAGCCAATAGAATGCGAGCTCAATCCTATTGGCTGATCCAATCAGCCAATAGGATTGAACTTCAATTCTATTGGCTGATTATATCAGCCAATAGGATTTTTCTACCTGAATCTAAGGGATGCCATCTTGGATGACGTCACTTAACCCCTTAAGGACCAGCGACGTACCCTGTATGTCACAGGCATTTTTTTGGGACTTGATTGTTTTATAGCGCGGTCTTGCAACCAGCGTTGTGACTGCTCTATTCCACAAAGCCTGCTGGAGGGAGGGCATTAATAGCGTGTTCTTGCTAGACTTGTGCTATTATGTCCGGAAAAAACCCTTAACGACCAGTAACATACAGGGTACATTGTGGTCATTAAGGGGTTAAAGAAACCTTCATTCGTCGGGTAGTCGTCGAATGAAGAGGATGCTCCACGTCGGATGTCTTGAAGATGGACCCGCATCGGATAGATGAAGATAGAAGATGCCGTCTGGATGAAGACTTCTATCCGTCTGGAGGACCACTTCGCCCGGCATGGATGAAGACTTCTCCCGGCTTCGTTGAGGACTTCGGCCCAGTTGGATGAAGATTTCTGCCGCTTCCTTGAGGATGGATGTCCCGGTCTTCAGAACTGTAAGTCGATCTTCAATGGGTTAATGTTAGGATTTTTTAAGGGTGTATTGGGTGGGTTTTATTTTTAGGTTAGGGTTTGGGCCGCAAAAGAGTTTACTGCCCTTTTAAGGGCAATGCCCATACAAATGCCCTTTTCAGGGCAATGGGGAGCTTAGGTTTAGTATTTTATTTGGGGCAGTATTTATTACTTTGGGGCAATACCCTGCAAAAGGCCCTTTAAAGGGCTATTGGTAGTTTAGTTTAGGCTAGGGTTTTTTTTTATTTTGGGGGGGGGCTTTTTTTTATTTTGATAGGGCTATTAGATTAGGTGTAATTAGTTTAAATATCTTGTAATTTGTTTATTATTTTCTGTAATTTAGTGGGGGGTTTTTGTACTTTAATTTAATTTTTTTTTTTAAATTTATTTAATTGTTGTTAATTTAGTTAATTTATTTAATTGTAGTGTAGTGTTAGGTGTTAGTGTAACTTATGTTAGGTTTTATTTTACAGGTACATTTGTATTTATTTTAGCAAGGTAGTTATTAAATAGTTAATAACTATTTAATAACTATTCTACCTAGTTTAAATAAATACAAACTTGCCTGTAAAATAAAAATAAACCCTAAGATAGCTACAATGTAACTATTAGTTATATTGTAGCTAGCTTAGGGTTTATTTTATAGGTAAGTATTTAGTTTTAAATAGGAATAATTTAGCTAATTATAGGAATATTTAGTTAGATTTATTTAAATTATATTTAAGTTAGGGGGTGTTAGGGTTAGACTTAGGTTTAGGGGTTAATACATTTAGTATAGTGGCGGCGATGTTGGGGGTGGCAGATTAGGGGTTAATAAGTGTAGGTAGGTGGCGTAGATGTTAGGGATGGCAGATTAGGGGTTAATGATATTTAACTAATGTTTGCAAGGCGGGAGTGCAGCGGTTTAGGGGTTAATATGTTTATTATAGTGATGGCGACGTTGGGGGTGGCAGATTAGGGGTTAATAAGTGTAGGTAGGTTGCAGCGACATTGGGGGCAGCAGATTAGGGGTTAATAAATATAATGTAGGTGTCGGCGATGTTGGGGGCAGCAGACTAGGGGTTCATAAATATAATGTAGGTGGTGGCGGTGTCTGGAGCGACAGATTAGGGGTTAAAATTGTATTTTTAGTATTTGAAATGCGGGAGGGCCTTGGTTTAGGGGTTAATAGGTAGTTTATGGGTGTTAGAGTACTTTTTAGCACTTTAGTTATGAGTTTTATGTTACGGCGTTGTACCATAAAACTCATAACTACTGACTTTTAAATGCGTTAGGACTCTTGACGGGGTAGGGTGTACCGCTCACTTTTTGGCCTCCCAGGACAGACTCGTAATACCGACGATATGGAAGTCCCATAGAAAAAAGACTTTATGAAGTTTATGTAAGTCGTTTTGCGGTAAGGCCAAAGAATTGTGCGGTACACCTATACCTGCAAGACTCGTAATACCAGCGGTGTAAAAAAGCAGCGTTAGGACCTGTTAACGCTGCTTTTTTACCCTATGCACAGCTCGTAATCTAGCCGCTACTTTTTTTATTTTTTATAAATCTATTAGCACCATGTTTAAGGCATGTAATACAAGTCCCACTCTCCACTTCGCACCAAATTTAATGCAACACTTTTCGCACTAAATTTGACGCAATACTTCTAAACAACCCACAAACCTTTGATTGGGAAATGCATAATAACATGATTTATGACATCAGCCAATCTGATTTAAATATACATTTTCTACTATCACTAACGAATCAAAATGCTTGATACTTGTGTCATTGATCATCAGAACTTGTAGGGGCCATTTGTTACATTGTGTATTATACTTTGAACGTATGTATATGTGAAATTAGTATTAAAGTTAAACATTGATGATGATTTTAGACATTTATTTGAAAATTTGAATGATGTTTGATTCGATATAATCTTAAATTGATAGCTCAAAGGGATAGTTTACCTAACATTAAACTGTCATGATTCAGATACAGTTGAAATTAAAATCGCCTCTTTACTGTCATGCTATTTTCAGTGGTTTTCTTCCATCTCTTGAATTTCATTTTCATGAAGAAATGTCATCTTATATGCCAGCCCATTTTATAACACCTGTGTAGGGGTGGTGGTTAAAACTAGACTGCAATCAGGAGGAGTTACATAGGTGCAGAGAGAAAACTGGCCCAGCTCTTAAAATATCCATTAATTGCAAATAAATATATATGATACCCTGATTACATGTTATTTTTGCAATTATTCCTGCTCAGAATAATAATACATTTATAATATATACATATAGTGGTATACAGTACATAAACACAGAGATATGAAAGACAACATTTTTTTAAAACAAAAAAAGGAATTTAGGGACAACTAAATATGTTTGCAAAAGATTTCTGACATAATACATATAGAAAATACAAGTATGTGCAAAGATATATGTACAAATTCTAGCATTAATAATCATTTTAAAAAACAAAAAAACATGAGATAGGCATATCATTATTTCTAGAAATACAAATACACATTTATTTATGTGGAAATATCATATATCAGTTTTTTTGTCCACACTACACTGAAAGTATTAACAGCGCAGCAAGTTAGAGTGGTGGATGTAAAAATAAAATGCTTTAGATGATATGGCAAATAACTATGAACAATTTTCAGTTGTTAAATAGATAGATATTGCACACTAGTAGATCAATAAAAATATTCATATATATTCATAAATACATTTGTTAATGCTAAAAAAAGGAATGAGTAAATAGGTAAGTAAAAATAGATTAAAAATAACAAAACAACAAGTAAAATAAAAACCACAAGTGAATCAAAACCACAGGTAAATAAAAACATGGCTGTGTTTTTAAGAATAATATTACCCACTGCAGGGAAGTAGTCTTAGGAGTACACTTGTATGGCTATATCAGTTGCAAGAGTTTTTGTGTTGCCAACTCCTATTCACAAATTTGAAAATGAGGTGCAGCTGGTTCCAGAGGCTTGTTTCCAAACGCTCTCTTTAATTGAAAATCCTAGGGTGAAAGAAAGAGACAGCGCAACCCCACATCAAGGTAGTAGTTTCACAATTTTAATTCACACACAAAAGTAATGCACTTACAGACAGACAGTAAAGATGTCACATTAATCCCTTTATAGGGAACAGCAAGAAACAAGTCCCAGTTCTTTCAGGAATCTTATTCAGCTCCACGGCTATCGAAGCGGCAGTATCGATAGCCGTGGAGCTGAATAAGATTCCTGAAAGAACTGGGACTTGTTTCTTGCTGTTCCCTATAAAGGGATTAATGTGACATCTTTACTGTCTGTCTGTAAGTGCATTACTTTTGTGTGTGAATTAAAATTGTGAAACTACTACCTTGATGTGGGGTTGCGCTGTCTCTTTCTTTCACCCTAGGATTATCAGTTTTTTTGTATAACAAATACATCAAAAAATACTTTCAGAGGCCTAGATTTGGAGTTTTGTCGGTAAAGACCCGCGTAGCTAACGCCGGCTTTTTTCTGGCCGCACCATAAAAATAACTCTGGTATTGAGAGTCCACATAAAGGCTGCGTTAGGCTCCAAAAAAGGAGCGTAGAGCATTTTTAACGCAGCTTCGACTATCGATACCAGAGTTGCTTACGCAAGCGGCCAGCCTCAAAAACGTGCTCGTGCACGATTCCCCCATAGGAAACAATGGGGCTGTTTGAGCTGAAAAAAAACCTAACACCTGCAAAAAAGCCGCGTTCAGCTCCTAACGCAGCCCCATTGTTTGCTATGCGGAAACACTTCCTACGTCTGCACCTAACACTCTAACATGTACCCCGAGTCTAAACACCCCTAACCTTACACTTATTAACCCCTAATCTGCCGCCCCCCGCTATCGCTGACCCCTGCATATTATTATTAACCCCTAATCTGCCGCTCCGTAAACCGCCGCTACTTACATTATCCCTATGTACCCCTAATCTGCTGCCCTAACATCGCCGACCCCTATATTATATTTATTAACCCCTAATCTGCCCCCCACAACGTCGCCTCCACCTGCCTACACTTATTAACCCCTAATCTGCCGAGCGGACCTGAGCGCTACTATAATAAAGTTATTAACCCCTAATCCGCCTCACTAACCCTATAATAAATAGTATTAACCCCTAATCTGCCCTCCCTAACATCGCCGACACCTAACTTCAATTATTAACCCCTAATCTGCCGACTGGAGCTCACCGCTATTCTAATAAATGTATTAACCCCTAAAGCTAAGTCTAACACTAACACTAACACCCCCCTAAGTTAAATATAATTTTAATCTAACGAAATTAATTAACTCTTATTAAATAAATTATTCCTATTTAAAGCTAAATACTTACCTGTAAAATAAATCCTAATATAGCTACAATATAAATTATAATTATATTATAGCTCTTTTAGGATTAATATTTATTTTACAGGCAACTTGGTAATTATTTTAACCAGGTACAATAGCTATTAAATAGTTAAGAACTATTTAATAGCTAAAATAGTTAAAATAATTACAAAATCACCTGTAAAATAAATCCTAACCTAAGTTACAATTAAACCTAACACTACACTATCAATAAATTAATTAAATACAATACCTACAATTATTTACAATTAAACCTAACACTACACTATCAATAAATTAATTAAATACAATACCTACAAATAACTACAATGAAATAAACTATCTAAAGTACAAAAAATAAAAAAGAACTAAGTTACAAAAAATAAAAAAATATTTACAAACATAAGAAAAATATTACAACAATTTTAAACTAATTACACCTACTCTAAGCCCCCTAATAAAATAACAAAGCCCCCCAAAATAAAAAAATGCCCTACCCTATTCTAAATTACTAAAGTTCAAAGCTCTTTTACCTTACCAGCCCTGAACAGGGCCCTTTGCGGGGCATGCCCCAAGAAGTTCAGCTCTTTTGCCTGTAAAAAAAAACATACAATACCCCCCCCAACATTACAACCCACCACCCACATACCCCTAATCTAACCCAAACCCCCCTTAAATAAACCTAACACTAAGCCCCTGAAGATCTTCCTACCTTATCTTCACCATACCAGGTTCACCGATCGATCCAGAAGAGCTCCTCCGATGTCCTGATCCAAGCCCAAGCGGGGGGCTGAAGAGGTCCATGATCCGGCTGAAGTCTTCATCCAAGCGGGGCAGAAGAGGTCTTCCATCCGATTGAAGTCTTCATCCAAGCGGGATCTTCTATGGTCATCCATCCGGAGCGGAGCGGCAGGATCCTGAAGACCTCCGACGCGGAACATCCATCCTGGCCGACGACTGAACGACGAATGACGGTTCCTTTAAATGACGTCATCCAAGATGGCGTCCCTCGAATTCCGATTGGCTGATAGGATTCTATCAGCCAATCGGAATTAAGGTAGGAATATTCTGATTGGCTGATGGAATCAGCCAATCAGAATCAAGTTCAATCCGATTGGCTGATCCAATCAGCCAATCAGATTAAGCTCGCATTCTATTGGCAGTTCCGATCAGCCAATAGAATGCGAGCTCAATCTGATTGGCTGATTGGATCAGCCAATCGGATTGAACTTGATTCTGATTGGCTGATTCCATCAGCCAATCAGAATATTCCTACCTTAATTCCGATTGGCTGATAGAATCCTATCAGCCAATCGGAATTCGAGGGACGCCATCTTGGATGACGTCCCTTAAAGGAACCGTCATTCTTCAGTTGGACGTCGCCGGAAGAAGATGGGTCCGCGGTGGAGGTCTTCAGGATGGAGCCGGTCGTCATCGGATGAAGATAGAAGATGCCGCTTGGATCAAGATGGTTGCCGGTCCGGATCGCCTCTTCTTCCCGGATAGGATGAAGACTTTGGAGCCTCTTCTGGACCTCTTCAGCCACCGGATGATGGATCGCCAGCCCCCGCTTGGGTTGGATGAAGATTTTGGAGCCAGGACGGATCGGTGATACCTGGTGAGGTGAAGACAAGGTAGGATGATCTTCAGGGGCTTAGTGTTAGGTTTATTTAAGGGGGGTTTGGGTTAGATTAGGGGTATGTGGGTGGTGGGTTGTAATGTTGGGGGGGGGTATTGTATGTTTTTTTTTACAGGCAAAAGAGCTGAACTTCTTGGGGCATGCCCCGCAAAGGGCCCTGTTCAGGGCTGGTAAGGTAAAAGAGCTTTGAACTTTAGTAATTTAGAATAGCGTAGGGCATTTTTTATTTTGGGGGTCTTTGTTATTTTATTAGGGGGCTTAGAGTAGGTGTAATTAGTTTAAAATTGTTGTAATATTTTTCTTATGTTTGTAAATATTTTTTTATTTTTTGTAACTTAATTCGTTTTTATTTTTTGTACTTTAGTTAGTTTATTTCATTGTAGTTATTTGTAGGAATTGTATTTAATTTATTTATTGATAGTGTAGTGTTAGGTTTAATTGTAGGTAATTGTAGGTATTTTATTTAATTAATTTAATGATAGTATAGTGTTAGGTTTAATTGTAACTTAGGTTAGGATTTATTTTACAGGTAATTTTGTAATTATTTTAACTAGGTAACTATTAAATAGTTCTTAACTATTTAATAGGTATTGTACATGGTTAAAATAATTACAAAGTTGCCTGTAAAATAAATATTAATCCTAAAATAGCTATAATATAATTATAATTTATATTGTAGCTATATTAGGATTTATTTTACAGGTAAGTATTTAGCTTTAAATAGGAATAATTTATTTAATAAGAGATAATTAATTTCATTAGATGTAAATTATATTTAACTTAGGGGGGTGTTAGTGTTAGGGTTAGACTTAGCTTTAGGGGTTAATACATTTATTAGAATAGCGGTGAGCTCCAGTCGGCAGATTAGGGGTTAATAATTGACGTTAGGTGTCGGCGATGTTAGGGAGGGCAGATTAGGGGTTAATACTATTTATTATAGGGTTAGTGAGGCGGATTAGGGGTTAATAACTTTATTATAGTAGCGCTCAGGTCCGGTCAGCAGATTAGGGGTTAATAAGTGTAGGCAGGTGGAGGCGACGTTGAGGGGGGCAGATTAGGGGTTAATAAATATAATATAGGGGTCGGCGGTGTTAGGGGCAGCAGATTAGGGGTACATAAGTATAACGTAGGTGGCGGTCGGCAGATTAGGGGTTAAAAAAATTTAATCGAGTGTCGGCGATGTGGGGGGACCTCGGTTTAGGGGTACATAGGTAGTTTATGGGTGTTAGTGTACTTTAGAGTACAGTAGTTAAGAGCTTTATAAACCGGCGTTAGCCCATAAAGCTCTTAACTACTGACTTTTTTCCTGCGGCTGGAGTTTTGTCGTTAGATGTCTAACGCTCACTTCAGACACGACTCTAAATACCGGAGTTAGAAAAATCCCATTGAAAAGATAGGATACTCAATTTACGTAAGGGGATCTGCGGTATGGAAAAATTGCGGTTGAAAAGTGAGCGTTAGACCCTATTTTGAGTGACTCCAAATACCGGAGGTAGCCTAAAACCAGCGTTAGGAGCCTCTAACGCTGGTTTTCACGGCTAACGCCAAACTCCAAATCTAGGCCTAAGAGATCTAGGCCTAGATTTAGAGTTGGGCGGTAGCCGTCAAAACCAGCGTTAGAGGCTCCTAACGCTGGTTTTTACCGCCCTCTGGTATTTGGAGTCAGTCAGGAAAGGGTCTATCGCTCACTTTTCAGCCGCGACTTTTCCATACCGCAGATCCCCTTACGTCAATTGCGTATCCTATCTTTTCAATGGGATCTTTCTAACTCCGGTATTTAGAGTCGTGGCTGAAGCGAGCGTTAGAAATCTAACGACAAAACTCCAGCCGCAGAAAAAAGTCAGTAGTTAAGAGCTTTCTGGGCTAATGCCGGTTTATAAAGCTCTTAACTACTGTGCTCTAAAGTATACTAACACACATAAACTACCTATGTACCCCTAAACCGAGGTCCCCCCACATCGCCGCCACTCTATTACATTTTTTTAACCCCTAATCTGCCGACTGCCACCTACGTTATACTTATGTACCCCTAATCTGCTGCCCCTAACATGGCCGACCCCTATATTATATTTATTAACCCCTAACCTGCCCCCCACAACGTCGCCGCCAGCTACCTACAATAATTAACCCCTAATCTGCCGACCGCAAAGCGCCGCTACTTACGTTATCCTTATGTACCCCTAATCTGCTGCCCCTAACACCGCCGACTCCTATATTATATTTATTAACCCCTAATCTGCCCCCCTCAACGTCGCCTCCACCTGCCTACACTTATTAACCCCTAATCTGCTGAGCGGACCGCACCGCTACTATAATAAAGTTATTAACCCCTAATCCGCCTCACTCCCGCCTCACTAACCCTATAATAAATAGTATTAACCCCTAATCTGCCCTCCCTAACATCGCCGACACCTAACTTCAAGTATTAACCCCTAATCTGCCGATCGGAGCTCACCGCTACTCTAATAAATTTTTTAACCCCTAAAGCAAATTTTAACCCTAACCCTAACACCCCCCTAAGTTAAATATAATTTTATTCTAACTAAATAAATTAACTCTTATTAAATAAATTATTCCTATTTAAAGCTAAATACTTACCTGTAAAATAAACCCTAATATAGCTACAACATAAATTATAATTATATTATAGCTATTTTAGGATTAATATTTATTTTACAGGCAACTTTGTATTTATTTTAACCAGGTACAATAGCTATTAAATAGTTAAGAACTATTTAATAGCTAAAATAGTTAAAATAATTACAAAATTACCTGTAAAATAAATCCTAACCTAAGTTACAATTAAACCTAACACTAAACTATCAATAAATTAATTAAATAAACTACCTACAATTATCTACAATTAAACCTAACACTACGCTATCAATAAATTAATTAAATACAATACCTACAATTATCTACAATTAAACCTAACACTACACTATCAATAAATTATTTAAATAAAATATCTACAAATAACTACAATTAAATAAACTATCTAAAGTACAAAAAATAAAAAAGAACTAAGTTACAAAAAATAAAAAATATTTACAAACATTAGAAAAATATTACAACAATTTTAAACTAATTACACCTACTCTAAGCCCCCTAATAAAATAACAAAGCCCCCCAAAATAAAAAATGCCCTACCCTATTCTAAATTAAAAAAGTTCAAAGCTCTTTTACCTTACCAGCCCTGAACAGGGCCCTTTGCGGGGCATGCCCCAAAGAATTCAGCTCTTTTGCCTGTAAAAAAAACACATACAATACCCAAACACATACAATACCCCCCCCCAACATTACAACCCACCACCCACATACCCCTAATCTAACCCAAACCCCCCTTAAATAAACCTAACACTAAGCCCCTGAAGATCTCCCTACCTGGTCTTCACCTCACCGGGTCCCGATCTGTCCAGAAGAGCCTCCAATGTCTTGATCCAAGCCCAAGCGGGGGTCTGAAGAGTGACGTCCATCCTCGGGCTGAAGTCTGGATCCAAGCGGCGGCTGAAGAAATCCATCATCGGCTGAAGTCAGAAGTCCATCATCGGGATGAAGTCTTCTATCAAGCCGCATCTTCAATCTTCTTTCTTCTGGAGCGGAGCGGAGCGGAGCCATCTTCTTTCCAACCGACGCGGAACATCCTCTTCAACCGACGCCAACTCGCCGAATGACGGTTCCTTTAAATGACGTCATCAAAGATGGTGTCCCTCGAATTCCGATTGGCTGATAGGATTCTATCAGCCAATCGGAATTAAGGTAGGAATATTCTGATTGGCTGATGGAATCAGCCAATCAGAATCAAGTTCAATCCGATTGGCTGATCCAATCAGCCAATGAGATTGAGCTCGCATTCTATTGGCTGTTCCTATCAGCCAATAGAATGCGAGCTCAATCTGATTGGCTGATTGGATCAGCCAATCGGATTGAACTTGATTCTGATTGGCTGATTCCATCAGCCAATCAGAATATTCCTACCTTAATTCCGATTGGCTGATAGAATACTGTCAGCCAATCGGAATTCGAGGGACGCCATCTTGGATGACGTAATTTAAAGGAACCGTCATTCGGCAAGTAGGCGTCGGTTGAAGAGGATGTTCCGCGTCGGTTGGAAAGAAGATGGCTCCGCTCCAGAAGAAAGAAGATTGAAGAGGCGGCTTGATAGAAGACTTCATCCCGATGATGGACTTCCGACTTCAGCCGATGATGGATTTCTTTAGCCGCCGATTGGATCCAGGCTTCAGCCCGAGGATGGACGTCACTCTTCAGCCCGCCGCTTGGGCTTGGATCAAGACACCGGAGGCTCTTCTGGACAGATCGGGACCCGGTGAGGTGAAGACAAGGTAGGGAGATCTTCAGGGGCTTAGTGTTAGGTTTATTTAAGGGGGGTTTGGGTTAGATTAGGGGTATGTGGGTGGTGGGTTGTAATGTTGGGGGGTATTGTATGTGTTTTTTTACAGGCAAAAGAGCTGAATTCTTTGGGGCATGCCCCGCAAAGGGTCCTGTTCAGGGCTGGTAAGGTAAAAGAGCTTTGAACTTTTTTAATTTAGAATAGGGTAGGGCATTTTTTATTTTGGGGGGCTTTGTTATTTTATTAGGGGGCTTAGAGTAGGTGTAATTAGTTTAAAATTGTTGTAATATTTTTCTAATGCTTGTAAATATTTTTTTATTTTTTGTTACTTAGTTATTTTTTATTTTTTGTACTTTAGTTAGTTTATTTCATTGTAGTTATTTGTAGATATTTTATTTAAATAATTTATTGATAGTGTAGTGTTAGGTTTAATTGTAGATAATTGTAGGTATTGTATTTAATTAATTTATTGATAGTGTAGTGTTAGGTTTAATTGTAGATAATTGTAGGTAGTTTATTTAATTAATTTATTGATAGTGTAGTGTTAGGTTTAATTGTAACTTAGGTTAGGATTTATTTTACAGGTAATTTTGTAATTATTTTAACTATTTTAGCTATTAAATAGTTCTTAACTATTTAATAGCTATTGTACCTGGTTAAAATAAATACAAAGTTACCTGTAAAATAAATATAAATCCTAAAATAGCTATAATATAATTATAATTTATATTGTAGCTATATTAGGATTTATTTTACAGGTAAGTATTTAGCTTTAAATAGGAATAATTTATTTAATAAGAGTTAATTTATTTCGTTAGATTTAAATTATATTTAACTTAGGGGGGTGTTAGTGTTAGGGTTAGACTTAGCTTTAGGGGTTAATACATTTATTAGAATAGCGGTGAGCTCCAGTCGGCAGATTAGGGGTTAATGTTTGAAGTTAGGTGTCGGCGATGTTAGGGAGGGCAGATTAGGGGTTAATACTATTTATTATAGGGTTAGTGAGGCGGATTAGGGGTTAATAACTTTATTATAATAGCGGTGCGGTCCGCTCGGCATATTATTGGTTAATAAGTGTAGGCAAGTGGAGGCGACGTTGTGGGGGGCAGATTAGGGGTTAATAAATATAATATAGGGGTCGGCGGTGTTAGGGGCAGCAGATTAGGGGTACATAGGGATAATGTAAGTAGCGGCGGCTTACGGAGCGGCAGATTAGGGGTTAAAAAAATATGCAGGGGTCAGCGATAGCGGGGGCGGCAGAATAGGGGTTAATAAGTGTAAGGTTAGGGGTGTTTAGACTCGGGGTACATGTTAGAGTGTTAGGTGCAGACGTAGGAAGTGTTTCACCATAGACAACAATGGGGTTGCGTTAGGAGCTGAACGCGGCTTTTTTGCAGGTGCAGGTGTTTTTTTTGTTTTCTATGGGGGAATCGTGCACGAGTACGTTTTTGAAGCTGGCCGCGTCCGTAAGCACCGCTGGTATGAGTTGAAGTTGCGTTAAATATGCTCTACGCTCCTTTTTTGGAGCCTAACGCAGCCATTCTGTGAACTCTCAATACCAGCGGTATTTAAAAGGTGCGGCCAGAAAAAAGCATGCGTAGCTAACGCACCCCTTTGGCCGCAGAACTCTAAATCTAGGCGCTAGAGAGCTAGTTCATGGACAGTAATGAAATGGTACAAATAAAGTTGGAAAAAACAGAATATAAGCGACATCGATGACTCTTATTTATCAACAGTTCGATGCTCATCGATCCGTACTTGATGAGCGTGCTTTTGACAGACTTTTTAATAAATAAGGCTGTCGTATGTAGATTAACGGCAACGATGTCTGGCGAGCACATTGACTCCAGCGAATGTGTCAAGATCGACGCAATGTTAAATAGGCCTCTTGGTGTCATGTGTCTTCATAATTTTAAATATATGTCAATGGGACATATTTAGTTACTGTGGGCCCCATTTATGAAGCTGCTTGTAGGGGAAATTATGGACTCAGTTGTACAACCACTGCTTATTAATATGCCCACAACCTCAGCAACTTGACAAGCCCTGCTCTCGTGCCATGAAATGCCCTTGAAACTCCTACAGAACTCCTATATATTCATGTCTGCGATCTACTTTGTTAATAAAGACAAAAACAAACAGGAGTGGGGATGTGGGTATATGATATACGTTTATACAATGTTTAATTTGTGTGTATTGCCTAGTATAGTGTTATAATATTATGTAAACGTTAGGTGTGATTGTAAAAATCTTGTGTTGTGTCCTTGGCATTTTTTTTTAAGTTTAGAAATGTGTTTGTGTGTTTGCAATATTAATATTTCATAATATACCTTAAGCGCGACTTCTGTTTTTTTTTTATGTATTTGCGCTTTTTTTCCCATATTCTGTGCCTATTATACTATAATAGACATAGAATTTTGAAAACTTAAAGTGCAAATACATAAAGAAAAATCAGAAGTCCCACCTAAAGTATATTACGTAATTGCATTCCAAAAATAAGTAAAAAAAAACTTCAAAGGACACAACCCACGATTTTTACAAACACACCTAAAATTTACATAATATCATAACATTATAATATACAATACATATATATAAAACATTATATACACATATATTATAAACCCACAATCCCCAAGCTCTTATAGGTGTTTCAGTTTATTTCACTATTGTATTGTAAGAACAGGTATTGAATTTCTGTTAGCACATAAAAATTGTATTGTTGTATATTACTATGTAAAGGGATCATTTACATTACACCTTCAATGTAGGTGGCAATGCTGTTTTGGATATATCGGCAGTATCAGAGAAGCATTGCCACCCACTGAAATGTATGGTAAAATGCCTCTTGGCGATGCTGCCTTTAAACACTGACTTTATTGATATAGCAATGAATTCCTTTTCAATATATTGCAGAATCGAGACAGTTTCACTACCGTCCATAATTTATATTAATAATAATGGCTCCCTCCATCTCTCTTTTCAAGCTATTTTTCTATCAATAAAAATATTTGGTGTTGTAGTTACAGTGGCAAGAAAAAGTATGCGAACCCTTCAGAAATTACTGCATTTATTTATTAAATTTGTCTTAAAATCTGTTTTCATGTTCATCTAAGTTACAGTAATAAACAAACACAATCTGTTTTAACTAACACACAATTTATTGTATTGTCCTTGTACATATTAAATATATCATTAAAATATTTACAGTATAGGTAAGAAAAAGTAAGTAAAGCCCTAGGATAATGACTGCAACAAAAGCTAATTAGATTTGGAAATTGGCAAACCTGGTGTCCAATTAATGAAACAAGATTGCAGGTGTGGATTAGAGGTATGTTGACTTATATAAAGCACTCAAACATTTTGAGTTTGCTATTCACAAAATGCATCTGTTGATGTGAACTCTGCCTCGAAAAAAAAGAGTTGTCAGAAGACCTGTGATCAAGAATTGTTGCACTGCATAAAGCTGGACAGTTTTACGAAGTTATCTCAAAAAGCTAAGATATTAATCTGTGTATTGTTAGACATTTTGTTTATAAATGGTGATGATTTAGTACTGTGTCTACTCTCCCTGAAAGTGGCAGTCCAGCCATGATGACTCAAAAGGCACATCGCACAATTCTCAATGAGGTGAAAAAAGAACCCTAGAGTGACAGCTTAAAACTTGAAGAAATCATTGGAACTGGTTAACATCTCTGTTCATGAGTCTTCTATACAGAAAACATTGAACAGGCATGGTGTCCATGGCAGGACACCAGGAAGGAAGCTTCTGGTTTCCCAAAAAAACATTGCTGTGCACCTGAAGTTTGCCAAAGACCTCCTTGACACTCCAAAATGCTACTGGGAAAATGTTCTGTGGATTGATGGAACTAAGGTTGAGTTGTTTGGGAAGAACACGCAGCACTATGTATGGTATAAAAAGAGCACCATTTACCAACAAGAAAACATCATCCCAATGGTTGAGTACGGTGGAGGGAGAATCATAATTTGGGGTTGCTTTGCTGCTTCAGGGCCTGGACCACTTCCCATTATCAAGGGAAAAATGAATTCCCAAGTTTATCAAGATATTCTACAGGATAATATCAAGGTGGCTATGCACCAGCTAAAGCTCATTAGAAGTTGGGTGATGCAGCAGGACAATGATCCTAAACATCAAAGTAAATCCACTACAGAATGGCTTTATAAAAAAGAAAATCTGCCTATTGGAGTGGCCCAGTTAGAGCCCAGACCTTAACCCCATAAAGATGATATGGAATGACCTCAAGCGTGCTGTTCACAACAGACATCCTAAGAATATGGCTGAGCTGAAGCAGTTCTGTAAGGAAGAGTGGCCCAAAATTCCTCCTGAATGTTGTACAGGTATAATCAGCAGCTACCGGAAACCCTTGGTTAAGGCCAAATGAGGATCAACACTGTGAATGCTTAATGGGATGTGTTCAATAAAGACATGAAATATTATAATTGTTTGTGTGCTGTTATCTTAAGCACATTGTGTTTATCTATACTTGTGACTTTGATAAAGATCAGATAACATTTTATGACCAATTCATGTAGAAAACCAATTAATTCCAAAGGATTCACATACTTTATTTTGCAGCTGTATATGTGATTAAGAGATAATCCCTATTAGGCATTTTGGAAATATTTCAGCATGTTTTTTAAAAATATTTTTTAAATGTTGAATGTTAGCTAAGCAGTAATTTCATTTTGTTAATTGTTCCCTTTATCAAATATAACTTTAAAATATGGAATATAGCATTCAGATATAAATACTTAAAGTAAGTATAATGAAATCAATATTCAGATGTGATATCCATATGTTATATTCAATATCTGAATACTAACATTTGGTATTTATAAAAATTCTAACATTTGAATGCTTCACTTTCGACATTCACTCGCCCCTACTCCCTTTTTTTTTCATGATTCGGATAGATTGTAATTTTTTTATTTTTTTTATTTAAATTTTCTTTTATTGGATTTTCAAAAAGATTATGGTTACAGCATATCCAAAGTGGATCAATACAGCCAATATATTACATTCAATAATATTCAGATAGGACCTGGAACATTATTTTCAAACATACAGCCATATTTGTTACAATTAGAAACCAGACAGGGTTACACATATTATGACTCATGAAGATGGCTTAAATGTTAAAGGGACACTGTACCCATTTTTTTTATTTTGTAATAATTTTTTTATTTTGTAATTCAGAAAGAGCATGCAATTTTTTAATGTACTCCTATTATCAATTTTTCTTCGTTCTCTTGCTATCATTATTTGAAAAAGAAGGCATCTAAGCTTTTTTTTGGTTTCAGTACTCTGGACAGCACTTTTTTATTGGTGGATGAATTTATCCACCAATCAGCAAGGACAACCCAGGTTGTTCACCAAAAATGGGCCGGCATCTAAACTTACATTCTTGCATTTCAAATAAAGATACCAAGAGAATTAAGAAAATTTGATAATAGGAGTAAATTAGAAAGTTGCTTAAAATTTCATGCTCAATCTGAATCACGAAAGAATTTTTTTGGGTACAGTGTCCCTTTAAGTCCAAAGGCTTCCTTCTGATCCAAAGTCCAACAATCCTTAACATCAACTGCATTATACCATAGGATATTTCGTCCGGATTGCAAAATTAACCCCAAAAGGGGGTGTAATTATAAAATAGAAAAACAAACAAAAACAAAGAATCGAAAAACAGACAACATAATACATAACATAACAAGTAATCTGCCAAAGGGGTGCCAACAGTCAAGCAACTCAAACAATGATGATTTCTTTTTAGTAAATATGTATCTCAAAAAGAAATACATTCCAAACCTTAATTAGAAGCTACCTACAAATTGCCACTCCGCCGTGCACATACTGCTCCCATAGAAATAGCATATCATGATAGAGATTCAGACATCCCAATTTAAAGTAATGTAGCCTTTCTAGTATTAGAATTTTACCAGGTCAAACCAGATAGTAAGTGTGGGCACCTCCGTTTTTTTCCATAACTTTGGTATGAGTCTTTTTGCTGCATTTATTAATATTTGATAAAGACATGTCCTAATTTTACAAGGAATGTGTGGGTTGGTGTTGAACAGAATTCCCTCAGGAGAGAGAACCAAATCAATTCCAATAATTTTGCAGATTTGTTCATGTATCTGAACCCAAAATGTGTGTATTACATCACAATCCCACCATATATGGTGCATTGTGCCTTCTTGATCGCACCCTCTCCAGCATTTATTGCTGGCATTTTTAAACATATGTTTTAATTTGCTGGGGGTTAAATACCACCTAGTGAGAATCTTAATGTTTGTTTCAAGTGCCGTTGCTGAGTGTGCAGAATTAGCCGTAGATTGGAACCATGCATCCCATTGTTTATGGGAAATTTCTTTCCCCATCTCTGTCTCCCACCTATATGTGTAATTTGGTTTGGCAGGATAGTGTGATTTAAGCTATATATATATATATATCTCTATACATCATGGAGATTACTTTTTTGGGAGGTTGTTGCGATGTACATAAGTGTTCAAATATCGTAAGTGGTCTAAGCATATCCTGTTTGTTTTTGTGCATGGAGAGAAAGTGACGAACCTGGTGATAGACAAACCATGAGTGAAAGTGATTAAATCCGTGTGTCAGTAAAGTGTCTCTCTGTGCTATTCATCCTCTTTCCAATAACGAGAACACAGGTATATGATCCAGCAAATTTGTTGGTGCAGTTGTGTTTTGTTTCCTCCCTAGTGAACAAAGCAAAAATCTCTTTATTTGGGTCAAGTATTGTCAATGGTGAATAATTAGATGTTATGCGTTTGTATTTGTTGCGTATTTTTAGCCAGTCTGATCAGGTTTCTTTAATGATTGTGTAAGCAGCAATTTTTTCTAAGGGGGGTTTTTGGGGCGCCCAACACATTCCTCCTAGTTGGGAAATTCCCAATAACTGGGATTCTAGATGGACACATCTCTTATAGGAGTCATCTCCCTGTCTGCACCACACCACGACTCTGTTCACGGCAATCGCCAATTTATAGAAGTATAGGTTTGGGACCCCCAACCCACCATCAACCCTATGTCTATAAAGTGTATTCTTAGCCAGTCTCGGTGGCCTTCTGTGCCATATATAGTTATCTATGATAGCTTGCATTTTACTGATATCTGCTGCAGCTCCCGGTATTGGCAATGCCTGCATGACATATAAGGCTTTTGGCAACAGTGTCATTTTGGTGGCTGCAATTCTCCCATGCCAGGAGATATTTTTTTTGGGGAGCCAGGAGGAAGCTAAATACTCTAATTCCTCCAGTAAGCGGCCATAATTGAATTTTCGTAAATTTGCAGCATTGTTGGTTAGGAATATTCCTAAATATTTTAACGCTTGGCTCTGAATTTTATAAGGATACATTTGTTGGATTTCCAACACTTCTGCAGCTGAAAGATTTATCGGGTACAATTCTGATTTATTAGTGTTTATCAAAAAATTTGATACTGCACCAAAAGATTGTAATTCTTGTTGAATGTTTGGAAAGGACTGTAATGGGTCTATTAAGGTCATGAGGATATCATCAGCGAACATTGCCAACTTGTATGTTTGTTCTTGTATAGTTATACCTTTTATTCTTGGATGATCATGCAATTTTATAGCCAAAGGTTCTAGAGATAATATAAAGAGGATGGGAGAAAGTGGACAGACTTGCCTCGTACTGTTTCGGATTTCGAGATATTCAGTCAGAACCCCATTGACTCGTATCTGGGCAGATGGGTTGGAATATAAGGCAAAAATGTTTTGAATAATTTTCATGGGGAAGCCGAATCTTTGAAGGGTGGTCTGTAAGAAGGTCCAATCCAATATATCAAATGCTTTTTCAGCATCAGTTGAAAGATATATTGAGGGGATTTTTTTTTTTTTATATATATTCCAACAAATTTAGTACTTTACATACATTATCCTTGGGCTCTCTCTGGGGAAGAAAACCAACCTGATCGTGATGGACTAGTTTTGGTAGAAATGTATTTATTCTATTTGCTATAATTTTGGCGTATAGTTTGAGATCTACATTTAACAAAGATATTGGCCTGAAATTAGCTGGGGTCTCTGGCTTTTTGCCGGGCTTGGGGATTACCGAGATGTGAGCCTGCATCATGGTGTCAGGGAAGACTACAGATTCTGATATTTGGTTAAACAGGGTGAGTAAATGTGGGATGAGTTGAACCTTAAATACTTTATAATACCGATTGCTAAGGCCATCTGGGCCCGGCACCTTCTCCGGCTTCATCTTTTTTATGGCTTCCATTATCTCCCTACTGGAGATTGGGGCTTCCAATAAGGATGCCTCGTCAGTGAGTCTAGGGAGGGTTATAGTATCTAAGTATTTTTCGCACTTTAACTGATGCGAAGTAGGCGATCTATTGGGGAATAAATTATAAAGTCTATGATAACATTTTCTAAAGGAGTCTCCAATAGATTTTGTGTCTTCTATTGTGGTTTTATGCGTTGCGTTGAGGAAGTGGATGTATGAACTGGCATGCTGTTTTTTTAGTGCCCTAGCCAAAAGTTTCCCCATTCTGTTTCCCTCTCCATAATACTTTTGTTTTATATACAGTTGGTGTCTCTGTGATTCAAATTGTAAATATTCATTTAGAGTTTCCCTTTTTTCCTGAAGAGCTTTGGCTAATACCTGGTCTTCGGGGTGAAGCTTCAGAATTAGGTCAGCTTCAGACACCTGTTGCGCTAGCTTAACATATTCTTTAAGAGATTGTTTATGTTTAAAGGCTTTGAGTTTGATAAATTCACCTCTAATAAAGGCTTTATGTGCCTCCCATATTATTGTGGGGCTAATGTCTGGTGTATTGAGGGTGAAGTAGGTGTCTAAATGCTCAACGAAAGATTCCACTACTTTTGGGTCAGCTAACAGTGAGTTGTCTAGTCACCATGAGAAGGGTTTGAGAGGAGCAGAGGGCCATGCCATCTTGCATTCCACTAACGAGTGGTCTGACCATACAGTGTGTTTGATATTGACATATTTGACTAATGATAAAGCAATATGGTCCACTAAAATGTAGTCTAGTCTTGAGCAGCTTTTTTGTGGATTAGAAAAAAATGTATAGTCTCTTATTTGTGGGTGGGTGTGTGTATCTCCATGCATCGTGAAGTGTCAGTGCCCTGATGTCCCTCCATATAGAGTAAAGTGTTTTTTGGTTTTGTCGAATAGTAGGGTTGGAGCTATCTAAATCGGGTACTAAGGGGATATTGAGGTCTCCTGCAACAATCAAAGGGCCTTTAGTTAAATCAGCGATTCTGCCGGAGAAGCGAGATATAAACCGACTCTGTCCCGTATTGGGCACATACAAATTTACAATGGTCACCGGTTTGCCAAACATCAAGCCCATTATACCCAAATATCTTCCCTCCTTATCTCTGTCTATTTGTTGAAGTTTAAAAGGGATTGATTTGTGTATCAAAATACTAACACCATTAGTTTTTTTATTGGCATTCGTGCTATGGTAGTGTTGTGAATATTGAGAGGAAAGATAGCCAGGCATTTTACCAGTTTTAAAATGTGTTTCCTGCAATAATAGAATTTTCCTCCCTCTTCTACAGAGGTCCCAAATAGCCATAGCCCTCTTATTAGGGCAATTAAATCCCTTCAAATTTTGGGTGATTAAGTGTATACTTTGCGTGTGAAAATTTTTCATTTTATATGCTGGATTCTAGATTTATTACTCCTGAGATTGTATGACTGTGATGAGTTTTCTATAAGTTGATTTCTAGCACAATTTACACTCTTCAAACTAAGGCATATCCAATGGCAGTGTATAGAAAAATAAACAAACCGAAACTTAAACAATGTGATTGGTGCACAACTGGTGCGAGTAGGAAAAACAGAAAAAAGTATTCTTTAAAGGGGGAACACAAACCCCTGATGGGCATCAAATTGTTATCTCAAACTATATGCATATAGTATGCCTAATGCTTTGTAAAAGGAGCTAAAAGGAGATATCTGAAACTTCGTTTTACAAACTGAGCTGGTTAAACATCCTCAAATTACATTGTAAAGATTATACATATTGTGTCTCCACACAGCGGAAGTCAATACAATGTGAGTTCACTACAGTCAATGAACAGTATACATTCATCAATTAAGTACTTTACCTCACACCTCTCTTCTTGCAGGTGCACCATTGCTATCAACCGGCAAGAGTCTCTCTCCCCAGATTCCTTCAGTGAGCACTACCCTCCGCGACCCACCCCCATCTTAAAATTCCAGGGTGGGCCAGGGCAGGCTAGCCCCCCAAATCATGTGTGCAGCTGCATCAAACAACATCCACCAATCGGCGGGCACTTCAGTTATTGTCCCAAAAAAGTTCACTTTCCCAAAGTAGTTACAAGTCCAGTTCTCTGAGTTTCTTTATTGGCAGTTTTTGCTGGGACCTTCCTAAAAATTCAGCTCTCTGGGGAAGTGGTGGTGCAGAACGGGATCCCTCCGCTCCATCTCCACGGCTCTCATCTTGCGGCGATGGGGGTGCAATTTCTAGATCTTTACAGACCCGTTGTATATCCTCTGTAGTGCTACATATTAATCTTCTACCTTTCCACTGTATTTGCAAATTAAAAGGATGACCCCATCTATATGGTATGTTGTGCTGTCTTAGTGTAGCGGTAAAATTTTTAAATTCCCGCCTCTTCTGCAGGGTTCTTGGAGTCAAATTTTCATACAATTGGATAGATTCAGTTCTGAACTTGAGTGGGTATTTCTGCCTTGCTTTCTTCATTATCTCTTCTTTGATCTGGTAACTTGTAATTTTAACAACGACATCCCTTAGGGGTTGATCTCCCAGAGGTTTTGCCCGCAATGCCCTATGGAATCTGTCCAAGGCTATGGTGGCTTTGGAGTCAATTCCAAGAATGGATGTGAAGAGGCCTTGTAGATAGTCCTCCAGTTCAGCCGGCAATATAGCTTCCGGAATTCCCCTGATTCTAATATTGCTGCGACGACTTCGATTTTCTAAATCGTCTAATTTGTTCTCCATTTGTAGAAGTAAATCATCTTGGAATGCAACCTTAGACCTGAGGAATTTTATGTTTGAGTTGGTGAGATCAGTGTTGTCTTCTATTTTTTCTACCCTTTGACCCAGATCCAAGAGGTCTTTTTTGATCTCAGAGATCTCTTCCCTGATACATTGTTTTACTTGGCCTATTAAAGTTGAAAAGTCTTTCTTAGAGGGTTAGGAGTCCAATAGGGCCCTAGGGACTGAAATGGCAGAATCTGGGCACTCCCCCTCTGATTCTGATGAGGCCGAAGAGACGTCCGCTCTGGTGTCACGTGGGTTTATCAGCATCTTGGCTGGTGTGTCTAGGTGTTTAAAAAAAATATTTACTGAGGGATTGGCTATTGCCTGCTTCTTGGCTGTTTTATCTGGCTTACTGCCTTTTGTGGGAGACATATTGGGGGGTAGTTATCAAGCCGTCAACCTCAAATACGCTGGAATTACGCAGCGTATTTGTGGCGAGGCTGATTCGCCTTAGTTATCAAAGGCTTCAGACCGGCAAAAGTAGAATTTTGTGACGTAAACTTCGATCCGCCGGACTCAGTCCGACACAGATCGATTCTTACGTCACTCCAGATGTGCGGCACAATCTCACTACTTTTGCTAGTTATCAAAAAACTAGCAGGTACGCTCGGCACTTTTACGGCCCAGCATAGGAATCAATGGGAGTCTGACCATAGCGAAAGTACAAGTTCGCTGCTGCCAGACATCCCATTCATTCCTATGGGAGCTGTCTACACCTAACACCCTAACATGTACCCTGAGTCTAAACACCACTAATCTGCCCCCCCTACACCGCCGCAGCTAAATAAATGTATTACCCCCTAAACCGCCGCTCCCGGAGCCCACCGCAAGCTACTCTATACATATTAACCCCTAAACCGCCGCTCCCGGAGCCCACCGCCAACTACATTATACCTAGTAACCCCTATCCTGCCCCCCCTATACCGCCGCCCTCTATAATAAATGTATTAACCCCTATCCTGCCGATCCCACACCTCGCCGCAACTAAATAAATAGTTTAACCCCTAAACTGCCGCTCCCGGACCCCTGCAACCTATAATAAATTTATTAACCCCTATCCTGCCCCCCCTACACCGTCGCCACCTATAATAAATTTATTAACCCCTATCCTGCCCCCCACTACACCGCCGCCACTGTAATGAAATTATTAACCCCTAAACCTAAGTCTAACACTAACCCTAACACCCCCCTAACTTAAATATTAATTAAATAAATCTAAATAATATTTCTATTATTAACTAAATTAATCCTATTTAAAACTAAATAATTACCTATAAAATAAACCCTAATATAGCTACAATATAAATAATAATTTTATTGTAGCTAACTTAGGATTTATTTTTATTTTACAGGTACCTTTCAATTTATTTTAACTAGGTACAATAGCTATTAAATAGTTATTAACTATTTAATAGCTTACCTAGCTAAAATAAAGAGAAATTTACCTGTAAAATAAATCCTAACCTAAGTTATAATTACACCTAACACTACACTATACTTTAATACATTATTCCTATTTAAAACTAAATACTTACCTGTAAAATAAACCCTAAGATAGCTACAATATAATTAATAATTACATTGTAGATATCTTAGGATTTATATTTATTTTACAGGTAACTTTGTATTTATTTTAGCTAGTTAGAATAGTTATTAAATAGTTATTAACTATTTAATAACTACCTAGCTAAAAGAAATACAAAATTACCTGTAAAATAAATCCTAACCTAATTTACAATTAAACCTAACACTACACTATCATTAAATAAATTAAATAAACTACCTACAAATAACTACAATTAAATACAATTACATAAACTAACTAAAGTACAAAAAATAAAAAAAGCTAAGTTACAAAAAAAAAAAAAAGTTACAAACATTTAAAAACATATTACAACAATTTTAAGCTACTTACACCTAATCTAAGCCCCCTAATAAAATAACAAACCCCCCCAAAATAAAAAAATGCCCTACCCTATTCTACATTAAAAAAGTTCAAAGCTCTTTTACCTTACCAGCCCTTAAAAGGGCCTTTTGTGGGGGCATGCCCCAAAGTTCAGCTCTTTTGCCTGTAAAAGAAAAATACAACCCCCCCAACATTAAAACCCACCACCCACATACCCCTAATCTAACCCAAACCCCCCTTAAAATAACCTAACACTAATCCCCTGAAGATCATCCTACCTTTAGTCATCTTCACTCAGCCGAGCCACCGATGGAACTGAAGAGGACATCCGGACCGGCAGAAGTTATCCTCCAAGGGGCGCTGAAGAAATCTTCCATCCGATGAAGTGATCCTCCAAGCGGCGCTGAAGAAATCTTCCATCCGGGCGAGATCATCTTCCAAGAGGCGCTGAAGAAGTCTTCTATCCGGGCGAGGTCATCGTCGAAGCCGGGTCTTGAATCTACATCCCGCCGACGCGGAACATCCTCCTTTCCCGACGAACTACCGACGAATGAAGGCTCCTTTAAGGGACGTCATCCAAGATGGCGTCCCTTCAATTCCGATTGGCTGATAGGATTCTATCAGCCAATCGGAATTAAGGTAGGAAAAATCTGATTGGCTGATGAAATCAGCCAATCAGATTCAAATTCAATCCGATTGGCTGATCCAATCAGCCAATCAGATTGAGCTTGCATTCTATTGGCTGATTGGAACAGCCAATAGAATGCGAGCTCAATCTGATTGGCTGATCGGATCAGCCAATCGGATTGAACTTGAATCTGATTGGCTGATTCCATCAGCCAATCAGATTTTTCCTACCTTAATTCCGATTGGCTGATAGAATCCTATCAGCCAATCGGAATTGAAGGGACGCCATCTTGGATGACGTCCCTTAAAGGAGCCTTCATTCGTCGGTAGTTCGTCGGGAAAGGAGGATGTTCCGCGTCGGCGGGATGAAGATTCAAGACCCGGCTTCGACGATGACCTCGCCTGGATAGAAGACTTCTTCAGCGCCTCTTGGAAGATGACCTCGCCCGGATGGAAGATTTCTTCAGCGCCGCTTGGAGGATCACTTCATCGGATGGAAGATTTCTTCAGCGCCCCTTGGAGGATAACTTCTGCCGGTCCGGATGTCCTCTTCAGTTCCATCGGTGGCTCGGCTGAGTGAAGACAACTAAAGGTAGGATGATCTTCAGGGGATTAGTGTTAGGTTATTTTAAGGGGGGTTTGGGTTAGATTAGGGGTATGTGGGTGGTGGGTTTTAATGTTGGGGGGGGGGGTTGTATTTTTCTTTTACAGGCAAAAGAGCTGAACTTTGGGGCATGCCCCCACAAAAGGCCCTTTTAAGGGCTGGTAAGGTAAAAGAGCTTTGAACTTTTTTAATGTAGAATAGGGTAGGGCATTTTTTTATTTTGGGGGGGTTTGCTATTTTATTAGGGGGCTTAGATTAGGTGTAAGTATCTTAAAATTGTTGTAATATGTTTTTAAATGTTTGTAACTTATTTTTTTTATTTTTTGTAACTTAGCTTTTTTTATTTTTTGTACTTTAGTTAGTTTATGTAATTGTATTTAATTGTAGTTATTTGTAGGTAGTTTATTTAATTTATTTAATGATAGTGTAGTGTTAGGTTTAATTGTAAATTAGGTTAGGATTTATTTTACAGGTAATTTTGTATTTCTTTTAGCTAGGTAGTTATTAAATAGTTAATAACTATTTAATAACTATTCTAACTAGCTAAAATAAATACAAAGTTACCTGTAAAATAAATATAAATCCTAAGATAGCTACAATGTAATTATTAATTATATTGTAGCTATCTTAGGGTTTATTTTACAGATAAGTATTTAGTTTTAAATGGGATTAATTTATTAAAGTATAGTGTAGTGTTAGATGTAATTGTAACTTAGGTTAGTTTTTAGTTTACAGGTACATTTCTCTTTATTTTAGCTAGGTAAGCTATTAAATAGTTAATAACTATTTAATAGCTATTGTACCTAGTTAAAATAAATTGAAAGGTACCTGTAAAATAAAAATAAATCCTAAAATAGCTACAATATAATTATTATTTATATTGTAGCTATATTAGGGTTTATTTTACAGGTAAGTATTTAGTTTTAAATAGGATTAACTTAGTTAATAAGATAAATATTATTTAGATTTATTTAATTAATATTTAAGTTAGGGGGGTGTTAGGGTTAGTGTTAGACTTAGGTTTAGGGGTTAATAATTTTATAACAGTGGCGGCGGTGTAGTGGGGGGCAGGATAGGGGTTAATAAATTTAATATAGGGAGCGGCGGTTTTGGGGTTAAACTATTTATTTATTTGCGGCGAGATGCGGGATCAGCAGGATAGGGGTTAATAACTTTATTATAGAGGGCGACGGTATAGGGGGGGCAGGATAAGGGTTACTAGGTATAATGTAGGTGGCAGCGGTGTCCGGGAGCGGCGGTTTAGGGGTTAATACATTTATAAGACTTGCGGCGGGGTCTAGGAGCGGCGGTTTAGGGGTTAATACATTTATAAGACGAGCGGCGGTTTAGGGGTTAGTAACTTTATTTAGTTGCGGGGGGCTCCGGGGGCGCCGGTATAGGGGTTAGAGCAGTGTAGTTTAGTGTGAGTGCTTAGTGACAGGCTAGCAAGAAAGCTGTCAAACAGCCGAAGAGCAGCGAGATCGGATGAGTGATAACTCTCACAGTCCGCTGCTCATCGCCCCGCGGCTTTTTGACAGCTTTTTTTGATAACTTAGGCGTATTTTTTCAGGTCCGCGGCGGCGAAGGTAGGCGAGCTTAGGCGGGCGTATTGGGCCGGCGAAGGCAGGAAAGTAGACACGTTGATAACTACCCCCCACTGACTGTTGTGTGATAAATAAATTGCCACTCGGTCCAGATTTGATGAGGCTGTGTTTCATGCAGCTTAAATTCAGGCACACTCACATTAAAGTTATTTTTTGCCCTGTGTGGAGATCAGAGCTCACAGACGTGTAGCCATCTCCTTTGAGCGCTGGCTCCTCCCCAGATTGTAATTTTTAACATCCTTCCAATTTACTTCTATTCTCTAATTTGCTTCATTCTCTTGGTATCCTTTGTTAGGTAGGTTTAGGAGTCGCCATGCACAACTATTAGCTGCTGATTGGTGGCTGCACATACATGCAGCCATTGCTATGCAGCCCTTTAATAAACTGCAGTATGATGAAACATTTTGAGTTAATATGAAGGCAAAATGCATGCAAACTTTGTAGATATGAACACAGAATCTAAAAGACAGAGGAGAGGAGCGCAGACTCAAATGCAGAGTATAAAAAGTTTTAATTTGAATCACACAGACAAATGGCAACTCACAGGATATAAAAAATAAAACAGCGTGTTGTGTATCATATACACCAAATAACATATCCCCTTAGTGTGTGTGTCACCAGGACCGCTCCAGGAGAAACAGAAGTGTTGCTGTAAGTTCCCCACAAACACCAGAACCAGGCTGATGCAGGATCAATTTATAAGTCTGTTACCGATGAAATGTATATTTCCAAATATACACACTATGAGGGTGACAAGCTAGTATTCACATAAGTGATAGAAACACAGCAAATAGTACATTGATATAAAATAAATCCTCGGCACTCAAACCACACAGTTCCTAGCTGCAGACCCGGAACTTGGGCGGCCTCACAGGATCAATAGGCTAAAAATATCAATCATCTTGAGAAAGTCCCTACGTTGCTGGGACGAAACGCGTAGAGCCACGCCCCCTTTTTTAGCCAAAGTTATTTGGTGTATATGATACACAACACGCTGTTTTATTTTTTATATCCTGTGAGTTGCCATTTGTCTGTGTGATTCAAATTAAAACTTTTTATACTCTGCATTTGAGTCTGCGCTCCTCTCCTCTGTCTTTTAGATTCTGTGTACACAATCAAGGTCTGTGGATTCACCTGCCCTAGAGGAGCAGCCGGATTGTTGTGCATTTTTTGCAAATTTTGGACTTGAAAGCTTATAATATATTTTATTTTATTTTATACTATTAAGTATTTGAGTGCATTTGTACTTTTTAGATTTGTTTTATATATACATTTTTATATACTATTTTTTCTGCATTACTTTTAAGGATTAGCACTACTTTGGTGTGTTCTATCACACCGTTCTCTGTGTTTTGTAGATATGAAGTTCAAGCTATTAAAATATTAATATAAATGTGGTTGATTAAAAGTATTGTTTTCTCAATGCAAAGTATATTTAGTTTTGCTCTTTAAATCTATTTTATATTAGTAGTGTGACTATTTTCACAAAAATATTTTTGTTTATATCTATCCAATATTTGTATTATTAATTTTCCACTGGAATATACTATGTTGCATGTATATGAACTAGTTTATTTAAAGTATCATATAGACACCATTGTTAAAAACATATAAAAAGAAGAAACATTTTCATTGTATCCTTGATTTACCTTGTTGGCATTAGAGGAAAATACTGTAGGTCAAGAATATTTAAATCTGATCCTCAAAAACAACATGCAGGTAAAAATTGTAATATCTTCCACCTTTAGAATAAGCAAATAAATTGAGTTCAGTCACTTTGCATCACAGGGGATAACATTAACAAATTGTAGCTCTTCAGTAATCTCACCTTTTCATCTCTGCTCAACTAGGATTAGGTAAGAGGACAACAGCCCCATACAAACACACACCGTCAGCTCTTAGACCTTTATTATTATTTAGGTATTTGTGTACTGCATATTATAAATGTAAAAACATACATATTGTCATATTACTTCACTTTAAAAGGAATGTATCAATCATACACTAAATCTCTAGAGCCACAGCAATGCAGAGCAATTATATTTACAGAAATGTTCTTACATAAAAAAGAAAGTGGAAAATATGTATAACTTCCCACTTCAAATTGATATATTTCTTAACAAATCTCCCTTGATACACTGTAAATCCAAGATATTTTATTATATCCTTTAGTGTTTTCATAATTGGTCATTCTTTTCCTTTCTCAAATTGTCTAGGATCTTGTGTCACACCATTGGCACTTACAACTTGTCTTAAACAAATCAGTTCATACTGATGCTGAAGGCTTTATTTTTAGTCTACTCTTGTTTCCTCTTTTTACATTTACCTTTTTTAGATGGGTAAAGTGCTTAACATACATTTTTGAATGGAGAATAATCTCACTGAGAGACAGAAAGGTTTTTTGATATTTTTGATTCCACATCAATATTCTATCTATCTATTTATCTATCTATCTATCTATCTATCTATCTTCAAAACGTAGTAAATGCATTGCATAGCTTGAATGGCATGCGTGTAACGTTAACCTCATAGGGGAAATGATTACAGTCTTTGGCTGATTTTCCTGTGCCATAGCCACCTACTAATAGCCGCTGGATAGCTTGATGGTGGAACATACTAAAATGGATCCAAAAATAAACAATCTTTCAATCTTGGAAGCATATATGCATTTCATTCAAGTTGTCACATTTAGTTTTCTGTAGTGTACACAGAATTACAAACTTTCATCCCAGTGGAGCTATCTAATGGACTTTTACTTTCTTGAATGTCTTTGGCTGTTAAAACCTCAGATGTATCTCATCTACATGTAGTTCAACAGCATTGAATTAGTGCTTTACTAAACGCATTAGAATAAGCATTACACCACATTTTACCCAAATTATGCATAGCACTTTCATTTTATTCAGTGACTTTTTCTGCTTTTAAAGCTTTTGGGGGATATTTATCAAAGCCTCAACTTTGTTGCATTTGCCAGCACCAATACGCTCGCCTAACATTGCCTAACATCGCGGCCGCATATATCAATACGCTCTCCTTATTTATAAAAAAAGCTGGAAAAAAGACACGCACCAAGTACGGGGCAACGAGCATCGGACTGTTGTTAACGTCATCGATCTTGCTTCTATTCGACTTTTACCTACTTTATTTATACCCTGTCACTAAACGCTGCCACTATACTAAAATGTTTAACCCCTATCCCGCCACTCCCCAAACCTGCCGCAACATAAATAAACTTATTAACCCATATTCCGCCGCTCCCCCGACCCCACCGCAACATGAATAAACTTATTAACGCCTAGTCCGCCGCTCCCCAACCCAGCCGCAACATAAATAAACTTATTAACCCCTATTGGAACAGCCAATAGGATGAGAGCTGCTCAAATCCTATTGGCTGATTGAAACAGCCAATAGGATTTTAGCAGCTCTAATCCTATTGGCTGATTGAAATCTTTCAGCCAATAGGAATGCAAGGGACGCTATCTTAGATGACATCACTTGCATTGAAGTTCCAGTTTAAAGCGGCGACCGTATGAAGAGGATGCTCCGCACCGGATGTCTTCAGGATGGACCCGCTCTGCGCCGGATGGATGAAGATAGAAGATGCTGCCTGGATGAAGACTTCTTGCCGCCTGGATGAGGACTTCACCGGCTGGATGAAGATCGAAGGGGCTGCCTGGATGAAGACTTCTTGCTGGCTGGATGGATCCTTCAAGCGGGACTTCAATAACTGTAAGAGGATCGCCGGGGGTTAGTGTTAGGTTTATTTAAGGGTTTTTTGGGTGGGTTTTATTTTTAGATTAGGGTCTGGGCATGTAAAAGAGATAAATGCCCTTTTAAGGGCAATGTCCATACAAATGCCCTTTTCAGGGCAATGGGGAGCTTAGGTTATTTTAGATAGGTTTTTTATTTGAGGGGGTTGGTTGTGTGGGTGGTGGGTTTTACTGTTGGAGGGTGTTTGTATTTTTTTTTTACAGGTAAAAGAGCTGATTTCTTTGGGGCAATGCCCCACAAAAGGCCCTTTTAAGGGCCATTGGTAGTTTATTGTAGGCTAGGGTTTTTTATTTTGGGGGGCTTTTTTATTTTGATAGGGCTATTAGATTAGGTGTAATTCTTTTTTATTTTTGATAATGTGGTTTTTTATTTTTCGTAATTCAGTGTGTTTTTTTTGTAACTTAGTTTTTTTCTGTAATTTAGTACTTTTAATAAGGTTTAATAGTATATTTAAATAATTTGAGTAGGGTTAGGGTTTTTTAATATGTAATTTAGTTAATTTAATTGGTAGTTTAATTTAATTGTAGTGTAATAGTTAGGGTAAGTTAATTCATATTTTTAAATAGTTTATTTTAATTCTACAGGTAAGTTTAAATTTATTTGAAGATAGGGATGTTGTAATTTTAAATTTAAATTTAGCGGGTTGTTAGGTTTAGGGGTTAATAGCTTAATTTATTTTTTGCCGATGCGGGGGGCTGACGGTTTAGGGGTTAATAGGTTTAGTTAGTGGTAGTGATATGGGAGGCCAGAGGTTTAGGGGTTAAAATGTTTATTTAGTACTAGCGGTGTCGAGGATTGGCAGAATAGGGGTTAATAACTTTATTTAGGTTGCGGCAGGGTCGGGGAGCGGCGGGATAGGGCTTAATACATTTTATTTGTGTCTGCGAAGTCGGAGCAGTAGATTAGAGGTGTTTAGACTCAGGGTTTATGTTAGGGTGTTAGGTGTAAACGTTACATGTTTTCAACCATAGAAATCAATGGGATATCTGGCAGCATCGAACATAAGCTTTCAGTGCTTTCAGACTCCCATTGATTTCTATGGCATCTGCGGCCTCCAGGGTGGGGGATTGAAAACAAGGCGCGCTGGGCCGGAATAGCCCCGAGTGTACCTGTTAAAAGTTTGATAACTTTGAAAAAGTGTCAGATAGAGCCGAATGTGTATTCGGAACATCTGTAATGACATAAGCATCGATCTGCGTCGGATTGAGACCAGCAGATCGTATGTTACGTCACAAATTTAAACATTTGCCGGTCTGTAGGCTCTGATAATTAAGTTGGATCAATGTCGCAACAATTACGCTGCAGAATTCCGGCGTATTTGCGGTTGAGGCTTTGATAAATATCCCCATTTGTCTCATCCATAAAGTCCAAATCTGTCCTTATTTTCAACCCACATTGATTAACCATGATCAGTGGTGCTTTGGTGGAAGGTTAAACATCTTCATTCTCACAAAAAAAAACAACAGAATGGCTGACAAGGGACATTTCTATCATTTTGATAAAAAAATACTCAAAGGATCTGCCTGATTTTGTTTGTGAGGCTGTACACCAAAAGACAACCTCTGCTGGCGTAACTATCGTTTTTTGTAAAATGTTTTCTGTTTGCCAATCTCATTTACATATCCAAGGCCTTCAAGTACACGATTCATTTTTTTTTTCAATTTCCCTATGTATATGCTAAAACAGAATTACATGAATCCATAAAGTACCTAACAATATAGTCAAATGTAAAATAATTCAAAACAAATCTATTTAAGAATATTAAATAAATTTGCCCTGTTATCATTCATTTCATTCATAGGATTCAGCTTCCTGTATGAACCCAATAATGGGCTAAATTTTTTGACAGCCTCTCCAAGGTGTAAGGTGCTAAATGCCCTTTACAACTGGTATTTCAAAATATGAATAATTAAGAATTATGTCTTTAATTAATTAGCAGTTGTATTATGCTACTTTATATCAAAAAAGTACCTATAAATATATTAAATATTTAATATATTACATACTGAAACAACAGAGATATTATAGTAAGTATTTATAATAATGTAAATGTATTCTTTAAAACCATGGAAAATATATATCAAATAAACATAGGTGTCTGACATGAATGTAAATTAATTAGCTTAGTACAAATTTAAAAATACATTTGAAAGTCTATTTATAGCTAAGTTTTCCTCTAAAAGTTACCTAGTTAGCTAGATGTTAAAAGAAAAAGACTGAAAGATTACAACTAACACCTTACAGAATTTTTTTGCAACTGTAAAAGTTAATAAGGAACCGTAATTTAGTGACTAACAGAAGCCGATAACACATCACACCAGCCAAATAATTAAATGCTTTACTTCTCAAAGTTAATACCACCAATTGAAACGTAGTCTGAATACTGAAATATTATCCTGCAAAGTATTTTGAATTCCAGTGCAAAAAAAAAAAAAAATGTATCTGTAGTCCCTTAAATCCATCACACTGTTCCAGATTATATTCTATTGCTGGTAATTTATCATTTTGTAGAGAGTAATATTAAAAAGATAAAATAAGGGACTTCCGGTGGGCGGGCTGAACAGCAACAGCTCAAGCTTGGAGCTCCGTAGCAAACCCCCGCATATACTGCAGTTAAAATTATCAGAAAGAGCCCGAACCTGTTTTGCCCTTTCCAGGGATCGTGTCTGGGCACTAGTGAGATTGGAGGGTATTATCCTTCCCCCACCAAGGTCCGCTATAGAAGGTTAGAGCGGAGTGAAAGCTATCAGTGACGGCCGCGGTGGCCATCTTAGTCTGAGAAGAGAGGTGAGGGGTTTTGAAGCACCCGGGGAGAACTTCAAGTGACAGATTTGTGACTGTCTAAGAACGGTCCCATGGATCATCTGACCCCTATCAATTCATCTGCCCACCCTAAGAGGTGAGATCACTCACCAGCTTCCAGATATCAGGGGACAGGGGGCCACGTGGCGAGAGGTTTGGTCTATGCAGGTTACGGGCTGGCACGGAAAAGCAGCGGCAGCTGAACTGAGCAGAGCAGATCAGCCTAGTATTGGAGCGGACCATACACTGACCGGAGGAGGCCCAGACGGCTGGCGGTCAGATCAAGAGGATCAAGGCCGGCCCCAACATCCCTGCAGCTCATCCAGAAAGAGGCGGACTGGGCCAAGACAACCAGAGAGGTAATTCGGCACTGAGCCATTGTTGGGCACGGCTGTTCCCCACGGACGTAATTGAGGGGTAAGAAGATAAAAAATAACAGGCAAAGAGAGCTCCCTGAGATTCCTTTGATCACACAGTAAGGCATGGAACATTATACAGGGGCTATTTGAACACTTTGAGAGACATCCTGTTTTACTGCCACTTAGGGATAGGGGCCTGATATCCCACACCTACCGCTGCATATTTACCTGCACCAGCTGTTTTATAGGGGATTTATGTTTGCTGATCTTCCATACGGGACAGAACAGCCCAATATTTACAGAGACTTTATGTGATCAGGTCCCAGTGTGGTAGGACTTGTAAAAGCCTTGCTAATATCTAGAGCCTGAGTTAGAATCAAAGACTTAATGATCTACACCGAGAGTTTTACTACCACAAAACCTTTCATGGTATAACTACACTTAGTACTGTGGGCCTTTTCTTCTACATATTCAAAGTAGCAGGAGCTGCCCCTCTGAGGCAGCTCTGTGAACTTAACCTCGGCATATATTCAAAGCCCTCCGAGGGGAGTGTGTTTGCCATCACATTGTATTTTATGGGACTGGCCTCTGACTGTCCTGTGACCAACCTGTGTATTTTATGACTGTGCTGGATAATATCTGCATATTGGCTGTGCTCTCTGCTCACTGCAAGATATGTGTTATTCTGTGAGATTATATGTATACTGTATCTTTATATGCCTAACCGTTTACCTTGCTTTACAGTACGCTGCACATTTGCAGGGGGTATATTTATGTAGATACAATTATTCTGTGTGGTGTTGAATATGTGTGTGATCTTTATATTACACATATCTGATGTCCACTATACTTTAAAGCTTACTGTTATTGTTTATGGAGAAATATCTTATTCAGGATCCAATAGCGAGCCGCAATAAAAATGCTGATCGCAAAGAAGCTAAACAGGGACCTGATACTGTGGGGCAAGTGCAATCTTATGAAACACCGCAGGAGGGCCACATGTTAGACCTACACCCTATTGTTAAGCAAATATCCACTTTGTTTCTGCCCAAGATAGAAAACTTTCAAAAAGGGGTGGACACTCTGGCAGAGGATGTGAAGCAGTTTTCAACAAGAGTAACGGAGGCAGAGACCAGGATCTCTGATCTCAAGGACACACAAGTTGTTAACTCTGTTAAATTAGAAGCTCTAGAAAAACACTCCCTAGCATTACAACAGAAAATTGACGATCTTGAGAATCGCTCAAGGCGAAATAATGTTCGCCTACTAGGCCTCCCTGAATCTGTAAAACCAGCCGACATCTTAAAATTTGTAGAAACCTCCCTCCCCTCACTGTTGGGTCTCTGATCTGAAAGCTTAACGTGTAGTGTTGAGAGAGCACATAGGGTAGGCCCGGAGTGACCAGCCATGGATCATAATACGCAAGCGCACCCTGTCATGATTAAGTTTCTCCACTTTCAGACCAAACTCCTTATCCTGAGGGCATATAGAAAGGTTGAGACCCTGACCTATGAAAACTCTAGAATTTTGTTGTTCCAGGATTACTCGGTTGATCTAATGAGGAGGTGTAGAGAGTTCTCCTCAATTTGTTCAAAGTTACACCGAGAGGGCAGATAGGCCTATTTGTTATACCCAGCTAAGCTTAAGATAGCTACCTCTAGAGGCCCTAAGTTTTTTGACTCCTCGCAAACAGCACAAGAGTACCTAGATGCAGAAAGCGGTTCCAGAAGCCCTGGCCATTCTAGGGAAGGTGAAGGGTGATAGGTCATACTGTTCTAGGGTTAATTATGATATATCCTTTACAGATTGAGTAATGGCTTATACAGCCAAGAAAAAGATGATACTTCATTTTGACAAGGGGCTCCCCACAATCTTGTTTTATATGTTTACTATTCTGGTTTATTGATATGGTTAACAGTTATAACTGAGTTAAGTCAATCCCGGTTGCACAAGTTTAATCAGGTTAAAGGTTTTACTCTACCACAAAATCGTACTGGGGAAGGTGGAATAGGGAATAATAATATTGAAGGATATTTAATGGGAGCAATAGGTTTTGTTTACAGTTACTTGCTAATTTTCTAATTTTTCAGAGTCATGTACCCAAGAGAGGTTACTTGCCCAAAATGGAGAACACCCCAAAGCGATATCTTATTAACTTGCTATTTGTGTTTATGTTTATGTTCAATAGATACACTATGGGCTCAGAGTGGGGCAGGAACATCTAAGTTTGCAAGGTTTATCCAAGTTTTGCACTGTATATTATTTACGGCTGTTATTATGTTGACGGAACTATGTGTTATTACAGAACCATCCGGAGCACTAACACCTGATGGGATTGACCTGAAATTCTATTTTCTTTTTTTTTTTTTCTAGCATCCAATGTTGTTTCTCAGACTTCGATGAGGGGATCCAGCACATTTTTACTTTTTTTTTTTTTCTTCTGCTCCTGCTTATGCATAGGGTATCATAACAGATTTAGTATTTATTCTTGGAACGTAGGGGGAATACACTCCCCCAATAAAAGGAAAACCATTCTTACGCAACTCAGAAAGAGAGTGGCAGATATTGCGTTTCTGCAGGAGATGCACTTGACTGACCTAGAGCATACCAAATTGAAGTCAGACTGGGTAGGGAGGGTTGAATATGCCTCGTATAAAAGGGCCAATAGAGGAGTGGCTATATTATTTGGAAAGAAACTAGACATAGATGTCACAACGATAATCAGTGACCCAGAGGGACGATACATCTTCAGGCCAAAATTGCTGGCAAAAAGTACACACTATGCCATATCTATGCACCCAATCAAAAAACTAAAACATTCTGGGAAGATTTAATTAGAATTTTGACCCCTTTCCTGGATTCTGCCCTTGTAAATAAAATTTAACTCACAATCCAAGGTGTGACTGGCTCAGGGATCTCAATAGAGATGAGGAGGGGCCTAGGCCCAGGCTTAACAGAATATTTGAATTAGAAATATTCCAAACTTTGGGATCCTTGCTGTGTGTGGTAGATATATGGCGCAAACTAAACCCAGATGGCAAAGATTTTACCTGTATCTCCCAGGCCTCTCCTACTATGTCCCGCATTGACCTATTTTTAACCTCCAACTCTCTTATTCCTCAAGTTGTAGATGCCAAGACAGGGGACGTGATTGCTTCTGACCATGCACCCATAAGCCTCTTTTTAGATACCTTACCTCCCTTGGGCAACCGCCAAACTCTTAGATTCCTACAATATTTGATTAAATCCCAGGAATTTCAGTACTATATGGAAGAATGTTGGGATTATTTCCAAATCAACAATGCGCAGCATTTGCAGAATCCAGAACTTTTCTGGCAAACGGCGAAGTGAACCCACACGGCTTCATCATCTGACATATTTTACTAATAAAAAAGAATCCGATGCGCTCCTGGCTTACCAGGCTTCCCAAGCTCTATTACGAACTAAGGGCAAGTACTATAGGTACGGGTATAAATCGGGTAGATTATTGGCTTCCCTGGTCAACCTAAAGATGTCTACGTGCTTCATTGCCACCCTTAGGGATGGGGGAAAGCTTGTCAAAGACCCCAAACGTATTGCTGAGGCATTCGCTGCTTACTATTCTAAACTATACACCAGTGATCCGCCTGGTTCAGAAGAGGGTTTACGAGAGTTCTGGGACTCCATTGAGCTACCACATATTTCGAAAGAGCAGCTAGATAAGCTCAATATGCCCATCTCTAGGGAAGAGGTAGATAGGACAATCATGTCCTTATTCTTAGGCAAAGTGGCAGGCCCGGATGGGCTGCCCATAGAATTATATAGAATGTTAAAGCCGCGGGTTACCCAGTGCTCACCTATCTGTACTCGGGCTATTTCTCCGCAGAAGATAGACCAGCTAGGACTTTCTTGGCTGTGTATATCACCCTTATCCCTAAGGTGGGAAAAGACACTCTCCTGCCGGAATCATATAGACCGATCTCGCTACTAAACTCGGACTATAAAATTTTAACAAAGCTTATAGCCGATCGCCTTAAATTTATCTTACCGGATTTGATACACGAAGATCAGATGGGTTTTATGTTAGCGAGATCGTCAATGTTGAATGTACGCCGAGGATTACAGATACTACAATATTATAGGAGTAAGAAACAGCTGTGTCGCTCCCAGAGGCCTTCCTGTTGTCTTTGGACGCAGAGAAGGCCTTTGTGTCATGGGAATATTCCAATTAAACACTTACTACTAGGTTTCTTTAATATTGTGTACTTCTCCTTTAAATCCATGTACCCTCCTCCAAAATCCGCTATAAAAACTCCTCACGCACTCAGCTTACTGCTTGGTATTGCAGTCACCTTCCTACTGCAGACTTCCTGAGCCGTTTACCTTTACTCCTTAACTAACGTGATTCTAAGTTGCCATTATCTTCTAAATATCTTTTTGCCTACAAGTTCATCACAACCTGCTCCAGGCATTTACGCTGCTGCACGCTACCTTGGAGGTTTGAGTCCGGATCTATCAGCTGTCTTCCAGGATCTTCAGTAGCGGTGATGTAACACGCTCTCTGGGAACACACCCAGCATCTCAGCTTACCGCTGCAACATTCTAACAATCTCTCTGAGGTAACGCTACTTAGCTACAAAGTTACTTTCTTATCTTGATCACTTTACCCTTGCTTAGTTTTCCGCTCCCAACCTCTGCTTATCTTATGTTCTAATATATTTAGTATTGCCAACTGCCATGCTCTCTTAAACGTTATTATTGTTGTAACATGTTACACACCTACCACATTAGTTTAACCTGTTGTTTTGTGTATACACTTGCCTCCTTAACGGTTATTTAAGAAAATAGTGCTGCTGTATTTTTAGTGAACATCACATGTGGCTGCAATAGCTCTATTATTCTTATACCAACCTACTACTAACTGCTTACTGATTGCTGGGGATTTTAACATTACTCTGTCGAGTGTTTGATGTTAAATCCCAGAAATCAACTCGCTACAAAGCAACCTTTCTTAGTATTAATCATTCCAGCAGTTGTGGTTCATAACCTACATTATCCTTACATTACAGACAGACAACTAAGGCCTGAAACTTTGATAGGGTTGAATGCAGACACCTCTTTCACACCATGACTAAATTCGATCTATCGGGCCCCTTCCTTACATTTATTAAGAATCTTTACTCTTCCCCAATTGCAAATATATGTGTCAACAACTTATTTTCTTTCGATGTTACCGTACAACGAGGTACGAGACAGGGATGTCCCCTGTCTCTGTTATTGTTTAACTTGGCTCTGGAGCCCTTGGCCAATAAACTAAGACATTATATGCGGATGATATGATGTTGTTTGTGCAGGATCCCAGGAGTCATATCCCTTCCATCCTGAAGGCCTTGCAGAATTTCGGATCCTTTTCAGGTTATAAAGCCAATATGCAAAAATCCAAGATCTTATGGCTACATAAAGCTAAAGAACAGGCAAATGATTACCAGTTTACAATAGCAAATCAAGTAATAACTTATCTGGGTATTCAGATTCATGTGAACCCTAATAAAATGTACTCTGCCAATCTGACGCCTTTGTGCGCCAAGCTGTGCAGCCAGATGAGGAGCTAGAAGTCTCTCCCTATATCACTAGCAGGTAGGATTAGTCTCCTTAAGATGGTGATTGTGCCTCGCCTCCTGTATCCACTACTTATGCTGCCTTTCCTACTTACTAAAAATGATGTAAAAGCTTTAAATTCTGCAATGAGATACTTTATTTGGCGAGGAGGCAAGCCCCGCATATCTACTGATAAATTAAATATGTTGTATCTTAATGGAGGCTTGTCCCTGCTGAACTTTAAACTATACAATTGGGTGGGACTGGTTAATTTGGTCCTGGATTTGGTTGGCATGCAACATTTTTATAGGCAAGAACTGGAGCGTGTGGTTCTAGGCGATATTTCACTGTCATACTTGCCGCATATGGCAAAATCTGGATCAGTACAGCACAAAAAAGGGATATCTCCCCAATCGTATGATGTGTGGTAAATTATTGCAGTGTACAAACATCTACAAAGTCCTGGGGTGTGGGCTAGGTGAACACAGTGAGCCGCTAAGTACAAGTAGAAATAAACGTGCTTACCCTTTTTCCGCTCAAAGTTCCAGTTGTACCTACCGTTTCGGTCAGGGCTCACTCAGGTTCAACCTCTGATGGTGTCCCAACAGCTCTGAAATCTGAATGCCCTCGCTTGGCTCCAAAAAAGCTCTGATTCCTTTGTCAGTACACTTGGCTCCAGCCCACGGGTAAGCCCGGAAGTATCCACGGGTCCGTCCTCCTTCCTTTAATTGGATAGCCGAGACATTCCTCTGTTCATCCAAGGGGTGTGTAAGATATCTACCAGTAGTAATTGGTCTAAGTGGAACAGCTCCAACCGTCCTCGGAGCTATAGGTAATTGGGATAAATCAGAACTCCCACCGGCTATGCTTCACTCCAGTAGGTCAAATAGTACAAAGCCCAAAAGAATAGGAGCACCAGCCGTGAGTGATATAACATACGTATTTTATTTAGTCATTTTAAAAGCCTGAGGCACAGACTACATGCAATAGTGTGAATGGAAAGTCAGCAAAAAAACTACAGCTGAGCTGACGCGTTTCGGCGGGTGCCGTATTCGTAGCTGCTTGCACTGTGTACTAAAACAGTCTACTTAAAACCACAAGCGGCTTCCCATTGGACTACTTGTTAATTGTATAATTAGTAACACTTGTGTATACAATTTGAGATCAACGTGTCTTACAAAATACCCTTTATGCAATGGGAGAATTTAGGATTGAGAAACATTGGTGCGCTAATAGACCCGCTGACAAGATCTGTAAAATCTTTCTCCTCACTACGAAGAGAGCATAACCTCCCAAACAATCATTTTTATGCCTATCTACAGACCCGCCACTATGTGGACATACTGATTAAAGATAACCCAGATTTCTGGGAAGGGTCGCCCTTTTGACTCATTCAATCCCTCTTTAAAATGGGTAGATTCTCCCTATCTGAAATATATCAAACCTTCTTGCAGACTCAACTGCTACAGGTACAACCTACCTTTTTAGCGGGATGGGCACGGGAGGGAATCAGGGATGTTACGTGGGAGGAGGCCTGGGAGGGACTCGAAAAGGTTAAGAAAACCACTCTTTCTGCCAATCTGAGAGAAACTCAAACTAAATTTTTAAATAAAGCTTACATGACTCCCAACCGGCTGTCTAAATGGATCCGCGACTGGCCTAATAAAGGCTCCAAATGCTCCGCAGAGGCCCCAGGCTTGTTATATTGTATATGGGATTGCCCGATGATAGGGCAGTTCTGGAATAAACTACAATTCTGGATTAATAAAAAGATGAATATTTCGATTATCCTTGGTCCTGTCAGGGTTTTTTCCCTGTTTTGTTTGCCATGTGCTGCTGGCAGCCATTTTACTCACTTCTCTTGCTGACTATGGTGCATTGTGGGGGATGCTGCTCATTTCCTGCACTTCCTTTTATGGCCAGACTGGTGTGCATCATCCATGTTAGACAGGATGCAGTCTCAGAATTGTGATGTCATCACTTATTATTTAAAGGGCCTCTGTTTGTGAGAGTTCCTGTGTATTACCTGTCTGCCTGACGTCCTTCCTGGTTCCTGATCCCTGGCTTGTTCCTGACTCTGCTGTTTTCCTTGTTCCTGATTCTGGCTCGTCTGACTATTCGCTTTGGCTCCTGACTTACAAGCTCTGGTTTTGACTCCTGGCTTGTTATTTGACTTGTGGACTTTTTATTATTTTTTGCTATTAATAAAGGTGTGATTATTTTTGCACTTCTCGTCTCAGTCTGATTCCTGGCACCCTGACATTACGCAAAGGCCATGAATCCTGATGGTGCTAATAATCCACCTTTACCTGCCATCATTTCCAGGATGGATGTACAGGATCACCGCTTGGATCAATTTGCACTAGCCCTGCAAACCCTGCTGACTCGCACTGCACATTTGGACCAAAGTCTCCCGCAAGTTATGGCTGCTCCTGTTTCTGCTGCTGCACCTATGCCTACCAGGAGCATGTCTGGTTCTGCACCTCTACCTCAGCGATATGGAGGTGATCCTATTCAGTGTAGAGGGTTTTTGAACCAGGTGGGCATTTACTTTAAGATGTTACCTCAGGCATTTCCCTCTAACAGAGCTAAGGTGGGATATCTCATCTCGTTACTCTCTGACACAGCTCTTGCCTGGGCTAATCCCTTGTGGGAGACTAATAAACCTGTGATTTCAAATTACCCTGAATTTGTGGCCTCCTTTCGAAGGGTATTTGATGTTCTGGCTCGCTCCTCCTCTGCTGCTAAACAACTCATGTCCATTCAGCAAGGTACAAGATCTGTTGCTCAGTATGCTATTGAGTTCCGTACGCTTGCCGCAGAGGTAGGTTGGAACAATGAAGCCCTTGTTGCCACCTTCTTTCATGGGCTCTCTGATGCGATTAAAGATGAAGTTGCTGCCAGAGATTTACCAGAAGATCTCGAGGCATTGGTGTCTTTTTTGATCCTAATTGACATCAGATTCAGAGAGAGGCCCTCTTTCAAGAAGCGCTTGCAGAAGCCTCCTGTTCCATTGTCTCCTACGTGTTCGTTCCCACCCATGCCTCCCTCTCTCTTTCCCATGCCTCCTGGTCCCAAGTCACCAGGTACTGCTGAGCTAATGCAGTTGGGATTCACGCATCTCTCCATGGCGGAGAGGGCCTTTAGGAGGAAGGAGGGGCTCTGCCTCTATTGTGGGTTACAGGGCCACCTTTTGAAGTCTTGTCCTACACAGCCGGGAAATGCTCACATCTAAGGTCCTGTCGGGGGCAGACCTTGGGTGGTTTATCCTCATCCCCGGAACTGCTTAAGGAGAAACCTTTGGTCACGGTTGTCCTTTCCTGGGTGGACTCCTCCATAGTCACCCAGGCTCTTGTTGACTCTGGTGCTGCGGGCTATTTCATTGACAGTGCTTTTGTATCAAAGCACTCCATTTCTGTTTTGCCTCGGTCCGTTCTGCTTGCTATTGAGGCCATTGATGGCAGGCCCCTTCAGCCCGCACTTGTTACTCACAAAACTGCTCCGTTGTCCATGGCTGTTGGGGCTCTCCATTTTGAAACCCTCCAGTTCCAGGAGATAAACTCTCTGCATTTTCCGGTTGTTCTGAGTTATCCCTGGCTCCAAAAGCACAATCCTAGTCTCGACTGCCGCAGGTCAGAAATTTTGTCGTGGTCCCCGCAATGTATTTCCACTTGTCTTCGGAAACCAGTTAAAGTCTTGTGCACTTCTTCGGTATCTCAATTGCCAGAGGAGTACCAAGAGTTCCTAGACATTTTTGACAAGGTGCGTGCCGGTACGTTGCCTCCTCACCGGTCTTACGATTGTGCCATAGAGCAGCAACCCGGAGCCATTCCTCCTCGGGGCCGGGTGTATCCTCTGTCTGTTGCAGAGAATTGTGCTATGGAGGAGTATGTTGCCGATGCTCTGTCACAGGGGATCATCCACAAATCCTGCTTTTCTGCAGGGGCTGGCTTCTTCTTTGTGAAGAAAAAGGGTAGCGAGTTAAGACCATGCATCGATTATAGGGATCTTAATCATCTTACCATTAAGAATGCTTACCCTATTCCGCTCATTACAGAACTCTTTGACCGCCTCAAGGGAGCTACGGTTTTTACTAAACTTGATTTGAGAGGAGCGTACAATCTCGTTAGGATTAAGGAGGGTCACAAATGGAAAACAGCATTTAACACCAGGAGCGGGCATTATGAGTATCTTGTAATACCCTTTGGCCTATGTAATGCTCTTGCTGTTTTTCAGGAATTTATTAATGATGTCCTACGAAATATGTTGCAACAGTGTGTTGTGGTGTACTTCGACGACATCCTCATACACTCATCCACACTTCAGGCTCATCGTTCTGATGTTACACAGGTTCTTCAGAGACTACGTAAGAACAGCCTGTTTTGTAAACTCGAGAAATGTGAGTTCCATCAGACTCAAGTAACCTTCCTAGGTTATGTTATCTCTGTTGCAGGGTTCTCCATGGATCCTGACAAGTTATCTGCAGTTCTGCAGTGGCCTCGCCCAGTTGGTCTTCGGTCTATTCAACGTTTTTTGGGGTTCGCCAATTACTATAGAAATTTTATTAAAAACTTTTCTTCTGGGGGGGGGGGGGGGCGTGTCTGAGCAGGGAACAAGTATGGCTGCTTATACTGGAGCTCTGGGAGATACCTAAGATATAACTTTAATATATCCATTAAGCGGCTTCTTCCAGTACACAGAGACTAAGCAATTCTACTTATGAAGTTGATATACGCATAAAATCTGAATTTGCCGCATGAATGACCCGGTCCAGTTCAAAGCACTCAGTGACGGCCTAACAGTTTGTCTACATCGCTTATACCCAGCTTATGACAACTCCCAGCGTACTGCTGACACTCTAGATACACATATACTACAGCCATGAAGGAAACCAGCTTCACCATATATCAGATGCTATTGGAACTAGGCCAAATGATGGACAGGCACTTCGGTAGCTTGGGGTCTATCTTAAGAGAGGAGCATGTGGAGTCGGCCATCTTAATTCCGGAGATATCCATAGAAGATTTTAGCTCTAAGGGGTCTGCTCAAGCTGAACCGCCCATGAGAGGAGACAAACCTACTACCTCTACACTGAGAAGCACCGTAATCAGCCCTAGTTTGATACTCTCAGCCCCTGCCGGTATGGGGGGGAGAAGATAGACATACATCGGACACAGGCGACAGATCTGAGGAGAAGGATTGCATCTCACTAACAGTGCCCTTAACAGCAACGGGATACTCGAAGTGCCGACCATACTCCTACTACTCCTCATCTCAACCTCTCTCTGCCACCCATTATAGTCTCCTCAGAATCAAACTGTGTTGTAGGATGGCGATGCAGAGACATAGTGGAGAGCAACCTGGGTGTTTCTTGGCCATAGAAATACAGATTACAACCGGACTTGGTATACACTTTTACAGGTCGCACCTTGACAGCGGTTACTACTCCTGTACGTGGCCCTCTCCATATGCTCTACGTTACTTGAATAGGCATCGGTTAATCGCATATAAAGACTATACCCTCATTGTTCTGACACACTTTTGGAATGATGCATGAGACCTAGACTGCCTTCCAAACGTTTATAGTATATGCTAAGTGTAACGCTTTACTTTTGTTTAATATATCTCACGATACGATACCTCTTCTAACCCAACTGTACAGGTTTTAATGTTATTTGCTTATACTAGTACTATAGGGAAGTTGTGACCGTGGTGATTTTAACCCTAGCTTTCCCAGGTTAGATGTCTAAGCGAAGTTTGATATTTGTATACCTCCCTCAAGCTTCATACGAGAATGACCCCCTACTCCTTTGTTTTACGGCCTCAGCAACCCTGGTATGTCAATTGGGTCGATCTACATATCCAGATCACTAAGCAGCTTACCCTACCCCTGCTTCTATAGACCCTGGAGGCTCAGGTCTAGGGGTCTAAATATATACATCTACCACCACTTCACTTTGCAGGCAGGAGGGAATAGGTCCATAGCAATACAGGACTATTTTTACCACAAATGTGGTATAGAATTAATGAAGTGCTCACTACGGTTTAATATTGCATATCGATAGCACTAAATAGGCAACAGGTCACTATAACAGTAATAGACACTCTGTAATCCCTAAGGCAGTTAAATATGTTCTGTTATAGGTTTGTAGGCCACTGGATTACTGTAGGGAGCCTTCTGCTCTTTCTGTGCTGACATGGCGCTGGAACTACACCTTTATACCTTTGCTTTAAAACGATAGCGCCAAACAGTAAAAGAGTACCCCCTAGACCCTATACAGCAAATCTGAAACTTCCCTGATCGCCTTGCAGAGAAGTAAACCTGGAGGGACTCACTTTTTCTATGTATAAAAGAACGATGACCTGCCGGAAAATAATAGCATACCTACTATCTCCCCTCTGAATGTTAATGTATAAAACTCTATTGCTTAGAATTAAGTTGTAGTCAAGCCTACATGGAATCTAGGAAAACAGGAGCAGGGTAACAGTGTGTAGATCACCTGCACAAAACTAGGGGTAGCTTATTACATGTTATGGCAGACAATAGCCGTGATTATAGGTCCACATACTACAATGTTTCCTAACCTGTTGACAATCTGTTTGTATGTATTAACCAAGTTTTAAATGTTGTTTTATTTTATTATGTTATAACTACATAGGTTTGATATTTGCCTGTCACATCTGAACCCTATTTCTAAAATACATGGCTCCATATCATTTGACCATAACTGTGAAATGCCAAATTACTTAACCCCAGTTTGATCTTTATTGTAGTTCTCCCTAACTATCTTATTATTACAAACACCACACTCCCTAGGTTTCCAGAATTCTGGGATTTCCATATTTTAAATATGTAAGGCTTATCTATGTAATTGGCTAATCTACTACTATTTTACCCATTGAGAGCTCTGTCTGTGGCCGAGACAGAAAATTACAGACTGAATGAATGATATAGCCAACACATAGGAGTTATTTTATCCCACTATTTGCCCTTATTGGGATTTATCACGACTAAAATGTTTATATAACAGGTGCACAGGATGGAAAGGATAATTAGAGGTCATACTTAAGCTTCTCATTGTATTTACTCAGCTACGGGTGTTAAGATATCAGATATATCTATTCCTACACTCTTCATGCGTTGGTTCAAGCCCTATACCTTAGAGAACTTAACCTCCTCTTCTACCCTAAGGCTTATCCCACTGTTTAACATTAATCATAGTTACATCGAGCCTCTTGAGATCCATAGGACCTATAACAAGACCCATCTTCACATCTGGACACTAATTCACCCCATCTATTATATAACCTCAGAGGGAAATACCTCTCAACATCACCCCATTTTTAGAGAATTGACTATCTGGGTCATAAGCACACATTTTAGTAATATTTTGTACTAGATTCTATACTATCACTAGACAAGGAGTTATTCCCTATTACGCCCAAGTTAGACTCTCTCTTTTACTGACTTGTCAGACCTCTTGGACATGTCCTCCCCCCCCCCCCCCCCCTTATCCCTAAAATATTTGTGCAGCTCTGGTCGGCATATTCCCCCCCCCCCCCAATTTTTCATTTACTATTACATATTCTACCCTAACCCAATTAAAAATGAGATTCCATTATTCTTAGTCCATTTACATTCTCAAGGGCAGAGATCTGAGATGATTAATAGCTTTGAATGGTAATAGTTTAATTAAAAAGGTTTTATTGCATCTTCACACAGTCATTTATCGTTGTATAAAGGAGCATGTCTGTATTAAGCTGAAAATCTGTCTACTATTCCCTTTAAGACAACTCTTTTAGTCATTCATGTGTTGGTAAAATACCTGTGTTTATTATATTTATTGTCATAATAAGCTGACTGCTATATTATGTAACCAATTATTTCACATATTGGCCCTTATGTATATTATGTATTTTATACATATTCTCCTTTCATAGATGTAAATGGACGAAAGTTATGTTTTGTATTTACCTAATATCTCAATAAAAACAGAATTTATAAAAAAAAAAAAAAAATTCTTCCTTGGTCAGACCAATCACAGACATGACCCGTAAAGAGAATGATCCACTCCATTGGTCACCTACTGCCATTAAGGCCTTTGATAGTCTTAAAACTGCCTTTGCTGCCGCTCCAGTTCTGGCTCATCCTAACCCTGTCCTGCCTTTCGTTCTTAAGTCGATGCGTCTGAGACTGGAGTAGGTGCCCTCTTGTCTCAACGTCCTATGCCTGACGGTTCCTTGCATCCGTTTGGTTTCTTCTCTAAGAAATTGTCTCCAGCGGAGTGCAATTATGAAATTGGCAACAGGGAATTACTGGCCATAATTTTGTCGCTCAAGGAATGGAGGCATCTTCTCGAGGGTACTAGCGTGCCAGTGCTCATTCTTACTGACCACAAGAATTTAACTTATCTATCTGAAGCAAAACATTTGTCACCCCGACAGGCTAGATGGGTGCTATTTTTGTCTCATTTAATTATGTGGTCTCCTACCTGCCTGGTAGTAAGAATGTTAGGGCTGATGCCCTCTCTCAACAATTTTCGCCTCTGTCCAAGGAGGAGTCTGTATCTACTCCTGTTATACCTCCTGACTATATTTTGGCTACCATACGTACTAATTTGACTTCCCCCTTGGGGGAGGAGATCCTGGATGCACAAACCAATGCACCTCCTGAGCAAGCTAGTGGTAAGTGTTTTGTTCCTGAGAATCTTCGAACTAAACTTTTGCACACTTACCACTATCCTAAAGCTGCAGGTCACCCAGGCAAGAACCAAATGATTTGGTCTGTCACTCGACAATTCTGGTGGCCAGGTCTTCATTCTGATGTTGCTGCATATGTTGCCTCCTGCTCAGTTTGTGCACAGAATAAGACTCCTCGACGTCTTCCTGTGGGTCTTCTTCAACCTATTGCTAATGGTGAGCGTCCTTGGACACATCTTTCCATGGACTTCATTGTCGAGCTCCCTGTTTCCAATGGCAATACTGTTATCCTTATGGTGGTTGACCGTTTTTCTAAAATGTCACATTGCATTCCCTTGATGAAGCTGCCTACCGCTCAGGAGCTTGCTTCAATTTTTGCCCGGGAGGTCTTCCGTTTACATGGGTTACCCAAGGAGATAGTGTCAGACCGGGGTAGCCAGTTTGTTTCCAGATTTTGGCGTTCCTTTTGTGCTCAAATGGGGATCCAGCTTTCCTTGTCCTCGGCATATCACCCTCAATCCAATGGGGCTATGGAACGGTCTAATCAAGCTCTGGAACAGTTCCTCCGCTGATATGTCTCTGATCACCACAATAATTGGTCTGAACTGTTACCTTGGGCAGTTTTTGCTCGTAAGAGTACTATTAATGCTTCCTCCAAGTTATCCCCGTTCATGGCGAATTATGGGTTTCAACCATCCTTGTTGCCCGATTCATTCATGTCTCAGGGTATTCCAGCTTTGGACGAGCATCTCCGGCAACTTCGTTCCATGTGGGTGCAGATTCAGGATTGCTTTCATCGTTCTATGCAGCGCCAAAAGTTCCAGGTCGATCATAGGCATCTACCCGCACCTTCCTACCAGGTTGGTGAGAGAGTTTGGCTGTCCTCCCGCAACTTGAACCTTTGTGTGCATTCCAATAAATTGGCTCTCCCCTTTTTTGTCGGTCCTTTTCGAATACTCCGACGGGTTAATCCTGTGGCCTACGCTCTTGACCTTCCTCCTGCTATGCGCATCTCCAATGTTTTTCATGTCTCCCTCTTGAAACCATTGATTTGTAATCGGTTTACCACTATGTTGCCTCGTCCCCGTCTTATCTTTGTTGACAATCATGAGGAGTATGAGGTCAGCAGCATTATTGACTCTCGTATGTCCAGGGGCCGTGTACAGTATTTGGTTCACTGGAGGGGCTACGGTCCGGAGGAGTGTTCTTGGTTTCCCTCCTCTGATGTTCATGCTCCCACCCTCCTCCATGCCTTCCATGCCCGTTTCCCCAATAAGCCTTTTGTCCTCCCGCTGGGTAGGGGTAGTTGAGGGGAGGGTACTGTCAGGGTTTTTTCCATGTTTTGTTTGCCATATGCTGCTGGCAGCCATTTTACTCACCTCTCTTGCTGACTATGGTGCATTGTGGGGGATGCTGCTCATTTCCTGCACTTCCTTTTATGGCCAGACTGGTGTGCATCATCCGTATGAGACAGGATGCAGTCTCATAATTGTGATGTCATCACTTATTATTTAAAGGGCCTCTGTTCAGTATGCTTTGCCTTTGCGTTGTTTCAGACCTGTTTGTGAGAGTTCCTGTGTATTACCTGTCTGCCTGACGTCCTTCCTGGTTCCTGACCCCTGGCTTGTTCCTGACTCTGGTGTTTTCCTTGTTCCTGATTCCGGCTTGTTTGACTATCCGCTTTGGCTCCTGACTCAGCTCATCTGACTACCAGCTCTGGTTTTGACTGCTGGCTTGTTATTTGACTTGTGGACTTTTTATTATTTTTTGCTATTAATAAAATTGTGATTATTTTTGCACTTCTCGTCTGATTCCTGGCACCCTGACAGGTCCTAATGATGTATTGTTCCTTAATTGGGACAAAAAATTCAGACAACATGACTCAGAACTGACCCTGATTATTCTTTTAGCGAGGAAAAGCATACTTAAGCGCTGGACTGACAATACGGCTCCTACGGTGGCTTACTTCCGTAATTTGCTGAGACCGCAATTATTTATAGAACAGATTGACGTTAGAGTAGATGTCTGTAATAGATTGACCTTGTTTCTGCGAAAATGGCGTAGATTAATTCTAACTTTTAAACTGGCAGAGGCAGGTACTTTCACCATTTAGACACACCAACATATTTTTTGAAGATTCTTTATGGGGGGGAATGGGAGCATATTGCGCTTGCCCGTGATGGGCGGGAGCACTGAGGGGAGAATGGACATTCGATCATATATTTTTTTTTTTCCTGGATCCCTGAGGCTTGATACTGAATAGAATAGGGAAGAATAATATAATTAGCGTAGAAGATTAAGGGACACTTTTGTGTAGTTTAATAGTTTAGTAGTTGTTAATATATTAACATAATATAGGTTAAATGTTAGAGTAGTTAGTTTATAGGTTTGACTGGGGAGTGAGGGGAAACGACCCTCTCCCCCATTAAAAGAAAGGAAAAATATGAGAGAGTGTTACATGTTTAAGATTGGGACAATCTGTGTTAATGAGTGATAAGCAACAGGAATATGTTTGTTTTTTTAGAAATCTTGGTTGAACAGTCTTATGCTTTGCGTACTAGTCACTCAACAAAATGTTATACTATCTGATTATATTGAAATGTACATGGTGATGATGTGATGATCTTTTGTGCTTGCATGTATTCTCTTAATAAAATGATATATATATAAAAAAAAAAAAAGATAAAATAAAATAAAGTGCAGTATTTAATTATCATAGGTCCTGTTTTTAGGTCAAAGCTGTCAATACTGTTATTGTAAAATGAAGGCTGCCCATATGCAGTTTCTGTCCAAAACCACTTACAGCTCCCAGCAATCTAATAATGCTGCCCAGTGTATACTACTGAAGTTGCAGCCTTTATTATCCCAATGTATAACTGTCCACAAAAAAATCAATCAATAATTAAATACACTTCTTGTGGAACCTTCAATATGTTTAATGACCCAATAGAACACAGTTTGGGAATTAAACAGAAACCCTTCTGTGTGTCCTGTTATGTTTAGCGTATCCCTCTTATTCAGCTTTTGTCATTTGTCAAGGGGTTATTCACTCCTTCATGTGTTCTGTCAAGATTGATGCAAGTTTTGTTTTGTGGGCTTTCAGCTATTTATGGCATGGGTGAGCTCTCTCTCATCACCATTCTGTAAACTTTATGTTCATGGTTGCTCTCTTGTTGTTTCAGTGTCTTCTGGAATCCAAGCCTTGGCCTTGCATGTGAATATTTTCCTGCTCTTTGATTTGGCTTAAAGCATTTCTTGGTTTGACCATTGGCTTTCTCTTGACTTCTCCCTTGTTGATTGACTATTTGGATTTGTTTACTTCTGTTTGTAAATGACCTCATCTTTCTCGACCATCCTCTATTCTATCCACTACATAGAGTAACAGCCACCACCTATTACAGTTCAGGTAGTACCAGCATTCTACCTGCAATCTCATCTATTGTTCATCTATTTTCTAAACATTATTTAGTCCTAGGGTACTCCCTGGACTGACAATGACCTCTCTGCCTAAAACATACCCAATGACACAAAGCACTGTCAGGAGAAAAGCTTAGCTTTAAAGTGACAAAAGCTTATTCTTATATCATACATTTAGTCTTTTATTAGAAAGAGAAGCTAGGCTTCATCAAAACCATTCAGCACTAAAAAAAAACAAAACCAACTGTAAGTAAAAAAAATGAGACATTGTAATTCTATTTATCGCTGACCATATATATATATATATATATATATATATATATATATATATATACACCATATATTTTTGTAATACAAATCCTCCAGGGTAGAGTGAGAATATCTATCAAATGTTATTTGAATCACATTACAGTCACTGCTGGGTGTAGACAGAGAGACTAGAGAACATACGTATAATTAGAAACACATAATTTCTTGATAAATACTCAATGTTATAACTTTGAGTAACCTTATAGCTTATAGCATTCTAATAAAGTACCAATACTATGTAATAGCTGCAGTATCCTTCTAACATCAAAATATGATTACGACTATACTTTTATTTAAGAATTTATGTCTGATATAGCTGTTTAATTATTTGCGAGTGTTTAGATTGCAGTAAATATGGGGCATGAGTAAAGAATTCTATGTGGAGCTATGCATGTCATAAGGAGGTCTCCAATCACAAAACTTTTCTTTTTACACTCCTTCAATCATTTGGTACTTTAAGTCAATACAACTAAAATGTCAAAACAGCTAAAACCACATTTAAATATTAAAGGACAATGCAAGAATACATATATTTAAGTAAAGCACTATTTTCACGTACGCCCATAAAGGGGCACATTTTTTTTCATTACAAGTGGCTGGTTAATGCTCCCGCGGGTTTGCGATAGAACTTTGCGTTATGTCCCCCAAATAAAGTGTACAAATCCCTTCATAAAAAAAAATCTTTATTTTTTAATAAAATAACTGCACAAATCAGTTATTAGGGGTTAAAGGGAGGGGATGTGGGGTGTTAGAAAAAGAAAACGGCACTGAAAAGTGCCTTTACATTGCAGTCTATGGGGACTGTGTTTATACTGTTAATATATATGTATATGCTTATATATGTGTTAATATGTCTATATATATACACATATAATATCATATACTGTATGTATATATTTATAATATATTTTAAATTTGCTTCAAATAAATATACAATAGAATCTTTATATACAGTATATATATTTATATATATATATATACATATATAATCTATATTATAGATTATATATATATATATATATATATATACTGTGTATATATATATATATATATATATATATATATTCATTGTAGCCCTTTCCATTCAAATACCTTGTAATATACCATATACCATATACCTTTGAACCCTTATAAAGTAGCTTACTAACTGTAATCTGGACCATAATCAGCTGCTTAGTATTTGTGGCTATTGAATTTGTTCTCATCCAAGGTAATTCCTAGAATATTGGTTATTAATGGGTCCAGAGGACTGTAGATGAGATGCCCAGTAATATATGAAGTTTCTGTTATACATCTACAGTTTTTGCTTTTATTTATGTCTAATTTAAATGTTAATGTCTGGATGATGACAGACTTAGGGGACATAGAAAAATGGAACACACACACTCTGGCACACTCACAAATAAGGGGGGCTGGTATAAGTATGAGTAGTGACAGACAAAGTTGGGGGACATTGAAAAATAAGAAGTTTGGCTAATACAAGGATAAGTGACTCATAGAGGTCAACAGCGACAGAGTAGGCGGTAGGAGCAGAAAGGAGCAAGAATACAGCTCATAGACATGATATTCAAAGCAAGTCTCTTGTATACCTGGAGCTAATTAGAAAAAAGATACCAATGAACATTATATATATATATATATATATATATATATATATATATATATATATATATATATATATATATATATATATATATATATATATGAAATATTGAACAACATTTGCCAAGTCTAATTATATCGTGAGACGGTTTATATTTAATTTTTTATTCATACACAAAATGTGTGTTTTCTGGATTTTTTAACTAATATTTTTTGTTGTAAAATGATGAGACTCAATGAGCTAATAAAAATAATAAATGTTAAAATATCAGCAAAAGAATGTGCCTGGGTGTTTGTTACAATATGGGATAGATCTCAAATGAGAAGCTAATCTGAGGCTTCCTTTTAGTTACTGTATCATAACACACCTGCACATTTTCAGAAACAGAGCCCTATATTAGGATTTGCAAAGCAAAATAACTCCTTACAGTTGGTAATTAAGACAAGCCAGGTACAAAGCAACTGATGTCAACCATTATGACACTGGTACTTATGTCATAGAGATAGCATATCCCTAACGACAACATTGACCCCATAATAAAAGATAACTGCTGGTGGCCTGGCCCCCAGACCTTTATTAATTATGTATGATTAGGTCCCCACCACTGTTACCACTATACCAGAATGAAGAAAATTTGATAATAGGAGTAAATTAGAAAGTTGCTTAAAAATGCATGCTCTATCTGAATCATGAAAGAAAAAAAATTTGGTTCAGTGTCCCTTTAAATTAACTGCACGTCCACTCTTAGCATTTATAACATTGTCACCTTTGTTAGCCAGTTTTTAGGAGTTTGTGCTAATATTAATTTAAAAACTGTTAATTGGTTGACCAATACCTGCTTAGCAGCTGCCTTTTTACAGAGGTTGGACAAAATGTTTTGTTAGGTCTATGATTATGGCTCTATGACGAAACACGTAAGACCAGTCCTTCTGTCTTACCCATCCTGTTTTTAAACTCTATGGAAGAATAAAGTTAGATTTTTTTACCCTTTTATGGATTGTATTCCGGACTTATTCAGTATATGGCTATCTCCTTTCATAAGGGACAACAGGGAGTTTCCTTAAACACCGGATCCTAACCAGCTTTCAATCCAAGATTAGAAGCACCCGGACACTGCCTTTACCCAGGTTAATTCAACGCACCTCTTATTGAGACCAAGCCTGCCGCATCTTTGTCTGGATCGGCTCCTAACAAGTTAGATCTCATCGACTAACCCATTGATTGGGCCTTAGACCAGTGGGGGCGTGGTCATACACGCTCCGCTGTCAGAGGGGATCCATAGATTTTCAAAGCAAACGCCAGCATGGAGCAGTGAGCGGTGTCTAACATTGAGTGACTCACTTCAGAGGAATGGCTGAATAGTTGATGGACGAATATCAGCCTTTGATTTGGGGGCATATATTTATCAAGCTCCGTATGGAGCTTGATGCCTTGCTGCTCCATAACCTGCCTGTCTGCTCTGAGACGGCAGACAGAAATTGACAGAAATCAACCCAATCAAATATGTTTGACACCCCCTGCTAGAAGCCGATTGTCTGTGAATCTGCAGGGGGCGGTATTGCACCAGCAATTCCCAAGAACTGCATGGACAATGATAAATGCAGAGAGCGTATGCTGGCGGCATTTATCGATGTGCAGCGGACATGATCTGCTTTAAAATTACATGCTCTCTGCCCGATTTATCATTGGTCTGTCCGACATGATCCGCTCAGGGGATCATGTCCGACAAGCATTGATGAATGCCGAAAGCATACACTGTCAGCATTTAACATTGCACAAGCAGTTCTTGTTAATTACTTGTGCAATGCCACCCCTAGCAGGGGGTGTCAATCAACCCGATCGTATAGGATCGGGCAAATTGCAGACCGCAGCTTCAGAGGCAGTGGACCAGTTAAGGGGCAGTGGTCTTAAGACCGCTGCTTCTTAACTGCTGTTTCCAGTGAGCCTGAAGGCTTGCGCGGAAACAGGGGCATCAGGGGCCGTTTGGCCCTTGATAAATCGGTCCCTCTATCTAAATTTTGAAAAAAAATGTTTAATGCTCTATCTGAATTATGGAAGAAACATTTGTGTTTCATGTCCCTTTAATGGCCCTTTGTTTCTTATTTGACATTACAATCTATGGTCCAGATTACAAGTGGAACACTAACAGTTACAAGGGATTGATAAGGGGTGTTTGCACTCGTTTGGTTTACCGCTAGTATTACAAGTTGAAAGTGAATGTGATCGCTTGAGCACAATCACGACTTACGCTAAAATGATTACCGTGTCCTCAGAGCTCTGGTTAACTGTTTTATGAAAGTTGAACAGAACACATAAAAAATACACACAGTTACACTCATAATAACACTATCTAATAAAAAAATATTTGTAAAAACTGATTGCACACAAAAGTTATAAGGGCTCAAAGATATGAGTTCTCAGGTGTTAGAGGCTTTAACATTGAGATACATACATATACATGTCTAAATATGAATATGTATTTATGTATATATATATATATATATATATATATATGTATGTGTGTGTGTGTGTGTGTGTGTGTGTACAGATGTATTTATATGTGTATATATGTATTTACAGACATATATACACATATAAACACATAAATACATATGTATACATATATAGACATATATATTGTAATGTTCCTGGCCAGTATTCTTCTTATCCCAGCATCAAGTGGAAAGATAAGGAAAAATCCCTGAACTAAGTATAACAGTTTGAAGGAATGAGGAAGTACAGGAAAAGTTGACACCATCAACTGCAAGGGTTAATGAGGAGCAGGTCACAGGTCTGGGTAGGGTTCAGAAGTAAGCAGACAGTACAATGCCCCTGAGAAACACAAAAATAAAAGAAATGCTCACCAGGTTGTGCACGATTCAGTGAGAAAAGGCTGTTCAATGTTTCTGAGAATCAAGAAGTTAAGCAAAGGAATGGTCACTAGACAATGCAGAATTCAGTAGACAGTCCAATATTTCTGAGTATCAAAAGGGTTAAGCAGTAGAATGGTCAATAGGCAATGCAGGGTTCAGTAACAAGCAGGCAATAGATAAAAAATACCGGAGAATTTTTAGCATTTTTGCTATCACTCCATTTAAACAGAAATAGAGCCTTGTTTTTTTATTTTTTTATTTACCTGTCAAAACTATATATATATATATATATATATATATATATATATATATATATATATATATATATATTTTTTTTTTTTTTTTTTTTTTTTTTAATTTTTTTTTTTTAAGTAGACAACCCAAGGTATTGATCTAGGCCCATTTGGTATATTTCATGCCACCATTTCCCCACCAAATGAGATTATATTAAAAAAAAAATCGTTAACTTTTTCAAAAACTTTGGGTTTCTCACTGAAATTACTTACATACCGCCTGTGCAATCATGGCACAAATGATTGTAAAAGCTTCTCTGGGATCCCTTTTGTTTAGAAATAGCAGACATATATTTCTTTTCCATTGCTTTTTGGTAATTTGAAGACCGCTAATTGCAGCTGCACACCACACTTCTATTATTCCCGGCAGTGAAGATGTTAATTAGGTAGCTTGTAAGGTTAATTTTAGCTTTAGTGTAGAGATTACCCTCCCACCTGACACTTCCCACAATCTGATCCCTCCAAAACAGATGACTATAACTCTGCACAAGGTACTGAAATAATAAATATGTATAAATAAATAACTACAAAACAGAAAAACTAAATGTATTCTTACCTGATAAATTAATTTCTTTCCTGGTGGAGAGAGTCCATGAGTACTTATTCTTGGGAAATACATCACCTGGCTACCAGGAGGAGGCAAATACACCCTACACCAGAGCCTTAAAGGGTCAGTTCACCCCAAAAAAATGTTCCCTTTAAATTATTCCCAATGATCCTTTTTACCTGCTAGAGTGTATAAAATTGGTTACAAGTAGCTCCTTTACTCCTATTTCAGCATTTGAAATAGCCGATTTAGCATTTGAAATAGCTGATTTAGCCTGTGGTATAGCCACCTATACTGGAGTATATGCTATTGACAAGCCTATGTAAACACAGCCAGCAGAATAAGCTACATTCTCAGTGGGATGCAGGATAGTTAAGTAATAAAATGATAATTTTCCATTGTTCTGTCTATGTATTGAGATTTGGTGTTCCAGACAAATAAAAGATAAGGAAGCAAGTCTGTGTACACAAAGTTAGAACATAATGAGATCTGATATCACCTTTAGGTTCAACCCATTGTAATAGGCTGTGGTTTCAAAGCACAAAATCAGCTACTTCATATACACATATAAGCATGAAAATGCAATTTCTCAAATATTTTATACTTTGCAATTGGTATAACAAGTTATTTTAAATACATCAATGGAAATTTTTTTTACAGTGTACTGTCCCTTTAAGTATCCCTCCTACTTCCCTTACGATCCCTGTATTACTTATAGCCAAGGATATGGGGAAGAAAGAAAGAAAGACAGTAGGGTAAAGAAGTGAAAACTAAAACCGCCGCTAACTTAGAGAAAATGACCAGGTTAGTGGTACCTTGCATTCACTATTCAATGTGCGGCTGGAGACTGCATGAAGTGGAGCTCCCTGTCGCTGATCTGAAAAGGAGGACCGATGTCACTGCCGCCACCAGGATGAAGTTAGAAGATGGACCCGCGATGAAGATGAAGCGCTGCAGGGATGATGATAGAGTGCCACCTATCATCATTTATTTTTGGGGGTTGGGTGGTTGTAATGTTAGAGAGGTTAGTAGTTTTTTTTTCACCAAAAGAGCTGATCGCTTTAGGGCCCTTTTAAGGGAAATTGGTAGTTTATTATTAGAATAGGGTTTTTTATTTTGGGGTTGTTTTTTTTTAAGGGGTATTAGAATAGGATTAAATTTTTTTGGAATTAATTTTTATTTTCTGTTATGTCAGGGGTTTTTTATTTTATAACGTTAGTTTTTTTTCTGTAATGTTAGATTTTTTTACTTTGTGTAATGTTAGATTTTTATTTTTAAAGGTAAGATTAGATTTTTTTTAATTTTACAGGTAAGTTTTTATTTTTTTAAGGTAGTTAGGATTTTTTTAAAATTAAATTTAGGAATATTTTAATTTTGGTTAAGTTAGGGGGTGTTAGGTTAGGGGGTTTAAATGTTAGTTTATTACTTTGCATTGTGGGGGATGGCGGTTTAGGGGTTAATAGTTCATTTAGGTACTTTGCATCGTGGGGGGATACAGTTTAGGGGTTAATAGTTTTAATTAGTGTTTGCGATGTGGGGCGATGGCAGTTTAGGGGTTAATAGTTTATTTAGGTACTTTGAGTTGTGGGGGGGTGGTGGTGAACTTTACATTTTTAACCTTGGGAAAAATCTGTTGGGCCACCCTCTGTGATATACACAGGAGGTAAGAAAACTGCAGTTGCAACATTTGAATTTGGCAATTGAGATTGTAAAACAGAAATTAAACAAGTATTGCAAAGTTGTGCCGGAGGACATATGGTAACCGATTTGCAAATCAATCACTTGCTTGGCTGAAAAACAAAGTCAGAAGATTTGCCCTTAAGTGTGTCCATTTTTTCAGGAAGGCTAGGAAGTCTTTTTGCTTAGCACACCCCTGATTGTGTATATTTACTCAAGTGGGTCAAGCCCAGCAGAGGCAACACCAGAATGCTCCATTACAGTACAGTGGATCCAAGTTTACAACAATATTAAATCTCCTTAGAAGGAGAGAAATGTTCTGGATGTTTAGATAAGACCAGAATAACAGACGGTCTGAACTCCAGATATGACCTTATCAATAATTGGGAGTAGAAGTTGCCTTTTGGCCCCCCTATTTTTAGTCTGTACACATATACACTGATATATTCCTGATAAATATCTAGGCACCTGTGATCCAAACCAAAGGTTTTATTTGAGGATTTTTTACATCTTTATACTTTTGGGATAAATTACAAACAAAATTAATTCTTGTGTTACTTTTTAACACTTTATTTGTGTGTGTGTGTATATATATATATATATATATATATATATATATATATATATATAGATAGATATATGTGTGTAATATCTATGACAATCTCCCTTGGGAGGAATATACACACTATGGGGGATATTTATCAAGCCGTCAACCTGAAATACGCTGGAATTCCGCAGCGTAATTGTGGCGAGCCTGATTCGACCTAGTTAACAAAGCCTACAGACCGGCAAAAGTTGAAATCTGTGACGTAACATACGATCCGCCGGTATCAATCCGACACAGATCGATGCTTACACATGTGTGTACACATTCGGCACTATTTGACACTTTTTCAAAGTTATCAAATAGTTAACCGGTACGCACGCGACTATTCCGGCCCAGCGTACCTGGTTTTCAATCCGCCACCCTGGAGGCCGCGGATGCCATAAGAATCAATGGGAGTCTGAAAGCAGCGAAAGCTTATGTTCGATGCTGCCAGATATCTAATTGATATCTTTGGTAGAAAACCTGTTACGTTTACACTTAACACCCTAACATAAGCCCTGAGTCTAAACACCCCTAATCTGCTGAACCAACATCACTGCCACCTACATAATGTTATTAACCCCTATCCCTCCGCTCCCGGACCACACCGCAACTAAATAAATGTATAAACCCCTAAACCCCTGGCCTCCCACATCACTACCACTAACTAAACCTATTAACCCCTAAACTGTCAACCCCCAACATCGTCATAAACTAAATTAAGCTATTAACCCCTTAACCTAACAACCCGCTAACTTTACATTAAAATTACAACATCCCTATCTTATAATAAATTTAAACTTACCTGTAGAATTAAATTAAACTATATTAAACTATTAATTAATCTACCCTAACTATTATACTAAAATTACATTAAACTATATTAAACTGAGGTCCCTGGTCATAGTGCTGCGGCCGTCCCTGCTCCTGCTGTCCCTGCTCCTGCTGTCCATGCTCCTGGTGCTGCCCCTGCTGCTGCTGTTGTTGCTGCAGCTGGTCATAGGCTGGCATGGCCTATAAGACATCGGCATCAGCAGAGGTGAAGAGCAAGGGCACCAAGGATACACAGGGTTAGGGTCACCCTGTTTGGAATGACAGAAGGGGAGGTCAGGGAAAAGTATCGCTTGACTTACGCTGAAGCCTCATTGACCTATATGAGGTCTTGAAGGATGATATTGACCCACAAGCCAATAGGAACCAAGCTCTGACTGGTATGCAGAAGCTGTTGTGTGTTGTGCACTTCCTGGTATCCGGCTCATTCCAGTCAACAGAGGGCCTTGTGTCTGGCCTAGCGCAGTCCACTTTCTCCATGCTCCTAGGGGAGGTTTTGACTGCTCTAGATAACCAGATACAGCGATACATTCATTTCCCCCGTACCCCCCAGGAATAGAACAGTATTAAGCAAGGCTTCTATCAACTGGGGGGTATTCCCAATGTCATGAGGAGCCATTCCTCTATATTAACAGGAAAGGGTACTGTTTTACTCCTTGAATTGCCAGATGGTCTGTGATACCACTCTGAAATTCACACATGTTTATGCAGGCTTTCCAGGGAGTGCCCATGATTCCTACATCCTGTGCCAGACCTCCTTATTCCAGCTTTTTGATTCTGGAACACTCGGGAGGTTGGCTGCTTGGTTAGTATGCACTACCTTCATTCTGTCTGTATTTTTCTACTAAAGGGACACTAAACACAAAATAATTATGTCATGTTTGAGATGAAGAATACAATGTTAAACAACATTACAATTTACTTCTATTATCTAATTTGATTCATTCTTAAGATATGCTTTGTTGAAGAAATAGCAATGCACATAAATGAGCCAATCACATGAGGCATCTATGTGCAGCCACCAATCAGCAGCTACTGAGCATATCAAATATGCTTGTCAGCAAATGATATCAAGAGAATGGAGCAAATTACTTAATAGAAGTAAATTATAAAGTTGAATAAAATTGAAGGTTCTTTCTAACTTATGAAAGAAGAAATGTGTGTTTCATGTCCCTTTAAAGGGACAGTATACTATAAATAGTTTTTCACTTAAAAGGACATTTTCTTAAAATGGCATATTCTATCTAAATCATGAAAATAGAATTTTGTCTAGACTAATCCTGGCATCAAAGTATATTGTATTGCTTACAATGCACCAATTTAATGTTTTTGAAAAATATATCTTTTAAATTAAATCCATGTTATGTCCCTTTAAGCACATGATGAAGCTGTAGTAATCAGAATACATATGTTACATGACAGGTGACGCAGGGTACAACTGCAGACCATGGCCGTTAACCCCCGTGGCACACCCCCTTACAGAGCCACAACTCAGGTACCAGAAGGCCCACATAGGTACCCGAAATGTAATAGAAAGGAGCTTTGGCCTACTCAAAACCAGATTCAGGTGTCTGGATTTGACAGGCGGAGCTTTACAGTATAACCCCAACAAAGTGTGTTCCATTGTCAATGCATGTTGTATTCTACATAACATTGCTGTGGACACACTTATATTGGGGGACATAGAACCAGACCAAGATCAGCAGCTGGTTCCTGTACCTGAGGATGTGGACAGGGGAACACTGAGGGGGGATGAAGTGAGGGACTTTGTCATCCGTGAATACTTCACCTGTAAGACACTTGTTCATAAGTACAGTAAACCGTTACATTCACATGTATTATGATGTTTGACTGTACCTCACCAACCATTGCATGTGTATATATCATGTTTTGCAGACTTACATACTGCAGAATTTTACTGCATGTAAGTGAAGCTACTACATCCCACTCCCCTTCCCTTAACCACCCTAATTACTGAAAATGTTTAATTGTTTAATTCATGTTTAGGTCACAAGGATTTCTCGACTATCATTATTAAGAAGAATGAAAATGGATGTTTATACCTTATGTTCACCCCTTCTGTAAATACATTATTATTTATATATATATATATATATATATATATATATATATATATATATATATATATATATATATAGGCAAAAAATTGGTGTATGTGCACTCTCACCAACGTTCAACAACTACCAGGGTGCTGTGCGGTAAATAATAGAGAAGCAAAGAAAAGCACTCACTGGATTTTCATCAAAAAGTGACAAAAACTTTTAATGCAGTTTGTGACGTTTCGGGACAGCAACAGTCCCTTCCATGTGTCAATTTATATTGGATGTGAGAAACCTTGATTTACATCTTATAAGTGAATATTACTATATGTACCCTTCATACACAACTATGTGATGTCGGCTATAGTACATGAATATGTCATAAACATGATAATCTCACCTGGTTTTTTTTTGGCTATTTCAACACAGGTCATATTATCATGTTTTAACAATATTAATGTAAAAAACACATCGCATTGATATGTATGATAATTACATTGTAAATAACAAAGGATATGTTTATGGTGAACTATAAAATTATTTATGTTCCTTGGGCTTTTTGGATGAGGGAGCTGAGGTGCCTGTAGTGGATTGCCTTGTTCTCTTTGTTCTAGCAGATTCTGGTGTTTCTGATGGTGTGCTGGCAACAGATGATAGGCTGGAGATAGTGTTCTGCTGGTGTGTAAAGTGCTCAACCAACACACCCAAGAGTTGATTTTGTTCTCTCCATCTATTATCCATCTGCATCTGCATATCAGACAGAATTTGCATCATCTGTGACTGGTTTTGAACACTTGCACTTAATGATGCTGCCATGTCCCTCTGAAGCTCTATGCTATGTTTGTGTAACCTCTCTTGGCTCCTGAAGAACTTCTCTTGGCCTCTTTGTATGCTCTCGGTGCTTGTTATGAGCCTCCTCTGGAGTGCAATGTATTCCTCACCCAGGGGAGAATACAATGCATCCAAAAGTTCTTGAGCAGCAGGGCTTTTAGTTGCTTGTGGGGCAGGGTCACCTGCATCTGCTGGTGCTTGAGGTGCCGGGTCACCTGCATCTGCTGGTTTTGGTCGGACAGGTTCAGCTGCATCTTCTGTTTCTGGTGGGGCAGGTTCAGCTGCATCTGATGGTTCTGGTGGGGCAGGTTCAGCTGCATCTGATGGTGCTTGAGTAGTTTCTGCTATATTTCAATCTGCAGATGGTGGAGCTCACCCAAGTGATGAGGAAGGTGGAGCTTGCCCAAGTGATGAGGATGGTGGAGCTCGCCCAAGTGATGAGGATGGTGGAGTTCTCATGGTTGATTGATAGTCCCACTGATGACCAGTGTGTGTCCAATTGGTACTTCTTGTGACATGGTCTGTGGGTAAAAGCCATGACTGCCGTGATATTGTTTTAAGTGGGGGTTAAATACATGGACCCTTTGTGGCTGTTTTTGTTCCCCCTTAAAGCCAAAAGAAAAATATTCCTCTGGCCAGGAATCTTGCCAGGGGTCATATGTCAATGGTGGTGGCATCACTCCCGCGTCCTCAACTGAAGCCATCCAACCATGCTCATGCCTGGGAGCATACTGTTCGTGCGGTTGCCTGAAGACTGGTGGTGGTGGTGGTGGCATGGCTGTTTGTATCCTCATGACAGGAGGTTCTGTGGAGGAGTCAATGGATGAGAGGGATTAGTAAAGTCAGATATATGTCCATGTCGGCATACAATGTACATTGATACATGCTAGGGCCTATATTGATTCTCATCAAACCCTATAACATGCATGTGCACATTGTGATTTGTTCTATGAGGGATTTGAATATGCGCAGTATACAGGTATGTGTTTCATACAATAGTTATACAGGGAGTGCAGAATTATTAGGCAAATGAGTATTTTGACCACATCATCCTCTTTATGCATGTTGTCTTACTCCAAGCTGTATAGGCTTGAAAGCCTACTACCAATTAAGCATATTAGGTCATGTGCATCTCTGTAATGAGAAGGGGTGTGGTCTAATGACATCAACACCCTATATCAGGTGTGCATAATTATTAGGCAACTTCCTTTCCTTTGGCAAAATTGGTCAAAAGAAGGACTTGACAGGCTCAGAAAAGTCAAAAATAGTGAGATATCTTGCAGAGGGATGCAGCACTCTTAAAATTGCAAAGCTTCTGAAGCGTGATCATCGAACAATCAAGCGTTTCATTCAAAATAGTCAACAGGGTCTCAAGAAGGGTGTGGAAAAACCAAGGAGCAAAATAACTGCCCATGAACTGAGAAAAGTCAAGCGTGCAGCTGCCAAGATGCCACTTGCCACCAGTTTGGCCATATTTCAGAGCTGCAACATCACTGGAGTGCCCAAAAGCACAAGGTGTGCAATACTCAGAGACATGGCCAAGGTAAGAAAGGCTGAAAGACGACCACCACTGAACAAGACACACAAGCTGAAATGTCAAGACTGGGCCAAGAAATATCTCAAGACTGATTTTTCTAAGGTTTTATGGACTGATGAAATGAGAGTGAGTCTTGATGGGCCAGATGGATGGGCCCGTGGCTGGATTGGTAAAGGGCAGAGAGCTCCAGTCCGACTCAGACGCCAGCAAGGTGGAGGTGGAGTACTGGTTTGGGCTGGTATCATCAAAGATGAGCTTGTGGGGCCTTTTCGGGTTGAGGATGGAGTCAAGCTCAACTCCCAGTCCTACTGCCAGTTTCTGGAAGACACCTTCTTCAAGCAGTGGTACAGGAAGAAGTCTGCATCCTTCAAGAAAAACATGATTTTCATGAAGGACAATGCTCCATCACACGCGTCCAAGTACTCCACAGCGTGGCTGGCAAGAAAGGGTATAAAAGAAGAAAATCTAATGACATGGCCTCCTTGTTCACCTGATCTGAACCCCATTGAGAACCTGTGGTCCATCATCAAATGTGAGATTTACAAGGAGGGAAAACAGTACACCTCTCTGAACAGTGTCTGGGAGGCTGTGGTTGCTGCTGCACGCAATGTTGATGGTGAACAGATCAAAACACTGACAGAATCCATGGATGGCAGGCTTTTGAGTGTCCTTGCAAAGAAAGGTGGCTATATTGGTCACTGATTTGTTTTTGTTTTGTTTTTGAATGTCAGAAATGTATATTTGTGAATGTTGAGATGTTATATTGGTTTCACTGGTAAAAATTAATAATTGAAATGGGTATATATTTGTTTTTTGTTAAGTTGCCTAATAATTATGCACAGTAATAGTCACCTGCACACACAGATATCCCCCTAAAATAGCTATAACTAAAAACAAACTAAAAACTACTTCCAAAACTATTCAGCTTTGATATTAATGAGTTTTTTGGGTTCATTGAGAACATGGTTGTTGTTCAATAATAAAAATAATCCTCAAAAATACAACTTGCCTAATAATTCTGCACTCCCTGTATGTACATGTCAATGATGGAAAAAATGTGTTCTTTAAGTGACACTATGCTCACACAATTTACTTTAGCCTGATGTAGGCACAGAACCTGCTTTATTGAGGTAAAAGTATTGTGATGGCTATAGTGCCCATTTACTGAAAACTCTACATGTGGCTTGTGGCCTGTGTTACTCTGAGACATGTTAGTATTGCGCTATTCAGCCTTATATAATGAATTGAATTGTGTTAAGTAGCAGTAATGTCAAGTATAATTGTAGATGTTTTTGTTAGTACGCTAAATACCATTCTCCTCATTGTGTACATGGATGTGTGATATTAAAGGATGTTATATTTTAAATACATATAATACTTGTGTGTGGGATGTCACTCACCAGCATGATGTGCTGTGGTTGCAGCCCCTGAGTCACGAGCCCCTGGAAGGCCACGGTCTGCTGTGATACTCAAGGACCTGCGTATCATCTCCTGCCAGGTGTTATATATCCAGGGATGGACCACCGCCTGTTCCCTTCTGGTGCATAGCTTCCTGCCCCATCTTTTCTTTGACCCGCCTCTTGCAGTCATTCCAGTGTTTTTTAAGGCCCTCAACAGTCCTACTCTGCGGTATCACACTGTTGACGGCATTCTTTATCGCCAACCATGCCGTTTTTTGCTTTTTGGCAATGCCTTTGCCCTTCTCCTGCCCAAAGAGGGCACTGTAATTGTCCATGATGGCCTGGACAAGGGCAACATTTTCATCAAATGAGAAGTTGGGACATCTCAGCCTCTCATCCTCCATGGACACTTGGCTTCCTCCCTGTGATGTCCCTGGTGTGGGTTCCTCCCTCCCATCTTCCTCCTCCCCCTCTGTCCCCATGTGCACTCTCTGTCCCTCTCCTAGATGTGCCTGCTCTCTAGGGCTCTTGGGCATCTACCCTCCCATCATCCCTTCTGGCTCTCCTTATCCCCACTCCATTTACTCCCTGACGGGGGCTCACTACTACTCCTGTCCTCTCCTATACTCCTCTCCCTGCCACTCCTCTCCCCTCCTCCCTACCTCTCCCTGCCATCCTCTCACTAAATCACACTACACACACTCACACTCACTCCCAGTTCAATCACACACAATCACAACCAAACACTCAGACTAGCACACTGTAAAATTCAAATAAAATGTGAAAAAAGTGTGGTGTATTTGTATATGTATGTATGTATGCATGCAAAATGTGTGCAATATGTAAAAATATGTGTAAGTGTACAAGCTTAATCAAACAACAATGCAACCTTACTCATCTGTTTGCGTTTCTCTCTCTCTCTACTCTGACTAATCCTCCACTCCAGTGTAGTGTGTTGTAGCTCAACGAACAATCCAAACACACTGAGGAAAATGGCGGCTGTGCATGGGATTATATATGAATTTTGAATAGCGTAATTACGTGTCGCATTTTCATTTTAATGAGTGTTAGCCTAATTTGCATAAAACTACTCTTTATTGACACTTTCCATGGACAAAATACTGGCGTAAGTTACTTGCGATGACTGAAATGTGTATTTGTGCACATTTTAGAAGATCGCCAGTTTGTCCTACTTATGCCAGCTTAGCATCTAACGGCGCAGTATATGTAATACACCGATGTGCGAGGTGAAATTATGGGTGGCACGGGTTTCCATGCTTGCGCCAAAGCCTGCGCCATATATTTAATTGCGCCCGTGGTAGGCAGAACTGGTAGAAGTGATGCGCAATTTCCTTAGCCAATTGGGATGTTTTTAGAGGTTTTTAAGTGAGAGGAAGTACACACCTGTCAGGCTATGATTACGGCAAACTGCAGAAGCGCGTAAGCCTGTTGTGCTGTGCACCTCTCATTTCTGATGTATAGTTGGCTGCTGTCAATTTTAACAGAGGACTAAAGATTACGTTTTACAAATGAGTGGTTTCACTATTACTTTTGAACTTTTCAAGGAAAAATAACAGACAGAAACAAAGTAGAAATATAGTAGGAAAGTCCATAATAGCACTTAGCATGGTATAGACCTCACTAAAGGCTAAATATATAGCTTAGCTTCAAAACATTGGCACATAACAGCAACTACGGCCTGACATTAAAAGATATTTATTGGAAACAATATCTGACAATGGAAGTAGCAGGGCTATAAGTGGGCTATGGTATACAATATAACCATCTGGCTCTAGTTATACCTGCTTTAGATACATGAATGTACATTCTATGTTTTTATTTCAAATAAGAAAGTAATAATTTAAGGGATATGAAGCCCACTTTTTTTTTTCATGATTAAAGGGACACTGAACTCAATTTTTTTCTTTCGGGATTTAGATAGAGCATGCAATTTTAAGCAACTTTCTAATTTACTCCTATTATCAATTTTTCTTCGTTCTCTTGCTATCTTAATTTGAAAAAGAAGGCATCTAAGCTTTTTTCTTGGTTGAGAACTCTGGACAGCACTTTTTGATTGGTGGAGGAATTTATCCACCAATCAGCAAGGACAACCCAGGTTGTTCACCAAAAATGGTCCGGCATCTAAACTTACATTCTTGCATTTCAAATAAAGATACCAAGAGAATAAAGAAAATTTTATAGTAGGAGTAAATTAGAAAGGTGCTTAAAATTTCATGCTCTATCTGAATCACGAAAGAAAAAATTTGGGTTCAGTGTCCCTTTAAGAAAGAGCATGTGATTTTAACCCCTTAATGACCACAGCACTTTTCCATTTTCTGTCCGTTTGGGACCAAGGTTATTTTTACATTTCTGCGGTGTTTGTGTTTAGCTGTAATTTTCCTCTTACTCATTTACTGTACCCACACATATTATATACCGTTTTTCTCGTCATTAAATGGACTTTCTAAAGATACCATTATTTTCAAATAAATATAAAATATGAGGAAAAAATTGAAAAAAACCACACTTTTTCTAACTTTGACCCCCAAAATCTGTTACACATCTACAACCACCAAAAAACACTGTGCTAAATACAGGGAGTGCAGAATTATTAGGCAAGTTGTATTTTTGAGGATTAATTTTATTATTGAACAACAACCATGTTCTCAATGAACCCAAAAAACTCATTAATATCAAAGCTGAATAGTTTTGGAAGTAGTTTTTAGTTTGTTTTTAGTTATAGCTATTTTAGGGGGATATCTGTGTGTGCAGGTGACTATTACTGTGCATAATTATTAGGCAACTTAACAAAAAACAAATATATACCCATTTCAATTATTTATTTTTACCAGTGAAACCAATATAACATCTCAACATTCACAAATATACATTTCTGACATTCAAAACAAAACAAAAACAAATCAATGACCAATAAAGCCACCTTTCTTTGCAAGGACACTCAAAAGCCTGCCATCCATGGATTCTGTTAGTGTTTTGATCTGTTCACCATCAACATTGTGTGCAGCAGCAACCACAGCCTCCCAGACACTGTTCAGAGAGGTGTACTGTTTTCCCTCCTTGTAAATCTCACATTTGATGATAGACCACAGGTTCTCAATGGGGTTCAGATCAGGTGAACAAGGAGGCCATGTCATTAGATTTTCTTCTTTTATACCCTTTCTTGCCAGCCACACTGTGGAGTACTTGGACGCATGTGATGGAGCATTGTCCTGCATGAAAATCATGTTTTTCTTGAAGGATGCAGACTTCTTCCTGTACCACTGCTTGAAGAAGGTGTCTTCCAGAAACTGGCAGTAGGACTGGGAGTTGAGCTTGACTCCATCCTCAACCCGAAAAGGCCCCACAAGCTCATCTTTGATGATACCAGCCCAAACCAGTACTCCACCTCCACCTTGCTGGCGTCTGAGTCGGACTGGAGCTCTCTGCCCTTTACCAATCCAGCCACGGGCCCATCCATCTGGCCAATCAAGACTCACTCTCATTTCATCAGTCCATAAAACCTATATTTCTTGGCCCAGTCTTGACGTTTCAGCTTGTGTGTCTTGTTCAGTGGTGGTCGTCTTTCAGCCTTTCTTACCTTGGCCATGTCTCTCAGTATTGCACACCTTGTGCTTTTGGGCACTCCAGTGATGTTGCAGCTCTGAAATATGGCCAAATTGGTGGCAAGTGGCATCTTGGCAGCTGCACGCTTGACTTTTCTCAGTTCATGGGCAGTTATTTTGCGCCTTGATTTTTACACACGCTTCTTGCGACCCTGTTGACTAATTTGAATGAAACGCTTGATTGTTCGATGATCACGCTTCAGAAGCTTTGCAATTTTAAGAGTGCTGCATCCCTCTGCAAGATATCTCACTATTTTTGACTTTTCTGAGCCTGTCAAGTCCTTCTTTTGACCCATTTTGCCAAAGGAAAGGAAGTTGCCTAATAATTATGCACACCTGATAGAGGGTGTTGATGTCATTAGACCACACCCCTTCTCATTACAGAGATGCACATCACCTAATATGCTTAATTGGTAGTAGGCTTTCGAGCCTATACAGCTTGGAGTAAGACAACATGCATAAAGAGGGTGATGTGGTCAAAATACTCATTTGCCTAATAATTCTGCACTCCCTGTAGTTTCTAAATTTTGTCCTGAGTTTAGAAATACCCAATGTTTACATGTTCTTTGCTTTTTTTGTAAGTTATAGGGCCATAAATACAAATAGCACTTTGCTATTTCCAAACCATTATTTTTCAAAATTAGCGCTAGTTACATTAGAACACTAATATCTTTCAGGAATCTCTGAATATCCATTGACATGTATATATTTTTTTTTAGTAGACATCCCAAAGTATTCATCTAGGCCCATTTTGGTATATTTCATGCCACCATTTCACCGCCAAATGCGATTAAATACAAAAAATCGTTCACTTTTTTACTAATTTTTTCACAAACTTTTGGTTTCTCGCTGAAATCATTTACAAACAGCTTGTGCAATTATGGCACAAATGGTTGTAAATGCTTCTCTGGGATCCCCTTTGTTCATAAATAGCAGACATATATGGCTTTGGCGTTGCTTTTTGGTAATAAGAAGGCCGCCAAATGCCGCTGCATTTCACACGTGTATTATGGCTAGCAGTGTAGGGGTTAATTATGTAGCTTGCAGGGTTAATTTTAGCTTTAGTGTAGAACTCAGCCTCCCACCTGAAACATGAGACCCCCTGATCCCTCCCAAACAGCTCTCTTCCCTCCCCCACCTCACAATTGTCCCCGCCATCTTAAGAACTGGCAGAAACTCTGCCAGTACTAAAATAAAAGCTATATTTGGGCTTTTTTTTGTTTTTTTTTGGCATATTTACATATGCTGCTGTGTAGGATCCCCCCTTAGTCCCCAACCTCACTGATCCCCTACCAAACAGCTCTCTAACCCTCCCCCTCTGCCTTAATGGGCGCCATCTTGGGTACTGGCAGCTGTCTGCCAGTACCCAGTTTAGCAACAAATGTGCCTTTTTTTTTAAAAAAAATGCCCTTTTCTGTAGTGTAGCTTCCCCCCCCCCAGACCAACCCCCCCCCCTTCCTGATCCCTTAGATGTTTATTTCTAAATTTGAAAATATTTTTTTTTTAACTTTTAACAATTTTATTTTTCTGTAGTGTAGCAGTTCCCTCCCGGTCCCGCCCCATGCACGCGCCCGCCCGCCGCCCCCCCGTGCATGCACGCGCTCCAGTGCGCGCTCCTGCCTGTTCCGCCCCCGATCCCGCCCCCCTTCCCTCCACTCGGCACATCGATGGCCGCCCACCCGCCTCCCAGACTTGCTCCCACCCACCAACGATACCGGCCACCGATGTCCGGTGCAGAGGGGGCCACAGAGTGGCTCTCTCTGCATCGGATGGCCAAGGGGGGTTATTGCAGGATGCCTCCATATCGAGGCATCACTGCAATAACCGGAAAGCAGCTGGAAGCGAGCAGGATCGCTTCCAGCTGCTTTCCAGACCAAGGAAGTACGCCACACGTCCTCGGTCATTAACTGTCTTTTTTTTGAGGACGTGTGGCGTACGTCCTTGGTCATTAAGGGGTTAAACAACTTTCCAATTTACTTCTATTATTTAATTTGCTTCCTTCTCTTGTTATATTTTGCTGAAAGGTTTATCTAGGTAAGCTTAGGAGAAGCAAAAAATCTAGGTTCTAGCTGCTGAATGGTGGCTGCATATATTGTATATACTGATTGTCATTGGCTCACCTATGTATTCAGTTAGAAACCAGTAGTGCATTGCTGTTCCTTCAACAAATTATATTTGATAACTTAAAGCTTTATAGATAAAAAAAAATCTCCCACAGGTAGCACAACAAACCAGCTGTCAGCTTTTAAAAGACTACCTAAAAGAACAGTTTGCCACTAGCTCTATATAGCTCCAGCTTTGCTTTAAAAAGATTCTACCTTTACCTGCTTGAACAAAACCTAAATGCAATCAACTATGTCACACTACTTCTCTTGTAAATTTAGAGATCTTGCAAGTGTCTCCTCAATATTTTTACTATGTAGATTTACATTCTCTGCTTTTGCATATAAAGCAGGCAGGCAAGTTTCTGCTGAAATCCAGCTGTGTTCTGGACTTGGTAAATACTTGTATATATTATAGCTCTTTAATGAGTCACAGGTGGTTTCACAAACCCTGCATTAGTATTAACTATTTCCCTGTCTCATGTTGCTATGAACCTAGCCAATATCTCAGCTGTGTTTTTATTGTTCCTAGATGGATATCATCCCAGTTGAAAGGATATTATCAAAAGGTTACAGAATACCTGGCTTCTCATTTTACCACTTAGATATCCTTTAGTTCAAGTATAAGCCTAAAGAAAATCCCAATGCTGTGTATTTTAGAAACAACTGAACTTTTGTAGGTAATATGTACTAGGAGGTATACTGAATGCACTGAAGTGTGTAAAGCATTTCTTTCGAGCATAATAAACACATAAACTTTGAGCTTGTATATGTGCAGTGTTTTTAAACACACTTAATCCAAGTTCAACAAATTTGGGATTTTTCTTATAAAGGACACAAAAGTAAAAAATAAACTTTGGACAGAGCAGGCAATTTTAAGAGACTTCAGTTTACCTCAGTTTTTCAATATAGGGCTAGATTACAAGTGCATACCCCCCAACTGTCCCGATTTTCGCGGGACAGTCCCGATTTTAGGGGTCTGTCCCTCTGTCCCGAGTTGCTAGCCATCTGTCCCGATTTGCCCCAGGCATAGAAAAAAAAAAAAAAAAAATTTTTTTAAATTCTGTTGGGCCCATACTAAGAAGCAGCTGGCTTTGCTTTCACAGGGTTAGATACCTGTTAGATTCCCTGTGGAAAAGGAATGGTGTGTGGGTTAAGCAGGAGTAAGAAGGCTGTATACACTCTGACCACGGGTAAAGGTGACCTCTCTAACCTACCTCTGGTAGTGATGATGTCTAACCCCTGGGGATAATACTAGCATGCCTTCAGTTTTATACAATGAGCAGTGCTAATACCAGGGTAACGAACAGTGGCAGCCGCAGACTGCCAGCTAATGTGCTTGCCAACCCAGGACCCCATACAATGAATTTAGTGCGTGTGTCTATCTGTATCCATAACTGTGTGTGTGTATCTGTATGTATAAGTTTATGCTATGTAGTGTGTGTGTGTCTGCATGTATAAGTGTATACTATGTAGTGTCTGTGTATCGGCATGTATAAGTGTATGCTGCCCGTATAAGTGTATGCTATGTAGTGTGTGTGTATCTTCATGTGTAAGTGTGTGCTATGTAGTGTGTGTGTATCTGCATGTATAAGTGTATGCTATGTAGTGTGTGTGTATCTGCATGTGTAAGTGTATGCTATGTAGTGTGTGTGTGTGTATCGGCATGTGTAAGTGTATGCTATGTAGTGTGTGTGTGTGTGTATCTGCATGTGTAAGTGTATGCTATGTAGTGTGTGTGTATCTGCATGTATAAGTGTATGCTATGTAGTGTGTGTGTATCTTCATGTGTAAGTGTATGCTATGTAGTGTGTGTGTATCTGCATGTATAAGTGTATACTATGTAGTGTGTGTGTATCTGCATGTATAAGTGTATGCTATGTAGTGTGTGTGTATCTGCATGTATAAGTGTATGCTATGTAGTGTCTGTGTGTATCTGCATGTGTAAGTGTATGCTATGTAGTGTGCTACTGTGCATTTTTGCTGACTTTAAAGGCCAGAATTTAGAATATAAATGGGGAATGCAGAGAGCAGTTTTAAAGAATTTATTATTAAATGTCCAATTAAGATAAAAATATTTAGCAATGTCTTTGCAAAGGATAATTAAATACATAGCTCACATAGCCATACCAGTGGTTTGAGCTTGTGTTTGATTTGCTGCCTAAGTGTATTAAAATCTATGACTTTATTTAGAATTTTATTTATATTACTTTGGTTTTATAATTTTTAAGCCCCGCCCACCACATGTCAATTTTTTGCGTGGGGGGGGGGTGTCCCTCTTTTGAATTTTGAAATTTTGGGAGGTATGCAAGTGGCACACTAAAACTTGTGCGTGTCGCGATAAACAATATCACAACCTCACTAACTTGCACGCATAAAGTTGAAAGTTAATGGGTGCTCTGAAACGCAAACAATTTTTGTGCTCATCTGGTTAGCACAAGTGAAGACCTCACATAAAATTTAAGGGTTAAAAAAAAAATGTGCACCAAACGCAACATAGATACACTCAAATAAACTCATATACAGTTTATGATAAAAAGTATTGCTATATTTATTAATAAAAAAAAGTTAGAAGGGTTAAAAGGAATATGGTATATGCCTGGGTGCTTGACTGGAAAGGGATATAATGTACTGTGTATTTACTCACATAACATGTATATACACACACACATATACAAACATAGATACAGATGCATATACATATATATATATATACACACACACACACACACACACACATATATATATATATATATATATATATACTCAAATACATTTAAACATGAAAAATAATTTTTATTCAATTTTAATATTTTTTAAAATGATTTACAGTTTTTTACTCTAAATAGTCTTCATTCCAATGTTCTTCACTCAGAAAAAAATGTTTTGTATTTCTAAATAGATATTTATATATATACCTGTATATATTCATATAGATATATAAATATTTTTTTAAAAAATCTTGTTAACGTATTCTCCCATAGACTTCAATGGAGTGCAAATACTTTAAAAAACCTAACACCTATACTAGCGTGAAAACCCAACCTTGTTTATTCAAGTGCGCTAAACCCGACATTAAATATGAATATTTCACATAGAAGAATATATTCTATTAATTCTTAAAGGACCACTCAATGCAGTAGAATTGCATAATTAACAAGCGCGTAATAAAAAGACAATGATTTAACACCTACTCTAGATTTCAAATGAGTAGTAGATTTTTTTTCTGACAAATTAATTTTTTCTCCTATTTTTTGGCTTCCTGTATCATGTGACAGACATTAGCCAATCACAGACTAATATACGTATATACCCTGTGAGATTGTGCACATGCTCAGTAGAATCTTGTTCCCCAGAAAGTGAACATATAAAAAGACTGTGCAAAATTTGATAATGGAAGTAAATTGGAAAGTGTCTTAAAATTGCATGCTCTTTCTGAATCATAAAAGTTTATTTTGACTTGAGTGCCCCTTTAAATATATATATATATATATATATATATATATATTATTTTTAGGTAAAACAAATATCTATTTACTTTACTTGCCTGTGGGAAAAGCTGAGTTAGCAAGCATGGAGCAGAGATTGATTAGAGGAGATATTGAGGAATTTCTGTAAAGCTGTTGACTACATAAAGAATGTCTCCTTAATTATTGGATAACATGACAATTGCCGGTTAAGATCAGTTTTCAGAAACTATAATTTACTTCCCAATTTGGGGGCTCTGGATTAGAGAATGTTCAAAATAAACCCATAATTTATGCTATTGATTAGGGTGACACCACCCTAGAATATAACGGAGAAGTGCTCCTTAGCTGTACAATTGAAGATAAGTTACCCTTAACCCTCCTGCTCTGAGAGTTAAGTAGATTGTCTGTTGAGATACTCTGGGGGTCCTATGATGCCAGATATAGTCATTTACCAAGCATTGAAGTTAACACAAGAGACCATCTAGGTAGAGTGTGGAGGATATAAAGTGTTTTTGAGAGGACAGACATTTTAATGGCATAAATTCTGCCTTAGACTGGAAATATTCTTTGGAAGCCAAGAAGAGTTTTGTAATTCATGAAATAAATGGCTATAATTAGCATCAAAGAGCATACTAGAATCAAGGGATAAATAGAGTAAACTCTGAAGAAGATTAATTGAGAGTATTTCCAATTTGTTCATGTTAACTAGGAAGCTAGATACTTCCATACCCAAACTGATGGAGCTCATCATATACTGAGGAGAAGGAATATATTAATTTTTGTAAAAATCAAACCATAGTGCAGAACACTTACTGTAACATTTGTTAATATTTCTTACTGCCCATGAGTTAATTCATGAGGTAAAAAAAAGTGTGTTTCAGGGTGACATGAGCCTACAGAGCAGTTGCTTTTATCCATTTAACTATATACGTCTTTGAAGATCTTTATAATTATGTTTACATGGATAATATAAAAAAATTATGAAATGTCTCCGTAGATAAGAAGTATTTTTACTGTTTTTTTTTTTCTTTTTAGAAACTGTCATATGAAGATTCTACAGGGCCCTAATAAAAAAATAAAAAAGCAGAGAGGAACTGGCAGCTTAAGAGACCCAAGGATTTCCAAATACATATAAAGGTTATGCATATGTACTGTGAAAAATGAAAAATCAAACATATTTGGCTGGATTACAAGTGGTACATTAAATTTGTTATGCGTGTGATGTATTTCTCAAACGCCCAAGTTAATTTACAAGTGGTTTACAAGTTCAAAGTAAACACTTTTTATTGAGTGCAAACAAAACATAACATAAATGCATTAAAATAAAGTTACCCTCATATATACACTATCTGATAAAAAAATAGTCATAAAATATTATTAAAAATGATTTATAAGGTTTCAAAGGTATATGGCCATGTATTTTACTGCAAGGGGCTATAATATTAAAAATGTCTAAATAATAATTATATAATAATATTTCAAAATTTGTTTTACTGTGTATTTTTTTGTAAATAGTCATGTTAGCGTTCTTTATATAGTAGAAAATGTTCTTGTATTTTTAAATTAATATGTCTATATATAGCAAACTAATGAGGAGAACCCCCCCACACACACACACACACACCCAAGAAAAGGCTGCACTAATAGCACTCCAAGCTTAGACTTGTGAGAAAAGAAAAACTGGGAAGATTAAAATATAACTTTTATTAGAGTTAAATTAAAATATAGGGACCCAGTGAGTGAAAACACATTAAAAACAACTGAAGACTCAAATGACCAGGTTCCTGATAATTAAAGCATAATGCCTTTAAGGTTGTATAAATCAAATAGGAATCAGCACTGGGCGGATAATATCTATTGTAGATTCAATGTTAGGAAATAATGAGAGTGCTGCTACGATAGTATGATATTACTCAACTAGAGGAGGCTGGCAGTAGTGCCTGATAGGTTAGGTATATATAGGTACCATAGAGGATTAAACTCATCACTATGTCAAAGGGTTGAGATTGGAATGATAGAAGATAGCGAGCTTGATATTAAGAACATGACTTTCTATGTGAGACAGTCAGTGTAGTGTAATGCTTCAACACTTGAGATTACAGATTGATTTATAAATTGTTCTTGATTGTTGAATTTCAACATATCCTCATTTCCATCTCATTATAACATAAAAATACTGTATTTATTTGTTTCCTTCTGGTTACTTACAGAGGTTTATTTTATATTTTTATCAATTTATGGCATAGACTTAAAGGTGGATGTACGTATCATAGTCTTCCTGTGCTTGTCAACAACAGATTATAATAGTGCTGACAATTTGTTGTGGTATTAATAGTAGTATTAGTACAAAGTTAAGTATTTATCTAATTCGTTATGGTATTAAAAGGTACCAATATATATATAATAATTAAATAGCGAATACTTGTACTGCAAGTTTAAAATAAGAGACAATGACCTAGATTTGGAGTTTGGCGGTAGCCGTGAAAACCAGCGTTAGAGGCTCCTAACGCTGGTTTTAGGCTACCGCCGGTATTTGGAGTCACTCAAAATAGGGTCTAACGCTCACTTTTCAGCCGCGACTTTTCCATACCGCAGATCCCCTTACGTCAATTGCGTATCCTATCTTTTCAATGGGATCTTTCTAACTCCGGTATTTAGAGTCGTTTCTGAAGTGAGCGTTAGACATCTAACGACAAAACTCCAGCCGCAGGAAAAAAGTCAGTAGTTAAGAGCTTTCTGGGCTAACGCCAGTTTCTAAAGCTCTTAACTACGGTGCTCTAAAGTACACTAACAACCATAAACTACCTATGTACCCCTAAACCGAGGTCCCCCCACATCGCCGACACTTGAATAAAATTTTTTAACCCCTAATCTGCTGACCGCCACCTACGTTATCCTTATGTACCCCTAATCTGCTCCCCCTAACACCGCCGACCCCTGTATTATATTTATTAACCCCTAATCTGCCCCCCACAACGTCGCCGCCACCTGCCTACAATAATTAACCCCTAATCTGCCGACCGCAAAGCGCCGCCACCTACGTTATACTTATGTACCCCTAATCTGCTGCTCCTAACACCGCCGACCCCTATATTATATTTATTAACCCCTAATCTGCCCCCCTCAACGTCGCCTCCACCTGCCTACACTTATTAACCCCTAATCTGCCGAGCGGACCTGAGCGCTACTATAATAAAGTTATTAACCCCTAATCCGCCTCACTAACCCTATAATAAATAGTATTAACCCCTAATCTGCCCTCCTTAACATCGCCGACACCTAACTTCAATTATTTACCCCTAATCTGCCGACCGGAGCTCACCGCTATTCTAATAAATGGATTAACCCTTAAAGCTAAGTCTAACCCTAACACTAACACCCCCCTAACTTAAATATAATTTTATTCTAACGAAATAAATGAACTCTTATTAAATAAATTATTCCTATTTAAAGCTAAATACTTACCTGTAAAATAAATCCTAATATAGCTATAATATAAATTATAATTACATTGTAGCTATTTTAGGATTAATATTTATTTTACAGGCAACTTTGTAATTATTTTAACCAGGTACAATAGCTATTAAATAGTTAAGAACTATTTAATAGTTACCTAGTTAAAATAATTACAAAATTACCTGTAAAATAAATCCTAACCTAAGTTGCAATTAAACCTAACACTAGACTATCATTAAATTAATTAAATAAAATACCTACAATTACCTACAATTAAACCTAACACTACACTATCAATACATTAATTAAATACAATATCTACAAATAACTACAATGAAATAAACTAACTAAAGTACAAAAAATAAAAAAGAACTAAGTTACAAAAAATAAAAAAATATCTACAAACATAAGGAAAATATTACAACAATTTTAAACTAATTACACCTACTCTAAGCCCCCTAATAAAACAACAAATCCCCCCAAAATAAAAAATGCCCTACCCTATTCTAAATTACTAAAGTTAAAAGCTCTTTTACCTTACCAGCCCTGAACAGGGCCCTTTGCGGGGCATGCCCCAAGAAGTTCAGCTCTTTTGCCTGTAAAAAAAAACATACAATACCCCCCCAACATTACAACCCACCACCCACATACCCCTAATCTAACCCAAACCCCCCTTAAATAAACCTAACACTAAGCCCCTGAAGATCTTCCTACCTTGTCTTCACCTCACCAGGTATCACCGATCCATCCTGGCTCCAAAATCTTCATCCAACCCAAGGGGGTTGGCGATCCATCATCCGGTGGCTGAAGAGGTCCAGAAGAGGCTCCAAAGTCTTCATCCTATCCGGGAAGAAGAGGCGATCCGGACCGGCAACCATCTTGATCCAAGCGGCATCTTCTATCTTCATCCGATGACGACCGGCTCCATCCTGAAGACCTACACCGCGGACCCATCTTCTTCCGGCGACGTCCAACTGCAGAATGACGGTTCCTTTAAGGGACGTCATCCAAGATGGCGTCCCTCGAATTCCGATTTGCTGATAGGATTCTATCAGCCAATCGGAATTAAGGTAGGAATATTCTGATTGGCTGATGGAATCAGCCAATCAGAATCAAGTTCAATCCGATTGGCTGATCCAATCAGCCAATCAGATTGAGCTCGCATTCTATTGGCTGATCGGAACAGCCAATAGAATGCGAGCTCAATCTGATTGGCTGATTGGATCAGCCAATCGGATTGAACTTGATTCTGATTGGCTGATTCCATCAGCCAATCAGAATATTCCTACCTTAATTCCGATTGGCTGATAGAATCCTATCAGCCAATCGGAATTCGAGGGACGCCATCTTGGATGACGTCCCTTAAAGGAACCGTCATTCTGCAGTTGGACGTCGCCGGAAGAAGATGGGTCCGCGGTGGAGGTCTTCAGGATGGAGCCGGTCGTCATCGGATGAAGATAGAAGATGCCGCTTGGATCAAGATGGTTGCCGGTCCAGATCGCCTCTTCTTCCCGGATAGGATGAAGACTTTGGAGCCTCTTCTGGACCTCTTCAGCCACCGGATGATGGATCGCCAACCCCCGCTTGGGTTGGATGAAGATTTTGGAGCCAGGACGGATCGGTGATACCTGGTGAGGTGAAGACAAGGTAGGAAGATCTTCAGGGGCTTAGTGTTAGGTTTATTTAAGGGGGGTTTGGGTTAGATTAGGGGTATGTGGGTGGTGGGTTGTAATGTTGGGGGGGGTATTGTATGTTTTTTTTTACAGGCAAAAGAGCTGAACTTCTTGGGGCATGCCCCGCAAAGGGCCCTGTTCAGGGCTGGTAAGGTAAAAGAGCTTTTAACTTTAGTAATTTAGAATAGGGTAGGGCATTTTTTATTTTGGAGGGCTTTGTTGTTTTATTAGGGGGCTTAGAGTAGGTGTAATTAGTTTAAAATTGTTGTAATATTTTTCTTATGTTTGTAGATATTTTTTATTTTTTGTAACTTAGTTCTTTTTTATTTTTTGTACTTTAGTTAGTTTATTTCATTGTAGTTATTTGTAGATATTTTATTTAATTAATGTATTGATAGTGTAGTGTTAGGTTTAATTGTAGGTAATTGTAGGTATTTTATTTAATTAATTTAATGATAGTATAGTGTTAGGTTTAATTGTTACTTAGGTTAGGATTTATTTTACAGGTAATTTTGTAATTATTTTAACTAGGTAACTATTAAATAGTTCTTAACTATTTAATAGCTATTGTACCTGGTTAAAATAATTACAAAGTTGCCTGTAAAATAAATATTAATCCTAAAATAGCTACAATGTAATTATAATTTATATTATAGCTATATTAGGATTTATTTTACAGGTAAGTATTTAGCTTTAAATAGGAATAATTAATTTAATAAGAATTAATTTATTTCGTTAGAATAAAATTATATTTAAGTTAGGGGGGTGTTAGTGTTAGGGTTAGATTTAGCTTTAGGGGTTAATCCATTTATTAGAATAGCGGTGAGCTCCGGTCGGCAGATTAGGGGTTAATAATTGAAGTTAGGTGTCGGCGATGTTAGGGAGGGCAGATTAGGGGTTAATACTATTTATTATAGGGTTAGTGAGGCGGATTAGGGGTTAATAACTTTATTATAGTAGCGCTCAGGTCCGCTCGGCAGATTAGGGGTTAATAAGTGTAGGCAGGTGGAGGCGACGTTGTGGGGGGCAGATTAGGGGTTAATAAATATAATATAGGGGTCGGCGATGTTAGGGAAGCAGATTAGGGGTACATAGGGATAATGTAAGTAGCGGCGGTTTACGGAGCGGCAGATTAGGGGTTAATAATAATATGCAGGGGTCAGCGATAGCGGGGGCGGCAGATTAGGGGTTAATAAGTGTAAGGTTAGGGGTGTTTAGACTCGGGGTACATGTTAGGGTGTTAAGTGCAGACGTAGAAGTGTTTCCCCATAGCAAACAATGGGGCTGCGTTAGGAGCTGAACGCGGCTTTTTTGCAGGTGTTAGGTTTTTTTTCAGCTCAAACAGTTTATTTCATTGTAGTTATTTGTAGATATTTTATTTAATTAATGTATTGATAGTGTAGTGTTAGGTTTAATTGTAGGTAATTGTAGGTATTTTATTTAATTAATTTAATGATAGTATAGTGTTAGGTTTAATTGTTACTTAGGTTAGGATTTATTTTACAGGTAATTTACAGGTAATTTTGTAATTATTTTAACTAGGTAACTATTAAATAGTTCTTAACTATTTAATAGCTATTGTACCTGGTTAAAATAATTACAAAGTTGCCTGTAAAATAAATATTAATCCTAAAATAGCTACAATGTAATTATAATTTATATTATAGCTATATTAGGATTTATTTTACAGGTAAGTATTTAGCTTTAAATAGGAATAATTAATTTAATAAGAATTAATTTATTTCGTTAGAATAAAATTATATTTAAGTTAGGGGGGTGTTAGTGTTAGGGTTAGACTTAGCTTTAGGGGTTAATCCATTTATTAGAATAGCGGTGAGCTCCGGTCGGCAGATTAGGGGTTAATAATTGAAGTTAGGTGTCGGCGATGTTAGGGAGGGCAGATTAGGGGTTAATACTATTTATTATAGGGTTAGTGAGGCGGATTAGGGGTTAATAACTTTATTATAGTAGCGCTCAGGTCCGCTCGGCAGATTAGGGGTTAATAAGTGTAGGCAGGTGGAGGCAACGTTGTGGGGGGCAGATTAGGGGTTAATAAATATAATATAGGGGTCAGCGATGTTAGGGAAGCAGATTAGGGGTACATAGGGATAATGTAAGTAGCGGCGGTTTACGGAGCGGCAGATTAGGGGTTAATAATAATATGCAGGGGTCAGCGATAGCGGGGGCGGCAGATTAGGGGTTAATAAGTGTAAGGTTAGGGGTGTTTAGACTCGGGGTACATGTTAGGGTGTTAAGTGCAGACGTAGAAGTGTTTCCCCATAGCAAACAATGGGGCTGCGTTAGGAGCTGAACGCTGCTTTTTTGCAGGTGTTAGGTTTTTTTTCAGCTCAAACAGCCCCATTGTTTCCTATGGGGGAATCGTGCACGAGCACGTTTTTGAGGCTGGCCGCTTGCGTAAGCAACTCTGGTATTGAGAGTTGAAGCTGCGTTAAAAATGCTCTACGCTCCTTTTTTGGAGCCTAACGCAGCCATTCTGTGGACTCTCAATACCAGAGTTATTTTTATGGTGCGGCCAGAAAAAAGCCAGCGTTAGATTTTCGGGTCGTTACCGACAAAACTCCAAATCTAGCGGAATGTATTTGTTAACTGACAGTATGTTTTCTAATCAACCACCCTTGTGTTAACGTTTGGTTACCTTATGAGCGATAATGTTTGGGTAGCGATACATTATCGATACAAGTATTCGCTATTTAATTATTATATATATATTGGTATCTTTTATTACCATAACAAATTAGATAAATACTTAACTTTGTACTAATACTACTATTAATACCACAACAAATTATCAGCACTATTATAATCTGTTGTTGACAAGCACAGGAAGACTATGATACGTACATCCACCTTTAAGTCTATGCCATAAATTGATAAAAATATAAAATAAACCTCTGTAAGTAACCAGAAGGAAACAAATAAATACAGTATTTTTATGTTATAATGAGAATGATGGAAATGAGGATATGTTGAAATTCAACAATCAAGAACAATTTATAAATCAATCTGTAATCTCAAGTGTTGAAGCATTACACTACACTGACTGTCTCACATAGAAAGTCATGTTCTTAATATCAAGCTCGCTATCTTCTATCATTCCAATCTCAACCCTTTGACATAGTGATGAGTTTAATCCTCTATGGTACCTATATATACCTAACCTATCAGGCACTACTGCCAGCCTCCTCTAGTTGAGTAACATCATGCTATCGTAGCAGCACTCTCATTATTCCCTCACATTGAATCTACATTAGATATTACCCGCCCAGTGCTGATTCCTATTTGATTTATACAACCTTAAAGGCATTATGCTTGAATTATCAGGAACCTGGTCATTTGAGTCTTCAGTTGTTTTTAATGTGTTTTCACTCACTGGGTCCCTATATTTTAATTTAACTTTAACCCCTTAATGACCACAGCACTTTTCCATTTTCTGTCCGTTTGGGACCAAGGCTATTTTTACATTTCTGCTGTGTTTGTGTTTAGCTGTAATTTTCCTCATACTCATTTACTGTACCCACGCATATTATATACCGTTTTTCTCGCCATTAAATGGGCTTTCTAAAGATTTCATTATTTTCATCATATCTTATAATTTACTATAAAAAAAATTATAAAATATGAGGAAAAAATGGAAAAAAACACAGTTTTTCTAACTTTGACCCCCAAAATCTGTTACACATCTACAACCACTAAAAAACACCCATGCTAAATAGTTTCTATATTTTGTCCTGAGTTTAGAAATACCCAATGTTTACATGTTCTTTGCTTTTTTTGCAAGTTATAGGGCAATAAATACAAGTAGCACTTTGCTATTTCCAAACCACTTTTTTTCAAAATTAGCGCTAGTTACATTGGGACACTGATATCTGTCTGGAATCCCTGAATATTCCTTGACATGTAGATATATTTTTTTAGAAGACATCCCAAAGTATTGATCTAGGCCCATTTTGGTATATTTCATGCCACCATTTCACTACAAAATGCGATCAAATAAAAAAAAATGTTCACTTTTTCACAAATGTTTTCACAAACTTTAGGTTTCTCATTGAAATTATTTACAAACAACTTGTGCAATTATGGCATACATGGTTGTAAATGTTTCTCTGGGATCCCCTTTGTTCAAAAATAGCAGACATATATGGCTTTGGCATCGCTTTTTGGTATTTAGAAGGCCGCTAAATGCCGCTGCGCACCACACGTGTATTATGCCCAGCAGTGAAGGGGTTAATTAGGGAGCTTTTAGGGAGCTTGCAGGGTTAATTTTAGCTTTAGTGTAGGTATCAACCTCCCACATGACACATCACACCCCCAGATCCCTCCCAAACAGCTCTCTTCCCTCCCCCACCCCACAATTGTCCCCGCCTGGCTGTCTGCCAGTGCCCAGTTTGAAATCAAATATGTTTTTTTTTATTTTATTTTTTTTAAAAAATACTATTTTCTGTAGTGTAGCTGCCCTCCCTCAACCCCCAACCCCCCAACCCCTGCCAGATCGCTAAACATTGTTTTGAGATGTCCACCCTCACTCCCACCGAGTACCATCATTGTTCCATAGTGTAGGGTTCCCACCCGCCCGCGTGCGCGCCCGCTCCCGAGCACGCACGCGCATGCGCTCCAGTTCACGCGTGCGCACCCGCGCGCGCCCGCACTCGATCTCGCCCCCCTTCCCACCGATGGCCGCCCACCTGCCTCCCTTGGTAAGCTCCCACCCACCAACGAACATGGCCATCAATGGCCGATGCAGAGAGGGCCACAGGGTGGCTCTCTCTGCATCGGACGGCTAAAAAATGTTATAGCAGGATGCCTCAATATCGAGGCATCACTGCTATAACATGAAAGCAGTTGGAAGTGATCAGGATCGCTTCCACTGCTTTAAAAGACCAACGACGTACAGGGTACGTCCTTGGTCGTTAACTGCATTTTTTTGCAGGACGTACCCCATACATCGTTGGTCGTTAAGGGGTTAATAAAAGTTATATTTTAATCTTCCCAGTTTTTCTTTTCTCACAAGTCTAAGCTTTGAGTGCTATCAGTGCAGCCTTTTCTTGGGGGCTTTTCCCTCATTAGTTTGCTGTTTTTGATTTGCTGCACAGCACCTCTTCCCTGACTTTATTCTCCATTAGAGGTTTTAAAACATGGTTTATAACCTCATAAATATATAATAATTAGAGAAACCAGCTATAGTGGTGCCATTGTACAACTAGTGTCTACATATATCTATATATACCTATACATACATGTATATATTCATATAGATATATAGATATAAATATATATAAATATTTGGAAAGAAAATGTTTTCTATGTGAAGAACATTGGTATGTAAAATATGCATAACTCTCTTTGTGTTGTGCTCTGTAGGTCTAACGGGGTGTCGGATTAGTGCACATGCAGAATTAATTATCTTAAGGTGCTTAAATATGAAGTATAATATATATATATATACTGTATGTACTGTATGTACTGTATGTACTGTGTGTATATATATATATATATATATATAAATAGTAGAAAGTCCAGCACCAATTCACTTGTGTTAATGGGTGCAAGCAGTCTCTGTCTCACCTCAAACAGATATTGATAGAAAATGTAGAAATGACTGCAGCACTCCTGATATAATTAAATAATTTTAATAACAAGCAGTGAACATACAGGCGACGTTTCGGGCGTGTGCCCTTGGCTTGAGAAAGGGCACACGCCCGAAACGTCGCCTGTATGTTCACTGCTTGTTATTAAAATTATTTAATTATATCAGGAGTGCTGCAGTCATTTCTACATTTTATATATATATATATATATATATATATATAAACTATATATGTATATTTAAAATAAAAATAAGATTTTCCTATATGTGAAGAACATTGGAATGTGAAATATTAATAACTCCTGTCAGGTATAGCGCTGTGGGTTTAATATGGTGTAGTGTTAGCGCAAGCTATTGAAGTCTAGTGGGGAGAATAAGTTAGCGCGGTCACAATATCCTGAGTCCTTTAACATATTCTTTGCTTGTGCGCAAAAGTTTTACTTTCAACTTGTAATACAAAATCTTTACTTCTGGTGGTGTTATCGCTCAAGCAAAAGTGCTAAATAGTGCACCACTTGAAATTTGGCCCATTGAGTTTTGTGGAAATTCAAAGACCTTTATCAAACCCCTTCCTAAGAAATTATATTACAAAAGATCTGCTCTGTGGAACATGGTGTGAGTGTGTTTTAAAACTGTAGTAATCAAACCCATGTTTAGAAACTGGGCAACATTTTGACTTCTTTGATCATGGACTGTAAGGTGTTCTTGGATTGGCTTTTAACATTTTCCTGACTTGCCAATAAATAGCTGAATTGATTTATTTATTAACAAAGTTAAGAGGGGCCTGTAGCCAATAAGGAATGTTTTAAACTCAATGCACCCATGGAAAATAAGAGATCTTACTTTCAGTCATCAGAAGTATTTAGTAAGTCTAATAAGTAATTGTTTGCTAGTCACCTAAGTTATATTATACATTATACATGCTAATCAATGGTTTGGCCCTAGCTTGGCCAAGTGGCTATAAAACTATGCTCTTACAGTTGACTTATTTTATAGTGCAACAAATGATGCCTAATAACCCCTAGAAAAAATGATTATGTGTTTCTGAGAAAAAAGTAAAACCAAAGTATAGCTAATGAAACCAGGAGTTTTGCCCTTTGAGGGCTGTGCCGGTGATCATTCTCACCCTTTATTGGGAAGTGTGGAGGCACTTCAGCTTATTGAATAATTTGATGAAGTTTGCATTTCCTGTGGATTATTAAAGTTAAGGCTTAAACATTTTTTTAACTGAAACAAGTTTGTGATGTCTATAACTTGACTACTATTCCCATCTTAAAGGGACATGAAACCCCAATTTTTTTTCTTTCATGATTTAGAAAGAGCATGCAATTTTAAACAACGTTCTAATGTGCTTCTATTATCTAATTTGCTTCATTCTCTTGATATATTTTTGCTGAAAAGCATATCTAGATAGGCTCAGGAGCTGTTGATTGGTTGATGCACATAGATACCTCGTGTAATTGGCTCACCCATGTGCATTGCTATTTCTTCAACAAAGTATATCTGAAGAATGAAGCAAATTAGATAATAGAAGTAAATTGTAATGTTGTTTAAAATTGTATTCTCTACTTGAATCATGGCATAATTTTTTGGGTTTAATGTTCCTTTAATTAAAAAGGCCTATTCCATAATTAAAGCCAGCTTCTTTTAATTTAAACATTTAATTTTTTTTTATATATTATGACATTATATACAAGTTATATACTATAATTCATTATTTATACAAATCATAGCCCTGAATCAAGTACGTAAAGACGTAGATGTCACTAATAAATGTGTGTTCATGGACAAATACCTTTCACATTAAAACTAATAGGCCTCTTAAAAACAATGTCTGGGTAAAATATCTTGCTGATTGTCACGTTCCTGTCAGTTTTATATGCTGCTATTAGGAAGCAATTATAGCAATGAGAACTTGGCGGATGAACTTCTAGCTTCGAGGTGAGGTGTGAAAACCAGAGTCAATATTGAAAATAGGTGAAAATGTGTTAAAGACTAAGTTTATGAGAATGACATGGACTGTGAGGATTATAGGACGGCAATTTTTAAGTTATTTAGAAGGACTTAATGAGTTAAGTTATTGAAATAAAAGATTTCCTCCTGTGGAATCCAAGTATGAACTGAAAGTTTAGAAAGAACTTGGAAGATAACAAAATTTTTATTATAATACTCCAAATATTATAATGAATAAAAATGTTGTTGCACTGGAATTAGTTTATCAGAATATTAATTTGCTGTACTATTCAGTATTTATTTTGTTTAAAACCAAACGAATACTGAATATTGGTTAACATTTACATTCGTAAATGTAAATGTAACTTGTACTAAATAGTCTGCCATATTATTATTATTATTATTATTATTATCATTTATTTGTATAGCGCCGCCAAATTCCGTAGCGCTGGGTACAGGGATAGGGTCATATAATGACAAGGATTTGTGATAAAATACAAAACTAAACAAACTAGTACAGGAGGAAGAGGGCCCTGCTCCGGAGAGCTTACAGTCTACAAGTTTAGGGTGCAGAGACATAAGGTTGGGGTAGCTTGTCACATTGGTTGTAGTTGCAGCAGTGAGCCAGGCAGTTCATGTTGTATTAGTTTGGTTAGGATGAGAGATGGAATGGGATGATACCCAGGGTGATGCCATCTTTAGACCATATGTGTCACAGGAAAACATAATTTATTCTTACCTGAAAAATTCCATTCTTTCTAGGTGGTGAGAGTTCAGGAGAGTTCCTTACTGTTGGGAATTCATCACCTTGCCACCAGGAGGAGGCAAATAAACCCTACACCAGGTGCTTTAATATCCCTCCTACTTTCCTAACCCTCCCAATATTATGCATAGGCAAGGATAGGAGGAAGAAGTAAGAAAAATAGTAGGATAAAGAGGTGTAAACTAAAACTGCTGCCACCTAGAAAAAATGGGGTAGTTTGTGGACTCCCACCACCAAGAAAGAAAGGAATTTATCAGGTAAGAATAAGTTATGTTTTTCTTCTTATGGTGGAAATTGTCCATGATTCCTTACTGTTAAGAACGAATACCCAAGCTGCGGAGTCCACAAAAAAAATGGATGGGCCAAAAAAATGAAAAGGAAAGAAAGGCACCTGTTTACCAAGAACCACAGCCTGCAGAACCATCCTCCAAAAGCTGTATCCACCAAGGCAAGATGACCAAGTCCAGTCTTGAAAATTTGTTCTAATGAAGTCCCAGAAAGTAGAGACTGAATGTGTTAAATGAGCTATAATACACAAAGGCAGTGATTGTCTTACCTCCATGTAAGCCCTGCGAATTGAACTTTTTAAGCATGAAGCTAAAGAAACAGAAGTGGTCCTTTGACCCTTATGTTAACTTGAAAACAAAACAAACAACCTTGAGTATTGACAGAAGTCCTTAGTAGCCTGTGAAAAGAATTTCAATGCCCTGACCTCATCCAGATTATGTAATAATCTCTCTTTTGAGGATCTTGGATAAGGACGTCAATTTCCTGTTTAATACTCTGAAGAAACCACTTTAGCAAGAAAACTAGATAAAAGATAACTACTTTGTCCTGATGAAAAAGCAAATATGGTGGCTCACAAGATAGAACTGACAATTCAAATACTCTTCTAGCTGAGGAAATAGTTAACAAAAACAAAAGCTTCCAAGATAACAACTTAATCTTCAATGTATGCATAGTTTCAAAGGGGGGGATTTCAAAACTCTTAGAACCAGATTCAAAGATTGATAACAGGTCTGACTCCAACCAAGGACTGAATAAACGCCTAAATATCTGGAAGACAACCACATTTTCTATGCAATAGAACAGAAAGTTCCAAAATAGGATCCTTTAGAATGCTGGTTGATAGACCCTTATCGAAAGAGAGAGAACAGCACTCTATTAGATAAAACAAGAGCCAGAACAACTTCCATGCCTGTTCATTTTTATTGCAACTCCTCAGGGTGCACGTTCTTTTTGCACACTATGCCCCCTAGTGCTGTTCTCTCTCTTTTGATTTGATAGACCCTTATCTAGACTATCCTGAAGAAATTGCACTGTATATCCTCAATCTAAACACTAAGAAATATACACCTTCCACACCTTGTGGTCAATTTTTCTAGTAACAGGTTTGTGAACCTGAATCAAGGTGTCTATTACAAAGTCCTCAAAACCCCTTTGGGGAAGAACTAGGTGTTCAAGAAGTCAAGCTGAGAGACTGAAGATAAAAGAACGGACCTTGAGATGATAGATCTGGATGTTGAGGAAGACGCCACAGAGGAGCACTGGACATCTGAACTAGATCTGCATACCCCGTCTTTCTTGGAGAAGCAGGAGTTATTAAGATTACCAAAATTTGTTCCTGCTTGATCCGAACAATTACCGTGGGTAGAAGCATAATTGGAGGGAACAGATAAACTAGATAATAAGGCCAATGAACTGCTAATGCGTCTATCAATTCAGCCTGAGGATCTCTCAACCTCGACCCATATCAGGTGTCAGGTATATGATGAACTCAGCCGCTGAACTGAGATAACAAAACTTCCAGAATATGTTTATTAAACAATTGTAACAAAAATCTTTTATCCTGTGAAAATAACTAAGTCACAGGTATGTAAAACTCTGTATTGCTCTAGTAAACAAAATTCAAAGGTGTGATATAAATATAACTAAATTCATAAACACATGAGTACAACTATTGTTTAAAGAAAATAATAAAGATGACACCAAAGTAATGATATATCAATCTAAAATGAGAACTGCAACATAATAGCATGTTGAAGAGAGAAGTCACTTGGAGGCTGTATAATATGATCTTTACCTGCAGGTTGTTGGTTTTAGTCCCCACTCGATAGGGAAGGAAACTGTAGAATCCTCGCAGAACAAGTGATTTGCAAGTTACTGCTAGATGGATAAGTGATACACAGTTATCGACTGTGCTGTGGCAGCATGAATAAGCTTCAGTGTACTGTGACAAACAGAGGGAGAAGAGTCGGTTCGTAGCTGATGACGTCACAGCTGTAGTGGAGGTTACTGATACACAGTTCAGAAGAGAACACAACCACAGTGGTAGGAATCAGCTGAAAGTTCCGGTTAGGGATTAACTTGGAGGTAAGGATCAGCAAACACAAAAAAACAGATAAGTAAAAGGAGAGTACGATAAGTTAATATTACTTAAAGCGATATACTGAATATCAAAAGGTGGCTTAGTAATTTTCCTCTAGGTGAATGGGAACACAAATTATCAAGCAATGATCGTTAGGTAGCGAGCAGTTTTATAGGCTAGATAATTGAATACACCCACAAGAGGTGGGGTTATGACATCGGGGGAGTTTGTGTTTCAAACGAGATGCCATGAGGTCGATCTCTGGGAGACCCCAGCAACATACTGATTGTTCGAAAATCTCCTGATTGATGGCCTATTTTCCCTAGTTTAAAGTCTGATGACTCAGATAATCAGCTTTCTAGTTGTTGACCCAGGAATTTGGATTGCTCAGATTGAACACTGATGAACTTCTGCCCAACTCAGGAAACCTCTTTCCTTGCCAAAACACTGCGGGTACCACCTTGATGATTGATAAAGGTTGCCACTGTAATGTTGTCTGTCTGAAAGTGAATGAAAGAAAGTTCCAAGACGTGTATTGGTAGCTTCTCCTCCTGAGGCAACCAAACTCCCTGAGACCTTTAAGAACCCCAGACCACTCCCCAGCCTGACAAGCTGGTGTCCTTGGTGAATATTTCAAATCATGGATGCAGGAAAACCATTCCATGAGACACTGAAATTAAGTATGTCCACTAAGACAGAGATTGCCTGACTAACGTGGACAGGTTGGTGTAATATCCATTCCAATGCCTTAGCATACATAGTTGTAGTGAATGCAAATGAAACCTTGCAAATGGAATAGCATCTGATGCTGCCACCATCAGACCCACTACCTACATGCACCAAGCTACAGTAACTTATTATTGTTATTATTATTATCAGTTATTTGTAGAGCTCCAACAGATTCCGCAGCGCTATGAACATAGGGGGTATACAAAATAACATTTGCAGGGATCAATTGGGTAGAGGGCCCTGCCGAGAGTTGCACTGATGTAGTCGGCTCTTATGAAGGTGAATTACAAAAAGTTGGGCTCATAGGCTTACATGCTCTGGGGTTTAAGGGGATAGCAGTGGAGATAGGAATGTAAGTGTAAGTTGTATGCATTCCTGAATAGTAGAGTCTTCAAGGAGCACTTGAAGCTTTAAAAACTAGTGGAGAGTCTTGTGGAGCAAGTCAGAAAGTTCCATAAGATGGGAGTCAGTCTGGAAGAGTCTTGTAAACGGGAATATGAGGCAGTAACAAGAGAGGAGGAGTGTAAGAGATCATGAGTGGAGTGAAGGGGACAGGAGGGAGAGTATCTGGAGACAAGGTCTTAGAGCAGTGCAGTTGAGGGCTTTATGTGTCAGAGTGAGAATTTTGTGTTTAATCCTGGAGGCAAGAGGAAGCCAGTGAAGCGATTGGAAGAGAGGTGCAGCAGATGAAGAGCGACATGTAAGGAAGATATGTCTGGCAGAGGCATTCATTATGGATTGTAAAGGAGCTAGGTGGCCGCTAGGGAGACCGGAGAGGATGGAGTTGCAGTAGTTGAGACAGGAAAGGATGAGAGAGTGGATTAAAATCTTAGTTGTGTTTTGTGTAGGGAAATGTCTAATTTTTTAGATGATTTTAAGGTGGAAGCAGCAGGCTTTAACCAAGGACTGAATTTGAGGAGTGAAAAAGAGATCTGAGTTAAGTGTAACCCCAAGACATCGGGCATGTGGGGTTGGGGTTATGATGGATTTAGCAACAGTTTGTCAGGGTGCCAGGAATCAGACTGAGACGAGAAGTGCAAAAATAATCACACCTTTATTATAACAAAAAATAATAAAAAGTCCACAAGTCAAATAACAAGCCAGGAGTCAAAATCAGAGCTGGTAGTCAGACGAGTCAGGAGAAAAAGCAAATAGTCAGACAAGCCAAGTCAGGAACCAAAGCAAGTAGTCAGGCGAGCTGGAATCAGGAACCAGGAGGGATGTCAGACATCCAGGTAATACACAGGAACTGGAATTTACAAACAGGTCTGAGACAAAGCAAGGGCAAAGCATACTGAACAGAGGCCCTTTAAATAATAAGTGATGACATCACAATTCTGAGACTGCAAGCTGTCTCACACAGATGATGTATACCAGTCTGACCATAAGAGGGCATGCAGGAAATGAGCAGCATCACTCACTCTGCACCAGACTCAGCAAGATAGGAGAGTTACATGGCTGCCAGCAGCACATGGCAAACAAAGCAGGGGAAGAAACCCTGACAGTACCCTCCCCGCAACGACCCCTCCCCCGCGGGAGGACAAAAGGCTTATTGGGGAAACGGGCATGGAAGGCACGGAGGAGGGCGGAAGCATGAACATCAGAGGAGGGAACCCATGAATGCTCCTCCAGACCGTAGCCCCTTCAGTGAACCAAATACTGTACGCTGCCCTTTGACATACGAGAGTCAATAATGCTGCTGACCTCATATCCTTCATGGTTGTCAACAGAGATAGGATGGGGACGAGGCAACACAGTGGTAAACCGATTACAAACCAATGGTTTCAAGAGGGAGACATGAAAAACATTGGAGATGCGCATTGCAGGAGGAAGATCAAGAGCTTAGGCCACAGGATTGACCCATCGAAGTATTCGAAAAGGACCAACATAACAGGGAGCCAGTTTATTGGAAGGCACATGAAGGTTCAAGTTGCGGGAGGACAGCCAAACCCTCTCACCAACCCGGTAGGAAGGCACGGGCAGACACCTACGATCAGCCTGGAACTTTTGGCTCTGCATAGAACAATGAAGGCAATCCTGAATCTGCACCCACGTCTAACAGAGTTGCCAGAGATGCTCCTCCAAAGCCGGGATACCTTGAGACATGAATGAATCGGGCAACAAGGATGGTTGAAACCCATAATTCAGAAAAACAAAAAGGTTTAGACTGTGCGATTGGTAGGGAATGTGGCTCACCTATAAAAACGTTATCCCAGAAGTTTACAAGCAAATGTGATATAAGGTGGCGCAACTTAGCTTGCTATTCCCAACGTATAGGTATAAATGATATTAGTTACTTAAATGTTGCAGGTCATTGTACACACCAGGATCTATGTACTCCTTTTGGAAAATATATAAACACACAATGGTAAATTAAAAATGCAGTTTTATTGTTTTATATATTTAAAACCATATAGTCTATAATTAGCGAGTTGTCAAATATAGCATATATATATATTTATATAAAAAACTGGACACCGGTGTCTATTTAAAATCAATACATGAAAATGATATTAAAAATTCTATCGTTAGCTAATATATCCATATAGTATAATTGTTATTACATGAGTCCAACAATGTTGCTATCTAAAACTTGTCAACAATTCTAAATACACTGTCTGCTTCCAGATATCTGAATTATAGTTATACTTGTCAACTATACATTCTTATATTAAAAGTTCAAGAAAAGGTCTTGGGGTTTGATATAACGGTCAGCCCAATGGCTATGGGCACAGTTAGTGGATGTTTGGTTATTTGTTTTAAGGCGAAATAGCCCAATAGTACCTTATAGTGTTTCTGATTGAACACACTATTTACTGTGAATCCGTGATGAAAAAAATCCCCAAAAAAACTCTCCGTTGAGAAATGTACTTCTAGTCTCGTTGGGAGGTAAATTACGTTCTGTGTTGGTAAATCTTTATGGGTTTTCAGTTCCTCCGATGATTATTTAGTTGTTGAGACCCTGCTTGTTTGATATTGGCTCCTATTTTATTGCGGTCTCTTAAAGGGACAATATACACTCTTTTATTTGCATAAATGTTTTGTAGATGATCTATTTATATAGCGCATAAAGTTTGTTTTTTAAAAAAATTTATAGTTTTGCTTATTTTTAAATAACATTGCTCTGATTTTCAGACTCCTTACCAAGCCCCTAAGTTTTATGTGAATACCGTCAGCTACCCCCTCCACCAGCTTGCTCCTGTTTGTGTAAAGGGTCTTTTCATATGCAAAAGAAGAGGGAGGGGGGGAGGATCTTATTTCCCACTTGCAGTGGGCTTTCCAGCTGCCTTTTCAACAGAGCTAAATGGACAGCTTCTAAGTAAGTTTTTAAACAGTTTTATACTGGATTTTTATATCAGTATCTGTGCATCTTATTCTTTATAATAGTGTCTTTTACATGCAGTTATATAAAAATGAGTGTATACTGTCCCTTTAATCACTGCTCCTGTATGTCTTTACTCAGTGACTTCAAATGCTTGTATGGCGTTTCTTTAGCGGTTAATCTTCTTGCGGTCTGTTAGTAACCGCTTCTTGCTGATGTTACTGCTTCTGTTAGATGAGATCAACGCAATACCAAATACACCTGCCACACTGATTGAGGTGTGTGTACAGGTGAACAGAGACCACACAGAGCTATTTTGCAAACCCTGAAAAATCCACAATCTTTCTGGGGTCCGGTATGAAAAACTGCCACCCTCATTCAACAAGCGGTATACAACCTGACCGCATTGAGGAGCAAGGAGTTACCCCAACATTCTAGGGGTTCATCTAACAGAAGCGGTAACATCAGCAAGAAGCGGTTACTAACAGACCGCAAGAAGATTAACCGCTAAAGAAACATCATACAAGCATTTGAAGTCACTGAGTAAAGACCTTCAGGAGCGGTGATTAAGAGACCGCAATAAAATAGGAGCCAATATCAAATGAGCAGGGTCTCAACAAATAAATGATCATCGGAGGAACTGAAGACCCATAAAGATTTACCAACACAGAACGTAATTTACCTCCCATCGAGACTAGAAGTACATTTCTCAACGGAAAGCTTTTTTGGGGATTTTTTTCATCACGGATTCACCGTAAATAGTGTGTTCAATCAGAAACACTATAAGGTACTATTGGGCTATTTCGCCTTAAAACAAATAACCAAACATCCACTAACTGTGCCCATAGCCATTGGGCTGACCATTATATCAAACCCCAAGACCTTTTCTTGAACTTTTAATATAAGAAGGTATAGTTGACAAGTATAACTATAATTCAGATATCTGGAAGCAGACAGTGTATTTAGAATTGTTGACAAGTTTTAGATAGCAACATTGTTGGACTCATGTAATAACAATTATATTATATGGATATATTAGCTAACAATAGAATTTTTAATATCATTTTCATGTATTGATTTTAAATAGACACCAGTGTCCAGTTTTTTATATAAATATATATATATGCTATATTTGACAACTCGCTTATTATAGACTATATGGTTTTAAATATATAAAACAATAAAACTGCATTTTTAATTTACCATTGTGTGTTTATATATTTTCCAAAAGGAGTACATAGATCCTGGTGTGTACAATGACTTGCAACATTTAAAGTAACTAATATCATTTATACCTATACGTTGGGAATAGCAAGCTAAGTTGCGCCACCTTATATCACATTCACTATGAAACCCATAATTCGCCATGAACGGGGATAACTGGGAGGAAGCATTAATAGTACTATTACGAGAAAACTCTGCCCAAGGTAACAGTTCAGACCAATTATTGTGGTGATCTGACACATAGCAATGGAGGAACTGTTCCAGAGCTAAATTAGACCGTTCCGCAGCCAAATTGGATTGAGGGTGATATGCAGAGGAGAAGGAAAGCTAGATCCCCATTTGAGCACAAAAGGAATGCCAAAATCTGGAGACAAACTGGGTACCCCGGTCCGACACTATCTCCTTGGGTAACCCATGTAAACGGAAGACCTCCCGGCAAAAATTGAAGCAAGCTCCTGAGCGATAGGCAGCTTCTTCAAGGGAATGCATTGTGACATTTTAGAAAAACGGTCAACCACGATAAGAATAACAGTATTGCCACTGGATACAGGGAGCTCAACAATGAAGTCCATGGAAAGATATGTCCAAGGACGCTCACCATTAACAATAGGTTGAAGAAAACCCACAGTAAGACGTTGAGGAGTCTAATTCTGTGCACAAACTGAGCAGGAGGCAACATACGCAGCAATATCAGAACGAAGACCTGGCCACCAGAATTGTCGAGTGACAGACCAAATCATTTGGCTCTTGCCCGGGTGACCTGCGGCTTTAGGATAGTGGTAAGTGTGCAAAACTTTAGTTTGAAGATTCTCAGGAACAAAGCACTTACCACTAGGTTTCTCAGGAGGTGCATTGGTTTGTGCAGCCAGGATCTCCTCCCCCAAGGGAGAAGTCAAATTAGTATGTAGGGTAGCCAAAATATGGTCAGGAGGTATAAGTGGAGTAGGTACAGACTCCTCCTTGGACAGAGGCGAAAATTATTGAGAGAGGGCAACAGCCCTAACATTCTTACTACAAGGCAGGTAGGAGACCACATAATTAAACCGAGAAAAAAATAGCGCCCATCTGGCCTGTCGGGGCGACAAATGTTTTGCTTCGGATAGATAAGTTAAATTCTTGTGATCAGTAAGAATGAGCACTGGTATGCTAGTACCCTCGAGAAGATGCCTCCATTCCTTGAGTGTCAAAATTATGGCCAGTAATTCCCTGTCGCCAATTTCATAATTGTACTCTGCTGGAGACAATTTCTTAGAGAAGAAACCGCACGGATGCAAGGAACCATCAGGCATAGGACATTGAGACAAGAGGGCACCTTCTCCAGTCTCAGACGCATCGACCTCAAGAACAAAAGGCAGGACAGGGTTAGGATGAGTCAGAACTGGAGAGCAAAGGCAGTCTTAAGACTATCAAAGGCCTTAATGGCAGTAGGTGACCAATGGAGTGGATCATTCTCTTTACGGGTCATGTCTGTTATAGGTTTGACCAAGGAAGAAAAGTTTTTAATAAACTTTCTATAGTAATTGGCGAAACCCAAAAAACGTTAAATAGACTGAAGACCAACTGAGCGAACTTCAGACAACTTGTCAGGATCCATGGAGAACCCTGCAATGGAGATACCATAACCTAGGAAGGTTACTTGAGTCTGATGGAACTCACATTTCTTGAGTTTAAAAAAGGCAGTTCTCACGTAGTCTCTGAAGAACCCATGTAACATCAGAAGGATGAGCCTCAAGTGTGGGTGAGTGTATGAGGATGTAGTCTAAGTACACCACAACACACTGTTGCAACATATCTCATAGGACATCATTAATAAATTCCTGAAAAACAGCAGGAGCATTACATAGGCCAAAGGGCATTATAAGATATTAATAATGCCCGCTCCTGGTGTTAAATGCTGTTTTCAATTCGTGGCCCTCCCTGATCCTAAAGAGATTGTACGCTCCTCTCATATCAAGTTTAGAAAAGACTGTAGCTCCCTTGAGGCGGTCAAAGAATTCCGTAATGAGAGGAATAGGGTAAGCATTCTTAATGGTAAGACGATTAAGACCCCTATAATGATGCATGGTCTTAACTCGCTACCCTTTTCTTCACAAAGAAGAAGCCAGCACCTGCAGGAGAGCAGGATTTGCGGTTGATCCCCCGTGACAGAGCATCAGCAACATACTCCTCCATAGCACAATTCTCCTCAACAGACAGAGGGTACACCCGGCCCCGAGGACTAATGGCTCCGGGTTGCAGGTCAATGGCACAATCGTAAGACCAGTGAGGAGGCAACGTACCGGCACGCACCTTGTCAAAAATATCTAGGAACTCTCGGTACTCCTCTGGAAATTGAGATACCGAAGAAGTGCACAAGACTTTAACTGGTTTCTGAAGACAAGTGGAAACACATTGCGGAGACCATGACAAAATTTCGGACCTGCGCCAATCGAGACTGGGATAGTGCTTTTATAGCCAGGGATAACCCAGAACAACTGGAAAATGCGGAGGGTTTATCACCTGGAACAGGAGGGTTTCAAAATGTAGAGCCCCAACAGCCATGGATAACGGAGCGGTTTCGTAACTAACGGGTGCAGGCTGAAGGGGCCTGAAATCAATGGCCTCAATATCAAGCGGAACAGACTGAGGCAAAACAGGAATGGAGTGGTTTGATACAAAAGCACTGTTTATGAAATAGCCTGCAGCACCGAAGACAACAAGAGCCTGGGTGACTATGGAGGAGTCCACACAGGAAAGGACAACTGTGACCAAAGTTTTCTCCTTTAGCGGTTCCGGGGACGAGGATAAACCACTCAAGGTCTGCCCCCGACAGGACCTTAGGTGCGAGCATTTCCCAGCCATGAAGGACAAGACTTTAAAAGGTGGCCATGTAACCTACAATAGAAGCAGAGCCCCTCCCTCCTCCTCAAGGCCCTCTCCACCACGGAGAGATACGTGAATCCCAACTGCATTGGTTCAGCAGTACCTGGTGTCTCGGGACCAGGAGGCATGGGAGGAAAGGGAGGGATGGGTGGGAATGAACACGTAGGAGACAACGGAACAGGGGGCTTCCGCAAGTGCTCCTTGAAAGAGGGCCTCTCTCTGAGTCTGATGTCAATTAGGATCAAAAAAGACACCAATGCCTCGATATCCTCTGGTAAATCTCTGGCCGCAACTTCGTCTTTATCGCATTAGAAAGCCCATGAAAGAAGGCGGCAACAAGGGGTTCATTGTTCCAACCTACCTCTGTGGCAAGCATACGGAACTCGATGGCATACTGAGCAACAGATCTTGTACCTTGCTGAATGGACATGAGTTGTTTAGCAAAAGAGGAGGAGTGAGCCGGAACATCAAATACCCTTCGAAAGAAGGCCACAAATTCAGGGTAATTTGAAATGACAGGTTTATTAGTCTCCCACAAGGGATTAGCCCAGGCAAGAGCTGTGTCAGAGAGTAATGAGATGAGAAATCCCACCTTAGCTCTATCAGAGGGAAACGCCTCAAAGTAAATGCCCACCTGGTTCAAAAACCCTCTGCACTGAATAGGATCACCTCCATATCGCTGAGGTAGAGGTGCAGAACCGGACATGCTCCTGGTAGGACTAGGTGCAGCAGCGGAAACAGGATCAGCCACAACTTGCAGGACACTTTGGTCCAAATGTGCAGTGTGATTCAGCAGGGTATGCAGGGCTAGTGCAAATTGATCCAAACGGTGATCCTATTCATCCATCCTGGAAATGATGGTAGATAAAGGTGGATTATTAGCACCATCAGGATTCATGGCCATTGCATAATGTCAGGGTGCCAGGAATCAGATTGAGACGAGAAGTGCAAAAATAATCACACCTTTATTAATAACAAAAAATAATAAAAAGTCCACAAGTCAAATAACTAGTCAGGAGTCAAAGCTAGAGCTGATAGTCAGACGAGCCGAGTCAGGAGCCAAAGCGAATAGTCAGACGAGCCGAGTCAGGAACCAAAGCGAGTAGTCAGATGAGCCAGAATCAGGAACAAGGAGAACAGCAGAGTCAGGAACAAGCCAGGGATCAGGAACCAGGAGGGACGTCAGACAGCCAGGTAATACACAGGAACTGGAACTCACAAACAGGTCTGAGACAACGCAAGGGCAAAGCATACTGAACAGAGGCCCTTTAAATAATAAGCGATAATATCACAATTCTGAGACTGCAACCTGTCTCACACGGATGATTTACACCAGTCTGACCATAAAAGGGCGTGCAGGAAATGAGCAGCATCACACACTCTGCACCAGACTCAGCAAGATAGGTGAGTAAAATGACTGCCAGCAGCACATGGCAAACAAAGCGAGGAAAAAACCCCTGACACAGTTATAGAGAAATGGGGGTTGAGATTTTGGAAGAAGGGGGGAAAATAAGGAGCTCAGTTTTGGAGAGATTTAGCTTGAGATAGTGAGAGGACATCCAAGATGAGATATGAGAGAGATAGTTAGTGACACGGGTTAGCAAGGAAGGAGATCGTTCTGGTGCAGAGAGGTAGATTTGGGTGTCGTCGGGTGTTGTAACTTGAGATAGGGACTGCATAATTCGGCAACCGTATTGTAGCTTGAGCTTGCGTTGGTCTGTAAAGAATAGCCTCATGTAGACCAAATCTATGATTACCCCCAGAAAGGATACCCTTGTAAAAGGAGTAAGCAAACTCTTTGCTACATTTCATTTCCAGCCATGACTGAAGATTTGTCAGAGTCAGATAACTGTACTTGCCAGGTAGCCAACAGTGGATATCTCACCCCTAGTAGTGGAAATTGAGGCAATATATTAATGCTTAATTGATGGCAGCTTAACTTCCATAACTTCAGAAATAGCAAAGTTGAGGTGGAGGACATATATAAACTAATTTGCAAAGCATATACGCCTAGATCTAGAGTTTGGCGTTAGCCGTCAAAAGCAGCGTTAAGGGGTCCTAACGCTGCTTTTTAATGCCCGCTGGTATTTAGAGTCAGGCAGGAAAGGGTCTATCGCTCACTTTCTTTCAGCGACTCAAGGCTACTGCAGATCCCCTTACGTCAATTACGTATCCTATCTTTTTAATGGGATTTGCCTAATGCTGGTATTTTGAGTCTTGGACTCCTACCGCCAAAAAAAGTCAGTAGTTAAGAGCTTTATGGGCTAACGCCGGAACATAAAGCTCTTAACTACTGTGCTATAAAGTACACTAACACCCATAAGCTACCTATGAACCCCTAAACCGAGGCCCCCCCACATCGCCAACCCTATAATAAAATTTTTTAACCCCTAATCTTCCGACCGGACACCGCCGCCACCTACATTATAGCTATGAACCCCTAATCTGCCCCCCCAACATCGCCGCCACCTACCTACACTTATTAACCCCTAATCTGCCGACCGCCACTATAATAAATGTATTAATCCCTAAACCGCCGCACTCCCACCTCGCAAACACTATAATAAATAGTATTAACCCCTAATCTGCCCTCCCTAACATCGCTGCCACCTACCTACAAATATTAACCCCTAATCTCCCACCCGCAACGTCGCCGCTACTATAATACATTTATAAACCCCTAAACCTAAGTCTAACCCTAACACCCCCCTAACTTAAATATCATTTAAATTAATCTAAATAAATTTACTATCATTAAATAACTTTTTCCTATTTAAAAATAAATACTTACCTATAAAATAAACCCTAATATAGCTACAATATAACTAATAGTTACATTGTAGCTATTTTAGGATTTATATTTATTTTACAGGCAACTTTGTATTTATTTTAACTAGGTACAATAGCTATTAAATAGTTAATAACTATTTAATAGCTACCTAGTTAAAATAATTACAAAATTACCTGTAAAATAAATCCTAACCTAAGTTACAAATACACCTAACACTACACTATAAATAAATAAATAAATAAATTAAATAAATTAACTACAATTAGCTAAACTAAAATACAATTAAATAAACTAATCTATAATACAAAAAAAACCACTAAATTACAGAAAATATTTTTTTTACAAGAAGTTTAAACTAATTACACCTAATCTAAGCCCCCTAATAAAATAAAAAAGCCCCCCAAAATAATAAAATGCCCTACCATATTCTAAATTACAAAGTAATCAGCTCTTTTACCAGCCCTTAAAAGGGCCTTTTGCGGGGCATTGCCCCAAAGTAATCAGCTCTTTTACCTGTAAAAAAAATACAACCCCCCAACATTAAAACCCACCACCCACATGCCCCTACTCTAACCCACCCAAACCCCCCTTAAATAAACCTAACACTAACCCCCTGAAGATCTCCCTACCTTGAGTCGTCTTCACCCAGCCGAGCCGAATTCTTCATCCAAGCGGAGCAAGAAGATGTCATCCATCCGGTAGGGAGGGCAGATTAGGGGTTAATACTATTTATTATAGTGTTTGCGAGGCGGGAGTGTGGTGGTTTAGGGGTTAATACATTTATTATAGTGGCGGCGAGGTCCGGTCGGCAGATGAGGGGATAATAAGTGTAGGTAGGTGGCGGCGACGTTGGGGGGGCAGATTAGGGGGTAATAAATATAATATAGGTGTCGGCGATGTTAGGGGCAGTAGATTAAGGGTTCATAGCTATAATGTAGGTTGCAGCGGTGTCCGGAGCGGCAGATTAATATTATATAATAATATAATGTAGGTGTCAGCGATAGCGGGGGCGGCAGATTAGGGGTTAATAAGTGTAAGGTTAGGGTTGTTTAGACTCGGGGTTCATGTTCATGTAGGTGCAGACTTAGAGAGTGTTTCCCCATAGGAAACAATGGGGCTGCGTTAGAAGCTGGACTCTGCTTTTTTGCAGGTTTTAGTTTTTTTTTCCAGCCAGCTCAGCCCCATTGTTTCCTATGGGGATATCGTGCACGAGCACGTTTTTCCAGCTTACCGCTGACTTAAGCAGCGCTGGCATTGAGAGTTGAAGTGGAGCTAAATTATGCTCAACGCTCCCTTTTCTGAGGCTAACGCAGCCATTCAAAAACTCTAAATACCAGTGTTGTCTTAAGGGTGCGCTGGAAAAAAAAGCAGCGTTAGAACCGCGGGTCTTTACCAACAAAACTATAAATCTAGGCCATAGTTTTTTGTTGGAAAATCAAAATTAGTAGATCTGCCCTCTAGTTGATCTAGTCAGCAGAGACAGTTCCAGCCTGTTCCATTAAATGTTTGTTATAGTGCAAAATATTACAGGTTTAAGTAAATTTGCCACACTATTTTTACAATAAAAGTGCATTTTGACACTGTGGGTAATATCTTTGTCAGAGAACAAACAGAAGTAAAAAATAACAGTACAAGATATACTAGACTTATATGTACTCCAAAAATTAGGCCAATGGTTGTATAAGAATAAAACCCTACTGTATTTAAACAGTAATAGCCCCAAAAATGATGGTGCAGTTATTAGTAACCACCTTATAAAACATTTATGTGCCCCCCCTCCTTGCTCGTGGTATAGGGTTGAAGCTTACCCCCTCAGGTACCAGGGATACATTGCAAAGGAGAACCTCTGTTCAGTACTATAGCCACAAGGAAAGTGACAGGAAGAGGCAGGTAGCACACCAAACTGAAGAGGCACGGGAAAATCCTTAACTCTCTCTTTTCTAACTCTCCATGTCGTGCTCTGTCACTTCCTGCCCCCAGCATTAAGATCTGACTCTGGCCTTCTTAGCGCTCCTCAATAGGTTCAGCAGACCGATAGAGGACCGCTAAAAATGCCTGTCCTGAGCAGAGACTGGTTTTTAAAGTGGCTGCAACATGTGAAAAACACCCCACAGTATAAGCACCTAGACCTATATGTATAATAAATAATGGTAGCCATGTCCCTTAGAACCATCCAAGATTGGAACAACAGACTAAGCAGATGTTATTCTACTGTCTTAGCAAGATATCAATGGAACCCAAACACTTTACTGGAAATCATTGTACCCCCAGTATAACAGACCAGTTTCCAAGATCATCAAAAAATGCATCACATACAATGGTACAGAGTGCCTACTAAATTGTCGAAAATGTTTGCTGGTGCATCTCCAGGGTGCTGGAGACTATGCGGAGGGGAAGGATCTAACTCGCATGTGTGGTGGGCCTGCCCAAAGGTCCGAGATCTCTGGAGAGATGTTGAAACGCTCTTACATTCTATGAATGTGACTATACAGCTGACGCCGGGCCTAGCTCTTTTCCATATTCTTGATAAGGCCCTGCCTAAATATAGCAAGCAATTGGTGATCTATGTGATGGCAGCCACTAAGCTCTGTATTGCCAGAGCATGGAAGCGAGTTGCTCCACCCACAATTTCGGATGTCTGTGAGGTAATACAATACCTGGCTAATATGGAGAAATTCGCATATAGCTCACTGGAATGGATGGAGGATTATTGGGCTATATGGGAAGACTGGATTCAAATCCAATAGATCTGGGCACTCCCTCATGCTACTATTCCCTGCCCCAGACAATCGGGCCTGGGGACACTGCACACACACTATTATACTTATTTTCTACCCTCCCCCGCTGTGTGGGGTGTTACTTCCTTTTTTTTTTTTTTTTTTTTCCTTCTCCTCCCTCCCCCTCCTCCCTACAACTACATCGCTGCTACTACTCTTTCTTCCTTGCTCCTTCTTCCCCTGCCCCTCATTCTTCCCCGAACCTTCCCACCTCCTCCCAAAAGATGACTCCTTAGCCCCTATTCCTATGGCCTCCCCCTTCCTTACACCACCCTTGGTCAATTAAGATGAACTAGAGACCATCCAGATACCTGAGATATATGGTTATATTTGTCACTTGTGGCTTTTTATTTCAAGTGCTAGATCTCTGTTGTATTCTTTGAGTTTCCTACTAAGCCTAAGGATGCTTCTTAATGAATATCTAGACATGTATATTTGATTTTTTTTGTTGTATTTTTGGTTGTATATCACTTGATGTTATGTCTGAACGCAATATGTCAAATGTATGTAACTACATTGTTGACGTTATTCGATTGTATGCAATTTTGGATTTCAACAAAAACATTTTAAAACCAAATTTTTTTTTAAAAAAATGCATCACAGATCTGTACTGTGATGCTCTTTGCAGTGCTTATTATTTACTATGCTTTAGTCCGAGGTAGCTATGCTGCTGTGACCTGGCTATGCTGTACATGTATGTACCTACTGATAGCCTGTGAGTGTGTAAAACATGTAGGTATTTACACAGATAATGGGGCTGATATATCATTGGTCTGTCCGACATGATCCGCTCAGCGGATTATGTCCGACAGACATCGATGAATGCCGACAGCATATCATTGCACGAGCAGTTCTTGTGAACTGCTTGTGCAATGCCACCCCCTGCAGATTCACGGCCAATCGGCCCGCTAGCAGGGGGTGTCAATCAGCCCGATCGTATAGGATCGGGAGGATTGATGTCGGCAGCCTCAGAGCAGGTCGGACCAGTTATGGAGCAGTGGTCTTAAAACCACTGCTTCATAACTGCTGTTTCCAGCAAGCCTGAAGGCTCGCGCGGAAACAGTGTCATCAAGCTCCATTCAGAGCTTGATAATTCAGCCCCAGAGTCTCCTCTACTCCAAGATGAGACTGTGAGGGTTAGGGAAGTAGGAGGAATACTAAAGTTCTGGTGTAGGGTGTCTTTGCCTCCTCCTAGTGGCCATGGGATAAATTCCCAACAGTAAGGAATTATGGATTCTCACACATTAAGAAAGAACTTTCCTTTAGTATACACTTCTGACTCCATCCATAAGGACAGTCCAGCCCGAAATACCAGGCAATTTTATTTTGAATTAAGGATTTTCACAGGAAAACCCAGACATATGTTTCAGCCTGTATGGATCTCATCAGTGGAGGTGCAGCTATAACCCTCTCGGCACACTGGGCTAGGAGTTCACAACTGATTGCCCCCTTTACCCTTTAGGGAGACTAAGTCCCAAAGAGCAATTTGCATATATATACTGGAAAAAGATGCTCAACTTGGAAAAGACAGTGCTAAAAATAGTCTGCCAAATAGAATGATACCCACCAAGGGTGCTGTCGCCTTTAGTCTAGAAGTGGCTTTCACAGAAAATAACTTTCCTGTAGTATATCTGTACTTACCGGGGCTAGAAAAGGAGACAGAGAGTGTCTTTCATCTCAGCAGCCCATGTGGAGAAATGCCGAGACTTTGACCTTGCTTCAGCTGCAACTGCAGCTCTCTAGGTGCGTGTTGCTGAGTGCCTAGATTTAAAGAGGCCGCACCTCAATTACAGGAACTCCCACCTGGAGGACTCAGGTGTGGGAGTTCCTATAAAAGCTCAGCCAGCCCATAACTCTGGGCTGAGTTATTGCCTAACCTACCTTGTGCCTGGCTCCAGACACCAAGCATACTTACCTGATACCTGTGTATGTTCACCTTGCTCCTAAGACCAAGCATACTTACCTTGTACCTGCATAAACTCACCTTGCTTCAGAGACTAAGCATACTTACCTTATACCTGCATATGCTCGCCTAGCTCCACCTTGCTCCAGGAACCAAGCAATCTTACCTTGTACCTGTGTATGCTCACTTTGCTCCAGAGACCAAGCATACTTATATTGTACCTGCTGTGCTCACCATGTTCCAGAGACCAAGCTTACTTACCTGATACCTGTGTATGCTCACCTTTCTCCAGAGACCACGCTTGCTTACATTGTACCTGCATATGCTCACCTTGCTCCAGACACTATGCATACTTACCGTACACCTGTGTATGCTGACCTTGTTCCAGAGACCAAGCATACTTACCTTGCATCTGCGTATGTTCACCTGGTTCCTGAAAGCCAAGTGGATTAACCTGATACCTGCGTATGCTCACTTTGTTCCTGAAGCTGTACCTATCTGATATCCCCTGACAGTCTCCCCAACAGTACCCAATGAGTATCTTGTGCCTGCAGAGAAACCGGTGTCTACCATACCAGTGACAGCCTTCTTCAAACCAGCTGTGCCTGCTGTACCCATCTGGTATCCCATAACAGTCTCACCAACAGTACCTGCTAGGTATGGGTGAGAATTCTGTGTTTACTTTACCAGTGACAGCTTTCCTCAAAACCAGCTATACCTGCTGCATCTATCTGGTATCCTGTGACAGTCTCACTAACAGTACCCACTGGGTATTCTGTGGCTGCTGAGAAACCTGTGTCTGCTTTACTCTCTCTAACTGTGTCTTCTGTACCTACCAGGTATTCTGTGACAACCTCCCCCTTTACTGTTCAATTTAAGCACAAATGTCTATTGGACTTAGTTACTGCAAACTACTTTAAGTTTTCTGAACCTTGTATTGGACTTTTGTTTTGCATAAGGCCTATGTTCAAACTTGCTGTTTCTGTGATTTTTAATCTGAACTACCAACTGTTCTTTTGTTTATCAATTAGTAAAGCTTTAAAAAGGACTTTCATTGTTCTGTGTATCTGTTCCTGCATTCTGAGTTCCACAGACCCTAACCCCCTCACAATATCAGTCTGACCCCATCCATAAGGACAGTCCAGCCCCGAAATACCAGGCAATTCTACTCTGGAGGAAGGAGTTTTAAAGCCAACCTCAGACGTACATTTTGACCTTTATGGAGCTCATTAGTGGAGGTGCAGCTATACCCCTCTAGGCACACTGGGATGGGAGTCCATGTCTGATTCTAGACCCAATACATAATTTTGATTACTTATTGTTACATACCAGAGAAGCATCCTGCAATTGGTCCCACATCTATAAGCTTTTGAGAAGAACATGAAACATTTAAATTAAATATTCGTTTGTTAGGAGCCAAAAATGGCCACCAAGCTCCGTCCACCAATTGTGTGTATATTTTGGTATGTTAAGTTTCTGCAATCGCAATCGACTCGTGAAAACGTTTTCCTACTTTGCAATTTGAAATAGCTTACTGAAAAAATATTAAAAGTGTCATGCTAAATGGTCATAGAATAAAACAGCTAACTAGACAAGAAGAATGTTGTGGGCAAAGCTTTGCAGACATTTTTGGCTATTAACAAATGATGATTATTTAAAATTTTCATGTACTTCTTACAAGCTTATAGATGTGGAACCCGTTGCAAGATGCTTGTCTGGTATGTAACAATAAGTAATAAAGTATAAGTATTGGGTCTAGACTGTCACTTTAATTTATGTTCTGAAACTACTATTGGCATATAAATCTTCCGCTGATAACGCCTGCAATTTTGACTTACAAATTATGGTCCCCAAAGACACGGTTATCAATTTCAAGTACCTCAAAGATGCTGATTTTAGAGGTTCAAACAGAGCTTCCATTAAAGCCACAAACATCACAGGGCCGAACAAGCCTTATCACCTTAGTCAAGGCTCCTATCACAAGTAGTACTCCAAAAAAGGAGCTTCCCTCCAGGTACCCAAGCAGGATAAAGAAACTAACAAAGAAGCAGTAATCAACCTTTCTAATTTTTCTTTCACATATCACCAAATTCAGCTTCTCAATAGGGGCCTTTCTTTTGCACCAAACACTAACTTTGATCTTTTTTCAACTATATTAGACCTCAATGCACTAGTAAGAAAGATTACTTTGAAAAACATTTTATTACACAAGCACGGAAAGACACTATTTTATTCAATCATCGTAATTATGATGATCGATTGGCAGACAGTTTCACTAATATTGAGAATTCAACTGTCCCACAAATCACTAATACAATTAGCACATCTCAGAAACATCACATTCAACATTCTTTCACTAATACTGGCACCACATTTGAAGAACTTTGTGACCTTAATAACTTAATTTCTCTTCAAGAACCTACACTTAGGCAACAGAGCACACACACAGCAATACCTACAATTGGAACAACACTAAAAACCAAATCATATTTCTATCCAGTCAACAGCAGAAGTGATTCCATAGAAATGTTTCAACATTTAGTAGAACAAGAAATCACTCAATTACATCAAACTATAAGTGATGGCTCTTATACATTCAAGGATAATCTTACAATAGGAGAACGAGAATCCCTACAAACACTAAGACTTAATCCTTATATAGTCATTACTTCAGCAGATAAAGGGGGTGCCATAGTAATACTAAATAAATCAGACTATAGACTAGAAGCTCTCTCCCAATTGGCTGATTCTAAAACATATCAGAAATTGACTTTCAATCCTACTCAGAAATTTAAAAATGAACTCCATTGTCTTTTAGACACAGCATGTGAGGAGGGCCTTATAAAACCAGAATTGGCACAACACTGCATTGTAGAACATCCCATTGTCCCAACCTTTCACATAGTCCCCAAGATCCATAACTTGTGGCAAGTATGGGCTCACTATGCGAGAGGTTGGGAGACTGGCTTGACAATGTACTACAGCCTATAGTGAGGTCTCTCCCTGGTTACATAAGAGACAGCACTCATCTGATCAATAAGATTGAAACTACTAAATGGAACAATAGCTACAAATGGTTAACAATTTATGTATCCTCTCTATACTCTAACATCCCCCATACAGAAGGATTAGGAGCTTTGCAATTCATGTTGAGAAGATATACAGATTTTCCTGATGTTCTCATAACGTTTTTAGTAGAAATAACACAATTTCTACTTACTCACAACTTTTTTGTTTTTGATGGGGTATATTACCTCCAGAGATGTGGCACAGCCATGGGGGCAAAATTTGCCCCCTCATATGCTAACTTATATATGGGATACTTTGAGACCTGCCACATCTTTGGGGGTAATTTTCACCTCAAGTCTAATATCATCACATATGGTAGATATATAGATGATTTGATCCTCATATACAAAGATAATCATAACTCCACCATACAAGAATTCATTCATTATTTAAACAACAATGAGTTAAATTTAATCTTTACTTACGAGACAAGTCATACAAGTATTGAATATCTAGATTTACATCTAGATCATGACAAACAAGGCAATATAATTGTCTCTAATTATAGCAAGCCTTTATCTAGGAATACAATCCTAAGGGCAGATTCTTGCCACGCACCACATATGAGAAAAGGTATACCCAAGGGACAATTCCTACGGCTTCGCAGGAACTGCACTACATCAAAATTATATAAACATGAAGCTCAGAAATTGATTGACAAATTAATAATGAGAGGATACAACAGAACTCTCCTCAAACAAACTATATCACAAGTAGCTAAGATGGATAGGGATACATTATTAAAGAAAAGGGTAAATAAAGCCATCCCCACTGAGAGGATTAAGTCATATAACAACAGGATTTCTACATCCCAGATCACATCGGATAGGTTGACAAAACAAGACAAGGATCCTATCTATTTCACTACTAAATACAGCAAACAATTTTACAAAATATGTGTAATAATTAAGAAGTATCTTCCAGTATTAAATGGGGACGTAACACTTAAATACAGACTTGACAACAAAGTTAAGTTTACAGCTAAAAAAGCAACTAATATAGGGGACATTATAAAGAAAAAATTTCACAAAAAGGAACAAACTCAAACTAATTGGCTAACCCCCACCACTGGCTTCTATAAATGTGGCCACACTCGATGCAAAAGCTGTGATTATACAAATGTAAGTAAAAAATTCTCATCAACCCAAACAGGAAAGGAACACTACATCAAAAGTAGAATTAACTGTGTATCCACGTTTGTCATCTATCTGGTTACTTGTAAACAGTGTGGATTTCAGTATGTTGGCATAGCCACCCGCCCCCTCAAGGACAGAATAAGGGAGCATCTCACATCCATAGAAGAAAGTACACCCAGAACCCCATTAGCCAAACACTTTTATACACACTCACAAAACATCAAAAATTTCTTATTTCAGGGAATTGAACACATAATCAAGGATCCCCAGGGAGAAGACAGATTGAAAACCCTACTTAAAAGGGAAGTATATTGCATCTTCACATTAGTAACGAGAACACCTTTAGGGATCAATAAGAGATATGATGTTAATTTATTCATAGAATGATCTACCTCTTTCCTCGTTCTCTCTAATCATTCAAAAAAATCAAAAAATCATAAAATTCTAAAAATCATAAAATTAAAAAAATCATTAAAGTATAAAATCAATCAAATTACATATTACATTTTTTACCTCAATACTGGATATAACCTCTGGGCATATTGAAATACTATTTTAAAAGCTCATCTTAAAAGTCTCCTTGGTTTTTCATACATGTGTGTCTGCGAGGGCACACAGTTATTTGACGGGGTGCTTTCGCAGACACACATGTAATTACATTTATATAGAAGTTAGATTAATTGGACTATCTGGTTCTTTCTAGTTTCCTGCTTTTTTCAAATACACATGCTTGAATTTAGACAGATGACCTAATCTAGTATACCATTTAGAAATATGCAGGATATCTATATAATAATTCTCTATATGAAAATACTTTATATGAACATTCCAAATATGTTTTTATTACATTTATCTTTTTAACTTCAGTATAGAGCATACTAATTTATTAATTTTTATACTCTTACTTAACAATTCATAGGATTACTTGTCTTGAACATCACAATTTAAAGTGTTTTGAACATTACAATGTAAAACATTCATGCTCTGTTTCTTTAGTCCTTGCTCTAATTTTGTTCTTGAAACTTAAGTTTGTCTTTGAAACTCAAGTCAGTCTGGAAACTTAAGTTTGTTGTTGGAAAAAATCATTATGTATATATAGATATATTTCTTGCTTGTTTGTATTATTCTAAATTAGATAACATATTCATATGAATGATTATTTTAATATGCATTGTCGAATCTATTAGTATCCAATCTCAATGTAATTTATCATCTCTGTAGTAGTGATGTCTCGAATTGTTCGCCGTAACAGTAGTGTAAATTTAAAAAAAAAAACTTTTTTGACTGTGAAACATCAGTCTGCTAGTGTAATCTAATTGCAGTTGCCTGCCTGCCAGCGTGTGTGCTAGGCCCACTTGCCCAGTGCCACCACTCATATCTGGTGTAACAGTAGTGTAAATTAAAAAAAAAAACTTTTTTGACTGTGAAACATCAGTCTGCTAGTGTAATCTAATTGCAGTTGCCTGCCAGCGTGTGTGCCAGGCTCACAGCGTATACTGTGCCAACTTGCCCAGTGCCACCACTCATATCTGGTGTAACAGTAGTGTAAATTTAAAAAAAAACTTTTTTGACTGTGAAACATCAGTCTGTTTGTGTAATCTAATTGCAGTTGCCTGCCTGCCAGCGTGTGTCCCAGGCCCACTTGCCCAGTGCCACCAGTCGTATCTGTTGTAACAGTAGTGTAAATTTAAAAAAAAAAAATTTGACTGTGAAACATCAGTCTGCTAGTGTAATCTAATTGCAATTGCCTGCCTGCCAGCGTGTGTGCCAGGCTCACAGTGTATACTGTGCCCACTTGCCCAATGCCACCACTCATATCTGGTGTAACAGTAGTGTAAATTTAAAAAAAAAAAATTTTTTGACTGTGAAACATCAGTCTGCTAGTGTAATCTAATTGCAATTGCCTGCCTGCCAGCGTGTGTGCCAGGCTCACAGTGTATACTGTGCCCACTTGCCCAATGCCACCACTCATATCTGGTGTAACAGTAGTGTAAATTTAAAAAAAATATATTTTTTGACTGTGAAACATCAGTCTGCTTGTGTAATCTAATTGCAGTTGCCTGCCTGCCTGCCAGCGTGTGTGCCAGGCCCACTTGCCCAGTGCCACCACTCATATCTGGTGTAACAGTAGTGTAAATTAAAAAAAAAAAAATTTTGACTGTGAAACATCAGTCTGCTAGTGTAATCTAATTGCAATTGCCTGCCTGCCAGCGTGTGTGCCAGGCTCACAGTGTATACTGTGCCCACTTGCCCAATGCCACCACTCATATCTGGTGTAACAGTAGTGTAAATTTAAAAAAAATATATTTTTTGACTGTGAAACATCAGTCTGCTTGTGTAATCTAATTGCAGTTGCCTGCCTGCCTGCCAGCGTGTGTGCCAGGCCCACTTGCCCAGTGCCACCACTCATATCTGGTGTAACAGTAGTGTAAATTAAAAAAAAAAAATTTTGACTGTGAAACATCAGTCTGCTAGTGTAATCTAATTGCAGTTGCCTGCCTGCCAGCGTGTGTGCCAGGCTCACAGCATATACTGTGCCCACTTGCCCAGTGCCACCACTCATATCTGGTGTAGCAGTAGTGTAAATTTAAAAAAAACTACTTTTTTGACTGTGAAACATCTGGGAACCTTACCATGGGACCCAGGCGCACGTCTTGTAATTCTCTGTCTGGGAAATTATCTATCTATCTATCTATCTATCTATCTATCTATCTATCAAATCTATCTATTTATCTATCAAATCTATCTATCTATCGTATCTATCAAATGTATCTATTGCATCTATTGATCTATCTATCTAATCTATGTATCTATCTATCTATCTATCTATCTATCTATCAAATCTATCTATCTCGTGGCCTGACTGTTATCTGACAGCCACTTGTGTTTCGGCCATGCCATATACATATCCATGCCATATACACGTCCCCTGATAGGGGACGTAACAGGGATTAAACTGATCAGAATAGTACTACTTAACACACCACTCATATCTGGTGGCACAATAGATTGCATGCGCGGTGCCCCAAATTTGAAGCAGGAGGACCGACCAAGCATCTTTTTCCATCTCCCGGTTCCTAAAATCCATGCCATATACACGTCCCCTGGCGCCGCAACTGCCTCTGGGGACCTTACCATGGGTCCCAGACCGCACGTCTTGTAATTCTCTGTCTGGGAAATTATCTATCTATCAAATCTATCTATTTATCTATCAAATCTATCTATCTATCGTATCTATCAAATGTATCTATTGCATCTATTGATCCATCTATCTAATCTATGTATCTATCTATCTATCTATCTATCAAATCTATCTATCTCGTGGCCTGACTGTTATCTGACAGCCACTCGTGTTTCGGCCATGCCATATACATATCCATGCCATATACACGTCCCCTGATAGGGGACGTAACAGGGATTAAACTGATCAGAATAGTACTACTTAACACACCACTCATATCTGGTGGCACAATAGATTGCACGTGCAGTGCCCCAAATTTGAAGCAGGAGGACCGACCAAGCATCTTTTTCCATCTCCCGGTTCCTAAAATCCATGCCATATACACATCCCCTGGCGCCGCAACTGCCTCTGGGGACCTTACCATGGGTCACAGACCGCACGTCTTGTAATTCTCTGTCTGGGAAATTATCTATCTATCAAATCTATCTATTTATCTATCAAATCTATCTATCTATCGTATCTATCAAATGTATCTATTGCATCTATTGATCCATCTATCTAATCTATGTATCTATCTATCTATCAAATCTATCTATCTCGTGGCCTGACTGTTATCTGACAGCCACTTGTGTTTCGGCCATGCCATATACATATCCATGCCATATACACGTCCCCTGATAGGGGACGTAACAGGGATTAAACTGATCAGAATAGTACTACTTAACACACCACTCATATCTGGTGGCACAATAGATTGCATGCGCGGTGCCCCAAATTTGAAGCAGGAGGACCGACCAAGCATCTTTTTCCATCTCCCGGTTCCTAAAATCCATGCCATATACACGTCCCCTGGCGCCGCAACTGCCTCTGGGGACCTTACCATGGGTCCCAGACCGCACGTCTTGTAATTCTCTGTCTGGGAAATTATCTATCTATCAAATCTATCTATTTATCTATCAAATCTATCTATCTATCGTATCTATCAAATGTATCTATTGCATCTATTGATCCATCTATCTAATCTATGTATCTATCTATCTATCTATCTATCAAATCTATCTATCTCGTGGCCTGACTGTTATCTGACAGCCACTCGTGTTTCGGCCATGCCATATACATATCCATGCCATATACACGTCCCCTGATAGGGGACGTAACAGGGATTAAACTGATCAGAATAGTACTACTTAACACACCACTCATATCTGGTGGCACAATAGATTGCACGTGCAGTGCCCCAAATTTGAAGCAGGAGGACCGACCAAGCATCTTTTTCCATCTCCCGGTTCCTAAAATCCATGCCATATACACATCCCCTGGCGCCGCAACTGCCTCTGGGGACCTTACCATGGGTCACAGACCGCACGTCTTGTAATTCTCTGTCTGGGAAATTATCTATCTATCAAATCTATCTATTTATCTATCAAATCTATCTATCTATCGTATCTATCAAATGTATCTATTGCATCTATTGATCCATCTATCTAATCTATGTATCTATCTATCTATCAAATCTATCTATCTCGTGGCCTGACTGTTATCTGACAGCCACTTGTGTTTCGGCAATGCCATATACATATCCATGCCATATACACGTCCCCTGATAGGGGATGTAACAGGGATTAAACTGATCAGAATAGTACTACTTAACACACACCACTCATATCTGGTGGCACAGTAGATTGCACGCGCAGTGCCCCAAATTTGAAGTAGGAGGACCGACCAAGCATCTTTTTCCATCTCCCGGTTCCTAAAATCTATGCCATATAAATGTTCCCTGATAGGGGACGTAACAGGGATTAAACTGATCAGAATAGTACTACTTAACACACCACTCATATATGGTGGCACAGTAGATTGCACACGCAGTGCCCCAAATTTTAAGTAGGAGGACCGACCAAGCATCTTTTTCCATCTCCCGGTTCCTAAAATCCATGCCATATACACGTCCCCTGATAGGGGATGTAACAGGGATTAAACTGATAAGAATAGTACTACTTAACACACCACTCATATCTGGTGGCACAATAGATTGCACGTGCAGTGCCCCAAATTTGAAGCAGGAGGACCGACCAAGCATCTTTTTCCAATTCCCGGTTCCTAAAATCCATGCCATATACACGTCCCCTTGCACCGCAACTGCCTCTGGGAACCTTACCATGGGTCCCAGACCGCACGTCTTGTAATTCTCTGTCTGGGAAATTATCTATCTATCAAATCTATCTATTTATCTATCAAATCTATCTATCGTATCTATCAAATGTATCTATTGCATCTATTGATCCATCTATCTAATCTATGTATCTATCTATCAAATCTATCTATCTCGTGGCCTGACTGTTATCTGACAGCCACTTGTGTTTCGGCCATGCCATATACATATCCATGCCATATACACGTCCCCTGATAGGGGACGTAACAGGGATTAAACTGATCAGAATAGTACTACTTAACACACCACTCATATCTGGTGGCACAATAGATTGCACGCGCAGTGCCCCAAATTTGAAGCAGGAGGACCGACCAAGCATCTTTTTCCATCTCCCGGTTCCTAAATCCATGCCATATACACGTCCCCTGGCACTGCAACTGCCTCTGGGAACCTTACCATGGGTTCCAGACTGCACTTCTTTTAATTCTCTGTCTGGGAAATTATCTATCTATCTATCAAATCTAGCTATTTATCTATCAAATCTATCTATCTATCTATCTATCTATCGTATCAATCAAATGTATCTTTTGCATCTATTGATCGATCTATCTAATCTATGTATCTATCTATATATCTATCTATCTATTGATCAAATCTATCTATCTCATGGCCGGACTGTTATCTGACAGCCACTTGTGTTTCGGCCATGCCATATACATATCCATGCCATATACACGTCCTCTGATAGGGGACGTAACAGGGATTAAACTGATCAGAACAGTACTACTTAACACACACCACTCATATCTGGTGGCACAGTAGATTGCACGCACAGTGCCCCAAATTTGAAGTAGGAGGACCGACCAAGCATCTTTTTCCATCTCCCGGTTCCTAAAATCCAGTTAGTTTGGCTATGAGTAAGGATTAGGCCGAAACGCGTAAGCCGTTCACTGGTTGCCTTGCACACTTTTTTCTTTTTGTCTCTGCTGTTTTACCCGGGGGTAGATACCCCTTACTACAATCTTTCTTATTTGTCAATAAATGTAATTTACTGCCTATGCTCGAGTGCTTCTCGTTCTTCCATTTCAGTTTCCTAAAATCCATGCCATATACACGTCCCCTGATAGGGGACGTAACAGGGATTAAACTGATCAGAATAGTACTACTTAACACACCACTCATATCTGGTGGCACAGTAGATTGCACGCGGTGCTCTGACAAAATGCAGAAGGACATTTGGCAGACGGACATTTGGCAGACGGACATTTGTTCCGATTTCGGCCGAGGGCAGATACGTTCCAGAGTGCTCTGTTCTAATCAGAGCCTCGGGAGCTGCAACTGCCTCTGGGAACCTTACCATGGGTCCAAGACCGCACGTCTTGTAATTCTCTGTCTTGGAAATTATCTATCTATCAAATCTATCTATTTATCTATCAAATCTATCTATCTATCGTATCTATCAAATGTATCTATTGCATCTATTGATATATCTATCTAATCTATGTATCTATCTATCTATCTATTTATCTATCTATCTATCAAATCTATCTATCTCGTGGACGGACTGTTATCTGACAGCCACTTGTGTTTCGGCCATGCCATATACATATCCATATCATATACACGTCCCCTGATAGGGGATGTAACAGGGATTAAACTGATCAGAATAGTACTACTTAACACACCACTCATATCTGGTGGCACAATAGATTGCACGCGCAGTGCCCCAAGTTTGAAGCAGGAGGACCGACCAAGCATCTTTTTCCATCTCCCGGTTCCTAAAATCCATGCCATATACACGTCCCCTGGCACCGCAACTGCCTCTGGGAACCTTACCATGGGTCCCAGACCGCACGTCTTGTAATTCTCTGTCTGGGAAATTATCTATCTATCAAATCTATCTATTTATCTATCAAATCTATCTATCTATCGTATCTATCAAATGTATCTATTGCATCTATTGATCTATCTATCTAATCTATGTATCTATCTATCTATCTATCTATCAAATCTATCTATCTCGTGGCTTGACTGTTATCTGACAACCACTTGTGTTTCGGCCATGCCATATACATATCTATGCCATATACACGTCCCCTGATAGGGGACGTAACAGGGATTAAACTGATCAGAATAGTACTACTTAACACACCACTCATATCTGGTGGCACAATAGATTGCACGCGCATTGCCCCAAATTTGAAGCAGGAGGACTGACCAAGCATCTTTTTCCATCTCCCGGTTCCTAAAATCCATGCCATATACACGTCCCCTTGCGCCGCAACTGCCTCTGGGAACCTTACCATGGGTCCCAGACCGCACGTCTTGTAATTCTCTGTCTTGGAAATTATCTATCTATCAAATCTATCTATTTATCTATCAAATCTATCTATCTATCGTATCTATCAAATGTATCTATTGCACCTATTGATCCATCTATCTAATCTATGTATCTATCTATCTATCTATCTATCTATCTATCTATCAAATCTATCTATCTCGTGGCCAGACTGTTATCTGACAGCCACTTGTGTTTTGGCCATGCCATATACATATCCATGCCATATACACGTCCCCTGATAGGGGACGTAACAGGGATTAAACTGATCAGAATAGTACTACTTAACACACACCACTCATATCTGGTGGCACAGTAGATTGCACGTGCAGTGCCCCAAATTTGAAGTAGGAGAACCGACCAAGCATCTTTTTCAATCTCCAGGTTCCTAAAATACAGTTAGTTTGGCTATGAGTAAGGCTTAGGCCGAAACGCGTAAGCCGTTCACTAGTTGCCTTGCACACTTTTTTCTTTTTGTCTCTGCTGTTTTACCCGGGAGTAGATACCCCTTACTACTATGTTTCTTATTTGTCAATAAATGTAATTTGCTGCCTATGCTCGAGTGCTTCTCGTTCTTCCATTTCAGTTTCCTAAAATCCAAGCCATATACACGTCCCCTGATAGGGGACGTAACAGGGATTAAACTGATCAGAATAGTACTACTTAACACACCACTCATATCTGGTGGCACAGTAGATTGCACGCGCAGTGCCCCAAATTTGAAGTAGGAGGACCGACCAAGCATCTTTCTCCATCTCCCGGTTCCTAAAATCCATGCCATATACACGTCCCCTGATAGGGGACATAACAGGGATTAAACTGATCATAATAGTACTACTTAACACACCACTCATATCTGGTGGCACAATAGATTGCACGCGCAGTGCCCCAAATTTGAAGCAGGAGGACCGACCAAGCATATTTTTCCATCTCCCGGTTCCTAAAATCCATGCCATATACACGTCCCCTGGCGCCGCAACTGCCTCTGGGGACCTTACCATGGGTCCCAGACCGCACGTCTTGTAATTCTATGTCTGGGAAATTATCTATCTATCAAATCTATCTATTTATCTATCAAATCTATCTATCTATCGTATCTATCAAATGTATCTATTGCATCTATTGATCCATCTATCTAATCTATGTATCTATCTATCTATCTATCTATCAAATCTATCTATCTCGTGGCTTGACTGTTATCTGACAGCCACTTGTGTTTCGGCCATGCCATATACATATCCATGCCATATACACGTCCCCTGATAGGGGATGTAACAGGGATTAAACTGATCAGAATAGTACTACTTAACACACACCACTCATATCTGGTGGCACAGTAGATTGCACGCGCAGTGCCCCAAATTTGAAGTAGGAGGACCGACCAAGCATCTTTTTCCATCTCCCGGTTCCTAAAATCCATGCCATATACACCTCCCCTGATAAGGGACGTAACAGGGATTAAACTGATCAGAATAGTACTACTTAACACACCATTCATATCTGGTGGCACAGTAGATTGCACGCGGTGCTCTGACAAAATGCAGAAGGACATTTGGCAGACGGACATTTGGCAGACGGATATTTGGCAGACGGACATTTGGCCAACAGACAGAAAGCTAAAGAATGTTCCGATTTCGGCCGAGGGCAGATACGTTCCAGAGTGCTCTGTTCTAATCAGAGCCTCGGGCGCTGCAACTGCCTCTGGGAACCTTACCATGGGTCCAAGACCGCACGTCTTGTAATTCTCTGTCTTGGAAATGATCTATCTATCAAATCTATCTAATTATCTATCAAATCTATCTATCGTATCTATCAAATGTATCTATTGCATCTATTGATATAACTATCTAATCTATGTATCTATCTATCTATCAAATCTATCTATCTTGTGGCCGGACTGTTATCTGACAGCCACTTGTGTTTCGGCCCTGCCATATACATATCCATGTCATATACACGTCCCCTGATAGGGGATGTAACAGGGATTAAACTGATCAGAATAGTACTACTTAACACACCACTCATATCTGGTGGCACAATAGATTGCATGCGCAGTGCCCCAAATTTGAAGCAGGAGGACTGACCAAGCATCTTTTTCCATCTCCCGGTTCCTAAAATTCATGCCATATACACGTCCCCTGGTGCCGCAACTGCCTCTGGGAACCTTACCATGGGTCCCAGACCGCACGTCTTGTAATTCTCTGTCTGGGAAATTATCTATCTATCAAATCTATCTATTTATCTATCAAATCTATCTATCTATCGTATCTATCAAATGTATCTATTGCATCTATTGATCCATCTATCTAATCTATGTATCTATCTATCTATCTATCTATCTATCTATCAAATCTATCTATCTCGTGGCCGGACTGTTATCTGACAGCCACTTGTGTTTTGCCATGCCATATACATATCCATGCCATATACACGTCCCCTGATAGGGGACGTAACAGGGATTAAACTGATCAGAATAGTACTACTTAACACACACCACTCATATCTGGTGGCACAGTAGATTGCACGTGCAGTGCCCCTAATTTGAAGTAGGAGAACCGACCAAGCATCTTTTTCCATCTCCCGGTTCCTAAAATCCAGTTAGTTTGGCTATGAGTAAGGCTTAGGCCGAAACGCGTAAGCCGTTCACTAGTTGCCTTGCACACTTTTTTCTTTTTGTCTCTGCTGTTTTACCCGGGGGTAGATATCCCTTACTACGATGTTTCTTATTTGTCAATAAATGTAATTTGCTGCCTATGCTCGAGTGCTTCTCGTTCTTCCATTTCAGTTTCCTAAAATCCATGCCATATACACGTCCCCTGATAGGGGACGTAACAGGGATTAAACTGATCAGAATAGTACTACTTAACACACCACTCATATCTGGTGGCACAGTAGATTGCATGCGCAGTGCCCCAAATTTGAAGTAGGAGGACCGACCAAGCATCTTTCTCCATCTCCCGGTTCCTAAAATCCATGCCATATACACGTCCCCTGATAGGGGACGTAACAGGGATTAAACTGATCAGAATAGTACTACTTAACACACCACTCATATCTGGTGGCACAGTAGATTGCACGCGGTGCTCTGACAAAATGCAGAAGGACATTTGGCAGAAGGACATTTGTTAGACGGACATTTGGCCGACAGACAGAAAGCTAAAGAATGTTCCGATTTCGGCCGAGGGCAGATACGTTCCAGAGTGCTCTGTTCTAATCAGAGCCTCGGGCGCCGCAACTGCCTCTGGGAACCTTACCATGGGTCTCAGACCGCACGTCTTGTAATTCTCTGTCTTGGAAATTATCTATCAAAACTATCTATTTATCTATCAAATCTATCTATCGTATCTATCAAATGTATCTATTGCATTAATTGATATATCTATCTAATTTATGTATCTATGTATCTCGTGGCCGGACTGTTATCTGACAGCCACTTGTGTTTCGGCCATGCCATATACATATCCATGCCATATACACGTCCCCTGATAGGGGATGTAACAGGGATTAAACTGATCAGAATAGTACTACTTAACACACACCACTCATATCTGGTGGCACAGTAGATTGCACGCGCAGTGCCCCAAATTTGAAGTAGGAGGACCGACCAAGCATCTTTTTCCATCTCCCGGTTCCTAAAATCCATGCCATATACACCTCCCCTGATAAGGGACGTAACAGGGATTAAACTGATCAGAATAGTACTACTTAACACACCATTCATATCTGGTGGCACAGTAGATTGCACGCGGTGCTCTGACAAAATGCAGAAGGACATTTGGCAGACGGACATTTGGCAGACGGATATTTGGCAGACGGACATTTGGCCAACAGACAGAAAGCTAAAGAATGTTCCGATTTCGGCCGAGGGCAGATACGTTCCAGAGTGCTCTGTTCTAATCAGAGCCTCGGGCGCTGCAACTGCCTCTGGGAACCTTACCATGGGTCCAAGACCGCACGTCTTGTAATTCTCTGTCTTGGAAATTATCTATCTATCAAATCTATCTAATTATCTATCAAATCTATCTATCGTATCTATCAAATGTATCAATTGCATCTATTGATATAACTATCTAATCTATGTATCTATCTATCTATCAAATCTATCTATCTTGTGGCCGGACTGTTATCTGACAGCCACTTGTGTTTCGGCCCTGCCATATACATATCCATGTCATATACACGTCCCCTGATAGGGGATGTAACAGGGATTAAACTGATCAGAATAGTACTACTTAACACACCACTCATATCTGGTGGCACAATAGATTGCATGCGCAGTGCCCCAAATTTGAAGCAGGAGGACTGACCAAGCATCTTTTTCCATCTCCCGGTTCCTAAAATTCATGCCATATACACGTCCCCTGGCGCCGCAACTGCCTCTGGGAACCTTACCATGGGTCCCAGACCGCACGTCTTGTAATTCTCTGTCTGGGAAATTATCTATCTATCAAATCTATCTATTTATCTATCAAATCTATCTATCTATCTATCTATCGTATCTATCAAATGTATCTATTGCATCTATTGATCCATCTATCTAATCTATGTATCTATCTATCTATCTATCTATCTATCAAATCTATCTATCTCGTGGCCGGACTGTTATCTGACAGCCACTTGTGTTTTGCCATGCCATATACATATCCATGCCATATACACGTCCCCTGATAGGGGACGTAACAGGGATTAAACTGATCAGAATAGTACTACTTAACACACACCACTCATATCTGGTGGCACAGTAGATTGCACGCGCAGTGCCCCTAATTTGAAGTAGGAGAACCGACCAAGCATCTTTTTCCATCTCCCGGTTCCTAAAATCCAGTTAGTTTGGCTATGAGTAAGGCTTAGGCCGAAACGCGTAAGCCGTTCACTAGTTGCCTTGCACACTTTTTTCTTTTTGTCTCTGCTGTTTTACCCGGGGGTAGATATCCCTTACTACGATGTTTCTTATTTGTCAATAAATGTAATTTGCTGCCTATGCTCGAGTGCTTCTCGTTCTTCCATTTCAGTTTCCTAAAATCCATGCCATATACACGTCCCCTGATAGGGGACGTAACAGGGATTAAACTGATCAGAATAGTACTACTTAACACACCACTCATATCTGGTGGCACAGTAGATTGCATGCGCAGTGCCCCAAATTTGAAGTAGGAGGACCGACCAAGCATCTTTCTCCATCTCCCGGTTCCTAAAATCCATGCCAAATACACGTCCCCTGATAGGGGACGTAACAGGGATTAAACTGATCAGAATAGTACTACTTAACACACCACTCATATCTGGTGGCACAGTAGATTGCACGCGGTGCTCTGACAAAATGCAGAAGGACATTTGGCAGACGGACATTTGTTAGACGGACATTTGGCCGACAGACAGAAAGCTAAAGAATGTTCTGATTTCGGCCGAGGGCAGATACGTTCCAGAGTGCTCTGTTCTAATCAGAGCCTCGGGCGCCGCAACTGCCTCTGGGAACCTTACCATGGGTCCCAGACCGCACGTCTTGTAATTCTCTGTCTTGGAAATTATCTATCTATCAAAACTATCTATTTATCTATCAAATCTATCTATCGTATCTATCAAATGTATCTATTGCATTAATTGATATATCTATCTAATTTATGTATCTATGTATCTCGTGGCCGGACTGTTATCTGACAGCCACTTGTGTTTCGGCCATGCCATATACATATCCATGCCATATACACGTCCCCTGATAGGGGACGTAACAGGGATTAAACTGATCAGAATAGTACTACTTAACACACCACTCATATCTGGTGGCACAGTAGATTGCACGCGCAGTGCCCCAAATTTGAAGTAGGAGGACCGACCAAGCATCTTTTTCCATCTCCCAGTTCCTAAAATCCATGCCATATACACGTCCCCTGATAGGGGACGTAACAGGGATTACACTGATAGGAATAGTACTACTTAACACACCTTATAATAACGCAGAGAGAGGCATCGCAGAGAGAGGAGTCTGAAGAAGAGGAGTCAGAGGAGGAAGGTGGCTTTGAGGAGGTGGAAGACACAACACAGCAGGCGTCCCAGGGGGCTTGTTGTCACCTTTTGGGTACCCTTGGTGTTGTACGTGGCTGGGTGGAGGAAGAGACCTTCAATGACATCAGTGAGGACAAGGAACGGGACATGGCTAGCTTGGTATCCAACCTTGTGCAAATGGGGAGTTTGCGGTTGTGCAAATGGACTGTTTGCGGTTGTTTGCGGTGCATTAAAGGGACAGTCTAGGCCAAAATAAACTTTCATGATTCAGATAGAGCATGTAATTTTAAACAATTTTCCAATTTACTTTTATCACCAATTTTGCTTTGTTCTCTTGGTATTCTTAGTTGAAAGCTTAACCTAGGAGGTTCATATGCTAATTTCTTAGACCTTGAAGCCCACCTCTTTCAGATTGCATTTTAACAGTTTTTCACCACTAGAGGGTGTTAGTTCACGTATTTCATATAGATAACACTGTGCTCGTGCACGAGAAGTTATCTGGGAACAGGCACTGATTGGCTAGACTGCAAGTCTGTCAAAAGAACTGAAAAAAGGGGGCAGTTTGCAGAGGCTTAGATACAAGATAATCACAGAGGTTAAAAGTATATTATTATAAATGTGTTAGTTATGCAAAACTGGGAAATGGGTAATAAAGGGATTATCTATCTTTTAAAACAATAAAAATTCTGGTGTAGACTGTCCCTTTAAACGGGGAGTTTGGTCTGTCACTGTGAAGCGGGCGTAACCCTTACACTACCTGATCGATACAACATCATACCTGATGTTTTAAAGCACATTATTCCAAACAATTTAGCAATGTTAGTTGATTTATGCCCTTTATGTCTTAAAAACAGACTCTGCATCAACTATGTAATTTTCCATGGGAGTTTTGCCATGGATCCCCCTCCGGCATGCCACAGTCCAGGTGTTAGTCCCCTTGAAACAACTTTTCCATCACTATTGTGGCCAAAAAGAGTCCCTGTGGGTTTTAAAATTTGCCTGCCTATTGAAGTCAATGGCGGTTCGCCCGTTCGCGAACAGTTGCGGAAGTTTGTGTCCGCCGTTCGCGAACGCAAATTTTTAGGTTCGCAACATCACTACTCTGTAGTGTGTGTTGCTGTGCCAAGGGTTAATGTTCACTTGAACACTTTCCTTCAATTGGGACCAATGAGATTAAATCAATTTACCTCTTCACCTTATTTAATCCCTCCTGTGGCACTCCAACAATTATCTCTGAAGAAGCGCATGAGAACATGCGTGAAACATGTCAGATATATGAAGCTGCTGTATTTATTTACCATCTGCTGAATTAAAGAACACTACTGACATTGGCTACTATTCCGGATTCCCTGTCTCTTTTTTCATGTATAAGTATTGGGTCTAGACTGTCACTTTAATTTATGTTCTGAAACTACTATTGACATATAAATCTTCCGCTGATAAAGCCTGCAATTTTGACATACAAAGTTATGGCCACCAAAGACACGGTTATCAATTTCAAGTACCTCAAAGATGCTGATTTTAGAGGTTCAAACAGAGCTTCCATTAAAGCCATTAAATATATCGGCTAGATTACGAGTTTTGCGTTAGAAGCTGTGCGGTGCTAACGAGCAGTTTATGCTCACCGCTCACTTACAGACAGCACTAGTATTACGGGTTTTTACAAACCCGGCGTTAACCGCAAAAAAAGTGAGCGTAGAGCAAAATTTTGCTCCACATCTCACCTCAATACCAGCGCTGCTTACGTTAGTGGTGAGCTGGTAAAACATGCTCGTGCACGATTTCCCCATAGGAATCAATGGGGGAGAGCCAGCTGAAAAAAACCTAACACCTGCAAAAAAGCAGCGTTTAGCTCCTAACGCAGCCCCATTGATTCCTATGGGGAAATAAAAGTTAGGTCTACACCTAACACCCTAACATGAACCCCGAGTCTAAACACCCCTAATCTTAAACTTATTAACCCCTAATCTGCCGCCCCCAACATCGCCAACACCTACATTATATTATTAACCCCTAATCTGCCGCTCTGGACACCGCCGCCACCTACATTATACTTATGAACCCCTAATCTGCTGCCCCCAACATCGCCGACACCTACATTATATTTATTAACCCCTAATCTGCAGCCCCCAATGTCGCCGCAACCTAACTACATTTATTAACCCCTAATCTGCCGCCCCCAACGTCGCCACCACTATAATAAAGTTATTAACCCCTAAACCTAAGTCTAACCCTAACCCTACACCCCCTAACTTAAATATAATTTAAATAAATCTAAATAAAATAACAGTACTACAATTAACTAAATAATTCCTATTTAAAGCTAAATACTTACCTATATAATAAACCCTAAGCTAGCTACAATATAACTAATAGTTACATTGTAGCTAGCTTAGGGTTTATTTTTATTTTACAGGCAACTTTGTATTTATTTTAACCAGGTAGAATAGTTATTAAATAGTTATTAACTATTTAATAACTATCCAGTTAAAATAAAGACAAATTTACCTGTAAAATAAAACCTAACCTAAGTTACAATTACACCTAACACTACACTACAATTAAAATTACCTAAATTAAATACAATTAATTACAATTAAATAAAAATTATTTAAAGTACAAAAAAAAAACCACTAAATTACAGAAAATAATAAAGAAATTACAAGATTGTTAAACTAATTACACCTAATCTAATCCCCCTAACAAAATAAAAAAGCCCCCCCAAAATAAACAAAAGCCCTACCCTACACTAAATTACAAATAGCCCATAAAAGGGCCTTTTGCTGGGAATTGCCCCAAAGTAATCTGCTCTTTTACCTGAAAAAAAATTACAATCCCCCCCCCCAACATTAAAACCCACCACCCACACAACCAACCCTACTCTAAAACCCACCCAATCCCCCCTTATAAAAACCTAACACTAACCCCCTGAAGATCACCTTACCGGGAGATGTTTCACTCAACCGGGCCGAAGTCCTCAACGATGCCAGGAGAAGTCTTCATCCAAGCCGGGCGAAGTGGTCCTCCAGACGGGCAGAAGTCTTCATCCAGACGGCATCTTCTATCTTCATCCATCCGGCGCGGAGCGGGTCCATCTTCAAGACATCCGACGCGGAGCATCCTCTTCTTCCGATGGCTAAACACAGAATGAAGGTTCCTTTAAATGACATCATCCAAGATGGCGTCCCTTCAATTCCGATTGGCTGATAGAATTCTATCAGCAAATCGGAATTAAGGTAGATAAAATCCTATTGGCTGATGCAATCAGTCAATAGGATTGAACTGGCATTCTATTGGCTGATAAGAACAGCCAATAGAATGCCAGCTCAATCCTATTGGCTGATTGGATCAACCAATGGGATTGAAGTTCAATCCTATTGACTGATTGCATCAGTCAATAGGATTTTTTCTACCTTAATTCTGATTGGCTGATAGAATTCTATCAGCCAATCGGAATTGAAGGGACGTCATCTTGGATGACGTCATTTAAAGGAATCTTCATTCTGTGTTTAGCCGTTGGAAGAAGAGGATGCTCCGCTTCGGATGTCTTGAAGATTGGTGTTATATACTGGAACACTGCCTCTTGTTTCTTGTAATCCTGTGGTACCCGAGTCTGAACAAAATGACATACTTGAGGGTATTTTTTTGGCCCCTAATAAGTAACCAATTGTTACTATGTATAACACAAGAGTCTGGAATTACACATACCCAGGGATCCTGAAGGGAGAGAGACGCGTCCCCACAAGAATGCTCTGGGCACTCACACCATCATTGTTGCCTGTTAGAAGAATTGTAGATTGACTTACCATGTCCTCTACTTCGTAGCATCAACTGAGACTTCCATTTCTGTTTACGAAAGGACTCCCTAAGTGACAAACGTCTGGAACCAAAATTGGAGTGTGCTATCTGAAGTAACCTGATGCTAGCTTTCTCTGTCTAGCATTCTGCGTTAGAAAAGGACTCTTGTGATCTTGGCAATCAAATCCCACAAACCCTTCCCAAAAAGCATAGCTGTATCAAAAGATAAATTTATCAGATTAAGTTTAGAGTAAGAATCATCTTCCCATAGTCTGAATCATAAGGCTCATCTTGCCAAATGATATGCCACCATACGAGCATTAAGCTGTAATAGATCATACACAGCATAACAGGAGCTAGCATATATCTGAAATAGAAGACTCCTTTCCTTCATTAGACTGAGAAGATGATTGTTCAAAAGTTGAAACCCAGCATTCAGCATCTTTAGTATCAGAAAAAAATGTCTAGTATTGGGAGGAATATGGCACCTTGAAGTAAAAAGGTTTTCTTAGGATTTCTTTCTATTTTCTGTCCATAACATCATGTTATCCCCCAGAATCAGTCGTATAGTTGGAGCATTTTGTTTTAGAGGAGGGGTACAGAACCCCAAAATAGACTTAGGCAAGGGTAAAGACTTCAACACTTCATAAAAAAAAGTTTTCATTAGACATGTACATTTTTTCATTACGAATGCATATTCGTAACGAAAATATGGATATGCATCATGTTTTCACAAAAAACGAATATCTGTAGAAATGCACAAATAAATTAAAAACAAAACAAATATATACTAACAAAAATGCATTAGTTTATATTTGTTTCCCATAAATTAGCTTGAAAAAGTAAAATATCTATAGCACGCTGGTGAGCCGTGCTATTCCCGACATCCCAACAGAGCCAATGACTATGCTAATAGGAAGCTTAGTGCGATGGATTCCACAACCTAGACTAATTAGTACAGGCTCTGGGATCTGCCACGCTAAGCCTCCTATTAGTTGCGGCCCTGGGCTCTGTGAAGAAGGGTCAAGAATAGGCCACAGTTTAGGTAAGTATAAAACTACAGGTGACACTTTTTCACTCGCAACAAAATAACATTTACATTTGTTTTAACAAAAATAAATGTAAATGTTACTGAATATTCACTATTTGTTTTGTTTTAAGCAAAACACATACTGAATTGTGCAGCAAAATATTCTGATAAACACATTTTGCAGAATATTCATTACAAATGATTAGTCCGAAATTAATTATTCGCTTCTGCACAAGTCCTCACAAAAATAATTTTGACATGGATTCAGACAAAGGGTCTTGAATACAAGTGTTACACCAATCAGATCCAAATGTAAAAGGCTGATCCTCAGTTCACAATGTTTAATTAACAGTCAAAAACACTCACAATTGTAAAATAGTGGCGCTTTCACTAAAATATAGGATGTATAAACACCAAGTATATGTTATAGCTAATGTTATAAGTATGCACTAATATTCTTTATATCAAAACCACATATATATTGAGTGCCAAACATATAAGGTCCAATGAGTTCTTGTGTTGAAATATAGAAATAGGCTGGTCTCTTCAGGGTGTTAGACCATCCACTTCAGAGAAATCCTAGATAAAATGGATAAGGCGCCACATAGTATAATTCTGCAGGATATACCATATAATCGTATGCTAAATAATATACACTCACATTTGGTATAGCACTGTAATGTAGTGCAAACTGGGCAGACCGGATCCTTAGAGTTGTCCGGCAAAACTTTCTCCTCTCGGTGCAGGAAACACAGAGTTTAAATGTGCCACTTCACTCACAGTAACAGGGAAGAATGGATAACTTCCTTACTGCTATGAACCAACCGGTGGTGGAAAGGTCACTCAATAAAGTTAAAAGTAGCAAGTAGAATAAAAACAAGTGTTTTATTAAACACCAAGATGCACAGCAACGCGTTTCTCAGTAATGCAGTACTGAGAAACGCGTTACTGTGCATCTTTTTGGATCGTCGGGGGTTAGTGTTAGGTTTTTTTTAACTTTTTTTGGGTGGGATTTTTTTTAGATTAGGATTTGGGCGTTCTTAAAAGAGCTAAATGCCTTTTTAGGGCAATGAAAAAGAGCTGAATGCCCTTTTAAGGACAATGCCCATACAAATGCCCTTTACAGGGCAATGGGTAGCTTAGGTTTTTGTTAGAGTTAGGTTTTTTATTTTGGGGGGTTGGTTGGGTGGTGGGTTTTACTGTTCTTTGTATTTTTTTCAGGGAAAATAGCAGATTTCTTTAGGGCAATGCCCTACAAAAGGCCCTTTTAATGGCTATTGGTAGTTTATTGTAGGCTAGGGTTTTTTTTTCATTTGGGGGGGGGCTTTTTATATTTTTATAGGGCTATTAGGTGTAATTGTTTTTATTTTTCATAATTTCGTTAGTTATTTTTCTTAATTTAGTGTTTGTTACTTTTTGTAATAGTTTTTTTTATTTTTTGTAATTTAATATTTTTTATTTTTTGGAATTGTAGAATTAATTTTTTTAGTAGTGTTAGGTTTTTTTAATGTGTAATTTAGTTTATTTAATTTGTAGTTATTTTAATTTTAGTATAATAGTAATGTTAGTTTAATATATAGTTTAAACTTAGCTTTTTTAATTTCACAGGTAAGTTTTTATTTATTTTAAGATAGGGATATTTTAATTTTAATATAACGTTAGGGGGTTGTTAGGTTTAGGGGTTAATAGTTTTAATTTAGTTTTTTGTGATGTGGGGGTCTGGCGGTTTAGGGGTTTGTCACGGATACCGGGCTGCAAGGGTTAAACCCCTACCCCCCTACAACCTCACCCCTGTTGTTTCTCAGTGGTTTTGGGCTCCTCAGAGCAACCACAATCTCTGGAAGCTTTTCTTTGCTAGTTTTGTATTCTAAACTTGTTAAGAGAAGAGCTGATGTATGACCGGGAAAACCCTCCTAGGCTGGACGGGCTCCTGGAACTCCCGGTCAGCAGCCTCACAACAGACACCCGCCTAACCCCTCTCAGGATGGCTGGGCTCCTGGAACTCCTGGTAAGCCACAGAAAAGCAGGACACCCGCTAACTTTACCCCTGGTCACTCCAGCAACCATGTGCCCCAGAGCTCCGCTCTTTTAGGATTAGTAGCCCCTAGGGAGGACAAGAGGTGTGGGAATTACCAGAGGGGAGCTCCTTTGGAACCAGGGTTTTTTGTCACCCATACCCCCATAACTTCAATAGGCTGTATCTCCGGTCCCCAGTGACAGATCACGCTGATTTTTGGACTGTGGCATCTGGGGACCAAGTGCCACCGCTCCCCTGGGATCACCCCGAAACAGCCACCCCTGTGTCCTGGGATTCTGTGGGACTTTGGCTGCTATGGAGGTGCCGGTCTGTCTGGAGGGGCGGGAATGGCGGGAAAATTGTGGGATTGTCCAGTATCTTATCAAGATGAGCTTTGTGTATAAAAGGAGTGTGTGTTTTCATTAAAATCAGTTCCTGTTTCACCTGAATGCTAGTATGTCTAGTTATTTGGGTGGGCTCCTGCTAAAATCACTTTCCTGGGCTACATAGCAGCCTGATCCAGGCAGAGGAAGAACCCTCTGGCAGAGCTACCTAGTCTGGGTAGCCGGAGTCTGCCGTAGGGTGGGACCCTGAATACTGGTGCTGTCAGGCATCAGGGGTGGCTACGGGCTGTGGTCTCTTGCCAGCTACATAGCTGCAGTCGGCAGGGAGGAAGCAGGAATCGTTTGGCGGAGCTACCCAGTCGGGGTAGCTCGGTTATCCGTCACATTGGCTGGCAGCAGTGGGATCTGCTTCTTCCACATGATTCCTGCTGACAGAGGAGAAGGGCCACAGTAGACGGTAACTATGGAAGTCGAATTTCTAAGGAGAGTACAGGAGGCACTGGACCAGCTGGACGGTCCTAATTACCAACAGGACGTGCTGGAACAGAGGGACCTGATCCGCTGGGACCTCTGGTGGTAGGCTCTTCAACAGGAGCAGGACAATGGAAAGGTCCTCCCAACAAATGCCATGAGGTTCCAGGTTTGGCGGACCGTGAGAGTGCCTTTCCTGGGAAAACAGCCAAAGAAGGAATGGCTATCTGTTCTACATAGACTGGTCCAGAAAGAGATGTGGGTGGGGGACGGCTATCAGGCCCTCCAATGGCTCACTATGCAAGCGCAGCCATGGCTGAAGGATGGCTCCCCCACAGAGGGCTTTGGCTTCGGCGGCCCTGGATTGCTATTTACAAAAAGGACAGAGGACCCACAGTTGGAAGTGAGATGAACCAGGTTCTGGAGGATATCTCTGGGCTCCAAGAGGAACTGCTGGATCTCTTGGAGGAATCCTGGCTACTAGACGATCTGGATTTTATAAGTGACCAGGAAGAGGCACTGGTAAAGGAATATAAGAGGCTGCTAGATCTCGTTAAGCAGCATGCCAAGGGTATACAGATCTGGGGTGCAGCACTCTGGGATTTATGGAGCTCGACCATGGAGGAGTGGCAACAAAGAAAAAGGGAACTAGGGCTGCTGGATCCTGATCAGCAGTCTGGCTTCGAGCTTATGGTCTTGGACCAGGGGGCCACCCTAGAAGAAGCACTGGCAAGAAGGCAGAGAGCCGCTGGCCTCTGCCCAGCCCCTGCAGCAGCTCTGGTAAACCAGGGAGAGAAGGTAGTCATCCTCCCTCCCCTTACACAGAACCCCTTGCAGGGAGAAACGAATGTCGATAACTTTCCCCAGCGGCAGAAACCCTTCCCAGGAGTGGAGACAGTCGGTCTCTCTCTCCCCAGTGGCAGAGCCAGGTGCAAGGAGAGGAGACAATCGGTCTCTCTCCTCAGCGGCAGAGCCATCCCCAGGGAATGGGGGTAGTTGTCCTCCCTCCCCTTACACAGAACCCCTTCCTAGGAGAGGAGACAGTCGGTCTCTCTCCAAAGCGGCAGAGCTATCCCCTGGGAGTGGAGGTAGTCATCCTCCCTCCCCTTACACAGAACCCCTTGCAGGGAGAAACAGATGTCGATAATTCTCCCCAGAGGCAGAACCCCTTCTCGGGAGAGGAAACAGTCGGTCTCTCTCCCCAGTGGCAAAGTCAGGTACAAGGAGAGGAGACAACCGGTCTCTCTCCACAGTGGCAGAGCCATCCCCAGGGAGAGAAGGTAGTCATCCTCCCTCCCCTTACACAGAACCCCTTCCTGGGAGAGGAGACGGTCGGTCTCTCTCCCCAGCAGCAGAGCCAGGAGCAGGGAGAGGAGACAGTCAGTCTTTCTCCCCAGAGGCAGAGCCATCCCCTGGAAGTGGAGGTAGTCATCCTCCCTCCCCTTACATAGAACCCCTTGCAGGGAGAGACAGATGTTGATAACTCTCCCCAGCAGCAGAACCCCTTTCCGGGAGAGGAGACAGTTGGTCTCTCTCCCCAGCAGCAGAGCCAGGAGCAGGGAGAGGAGACAGTTGGTCTCTCTCCCCAGAGGCAGAGTCATCCCCTGGGAGTGGAGGTAGTTGTCCTCCCTCCCCTTAAACAGAACCCCTTGCAGGGAGAGACGGATGTTGATAACTCTCCCCAGTAGCAGAACCCCTTCCCGGGAGAGGAGACAGTCAGTCTCTCTCCCCAGTGGCAGATCCAGGAGCAAGGAGAGGAGACAGTCGGTCTCTCTCCCCAGCGGCAGAGCCAGGAGCAGGGAGAGGAGACAGTCTGATGTATGACCGGGAAAGCCATCCTAGGCTGGCTGGGCTCCTGGAACTCCCGGTCGGCCGCCTCACAATGGACACCCGCCTAACCCCTCTCAGGCTGGCCAGGCTCCTGGAACTCCCGGTCGGTCACAGAACAGCAGGACACCCACTAACTTTACCCCTGGTCACTCCAGCAACCATGTGCTCCAGAGCTCCTCTATTTTGGGGATTAGTAGCCCCTAGGGAGGACAAGAGGTGGGGGAATTACCGGAGGGGAGCTCCTTTGGGAACCGGGGTTTTTAGACACCCTTACCCCCATAAATTCAATTGGCTGTATCTCCTGTCCTTATTGAAAAATCATGCTGATTTTTGGACTGTGGCATCTGGAGACCGAGTGCTTTAAAATGACACCCTGGAAGTGCCGCCCCTTCCCCTGGATCACCCTAAAATTGACACCCCTGTGTCCTGGGATTCTGTGGGACTGTGGCTGCTATGGAGGTGCCGGTATGTCTGGAGGGGTGGGAATTGCAGGAAAATTGTGGGATTGTCCAGTATCTTATCAAGATGAGCTTTGTGTATAAAAGGAGTGTGTGTTTTCAATAAAATCAGTTCCTGTTTCACCTGAATGCTAGTATGTCTAGTTATTTGGGTGGGATCCTGCTAAAATCACTTTCCAGGGCTACATAGCAGCCTGTTCTAGGCAGAGGAAGGACCCTATGGCAGAACGTAGCCGGAGTCTGCCATAGGGTGGGACCTTAAATGCTGGTGCTGTCAGGCATCAGGGGTGGCTATGGGCTGTGGTCACTTGCCAGCTACATAGCTGCAGTTGGCAGGGAGGAAGCAGGACTCGTTTGATGGAGCTACCCAGTCAGGGTAACCGGGGTATCCGTCAAAGGGTTAATAGGTTTATTTAGTGGCAGTGATGTGGGAGGCCAGAGGTTTAGGGGTTAATAACTTTTTTTAGTGGCGGCGATGTCGGAGAGTGGTGGAATAGGGGTTAATATCTTTATTATAGTGTGGGCGATGTTGGGGTGCGGGGGAATAGGGATTAATAACTTTATTATAGTGGCAGCGATGTTGGAGAGCAGCGGAATAGGGATTAATAAATTATATTAGTGGCGGCAATGTCGGGTGCTTCAGATTAGGGGTTAATAAATTTAATTTAGTGTTTGTGATAAGGGAGGGTGGCGGCATAGGGGTTAATAGGTAGTTTATGGGTGTTAGTGTACTTTGTAACATTTTAGTTATGAGTTTTGTGTAACAGTTTTGTTGCGCAAAACTCATAACTACTGGTCTCAGATTGAGGAACGGATCGTGTCGGTATAGGCTGGAACGCAAGCATTTTAGCCTCACCGCACAACTTGTAATGGCAGCGCTATGGAAATCCCACGCAAAAACGTCATTTTTTTTAGCGTGGGACTGACGTTGCGCTACAGGCTAAAATGCTTGCGGTATAGCTATACCGACAAGACTTGTAATGGCTGTGTTCCGGTTTTTACGCTGAAATGGCCATGTTTTCAGCATTAAAACCGGAACGCAAAACTCGTAATCTAGGTGAGTAATAATAAAATCAAATGGCTCCCACAATAAAACGCATATCATGCTCCACATAAACAGATTCAGTGTGCATTATAATCTTGCATATGGACAAACTCATGCTCACCAGACACTTGAGTAGGTGCAAATCCTCAAGAAACTGAGCCAATACATTTACAGCACAAAATGTTATCTTCATAAGCAGTTTTATTGCATAGGACACAGCTTTAGGCATAATGCAAACTTTAAGCTCAAGGCTGCAAGACAGAAAAGAAAAGGAAAAGAGAAAAAAAATAATGTATAAAAGCAAACAGGAAACAATGCACAACAATAAAAAGTGCAATGTGATAAAGCAGCCATGAAAAACCATTAAAGTGAATGTAAATTTTAATGAATAAGTGCCCAGTTTTTAAAAATACTATTAAAACAGGGGCACTTTCATTCATTAAAATTTTCATTGAAGCTCTGTACTTCGAAACCGGCTTCCTCCAATTGTTGAGAGCACCCCAAGGCATCCAGCCCGATATTAGGGAGCCGGATTCGTCATTGATATGCTAAGTACAGCATGTGAAGCAGCTGGAGGATCACCGGTCTTGGTTTTCTAAAGAAAATAGTAAGTATTTTAAAAAAGACTCTTCAATGTAAATTTTACTGAATGAAAGTGCCCCTGTTTTTGAAAGTATTTTTAAAAACCGGCCACTTATTCATTCTAATTTACATTCATTTTAATAACATATACAAAACTCTGAGTAAGGAGGCCCAGAAGGTAGGGGGCGCCCCAAACACAAAAACCAACTATAATATAATAAAATGGTAAATTAATGCACTCTATAGCCACAGGCATAGGATCTTCTTGAAAATATGTTGGTTTCAAAAAATAACACACTCGCAGCTCTTCCAAACCATATTAAAAATCCAATTAGGAAAAATAAGAATAAAGAAGGTGCCTCCTAGCGCAATACTGTAGACAAATCCAATTAGCCAAATTACTTGTGTAAAGCTGTGATACTCACAAGCATGGCAGCACTCTCATGTGCTGACAGAAACCTCCTGGGAGATCTCGATGTCCCTGCTCACAGAACACTGGCACAGCTACAGCTACCCACGGCTCCTCTGGACTCCATAAGTCAGACTCGCTTGTGAATCAAGATATAAAAACTATTTACTAAAACTTAGCAACTTAAAAACAAATAGTGAGGGAGTAAAGATTCAACACTCAGTTACAGCAGCATAACCGCAATGTGCAACAATTACACATGATTTATTTGTTCTTAAAAATAATTTGTGCACATCCAATGCACTTAAATTATAATTTACGCTGTGCATATGCAATATGTTTTATTACTAAACTAGGCGATAAGCCTGCCCAAAGGGCAGTCTATTTAAAATTACTGAAAAAAATAAACAAAATTATCAAAAATAAAACCTAATCTAATACCTCTATAAAAATACCCCCCAAAATAAAAACACCCCTAATCTGAACTACCAATAGCCCTTAAAATGGCCTTTTGTAGGGCATTTCCCTAAGTTAAACAGCTATTTTACCTAAAAAAAAATATAAATTACCCTCTAACAGTAAAACCCCCCACCCAACCAACCCCCCAAAATAAAAAAACCTAAGTCTAAAAAAAACCTAAGCTACCCATTGCCCCTAAAGGGGCATTTGTATGGGCATTTTTATGGGCATTGCCCTTAAAAGGGCAATCAGCTCTTTTTACAAACAGCTCTTTTGCACCCATAAAAATAAAAAATATTCCCTTATCTCAAAAAAAACCCACCCCAAATAAAACCACCCTAAATCTAACCCGAAATAGGTACTTACAGCTCCTGAAGTCCAGCGGTGAAGGTCTTTTTCCAGGTGGTGAAGGTCTTCATCCAGCGCGGTGACATCTTTTATCTTCATCTGGAGCGAAGGTGGCACGGAACGGAGGTGATCGCGGAGCGGAGGTGACCGTGGAGCAGGACCGGCGATCACAGAGCAAGACCGGTCATCGCCGAGCAGCACCGGCGTGGAGGATCCTCTTCATGCGGTCACTACCGCATACTGAACATTGAAAGCAAGGTACCCCATTTAGGTACCTTGCATTCCTATTGGCTAAAATTTGAAATCAGCCAATAGGATGAGAGCTACCGAAATCCTATTGACTGTTCAAATCAGCCAATAGGATTTCAGTAGATCTCATCTTGATTCAAAATTTCAGCAAATACGAATGCAAGGTACCCCAATATAAATGGGGTCCTTGCATTCAATCTTCAGTGTGCGGCGGCACATGAAAATGAACCTCCACGCCGGTCCTGCTCCGTGATCACCTCCGCTCTGCGATCACCTCTGCTCCATGCCCTCTTCACTCGGGATGAAGATAGAAGATGTCCCTGAGCTGGATGAAGACTTTCACCGCCTGGAAGAAGACCTTCGCTGCCAGACTTCAGGAACTGTGAGTACCTATTACGGGGTTAGACAGGGTTTTTTTAGGGTGTCTTATTTTTTTTAGATTTTTTTATGGGCGCAAAAGAGCTGTTAAGAGCAATGCCCATACAAATGCCCGTTTAGGGGCAATGGGTAGCTTAGGTTTTTTTAGACAGATTTTCTTTATTTTTGGTGGATGGTTGGGTGGGGGGTTTTACTGTTAGGCGGTAATTGGTCATTTTTTTAGGTAAAATAACTGTTTAACTTAGGGCAATGCCCTACAAAAAGGCCCTTTTAAGGGCTATTGGAAGTTTAGTTTAGATTAGGGGTTGTTTTTATTTTGGGGGGCTTTTTTATTTTCATAAGGTTATTAGATTAGTTTTAATTTTTAAATTTTTGATAATTGTGTCTATTTTTTCTGTAATTTTAGACTTTTTTATTTTTTGCGATTTTAGATTTATTTAATTAAATCTTATTTTTTTTTTTAAGTAATGTTATTTTATGTAATTGGGGTTAATTTAGGGGGTGTTAGGGGGCTTAGTAATTAAATTAGTTATTTGCACTGTGGGGGATTGGTGGTTTAGGAGTTAATAGGTTAATTAGGTTTATTGCGATGTGGGGGTTTGGCGGTTTAGGGGTTAATAGGTTAATTAGGTTTATTGCGATGTGAGGGGGTGGCGGTTTATGGGTTAATAGGTTAATTTGTTTTATTACGATGGGGATATGGCGGTTTAGGTGGTTTAGGGTTTAATATTTGAATTATGTTAAAGAAATTCTGTTATTACATTGCTATAGCTATGTAAGAATTTTGTTTGATTATTTAAATCACTCAATATATTTATTGTATAGTCCATCTATGTAACATTTACCACCTCTAAGCTTATAAATATATGCATATTTACATATGTTTAAACAATTAATATGTTGATATAGCTGTTAGATAGTATAGGAATATAGCACACAGACTACAAGTATAATATTTTAAAATGTGTACATTTTTCCCTTAAGCACTATGTAAATGTACTGTATATTTAAAATGAACTAATGTGATGTGCCTATTAAAGGAATGTGTGAATCAGCTGTTGTTATCCCTGACAAAGTTCTGTGTAGCGGCAGGAAACGCATCGGATGATGGTTGAGGTGTGTGGAGTGGTGTAAGCCCCAAATGTTTATATTGGAAAATAAAGCTTTTGAAACTTTTAATTGTGCCTGTCTGATAGACCGTTATTTACCTCGTTGTTTTTGGAATATTTATCTTAAGGAGCGGTGAAGGAGAAAGTCGTGGAGGTTTTCTGTCTTTGTTTAACAGTCGGTGAGGCGGTGCTCACAGAAGACAACCGCTATCCCGCGGAAGTGGGCCCGGTACAGTGAGTACTAACAAATTGCATCTTTGCATACAGTGTTTATGATGCACTGCAATCGGACTAAGTCAACACAGCTTGTAGGAGATGAAAGTGTGAACACGCTATAACTGTTTTGAAGTATTGCACAGTAAACATTAAAGCTTTAATGCAAAGATGTTTCTGTTTTATAAACGCTAGGATTGACTATTGAAACAAATAAAGGGCACTTTCATTCATGAAGTATCTTATACTTCATGAATGAAAGTCCCCTTTATTTGTTTCAATAGTCAATCCTAGCGTTTGTAAAATGCTAGGATTGACTTTCACTTTAAGTTACGATATGGACACATAGAAGTTGTGGAACAACATAAGTGTATCTCTTTCACATTACAAAACCCATTACTAAGTGGAAGGCTGTCGCTATAAACACATGAAATAAAGTATTACGTTCAATACGCAGAAGCCTGCTAAACTATATCTTTTTATGTATAAGGTATTAAAAATGGGTTATAAGGGGGGGCGGAGCCGACCAGCAACGAGTATGGTCACACACTGTTAGAGCTCCGTGATAGCCAGCTCTAATGGGCCTATAACTAGTCAGATCCAAGACAATATTTAGCTGCAATCCACATCCCTTTTGCTAAAGATAACCCCAGGGGGTAGATCACTTTAAGAACAGACTACAAATCTCGACCAAACAGTCTGATACTACAAGCTGGAACAGGCCGCGATTAAGAATACCGAGATCCCTGGCAGAAAACAGAAACACAGGAGCACCGTAACACAGGACAAGGTCCCCAGGCATAGAGCCATGCTCCGGAAAGGCCAGAACATTGGTTGCAGAGAATGTAAGCAGCAGAGGCCTGTCCCGGCACCAAGGCCTACACAAACAGGCAACACCTTGTGGTGCAGCTCCTACTATTTCAGAGCCTGAGACCTAAAAAAAATGATTTTAAAATCTGCAAAGTAAGTGAAATCACATATCTAACTCTTTGGGGACACTTAGTAAGCCATTAATGGACACTGAAGGACACTTTGACCTGTCAATCAGCCCATATTTGGGGCAAATACTCAACCTAATTAACAAAACAAGCACTCACCACACAAGTAAAACAACGCCATGCTCAATATGCTACTTTCCATATAAATAGCAGAACTGACCAAGGCAAGACTTATCACGACAGGATGGCTTCTAAAAATAAGAGCAAAGCTGAAAAACCATCCAGGGGCCCTACGCAGTCTGGCGGGAAACTTAACACCTTTTTAAGGCCATAGACCCGCAGTTCAGTGGTAAAACTATCAGATAACACCCAAGACAGACAACAGCATAAAAAGAACACACCAAAGCCCCAACGTGCAGAATGGACCCCAATGGCAATGAAGAGGAAGAATGCTGCAATCACAACTCCTACAACTTCATCAACATTTCTAGACCCACCTTGAAACTATGCCCTCATTGGATCTGATAGCTCCAGTAAGAAGAAGACCACTAAAGGGACATTAGCCTATGAGACAGGCTTAATAATGAGAGTCCCACTTTAGATCTGAATTTACTATAACTCTTTACTATTCTAATATTCTGAGCCCACCCAGAGGGGATTGGCACTGACATCTTCCTTAACCCCCCCCCCCCCACCCCCCTTCTTGCCCCAATCTCATTTCTAATATGAGAAGTAACTTTATCATGGGAATAATTTTTCCTTTTAATTTCTACATATATATTCAACTGATTTTTATTTTAAATTGTTTGTTAACTTGTTTAAAATGTTCACAGGTTCATTGTTATTTTGTACCTACTTCCTACAAATCACAAAAGAAGAGAATTTCAGGCCCTCTCCTTAGTACCGGTTTTCCCAACAATCTCTGTGCTATCCCATTACTTCTAGTCTGGGGGACCCCCCAGATTGACTGAAGAATACAACAAAAGGGTAAGACCACTTTACCACACACACACACCGACAGCAAAACACAAAACCATGAAGCACACAAACGTAAATATTATTTCCAAAAACGCAAAAGGCCTTAATTCCCCTACCAAGCTCTCAATTGCACTCAGAAATTTTGCCAGGTATAAAGATTCTATAATCTTTATCCAAGAAACCCACTTCCCATTGAAGGCAGAACCGAAATTCACCTCTAGAGGCTTCCCATTAGGGTTCCACAATTCATACACATCTAAAAAACAGGAAGTAAGCATACTAATTCACAAACATTTACACTTTCAAGTTTTGCCTAAGGCTATCAACTCTGAAGGGAGAATATTGTTAATTACAGGTCTCCTATTTAATAGACCAATTACTTTGGTAAACGTGTATGCACCACACAGCAATAGACATAGGTTCTTCCAATGCTTACTTTCATTAGTAACTGAACATAGGAAAATGACATTAATACTGGGAGATCTAAATATTACAATAGACCCAATTTTAGATACATCATCAGGCTCCACTCAAGCCCGATCTAGGGCTCCCAACACTGTTTTCACTTGCATTAATCATTTGGGATTGGTGGATGCTTGGAAGATTCAACACCCAATTAAAAAAAAACTTTACTTTTTTCTCCCATCCATGGTCAATATACACATCGATTGACTACCTTTTTATAGATAGAAGCCACTTATCACTAGTAATAGACTCAGACATACACGCAAAAGTGTGGTCAGATCACTCGCTACCTCCATCCACTTGGACTAGCCAGACCGATTAGTAGTTCCCTTTGTGTGGAGATTGGATGATTCCTTACTACATTACCCCGACACCCAGGAAGCGCTACACAAATCCCTAGTTGAATACTTTCAAATCAATAGCACAACAGATATATAGCCTAGCAGCATTTGGGAAGCCCACAAAGCTGTTATTAGAGGAGAATGCATTAAACATGAAGCTTTCTTGCAGAAAAGCTACAACTCCTCAATCACTACCCTAACAAGTCAGCTAAACAAGCTTAAAGTGCAACACAAAAATTCCCCCAAAGATCGCACCTTACTAACAAGTATCACCAAACTCAGACAAGAGATAAACTTAATATTAACGAAAGAAGCAAACAGGAAGGCATTAAGTATTAGGAAAGCGTATTTCTACAAAGGTAATAGAGTAGGACCCTGGTTAGCTAAGCTATTAAAATCGCAGAATCTTAAGTCTCAAATCCATAAGTTAATCACCTCAGAAAACCAAACATTACATGATGATAGCATACATATACAATTCATTTTAGCTCATATTACTCCAAACTATACAACTTAAATTCGAATTCTGACTCGGAGCACACAACCAACATGATTAAATACTGTACATTGCAAAGACTAACCTACCTAAACTTCAAGAGACCCGAAAAGAAACACTTGAATCGCCTATAACATTAACAGAGATTCTGTCTGCAATTACGGACCTTCCCTCTGAGAAAAGTCTGGGGCCTGATGGCTTCACTAACTTATTACAAAAAATTCAAAAACATCTTAGCTCCTCATCTTAAGAACCTATTTGACGCATTGGGTGAGAGACAAAACCTTCCTCCTGAGATGAAACTAGCACATGTATTGGTCATATTAAAACCAGAAAAGTCACCAACAGACCCAAAAAATGACAGACCCATTCTCTGTTGAACAAAGATATAAAAAATTTAGGGAACAGCAAAACAATTAAACAAGGTCCTACAGGAAATAATACACACAGACCAAGTATGGTTTGTCCCTCAAAGAGAGGCAAAGGACGATACTATTAGAGCACTGACTCTGATGTCATATGCCAAACATAATAAAATACCATCAGTCTTCTTGGCAACTGATGCCGTGAAGGCGTTTAACCGCTTGAATTTGAGTTTTTGCGAGAAACGTTGACTTCCATAGGCTTAGGCCCCAATGTGATCAAACATATATTTAGTCTATAGTCACAACCTACTGCCAACTTTAAAATCGCGCTATATGCTGACGATGTGCTCTTTTTCAATAGTAATCCACATCATTTCATAAAAGAAATACTGACGGAATTAAATAATTTTGGCCAGTACTCTTAATTCCTGGTAAACCCAAATAAATTGGAAATTCTGAATATCTCCCTACCGCCTAACACATTCCGCTCGTTATCTGAGATCTGCCCATTAAACCTCCAGACAGGGACCCTTAAATACCTAGGAATTCATCTCTCACCAGACTCCAAAACACTATTTAACAGCAAAGGCACCACCCTGTTGCAAACAGTGCAAAAAGACCTACACACGTGGACAAATAAACCCATTTCATGGTGGGGGCACACCCAATGTATCAAAATGACCACTCTACCCAGAATCCTGTATATCCTCCAGGCACTACCAATCCCTTTTTCTAGATGGTACCCCATTCTCATCAAATGGCGGTTTAGGTCTCCCTAATTTAACCACTTACATAGAAGCTATCATACTACAGAGAGTGTTAGATTGGCATGGAGCCACAGATAACAAAGCATGGCTAGCTATAGATTTGCATATCTTAAAAAGTACCCTCAATTGGGACATTGTTCTGGGTACCTAAGACCCTCAGACCTCCACAATGCCAATTATTAGAAATACATAGCCACATATTTGAATCATTGGATACGATATTGACACAGGAACAGTATATATCAGGAGAAAGATCCCGCTTTTTTTCCCATTCCAGTTAATGCTGAACTCACAGGCGGACTAGATAAAAACTACCAAAGATCAACAGAATGGGGATATACAACCCCGTTAAGCAACTTCATATAAGAAGGTAAGCTTCTAGACAGAGATAAGATTAAAGACGTAGCAAATGGTAATTACTCTACATGGCTTAAACACCTACAACTTTTTCATTATATACACACATCTTCATATAAGGCCGACCTCTTATGAAACCTTACTTCATTCCAAAAAATTTTTTTGACAACAAGCCAGTACCACACTCTTTGTCAAAAATGTGAGTACTTTTACAAACACAGCACAAAACCAAACTACCAATATATGCTAGAAGACTTAGGGAAATTTTTAATTGAGGGGGAGTGGTAGGCTATTTTCCGACACTCTAAAAAATCCTCTACGTCACCCAAGCCACTAGAACTTAACTACAAAGTGTTAATGAGGTTGTACCTCACCCCCACATGCCTAAACTCTATTTATGCAGTAGCCAGTGAAAAGTGCTGGAGGGGTTGTGATATCAGGGGTAGCTACATACATATGTGGTGGGACTGCAGAAAACTAAAACAGCTATGGCAAAAGGTGGTAGACCATTTCCAAAAGATATTAAATGACGACTTCAAATTGACACTCAACATAGCATTATTAAAGGATCTCCCAAAATACCCATGCAAACTGAGACTGCGATTTCTTCAAATGGGGTTAAATGGGGCAAAATCACTGATAGCACTTAAATGGAAGACACAAGACACCCCGACCAAACAACTGTGGTTAGACAAAGTATCAGACCTATTGACTTTGGAGGAATTTGGGTACCTTTAAAGACAGAACCTGAACTTCTTTCATGACATGAAATTAATTTGGGAGGATTCAATTCAGTCCACACCTTCGAACACAAATGAGGGACAGAAGGACATGACATGGACAACATTTGGGGACGGACGTGGCGGGTCCCCCAGTAGTTAATCCTTAGCCCTACGTACCTCACTCTTTTCTTCCCCTTCCTTACTAAAGATAAGCCCCCCTTAACAGGTCCATCCCACATAATGACAACACCAGTAGGTTAGAGGTATTAACTTCATTCTGACCGCTATAGAAAAAGATGTTACCCATAATTTTCCCTACTATTATCCTTTAACAGGCGAGGAGAGGTTACAAGACATAAAATTTAATTGCACACAGAGAAGAAAATTTTGGAAATTCTCTAAAGTATCAGTATTATAAAGAAAGTACAGTAGTATAAAGAGTGAGTACAACCAGTTTATTATCATTGTCAATTTTGTTTTTGTTTTTTTTGTTTTTTCTTTCTGCTTTATTTTAAGTAGAAATGTTCACATACCATCGTATATCAATGTAACATACAAACATTGTGTAACATGATAATTGTGTTGAGATTTAGTTGACACTGTATATAAAATTAATATTTTTGTTCAATAAAAGATAAAAATAAAAAATAAATTAAAAAAATGTGTTATAAATATGGACTTTGAAGTATTTTGGTCAGCTAGTGCTGTATGTTTGTTGAATTAACTCCAAGTTTGAGACCAGTAAAATTCTTCAGTCCTGCAAAAAGCACACTTACAATATGAATCAGGAAGAGATCACTAACAGACGAGCCAAACTAGAATCACTTATTAAAGGGGACACCACTTGAAAAAAACACCAGCAGATCTGAGTGCATTATTCTCATTAAAAGAGAAACTATCTATAAAAGAATTGAAAATTTGGTGGGGAATGGAGTTTCTGCAGCTATATATCAATGAAAATAAAATACCACGGGGCTTACGTATGAAAAAGTACCCAGCAGCAGAGAAATCTGATACAGAATTTTTAACAGAGTGGAATCGAAATTTGACAAATTGTTCCATAATTCTCATGAAACAACTATTGAAGAGGAGAACAAAGGAGAGAGAAAATACCCTCCGCAAACTAGCTGATATACAAACACAGATCGATACTTTGATAGATGATGAAAGGTATGAAGACTATAAAAAAAACAATTAAAGGTGACAGTAGAGATAGTGGATAATGAGTTGGAATCCAAAAAACTTGATATAGTTTATAATTGGAGCTCTACCTCACAGTAATATAAAAAGAAAAATTCCTATTAAAAAATAAAAATAAGAATTACGGATACACAAAGTAATATGTTAGAAGGAGATGAACAGAGACAAGTTACTTTCTCTAGTGTTGACACTAGCTCCTATGCCCAAAGCCCAAGATCATCTACACCAGTTAGTGACAGAAGTGACACACTGGGGGCAAGACCAAAGGATAATGCCAGTCATAGATCTTTACTGGACTTGGTAACAGCAACTAGTACTGTAAATAAGGATCCAACAAAAGATGGGGACCTAATAAAAACAAGTAAAAAGGAAGAAGAAACAAAGGCAAGATACCCAAGCAGGCTGAACAGGGCAGCAGAGGAGCAAAAGAAGAAGAAATACTAAGTGTCATAAATTTATCATCAATGGAAATAACGAGGGCACAAGAGAAAGTACTATCTAAAGGTTTGGGATTTTCGCCCTCTAGAGATATGGGGGCATATGTATCAAGCTCCACTGCTCCATAACCTGTCCGCCTGCTCTGAGCAGGCGGACGCACATCGCCGGAAATCAACCTGATTGAGTATGATCGGGTTGATTGACACCCCCCTGCTGGCTGCGAGTCTGCAGGGGGCGGCGTTGCAACAGTAGCTCTTGTGAGCTACTGGTGCAATGCTGAATACAGCGAGCGTATTGCTCGCCGTATTCAGCGAGGTCTGTCGGACCTGATCCGCACTGTCGGATCAGGTCCGACAGACCATGATAACTAGAGGCCATGGACTTATTCAATATGATAGTAGACTTGAATAAAGTTGTGAGAAGAATCACGCTCAAGAGACATTTTTCCACTATAGACCAACAAATAGATACTGACACAGATAAGGGTGTAGAATTAGTTAATAAACAGTTTGCATTGGAAAATGTTGATCTACTTAAATTTGATGAATTATGTGATACTACTAGTCTTAGAATATTAGCAAGTAAAAGTTTAAGATATGATCAATCTAATTTTTGTGTTCCTGGAACCAATACTTAAGGACACAATAGTACTTTTTATCCAGTACATGCAAGGGGTGATCTTATTGAAGTGTTTCACACAGTAGTAGAGGAAGAATTAACACAACTATTTGAGAAAAAAGTTAAAGGAGGCAAAAAAAAAAGTGGTACTGTCATAGTCCAGAATAGAGAAGACTATGTTACAGAAGCGGAAAGGCAATTGTCAGTCAAGGATGCCTACCAGAGACTAATGTACAATCCAACAGAGCAATATAAAAGAGAACTTAAGACACTTCTAGATAGAGGTACATACTATGGTTTCATTACTTCAACGCAAGCAGAATGTTTACTAAACAATAGTCCAGTCATACCAGTATTTTAACACCTTCCAAAAATACACAAGTCACTTAAAATTCCCCCGGTAGACCTATAATTTCAACAATAGGTACCATAGGGGAGAATCTAGGAAAATGGGTAGATGATTTTCTTCAAATTATTGTTAAACATCTCCCAGGATACCTTAGGGATGCTAAGCATTTGCTTAAAAAGTTAGAGGGATGCATATGGAGTAATGACTAGCAGTGTTTAACAGTTGATGAAGTGTCACTATACCCCTGTATCTCTCATACCGAAGGTCTTAAAGCTTTAAAAGAGATGCTTCTTATATACACAAACCATGACACTGCTTTTATTGAATATATTATGGAGATTGTAAAATATCTGCTAACCCAAAATTATTTCATTTTTGAAGGTATATATTATGTTCAGAAACAGGGTACAGTTATGAGGGCAAAATTTGCCCCTCCATATGCAAATTTATATTTTGGATATTTTGAACTGAATAAGATTTTTTCAAAAAGTAATCCCTCTGAGGAGAATATTCACTTTTATAATAGGTTCATTGATGACCTTTTGATTATTTGGAAGGGTAACAATAAAGACAGAGCATTTTGCCCAGTATCTTAATGATAATGAGAGGAACCTAAGATTTACATATCAGAGCTCCCAGAGTGAGATAAACTACTTAGATCTAAAGATTAGAGGGGACTTAGAGAAAGGTGTAATTGAAACAGAGGTCTATAGGAAGAAGATTTCTGGAAATACGATACTTAGAGCAGATTCCAGCCACCCTAACTCACAGAGAAAGTCCAGCACTCACTTACAAGCTCTCAGCTAAGATTTAAAAGCAAAAATGGAAAGGTTAGTTACCGCATTTGGCCAAATGGGACAAGCCCAGGTACAACATCAAGGTCCTTTCCAATACCTGGGACCCTAAAACAGCCACACAATGCAAGCTCTCAAATCCAAACAAACTGGGAACAAGGGAAGGGTGCACAGGCTTATGTAATCACCTTAGACATATACAAAACATGGAAGGGGACTTCACTCTCATACCGGACCGTGTACACATCCCATGACCCTGCAACATGCTCAGCCCTGGGTGCTCACGGGCATTCACAGGAAGTTGTGCTGTCCCCAGAGTCACAGGCAGTTAACCTGACAGAATTAGAGAATACCTCTTGTCCCTAGAAACTGAAATACCAAGAACCCCAGTGGCTAGACACTTTGCAACTCATATAAGAGGGATGTTGTATAATAAGGAAGAACTGGATTATATTAACTCTTTATTTTCTTTCCAAGCAATAGATCAGGTACCACAACTAAATGTATGTGGGGATAGAGAACAGGCCCTAGATAGAAAAGAGGTATATTGGATATATACATTGAAAACAGGCAGCCCATTGGGCATCAATGAGATATCAGATGTGAAATTATTCACAGGTAATTAAAATCCCTTCTTTGACTGAGATTGCTATACCCTAATCCATATACTAAAATGATCCTCTATTTCTCTAGATATATAAAAAGGTTGTTAGGATAGTACTTATGAAAATTAGAATTAATCAGATTAAATATAGATTCTTAATAGATCAATAATTTCAATTTAATTTATGGATACTGTATATACTGTAATATAGTGTGATAACGAAGGCTAGGATAGTTTTTTTTGCTCGCATTCTATTGGCTGATTGGAATAGCCAATAGAATGAGAGCTCAATCCTATTGGCTGATTGGATCAGCCAATAGGATGAAAGCTCAATCCTATTGGCTGATTGCAACAGCCAATAGGATTTTTTCAACCTTAATTCCGATTGGCTGATAGAATTCTATCAGCCAATCGGAATCTAAGGGACGCCATCTTGGATGACGTCACTTAAAAGGAACCTTCATTGTTGAAGAAGACGTCGAAAGAAGAGGATGCTCCGCGTAGGATGTTTTGAAGATGGAGCCGCTCCGAGCCAGATAGATAAAGATAGAAGATGCCGTCTGGATGTTGTTTTTTTATCCCTCATTAAAGTTTAACAGTGTGAATGGTATGGAATGATATACCCATTTATTTTTCCACCAGTTTTGCAGAGTTCCGTATAATTTCAACTCCTTTTGCAGAGCTTGACTTCTTACACTCCATTGTAAACCCCTTTTACAATTAGTTTGCTAGTTGTTACTTGTTCCTTGTCCAGTCTCTGCTACAGGTATATATTCCTATTTCAATAAGGTTTAAATGATTAATTATTGTATTCTTCACTGTATACAAGTATAGCAATATATTGGAATTACCTGTCCGATATTTACTCTGCCCCCCTACCCTGTTTCTTCGTACATTAAGCTATTATTGTATATCACATGAAGGTGTTTTGTTTATTCTGTGACGTAGTGGTCACCATGTCGACCGTTTGGCTGTCTTTTTGTCCTAATTGGGGGGAGAGGTTATGTTTAGAATTTTGTGTCTGAAGAAGGGGATACTTTGTCCCCGAAACGTTACACTTTTCATAGTAAAAAGTTTACTTGATTGAAAGACCAGTGAGTGCAAGTTTTTTCCATTTGTCACTATTAATTCCACTAGCACCCTGACAGTTAATGGATGGAGTGAGACTGCACATCTTAGCAATATATATATATATATATATATATATATATATATATATATATATAAATAATTAGATTTAGGTATAGATATATACAGATATATAATGGAATGTCTATTAAAAAATGCTTAAAGCATATGCCCCTAGGGGAAGACCATTGAAATGGGAAATATTTACATTAAATACATTGTTAAAACATTTATTAAATATCAATATTGCATAAATACGATTTTTCATGTTTTCAGCTACTTAACTGCAAAGGGATCAAGTTCATATATATATATAGCAAGCAAAATTCAAGTGAAAGAATCCAGCTGCCAATGGTCTAAATATTGAGGGTAAAAAGTAACTTTTATTGATATACAATAAAATGACTTAGCATTAAGTCAGGAAAGTAACTATATCACAGCCAGCGGAACCGCTAACAGTACATATCACACATCCAACATGTTTTGTGCCGTTACAGCACTTCATCAGGGATAGAATTAAGAGGTCTTTACTCTGGAGTTAAAAACTATTAGGAATCCAATTAGCAGAGTTTAATGGTTCTCAGCCAATAATTTTATGATTATTCAAAAAGACTCATCTAGATGATTCTGATTGGTTGTATATACTGATTGGAATGATATACAAAAGTGAAAATGTATTTTAAAATATTTATACAAAAAACAAACTCTATATCAGGGATATGTGCGAATTTACTGAATAAAATATACTTATGTTATAAATGTTGGACTTTGTAATTTAGAGGATACAAGGAATGTTATTTACATTTGTATTACTGTGCATTCATTGATATTAACCCTTTACAATCGGAGGCGTATATAAAGTTAGTTATATATCAGCAAAGACTTGATTTGAAATGTATCTTCATACATTGGCCCCTAGTTATCAATGTCTGTCAGACCTGATCCGACAGTGCGGATCAGGTCCGACAGACATCGCTGAATACAAGAGCTGCTGGTGCAACGCCGCCCCCAGCAGACTCGCGGCCAATAGGCCGCCAGCAGGGGGTGTCAATCAACCTGATCGTACTCGATCGGGTTGATTTCCGGCGATGTGTGTCCGCCTGCTAAGAGCAGGCGGACAGGCTATGGAGCAGCGGTCTTTGTGACCGCTGCTTCATAACTGCTGTTTCTGGCGAGCCTGCAGGCTCACCAGAAACACAGGGAAACAAGCTCCATACGGAGCTTGATAAATATGCCCCATTATCTTCTTTTGAGTTACATTGTATTGACTTCTACATCTCAAAATCAAATCACATATAAGAAACCGTTATTGATATTTTACGTGTCTTGTAGTTTACAGGAGTTGTAAATTACTGCCCTGCATATTTTACCCTTTCCTCTGCTGCTACTTCTGTAGATATCTGCCTACATAAAAGTGTCTTTTTAAAGTGAGGCAACGTGTAAACTTATTGACATCAATCAATGAGTTAAATAAAGAAAAATCAGGGGGGGCGGAGCCAGCTGTTAGAGAGAGCAAACACGTTTAATGGAAGCTCCTGTTTAAACATACCTTCTTTACTCAATTATCTATGTTTACTGGAAGGATAATCACTGTTTTCTACCTTACTTTATGGTATTAGTTCCAGCACCTTTGATTGAGACTGATCGATGGAAGCTCTGACATAAAGCTCCTGTATGAAGCTGCCCTGAACGCCTGAAAATCTGAGCCGCCATTATCTGTGCACTTGTCCTGCAGACTGATTTGAGATATTTATGCACAACTCCTCATCGCTAGCCGCAGACAAGCCGGGAAGAGAAGAAAAAAATCAGATCCAGTACCTTTCTGCTGTATTCCCTACTTGAAAGATCTGGCTCAACAAACAAAAATTATATTGCTTACTTCATATTAAGGGCGGCCGATGCCCCCCTTCTCCCCCCCCTCTGATATCTGGGCCAAAGACCTCCCGCCAGATAATACCAGAGACTGGGACCCGTTATACACTTTCCTCGCAGTGTATACGTTTTTCTTATCTTAAGCTCCCAAGACCATGGAGTTCGTCGATGGAGAGGAGGACTTACTATTTAAACGCACGGAGGAGCATTTCATCGACCTGAAACGGAGCTTGTTGGCAGTATGGGAACTCGCCATGCAGCTACCACAGGAAGATCAAGTAACAGCATATTGCAGCTGCGTGGAGACCCCTTCTGTGACAGATGGAGCTAGCGGTATGAGAGATGGTGAAACACATATGAATCAAAATGACACAATGGCGACACATGACATTTCTCTAGCCGTGACTCTCCCTCATCGCTGGTTTCACACTCCCCATAAATATGTAACCACTCCAGCCCCCTATTCTCCCTGCCTTCTCATCTGGACAGTACCTAGCCACAAGGGAGAGGAACTGCCATTACGGGACTTGACCCTGCATAGTCACAACACCTGGACTCCAGCGGTCCTTATACCAACACAAATGTGGGGCTTACGCAAACTTTCTGGACATCTGTTCATTCTCACCCCATTTTGCTCTAAATGTGAACACCCTATATACTTACATATGCCTGTAAATATGCACTCCAGTAGCCCCTCCTATTTTTTTTTTTCTCTTCCTTTTTTTTCATATATGTTCCCCTCTCCCCCAAGTTTGATTGTATTACTTGTTACCCTCTCTGTTATTCTTGCCCCTTGAGCAGAAATTTAGTTAAGAATAGTGTGAAATCCTTTGATTTTCTGCTCATTGTAGTATGCAGTTTGAATTTGGGATGAGATAAGGTTTCACAGTTTATTGTATTTATCTCTTGTCTGTATTGGAGGTTGATGCATATATGTTACAAGTATGACCCACAGAGCTCTTTAAGTTTTAGTAAACTCACACATCTATGTTAATCTCATATGAGATACTGAAGTTTCTGGGACCCTTAATTTCTCTTATAGATTGAAGCCTAAACGTTGCTTAATCGCTATTAAATTTAAAGAGCCACTTAGCTTATATGTGACAGGGCATAACACCAAGCCTCACTCTCACACCTATATAGCCTGTTCATATACAGATGCTGCCGGCGGCCGAGGTAGCAATAAATCTTTGAAGAGTGTAGGGAGATATATTAGTAAATAGGCATTTGATCAAACCTTAGAGACTCCTGTAGAGCTTCCTTCATCTATGATCAGTAAGTCCCAAAATTGTATATGTATTATGCAAACTTTATGTACATGTTTATAATGTTATTATGGTTAAAACTGGGTCATGAATGAGTGCTAACTTATCCCATAGACTCACCTTACCCTTCAGCAGTCATAGACCACCCCATATTTCAGGCTATTAGACAAAAAGTAGATTTATACTACATATAATACTCATAATTATACAGTAATATATCCAGCTAAGGTCATATATCTCTTTGCCCCAGATATCAGATATTTCAAATCAGAGCGGCTTTTGCCCGCTGTACTCTTCCTATACCCCCTTCACTATAAAAAAAAAAAGATGAGGATACTATGACAAAGGCGCACCAATAGTCCAGACTATTACATATAACATTTCAGGTTACTATAATGTCTGTGAAGGTCTATGCTAGTTAAAGACAGATGTATTATTTTTCTTCTCTCTTCCTGCTATACGACAGTAATATGTCTTGTTTTTGTAAGTATGTCAAGCCTTTAGTTTATTTCTTGTACATTCTGCAATCCTCAATAAAAAATTGTTTAAAAAAGAAAAAGAAAAAAAGAAAAGAAAGAAAAATCAGTTGTGGGGCAAAGGTAAGTACTTTGGAAAGAACTCTTATTTCTAGAGTGTCAGACAGATTGATGACACTTATTGCCCCCCTTTTCTTCTTCTCGGTTATCTAGCTGGGAAATCCTTTTCTTCTTCCACGTTTTTTGACTGTCTCTTTTGACTAATTTCTGTCATTTTGTTGGACAGTGTCACTAGTGCCAAATCAGGTATGGCTATAGAACTACTTCCATCTTTGGGGAGCACACTTCTTTCTTCAGCCGTTCCATTGACTGGTGTATATGACCTGGGACTGTCTACAGATGAAGTTTCAAAAATGGAAAAGGTTACCCTTTTATTAGTATGGCCCTTTTTATTGTTCTTTTGTTGTTGATTTTTATAACTCCTTGACTTGCTGTTACTCCTTTGTATAGTTATCCAGTTATAGACCACATCCAGTTCATAGTCTTTGCAATACTGATGGTACTTCTTTGCTTTGCGGTCAGATAGTTCTTCATTTAATTTGTTCAATGTATCTCCAAGTTGTTTGTTGTAACTTTCATAATTAGGTTCAGAAAGTAAGGGAGTGATACTCTCCTTAACAGTTTTTAGTTCCTCTCTAACCTTTAGGTGATCTTGTTCTTTATTTTTAAGCAGTTGTTTCATCAGTGTGAGAGAGCAAAGGGTTAAGGTTTCATTCCACTTTGTCATGAAGTCTTTCCTTTGTGTGGCATAGGCCAGATATTTTTTCATCCTTAGCCCTCTGGTGATTTTATTTTCTGCAATATAAATTTGTAAAAATTATTTCTCCCACTACAACTTCAGTTCTTTATTTTCAACTGCTCTCTTTTAGAAAACAAACTTGCTAAGTCCAAATCTTTCAGTTCATTCTTAGACTGGTTCCTAATTAAGGATTGTAATTTTGCCTTTCTGGCTGTAATATTTTCGGTATCCATTGGATAATCAGACAGGGAAGAAAACAATAATGCCTTTAAAACAATGACAAGTCTGATATGTTGTCCCTGTTAGGTCTAAAGCCCGTGTAAATGGAAAGCCAAAGAGTTACATTTTGTGCATCTGTTTATTTTTTAGTAGTAGACAAATTCTCACTTAGAGATAGGTAACAGGTATTAGTTAGATTTTGATCCGTATAGGATATGTGTGTCAAGTTATTCCTCTGTCGCTATATGTACTGAGATAGTCTTTTAATTATGTCTCTACTGTGATAGTATATCTTTGCTTGGTATGTAACATATGTAATATCAGGTAGTGACAATCAGATGCATATATATATATATATATATATATATATATATATATATATAACAAATGTTCACTCACCAGGTGCTCCTTCATAAGCAGGCTTTACCTATTCCTTTGACTTTTGTCAGGAATGGCTCCTTGGTGTTATATAGGTGCCACGTTGTGAATGCATGGGGGGCCGGGTTCTCCTCAGTTTGGCGTGTGACAACTGCTTGCAGTGGGTGTTCAAATCAGCTGGATGCAGTTGCAGCCCTTGGACAAACCGCTAATCAAGAAATAGCAAGCAAAATTCACCAAAGTGAAAGACTCTAGCTGCCAATGGTCCGAACATTGAGGGTAAAAAGTAACTTTTATTGATATACAATAAAACGACTTAGCATTAAGTCAGGAAAGTAACTATATCACGGCCAGTGGAACCGCTAACAGCACATGTCACATCCAACATGTTTTGTGCCGTTACAGCACTTCGTCAGGGATAGAATTAAGGTCTTTACTCTGGGGTTAAATCCAATCAGTGGAGTTTAATGGCACCCAGCCAATAATTTTATCAGTATTCAAAAAGCGTCTAGATGATCAGAGGTGGGAAATCCTTTTCTTCTTCCACGTTTTTTGACTGTCTCTTTTGACTAATTTCTGTCATTTTGTTGGACAGTGTCACTAGTGCCAAATCAGGTATGGCTATAGAACTACTTCCATCTTTGGGGAGCACACTTCTTTCTTCAGCCGTTCCATTGACTGGTGTATATGACCTGGGACTGTCTACAGATGAAGTTTCAAAAATAGAAAAGGTTACCCTTTTATTAGTATGGCCCTTTTTATTGTTCTTTTGTTGTTGATTTTTATAACTCCTTGACTTGCTGTTACTCCTTTGTATAGTTATCCAGTTATAGACCACATCCAGTTCATAGTCTTTGCAATACTGATGGTACTTCTTTGCTTTGCGGTCAGATAGTTCTTCATTTAATTTGTTCAATGTATCTCCAAGTTGTTTGTTGTAACTTTCATAATTAGGTTCAGAAAGTAAGGGAGTGATACTCTCCTTAACAGTTTTTAGTTCCTCTCTAACCTTTAGGTGATCTTGTTCTTTATTTTTAAGCAGTTGTTTCATCAGTGTGAGAGAGCAAAGGGTTAAGGTTTCATTCCACTTTGTCATGAAGTCTTTCCTTTGTGTGGCATAGGCCAGATATTTTTTCATCCTTAGCCCTCTGGTGATTTTATTTTCTGCAATATAAATTTGTAAAAATTATTTCTCCCACTACAACTTCAGTTCTTTATTTTCAATTGCTCTCTTTTAGAAAACAAACTTGCTAAGTCCAAATCTTTCAGTTCATTCTTAGACTGGTTCCTAATTAAGGATTGTAATTTTGCCTTTCTGGCTGTAATATTTTCGGTATCCATTGGATAATCAGACAGGGAAGAAAACAATAATGCCTTTAAGTGTGACAACTGCTTGCAGTGGGTGTTCAAATCAGCTGGATGCAGTTGCAGCCCTTGGACAAACCGCTAATCAAGAAATAGCAAGCAAAATTCACCAAAGTGAAAGACTCTAGCTGCCAATGGTCCGAACATTGAGGGTAAAAAGTAACTTTTATTGATATACAATAAAACGACTTAGCATTAAGTCAGGAAAGTAACTATATCATGGCAAGTGGAACCGCTAACAGCACATGTCACATCCAACATGTTTTGTGCCGTTACAGCACTTCGTCAGGGATAGAATTAAGGTCTTTACTCTGGGGTTAAATCCAATCAGTGGAGTTTAATGGCACCCAGCCAATAATTTTATCAGTATTCAAAAAGCGTCTAGATGATCAGAGGTGTAACTAGAAACCACAGGGCCCAGGTGCAAGAATCTAAGAAGGGGGCCCCCCACCCCCCCAAAAAAGGGAATTTAATACATATCTTTTTTTTCTTTTTTAACATTTAACACAGAAAAAAAAATCAGAGACTAACCCCTGTAGTCAGACACACTAGTGAAACATCATGTCACACTCACATGAGATCAGTGCAGGCAGTGACTGGTCAACTTTTTTTTTTTAAGCTGGGTCCCCACCCTTGGGGGGGGGGCCCAGTCGCAATTTGCAACCTCTGCACCCCCTGTAGTTTCACCCATGTAGATGATTCTGATTGGTTGTATATACTGATTGGAATGGTGTACAAAAGTGAAAATTTCTTTTAAAATAGTTATACAAAAAACAAACTCTATATCAGGGATATGTATGAACTTAATGAATAAAATATAATTATGTTATATATGTTGGACTTTGTAATTTAGAGGATACAAGGAATGTTATTTACATTTGTATTACTGTGTATTCATTGATATTAACTCTTTACAATCTGAGGCTTATATAAAGTTAGTCCTATGTTAGCAAACACTTAGGCCTAGATTTAGAGTTCGGCGGTAGCCGTCAAAACCAGCGTTAGAGGCTCCTAACGCTGGTTTTGGGCGCCCGCTGGTATTTGGAGTCAGTGATTAAAGGGTCTAACGCTCACTTTTCAGCCGCGACTTTTCCATACCGCAGATCCCCCTACGCCATTTGCGTAGCCTATCTTTTCAATGGGATCTTTCTAACGCTGGTATTTAGAGTCGTTTCTGCAGTGAGCGTTAGAGCTCTAACGACAAGATTCCAGCCGCCTGAAAATAGCAGGAGTTAAGAGCTTTCTGGCTAACGCCGGTTTATAAAGCTCTTAACTACTGTACCCTAAAGTACACTAACACCCATAAACTACCTATGTACCCCTAAACCGAGGTCCCCCCACATCGCCGCCACTCGATTAAAATTTTTAACCCCTAATCTGCCGACCGCCACCTACGTTATACTTATGTACCCCTAATCTGCTGCCCCTAACACCGCCGACCCCTGTATTATATCTATTAACCCCTAACTTGCCCCCCACAACGTCGCCGCAAGCTACTTAAAATAATTAACCCCTAATCTTCCGACCGCAAATCGCCGCCACCTACGTTATCCCTATGTACCCCTAATCTTCTGCCCCTAACATCGCCGACCCCTATGTTATATTTATTAACCCCTAATCTGCCCCCCACAACGTCGCCGACACCTACCTACACTTATTAACCCCTAATCTGCCGAGCGGACCTGAGCGCTACTATAATAAAGTTATTAACCCCTAATCCGCCTCACTAACCCTATCATAAATAGTATTAACCCCTAATCTGCCCTCCCTAACATCGCCGACACCTACCTTCAATTATTAACCCCTAATCTGCCGACCGGAGCTCACCGCTATTCTAATAAATGTATTAACCCCTAAAGCTAAGTCTAACCCTAACACTAACACCCCCCTAAGTTAAATATAATTTTTATCTAACGAAATAAATTAACTCTTATTAAATAAATAATTCCTATTTAAAGCTAAATACTTACCTGTAAAATACATCCTAATATAGCTACAATATAAATTATAATTATATTATAGCTATTTTAGGATTAATATTTATTTTACAGGCAACTTTGTAATTATTTTAACCAGGTACAATAGCTATTAAATAGTTAAGAACTATTTAATAGTTACCTAGTTAAAATAATTACAAATTTACCTGTAAAATAAATCCTAACCTAAGATATAATTAAACCTAACACTACCCTATCAATAAAATAATTAAATAAACTACCTACAATTACCTACAATTAACCTAACACTACACTATCAATAAATTAATTAAACACAATTGCTACAAATAAATAACATTAAATAAACTATCTAAAGTACAAAAAATAAAAAAGAACTAAGTTACAGAAAATAATAAAATATTTACAAACATAAGAAAAATATTACAACAATTTTAAACTAATTACACCTACTCTAAGCCCCCTAATAAAATAACAAAGCCCCCCAAAATAAAAAATTCCCTACCCTATACTAAAATACAAATATTACAAGCTCTTTTACCTTACCAGCCCTGAACAGGGCCCTTTGCGGGGCATGCCCCAAGAATTTCAGCTCTTTTGCCTGTAAAAAAAAACATACTATACCCCCCCCCAACATTACAACCCACCACCCACATACCCCAAATCTAACCCAAACCCCCCTTAAATAAACCTAACACTACCCCCCAGATGATCTTCCTACCGTGTCTTCACCATGCCAGGTTCACCGATCCGTCCTGGCTCCAAGATCTTCATCCAAGCCAAGCGGGGGCTAGACATCCACTGAAGAAGTCCAGAAGAGGGTCCAAAGTCTTCCTCCTATCCGGCAAGAAGAGGACATCCGGACCGGCAAACATCTTCTCCAAGCGGCATCTTCTATCTTCTTCCATCCGATGACGACCGGCTCCATCTTGAAGACCTCCAGCGCGGATCCATCCTCTTCTTCCGACGACTAGACGACGAATGACGGTTCCTTTAAGGGACGTCATCCAAGATGGCGTCCCTCGAATTCCGATTGGCTGATAGGATTCTATCAGCCAATCGGAATTAAGGTAGGAATTTTCTGATTGGCTGATGGAATCAGCCAATCAGAATCAAGTTCAATCCGATTGGCTGATCCAATCAGCCAATCAGATTGAGCTCGCATTCTATTGGCTGTTCCGATCAGCCAATAGAATGCGAGCTCAATCTGATTGGCTGATTGGATCAGCCAATCGGATTGAACTATATTCTGATTGGCTGATTCCATCAGCCAATCAGAAAATTCCTACCTTAATTCCGATTGGCTGATAGAATCCTATCAGCCAATCGGAATTCGAGGGACGCCATCTTGGATGACGTCCCTTAAAGGAACCGTCATTCGTCGTCTAGTCGTCGGAAGAAGAGGATGGATCCGCGCTGGAGGTCTTCAAGATGGAGCCGGTCGTCATCGGATGGAAGAAGATAGAAGATGCCGCTTGGAGAAGATGTTTGCCGGTCCGGATGTCCTCTTCTTGCCGGATAGGAGGAAGACTTTGGACCCTCTTCTGGACTTCTTCAGTGGATGTCTAGCCCCCGCTTGGCTTGGATGAAGATCTTGGAGCCAGGACGGATCGGTGAACCTGGCATGGTGAAGACAAGGTAGGAAGATCATCAGGGGGGTAGTGTTAGGTTTATTTAAGGGGGGTTTGGGTTAGATTAGGGGTATGTGGGTGGTGGGTTGTAATGTTGGGGGGGGGTATAGTATGTTTTTTTTTACAGGCAAAAGAGCTGAAATTCTTGGGGCATGCCCCGCAAAGGGCCCTGTTCAGGGCTGGTAAGGTAAAAGAGCTTGTAATATTTGTATTTTAGAATAGGGTAGGGAATTTTTTATTTTGGGGGGCTTTGTTATTTTATTAGGGGGCTTAGAGTAGGTGTAATTAGTTTAAAATTGTTGTAATATTTTTCTTATGTTTGTAAATATTTTATTATTTTCTGTAACTTAGTTCTTTTTTATTTTTTGTACTTTAGATAGTTTATTTAATTTTATTTATTTGTAGCAATTGTGTTTAATTAATTTATTGATAGTGTATTGTTAGGTTAATTGTAGGTAATTGTAGGTAGTTTATTTAATTATTTTATTGATAGGGTAGTGTTAGGTTTAATTATATCTTAGGTTAGGATTTATTTTACAGGTAAATTTGTAATTATTTTAACTAGGTAACTATTAAATAGTTCTTAACTATTTAATAGCTATTGTACCTGGTTAAAATAATTACAAAGTTGCCTGTAAAATAAATATTAATCCTAAAATAGGTATAATATAATTATAATTTATATTGTAGCTATATTAGGATTTATTTTACAGGTAAGTATTTAGCTTTAAATAGGAATTATTTATTTAATAAGAGTTAATTTATTTCGTTAGATAAAAATTATATTTAACTTAGGGGGGTGTTAGTGTTAGGGTTAGACTTAGCTTTAGGGGTTAATACATTTATTAGAATAGCGGTGAGCTCCGGTCGGAAGATTAGGGGTTAATAATTGAAGGTAGGTGTCGGCGATGTTAGGGAGGGCAGATTAGGGGTTAATACTATTTATGATAGGGTTAGTGAGGCGGATTAGGGGTTAATAACTTTATTATAGTAGCGCTCAGGTCCGCTCGGCAGATTAGGGGTTAATAAGTGTAGGTAGGTGTCGGCGACGTTGTGGGGGGCAGATTAGGGGTTAATAAATATAACATAGGGGTCGGCGATGTTAGGGCAGCAGATTAGGGGTACATAGGGATAACGTAGGTGGCGGCGGTTTACGGAGCGGCAGATTAGGGGTTAAAAGTGTAATGCAGGGGTCAGCGATAGCGGGGGCGGCAGATTAGGGGTTAATAAGTGTAAGGTTAGGGGTGTTTAGACTCGGGGTACATGTTAGGGTGTTAGGTGCAGACTTAGGAGGTGTTTCCCCATAGGAAACAATGGGGCTGCGTTAGGAGCTGAACGCTGCTTTTTTGCAGGTGTTAGGTTTTTTTTCAGCTCAAACAGCCCCATTGTTTCCTATGGGAGAATCGTGCACGAGCACGTTTTTGATGCCGGCCGCGTCCGTAAGCAACTCTGGTATCGAGAGTTGCATTTGCGGTAAAAATGCTCTACGCTCCTTTTTTGGAGCCTAACGCAGCATTTGTTTGAACTCTCGATACCAGAGTTAAATTTATGGTGCGGCCAGAAAAAAACCCGCGGAGCGTTAACAGCCCTTTTACCGCCGAACTCTAAATCTAGCCGTTAATTTGAAATGTATCTTCATACGATTACTCAGAGAGAAATGTGTCTTCTTTTGAGTTGAATTGTATTGACTTCTACATCTCAAAATCAAATCACATATAAGAAATCGTTATTGTTATTTTACATGTCTTGTAGTTTACAGGAGTTGTAAATTACTGCCCTGCATATTTTATCTGTATCAAATACTTTTAGTGCTTTAAAGTGTCTTGTGCTAAATTTAAATTGAACAAAATAGAATAAAGTAATAATGTGAAAAATGGCTCAAATTTAAATAGAATCTTGAAAACCATCATATTGTTCTATTCTCAACTTTGTGTACTATAAGGACAATGTTAATCTAGTGTGTGCTTTATATGATATCCTGTTTAATAGAGGATAAAGTTAGTGATATAGGTAACACCTAAGCTTATATGTGGCAAGGTTAGTAATTGCAAATCCGTAGTTTTAACCATATAGGGGCATATTTATCAAGCCCTGTATGGAGCTTGATGCCCCATGTTTCTAAAGACCGCTGCTCCATAACCTGTCCACCTGCTTTGAGGCGGCAGACAGACATCGCCAGAAATCAACCCGATCGAATACACAAGAACTGCTGGTGCAATAATAAATACCAACAGTGTATGCTGTCAGCATTTATCGATGTGCGGCAGACATGATGCGCAATGTCGGATCATGTCAGCTTTCACCATGATAATTTGGTCCCAACCTATTGGCGCAGTTTAGTGGGAACTTAAACTATTTCCATTGGTGGCTTTGGCGGAATATTGGCTCCTGAATGAACGTGTAGTCTCCTCAATCAGCTCGTGACTGCATGTGTAGTCAGTGAGTGGGATAGCAGTAGTCAGAGCAACTCGCAGAGCTCTGAGGGCGGTATCTTAAAGGGACAGTCTACACCAGAATTTTTATTGCTTTAAAAGATAGATAATCCCTTTATTATCCATTCCCCAGTTTTGCATAACTAACACATTTATAATAATATACTTTTAACCTCTGTGATTATCTTGTATCTAAGCCTCTGCAAACTGCCCCTTTTTTCAGTTCTTTTGACAGACTTGCAGTCTAGCCAATCAGTGCCTGCTCCCAGATAACTTCACGTTCACAAGCACAGTGTTATCTATATGAAATACATGAACTAACACCCTCTAATGGTGAAAAACTGTTAAAATGCAATCTTCAAGATCTAAGAAATTAGCATATGAACCTCCTAGGTTAAGCTTTCAACTAAGAATACCAAAAGAACAAAGCAAAATTGGTGATAAAAATAAATTGGACAATTGTTTAAAATTACATGCTCTATCTGAATCATGAAAGTTTATTTTGGCCTAGACTGTCCCTTTAAACGCTGAGCTGAAGACAGGAGTCAAAGTGGGATTTTTTTGCAGCTAGTCCCCAGTAGTGCATTGCTGCACTTGATGATGAAATGCGAGTGTCTTTATCTCATATTCCACCAAATATTTAGAAATTGTGTTCATCCCATTAAAATAGTAACTAGCTATTGGTGATATTAAACTTTTTTTTTAATACTTGCACATACATACTGTTACTTGTAAATACATTTCATTATTATATGTATGTGTCTGCATTTCTTAAAACAAGTTAGTTTAACCTCCTGTTTGCTAGTACAACTGAATTACTGTGTTGCAAAATTATGTAGGTTTAAAAAGTGTGTCAACAACATGATAAGTTTGGAAAGCTCTGCCCTATATATTAGTGAAAAGAACATCAAACAAAGTGAAAAAAATCAAACTGAATAAGAGCAAGTATTATATTATGTCTATATATGTATACATATGTATTTATGTTTTTATATGTGTATATCTATATATCTGTAAATACATATATACACACATATATACACACACATATATATATATATATATATATATATATATATATATATATATATATATATATATATATATACATATTTAGATGTGTATATGTATGTACTGTATGTTAAAGCCCTTGGCATGCCTTTTTCGAGCCCTTATAAATATATATATATATATATTGCAATTTAAAAAAAACAACAACAATTTTTATTAGATAGTGTTCATATGAGTGTAACTGTACTTTTAAATATATTTTTTAATGTTTTTGTTGGTGCAACGTTTTAGTCAAGCATAACATTTAACCAGAGTTCTGAAGTTGTGCTATCCCTGCACGGGTTAAATTCAATTGTGCTCAAGTGAACGAGTTTACTTTCAACTTGTAATACATGCGCTACTTTGGAAGGTGGCAAAGAGCCGCAATTAACCACTCGCAATAGTGTGACTTTAGAGCTCTGGTCAACTGTTACACAAGACTAAAAAGTTGCACAAAACACATCAAAATTACATTTAAAAGTATAGTTACACTCATAATAACACTAATAAAAAAAAATTTTTTAAATGCACAAAAAAGTTATAAGGGCTCAAAGATATGAAGGGGCTCCATTTATTAATTAGTGGATGCTGCTTCGGAGCCCCATCGTTTTAGGTCCATCTGAAACGAAAGTTAAGAAGCAGCAGTCGTAAGACCGCTGCTCCTTAACTTGTGCGCCATCCTAATCTGATACGATTAGGATGATTGAAGGCCCCTGCTAGTGAGCAGGGGGTAGCATTGCACAAGCATTTCACCAGAAATGCTTGTACAAGGTTAAATGCAGACAGCGTATGCTGTTGGCATTTAGCAAGGTTAAGCGGACATGATTCTCTACAGCGGATCATCTACGCTCAACCATTAATAAATCTACCCCGAGGTCTCAGGTTTTAGTAAAAAAACAGGCAGACAAAGGGCTTTAACATTGACATACATACATATACAGTATCTCACAAAAGTGAGTACACCCCTCACATTTTTGTAAGTATCTTTTCATGTGACATCACTGAAGAAATTACACTTTGCTACAATATAAAGTAGTGAGTGTACAGCCAGTATAACAGTGTAAATTTGCTGTTCCCTTAAAATAACTCAACACACAGTCATTAATGTCTAAACCGATGGCAACAAAAGTGAGTACACCCCTAAGTGGAAATTTGGCCCAATTAGCCATTTTCCCTCCCCGGTGTCATGTGACTCGTTAGTGTTACAAGGTCTCAGGTGTGAATGGGGAGCAGGTGTGTTAAATTTGGTGTTATCACTCTCACACTCTCTCATACTGGTCACTGGAAGTTCAACATGGCACCTTATAACATAGAATTCACTGAGGATCTTAAAAAAAGAATTGTTGCTCTACATAAAGATGGCCTAGGCTATAAGGAGATTGCAAAGACCCTGAAACTGAGCTGCAGCACAGTGGGCAAGACAGCAGTTTTACAGGACAGGTTCCAGTGAGAACAGGTCTCGCCATGGTCGACCGAAGAAGTTGAATGCATGTGCTCAGCATCATATCCAGAGGTTGTCTTTGGGAAATAGACATATGAGTGCTGTCAGCATTGCTGCAGAGGTTGAAGGGGTGGGGGTCAGCCTGTCAGTGCTCAGACCATACCCCTGCATACTGCATCAAATTTGTCTGCATGGCTGTCATCCCAGAAGGAAGCTACTTCTAAAGATGATGCACAAGGAAGCCTGCAAACAGTTTGCTGAAGACAAGCAGACTGAGGACATGGATTACTGGAACCATGTCCTGTGGTCTGATGAGACCAAGATAAACTTATTTGGTTCAGATGGTGTCAAGCATGTGTGGCGGCAACCAGGTAAGGAGTACAAAAACAAGTGTGTCTTGCCTACAGTCAAGCATGGTGGTGGGAGTGTCATGGTCTGGGCCTGCATAAGTGCTGCCGGCACTGGGGAGCTACAGTTCTTTGAGGGAACCATGAATGCCAACATGTACTGTGACATACTGAAGCAGAGAATGATCCCCTCGCTTCGGAGACTGGGCCGCAGGGCAGTATTCCAACATGATAACGACCCCAAACACACCTCCAAGATGACCACTGCCTTGCTAAAGAAGCTGAGGGTAAAGGTGGTGGACTGGCCAATCATGTCTCCAGACCTAAACCCTATTGAGCATCTGTGGGGCATCCTCAAATGGAAGGTGGGGGAGCGCAAAGTCTCTATCATCCACCAGCTCCATGATGTTGTCATGGAGGAGTGGAAGAGGACTCCAGTGGCCACCTGTGAAGCTCTGGTGAACTCCATGCCTAAGAGGGTTAAGGCAGTGCTGGAAAATAATGATGGCCACACAAAATATTCACACTTTGGGCCCAATTTGGACATTTCCACTTAGGGGTGTACTCACTTTTGTTGCCAATGGTTTAGACATTAATGGTTGTGTGTTGAGTTATTTTGAGGGGACAGCAAATTTACACTGTTATACAAACTGTACACTCACTACTTTAGATTGTAGCAAAGTGTCATTTTGTCAGCATTGTAACATGAAAAAATATAATAAAATATTTACAAAAATGTGAAGGGTGTACTCACTTTTGTGAGATATTGTATATATAAATGTGTGTGTATATATATATATATATATATATATATATATATGTACACACACAGTCAAGACTGTGCTCACAAGTGCTACAAGGAATATGGAGGGTCTCCAATGGCTCAAGGGGAGTCAGGGTTACTCTTCTGTGATGTCCAGCCAGACACTTGGTAACACTAAAATGAAAAGAATAGAAGGCACCTCATAGGGTAGACCAGCAACAAGGGGAATAAAAAAAGCAAGCAGAGTTGGTCCTACTCACATGGTAGAAAGATTTAAACTGTGAGAAACAGGCAGGCCGGATCCTAGGAGTTGTCCGGCAGACTCACTCTCTACAGCAAAGCAGGATTCACCTGGTAGAGCAGTGAGGATTCAGTATATTTTATTTTTATTTATTTTTATTTATAAAATATTTTACCAGGAAGGATACATTGAGATTTCTCTCGTTTTCAAGTATGTCCTGGGATCACAAAACATTGCATTGATACAATAGGGTACAATAAAATACAAAAACAATAATAAAAATACACATTATATGCAAACATTTAACATAGAGCAGGTACGAAATATTTAATCAACCATGACAGGAGCATTCTGTTTTGAGATATGTATAGAGGGATCTCTTAAAGGATTTTAGGCTTGGGGAAGTTTTTAAAGTGTGAGGGAGGTCATTCCATAATTGTGGCGCTCTGTAGGAAAAGGAGGATCGAGCTGCTTCTTTTTTGTATTGAGGCAAGCTAAATAATGTGCTGTTATTGGATCGGAGGTTATAGGAGGTGGGAATAGCCGGGGAGAGCATTCTGCTCAGGTAGGGTGGGAGCTTCCCAGAAAGGCTCTTAAAGACAAGGCAGGAAAGATGGAGGGTGCGTCTGGATTCCAGCGACAGCCAGTTTAGTTCTTTTAGCATGTCACAATGGTGGGTCCTGTAGTTACATTGTAGCACAAAGCAGCAGAACGAGTTATATAACGTATTTAGTTTATTAAGGTGAGTTTGCGGAGCAGATGCATATACTATGTCCCCATAATCCAAGATAGGCATCAGCATTTGCTGTACAATCTTTTCCTTTACTGTAGGGCTAAGGCAAGATTTGTTTCTGTACAGGGCACCTAGTTTTGGATAAAGTTTAGAGGCAATTTTTTCTATGTGGAGTCCAAAAGATAGATTGGGGTCTAACAACATACCTAAGTATTTAAAAGAGTGGACTGCGGTCAGTGTGCAATTGGATTTTGTTTTGATGCGAAGATGGGAATTTTGTAATTTATGTATTTTGGGTCCCGTTCCAAAGATCATTGTGACCGTTTTGTCAGTGTTTAGGAAGAGTTTGTTTTTCGAGACCCACTTTTCTACCTCTGTGAACTGGTCTTGGAGCACTGTTTCAAGCTGCAGCAGATCAGATTTGTTTGCATAGATTACCGTGTCGTCTGCGTACATGTGTACAGTTGAGGATTTGCAGACATTAGGCAAATCATTTATAAATAATGTGAATAGTAGGGGGCCGAGAATGGAACCTTGGGGAACACCACATGTGACTGGGAGAGGGAGGGAGTCACTGTTAGAGACAGAGACATATTGTGATCGATCCGATACATATGATTTAAACCAGGTTAACGGGTGATCAGCAATACCAGAGTTTTTTAGTTTGAGAAGTAGTAGGTCATGGTCCACTGTGTCAAAAGCCTTTGCAAAATCAAGGAAAATAGCTTGATCCAGTTAGGTCTCCTTGTTCCATGGCAGTTTGGATGTCGTTGCAAACTTTTAGGAGGGCAGTTGTAGTGGAGTGATTCGGTCTGGAACCTGATTGATCAGGGGTCAGATAGTTAGAAAGTTGATAATACTCGCATAATTGCGTATGGACGCATTTTTCTAGGATTTTTGACAATACAGGGAGCAGTGATATAGGACGATAGTTAGAAACCAAGGTTAACTCCCCACTTTTATGAATAGGCACTACTCTTGCAGTTTTCCAGAGTTTGGGTATGTATCCAGACACCAAGGATTCGTTAATTAGGGTTGCAACAGGCTTAGCAATTGCCGGCGCACTGAGCTTCAACAGCATTGCTGGGATTTGATCAGGTCCTGACTGGTTTTTCATTTTTAGATTATTGAGGTGTTTCTTAATGACATTGAAGGGTACAGGTCTAAAATTTAACTTTTCTATATTTGCTGTTTTAGTGGGGCCTGATCCACATTTGTAGCTTCAGGATGCGTGCCATTTATTAGTTTGTCAATCAGGGTGGTGGAGCATCCTACAAAATAATTGTTAAAGGCATTTGCTACTTCTAAGGGGAGTTGCAGGTTTTGGTTATCCACATTGACAGTGGAGGGTTGGGAGTGGATTGGTGGATTTTGTAAGTTATTTATGAGTTTCCAAAACTTTCTAGGGTTACATTTATTATTGTTCAGATTTTCACAGAAATATTGCGCCTTAGCCAATTTTGTTTGTTTAGTACATATATTTCGCCAATTTCTATATACACAGTGATCATTCATAGAGCCAGTATGCTTGAACTTTGACCACAATGAATCCCGAAATTGGTACATTTGAATGAGGTCAGCTGTGAAGCAGTATAGAAGCAGATGAATTTCCAAGGAAGCAGTGTTCAAACCGTTACAGGTGAGATGAAGTAAGTGCAATCAGTCATAGGATACCAAAGTGTTCAGGTGGTATAATAACGATCATCAGCAGCAGATATTTAAAACCATTTATTAAAAAGTTAAAAACAAGTATAGCATATAGCTACGCGTTTCTCAGTGACACAGCACCATTTCATCAGGCTATAGTATGCTAAAAACTGCTGCTTATTTGTAATATATCTTAACCAATCTGATTGGGACTTAGAGACAACACCCACACTGATTAGTGTGGAAATCACCTGTGGTAGTTGTTTGCACATAGAGAGTCTAATAGCGTTCCTATACAGAATGTTAACATATACATATTAGTACTAATTTGAAATGAAATGGTACGATAACCAAATATAGACACTAGAGATAAATCCCTAGCGTATATATATATATATATATATATATATATATATAAAATAAATCATGTCATTACCCAAAAATATTCTTTGATGTGCAAACTGAAATGTTGATAGATATACATACAAAAATGAACAAGAAACGCGTATACAAATACATTTTGTATGAAAATACATATTGGTCATTGTATACATATAACCATATAACCAAACATCAAATGAGTTTTACCGGAGCAATAATATATATCACCAGTGCAACAAATAATAACCAAATAAAATGCAATATAGTAAATAAAAAATAGTAAGAAAAAGGATACATACAGTACATTTCTAAATATGTATTTATATATGTGTGTATATATATATATATATATATATATACACAATCGTATGCAAAAGTTTAGACACCCCTGACAATTTCATTTATAAATAATTGGGTGTTTGGATCAGCAATTTCATTTTGATCTATCAAATAACTGAAGGACACAGTAATATTTCAGTAGTGAAATGAGGTTTATTGGATTAACAAAAAATGTGAAATATGTATCAAAACAAAATTAGACAGGTGCATAATTTTGGGCACCCCATCAGAAATATTGCATCAATATTTAGTAGAGCCTCCTTTAGCAGAAATAACAGCCTCTAGACACTTCCTATAGCCTGTAATGAATGTCTGGATTCTGGATGAAGGTATTTTGGACCATTCCTCCTTGCAAAACATCTCCAGTTCAGTTAGTTCTGATGGTTGCAGAGCATGGACAGACTGCTTCAAATCACTAAAACAGATTTTTAATGATATTTAGTTCTGGGGACTGGGATGGCCATTCCAGAACATTGTACTTATTCCTCTGCATAAATGCCAGAGTAGATTTTGAGCAGTGTTTTGGGTCTTGCTGAAATATCAAGCCCCGGCGTAACTTCAACTTTGTGACTGATTCCTCAACATTATTCTCAAATATCTGCTGATATTGAGTGGAACCCTTGTGGCCCTCAACTTTAACAAGATTCCCAGTACCGGCACTGACCACACAGCCCCACAGCATGATGGAACATCCACCAAAAGTTACTGTGGGTAGCAAATGTTTGTCTTTGAACGCTTTGTTCTTTTGCCACCATGCATAACGCCCCTTGTTATGACCAAATAACTCAATCTTTGTTTCTTCAGTCCACAGCACCTTCTTCCAAAATGAAGCTGGCTTGTCCGAATGTGCGTTTGCATGCCTCAAGTGACTCTGTTTGTGGCATGAGTGCAGAAAAGGCTTCTTCCGCATCACTCTCCCATACAGCTTCTCCTTGTGCAAAGTGTGCTGAATTGTTGAACGATGCACAGTGACACCATCTACAGCAAGATGATGTTGTAGGTCTTTGGAGGTGGTCTGTGGGCTGTTTTTGACCGTTCTCACCATCCTTTGCCTTTGCCTCTCTGATATTTTACTTGGCCTTCCACTTCTTGCTTAACAAGAACTGTGCCTGTGGTCTTCCATTTCCTCACTATGTCCCTCACAGTCGACACTGACAGCTTAAAGGGACAGTCAACACCAGAATTTTTGTTGTTTAAAAAGATAGATAATCCCTTTATTACCCATTCCCCAGTTTTGCAAAACCAACACTGTTATATTAATACACTTTTTACTTCTGTGACTAACTTGTATCTAAGCATCTTCTGACCCTAATCACATGACTTTTAGTTATTATCTATTGTCTTGCATTTTAGCCAATTAATGAAGTGTCTGCCACTAGCCATGAGCGTGATCACAATGCTATCTATATGGCCTACATGAGCTTGCTCTCCCCTGCTGTGAAAAGTAAATAAAATAGAGGCGGCCTTCAAGGGCTTAGAAAATATCATATGTGCCTTTGTAGGTTTGCTTTCAACTAGAATGCCAAGAGAACAAAGCAAAATTGTTGATAAAAGTAAATTGGAAAGTTGTTTAAAATGACATGCCCTATTTGAAAAATTAAAGGTTTTTTTGGACTTGACTGTCCATTTAAATCTTTGCAATAGCTTTTTGTATCCTTCCCCTAAACCACAATGTTGAACAATCTTTGTTTTCAGGTCATTTGAGAGTTTTTTTGAGGCCCCCATGTTGTCACTCTTCAGAGGAGAGTCAAAGAGAATAACAACTTGCAATTGGCCACCTTCATTAACTTTTCTCATGATTGGATGCACCTGTCTACGAAGTTCAAGGCTTAATGGGCTCACCAAACCAAGTGTGTGTCCCAATTAATCAGTGCTAAGTAGTTACAGGTATTCAAATCAACAAAATGACAAGGGTGCCTAAATTTATGCAGATGTCTAATTTTGTTTTGATACATATTGCACATTTTCTGCAAATCCAATAAACCTCATTTCACTACTGAAATATTACTGTGTCCTTCAGTTATTTTATAGATCAAAATGAAATTGCTGGTCCAAACACCCAACTATTTATAAATGAAAATCATGGAAATTGTCAGGGGTGCCTAAACTTTTGCATACAACTGTGTATATACAGTATATACATTATATGTATATGTATATATGTGTGTAGTTATGTATTTACATGTGTGTATATGCATTTACAGACATATATACACATATAAACACATAAATACATATGCCTATTACAAGGTTGTTTTTTTTAAATTGTAACATATAATTAACTAGCATATTGGAAGGAAGTATGGTATTAGCTAATAAATCTACCAATGTTTTTTTTTTTTATTTGTGCAGTGCACTGAATTATAATTAAAACTGGTTATAAAATTTATATTTTACTATAATTATCATTAGCCTAAATAGCTTGAAATTTATAAAAAAAAAAACATTTCCTTTTTACCTCAATAGTTTGTATAAAAGGCCAGACATTCTTAAAATAATTCATTTAGAAACAAAACAAATCGTCAGAAGCCTTAAAACATAATTATTTTATTAGGGCAGGCAAATCGTTAAAAATAAGATTACTAGGATTGTTTAAATGTTTATTCAAGAAAATACATAAAATTATATTTGATCTACTTAATTGTAAGGAGACCTTCTGGCTGATGTTTAGGTATTGAGCTATTAGTGGAGGGGTGTGTACAGGATCTGCTATTACAGTAAATAATACTTTGTGACAGTCTCTGTTGTTTTATATAACATGATGATCTTAGTAGCAGTGTCAGTTTCATTGCATTTACATCAGGGACATTTAACACAAAATAAATAATACATTATATATTCTAACCAAAGATTAGCCTTAGAATAATATGCAAGTGTATTTCTTAAAATTATAATTTTATATTGTTTAAATATTGAAGAAATACATAAAAAAGTGCAGCCATGATTTAACGGTTTCTCTGTGTTTTAAAAGCCTGTTAGAAATGGATAACAACAATATCACAGTGTTTTTATATGTCTTTAACACATACACATTAAATAAACATTATAGGGTAGATTTAACAAGCAGCGGATGCTGCAATCTACCCCCAAAGTTTCAGGTCTGCCTGAAACTTAAGTTAAGAAGCAGCAGTTGTAAGACCCCTGATCCTTAACTTATCTAGCACCTCTGAGGTTGCGGACTGCAATCATTACCATCGGGATGATTGACACCCCCTGCTAGAGGCCGATTGGCCGCGAATGTGCAGGGGGCGGCATTGCACAAGCATTTTACTAGAAATGCTTATGCAATGTTAAATTAGCAATGTTGGGCGGACATGATCCGCTACAGCTGATCATGTCGGTCCGTTAAATATACGCCTTTGACTTAGATTACAAGTAGAGCACAAAAATGTTAACACTATTGAGTGCAATCACCTTTCAAGTCAAATCAATAGCTCTTCACCTGTAATCTAGGCCCATATAAAGTAGCTGAACAATATTGCTTAACTCCTTAACGACCAGCTCCATACCCTGTACGTCTCTGCAGCTCTGTGCTTCTCTCTGCCGCGATCTCGCTCAAACTAGCGAGTTTGTACTATTTCTGCATTGTAAAGCAGTAGTGCTGATCGCTGGTGGGTGGGAGTCTAATGAGGCAGGCGGGTGGGTGACCCATTGCTGGCGGAGATGGGTGGGAGTGGGTGTGATCACTACGCCACACAACGTGTTAGGGGAGTGCCAGTTACACCGGGAAGTGAGGGGGAAGGAGGGAGGAAGGGCAATGAGGGGGATACTATGTGGGATCCATTGAGGGAAAGGGATCTGGGAGGGGGAGGGTAATGAGGGGGGGCAGCTACACTACAGAAAAAAGTTTTTTTTTTTTTAAATTGCCGAATTTGCTGCAAACAGACAGCTGCCAGCACCTAAGATGGCGGCAAATAGGTAGAGGGGGAGGCTTAGAGAGCTGTTTGGGTGGGATCAGGGAGGTTGGGGGGTAAGGGGGGATACTACACTGCAGAAAACCTAAAAAAAATTATATATAAAAAATTCAGCCTTATTTTTTTAGTACTGACTTTCTGCCAGTACTTAATATGGGGTGACCTTTGGGGGATGGAGGAGGGAAGAGAGCTGTTTAAGAGGGGTCAGTGAGGGATCAGGTGGTGATATGTGTCAGGTGGGAGGCAGATCTCTACACTAAAGCTAAAATTAACCCTAAAAGCTACTTAATTAATCCAGTCACTGCTGGACATAATACAAGTATGGTGCGCAGCGACATTTAGCGGCCTTCTAATTACCAAAAAGCAATGCCAAAGCCATATATGTCTGCTATTTCTGAACAGAGAGGATCCCAGAGAAGCATTTACAACCATTTGTGTCATAATTGCACAAGCTGTAAATAATTTCAGTGAGAGATCTAAAATTGTGAATAAGTTAACTATTTTTTTTATTTGATCAAATTTGGCGGTGAAATGGTGGCATGAAATATACCAAAATGGACTTAGATCAATACTTTGGGTTGTCTACTAAAACAATATCTATAGTTTTGATAGGTAAATATAAAACAAGGCTCTATTTCTGTTTAAATGTAGTGATGGCAAAAATGCTAAAAACACTCCCCTCTTTTGGGGAAGTTTTTGTCTGAAATGCCCAGTCCTTAAGGGGTTAATTAAGTTTTCCTCTCATGTTCTTGTGAAAAATATTAATTGGTAAGTTCAGGCTTCCAACCTAGGCCTAGATTTGGAGTTCGGCGGTAGCCGTCAAAACCAGCGTTAGAGGCTCCTAACGCTGGTTTTGGCCGCCCGCTGGTATTTGGAGTCAGTGATTAAAGGGTCTAACGCTCACTTTACAGCCGCGACTTTTCCATACCGCAGATCCCCCTACGCCATTTGCGTAGCCTATCTTTTCAATGGGATCTTTCTAACGCTGGTATTTAGAGTCGTTTCTGAAGTGAGCGTTAGAGCTCTAACGACAAAATTCCAGCCGCCTGAAAAAAGCAGGAGTTAAGAGCTTTCTGGCTAACGCCGGTTTATAAAGCTCTTAACTACTGTACCCTAAAGTACACTAACACCCATAAACTACCTATGTACCCCTAAACCGAGGCCCCCCCACACCGCCGCCACTCGATTAAAATTTTTAAGGGACGTCATCCAAGATGGCGTCCCTCGAATTCCGATTGGCTGATAGGATTCTATCAGCCAATCGGAATTAAGGTAGGAATTTTCTGATTGGCTGATGGAATCAGCCAATCAGAATCAAGTTCAATCCGATTGGCTGATCCAATCAGCCAATCAGATTGAGCTCGCATTCTATTGGCTGTTCCGATCAGCCAATAGAATGCGAGCTCAATCTGATTGGCTGATGGGATCGGCCAATCGGATTGAACTTGATTCTGATTGGCTGATTCCATCAGCCAATCAGAAAATTCCTACCTTAATTCCGATTGGCTGATAGAATCCTATCAGCCAATCGGAATTCGAGGGACGCCATCTTGGATGACGTCCCTTAAAGGAACCGTCATTAGTCGGGAGACATCGGAAGAAGAGGATGGATCCGCGTCGCCTGCTTCAAGATGGACCCGCTCCGCACCGGATGGAAGAAGATCGAAGATGCCGCTTGGAGAAGATGTTTGCCGGTCCGGATGTCCTCTTCTTGCCGGATAGGAGGAAGACTTTGGAGCACCGGATTATGGATCGCCAACCCCCGCTTGGGTTGGATGAAGATCTTGGAGCCAGGACGGATCGGTGATACCTGGATGGTGAAGACATGGTTGGAAGATCTTCAGGGGCTTAGTGTTAGGTTTATTTAAGGGGGGTTTGGGTTAGATTAGGGGTATGTGGGTGGTGGGTTGTAATGTTGGGGGGGGGTATTGTATGTTTTTTTTTACAGGCAAAAGAGCTGAAATTCTTGGGGCATGCCCCGCAAAGGGCCCTGTTCAGGGCTGGTAAGGTAAAAGAGCTTGTAACTTTTTTAATTTAGAATAGGGTAGGGAATTTTTTATTTTGGGGGGCTTTGTTATTTTATTAGGGGGCTTAGAGTAGGTGTAATTAGTTTAAAATTGTTGTAATATTTTTATTATGTTTGTAAATATTTTTTTATTTTCTGTAACTTAGTTCTTTTTTTATTTTTTGTACTTTAGCTAGTTTATTTAATTGTATTTATTTGTAGCAATTGTGTTTAATTAATTTATTGATAGTGTAGTGTTAGGTTAATTGTAGGTAATTGTAGGTAGTTTATTTAATTATTTTATTGATAGGGTAGTGTTAGGTTTAATTATAACTTAGGTTAGGATTTATTTTACAGGTAAATTTGTTATTATTTTAACTAGGTAACTATTAAATAGTTCTTAACTATTTAATAGCTATTGTACCTGGTTAAAATAAATACAAAGTTGCCTGTAAAATAAATATTAATCCTAAAATAGCTATAATATAATTATAATTTATATTGTAGCTATATTAGGATTTATTTTACAGGTAAGTATTTAGCTTTAAATAGGAATAAGTTATTTAATAAGAGTTAATTTATTTCGTTAGATAAAAATTATATTTAACTTAGGGGGGTGTTAGTGTTAGGGTTAGACTTAGCTTTAGGGGTTAATCCATTTATTAGAATAGCGGTGAGCTCCGATCGGAAGTTTAGGGGTTAATAATTGAAGGTAGGTGTCGGCGATGTTAGGGAGGGCAGATTAGGGGTTAATACTATTTATGATAGGGTTAGTGAGGCGGATTAGGGGTTAATAACTTTATTATAGTAGCGCTCAGGTCCGCTCGGCAGATTAGGGGTTAATAAGTGTAGGCAGGTGTCGGCGACGTTGTGGGGGGCAGATTAGGGGTTAATAAATATAATATAGGGGGCGGCGGTGTTAGGGGTAGCAGATTAGGGGTACATAGGGATAACGTAGGTGGCGGCGTTTTACGGAGCGGCAGATTAGGGGTTAATAATAATATGCAGGGGTCAGCGATAGCGGGGGCGGCAGATTAGGGGTTAATAAGTGTAAGGGTAGGGGTGTTTAGACTCGGGGTACATGTTAGGGTGTTAGGTGCAGACGTAGGAAGTGTTTCCCCATAGGAAACAATGGGGCTGCGTTAGGAGCTGAACGCTGCTTTTTTGCAGGTGTTAGGTTTTTTTTCAGCTCAAACAGTCCCATTGTTTCCTATGGGAGAATCGTGCACGAGCACGTTTTTGAGGCCGGCCGCGTCCGTAAGCAACTCTGGTATCGAGAGTTGCATTTGCGGTAAAAATGCTCTACGCTCCTTTTTTGGAGCCTAACGCAGCATTTGTTTTAACTCTCGATACCAGAGTTAAATTTATGGTGCGGCCAGAAAAAAGCCAGCGGAGCGTTAACAGCCCTTCTACCGCCGAACTCCAAATCTAGGCCCTAGTTAGGAAGGGATGCTAGCCAATAAGCATTTCCAAAGTGGCTATATATTTTTTCTATATCTTGCCCTTTTGTATCAAAAGATATGTTTGCCTTAGATTTTGGCACACATTTTCATGATAATATAAGGGTCTTTAAGAGTCACTGGAAGATTTGTCAGAGCAGGTAGTGGTTTTACAGTGCATAAATAAACAACCTTTGAACATCTTGTTGCATTATCTCTTTGAGGCCTATTTATTAAGCCATCAACTGTGCTGCATTCGAAGGCACCAATACGCTCGCCTGACATCGCCTAACATTGTGGCCTGAATATGCTCTCCTTATTTATCAAAAAAGCTGTCAAAAAGCCGCGCACCAAGTACGGGGCGATGAGCAGCGGACTGTTGCTAACTAACAGTCATCGATCTTGCTGCTATTCGGCTTTTTCCCAGCTTCATTTATACCCTGTCACTAAACACCACCACTATACTAAAATGTTTAACCCCTATCCTGCCGCTCCCATACCCCGCGACAACTAAATAAATGTATTAACCCCTATCCCGCTGCTCCCGGACCCCGCCGCAACTAAATAAATGTATTAATCCCTATCCCGCCGCTCCCGGAGCCCACCGCAACTGTAATAAAGTTATTAACCCCTATCCCACCGCTCCCAGAGCCTACCACAACTGTAATAAAGTTTAAAACCCCTATCCCGCCGCTCCTGGAGCCCACCGCAACTCTAATAAAGTTATGAACCCCTATCCTGCCACTCCCAGACCCCTCCGCAACTAAATAAATGTATTAACCCCTAAACCCTTGGCCTCCTACATCACTACCACTTACTAAACCTATTAACCCCTAAACCGCCAGCCCCCACATCACCATAAACTAAATTCAGCTATTAACCCCTAAACCTAACTACCCGCTAACTTTACATTAATATTACAACATCCCTATCTTATAATAAATTTAAACTTACCATTAGAATTAAAATAAACTATATTAAACTAATAATTAACCTACCCTAACTATTATACTAAAATTACATTAAACTACAAATTAAATTAACTATATTACATATTTAAAAACCTAACCCTACTCAAATTATTTAAATCTACTATTAAAAATTACTAAGTTACAAAAAAATAACAACTAAGTTACACAAAATAAAAAAAACTAAATTACACAAAATAAAAAATAAATGATCAAATATTTAAACTAATTACACCTAATCTAATAGCCCTATGAAAAGAAAAAAGACCCCCCAAAATAAAAAAAACCCTAGCCTACAATAAACTACCAATGGCCCTTAAAAGGGCCTTTTGCAGGGATTTTCCCCAAAGAAATCACCTCTTTTACCTGTAAATAAAAATACAACCAAGCCCTCCAACAGTAAAACCGACCACTTACACAACCAAACCCCCCAAATAAAATTCTATCTAAAAAACCTAAGCTCCCCATTGCCCTGAAAGGGCATTTGGATGGACATTGCCCTTAAAAGGGCATTTAGCTCTTTTTCCACCCAAAGTCCCTAATCTAACATTAAAACCCACCCAATAAACCCTTAAAAAACCTAACACTAACCCCTGAAGATCCACTTACAGTTTTTGAAGAACCGACATCCATCCTCAATGAAGTGGCAGAAGTCCTCAGCGAAGTCGGCAGAAGTGTTCATCCAAGCAGGCCGAAGTCTTCATCAAACCGGGCAGAAGTCTTCATCCAGACGGCATCTTCTATCTTCATCCATGCGGAGCGGCTCCATCTTCAAGACATCCAGCGCGGAGCATCCTCTTCTTCTGACGTCTACTTTACAATGAGGTTTCCCTTCAAATGACGTCATCCAAGATGGCGTCCCTTACAATCCGATTGGCTGATAGAATTCTATCAGCCAATAGGAATTAAGGTTGAAAAATCCTATTGGCTGTTGCAATCAGCCAATACGATTGAGCTTTCATCCTATTTGCTGATCCAATCAGTCAATAGGATTGAGCTTGCATTCTATTGGCTGATTGGAATAGCCAATAGAATGTGAGCTCAATCCTATTGGCTGATTGAATTTAAGCATAGGTAAAAGGAAAGGCTGTAGCTTGAATAAGTTGGTAGAATCCATGCAGGAACAGTCACAGACCTCTGTTGTTCAGGAACACAACTTAAAAGATAATGCAATGCACATTAGGCCTGAGAAGACTTAAAAAGAGGCTGAGGGAATCAGGTGCATGTATAATTAATTAGGCAGGTAAGTTAAATGCAAATACTGCCCACACCAGCATGATTGGCAGAAGCAGGGAAGGCAGTCTTAAAGGGACAGTGATATCAGGCTGGAAAATGTTACAGAACCCCCTCATTAAAGGCGACCTCTGGGTGCCCAACGCAAACCAAAAAGGAGAGAGAACAAAAATGATATAGAAAGCCGGCAGTAGGTGTATGGAGGTAGTGAGTCCAATCGGAAATCAAGAAAGGAGGGTTGGAGATCTCTTGAAAAAGTAAAATGACAAAGCAAAGGCCATGGAATTCAGGTATCAAAAGATCTTGAAAATGATGAGAGCAAAACTTGAAATCATCTTTCTTGTAGTCATACAATGAGCTTCCTACCACAGAATCATCCTGAGGGTTGATAGGCGGATGTTCTTCATGATAGATGACCATGTACACAGCCAATGAAAAGGCACCCAGTCCTAGACATATGAATAGGTTTTCCTCAACTTCAGAAATAGAGATGCAGCATAATGGATTGATAACCAGATTATCCACCTTTGGATCAGAGATTTGAGTATCCTCAGAATCAACCTCTTGGCTGAGGATTAGATATACTCCAAAAGAAAAAGATATAGCCACTTCTAACCCAATAGCAGGGCTTTCTTCAAAGTAGGAGATAGGAGTGTAGAGTGCAAGATTTGGCAAGTTCTTGCCATCTTCTGATTCAATATGAAATGTCTCCTTAATGGATTCAGAATCAAGAGTGTTCTCACTAGGAACAGGTATATGAATGCCCACACCAAGGCAAGGTTCAGGAATACCCACATCAGGGCGAGGTACAGGAATATCCTCAATAGGATCAAGTGAATGAATGCCCTCAACAGGGCAAGGTTCAGGAATACCCACATCTGGGCAAGGTTCAGGAATATCTTCAGTAGGATTGTATGAAGGAATGCCCATGTCAGGGCTTGGTTCAGAAGTACCCACATTAGGGCAAGGTACAGGAATATCCTCAATAGGATCAAGTGAAGGAATGCACTCACCAGGGCAAGGTTCAGGAATATCCTCAGTAGGATTGGGTGAAGGAATGCCCATGCCAGGGCAAGATTCAACTATAGAAAAATAACCCACTTTAGAGCCAGGAACCATACTCTCTTCTGAGCAAAGGGCAAGGTTTTTTTCAGGGTTTACAAACAAACGCCTAGATTTAGAGTTCTGCGTTAGCCGTCAAAACCAGCGTTAGGGGGGTGTTAGTGTTAGGGTTAGACTTAGCTTTAGGGGTTAATAAATTTATTAGAGTAGCGGTGAGGTCCGGTCGGCAGATTAAGGGTTAATGCTTGAAGTTAGGTGTCGGTGATGTTAATACTATTTATTATAGGGTTATTGAGGCGGGAGTGAGGCGGATTAGGGGTTAATAACTTTATTATAGTAGTGGTGAGGTCCGGTCGGCATATTAGGGGTTAATAAGTGTAGGTAGGTGGCGGCGACGTTGGGGGCGGCAGATTAGGGGTTAATAAATATAATTTAGGGGTCGGCAGTGTTAGGGGCAGCAGATTAGGGGTACATAGGGATAACGTAGGTGGCGGCGGTGTACGGAGCGGCAGATTAGGGGTTAAAAAAATATGCAGGGGTCAGCGATAGTGGGGGAGGCAGATTAGGGGTTAATAAGTGTAAGGTTAGGGGTGTTTAGACTCGGGGTTCATGTTAGGGTGTTAGGTGCAGACTTAGGAAGTGTTTCCCCATAGGAAACATTGGGGCTGCGTTAGGAGCTGAACGCTGCTTTTTTGCAGGTGTTAGGTTTTTTTTCAACTCAAACTGCCCCATTGTTTCCTATGGGGGAATCGTGCACGAGCACGTTTTTGGAGCTGGCCGCGTCCGTAAGCACCGCTGGTATTTAGAGTTGCAGTGGCAGTAAATTATGCTCTACGCTCCCTTTTTGGAGCCTAACGCAGCCCTTCTGTGAACTCTAAATATCAGCGGTATTTAAGGTGCGGGGGAAAAAAAGCATGCGTAGCTAATGCACCCCTTTGGCCACAGAACTCTAAATCTAGCGGAAAGAATTTACAAGACCCACTTTAGAGCCAAGAACCCTACTCGCTTATGAGCAGAGGGCATGGCTATCTTCAGGATCAAGTATTATTACACCCATTTCTGGGTTAAACAAAGGAATACCCATACCAGGGTCAGAAACAGGAGAGTCCACCTTGATGCCAGGTTTAGTAGTATCATCATGGAAAACAGGGACAGTAATGGCCAATGGGGAATCTTGGTGAAGAACTTTAGTACAAGTTTCAGGGTCAAAAATGTCCACTTGCAAACTAGGTTCAATGATATCCTCACAGGGTTCCGTATCAGGAATTCCTGTAGAGGAAACAGATGTAGTAGAAAATGTAGGTTGAGGCAAAGTATCTCCCAAGGATAACAATTTCTTAGATGCAGTAGCAGAAGAATTTTGAGAAGGTGAAGTGTACTGAAATATGCCATTCTCAGGTAGATGCGGAGGAATTGTGACACAAGATTCTGACTGAAAAGTTGTCTGGGGTTCAGCAGGCATACTTATTTGAGTTTGAATATCAGAGCTAAATTCTCCAGGGACTATCTCTGGTATACTGAAAGGGTGTATATCTGGAACAAAATTATCTTTTGTTTCTAGCACATGGTTTACAGAATTTGAGGCAGCATGAGAGGGATGTAAGGAATCAGTAGTTGGAAGCAGTGTTTTGTAATTGTAGAGTCTGAGAAGAGATACCATTAAATGCTTTAAAAACAGACTGTTGGCGACTAGAGACAAAATCCAGCTTGGTGTTGACAGTATCATGAGGCAAGAAAGGATCTGGCACAACAGAAACTGAAACAGGAGATTTAGGCTGAGTTTCCTCTTTACGCTTCTGATTTTTTGTAGGCAGAAAGATTTTTTTATTTTAGAGAGCTTAGATAACTGATATTTCTTCCCAATATTAGGCTTCTTAGGGTGATGCCACTGTGGCCTGTAGTACCTTATATCAGGTTGAGAACAGAAATCCTCTTCATCACTGGATGCATAATTCTGAAGTAATAAATCAGCATAGTAGTTGAGGGGACCTTTTCTCCAAACAGCAGTCTGTAAACCAGATTTCTCTTCTTCTGGCACTGAATCTGTGCAATATAAATAATCCATGGGCTTATCAGAAATAGGAAATAAGCATTTTCATGAGAGGTTTCATTATGGGAGCTGCCTGTATCATCTATATTGTAAATATAACTACCAAGGATATCATTATTGCCAATAGGTTGAGGTTTTATCTGAGTTTGTGGTGAACTAAAGTTGCACTCATACCAGTCTAATGCCAGTTCAGCTGTATCTGTGAAGTCATCCTCCTCATTGACATATTCAGACTCAGAGTCAGTATCTCCAAAATGGAAGTCACGAAAATGAGTAGATGAAATTCTAGAAAAGTGGTTCTGTCTCTTTAAATCTTTAAAGATCTAATTTTTTTCTGCTGAATCTATAAATACATTGTCTTCATTTTCATAGTCAGATTCAGAATCAGTTTCACCAAAATGGAAATCACGAACATGAGGAACAAATGAAATTCTAGAAAAGTGGTTCTGTCTCTTTAAATCTTTAAAGATCTGAATTTCTTCTGCTAAATCTATGTATACATCCTCTTCATTTTCATAGTCAGATTCAGGATCAGTTTCACCAAAATGGTAACCACGAACATGAGTAGAGGATACTCTAGAATGGGAGTACTGTGTCTTTAAATTTTTAAAAGTATGAAAATCTTCTGTTTTTCCTTTAGGGATAGCTTGGGTCTGAGATAGCTTGTATCCACTACCACTACGGAGCCCTTTTGTTGGCATTAACTTTCTGTCATGTTCCGGTGTACATGCGCTCAGGACACAGACCCTCGGGGAAGTGGTAGGGATTTGGAGACAGCGACCCCTGGCCCGGGGAAGAGTATCCTGGACGTGAATAGATGATATTCTGTGATTCATAGTTGCTAGAAGTTATTGTAGAATTCTTGGAGTGTGCAACATATGTATACAATTTATTGTGACTTCACTGTGACTTATAGTTAGTTAATAGAAGTAACTGCAGGATTCCATGAGAGAAAAATATAGCAATGTGGAATGTTCAGGCTTCAGAGTAAACTGGTAGAAGATTGACTCATAGATGCAAACTAAGGTTTGTTGCAGGTTCACAGTACATAATATTATATAGAGCTGTATGTCAGTAATAAGCAGAGCAACACGGGTGATAGGCAAGTTGCAAGTTTAAGGCATTAATTACTGTTTGTGTATATTATGGAGAATCACATGCAAGGTTTTTAACTGAACACATAGATGCAAAGTTCTGAATATATTAAGATATTTGTAGTAGGATATTTCAGCTATGACAACTTGTAGAGAATAGTTATAAAGTTCTGAGTAAGATACTGTTGTAGTAATTAGAGAGAGATGATAACCAAATGCATACTTGTAATAAAGTCCAGAGTTTGTTAAGTAGCGGTGTCCAGGAAACAAAATGGAATTATTTGGATACTTGCGATTAGATGAATTTAAGCATAGGTAAAAGGAAAGGCTGTAGCTTGAATAAGTTGGTAGAATCCATGCAGGAACTGTCACCGACCTCTGTTGTTCAGGAACACAACTTCAAAGTTAATGCAATGCACATTAGGCCTGAGAAGACTTAAAAAGAGGCTGAGGGAATCAGGTGCATGCATGATTAATTAGGCAGGTAAGTTTAATGCAAATACTGCCCACACCAGCATGATTGTCAGAAGCAGGGAAGGCAGTCTTAAAGGGAAAGTGATATCAGGCTGGAATATGTTACAGGTGGGGTCCGGGAGCGGTGGGATAGGGGTAAATACATTTTATATAGTGGCAGCGATGTTGGGGCGGAAGATTGGGGTGTTTAGACTCAGGGCTTATGTTAGGGTGTTAGGTGTAAACGTAATTTTTATTTTACCATAGAAATCAATGGGATATTGGGCAGCAGCGAACATTTTCTCTGCTTTCAGACTCCCATTGATTCCTATGGCATCTGCGGCCTCCAGGGTTGCGGATTGAAAACCAGGTACGCTGGGCATGAATAGTGGCGAGCGTACCTGTTAGAAGTTTGATAACTAGCAAAAGTTGTCAGATAGTGCCCAATTTGTATTCTGAACATCTGTAATGACGTAAGCATCGATCTGTGTCGAACTGAGACGGGCGGATCGTATGTTACGTCACAGATTTACACTTTGGCCGGTCTGTAGGCTATGATAAATAAGGCGAATCAGGCTCACCACAATTACACTGCAGAATTCCAGCGTATTTGCAGTTGACGGCTTGATAAATAGGCCTCTTTGACTTTTTTAACAACAACCTTGACTTCTGGAAATTAATTTCGGCCAGTTTCACATTGGCATGCCTTGGATTTTTACAAATCCACAAGCAATCAGATTGTATTGTATCATTATGCCTTGATATATTACCCTTTATATTGCAGGTAATGAAGACAAATTATAATTGTTATAATGAATTTAAATATATATTTGCATAGGATTTAGTATATATATTCCTTAATAATTAACTAGTATTATGCACTGTTATGTCTTTGGAGCATGTTTCTGTCACACCCAAACAGCACTAAATTTCCTGCCTAAAGTGAGATATGAGTCAATTCTAAAAGACAGAACTCTGCCCCAACCCTCTGCTTCCCTCTTTGCTTTGCTTCTATAAACGGGAAGGGAGTTGTTCTCAGCTGAAATCTCGGCACAGAGCCTATCCCCACTACATTAAGGGTTGTTTAGGGTCAGTCTGTCTGCCCTGCAAAGAATTTCCCTTCCAAACATAGTTTAAGGTTTATAGAATGCAAGGTTCTCTTGTACAGTTATCTCAGTTAAATTATGCTGTGGAGCTTTTAGTTCTGAGGAATTAAAATAATTTAAGTTTTGCATTTTCTAAATCAAGAAGAGATCAGCAAAGGTTGGCTATCTAGAGGGTGAACATAAAGTGAGAGGGAGGGGTTTCTTTTAGAAGAATACAAAAACAACATATTAAACCATAGAAACTTGTAGGAACCTTTGTATAAAAATAAACCACTTTGTCTTCTTGGCTTAAGAAAACATATCATGTCACCTCTGTAATTATTTTGTTAAGGAATTCATAATCTGCTTCCTTTAAGACAGCTGTAGGCTCATTTGATTCTGAAACATAGCCTTTAAAAATACCTGATAATGTAAAATAAAACCACTCAAATCTAACTTTGTTTGGTTCACTCACATGGAACATTTCACCTCCAATACAATCTGGCTCAAAAACATAAACCTTATCATCTCGAGGACGGCGCTTGGCGCAGTAATAGAGGTTCTGTCACTCGATGGACCACATTGCTTAGCCATACACTCACTACTTGGAACCTTGTGCTGAAAATGTTGGGCCTTTTTCACTGAATTATTGAAGGCTGTTGCATGTCTCAGGGTGAGCATTCTATGGTTCCGGCCCCCTAGACTGTGTTTAAAAAAAAAAAAAGACTGTGAATAGAAAGTGGAGGGAGTTTGGAGTTGATCCCTGGCATAACAATGATTAAGGAATGAGAGAGGGCTCACATAACTGAGAGAGACAAGGTCATTGGCTGTTTAGCCTGTCTAATGCCTCTTCATTGCTTTGCTTTTCAAGCTGTTAAATAAGTCAGTGATTGATGGATGCACCTGCCAAATGGTTGCAAAAAAGAATTTAACAAAATTAAATAAATGACAATCGGCTAGATTACGAGTTGTGCGTTAGGGTTAAAAAGCAGCGTTGAAAGGTCCCAACACTGCTTTTTAACGCCCACTGGTATTACGAGTCTTGAAATGACAGGCTCACCGCTCACTTTTTTGGCCAGACTCGGAAATACCGCAAATCCACTTACGTCAATTGCGTATCCTATATTTTCAATGGGACTTTCATAGCGCCGGTATTACGAGTCTGACAAAAAGTGAGCGGTAGACCCTCTCCTGTCAAGACTGATACCGCATTTAAAAGTCAGTAGTTAAGAGTTTTACACTACAACGCCGTAGCATAAAACTCTTAACTAAAGTGCTAAAAAGTACACTAACACCCATAAACTACCTATTAACCCCTAAACCGAGGCCCCCCCACATCGCAAACACTAAAATAAATATTTTAACCCCTAATCTGCCGAACCGGACATCGCCGCCACTATAATAAACATATTAACCCCTAAACCGCCACACTCCCGCATTGTAAACACTAGTTAAATATTATTAACCCATAATCTGCCTGCCCTAACATCGCCGACACCTACCTACATTTATTAACTCCTAATCTGCTGCCCCCAACGTCGCCGCCACTATATTAAATGTATTAACCCCTAAACCTAAGTCTAACCCTAAACCTAACCCCCCTAACTGAAATATAATTTTAATAAATCTAAATAAAATTACTATCATTAACTAAATTATTCCTATTTAAAACTAAATACCTACCTGTAAAATAAACCCTAAAATAGCTACAATATAACTAATAGTTACATTGTAGCTATCTTAGGGTTTATTTTTATTTTACAGGCAACTTTGTATTTATTTTAACTAGGTAAAATAGTTATTAAATAGTTATTAACTATTTAATAACACCCTAGTTAAAATAAAGGCAAATTTACCTGTAAAATAAAACCTAACCTATGTTACAATTACACCTAACACTACACTATAATTAAATTAATTACCTAAACTAAATACAATTAATTACAATTTAAATAAATTATCTAAAGTACGAAAAAAACAAACACTAAATTACAGAAAATAATAAAATAATTACAAGAATTTTAAACTAATTACACCTACTCTAATCCCCTAACAAAATAAAAAAGCCCTCCAAAATAAAAAAAGCCCTACCCTACACTAAATTACAAATAGCCCTTAAAAGGGCCTTTTGCGGGGCATTGCTCCAAAGTAATCAGCTCTTTTACCTGTAAAAAAAAAGTACAAATACCCCCCAACATTAAAACCCACCACCCACACAACCAACCCTACTCTAAAACCCACCCAACCCCCCCCCTAAAAAAACCTAACACTAACCCCTTGAAGATCATCCTACCTTAAGAATTCTTCACCCAACCGGGCCGAAGTTCTCCACGAAGCCGGCAGAAGTTGTCCTCCAGACAGGCAGAAGTCTTCATCCAGGCGGCATCTTCTATATTCATCTATCCGGCATCTTCTATCTTCATCCATCCGGCACAGAACGGCTCCATCTTCAAGACATCCGACGCGGAGCATCCTCTTCAAACGACGGTCGACTGAAGAATGAAGGTTCCTTTAAATGACATCATCCAAGATGGCGTCCCTTCAATTCTGATTGGCTGATAGAATTCTATCAGCCAATCAGAATTAAGGTAGAAAAAATCCTATTGGCTGATCCAATCAACCAATAGGATTGAGCTTGCATTCTATTAGCTGGTCCAATGAGCCAATAGAATGCCAGCTCAATCCTATTGGCTGATTGGATCAGCCAATAGGATTGAACTTCAATCCTATTGGCTGATTGCATCAGCCAATAGGATTTTTTCTACCTTAATTCCAATTGGCTGATAGAATTCTATCAGCCAATTGGAATTGAAGGGACACCATCTTGGATGACGTCATTTAAAGGAACTTTCATTCTTCAGTCGGCCGTCGTTTGAAGAGGATGCTCCACGTCAGATGTCTTGAAGATGGAGCCACTCCGCGCTGGATGGATGAAGTTAGAAGATGCCGCCTGGATGAAGACTTCTGCCCGTCTGGAGGACCACTTCTGCCAGCTTCATGGAGGACTTCGGCCCGGTTGGGTGAAGACTTCTCAAGGTAGGGTGATCTTCAAGGGGTTAGTGTTAGGTTTTTTTTTAAGGGGGGATTGGGTGGGTTTTAGAGTAGGGTTGGGTGTGTGGGTGGTGGGTTTTAATGTTGGGGGGTATTTGTACTTGTTTTTACAGGTAAAAGAGCTGACTACTTTGGGGCAATGCCCCGCAAAAGGCCCTTTTAAGGGCTATTTGTAATTTAGTGTAGGGTAGGGCTTTTTTATTTTGGGGGGCTTTTTTATTTTGTTAGGGGGATTAGACTAGGTGTAATTAGTTTAAAATTCTTGTAATTATTTTATTATTTTCTGTAATTTAGTGGGGGGGTTTCATACTTTAGATAATTTATTTAAATCGTAATTAATTGTATTTAGTTTAGGTAATTCATTTAATTATAGTGTAGTGTTAGGTGTAATTTTAACATAGGTTAGGTTTTATTTTACAGGTAAATTTGTCTTTATTTTAACTAGGTAGTTATTAAATAGTTAATAACTATTTAATAACTATTGTACCTAGTTAAAATAAATACAAAGTTGCCTGTAAAATAAAAATAAACCCTGATAGATACAATGTAACTATTAGTTATATTGTAGCTATCTTAGGGTTTATTTTACAGGTAAGTATTTAGTTTTGAATAGGAATAATTTAGTCAATGATAGTAATTTTATTTAGATTTATTAAAATTATATTTCAGTTAGGGGGGTTAGGTTTAGGGTTAGACTTAGGTTTAGGGGTTAATACATTTAATATAGTGGCGGCGACGTTGGGGGCGGAAGATTAGGAGTTAATAAATGTAGTTAGGTTGTGGCAACATTGGGGGTGGCAGATTAGGGGTTAATAAATATAATGTAGGGTTTGGCGATGTTGGGGGCATCAGATTAGGGGTTCATAAGTATAATGTAGGTGGCGGCGGAGTCCGGAGCAGCAGATTAGGGGTTAATAATATAATGTAGGTGTCGGCAATGTCGGGGGCATCAGATTAGGGGTTAATAAGTGTAAGATTAGGGGTGTTTAGACTCGGGGCTCATGTTAGGGTGTTAGGTGTAGAGTTTAAGTAACCAAGGCGGTTACACAAAAAGAGTACACATAGAAGCACTCACTCCCTCATTGGTGTATAAAGGTGTGGCGTGGTGTGCGTGAAAAATGAGGTACACATTAAAAACATAACACTTTAATAGAAATAATTAAAAATTGGGCACACTTAAAAACACTAGAGAACTATTAGGGAATACTGGATAATAGATCTGAGATAGTATCTGTCCACGTATAATAATAGTGGTGATTGGTCAGGTATTCAGTGAGCAAAACTGTGGTCTCACATGCATTATATAAATATCCCAGGTGTGAAATAAGTATATAGGTATTTAGTGCAGATACTGAGACAAAATGCTAATACAATACACACAAGGCTAATAAATTGAATAAAGCCCTATCGTATTATATACAAAAAATGCTAGGACATTATCTACTGTCCTAATACTGTTCACATAGTAATATAGTATACTATCAGAGGGTCTATAGATATCTATGTGGAACGTCCTGTGAGAGATTGTGTATTGTTACGATAGGGGATACTGGTCTGTAGCCAAGCTGAGTGGTAAATGGAGCAACAGTAATGATTACATAAACTACAATAGTAGCAAAATTAGTTAGAATAGCCTGAGGACTCATTATATCAATGTGAAGATTATTGAATGTTCAAACAGGATGGTGTACTGTATAGATTTATAGATTGTGGATATATAATATCACTATTACACTGTATCTTATTCGTAATGCAGTGCTATAATAATGTGATTATACATATCAGGTGATGATATACTGCGGCTGCGATCGTGTATTCATTAGCTATGCAGGAAAGTGCTGTACTCTTATCTAAAATGGAATGGTATTATTTGTAACCATAAGTATATTGATTATTGGATAAGTTAAGGCTGATTTACTCGGTATGTGCCGATATCTTAAGCCTGCATATGTAGTAACTAGTAAATTTTATCTGACTCCACAGATGTATATTTCTATTGTACAAATATAAATGCTAATGTGAAGCTGTGTAAACTGTTACAATCCAATGTCATAACACAGTTGCTAATTCGTAGTTTTGCAGTGCTGCTAAGTATCACAGTTTAAACTCTCTTTATGTTGGAGTCATGCTCCTGAGTTTAACAGTCTAACTAATCTGAGTATACGTTAAGACGTCAGCTAAGATATCAACAATTACATTTACTAATAGTTCTACCAGATTAAAAATAGAGGGGACCCAATTCCCCCTTCTCCTGACATGTTTCGCCGGCTGAACCGGCTTTTTCGAAGGCCAGTGTGTTAGGTGTAGACATTAAAAGTATTTCCCCATAGGAATTAATGGGGCTGCGTTAAAAGCTGAATGCTGCTTTTTTGCAAGTGTTAGGTTTTTTTTCAGCCATTGATTCCTATGGGGAAATCGTGCACGAGCACGTTTTACCTGCTCACCACTACCGTAGGCAGCGCTGGTATTGAGGTGAGATGTGGAGCTAAATTTTGCTCTTCGCTCACTTTTTTGCGGTTAATGCCGGGTTTGTAAAAGTGTGTGGGTCTGCAAGTGAGCGGTGAGGGAAAACTGCTCTTTAGCATTGCACCCCTGTTAACGCAAAACTCGTAATCTAGGTGAATGTTTTTTATATGCAATATACCATTTATCTAACAGAATAATCCTTCTTAGGTGAATTACAGATGCTTGTAAATTTTCACCTTCAATAGTAGAAACATAAGCTTTTGCGTACTCTTGGGTGTTTACAAAAAAAATTCTGTGAGGGGGGAGATGCTGAAAAATAAAATGTCCCAAACAAAATCATTATCAATGCAGCTGTCACTCTCGACCGCTGGGGAGCTCCGGCGGCCCTCTTTGCATGCTGGTGTCTCCATAGTGACGTCTAGCTCGGCCTTGCCGCTGACGTCACTATCAGGCTTCTTAGCCCGGGCTTCCGGTTTCCGCGGTTTGTTTGTTTCTTCCATAGCTCCTTTGGAAGTGTTCTGTTCTACCCTCAAGCTGCCGGATTACCTGTTGCCAAACTCTGCAAGTACTGACTGCTCTGTGTTAACCCACAAACTGCCTGATTACCTGTTACCAAAACTCATAACTACTGACTTTAGAACGCGTTACAGATCTTGTCGGTAGAGGCCGTACCGCTCACTTTTTTGGCCTCCTAGGACAAACTCGTAATACCGGCGCTATGGAAGTCCCATAGAACAAAGGGTTTACGAACTTTACGTAAGTCGGTTTGCGGTAAGGCCAACAAAGTGTGCGGTACACCTATACCTGCAAGACTCGTAATAGCAGCGGGCGTAAAAAAGCAGCATTAGGACCTGTTAACGCTGCTTTTTCAACTTACCGCACAACTCGTAATCTAGCCAAATGTTTATTTTGATAACTGATAAAAAAAATAAATGATATAAGCTATCCAGCCTGTGGTCTTGCTTTGGTGTGCTTTGGTAGCATACATTTGCTTTAATAATTATACAGCATTACACAGGAACTAAGTCTGCTAGCAGTAATTTTATATGATCATTTATTTATAATTCGATTCCAACACAATTAGAATAAGTTTCACCCTGGTAGGGCCTTTATTTCTATATATATTATTTTCTACATTTACCTGAACTTTACAAATACCAGCAAGGTGACAACCCTTTATACAGCATTACTTATATGTTCTCAGGACTCATATATTCTGTGTCACATATCCCTCTTTTACAGGGTTGAGTCAGGCCCATTTTCTCAAGGATGGTTTCCTGGGTAAGTTACAGTGTTCATCTGTTATTAATGTGTCTTACCTGTTCAAACTATTTTTTAATTCACTAGTAAGTAGATACCCCATCTGTGTGAATCATTCCTTATATTTACTTTTATACCACTCAAGCACGTTGTTCTGAGATGTTTGCTATCGACATGCATAATTTAATATGTTTATTAACTTTGTATACATCTATGTATAGAAAAATGTGTGTTTTCAAGTCATTCATAAATTATAAGAGTTTTTCAAGCACAACTCATTAAGAATAAATCTCATCATAAAATATTAATTGGATATTAGCATTATATATATTAAACACACGTGTTTAGATTCTGACATTGCATCTCCAACCATAGCTTTTTAAATGTATGTAAAATGCTAAAAACTAAACATATGCTGATCTGCCTATTTTTATAACCACATGCCATTTAGAGGATCTTTGCTTTGATTTCAAGGTATGAAATGAACAACTCTATGGGGCCGATTTACCAAGAGGTCAATCGGCCCCAGTGTTTCTAATTCCATGCAAGCCTTCAGGCTCGCCGGAATCTGGAATTAGGAAGCAGCGGTCTTAAGACTGCTGCTCCTTAACTCGTACACCTCCTCTGAGTACGATCGGGTTGATTGACACCCCCTGCTAGCGGCCGATTGGCAAATCTGCAGGGGGCGGCATTGCACAAGTAGTTCACCAGAACTGCTTGTACAATGTTACATGCCGACAGTGTATGTTCTCGGCATTCAGCGATGTCTGGCAGACATGATATGCTACAGCGTATCATGTTTGCCAGACATTGATAAATTGGCCTCTTTATATTTTTATAGTCAGATATTTAGGGTGCTTTTAAAAAATATATATATATATATATTTAACTTTTATTCTGCTAGAGAGGCCTGCAGGGCATTGCATCACACAATGTAATGTATATAATGTAAAACTATTGTATCAGAAGTCTGCATAGCATGTTTTTGTGAAATTAAGATACTGAAAAGATGGCATTTTGTATATGTTAAATTACACAAAAAAGAGAAAGTATTGGGGCTCACAGCACTATTTCCTACTAATAAAACATAGGCTTTATAAATAAATCAAAATCAATTACAAAGAGAGAGACACCATTTGTCATTGACTTTCATCGCATATGCTCTAAATTTTTATAACCCATTTTTATAACCCAACTCTGTTCATACAGGAAAAGGGTACACAGGAATGTGACGATAGATGGATTGTACAGTGCAGAATTATCATATATATTTTTCAGACTTCTGGAAACATAAATGGGCCACATTTTAAATTAGCTTTAAAAAAGAACCGGCATTGAGATGCAATATTATGGCCTAGATTTGGAGTTTGGCGTTAGCCGTGAAAACCAGCGTTAGAGGCTCCTAACGCTGGTTTTAGGCTACCGCCGGTATTTGGAGTCGTGTAGGTAAGGGTCTAACGCTCACTTTTCAGCCGCGACTTTCCATACCGCAGATCCCCCTACGCCATTTGCGTATCCTATCTTTTCAATGGGATCTTTCTAACGCCGGTATTTAGAGTCGTTTCTGAAGTGAGCGTTAGAGCTCTAACGACAAAACTCCAGCCGCCGAAAAAAAGCAGGAGTTAAGAGCTTTCTGGGCTAACGCCGGTTCATAAAGCTCTTAACTACTGTACCCTAAAGTACACTAACAGCCATAAACTACCTATGTACCCCTAAACTGAGGTCCCCCCACATCGCCGCAACTCGATAAAAAATTGTTAACCCCTAATCTGCCGACCGCCACCTACGTTATCCTTATGTACCCCTAATCTGCTGCCCCTAACACCGCCGACCCCTGTATTATATTTATTAACCCCTAATCTGCCCCCCTCAACGTCGCCGCCAGCTACTTACAATAATTAACCCCTAATCTGCCGACCGCAAAGCGCCGCCACCTACGTTATCCTTATGTACCCCTAATCTGCTGCCCCTAACACCGCCGACCCCTATATTATATTTATTAACCCCTAATCTGCCCCCCTCAACGTCGCCGACAACTGCCTACACTTATTAACCCCTAATCTGCCGAGCGGACCTGAGCGCTACTATAATAAAGTTATTAACCCCTAATCCGCCTCACTTACCCTATCATAAATAGTATTAACCCCTAATCTGCCCTCCCTAACATCGCCGACACCTAACTTCAATTATTAACCTCTAATCTGCCGACCGGAGCTCACCGCTATTCTAATAAATGGATTAACCCCTAAAGCTAAGTCTAACCCTAACACTAACACCCCCCTAAGTTAAATATAATTTACATCTAACGAAATTAATTAACTCTTATTAAATAAATTATTCCTATTTAAAGCTAAATACTTACCTGTAAAATAAACCCTAATATAGCTACAATATAAATTATAATTATATTATAGCTATTTTAGGATTAATATTTATTTTACAGGCAACTTTGTAATTATTTTAACTAGGTACAATAGCTATTAAATAGTTAAGAACTATTTAATAGTTACCTAGTTAAAATAATAACAAAATTACCTGTAAAATAAGTCCTAACCTAAGTTATAATTAAACCTAACACTACCCTATCAATAAATTAATTAAATAAAATACCTACAATTACCTACAATAAAACCTAACACTACACTATCAATAAATAAATTAAATACAATTTCTACAAATAACTACAATTACATAAACTAACTAAAGTACAAAAAATAAAAAAGAACTAAGTTACAAAAAATAAAAAAATATTTACAAACATAAGAAAAATATTACAACAATTTTAAACTAATTACACCTACTCTAAGCCCCCTAATAAAATAACAAAGACCCCCAAAATAAAAAAATGCCCTACCCTATTCTAAATTAATACATTTAAAAGCTCTTTTACCTTACCAGCCCTGAACAGGGCCCTTTGCGGGGCATGCCCCAAGAAAATCAGCTCTTTTGCCTGTAAAAAAAAAACATACAATACCCCCCCCCAACATTACAACCCACCACCCACATACCCCTAATCTAACCCAAACCCCCCTTAAATAAACCTAACACTAAGCCCCTGAAGATCTTCCTACCTACGTTGAGGGGGGCAGATTAGGGGTTAATAAATATAATATAGGGGTCGGCGGTGTTAGGGGCAGCAGATTAGGGGTACATAGGGATAATGTAAGTTGCGGCGGTTTACGGAGCGGAAGATTAGGGGTTAATAATATAATGCAGGTGTCAGCGATAGCGGGGGCGGCAGATTAGGGGTTAATAAGTGTAAGGTTAGGGGTGTTTAGACTCGGGGTACATGTTAGAGTGTTAGGTGCAGACGTAGGAAGTGTTTCCCCATAGAAAACAATGGGGCTGCGTTAGGAGCTGAACGCTGCTTTTTTTGCAGGTGTTAGGTTTTTTTTCAGCTCAAACAGCCCCATTGTTTCCTATGGGAGAATCGTGCACGAGCACGTTTTTGAGGCTGGCCGCGTCCGTAAGCAACTCTGGTATCGAGAGTTGCATTTGCGGTAAAAATGCTCTACGCTCCTTTTTTGGGACTCTCGATACCAGAGTTAATTTTATGGTGCGGCCAGAAAAAAGCCTGCGTAGCGTTAACAGCCCATCTACCGCCAAACTCCAAATCTAGGCCTATGTTAGTAAACTCCCTAGCCAGTTGCTGTTTTATGTATATTTCTCAAAACACTAATATCAGTGTAATAATGATGTCAAACACCAGTGCCCTGGGAAAATAACTTTTGATTAAATGCAGATAATGTTATTTTTTTAGCTACCAGTGTATATTAAATAACTGAGCAAATATTATTGGACATCTATAGGACATCTATAGCAGTTTCATAAAAGGGAAATGTATTATGAGTTTCTTATACCTCTCTACTGGAATTTTGTAACATAGTAACATAGTAGATGAGGTTGAAAAAGACCGAAGTTTATTGAGTTCAACCTATACAAATCTAATATACTTACAAAAAGCTCCAATTGGGCTTAAATTAACCCCACTAAAAAGTGACCCGTTTAATACAAGCAATCATAACCATTAATTTTGTTTCTAGCCAGAAATGTATCCAATCAATTTTTAAATGTATCTAGGGTATTGACATTCACTACCTCCTTTGGTAATGAGTTCCACAATTTTATTGCTCTTACAGTGAAAAAACGTTTCCATTGCAGGAGATTAAATCTTCTTTCCTCCAACTTTAAATTGTGACCTCTTATCACAAACAATTTTCTTGGAATAAACAGAGCTTCTGCCATCTCTGTGTATGGGCCTTGAATATATTTATATAAAGTAATCATGTCACCCTTCATTTCTAGAGAAAACAGCCCAGTTTGGCTAGCCTCTCGTCATAGCTTAAATTCTCCATTCCACTTATTAGCTTTGAGGCCCTTCTCTACTTTTTCAAGTTCTGCAACATCTTTTGTTTTGCGATCAGTCCCCAGAACTGTACTCCATACTCAAGCAGAGGTCTTACCAGGGATTTATATAGTGACAGAATTATACTTTCCTCCCTTGAATAAATGGAGTCTATTTATCAAAGCGTCAGCTGAAAATACGCTTGAATTCCGCGTCGTATTTGTCGCGAGATTTATCCGCCATAGTTATCAAAGTGTCAAGATCGGCAAATGTTGAAATTTGTGACGTAAAATATGATCCTGCAATCTCAATCCGACGCAGATCAATGCTTGCGTCATAACAGATGTTTTGAATTCACATTCGACTCTAAATTTGACACTTTTCCCAATTTATCAAACATTTAACAGGTACGCTTGCATGTATTCCGACGCAGCGTACCTAGTTTTCAATCCGCCACCCTTGAGGTTGCGGATGCCATAGAACTCAATGGGAGTCTGAAAACACAGAAAGCTTATGTTCGATGCTGCAAGAGAATGAAGTATATTACATAATAAAAGTAAACTTTATTAAAATTATATTATATACCTTTTCTAAATCAAACAATATTATTGCTCCACTTGGTGCACTGGTAGATATAGGGATAACAATGAAAAATACATTACTACTTATGGATTATGCTACAAATTTGTCTCTCAATTCAAATTAAAGGGACAATATTTCTACAAATTTGTTGAAAAGTTTTGCCCCAAACTTGGCGCACTAATAAATTTAGAGATAAAAATGAAATACACAACATCATACTGTATAGCTAACTTCCTTTTTATTTTTTGTGAAAAATCTATGTGCACGATGTTTAAGCCATGTAATACAAGTCCCACTCTCTACTTCGCACCACTTTTGACAACACTTTTTGCACAAATTATGACACAACCTCCTAAACAACCCACACACTAGTGAATTTTTCAACCACTTTTTATTGAAATATGCATAATCACATGATTTATGACATTAGCCAATCTGATTCAAATATACATTTTAAACTATCACTAACGAATCAAAATGCTCGATACTTCATTTGTCATTGATCACTTATCAGAACTTGTAAGTGCCATTTGTTACATTGTGTATTATACTTTGAAAGTATGTATATGGGAATTTAGAATTAAAGATAAACATTGATGCTGACATTAGGACACCCAGTGTAATATTTTAGACAAGGATTTTAAAATTCGAATTTATGTTTAATTCAATATAATCTTAAAATTATTTAGCTCAAAGGGATAGCCTACCTAACATTAAACTTTCATGATTCAGATACAGCAGAAATTAAAATCACCTCTTTACTGTCATGCTTTTTTCAGTGTATTTCTTCCTTCTCTTGAATTTCTTTTTCAGTAAGACATGTCATTTTATATGCCAGCCCATTTTATAACACCTGTGAAGGGGTGGTTTTTAAAACTATATTGCAATCAGGAGGGGTTACACAGGTACAGAGAGAAAACTGCCCCAGCTCTTAAAATATCCATTGAAATAAACACAGAGATATGAAAGACAATATTGTTTAGAACAAAAAAAGGAATTTAGGGACAGGTAAATATGTTTGCAAAAGATTTCTGACATAACACAAACACACACACATATATATATATATATATATATATATATAGAGAGAGAGAGAGAGAGAGAGAGAGAGAGAGAGAGAGAGAGAGAGCAAATAACTCATTGTGTAGTTCATTAACAAATCTAGACGGGCCAGAAGGCTTGTTTTTCCCACAGAAAACCTCTGAATTACATTGTTTCCAATGCAGCAAAGGATTCTGGGTAAGATATGCAAATTAGGTTCACAATGACACACCTTTTTACTTCAAGTCTGCTTTTCAGCAGATTCCCTTTACGCCAAATCATCGTTGTTCACACAGCCTATAAGCTTAGCTAGGGTTAATGCAGTGATTCATAACCATCCCAGGACAGACTGTTTTGTAGTTATTGCTACTCATCAGCTGGGAGAAGGTTTGAATCACTGGGTGAAGTTGATTCCGGGCAAAATACAACAACATTTAAAATTAAGGGGAGGTAAAAGGTGTGTTTAAAATCCTCCACTACGCACAAAATATAGATAACTCATTGTGTAGTTAACAAATCTAGACAGGCCAGAAGGCTTGTTTTTCCCACAGAAAACCTCTAAATTACATTGTTTCCAATGCAGCAAAGGATTCTGGGTAAGATATGCAAATTAGGTTCACAATGACACACCTTTTTACTTCAAGTCTGCTTTTCAGCAGATTCCCTTTACACTATTTCCTTTGTTTAGGTATAAATGTAGCTATTTCTTGAACATTAACAGTTGAAAATTAAAAGATTAGCTTTAGAGAAATGTGCTTGTTCATGGACAGTAATGAAATTTTATAGTTAAAGTTGGGAGAAACCAGATTAACTGCAACATCGATGACTGTTAGTTAACACCAGTCTGATGCTCTTCGCATGTACTTTACGCGCATGGTTTTTTTTTTTTTAAATAAGGGGATCGTATTCAGATCCGGGTTAGCAATGTCTGGTGAGCGTATTGCACTGAGATTGACGCTTTGATAAATTGACCCAATGCCTCTTTTAATACATGCTAGTATCTTATTTGTCTTTGAAGCCGCTGCCCTGCATTGTGCACCCATCTTTAGCTTGTTATCTATTACTACCCCCAAATCCCTTTCCTCCTCTGTTTGGCTAAGTCTTGTCCCACTTAAATAATACATTGCCTGCTTATTTTTACTTCCAAAATGTAGAACCTTGCATTTTCCCGTATTAAATCTCATTTTCCATTTACTTGCCCATACTTCTAATTTTTGCAGATCCCTTTGTATCGAAAGTTCATCCTACTCTGACCTAATGACGTTACTTAACTTAGTATAATCTGCAAAAATAGAGATGTCGCTATTTAATCCTTGCTCCAAGTCATTAATAAAAATATTAAAAAGAACAGGGCCCAGTACTGATCCCTGGAGTTCTCCACTGATTACCTTTGTCCAATCTGAGTATGATCCATTCACTACTCCTCGTTGCTCCTTTTATCCAGTTATTTATCCATTGTGACATTTTCAGCTAGTCCCTTAATTTTGTGCATTAATCTCTCATGTGGCACTGTATAAAACGCCTTTGCAAAATCTAAGTATATCACATCAACTGATTCCCCTTTATCTATAATGTTACTTACTTCCTCATAGAATCTAATTAGATTAGTTTGGCATGATCTATTTCTCATAAAAACATGCTGATTAAAACTCATAATCTTGTTTACATGAATATGCTCATCAATATAATCTCTTATAATCCCTTCAAATATCTTCCCCACTATTGATTTTAGAGTAACTGGTATATAGCTTCCTGGATCATCCCTGCTTCCCTTTTTGAAGAGTGGCACTACATCAGCTTTACGCCAATCCTGGGGTACTTTGCCTGAGGATATAAAGTCTTAAAAAAATTAGGGTAGAGGTTTGTCTATAACAGTTCCCTTAACACCCTTGGTTTTATTCCACCTGGGCGTGGAGTTTTATTTACCTTAATATTATCCAGTTTTTGCCTGATATCCTCTCGATCTCTATCCATCAATCCCTATCCATCTATCTCTATCACTCTATCTCTATCCCTCAATCTATATCCATCTATCCATCTATCTCTATCCCTCTATCCATCTATCCCTCTACCTCTATCTCTATATCCATCTATCCCTCCCTATATCCCTATCCCTCTATCAATCTATCTCTATCCATCTATCTCTATCCCTCTATCTATATCCCTCTATCCATCTATCTCTATCCCTCTATCCCTATCCCTCTATCCATCTATATCTATCCCTCTATCTCTATCCCTATCCCTCTATCCATCTATCCCTTAAACAAAATTAAGATATGTATTTGATTGAAAGCTTATATTATTATACTCACTATATGGCCAAAAGTATGCGGACATCCCTTAGTAATTATAATTATTATTATCATTTATCTGTATAGCGCTGCAATATTCCCTATCGCTTTGAACAGAGATAGGAGTGTATAATGACAAGGATTTATGAAAAGATACAAAAACATAACAGACTAAACCAATCAAGTATAGGAGGAAGAGGGCCCTGCTCTGGAGAGCTTAAAGTCTACAGGTTGAGGGTGCAGAGTAATAAGATTTGGAGTAGCTTGTCACATGGATTGTAGTTGCATCAGTGCAGGAGAGGAACTTCCATTGGTGCAGCAAATGCAGTGGTACTGGGGCCCAAGTGCTGGAGGATACCCATAGCAGCCAGTCTATACAAAGGAATGTGCAGAATGTGTACTGTCATAATGCATGGAAGCCTTTTATTAGTGCAAGTTGCCTGTCTGTCTACCTATTTTCTCTATTATCTACTGTATCTATTTATCTATATATCCTCAAAATGATCAAACAGAGCAGCATGTAGATTATTACTATTGTTTACATCTAAGATATATTTGAGGGACCCATAAAAACAAGCACCCGGGCCCTCTATTAACTAGGTCCACTACTGCAGCAGTGAGTCAATGCAGTTCAAGATTTATTTTGGGTAGGATGCAAAGCAGAATAGAGATGGTATAGCTCTCTGAATAGGTATGTTTTCAAAGAGTGTCTGAAGCTATACAAGGTTGGAGACAGTTTTACGGAGCAGGGTAGAGTGTTCCATGACAGGAGCAGCACCTGAGAAGTCTTGGAGGCAGGAGAGGGAAGTAGAGATACTAGAAGTGAAGAGACAAAGGCCAGAGGTTGATCAAGATAATAGGTATTTGTAGATGAGAGAGTAAATATAGTTGGGAGAGAGGCTGTTGAGTGCTTTATAGGTTAGGGTTAATACTTTCTATTGTATTCTGGAGTTTATTGGGAGCCAGTATAGAGACTGGCTGAGCAGGGCAGATTAGGTAGATTGGCGATTTAGGTGGATGAGTCTAGCTGAAGCCCTAGCAATAGATTGGAGGGAGGAGAAGCAGTGTTTGAAAAGGCCATTTAGATGTAGATTGTAGCAGTCAATGCGTGACAAGTAATTATTGAGTACAGATGTCTCAGCCACAATCATTGCTAACAGGTGCATAAAATCCAGAACACAGCTATGAAATCTCCATAGACAAACATTGGCAGTACAATGGGCTGTACTGAAGAGCTCATTGACTTTAAACGTTGAACTGTCATAGAATGCCACCTTTACAACAAAAACTGTGCATTGGGAGCTTTATGAAATGGGTTTCCATGGCCAAGTAATGGTACACAAGCCCCACATCAACATGTACAATGCCAAGTGGCTGCTGGAGTGATGTAACGCATGCCTCCACTGGACTCTGGAGCAGAGGAAGCATGTTCTCTGGAGTAATGAATCACACTTCACTGCCAGTTTGATGGAAGAAGCTTGGTGTGTCAGATGCCAGGAGAATGCTACATACCAGAATGCACAATACCTACTGTAAAGTTTGGTACAGGAGGAATAATGGTCTGGGTTTGGGCTCTGCCCCTTAGTTCCAGTGGTGGGTCATCTTAATGTTACACAATACAATGACAATTTAGACAATGGTGTGCTTGCAACTTTGCAGCAACAACTTGGGGGAAGGCCCTTTCATGTTCCACCATGACTGTGCCGATGTTGACAAAGCAATGTCCATAAAGACATGGTTTGACAAGTTTGGTATGGAGGAACTCAAGTGACCGGCACAAAGCCCTGTCCTCAACAGCATGAACAATATTTGAATAATTTCTAACACTGATTACAAGCCAGGCCTTCTTATCAAAAATCAGTGCCTGATTGACACAAATTGACACAGACACACTCTGAAGGCCTTCCCAGAAAATGAGTGGCCTGGTTTGTTTGGTATCTGTAGTTGTGCTTTGCTAATGGGAAATTGTAATTGAGGGATTGCTGCTGCATCAGTCACTATTTCATGTATTCACCTGCTTGTAGCTAATTATGGATATCTGTATTATTTATTATTGCATCTGTATGTAACTTTAAATTTGATATTTTGTAGACACAAATAGCTGGTATCAGAATGTTATGTCTGAGTTTGGTACTCATGCTGTAGTAAGTAGTAAGTCATAGACACTTTTTTTCTGGCCATATTGTAGCACAGGGTGCAACCTTATTATTTTATTATGTATACTAGTGTTAAATCTTGTGCTCACGGGCCAAAATGTTTAAGGAAAGAAATATACCTATCCCTCTATCTCTATCCCTCTCCCTCTATCTCTTTCCCTCTCCCTCTATCCATCTATCCCTACCCCTCTATCTCTACCCATCTCTTCCTATACCTCTATCTCTATCCCTCTATCTCAATCCATCTATCCCTATCCCTCTATCCATATCCCTCTATCCCCTATCCGTCTTTCCCTCTATCTCTATCCATCTTCTTCACCCATATCACTAACTGTCTTTCTCATATCTCATCTTGGATGTCCTCTCACTACCTTAAGCTAAATTTTTACAAAACTGAGCTCATCAGTTCAGGCTCATCTTCCTTACACGTTGCACTTCATCTGTTGCACCTCTCTGCCAATCCATTCACTGGCTTCCTCTTGCCTCCAGGCTTAAACTCAAAATTCGAAATCTGACATACAAAGCCCTCAACTGCACTGCTCCTCTCTACATCTCAGACCTTGTCTACTATTCAGGAATGCATACAACCTACACTAACCTTTCCTAACTCCACTGCTATCCCCTTGAACCCCTTAGCATGTAAGCCTATAAACCCAGCTGTTTGTAGATCACCCACATAAGAGCCAATTACAACAGTGCAACTCTCGGCAGGGACCTCTACCCATTTTACCCCCTCTAAATGTTACCTTGTATACCACCTATGTTTATAGTGCTGCGGAATCTTTTGGCGATCTACAAATATCTGATAATAATAATAATCTATTCCTATTCCTCGATCCCTATCACTCTAGCTTTATCCCTCTATCGATATCCCTCTATCCTCTATCCATCTATATCTGTTGGCGCTCTACAAATATCTGATAATAATAATAATCTATCCCTATCCCTCTATCCCCATCACTCTATCTCTATCCCTCTAGCTATATCCCTATATCTATATCCCTATTCCTCTATCTATCTATCTATCTATCTATCTATCCCTATCCCTCTATTCTTCTTTCCCTCTATCTCTATCCCTCTATCGCTATCCCCCTATCCCTCTATCTCTACCCTTCTTTCCCTATCCCTCTATCCATCTTTCCCTCTATCTCTATATCCCTATCCATCTATCTCTATCCCTCTATCCATACATCCCTATCCCTCTATCCTATCCCTCTAACCATATCTATATCTATCCATATATCCCTATCCCTCTATCTCTATCCTACTATCTCTATCCCTCTATCTCTATCCCTCTATCAATCAATCCTTCCCCCTTTATCCCTATCCCTCTATCTCTATCCCTCTTTCCTTATCCCTCTATCCCTATATCCATCTATCCCGCTATCTCTATCCCTCTATCTCTATCCCTCTATCCATGTATAATTATCCCTCTATCTCTCTATCCTATCCTTCTATCCCTATCCTTCTAACCATATCCATCTATTCCTATCCCTCTATCTCTTTATTTTTCTACAGTGTAGGATCCCCCCAACATCCCTGATCTCCCCTCAAACAGCTCTGTAACCCTCCCCCTCTATCTATTGCCACAATCTCTATAAACCCCTTTACCATTTTTTGTTCTGTAGTGTAGCTGTCCCATCACATCTCCCCATCCTGCAATCGCCATTTAGTACCCCCTCGCACCCCAAACCCCTTTTCTGTATTGTAGCTGCCCCATTCCTCCCTGTTCCTTTAAAAAAATAATTTCTGTAGCGTAGGGCCCTCCCACTTTCTCCCCCCCCCCTCCAACTGCTGATTGCCGCAACATAAACAAATACACACGGTGTGTTGGAGATATGGGAGTGTATCATATAGGCCAATTACAGCTGTCTGATCCAGTTTGTCACACCTACTGGAGAGATATCCACACGTAAATGTACCTATCGGTTCTCAGAATACTTCAAACACACCTCAGAGATGTCATAAAACCTCTTAGTGATCACAAATTAAATATTTTCGCCCAGTTTTCTCATAGGATGCCCTCTATTACATAGAGATTGTTGAGAGATTTTACTATAATATGATACGATTATATGAGGTGACACCATATTATTCCGATCTGGCCAGTATCAGTAACATATTCCTTCAGAGTTCTAATGTGTGTTTTGGTTTTTATATATTTTGTAAGAGCTCATGCCCTTTCATATAAAATATATATCCACATTCATGCTATTACATTTCAATCTAATGTTAGTGAAAACATTTACACTCACTTGAAATAAACGTATTAAATGACCGTTGTATCTGTAATCTTTAAACAAAGATGTCTTTTTTTGAATTAAGGTCATGCAGTTATTCACTGGTTGATTTATTATGTCAATATAGAGTTACTGTCAAATCAGGCCAGTATCAATCGCATATTCATTTGGACTGTTAATGTGTGTTTTTGATCTTTTAAATATTCCTCTTTTGCTAAAGCTCGTGGCCTTTTATATAGAGCATGTATCCAGATTCATGCTATTCACACGTGAGGCTCATATTTATGAGACATTTATTTATTACTCAAGAACAACTTTATTCGATGACCAGAGTATCTGTTATTTCTGTAAGAATGTCCTTCTTAGGATTTAGAATTTTAAATAGTTATTATGTCAATTCAGAGTTACTGTCACATATAAAGAAGAAAAAGGAGATGTACAGATATCATCACTCAGGAGTAAATTTATTATTGTGCGGACGGACATGATACAATGTAGCGTATCATGTCCACTGCACATCGATAAATGCCGTATTCGATCAGGCTGATTGTTGTCCCCCACCTCAGAGGTGGCGGACAAGTTAATGAGCAGCGGTTTTAGGACTGCCATTTAGTACCCCCTCGCACCCCAAACCCCTTTTCTGTATTGTAGCTGCCCCATTCCTCCCTGTTCCTCTAAAAAAATAATTTCTGTAGCGTAGGGCCCTCCCACTTTCTCCCCCCTCCAACAGGCGGAACTGTAGCAGAGTGAGTCGGAAGCAACATCCGCTGCTTCATAAATCGACCCCTAAGCATCTTAACAATGCTTTTTCCCTAACGCCGCTATTACAAGTCTTGTCAGAATAGGTGTACCGCACACCTTTTTGGCCGTCATGCAACATCAGTACCGCACTTTTAAAAAAGTCCTTTTTCAATGGGACTCTCATAGCGCCGGTATTACAAGTTTTGTGGTGAGGCCAAAAAGTGAGTACAGCCTAAAATGACAAGATCTGTACCGCCAGGGAAATGGTTAGCTTAGGTTTATTTAGATAGAATTTTATTTGGGGGGTTTGGTTGTGTGGGTGGTGGGGGTTGTTTGTATTTTTTTTTAAAGGTAAAAGAGTGGATTTCTTTGGGGCAATGCCCTGCAAAAGGCCCTTTTAAGCACCATTGGTAGTTTAGTGTAGGCTAGGTTTTTTTTTTTATTTTGGGTGGGCTTTTTTATTTTGATAGGGCTATTAGATTAGGAGTAATTCGTTTTTATTTTTGATAATTTAGTGTTTTTTTGTAATTTAGATAATTGTATTTTATTAATTTAATTGATTTTATTTTATTGTAATGTTAGGTTTTATTGCAAGGCAGGTTAGGTTTTATTTTATAGGTAACTTTGTATTTATTTTAGCTAGGTAGTCATTAAATAGTTAATAACTATTTATTACCTAGTCTACCTAGTTAAAATAAATATAAACTTACCTGTGAAATAAAAATAAATCCTAAAATAGCTACAATATAACTTATTTATTTTGTAGCTAGCTTAGTTTTTTTTTTTACAGGAAAGTATTTAGTTTTAAATAGGAATTATTTAGTTAATAATTGTAAGTTTAATTTAAATTTATTTTAATTATATTTAAGTTAGGGGGGGTTAGGGTTAGACTTACGGTTACGTTAGGCTTAGGTTTAGGGGTTAATATATTTATTTAGTGTTAATGATGTGGGAGGCCAGAGGTTTAGGGGTTAATAACTTTAGTATAGTGGCGGCGACATTGGGGGCGGCAGATTAGGGGTTAATAACTGTAATGTAGGTGGCGGCGATATCGAGAGCGACAGATTAGGGGTTAATAGTTTTATTTAGGTGGCGGCGATGTTAGGGGCAGAAGATTAGGGGTTAATAACTGTAATGTAAGTGGCGGTGATGTTAGGGACAACGGATTAGGGGTGTTTAGACTTGGTTTTTATGTTAGGTTTAAACGTAACTTTTTCTTTCCCCATAGACATCAATGGGGCTGCGTTACGGAGCTTTTTTTTCCACGATCGCAGGTGTTAGGCATTTTTTTTTTGCCGGCTCTCCCCATTGATGTCTATGGGGAAATCATGCATGAGCACGTCAAAACACTGCTTGTATTTGGGTGAGGTATGGAGCTCAACGCCACCATATCACCCGCAAAAGCCGGGTTTTTAAAAACTTGTAATAGCAGCGCTATAGGGAGGTGAATTATTGACGCTTTTCTGGCGCTCGTTAATTTCCCTATAGTGCTGAAAACTCGTAATCTAGCTGATAGTTTGTAGCCTGAAGATCCACTTGCTTTCAGTTCTCAGGAGAGCAGTTTCACCGCCACGTATTCCTAATCTCAACTTTTGTAAAACCCAAGCCCTCAATTCAGGTTTACCATTGTTTGAGCAAATGTCTAGCCACTGTTGTTAATTTTTATTATCTCTTTCTTGGTCTCTATTTGCATTTTTGATGTTGCTCAGGTGTTCCCCCAGTCTTACTCTGAGTTCTCTTGTTGACACACCCACGAACATTCCAAACAGTATATGATATTGTTGCATCTACAATTATATAGTTCCATCATTTGTATCTTTCCATTCGGGAATATCTCACCCCTCGGTGATGTTTTTCATGTATGCACAGTACTTACAGCTGCCACAATGGAAAGTTCCTTTCAAATTGTCTTTTCTTTTTGTCACCTGTTTCCCAAAATGGCTGCACACAATTTTGTCCCTAATAAAGTGTGCTCGTCTCCAACTGATGGCTACCTTATTGCAGATATATGTCACATCCTGAGATATTTATACTCTCATTATGTACTAGTAATGTGATTTCACATTATATTTAACCTTCCCAATCATTTATTGTTTGACATTAAAAATATTTGAGCGATTATTTTAAACTGTGAAAGATCAACACGTTAACACAATCTGGTCTTCATATCTACTCTATTAAGCTTTGCAATGAGAATGTGAATCTGGTTGTAATTATTAATGGTAGTGTGTATCATATCTCTATCTGCATTATTGATAGGTACCCTATGCAATGCATATATATATATATATATATATATACTGTATCTTGATTAAGTGCTACTGAGAAACCTGGTATTATTCTATCACCTATTTGATGGCTTGTACATTAAAGCAACATACATGATTAGTCACATGTTTACATGCTCATCCTCATATCATAGAATATCCAGGGTAGTCTCTTCTATATTTGTATTTGTTCTATAATATTTTTGTCAAATTCTGTGAGATCCCAGAGTGGTATTTTTATCTCACAGACGGACTTATTGACATATACCTAGATTGCGAGTTTTGCGCTAAACAGTGTGCGAAACTAACACCAAAAAAGTTGCGTTATTTCACTCTCCATAGCTGATTTGATGTGCTAATGCATGCTTTCCCCCATAGACATCAATGGGGAGAGAGTGTTAGAAAAAAAACTAACACCTGAAGTGCGGAATGAAAAATCTCAGTAATGCAACCCCATTGATGTCTATGGGGGAAAAAAAAGTTAAGTTTAAACCTTACACCCTAACATAAACCCCAAGAGGCCGATTTATCAAATGTCTGTCGGACCTGATCCGACAGTGCAGATCAGGTCCGACAGACATCGCTGAATGCGGAGAGCAATACACTCTCAAGAGCTGCTGGTGCAACACCGCCCCCTGCAGACTCAGGGCTAATCGGCCGCCAGCAGGGGGTGTCAATCAACCCGATCGTACTCGATCGGGTTGAATTGTGGCGATTCCTGTCCGCCTCATCAGAGCAGGCGGACAGGGCTATGGAGCAGCGGTCTTTGTGACCGCTGCTTCATAACTGCTGTTTCTGGCGAGTCTGAAGACTCGCCAGAAACAAGGGCCCACATGTCCTTACAGAGCTTGATAAATGGGCCCCCAAGTCTAAACAACCCAAATCCGCCCAACACCTAAATAAAGTTATTAACCCCTAATCCGCCGCTCCCGACATTGCCGCCACTAATAAAAGCTATTAACCCCTAATCCACCGCTCCCCGACATCGCCGCCACTAAATAAAGTGATTAACCCCTAAACTGCTACTCCCCGACATCGCCGCCACTAAATAAAATGAATAACCCCTAAACCTCAGGCCTCCCATTTTGCCGCTACTAAATAAACCTATTAATCCCTAAACCGCCAACCCCCACATCGCAAAACACTAAATTAAACTATTAACCCCTAAATCTAACACCCCCTAACTTTAAATTAAAATTACAATATAACTATATTTAGATAAATAAAAATTTACCTGTGAAATAAAAATATACCTAACATTAAACTATAAATTAACCTAACATAACTATTCTAATAATATAAAAAAAAATACTACCAATTAAAAACCTAAATTACAAATTTAAAAAACCTAACTCTACGAAAAAAATTAAAAAAGTCTAAAATTACAAAAAATATTAAACACTCTTTTACACTGCCCTTAAAAGTGCAATCAGCTCTTTTACAAGTGCCCATCCCTAATCTAAAAAAAAACAAAAAAACATTTTGAAACGGCTACCTTGCATTCAACTTCAGTGTACGGCGGTAAAGAGGACGCTCCATGCAGGATGTCTTCCAGGATAGTTCTGCTCCGCGCCACCGGTATGAACATAGAAGATGTCCCTGAGATGGATGAAGGTGTCGCTGTCTGAATGAAGACATCTCGCCGCCTGGATGAAGATGGATGTCTGGACTTCAGGAATCGTGAGTAGAATTTATGAGGATAGTGTTAGTTTTTTTTTTTGGGGGGGGTTAGATTAGGGATGGGCACTTGGAAAAGAGCTGAATGTCCTTTTAAGGGCAGTGTTAAAGAGCTGAATGACCATACAAATGCTCCTTTAGGGGCAATGGGTAGCTTAGGATTTTTTAGAGTTAGGTATTTTTATTTTGGGGGGTTGGTTGGGTGGTGAGTTTTACTGTTGGGGGACTTTGTATATTTTTACAGGTAAAAGAGCTGTTTAACTTAGGACAGTGCCCTACAAAAGGACCTTTTAAGGGCTATTGGTAGTTTATTGTAGGTTAGGGGGTGTTTTATATTTTGATAATTTTGTTTATTATTGTTTGTAAGCTTAGTGTTTTATTATTTTACGTAATTTAGTGTTTGTTAATTTTTTTCCTAGTGTTAGGTTTTTTAACATGTGTAATTTAGGTTTTTAATTAGTGGTATTTTTTTTATTTTATTAGAAAATTTATGTTAGGTTAATATATTTAAATAGTGTTGGCGATGTGGGTGGGCAGCAGATTAGGGGTTAATAACTTTATTTAATAGTTGCGATGTGGGTGGGCGGCAGATTAGGGGTTAATTGGTTTAATATAGTGTTTAATATAGTGTTTGCGATGTGGGATAGTGGCGGTTTAAGGGTTAATAGGTAGTTTATGAGTGTTAGTGTACTTTGTAACAGTTTTGTTATGAGTTTTGTGAAACATTATATTTTTTTTAAATCCATAACTACTGCTCTCAGAAGGCGGTATGGATCATGTTGGTATAGGCAAGCATTTTAGCCGGAGCGTACAACCTCTAATACCGGCGCTATGAAAATCCTACACAAAAAAGTCATTTTGTGAGTTGCGCTACAGGCTAATATGCTTGTGGTATAGCTATACCGACATGACTCATAATATGCGTTCCTGGCCATTCCAGCGTAATGGCTAATTTTTTAGCGTTAAAAGCCATACCGCACCGTAACACAAAACTTGTAATATAGCCAATTGTGAGGTCCGCTGTTTCATTTGTTTTTTAATATCCTGATTTCATGTACTTCAACTAAATGTATTTATATGTTTAAAAGAATTCAATAAAAAGCCTTTGAAAACTTGTGGATCCTTAAATTTGTTTGTGGCTGTCAAAATTAAGAATCAAAAAACATCTGACAGCTTTGCTGAAACTCTAAACATCTGCACCCATGATTAGGTTCAGATAAAGGCCTATATAACACAATTGAAGAAGACAATCCCTATCGTATTTTGGAGAGACCTGGCTCATCTCTGTATTATCTGTGTTCCAAAAGTTATTTCCTTGACCCTGTAGTTTGATGCTCGCAATCTTACATTTTATAGGCTGAATGTAGCACCTTTACAACAGATTCAATGATAGCTATTCAGATAAATATCTATTCTTTAGTATAAGGAAGTTGTCTTGACAGCATGTTAAACTGGGACTCTTTGTGAGCACAGCAAAGAACTTGCACATCCTACTTCATCCTTCAGACAATAGTGTTTGTTTGCAGCAGGCCTGGTGCCAGTACAGTGCTGGTGAGTGTCCAGAGGACCTGCCTGGCTCTTACTTGCAGGAATGAAGCCTCGTCAGCTCGTAATGAATAAATTATGTCTTTAAACATTTCACCCTGACAACTATAATTTCATTTTGGACGGGGCAAGGCAGTCTGGGAATTAAGTCTGGGGCTTCAAGCTGGTGTTATAGATGTTTAAATAACAGGAAATGATGTTTTCCATTTTTGTGCAAGGGCTGTTCTAGCAGTATAAGAGGTAAAAAGAATCTTCTTAGTTTTAAGAAGAAAAATGAACTGACAGCTCAGCTTTACAAACTGTGCAAATGCAGTATATCTCTTAGCAGATACATTTATTTAGTCCCAACTAGTAGTCAATGAGTTAAGATAGATATTCTGCAGAATTGGATGACAAACAAATGTACCAAGTTTTTGTTAAAAGCTTCCAATTAACATTGACAGTTGTGTGTACTCGGGAACATGAAGCTAACATGAACTGCCATCAAAGGAAGCAAAAAGGGAACAACTACTCTATTTGTAATGTAGAGACTTCTAGTTTGTGGGTAAACACTCAATAAACTGTAAAGGGTAATGGTGAGAGTATCAAATGTAAGACTGTCAAATGAGATGTTTAGACTTCCTCTGGGTTTGTTTACATTAAATTATCTTTTTTTTTTTGAGTGGTAAATCATTGTAGTAGGGACTAGTCAGTACTTTGTAGGTGTTCTCGCTATTACATAACTAAGACCAAATAGTATAAAAGATAATTCCACATTTGATACAGAAATATGACAAATATATGGGAAATTAACTTGCAAAAGATGCTTTTTCCAATGAACTGCTGAGTGTATAACTTACTGGAGCAAATATCATACATTATTGAAATGTAGGATAAAGTCTACAGAGACAAATGGCAAAAAATGCGGATCAAATCTTAATTATTTTTTTTTAATAATTTTATCGCCCTGCACAAATAAAAACAGATTTTGAGAGAAGGAAAGTATATGTACATTATCTAAATACAAAATAAACTTTGCTCCCTCCATTTACATTAAATAGACAAACAATAAAAAATATTATTTAATGAATCCCCAAAGGACAAAAAAGAGAACTCTGTATGTAAAAGGAAAGAGATTCAAAAGCCATAGAGGCCTAGTTATCAAGCCGTCAACCTCAAATACGCTGGAATTCCGCAGCGTATTTGTGGCGAGGCTGATTCGCCTAAGTTATCAAGCCCTACACACCGGCAAAAGTAGAATTTAGTGACGTAAGCTTCGATCCGCCGGACTCAGTCCGACACAGATCGATTCTTACGTCACTACAGATGTTCCGCACACAAGTTCGGCACAATCTGACTACTTTTGCTAGTTATCAAAAAACTAGTAGGTACGCTTGGCCCTTTTCCGGCCCAGCGTACCTGGTTTTCAAACCGCCGCCCTGGAGGTGGCGGATCCCATAGGAATCAATGGGAGTCTGACCATAGCGAAAGACAGCCAATAGAATGCGAGCTCAATCTGTTTGGCTGATTGGATCAGCCAATCAGATTTTTCCTACCTTAATTCTGAATGGCTGATAGAATTCTATCAGCCAATCGGAATTCGAGGGACGCCATCTTGGATGACGTCACTTAAAGTAACCGTCATTCGTCGTTCAGTCGTCGGTGGAAGAAGATGGCTCCGCGTAGGCTCGTCTGAAGATGGCTCCGCTCCGCTCCGGATGGATGAAGATTGAAGACACCGCCTGGATGATAACTTCAATCGGATGGAAGACTTCTTCAGCACCCCTTGGATGATGACTTCAGTCGGATGGAATACTTCTTCAGCGCCCCTTGGATGATGACTTCGGCCGCTCCGGATCTCCTCTTCGGTTCCATCTGTGGTCGGCTGGCTGAAGACGGCTAAAGGTAGGATGATCTTCAGGAGGGTAGTGTTAGGTTTATTTAAGGGGGGTTTGGGTTAGAGTAGGGGTATGTGGGTGGTGGGTTTTAATGTTGGGGGGGTTGTATTTTTATTTTACAGGCAAAAGAGCCGTTTTCTTTGGGGCATGCCCCGCAAAAGGCCCTTTTAAGGGCTGGTAAGGTAATTGAGATGTTAACTTTTTAATGTAGAATAGGGTAGGGCATTTTTTTATTTTGGGGGGATATGTTATTTTATTAGGGGGCTTAGATTAGGTGTAAGTAGCTTAAAATTGTTGTAATATTTTTGAAATGTTTGTAACTTATTTTTTTTTATTTTTTGTACTTTAGTTAGTTTATTTAATTGTATTTAATTGTAGTTATTTGTAGGTAATTTATTTAATTAATTTAATGATAGTGTAGTGTTAGGTTTAATTGTAACTTAGGTTAGGATTTATTTTACAGGTAATTTTGTATTTCTTTTAGCTAGGTAGTCATTAAATAGTTATTAACTATTTAATAACTATTCTAACTAGCTAAAATAAATACAAAGTTACCTGTAAAATAAATATAAATCCTAAAATAGCTACAATATTAGTTATATTGTAGCTATATTAGGGTTTATTTTAAAGGTAAGTATTTCATTTTAAATAGGAATAATTAATTTAATAAGAGTTACATTTATTTAGATGTATTTAATAAATTTTTAAGTTAGGGGGATGTTAGGGTTAGACTTAGGTTTAGGGGTTAATAATTTTATTATAGTGGCGGCGGTGTAGGGGGGGTAGGATAGGGGTTAATAAATGTATTATAGGTTGCGGCGGTATAGGGGGGGCAGGATAGGGGTTAATAAATTTATTATAGGTGGCTGCGGTATAGGGGGGGTAGGATAGGGGTTAATAAATTTATTATAGGTGGCAACGGTATAGGGAGGGCAGGATAGGGGTTAATAAATTTATTATAGGTGGCGACGGTGTAGGGGGTGCAGGATAGGGGTTAATAAGTTTAATATAGGTGATGGCAGGGTCCAGGAGTGGCGGTTTAGGGGTTAATACATTTATTTAGTTGCAGCGGGATCCGGGAGCGGCAGGATAGGGGTTAATAAATTTATTATAGGTGGCGGCGGTATAGGGGGGGCAGGAAAGGGTTTACTAGGTATTATGTAGGTGGCGGTGGGCTCCGGGAGCGGCGGTTTAGGGGTTAATACATTTAATATAGTTGTGGCGGTGTCCGGGAGTGGCGGTTTAGGGGCTAATAACTTTGTTTAGTTGCGGGGGGCTCCGGGGGCGCCGGTATAGGGGGTAGAACAGTATAGTTAGTGTGAGTGCTTAGTGACAGCTTGTCAATAAAGCTGTCAAAAAGCCGAAGAGCAGCGAGATCGAATGAGTGATAAGTTTGCTCATCACCCCGTACTTGGTGTGCGGCTTTTTGACAGTTTTTTGATAACTTTGGCGAGATTTTTCAGGTCCGCGGCGGCGATGGTAGGCGAGCTTAGGCGGGCATATTGGGTCGGCGAAGGCAGGTAAGTAGACACATTGATAACTAGGCCTCATAGTGTTGGTCCAATAAGCAAGTCCTTCCCACTGCATGGCGAAGGGGTGACAAAAATACTGTTAAAATGTTAAGACTCTTTACCTTTTGGAATGGCCTTTGGCTCACATTGCTTTACATGAAAATAGTAAAAAAAAAAAGAAATATGTAGCATGTAACATCCTAATATAAAACGTTTATATTCTCTCACAGGCTATGTTCCCCCTACCTCCCCACCCCTTCTCTTTGGCTCTGTCCCCTTGCCTGCTGGCTCTGTCACACATTCCTTCTCCCTGATCTCTCCACTGCACAGACTTTGCTGTTAAACTGCATGTTTTCCGATGAAAAACAGTCATAGAGTTCCAGGAACAAGCCTGTGTCTAAACCTCAACAAACATCCAGATATATAAAAATCTGCTTTGTCCAAGGCTACAGGACACATTTTAATGAGGTGGTCAAAGAAACAAGTGGTTTACTGCACTAATGTTGCACATGCCTGGGGGGGGAGGGGTCATACAATCCACTGAATAAAGTGACTCATTAGCTCTGCACCACATAATGTCTAAAACTATACTCTATGACCCAGTAAATGTGTTGTTCTTATTGTAATATGATATGTGACCACTTCTCTATAAACTTTTGTTACCAAGTTATTGGCTGTTTCTCCGGTATCTCCTCCTGTAATTCATCCTATAACCTAAACAACAATATGTCATAAACCTTTACTGATTTAGCCAATGCATTGGGTTACCCATGATACTGTTTAATCTTACATTCACTGCACACCTGTAGAGCATCTCTAATTGTATCTCTTCCACACAAAATATTGGATCCATACTTTTTCCAACTTGATTACTTTAGCACCACCCTCAGCAATGCACATTTTGCATACGCAAAGTCCTTTAAAATATGTTGCAGGATACAATATGCTTATCTGTCACTCCTTACCCTTTGTTCCACATGCTGCATCATCCACTCTTTTATATGCCCTTGAGTGCAACGTTTCATCAACTCATCCCAGGACCGGACTGGGACCAAAAATAAGCCCAGCCTTTTAAAGGCAGAGCAGCCCATATCAGTTAGACCAGAACTGTCATCCTGCAGCACCTCTGCTTAAAGGGACACTATACCCAAACATTTTCTTTCATGATTAAGGTAGAGAATATAATTTTAAACAACTTTTCAATTTACTTCTATTACCTAATTTGCTTCATTCTTTAGATATACTTTAATGAAGAAATAGCGATGCACACAGTGAACCAATCACAGGAGGCATCTATGTGCAGCTACCAATCAGCAGCTACTAAGCATATCTAGATATGCTTTTCAGCAAAGAATATCAAGAGAATGAAGCAAAATAGATAATAGAAGTAAATTAGAAAGTTGTTTATAAATGTATGCTCTTTCTAAATCATGAAAGAAAAAATTTGGGTTTCATGTCCCTTTAACAGCCACTCAGAAAATGTACTTCCTGATTTACAAAATAGGCAGATTGTAACAGCTTTCCTATTGTTACACATATTGTGAGAGGGTGGTATATAGCAGCAAGATCCACATTAGAGCACGACCCACCGGGCATTTGCCCTGTATGGTCAGTCCGGGCCTGACTCATTCCATTTAAAACTATAGAATTTTCTTCCATGCTGCACCTATTCTGTAGATTTTCTTACCACACGCTTCCAAATTCTTCCATTTTCATTTTTATATATATATATATATATATATATATATATATATATATATACTTTATTTTCAAAAAGAAGCTTACAACATCAATGAAGATACATTCATTCAGTACATTTAGAGGGTTGATTGACACCTCCCTGCTGGCGGCCCGATTAGCCGCGAGTCTGCAGGGGGCGGCGTTGCACCAGCAGCTCTTGTGAGCTGCTGGTGCAATGCTGAATACGGAGAGCGTACTGCTCTCCGTATTCAGCGAGGTCTGGCGGACCTGATCCACACTGTTGGATCAGGTCCGGCAGACTTTGTTAAATAGAGGCCTATGTGTTTACAAGCTTGAGACCAAAATTGACATTGATTACATGTACAATTTTTTTCCCAGCAATAAATCACTCATTGGTGTCTGCCACTTCCGTTTTTTCAATTTTCTTTCCAACTTACTAACTGTCCAAGATAACTCTTAGACCACTTTAACAACAACAAAAATAACATAAACTCAATATAACCTAGTCAATCTATCCATAAGATAGTGCGGTAAGTGCATCTCATTCCTCCCTCCCCTGAGAAGCCTTTTGCCCCTGTCTACCTCGACCTTTACGAGAAGATCCATTTCCCCCTTAAATTTTCTTCCAGGACATATACTGAAGATGCAAAAGTATGTACATTTCCCACTTTGTGAGGAAACCTTTGACAGTTGTTGGTGTAATGCAGTCTTAAGGGCTGATAGGGTAGGGGGTCTTTCTGCTAACCACTGCATTAATATTGCTTTTCTTGCCATCAGCAGAATGGTATTAACTAGTTTAGAACATTTATCTGTCTGCGTGTCTTTTGTCAGCAACACTGTCAGACGCCGTGTCAGAAATAACCTTGTTTTGCAACATCTGTTAAGCCAATATTCTACCATCTTCCAAAATCTATTTATTTTGGGACAACTCCACATTAGGTGACACAGTGAAGGTTTCTCCATTAAATATTTATTGCATTTATTATCTATAGACGGGTCCCACTTAGCTGCCACCCCCGGTGTGATGTACCCTCTATGCAGTAATTTATGCTGTGTTTCCCTGAGATTTGCTGACAAAGTCGCTTTCCTAACATTCTCAAAGCTGTCAGCAATGTCTATTTTTCACTACCGCTGGTATAACGAGTCTTGCAGGTATTTCTGTACTGCACACTTTTTTAGCCGTAACGCAACATAACTACCACAGTTTTCAAAAAGTCCTTTTTCAATGGGACTTCTATAGCGCCGGTATTGCGAGTTTGCCTTTCCGGCCAAAAAGTGAGCGGTACAGCCTATACCGTCAAGATCCATACCGTAAACTGAAAGGCAGTAGTTATGGGTTTTGAGCTACAAAGCTATAGCATAAAACTCATAACTAAAGTGCTAAAAAGAACACTAACACCCATAACCTACCTATTAACCCCTAAACTGAGGCCCTCCCGCATCGCAAACACTAAAATAAAATTATTAACCCCTAATCTGCCCCTCCCGACATCGCCGCCACTATGATAAACATATTAACTCCTAAATCGCCGCACTCCCGCATCACAAACACTAGTTAAATAATATTAACCCCTAATCTGCTGTCCCTAACATCGGTGCAACCTACATTACTGTTATTAACCCCTAATCTGCTGCCCCCAAAATCACTATACTAAAGTTATTAACCCCTAAATCTAACCCTAAGTCTAACCCTAACACCCCCTAACTTTAATGTAATTAAAATAAATCTAAATAAAACCTACTATTAATAACTAAATAATTCCTATTTAAAACTAAATACTTAAGATAGCTACAATATAACTAATAGTTACATTGTATCCAGCTTAGGTTTTATTTTTATTTCACAGGCAAGTTTGTATTTATTTTAACTAGGTAGAATAGTTAGTAAATAGTTATTAATACATAGATACATCTCTATCTTTTTTCTTTGTGTAATAATTTATCCTATTTTCATGAGAGGGGTTGGCTAGATATTTGCTATATGTCGATAATACTAGTTCTGCTAGGGTTTCAGAGGAAAGCTTCTTAGATTTAAAAAAATTGGCTGTGAATGAGGTGATCTCCCCTCTCATCAATGCCTTGGACGCATGCAAATACAGATCCTTGTCTTCCCTATTGGGGGTGTTCAGAGTGGCATAGTCATTACATTTTGCCTGTAAACAGGCTTTGAATTCCGAATTATGGATAAGAAAGTGGGGGAACCTCCACTGTGAAGCTTTAGGATTTTCTGATTGTATTTCTAAATTAAGCCTTATTGGAGTGTGGCCTGAGATTACAATTTGGGGTATACCAGTGTCTTGTACCTGGGCGTGGATTCTAAGTGTTATCAGAAAGAAGTCTATTCTGGATAGGGTGTTGTGTGTCTTAGAGACACATGTGTATTCCCTGTTATCCGGGTTCCAGACTCTCCAGACGTCTACTAAGTTTAAAGTATCTTTAAAATCCTTTATAATGTTAGTGTCTGTGTCATCTGATATAGATTTCTTTAAGGTCTTATGTCGAGTCATTGGGTCATGGAATCTGTCCAGGGGGATGCTCTAAGCCAGGTTAAAGTCTCTGCCCATTATTAGGGGGATATTTGTCATATTAATCAAGGTGTTCTGCAATTTTGACCAAAACCTTTTTTTGTTATTGTTAGGCCCATAAACATTGCATATATTTTATAGTACCTTGCAGATGGAAACTTTTACCACTATAAATCTTCCATTTTTATCTGTTGTTTTTTCTTGTATTTCTACTGGTAGGTTTTTCTTAAATAGGATTGCCACCCCCTTTTTCCGTCTCGTATCTGGTGTATATATTATATCTCCCACCCAACTTCATTTTAATTTAAGGTGTTCAGTCTCTGTAAGGTGGGTATCCTGAAGGAGGGCTATATCTCCGTGCATTCTATGTAACCTAGCAAGTATCATAGACCTTTTTGCAGGGGATGTGACTCCTCACAGATTCCATGAGACAATCTTAATGCTAGCATTCAAAGCATTCAAAGACATTTAGGTTATATGTGGTAGGTACCCAGCTAGACAACATACCAGCTCTAGAGCAAGGCTATATGTAACAATGAACACTCTGCTAAGCATACTGTACAACATTTAGACATTTGTTCTTTGTGTAGTCCAGCATATCTGTTGCCTGCACAGTGGGAGATAATGAGGAAGGTATATTCCCACATAAGTCCCACAGTTCTTTTGTCTAGGAAAAAATAAACATTACAAACCAATACAAACACAAATAACCCTGTAATGTTAAACTTGACCTTAAGCAGTTGGTAGATATGCCACAAGCTCTGTGGCTCAGGTGTCTTTTCATTCATCTGAGAACATAACCAACCTGCAATAAACATAACAAAAAATAAGCTGCATGAAAAGTCCTGCTGCCGTAACTCTATTGTGTACGCCATCTCAGCTAGAATATCTCAGAACCTTGGAACGTCTTCTCCATCCAACAAGGAGTTTAGCAAATTTCAGTCTGGTTGACGTGTTCGGGGGTGTTCTCTGGGAAGAAAAAGCTGGAATTCTTTTGGTGTACTAAAGTACCTAGGACCTGAAGAGGTTTGTAGTCGGAGTTTCACCGGGTTCATGAGATTTACTCTACTCCCTTCCCCATGCAGTCTGGAGCAGTAGGGGGCAAACTCTTTTCTTCTATGAGTGACCTCAGCAGAAAAGTCTTGGAAAATTAGCAGCTTCTTCTCCTGGTATTTCAACTCTGGGATCCCTCTGTAAGCTTGAAGTATGGCTACTTTGGCTTGATAATCTTGAAGATTACTTGCCTGGGGCCTCTGCGATCAGCTATAGCCGCTTCAGGTCCTATGCAATGGAATCTTTCCACCACTATTGGTAGTATCCCCAGCGGAATGTTTAGTAGCTTTGGTAATTGGTGTTGAACAAAGTCCATTAATTCCTTATTTAAGACAGATTCCGGCAGCCCTACTATTCTGAGGTTATTCCGTCTTGACCTGTTCTCAATATCTTCGACTCTATCTTTTAATATATTTAGCTGTCTTTCCATGCCAGAGACTGTGGTTTGTGTGTCATTTTGTTGGTCTCCAAGGTCAGAGATTCTTTGTTCAGCCAAATTAATGCGATTGTAGAATTGCTTTACATCTGACGCTAGTGAATCCATCCCTGACTGTAATTGTTCCATCTTGGAAAGGAACAGAGTTGTCATCTGCTGAACTATTGGATGAGTAGTGTCTGAAGTCGGGTCTTCCACAGTAGATGGAAATTGTGGGGCAGTATGTATTTCCGTTGCTTGTTTAGTTCTCCTCTCTGTTTGCTTGAATTTTGCTGCCATGGTGATTCTGCAGCTCTTTGGGGAGCTTGTAAAGTAACTATTTACTCTCATATGTTTCAGTAGAAGGTCAGCAATGACTTTGCAGGGAGTGAGGGCTCTATCTATATCCCTTCTCTGACCAGGGTTCTCTTTGCAGTGTCTGTGCCTTCCTCCAGTGGCTAGCACTTTTCAAATGTATGCTAATGTCTTTAACTTTTCAGATTGTGAACTTTGGGCTGTCTATGCTCTGCTTTTGATATAGCAGTAATAAAGGTTTCAAGTGACGCAGAATTTATATGTCTTCAGTGACTCTGCTGTAAGCAATATAAAGGTCCCTCAACCGCTACAGACTTTTTTTTTTATTTATGTTTAATGCCCCTGTTAAATGTCTTTAACTTTGCAGATTGTGAAATGTTTCGCCGGCTACAGCAGTAATAAAGGTTTCAAGTGGTGCAGCTTCAGTGATTCTGCTATAGGCAGTATGAAGGTCCCTCAACCGCCACAGTCTCTATGGATGTTATGTTTTTTTGGTGATGGTGGGCGCTATTTTCTCACGCTTTCTACTTGCACTCTGTAAAGAGGACTTGCGGTGTTGAGGGAGCCGTCCCTCAGTCAGCTCTGCTGTCACCTTTGACAGTTCCAGACTGGATCACTTTTTGTCACGGAAAATGTGCTGCGGGGCCCGTGTAGTCAAGATTTAGGCCCGGTTTAACACGGAGCTCTTCTCTCCTACGTCCGACTACTGTGCCTGCCCACCGTTTTCATCATTTTAAATGTTCTCTAAAACTCCCCTGTTAAGATATGCCTACTAACTTAGATTATAAACTCTACCTGGAATATGATTGTTATTATTATTACTGATTATGTACAAGTGCATAACACATTACTCTAGAGAGAAATGAGAAATGGCTTACAAATCCTTTTCCTTTTTTTGTGCATGTCATGTTTTGTTTTATATATCAGGGCTGTCATTACCAATAACATTAATAATAACAAATTATTATACAGCTTGTAGTACAAGGGAACTCAAAAGCTACAATTCTGTTTCTTGTTTTTGTTACAAACTCAAATGGTATTTATTGTAAATGGAAATAATGAGGTCTTTTCACTTTGGTTTCAAAATTGCTGCATTTTTTTTCTCTAAATGTACGAAAATAACAAAAAATGTGTACAAGCAATAAACTTATTGACTTTTAGTGACAATTAATACCCAACATAAACATAATACTTTTGTAGCAACTGTAGAAAGCATCAAGGTTAAGAATCCAAGATTTTCTTAGTTCTTATCTTTTTAAAACAAAATAGGTTTGTGTAGAAACATTAGATTAACAGATGAATGATAAGCACAGGGCTATTTATAAACAATTGCTATCTGCACTGAGAGCAGGACCAAAAGAGTTAATCAATGATTGTTGCCCAGTCTGATTCCAACCCGTTGACATGAAAAATCATATCCATGTTCCCAGACAGATCCCACAGGGAACAGCCATGGCGGGGAGGGGGTGTTTATGAAGTGAGATAACATTGTGTGGCTGGCAATGAGCCCCCTTTTCCCCTCCCACCTACTGCTGCATGCCGTGCCTTAATAGAGCATGACACAGACAAATACGCAAAGTGAGTATTTAATGTCTCAAACAAGCTCCAGGATTGTGATAGAACTGCAGGTTTTCCCTTTTATTCATCTGGTACTGTGTGTGCGACAGTCTTATCTAATGTAGAGAGCTGAAATAGCACTATAAACTCAGACGAAGGGTAATCCTTCCCTTGGTTTAAAATAACTTTGAAGAGTTGCATTTAAATAATATCTGCCACATTTATTTACATTTTAAATAGTCTTGATGACCTTTAGAATAAGCTCTTGAAAAGGAATTCAATATCATTTAAAAGCACATTTGACATAGAGGGCTAGATTACAAGTGGAGCATTAATGAATTGCACAACCACAAATAGGCAAATTTGCCCGTTTACAGGCACACGATAAATAACCAGCCATTACAAGTTTCTGGTTAATGCTACTGCTAGCGCTCATAAAATTAAGCAGAGATCAGATCTATGGTTAATTTAAAAAATGTCCCCAATTGCCCCCAAACGTTAGTGTGCATATCATTAATAAATAAAAAAATATATGACAATCTTTAATTTTTGTACAAATATCTGCACTAATCAGTTATAAGGGGTTAAAGTGAGTGGGTAAGCGGTGTTAGAAAAAGGACGGCACAGAAAACTGCCTTTACATAATGTTCCATGGGAACTGTGTAATTCCTGTAAAAATATATGAATATGCTTATATACATATATATTTATGTGTTACTATGTGTATATACATCCGAACATGGCTCCCATTGGAGATTATGGAAGCGCTCTCTCCTGAGCGCAAAGCTTCCATGCCATGTGAATGCGAGGTCGCATTCGCATTTCGGGTCATTTCTAATACCAGCGCACAAATATTGCGTTCACAAAAGTGCAATTTAGCGCTCCACTAATAATCTGGCCCAAAATAAGCCATTAGAGCAGATCAATTGCATGTGCAAAATAACGTGAGATGTTACTTTAATTTACTACACACTCCTAGGGGTAGATTTATTATATGCCAGGCAGACATGATTCGCTGTAACGAATCATGTCCGCTCGACATCGCTAAATGCCGACAGCATACGCATTTCTTGTGATGCAGGGTGTCAATCATCCAGATCTTACGACCGCTGCTTCTTAACTTAAGTTTCCGGAGAGTCGGAAACTTCGGGGGTAGAAAGCAGCATCTGCTTCTTGTTAAATCTACCCCTAGTGTGTAGTTCATAGTATGGAATGTGGTCAAATGTAATTCATTGGCGACAAACAAGTGTGCAGGTAAAAAAAAATGTTTGTAATCAAGTAAATGCTGTGCAATACAGCTCTTAATTTGTTGTATTGATCCATGCAAGAGAAATAGAACTTTTTTTTAATATAAAGGGAATGTAAAAAATCCTTACACTTTTTTGTATTTTTTATAAATCCTGAATAATCAGGGGCCGATTTATCAAAGCGTCACATCTCTGTGCATTCGCTGGCGTCAATAAGCTCGTCAGACATCGCTGGCGCGAATCTACATAGGACGCCTTTATTTAGTAAAAACTCTGATAAAAACACGCGCGTCAAGTACGGAGCGCTGAATATCAGACTGTTGATAAAAAAGGGTCATCAATGTCACGGATATTCTGATTTTTCCAACTTTATTTATACCATTTTATAACTGTCCTTTTATTTTTCATCTGTTAATGTCCAAGAAATAGCTAGATTTACACCTGAACAAACAATAATATCTCATAGATAGTTATTTTCTATGTATTTGTTATAAAATTACATAAATGAATGTATATTTGTATTTCTAAAAATCATGACATGCCTATCTCATGTTTTTTCTTTTTTTTTTTTTAAATGATTATTAATGCTAGAATTTGTACATATATCTTTGCACATAATAAATAAAGAGAACGGATATGTCTGGGTGGTGCAGCGCAACAAAATAAAAATAAACAGTTATTTACACAAGTTATTTGCACACTAATAATGATGTGGTAAACACTGTAGTAGGTAATAAAGTACACCTTCAGAATTGAGAAAGTTCTAATATATTAATGCTTGTCTTGTTTTGCAAACACAATAGTCTTATTAGAGTTCTGTAACTTGTCTATTCGGATATATAGATAGTTGAAAGGATGTCTCCTTACCAGATGTTACCTCAATCATATGAGGTAAGATTTATTCATGTAGGGAGTATTTTTGTCTTGTCTGTAGTGTCCACTAGTCCAAATGTTACAGGTATACCGGTTCAAGCCAGTGGGTCTGATTTCCTTCTCAGGATTCCGTCGCTTTAATATATACGATCTTTACCCATTAGAACCTTTTTCTGATGGTTGGAGTCTTAGTGGTTCATGGGAGTATGGTACTTCGATTAGGATCTTTCAGACTCTCATGTTCATAGGTAACTTTGTTTGCAGTGTAATGTTGTACTCCTATTATTAAGTGTTTTTTGCTACCATAACATGTGCTAAAGCGTTACACTTACCAGGTGAAATATATTAATGAACCAATCCAACTATGAACATGAGAGTCTGAAAGATCCTAATCGAAGTACCATACTCCCATGAGCCACTAAGACTCCAACCATCGGAAAAAGGTTCTACTGGGTAAAGATCGTATATATTAAAGCGACGGAATCCTGAGAAGGAAATCAGACCCACTGGCTTGAACCGGTATACCTGTAACATTTGGACTAGTGGACACTACAGACAAGACAAAGATACTCCCTACATGAATAAATCTTACCTCATATGATTGAGGTAACATCTGGTAAGGAGACATCCTTTCAACTATCTATATATCCGAATAGACAAGTTACAGAACTCTAATAAGACTATTGTGTTTGCAAAACAAGACAAGCATTAATATATTAGAACTTTCTCAATTCTGAAGGTGTACTTTATTACCTACTACAGTGTTTACCACATCATTATTAGTGTGCAAATAACTTGTGTAAATAACTGTTTATTTTTATTTTGTTGCGCTGCACCACCCAGACATATCCGTTCTCTTTATTTATTATTTCCACCCATTGTGCTAGGGGTACACATTTTGTCTGGTTCAGCTGCACAATACCATACCTTAAAACATCAGATATCTACTGACATACATATATACTTTCTAATCTACATTAAAGGGACAGTAAAGTCAAAATTAAACTTTCATGATTTAGATAGGGCATTCAATTTTAAACAACTTTCCAATTTACTTTTATCATCAAATTTGCTTTGTTCCCTTGGTGGTATTTTTGAAAAGCTAAACCTAGCTAGGTTCAAACTGATTTCTAAACAGTTGAAAACCGCCTCCTAGCTCAGAGCATTTTGAAAGTTTTTCACAGTTAGACTGTGCTAGTTCACATGTGTCATATAGATAACATTGTGCTCACTCCCGTGAAGTTATTTAGGAGTCTTCACTGATTGACTACACTGCATGTCTGTCAAAGGCACTTAGATAAGGAGGCTGTCTGCAAAGGCTTAGATACAAGGTAATCACAGAGGTAAAAAGTATATTAATATAACTGTGTTGGTTATGCAAAAACGGGGATTGGGTAATAAAGGGATTATCTATCTTTTTAAATAAGAAACATTTTGGTGTAGACTGTCCCTTTAAGTCTCAGATATCCAATTCAATATTGAACACTAGACCTTTTGGAGCGCTGGTCACCCATACTCTTGCTTTCCATATCTTTGCACATACTTGTATATATATATATATATATATATATATATATATATATATATATATATATATATATATTTGGTGTCAGAAATCTTTTGCAAACATATTTACATGTCCCTAAATTTCTTTTTCTGTTCTAAACATTGTTGTCTTTCATATCTCTGTGTTTATTTATACCACTATATGTATATAGTGTAAATATATTATTATTCTTAGCAAGAATAATTGTGAATATAACATGTAATCAGGGTACCATATATATTTATTTGCAATCCATGGATATTTTAAGAGCTGGGCCAGTTTTCACTCTGCACCTGAGTAACCTCTCCTGGGGCGCGATCACATATACGGCGCATGTTTTGGCGCCTGCGTAGGAACCAGCGCCGCCCGTAATTTCACCTTGTACATCGGGGTATTACATATACTGTGCAGTTATATGCTAAACTGGCGTAAGTAGGACAAACTAGCGATCTTCTGAAATGTGTGCAAATACACATTTTAGTTGTTGCAAGTAACTTACGCCAGTAGTTTGTCCACGGAAAATGTCAATAAAGAGTAGTTTCATGCAAATTAGGCTAACACTCGTAAAAATGAACCGCAATTTCAAATATAAATGCGACACGTAATTACGCTATTCAAAATTCATATATAAACCCATGTGCAGCCGCCATTTTCTTCAGTGTGTTTGGATTGTTCTTTGAGCTACAGCAGACTACACTGAAGTGGAGGATTAGTCAGAGTAGAAAGAGAGGCGCAAACAGAGGAGTTAGTTAGGTTGCATTGTTGTTTGATTAAGCTTGTACACTTACACATATTTTTACATATTGCACACATTTTGCATACATACATATACAAATACACCACACTTTTTTTTCTAACACCTCACATATTTTATTTGAATTTCACAGTGTGATAGGCTGAGTGTTTGGTTGTGATTGTGTGTGATTGAACTGGGAGTGAGTGTGAGTGTGTGTAGTGTGATTTAGTGTGAGGATGGCAGGGAGAGGTAGGGAGGAGGGGAGGAGGGGAGAGGAGTGGCAGGGAGAGGAGTATTGGAGAGGACAGGAGGAGCAGTGGGGTCCCCATCAGGGAGTAAGTGAAGTGGGGAGAGGGAGAGCCAGAAGGGATGATGAGAGGGGAGATGCCCAAGATCCCCAGAGAGCAGGCACATCTAGGAGAGGGACAGAGGGTGCACATGTGGACAGAAGGGGGGGAGGAGGGAGAGGATAGGGAGGAACCCACACCAGGGACATCACAGGGAGGAAGCCAGGAGTCCATGGAGGATGAGAGGCTGAGATGTCCCAACTTCTCATTTGAGGAAAATGTTGCCCTAGTCCAGGCCATCATGGACAATTACAGTGCCCTCTTCGGGCAGGAGAAGGGCAAAGGCATTGCCAAAAGGAGAAAAACGGCATGGTTGGCGGTAGAGGATGCCGTCAACAGTGTGGCCCCGCAGAGGAGGACTGTTGAGGGCCTGAAAAAGTGGTGGAATGACTGCAAGAGGCTGGTCAAAGAAAAGATGGAGCAGGAAGCTATGCACCAGAGGGGAACAGGCGGTGGTCCATCCCTGGATATTGAGTATAACACCTGACAGGAGATGAAACACAGGTCCCTGAGTATCAAAGCAGTCCGAGCACTTCCAGGGGCTCGTGACTCAGGGGCTGCAACCACAGTACATCATGCTGGTGAGTAACATCTCACACACTAGTATTATATGTATTTGAGATATAACATCATTTAATATCACACATTCATGTACACAATGAGGAGCATGGTATTTGGCCTACTAACAAAAACATCTACAATTATATTTGACATTAATGCTGCTTAACACAATGCAATTCATGATATGAGGTGTAATAGTGCAATACTAACATGTCTCAGATTAACACAGGACACATGATATAGAGTTTGACATGAGTATAGGCCCTAGCTTGTATCAATGTATATTGTTTGCCCACGTGGACATATTCTGACTTTACTAATCCATCTCATCCTTTGACTCCTTCACAGAACCTCCTGTCACAAGGATACAAACATCCATGCCACCACCATCACTACCACCACCCTTCAGGCAACCGCAAGAACAGTATGCTCCCAGTCATGAGCATGGTTGGATGGCTCAGTTGAGGACCCGGGAGTGATGCCACCACCATTGCCATATGACCCCTGGCAAGATTCCTGGCCAGAGCAATATCCTCCCTTTGGCTTTGAGGGGGAGCCAAGACAGCCACAAAGGGTCCATGTATTTACCCCCCCCCCCTCCACAACACAATCTCATGGCAGTCAGGGATTTTACCCACAGACAATGTCACAGGAAGTTCCAATTGGACAGGCTGAGTGGTCACACACTTGTCATCGGTGGGACTATCAACCAACCATACAAGCTCCACCATCCTCAGCAATTGGACAAGCTCCACCATCCTCAGCAATTGGACGAGCTCCACCATTGGCAGATGGAAATAGAGCAGATTCTACAGCTGCACCTCAAGAACCATCAGATGCAGGTGACCCTGCCCCACATGAACCATCAGTTGAAGATGGCCCTGCCCCACATGAACCATCAGTTGACGCTGGCCCTGCCCCACAAGAACCAGCAGTTGAAGCTGGCCCTGCCCCACATGAACCAGCAGTTGAAGCTGGCCCTGCACCTCAAGCAACAGCAGATGCAGGTGACCCTGCCCCACAAGCACCTAGAAGCCCTGCTGCTCAAGAGCCTGTGGATGCATTGTATTCACCCCTGGGTGAGGAATACATTGCACTCCAGAGGAGGCTCATAACAAGCACGGAGAACATACAAAGAGGCCAAGAGAGGTTCTTCAGGAACCATGAAAGGTTCATCAGGAGCTAAGAGAGGAGACAACAACGTAGCATAGAGCTACAGAGGGACATGGCAGCATCGTTAACTGCAAGTGTTCATAACCAATCACAGATGATGCAAATTCTGTCTGATATGCAGATGCAAATGGACAATAGATGGAGAGAACAAAATCTTCTCTTGGGTGTGTTGGTTGAGCACTTTACACACCAGCAGGACACTGCCTCCAGCCTATCATCTGTGACCAGCACAACAGCAGAAACAGCAGAATCTTCTCAAACCAGGAGAACAAGGAAATCCACTACAGTCACCTCAGCTCCCTCATCCAAGAAGCCAAAAAAGAAATAAATATTCTTATAGTTCACCATAAATCTTGTCCTCTGTTATTTACCATATAATTGTCATCCACATCCATGTGAGGTGTGTTTTAGTACACTAATATTGTTAAAACATATACTAAGACCTGTGTGGAAATGGCAAAAAAAGGTAATATTATCATGTTTATGACATATTCTTGTACTATAACTCACATCCACAATAGTTGTTTATGAAGGGTACATATAGTAATATTAACTTCTAAGATGTAAATCAATGTATCTCACATCCAATATAAATTGACACATTGGTATATATAGTAGTGATGTTACTGATAGAGTGGGCATTATCAGGTGTTTTAAGGCTGCAGGTGAGAGGTTGTGGTGTCTGTGATTGGTTTGACACAATTGCAAAGAGGCAGCCTTCAAGAAGGTCTTAGAAATTATCATATGAGCCATCCTAGGTTTTGCTTTCAACTAAGAATACCAAGAGAACAAAGCAAGTGTTAGAATTAAATCTGAAAGTAGTTTGAAATAACATGCCCTATTTAAAACAAGAAGGTTTTCTTTGGACTTGACTGTCCCTTTATATATTTTGGCATCAATGCCAAGCTGTGTTAGCATTAGAATAAATTACACTGGGTTCTAAAGAGATAAAGGTAATACAATTATGATTTCCCATTGTTCTCTCCTCCAAGTATTGTTGATTGTTTTGAGAAGAAATTTAAAGTAAATAAGCAAGTATATGTCCACAATGGGATAAAGTACCTACAAGCTCAATCCATTTGATTATGTTGTGGCGTCAAACTATTTCAAATACACAAATAAACCTTAAAAATAAATTTCATAGTATACTGTCCCTTTAACCTTGAGATGCTGCTTAAATGTATGTGTTTGTTAAGGCTTCCAGGGAGTTATGTTGTTTTTTAGTCAGTGCAAGAGTTGCTGTGCCTGCGAGATGAGAATGGAGTAGATTTTCTGAATTCTGCGCGCGTAAGTCCTTACGCTGCATATTGGATACCAAATTGCACGGTTGTTCTATGTTAGTCTATGGGTAAAAAAAATATGTCCGAAGGGTGAAATATACGCGCGTAACTTGTATGCTACGCCGTATATGTAAAACCAAAATCGCGTAAAATCTGGCGGCGGAGGATTTTGCACGCGACGCTGCATATGTAATGGAGGCCCTGATTGCAGTCTAGTTTTAAACACCACCCCTACACAGGTGTTATAAAATGGGCTGACATATTACATGACATTTCTTAATGAAAATTAAATTCAAGAGAAGGAAAATACTGAAAATAACATGACAGTAAAGAGGTGATTTTAATTTCTGCTGTATCAGATTCATGACAGTTTAATGTTAGGTAGACTATCCCTCTGAGCTAAAAGTTAAAGATTATATTGAATCAAGCATCATTCTATTTTTAAAATCTATGTCTAAAATTTTACACTGTGTGTCCTAATGTCATCATCAATGTTTAACTTTAATACTAATTTCACATATACATACTTTCAAAGTATAATACACAATGAAACAAATGGCACTTACAAGTTCTGATGAGTGATCGATGACACGTATCAAGCAATTTGATTCATTAGTGATATTATAAAATGTATATTTCATTCAGATTAGCTGATGTCATAAATCATGTGATTATGCATATCCCAATCAAAAGTGGTGGAAAACTTCACTAGTTTGTGGGTTGTTTATGATTTTGCATCAAATTTGGTGTGAGAAGTGTTGTGTCAAATTTGGTGTGAAGTGGAGAGTGGAACTTGTATTACATGCGTTAAACATAGTGCAAATAGATTTATTCAAAAAAGGAAGTTAGCTATATTATATAATGTATTTATTTCATTTTTATCCCTATATCTACTAGTGCACCAAATTTGAAGCAATAATATTGTCCCCTTGCTTTGTAATGAGAGACAAAGATGTAACATAATCCATAAGTACTTTTATTATGTAATAAGCTTCATTCTCTTGTAGCATCGAGCATAACCTTTCTGTGTTTTCAGACTCCTATTGATTTCTATGGCATTTGCGGTCTCAAGGGTGGCGGTTTGAACGATAGGTACGCTGTGGCGGAATAGATGCAAGTGTACCTGTTGAATGTTTAATAAATTGTGAACCAGGTCAAATAGAGTCGAATGTGAATTCTATACATCTGGAATTACGCAAGCATTGATCTGCTTCGGATTGATCTTGCGGGAGCATATATTATGTTGAATATTGCAACATTTGACGATGTTGACACTTTAACTACGGCGGATCAGATTTGCATGGAATATGACGCAGAATTCAAGCGCATTATCAGTTGACGCTTTGATAAATCCATAGAGTTGAATAGCTGGTATATAGCCAAGAGTAATAAGATAAATAATTTATTTAGTACTACAGTCATAGCCAATGCAACCAAGCAGTATTGTAGTTGCCCTTATGCCATAGGTTTGTCCCCCCTGACCTAAAAATAAAATCCATATGTAATGCAGAGACTTGCAGTTTGTGGTTAGTTTAAGTTGTAAAAAAACTAAATAATTGTTAATGCTTCTCCCAGGTTTGGAGATGGTGTTAGGTCTATAGAAGAAAAAAAGAAAATATAAAAAAGGGCATTTGTTAAAGTGGTAATACATACTGTGTAAGTCAACTCCAGAGCAGCAATGCTCTACTGGGAGCTAGCTGAAAACATTTTGGGAGTCTACTTATATATGCTTTCCAGTAAAGAATACCAAGAGAACTAAGTACATTCAACAATATGGGGTCAATTTACTGAAGTGCGAGCGGACATGATACGATGTAACATATTATATCCGCTGCACATCAGCATTTATCATTGCACCAGCAGTTCTTGTGATCTGCTGGTGCAATACTGCCCCTGCAGATTCGCGGCCAATCGGCCGATAGCAGGGGTTGTCAATCAACCCGATCGTATTCGATCGGGTTGATTTCTGTCCGTCACCTTAGAGCAGGCAGACAGGTTATGGATCAAAAGACAAAAGAAGAAGGCGCCACCATAGTGCACAATCAATAGTTCATTCAGGCTCTCAATGCAGATACTAGATTACTTACAAGAAGTATGACACTTGAGAAGTGTCAGACTTGCCTCCTGGACTCTTAAAAGTCGTCCAGACAACTTCCTCCGGTAATGTTGTCCAAGATGTGGTGCGGATTAAACAATCCCTGTCCAATAGTCATGCAGAGATCTTGAGAGCCAAATAGGCAGCCCCACTATAATAGCCTCTGTGCGGTGTGTAGCCCAAGAGGTACATATAGGACTAAATCAGCTATGTTTTGATAAAAATGTTGGCTATGTAATAAAAAGTTGTGAATCTCAGTCTGTTAAAAAATTTTAAATATTGTACACAACGTTTCTCGGTCAAGCACAACCGTTTCATCAGGTGCATAAAAATACAATACATTTTGCACGACTTACAAATCCTAAAACGGCGTCCTCTAAATGGATATGCGCATGCGCAAAGGTTTGCCACATTCTAAGTATAAACATTGCTTCACGATCTCAAATTCCATTGGTCCTTATTATACCAATCACAAGGAAATAACCCCTACCAGCCTCCTAGTGTCATATGACATAGTTTTGGAAGGCTATGATGGCCTATCATTATCAATCTAGGGGGCGTGATTGACTTACGTATATTTCATCATTTGTCATATGATTGTCATATTGTGTATACATTGTCAGCATGACTTACTTAAAAGATTGCCTTTTGATATACTTCTAAAACGGCCATATAAACTACGTGCCCCTAATATATAATATAAAATGCGATTGCGATTATAACAAATCAAATTGTCCTCAAATGTCACAGAACGGCAACCTTCGCCTATGGCACTAGCAAGAATCTAAGATAACACAACTAATTTGTATGAAAACAACCTAAAACCAAGCCGTTCATATAAAGACAACATACAATCTATTAGAATGCTAAAAAATGGCATATATCTATAATTCATATGCCATATGTTCCCTAATCTATTATCAACAATAGTTGTATATACACATACATATTAAATGTGTATATATATAATCCGTAAAATGGATACTTTAGATGTGCATAGAGACTACCTTAATCTTATGGTGACACTCTGTCACCTAAGTAATGATCTTGCCACAAGGTAAATATATTTGTATTCATCTGAATACTTTTACCTATGTCCTACTTGATAATTTAAGTGATAAATATAACCAGAAGATACCAATTGATATTCCTCTATAGGAATGCATGGAGTATCTCCAGCTCTAAAATGGTATGTTATCTCGCATTGTATTTATAAAGAACCTCCTTATAAGCTAACCAGCTATGCTGATTGTAGATTGTGCTCCAATTGGAGGTGATGATCAACAGTGTATCTGTAAAGAACTGGAATGTGGATATACTGGAGGTATGTATTTGGTGTCTCCCACTAAATGCTAAACTGATATCTAGCAATGTGTCTTACACTGTAAATGACCTACTTCTAAATAATCCAAATAATGATAGTTATGAAAATAATTTTGTGACTACCCAGTGATGAAAGTTACGAAAGTAATGATCCCAATAATGTAACTACCCAGGCGGTCATCAATTGAAAGCCGCCATATCAAAATGCTCATTTAAGCCTAAGGGAGACAAGGACCTAAGTTTCCATATCCAGAATGTCTCCCTTTGTCTCAAATGAACAAATCTGTTTCTACCCCATTTGAAATTAACCTGTTCTAATGGAAACATACTAAAAGTGTTAGGCCAGAATGACATAGATTCACATGTCTGGGGACGCTGTGATTTTTGATCGCGTTCTTAATATTTCGATTATGTTCCCCCATCTTTTTTTGAGGGGCCTTGACGTTCTCCCCACTTATTGGATTCCACAACTGCATTCTAGCATATACACCACAAAAGAAGAATCACAAGTAAAATGAGACTTAATCTCGAATTTCTCTTTACTCGCAAAAGAAACAAAATCCATTCTTTTGCCTGTAGTGTATGCACAAAGGACAGGTTATGGATAAATTAATCCTCTTATGTAAATTAAGGGGTTTCTTAAAGTGCATGCGCTATCTGAATCATAGAAGTTTAATTTTGTCTTTCTTGTTCCTTTAGCACTCTGAGCTATATTAGCTATATTATGAGTGGAGCACAAACACTTACCGCTGGTATTACGAGTTAAAAGTAAATGTGATCGCTTGAACTCATAAAACTAAAAAGTTGCACAAAACACATTAAAAATGCATTACAAAGTACAGTTACACTCATAATAACACTATCTAATAAAAATTATTTTAAAGATATATTGCACACAAAAGTTATAAGGGCTTAAAGATATGAGCTCTGAGCAGGCGGACAGGTACGATCGATCGAGTACGATCGGGTTGATTGACACCCCCCCCACCCAATTGGCCGTGAGTCTGCAGGGGGCGGTGTTGCACCAGCAGCTCTTGTGAGCTGCTGGTGCAATGCTGAATACGGAGAGCGTATTGCTCTGCGCATTCAGCAAGGTCTTGCAAACCTGATCCGCAGTGTCGGATCAGGTCAGCAAGACCTTTCTTAAATAGGGGCCATTGTCTCTATAACAAAGTTAATGAATACTTTGAACTGCTGTTGTCAAGTAATTAATGCAGCTCTTTATAAAAATGCTGCTAGATCTATGTCTTCATTTAACCCGGCTGGATTCATTGTTCCCATATAGTGAATCCAGTAGGTTTTAGTTTGCCTTAGTTTCTGGAACCTGTCTCCTTCTCTAGCCGGTATTTGTACATGTTCCAAGATAGTCCCCTTCAAAAATTTAGGGTCTTGCTTATGTACTTTCTTGAAGTGCCTGGACACACTGTGTCCTTTGAAGCCTCTTTCTATGTTTTTAAGATGTTCAAGCAGACGTTTTTTGTATGGGTGCTTTGTACGTCCTATGTACTGAAGCTTGCACGTACTTTATAATAAATACACTACAAATGTAGTTTTACAATTTGTAAGACCATTAATTTTACAGTTTTTATGAGCATAGGTGTTGGAATTCACTATTTTCGTTGTTGTTTTTATTGGATCGTAAGCATATTCACATCTTTTGCAATTGGCCCTATTGCACTTAAAGAACCCTTTAGTTGTAGAAGTAAGCCAATTAGTCTTAGTGCTAGGTGCTAGCATCTGTTTAAGATTTTTGTTTTTCCTAAATGTTATTTTGGGTGTTGGTCCTATACTATCTTTGAGTAACTTGTCCTGTTGTAAAATAGGCCAGTATTTCCTCAAAATTTTCTTTATTTCAGGTGCTGCTTCATTGTATGTTTTTATCATTCCTATTGATTTTATAGAAATTTTTGTTTTGACTTTCTTTGTTAGATATTAGTAAATTTTTTCTATCCAATTTTTCCACTTTCTCTAATGAATTATCTATAAGTTTTTTGGGATATTTCTTTTGTAATAGTTTGTTTTTTAATATTTCGGCCTCTTTGTGGTAGTCACTTGTTTTTTAATAATTCCGTTTTAACCGTTGGAATTGTCCATACGGTATGTTTTGTATCCATGGTTTATAGTGACCACTGTCGGCCCTCAAGTAACCATTACAATCTGTTTCCTTACGGTATAGTTTTGTACAGATTGTGTTGTTCTCATGGAATAAGATAAGGTCTAAGAATTCGATATGTTCTTTAGACATTTTGGACGTAAATTTTAGATTAAGATTATTTTCATTTATATAATCAATAAATCTGGTGCTTGTGGGGTCATCTCCATTCCACATTAGGATAATATCATCAATGTATCTACCCTACCAGATTATGTTCTCCTTAGTATGCTTTGCCTTTGCGTTGTCTCAGACCTGTTGTGAGAGTTCCTGTGTATTACCTGGCTGTCTGACGTCCTTCCTGGTTCCTGATCCCTGGCTTGTTCCTGACTCTGCTGTTTTCCTGATTCTGGCTCGTCTGACTATTTGATTTGGCTCCTGACTCGGCTCGTCTGACTACCAGCTCTGGTTTTGACTCCTGGCTTGTTATTTGACTTGTGGACTTTTTATAAATTTTTGCTATTATTAAAGGTGTGATTATTTTTGCACTTCTCGTCTCAGTCTGATTCCTGGCACCCTGACATTACGCAAAGGCCATGAATCCTGATGGTGCTAATAATTCACCTTTACCTGCCATCATTTCCAGGATGGATGAACAGGATCACCGCTTGGATCAATTTGCACTAGCCCTGCAAACCCTGCTGACTCGCAATGCACATTTGGACCAAAGTGTCCCACAAGTTATGGCTGCTCCTGTTTCCGCTGCTGCACCTAGTCCTACCAGGAGCATGTCCGGTTCTGCACCTCTACCTCAGTGATATGGAGGTGATCCTATTCAGTGCAGAGGGTTTTTGAACCAGGTAGGCATTTACTTTGAGATGTTACCTCAGGCGTTTCCCTCTGACAGAGCTAAGGTGGGATTTCTCATCTCGTTACTCTCTGACACAGCTCTTTCCTGGGCTAATCCCTTGTGGGAGACTAATAAACCTGTGATTAAATTACCCTGAATTTGTGGCCTCTTTTCGAAGGGTATTTGATGTTCCGGCTCGCTCCTCCTCTGCTGCTAAATGACTCATGTCCATTTAGCTAGGTACAAGATCTGTTGCTCAGTATGCTATTGAGTTCCGTACGCTTGCTGCAGAGGTAGGTTGGAACAATGAAGCCCTTGTTGCCGCCTTCTTTCATGGGCTCTCTGATGCGATTAAAGATGAAGTTGCTGCCAGAGATTTACCAGAGGATCTCGAGGCATTGGTGTCTTTTTTGATCCTAATTGACATCAGACTCAGAGAGAGGCCCTCTTTCAAGGAGTGCTTGCGGAAGCCTCCTGTTCCATTGTCTCCTATGTGTTCGTTCCCACCCATGCCTCCCTCTCCTCACATGCCTCCTGGTCCCGAGTCACCAGGTACTGCTGAGCCGATGTAGCTGGGATTCACGCGTCTCTCCACGGCGGAGAGGGCCTTTAGGAGGAGGGAGGGCTCTGCCTCTATTGTGGGTTACCTTTTGAAGTCTTGTCCTACATGGCCGGGAAACGCTCACACCTAAGGTCCTGTCGGGGGCAGACCTAGGGTGGTTTATCCTTGTCCCCGGAACCGCTTAAGGAGAAACCTTTGGTCATGGTTGTCCTTTCCTGGGTGGACTCCTTCATAGTTACTCAGGCTCTTGTTGACTCCGGTGCTGCGGGCTATTTCATTGACAGTGCTTTTGTATCAAAGCACTCCATTCCTGTTTTGCCTCGGTCCGTTCCGCTTGCTATTGAGGCCATTGATGGCAGGCCCCTTCAGCCCGCACTCGTTACTCACAAAATTGCTCTGTTGTCCATGGCTGTTGGGGCTCTCCATTTTGAAACCCTCCAGTTCCAGGTGATAAACTCTCCTCATTATCCGGTTGTTCTGTGTTATCCCTGGCTCCAAAAGCACAATCCCAGTCTCAACTGGCGCAGGTCCGAAATTTTGTCGTGGTGCCCGCAATGTATTACCACTTGTCTTTGGAAACCAGTTAAAGTCCTGTGCACTTCGGTATCTCAATTGCCAGAGGAGTACCGAGAGTTCCTAGACGTGTTTGACAAGATGCGTGCTGGTACGTTGCCTCCTCACCGGTCTTACGATTGTGCCATAGACCTGCAACCCGGAGCCATTCCTCCTCGGGGCCGGGTGTACCCTCTGTCTGTTGCAGACAATAGTGCTATGGAGGAGTATGTTGCCGATGCTCTGTCGCGGGGGATCATTCGCAAATCCTGCTCTCCTGCAGGGGCTGGCTTCTTCTTTGTGAAGAAAAAGGGTGGAGAGTTAAGACCATGCATCGATTATAGGTATCTTAATTGTCTTACCATTAAGAATGCTTACCCTATTCCGCTTATTACGAAACTCTTTGACCGCCTCAAGGGAGCTACGGTCTTTACTAAACTTGATTTGAGAGGAGCGTACAATCTCGTTAGGATTAAGGAGGGCCACAAATGGAAAACAGCATTTAACACCAGGAGCGGGCATTATGAGTATCTTGTAATGCCCTTTGGCCTATGTAATGCTCCTGCTGTTTTTCAGGAATTTATTAATGATGTCCTATGAGATATGTTGCAACAGTGTGTTGTGGTGTACTTAGACGACATCCTCATACACTCACCCACACTTGAGGCTCATCGTTCTGATATTACACGGGTTCTTCAGAGACTACGCGAGAACGGCCTGTTTTGTAAACTCAAGAAATGTGAGTTCCATCAGACTCAAGTAACCTTCCTAGGTTATGTTATCTCCGTTGCAGGGTTCTCCATGGATCCTGACAAGTTATCTGCAGTTCTGCAGTGGCCTCGGCCAGTTGGTCTTCAGTCTATTCAACATTTTTTGGGGTTCACCAATTACTATAGAAAGTTTATTAAAAACTTTTCTTCCTTGGTCAAACCTATCACAGACATGACTGTAAAGAGAATGATCCACTCCATTGGTCACCTACTGCCATTAAGGCTTTTGATAGTCTGCTGATAGTTTGCTGCCGCTCCAGTTCTGGCTCATCCTAACCCTGTCCTGCCTTTCGTTCGTGAGGTCGATGCATCTGAGACTGGAGTAGGTGCCCTCTTGTCTCAACGTCCTATGCCTGACGGTTCCTTGCATCCGTGTGGTTTCTTTTCTAAGAAATTGTCTCCAGCGGAGTGCAATTATGAAATTGGCGACAGAGAATTACTGGCCATAATTTTGGCACTTAAGGAATGGAGGCATCTTCTCGAGGGTACTAGCGTGCCGGTGCTCATTCTTACTGACCACAAGAAATTAACTTATCTATCTGAAGCAAAACGTTTGTCGCCCCGACAGGCCAGATGGGCGCTATTTTTGTCTCGGTTTAATTATGTGGTCTCCTACCTGCCTGGTAGTAAGAATGTTAGGGCTGATGCCCTCTCTTGAAAATTTTCGCCTCTGTCCAAGGAGGAGTCTGTACCTACTCCTGTTATACCTACTTACCATATTTTGGCTACCATACGTACTAATTTGACTTCTCCCTTGGGGGAGGAGATCCTGGCTGCACAAACCAATGCACCTCCTGAGAAACCTAGTGGTAAGTGTTTTGTTCCTGAGAATCTTCAAAATAAACTTTTGCACACTTACCACTATCCTAAAGCCGCAGGTCACCCAGAGAAGAACCAAATGATTTGGTCTGTCACTCGACAATTCTGGTGGCCAGGTCTTTGTTCTGATGTTGCTGCGTATGTTGCCTCCTGCTCAGTTTGTGCACAGAATAAGACTCCTCTACGTCTTCCTGTGGGTCTTCTTCAACCTATTGCTAATGGTGAGCGTCCTTGGACACATCTTTCCATGGACTTCATTGTTGAGCTCCCTGTTTCCAATGGCAATACTGTTATCCTTATGGCGGTTGACCGTTTTTCTAAAATGTCACATTGCATTCCCTTGATGAAGCTGCCTACCGCTCTGGAGCTTGCTTCAATTTTTGCCCGGGAGGTCTTCTGTTTACATGGGTTACCCAAGGAGATATAGTCGAACCGGGGTAGCCAGTTTGTCTCCAGATTTTGCCGTTCCTTTTGTGCTCAAATGGGGATCCAGCTTTCCTTCTCCTCGGCATATCACCCTCAATCCAATGGGGCTGCGGAACGGTCTAATCAAGCTCTGGAACAGTTCCTCCATTGCTATGTCTCAGATCACCACAATAATTGGTCTGAACTGTTACCTTGGGCAAAGTTTGCTCGTAATAGTGCTATTAATGCTTCCTCCAAGTTATCCCCGTTCATGGCGAATTATGGGTTTCAACCATCCTTGTTGCCCGATTTATTCATGTCTCAGGGTATTCCGGCTTTGGAGGAGCATCTCCGGCAACTCCGTTCCACATGGATGCAGATTCAGGATTGCCTTCATCGTTCTATGCAGCGCCAAAAGTTCCAGGCTGATCGTAGGTGTCTGCCCACACCTTCCTACCAGGTTGGTGAGAGAGTTTGGCTGTCCTCCTGCAACTTGAACCTTCGTGTGACTTCCAATAAATTGGCTCCCCGTTATGTTGGTCCTTTTGTAATACTCTGATGGGTTAATCCTGTGGCCTACGCTCTTGACCTTCCTCCTGCTATGCGCATCTCCAATGTTTTTCATGTCTCCCTCTTGAAATCATTGGTTTGTAATCGGTTTACCACTGTGTTGCCTCGTCTCCGTCCTATCTTTGTTGACAACCATGAGGAGTATGAGGTCAGCAGCATTATTGACTCTCGTATGTCCAGGGGCCGTGTACAGTATTTGGTTCACTGGAGGGGCTACGGTCCGGATGAGCGTTCTTGGGTTCCCTCCTCTGATGTTCATGCTCCCGCCCTCATCCGTGCCTTCCATGCCTGTTTCCCCAATAAGCCTTTTGTCCTCCCACGGGGGAGGGGTCGTTGAGGGGAGGGTACTGTCAGGGTTTTCTCCCTGTTGTGTTTGCCATGTGCTGCTTTTTATAATCAATAAATCTGGTGCTTGTGGGGTCATCTCCATTCCACATTAGGATAATATCATCAATGTATCTACCCCACCAGATTATGTTCTCCTTGAATGGATTGTTGTTGTAAATATAATATTTTTCCCATATACCCATGTAGGTACTCTACATCCTCTTTTTCAAAGATTGAGGATTTGTACAGCCCATTGGGCAATATTTTATATTTCTGTTATCTCTCTAGATTTAAGCTGTCATACCAATATAATATATATATATATATAGGTATAGATATATATTGTATATATAGATATATTTATATAGAAATATGTATTTTTATGAATAAATTGTCAGGGTTTTCTCCCTGTTGTGTTTGCCATGTGCTGCTGGCAGCCATTTTACTCACCTCTCTTGCTGACCCTGGTGCATTGTGGGGGATGCTGCTCATTTACTGCATTTCCTTTTATGGCCAGACTGGTGTGCATCATCCATGTGAGACAGAATGCAGTCTCAGAATTGTGATGTCATCACTTACTATTTAAAGGGCCTCTGTTCAGTATGCTTTGCCTTTGCGTTGTCTCAGACCTGTTTGTGAGAGTTCCTGTGTATTACCTGGCTGCCTGACGTCCTTCCTGGTTCCTGATCCCTGGTTGTTCCTGACTCTGCTGTTTTCCTGATTCCAGCTCGTCTGACTATTCGCTTTGGCTCCTGACTCGGCTCGTCTGACTACCAGCTCTGGTTGACTCCTGGCTTGTTATTTGACTTGTGGACTTTTTATAATTTTTTGCTATTAATAAAGGTGTGATTATTTTTGCACTTCTCCTCTCAGTCTGATTCCTGGCACCCTGACAAAAATAGAACATATTAGAATGTGAAATATTCATATTTTCATGTGGTGTTATGCAATTGGGTTTGCGCGAGTGTGGGGTGTTTTTCTACTTTATTTGCTCTATTGACTTCTATGGGGGAATACGTGAACACGCAAATGATATTGTAAGTTCGGCTTTTTGCTCTTGTTGGGTTAGTGAGCAAGCGAAAACAGTTTACTTTCAACTCCTAATACAAACACAACCCGACAAGGGCAAAAAACTTACTTTTAGTGTAGTTACGAGCAGGTACATTAAAGGAATAGTCTAGTTAAAATTAAACTTTCATGATTCAGATAGAGCATGCAATTTTAAGCAACTCTCTTATTTACTCCTATTATAATTTTTTCTTCGTTCTCTTGGTATCGTAATTTGAAAAAGCACAAATGTAAGCTTAGGAGACACACATTTTTGGTTCAGAACCTGGGTAGCGCTTGCTGAATAGTGGCTACATTTAGAAAGTTTGATTTTGACTAGACTATCCCTTTAATTTGTTTGCCTGCTTCCAATAAAACTTCACCTAAGGAAACAAGTATAATATAATGTGATGGAGAAAGATGAAGTATACAGTTTCAAAGATACTACACACAGAACAAACTAGGATTTGCTGCCTTTAGATGGAAAGGTAACTAGTCCTATTCAAATGGGCATGTATGCATCCTCCTGAGCACTAAAAAGACTTATATAGTGATTTAAAACCTAATATTAGTCCCACAACAAATGTGGATTGAAGTAGGAAAGGAGATTGGGTGAGGGGAGTGCAATTCTCTTGTAGCGTAAAATAGAGGGCATTCATAAATGTAATGGAAGTATAAATGGAAGATTGTTGCTGCTCCATGGGAAAAGAATGTTGATCAGAATCAGGATATTTTTTCCAGGACTACCAGTAACCCACTTTATCTCTCCTACATGTTTGTCAGAGCACTTGAGTTTGCCTAAATGAATTTGTGGTTAAAGGGAATTCAAACCCAAATTTTTCTTTCATGATTCCGATACAGCATACAATTTTATACAACTTTCCAATTTACTTCTATTATCAATTTGCTTCATTCTCTTGGTATTTTTTATTGAAGGAGCAGCAATACACTACGGGGAGCTAGCTGAACACATCCGTAAGCCAATGACAACAGGACGCTCCAAGCTCCTGAGCCAAACTAGGTATTCTTTTCAACAAAGGATACCAAAACAACAAAGCAAACAACAAAGCAGTTTAGGTATTAGAAATAAATTGAAAACTTGTTTAAAAATGTATGTTCTTTATGAATCATGAAAGAAAAAAATTGGGTTTCATGTCCATTTAAAGATGATACATTCCAGTGTACTGAACAGATGTATAAAGGGTTTATGAAAAATAATAAGATTACAAGTGGAGCACTAAATATTGCTTGCAAGAACGCGATATGTGTGCTCCGCTTTATAATACTAGCACACACTAATGTGTGCTGGTATTACAAGTTAACAGCAACGCGAACGTGAGCTTGTATTCACACTGCTGGGAAGCATTGTGCTCAGGAGAGCGGGCTTCCATAGGCTCCAACCTAAGTGCACCGAAGGGGATAGGTAGCGCAGCATTTGCAGGCTTGCAGCATTTGTAAATATATATGTATAGGCTGATATACTAACACATAAATATATATGTATATAGTAATTTACATATATATTTACTGGGAACACACAGTTAACATAGGGGCCTAATTAGACTGCAATGTAAAGGCACTTTTCAGTGCTTTTTTTTTCTCTAACACCCTACTCCCACCAACTTTTTTTAAAAAACGCCTCATTTTGAGGGCATTTGGGGCACTTTCAGAAAATTTGTAATGGCTGGTTAATTATCACATGCCTGCAAAAAGGCAAATTTGCTCCACTTGTAATCTAGCCCTAAATGTAATTACTCAGTATCTTCAAGTAATATGACTTTTATATTTGTGTTTTTGTCCAACTGTTGTAAAGAATGTGACATTTTGTGCAGATATGTATGTGCAGGCACAGGTAATGCCTTTAACTACTCACTAACTATAAACACAAGAGTTACATACTGCTCTCTTGGTTTGTTGTATTTCATGATTATGTCAAGGGTTTGGCAGCATGGGCAATAAATGTATATATAGTGGCTCAGATTGCATCATTGCACAGTATGTAAAGGACTTGGCACCATAGTTAGTGTTAGTAAATGATTAGTGAGTAAATCTTACAATGTTAAGTCTGTTTTCTACCTGTGTCTGGTCTAAATAGAATGTTTTGGCAGGACAAAGAGTATTTTTTGGGTGGACACTGGCACTGTCATTGCCCCTTTCTATTTCTAATGCAGAGCTTGACAACATAGTGCTGTAGGCTGCTGGACACCTTACACATGGCCTGGATGTACAGGAAAAAAATGCTTCAGAAAAGGAAAACAAACAAGAATTTCGGAAAGTGTAATGGAAGATTTGTGCAGCTTTCTCTGGCGCAGAGTATGGTGAAGGGCTGCAAAATCCCTCCAGGCCTTAATTCTAATTAGGAAAGAGAGCTCAAAATATATTAAAATAATAAAAGAAAGACTTTGCTGGTAATGTGAGAGAAATGAGCCAGGCTAGGAGGGATCTCCTGCCAGAACTAATTCAAATCCCTTGTCCCATGCCGAAGCTTAAACTAAAGTGAAAAGTGCAGAATATTGTTGCTGTTTCAGCCACAGTCAGAGACTTTTGGGACCTATTTATCACCCCTCCAAGAGACATAACATGAGTGCCGGATTTTATGCTCCTCACGGATCTGTTTGAGAAGGAAGCGTTGCCAAGTGGGTTGTACATTTGGTTTGAATTAGCAGAACTTGTCAAGCCTCAGACTAAAAGGGTTTGCGGGGTTGAACCTAAGGAGATAGTCCCTTCCTACAACAACTAATATTAACTTACAATTATTCCCTTTATTTGAATTGGGCTAATATTAAATGTTTTTATACTGCATGTCATTTATTATTTACATACTTTAAAGTTATTTATCTGATAATAGGCTTGAACATACCACTATACTATCTTTCAAAATTGAATTAGAAACACTAAGTGCCAGATTACAAGTGGTGCGCTATTTACCGATTTTGCTCACGTGCAAACACCGCTGGAAGTACACGGGGAAGAGTTGGAACACGTATTACAAGTTAAAAAGTAAAATGTTTGCGTACATGCACAACCCAATGTGCTATAACTATAACAGCATTAGATAAAAACCCAAAGGTAATTATGCATATTTTACATTCCAATGTCCTTCACATAGAAGAAACATTTTCTTTTTATTATATATATATACATATACATACATACAGGTATAGCTATAAAAATAAGAAGAATACTATGGAAAATTAGAATGTAACATATTTACAGTAAATACACAGTAAAAAACATTGGGCCCGATTACAACTGGAGCGCGATTTAGTGATTTTGCTCGCATGCTAACTGCGCACATCGGGTTGCGCTCATAATACAAGTAGAAAATAAAAAGTTATTGCTCGTGTGCTAACCCAATATGTGCAAAAAGACAAAGTTAGAATATTGCACACGCAATAACCTATTTCCCAATAGAAGTTAATGGAGAAAAAAAAGTTGAAAAAAACACCCCATTCTTGCGCTAACCCGAACGCATATTCTCAAGTGTGCTAACCCGATATAAAAATATGAATATTTCACATTCCAATGTTCTTCACAAATACATATTTCTGCATATATATGATTTTTTTGGTACAACATACAGTATATCTATAACATATAAAACATATATAGCGGGCGGGACTGCTGCACTGCAGAAAAGAAAAATTTTGGGAGCGGCAGGAAAGGGGAAGGAGGTAGAGGGAATCCAAGTGGATGCGGATTTAGGCCCGTGTACACTGGCTTTAGGACTAGTATATATTATAAAGAAAAAGAAAGAACATTCATATCCAGCACCCAGCAATTTATTACTGTACATAGTCAGGTGAGATGTATAGTACATGGTGCAGATAATGAATCAAACTTCAACATTTAAAGCAACATATCAATCTCAAAATGCTAGAGAAATGAGCATATAAATCCGCAAACATATGTGTATTCCTAGACTGACTAGTTGGGCACTAAGGTATAGATTATAATAACGTGCCATATACATTATCCTGGAATAATTCAGAAGATATACACAGAAACAATTGTGATCCAATAAGATGAACATAAAGTTCCACACTATAATCGTAATCCAAATGCGTGAATAGGAAATTGTTTCTGTGAATATAGAACTTTTTGTTTTTGAGATTGATATGTTGCTTTAATTGTTGAAGTTTGATTAATTGGGGCCCATTTATCAAGCTTTGCATTGAGCTTGAGGGCCGGAGTTTCTGTCGAGCCTTCAGTTATGAAACACCAGTTATGACCGCTAAAGACCGCTGATCCATAACCTATCTGCCTGCTCTGAGGAGGCGCACAGAGATCGCTGCAATTCAACCTGATCGAATACAATTGGGTTGATTGACACCCCCTGCTAGCGGCCAATTTGCCGCGAATCTGCAGGGGGCGGTGTTGCACCAGCAGTTCACAAGAGCTGCTGGTGCAATGCTGAATGCGGAGAGCGTACTGTTCTCCGCATTCAGCGAGGTCTGTCGGACATGATCCGCAATGTCGGATCATGTCCGACAGGCCTTTCATAAATAGGCCCCATTATCTGCACCATGTACTATACATCTCACCTGACTATGTACAGGACATTTGAGTAAATTGCTGGGTGCTGAATATGAGTGTTCTCTTCTTTCTTTTTCTTTATAATATTATGCTATTTACACTAACTGTGCACTGTATGGGGCGTATATAATGTTCAATGCAGCTATACAAATATCATTCTCATTATATTAATCTTGTGGTGCTGATAAATATATATATAAATACAAACTGTAATATACACATGTACATATACAGGGAGTGCAGAATTATTAGGCAAGTTGTATTTTTGAGGATTAATTTTATTATTGAACAACAACCATGTTCTCAATGAACCCAAAAAACTCATTAATATCAAAGCTGAATAGTTTTGGAAGTAGTTTTTAGTTTGTTTTTAGTTATAGCTATTTTAGGGGGATATCTGTGTGTGCAGGTGACTATTACTGTGCATAATTATTAGGCAATTTAACAAAAAACAAATATATACCCATTTCAATTATTTATTTTTACCAGTGAAACCAATATAACATCTCAACATTCACAAATATACATTTCTGACATTCAAAAACAAAACAAAAACAAATCAGTGACCAATATAGCCACCTTTCTTTGCAAGGACACTCAAAAGCCTGCCATCCATGGATTCTGTCAGTGTTTTGATCTGTTCACCATCAACATTGCGTGCAGCAGCAACCACAGCCTCCCAGACACTGTTCAGAGAGGTGTACTGTTTTCCCTCCTTGTAAATCTCACATTTGATGATGGACCACAGGTTCTCAATGGGGTTCAGATCAGGTGAACAAGGAGGCCATGTCATTAGATTTTCTTCGTTTATACCCTTTCTTGCCAGCCACGCTGTGGAGTACTTGGACGCGTGTGATGGAGCATTGTCCTGCATGAAAATCATGTTTTTCTTGAAGGATGCAGACTTCTTCCTGTACCACTGCTTGAAGAAGGTGTCTTCCAGAAACTGGCAGTAGGACTGGGAGTTGAGCTTGACTCCATCCTCAACCCGAAAAGGCCCCACAAGCTCATCTTTGATGATACCAGCCCAAACCAGTACTCCACCTCCACCTTGCTGGCATCTGAGTCGGACTGGAGCTCTCTGCCCTTTACCAATCCAGCCACGGGCCCATCCATCTGGCCCATCAAGACTCACTCTCATTTCATCAGTCCATAAAACCTTAGAAAAATCAGTCTTGAGATATTTCTTGGCCCAGTCTTGACGTTTCAGCTTGTGTGTCTTGTTCAGTGGTGGTCGTCTTTCAGCCTTTCTTACCTTGGCCATGTCTCTGAGTATTGCACACCTTGTGCTTTTAGGCACTCCAGTGATGTTGCAGCTCTGAAATATGGCCAAACTGGTGGCAAGTGGCATCTTGGCAGCTGCACGCTTGACTTTTCTCAGTTCATGGGCAGTTATTTTGCGCCTTGGTTTTTCCACACGCTTCTTGCGACCCTGTTGACTATTTTGAATGAAACGCTTGATTGTTCGATGATCACGCTTCAGAAGCTTTGCAATTTTAAGAGTGCTGCATCCCTCTGCAAGATATCTCACTATTTTTGACTTTTCTGAGCCTGTCAAGTCCTTCTTTTGACCCATTTTGCCAAAGGAAAGGAAGTTGCCTAATAATTATGCACACCTGATATAGGGTGTTGATGTCATTAGACCACACCCCTTCTCATTACAGAGATGCACATCACCTAATATGCTTAATTGGTAGTAGGCTTTCGAGCCTATACAGCTTGGAGTAAGACAACATGCATAAAGAGGATGATTTGGTCAAAATACTCATTTGCCTAATAATTCTGCACTCCCTGTATATATATCTACACACACACACACATGCAAATATATTTATATACACATTATATCCCTTTCCATTCAAATACCTTGTGATATATCATATAACTTTTAATCCTTATATACATTTTTTATTAATATTTATATACATAATTGTAATCAGATAGTGTATATATGAGTAAACTTGGAAAGAGATTGAGAGTACACCTTGATTCTTGCTTGGAATAAAACCACTTTTATTCGATATCCATACAGATTAAAAACATTCTTCATTTTCAATACATCTTTTCCATGGTTAACAGAGACAACCTTTCTTCAGTAGCAGTATTTGCTTGTCATTAATGCTGACGCGTTTCGTCTGTGTGTGCCGTAGTCATAGCATGGTAATGACAGGCAAACCGGGAGATTTTAAAACAGTTAATCTCCAATGATTGGCTAAAATCAATTGACATCACTTTACTGCTTAATTGCTTGATGACACTTGCAATATTTATACAATGTAGACTAGACCATGACTCACTTTTTTTCCTTTGAAACTTAGTTTCATGCTTTGAAACCCATTCTAAAGTTTATTATTTTTTGTGATGCCACCAAGTCGATTGAGCTTGATCTCTCCTAAGTGTTAAAATAATTATTACTATTACCAAGTCTTGATCCTATATAATCATGTGACTAGAGTTACTTATGGTTAACTTTTAGTGGATTTAGATCATATACAGGTTTGGTATATATTTTTGATTCTTTTAAAGCTAATATTGATGAAAGAAATTATGGGTAACATATGCTTTTGTTAATGTGATCAATCTTAGACTGAGCATTTTAGGTAAACTGGACTGCCTTATGTTTTATTCACCATATCCACTTTCTGAATGATAGATTAGCCCACAATAAACAACAGACCATATACATTAAAATTGCTTTTGACAGATATGATCATGTGACCTATCACGTCTACAATCAAAAGACTAAATTATCTAGTTCCAGAAATTAATCAGATTGTATTCACTATTTAAACTATGCGGTTTTCGTGTTTTCAATGTCAGTATCCAAATCTCCTCCTTTCTAGCTAGGAGTTGATCTCTATTGCCTCCCCTTTGTGGAACCGTTTTTTGTTCCACTATAGTCCATTTTAGACTTTCTGGATTTTTATCATGATAAATTTTAAAATGCATAGTTAGTGGAGTGGTTAAAACTCCAGCTTTTATGTTGGATACATGTTCGCGAATACGTGATCTAATTTCCCTAGAGGTCATACCTGTGTATTGTAGATTACAGGTGGAGCACGTCAATAAGTATACTACATATGTAGTTCTACAGTTGTAGCATCACTTATGTTGAAACACCTCTCTGGTATTGGTACTGTAAAAACCATTTCCCATCTGTAAAAACTCACAGGCTATACAGTTAAGATTATGACACTTGTACACTCCTTTTGCCAATAACCATGTTTATTCTTACTTTCCAACTTCTTCAAATTTGTGGGGGGCTTCTCTATTGCCTATAGTGATGCCCCTTTTATATGCAAATCTGCACCCTTTCCCTATCACATCTACTAAATCATCATCTGCCTTTAGCATTGTGTAGTGTTTCTGTATGATCTTACAGATTTGTCCAAATTGTTCACTATATTGTGTCAAGAATGTTATCTTTTCAGTGCTTCCCTGGCTATTCTTAAGGGTTCTTCTAGAGTTTGAGAGAATATCATCCCTTTCCCTTTTCTCTACCTCATCTCTTATACCTCTGACCATTTTTTAGGGTAACTTCTTAAGATCAATCTCTCTGTTAGTTCATTTGCTTGTTCAGTGAACACCTCTCTGTCTGAACAATTCCGTAATGTTCTCACAAATTGGCCTTTAGTGATAGCCTTAAAAACCCTATTGGGGTGACTGCCTCTGGCATGTAATATCGTGTTTTTTGCTGTGGGTTTTCAAAAGATCCTTGTATCAATGTGCCCCCCTTTATTATCACAAATACCTCTTAGTGTGACATCTAGGTAGTTAATTTGTGTCTCACCTATTTCAAAAGTGAAGGAGTGTCAGCACTAATGACAACCAAATACTGCTACTGAAGAAAGGTTGTCTCTGTTAACCATGGAAAAGATGTATTGAAAATGAAGAATGTTTTAAATCTGTATGGATATCGAATAAAAGTGGTTTTATTCCAAGCAAGAATCAAGGTGTACTCTCAATCTCTTTCCAAGTTTATGCATCAGCCAGTAAGAGAGGACACTTGTATGACGAATGCGGAGGCTGCAAGACGACTCAACCAATAGCAAGGAGGGTGTGTTAACGTGTAGACAGTTTTTCTCTCACACAGAGAGCTTGAGGACGTCAGGTGGCTTGAGGAGGGGAGGCTCCGGACGGAGAGATCAGTACACTTTGTGGAAGACTTCCTCCCCCAGGACCGAGCACCATCGTCACTACGAACGGTGAATTTCCATACTGCAATTTTGCGACGGATTTACTGTGGCCTATAAGGGACATTCACACACCATATTCTATAGCACAGAGGTTGAGCTTGCATAAAAGCAGCGCTGTTTTTTAAGGAGTTGCACAGGGGTAAAACAACTTTTTCTACTTCAGTGTATATATGAGTGTAACGCTTTATTTTAATGTATTTATGTTGTGTTTGCTTCACCTTTATTTGAACTCTTACACTTTACGCAAGATCTCTACTCGCAAAAACCTGACGTGCGCAAAATTTATTTGCACTTAAGTGGACATTTTTACCATCAACTTGTAATATATGTGCATGTTAGCACGGGTGCGATATTAGGTTTTGCGACCTGCACAAACATTAGCGTGCAACTTTTAATCTAGACCTAAATTGGGAACTATTGCTTTAATATTACTGTCATCTTTTTCAATAGTGAGTTTTCTCCTATTGTCTGATCTGACAACTATACAATACATAATAGGCTTTCCACATAAGGAAACAGTAGATCTCAACCTGTTAAGTTCACTATTTCCCTTATAAAAAGTAGACCAGCTCAGCTACCAATAATGGAGATGTGCCCTTGATCGATGTTCCATGTCACTCAGTTCTTTTCATGCTGGCACAAGAAACCATAAATTGTGTGGACCACTTTCCAGCTTTCTAGATAAAGTTGTGCATTTCAATTATGTACCATTGCAGTGGTCTATGAAAACAGGGGAATCCTATTTTGATATTTTTGTACAAAAGAGAATTCCTTCCTTGCAGTATACCAGGGTCAAAAGCCCAACTTCATTGAAGGACTTTGTTCTCCTCTTGAGTGCTACTGAAGAGCAGGATAACCGAATGCTCTATTAAATTAATAGAACAATTGATAAATCATAGAAAAGCAGCAGGGAACAAAAACATAAAAAAAAAATATTACTTATATAATTATTATTTAGAAAAGCTGAAGACATCATAGTAAATTCAATAATGAGCTTCAAAGAGAAAATGTAAAACTATAAGATTACTCTCATGACACCCTGGTGAAACCCATAGTCACTGGTTGTGATGCTCCGAGGAGTGGGTTCAAAGGCTTAGAGCTCAGAAGAAGAGGTGTCAGGCTTAAGTCCATCTTGCGTGTTAAAAAGGTTCAGTGAAATGAGTTTCTTAGATGAACTACCCCTTTTAGGCATGACTACAAAGACAGACAAGTCAAGTTTATTATTGTGGAATAAATAGAGTTGAATACTGGACACAGGATTTGGAGCCATGGTGGGAGCCACAGGACTAAGCAGGAGTAATGCTCACACCGGAGTCTGAAGTAATGCCCACTCTAGGGCCGAGAACTGGAGACACAGGTACTGCTGTGACAGGTTGGTGATACTGGATACACAGATACTGCTGTGGCCGGTTGGTGATACTAGATACACAAGTACTGTTGTGCCAAGTTGGTGATACTGGATACACAGATACTGCTGTGGCCGGTTGGTGATACTAGATACACAAGTACTGTTGTGCCAGGTTGGTGATGCTATATGTCAAATTGTACTATCTATGCATTGAGTTAAAGGGGCCTAGTTATCAAGCCGTCAACCTCAAATACGCTGGAATTCCACAGCGTATTTGTGGCGAGGCTGATTCGCCTTAGTTATCAAAGGCTAGAGACCGGCAAAAGTAGAATTTAGTGATGTAAGCTTCGATCCGCCGGACTCAGTCCGACACAGATCGATTCTTACGTCACTCCAGATGTTCTGCACACAAGTGCGGCACTATCTGACTACTTTTGCTAGTTATCAAAAAACTAGCAGGTACGCTCTGCACTTTTCCGGCCCAGCGTACCTGGTTTTCAATCCGCCGCCCTGGAGGCGGCGGATCCCATAGTAATCAATGGGAGTCTGACCATAGCGAAAGTACAAGTTCGCTGCTGCCAGACATCCCATTGATTTCTATGGGAGCTGTCTACACCTAACACCCTAACATGTACCCCGAGTCTAAACACCCCTAAGCTGTCCCCCCCTACACCGCCGCATCTAAATAAAGTTATTACCCCCTAAACCGCCGCTCCTGGACCCCGGCGCAACCTACATTATACATATTAACCCCTAATCTGCTGCCCCCTATACCGCCGCAACCTACATTATACCTAGTAACCCCTATCCTGACCCCCCTATACCGCCGCCCTCTATAATAAAGTTATTAACCCCTATCCTACGGATCCCGGACCTCGCCGCAACAAAATAAATAGTTTAACCCCTAAACCGCCGCTCCCAGACCCCGCCGCAACCTATATTAAACTTATTAACCACTATCCTGCCCCCCCTATACCGTCGCCACCTATAATAAAGTTATTAACCTCTATCCTGCTGATCCCGGACCTCGCCGCAACTAAATAAATAGTTTAACCCCTAAACCGTCGCTCCTGGACCCCGCCGCAACCTATATTAAACTTATTAACCCCTAATCTGCCCCCCCTACACCTATAATACATTTATTAACCCCTATCCTGCCCCCCTACACCGCCGCCACTGTAATAAAATTATTAACCCCTAAACCTAAGTCTAACCCTAATCCTAACACCCCCCTAACTTAAATATTAATTAAATAAATCTAAATAATATTTCTATTATTAACTAAATTAATCCTATTTAAAACTAAATACTTACCTTTAAAATAAACCCTAAGATAGCTACAATATAATTATTAATTATATTGTAGCTATTTTAGGATTTATTTTTATTTTACAGGCAAATTTCAATTTATTTTAACAAGGTACAATAGCTATTAAATAGTTATTAACTATTTAATAGCTACCTAGCTAAAATAAAGAAAAATTTACCTGTAAAATAAAAACTAACCTAAGTTACAATTACACCTAATACTACACTATACTTTAATAAATTATTTATATTTAAAACTAAATACTTACCTGTAAAATAAACCCTAAGATAGCTACAATGTAATTAATAATTACATTGTAGCTATTTTAGGATTTATATTTATTTTACAGGTAACTTTGTATTTATTTTAGCTAGTTAGAATAGTTATTAAATAGTTATTAACTATTTAATAACTACCTAGCTAAAAGAAATACAAAATTACCTGTAAAATAAATCCTAACCTAAGTTACAATTAAACCTAACACTACACTATCATTACATTAATTAAATAAATTAACTACAAATAACTACAATTAAATACAATTACATAAACTAACTAAAGTACAAAAAATAAAAAAAGCTAAGTTACAAAAAATAAAAAAAATAAGTTACAAACATTTAAAAAAAATATTACAACAATTTTAAGCTAATTACACCTAATCTAAGCCCCCTAATAAAATAACGAACCCCCCAAAATAAAAAAATGCCCTACCCTATTCTACATTAAAAAAGTTCAAAGCTCTTTTACCTTACCAGCCCTTAAAAGGGCCTTTTGTGGAGCATGCCCCAAAGAAAACTGCTCTTTTGCCTGTAAAAGAAAAATACAACCCCCCCAACATTAAAACCCACCACCCACATACCCCTAATCTAACCCAAACCCCCCTTAAAAAAACCTAACACTACCCCCCTGAAGATCATCCTACCTTGAGTCGACTTCACTCAGCCGAGCCACTGATGGAACCGAAGAGGAGATCCGGAGCGGCAGAAGTGATCCTCCAAGGGGCGCTGAAGAAGTCTTCCATCCGATGAAGTGATCCTCCAGGCGGCGCTGAAGAAGTCTTCTATCCGGGCGATGTCATCCTCCAAGTGGCGCTGAAGAAGTCTTCCATCCGGGCGATGTCATCTTCCAAGCGGGGTCTTCAATCTTCTTTCTTCAGGATCCATATTCATCCCGCCGACGCAGAACATCCTTCTTTCCCGACGGACTACAGACGAATGAAGGCTCCTTTAAGGGACGTCATCCAATATAGCGTCCCTTCAATTCCGATTGGCTGATAGGATTCTATCAGCCAATCGGAATTAAGGTAGGAAAAATCTGATTGGCTGATTGAATCAGCCAATCAGATTAAAGTTCAATTCGATTGGCTGATCCAATCAGCCAATCAGATTGAGCTTGCATCCTATTGGCTGTTCCGAACAGCCAATAGAATGCAAGCTCAATCTGATTGGCTGATTAGGGGGCTTAGATTAGGTGTAAGTAGCTTAAAATTGTTGTAATATTTTTTAAATGTTTTTAACTTATTTTTTTTATTTTTTGTAACTTAGCTTTTTTTATTTTCTGTACTTTAGTTAGTTTATGTAATTGTATTTAATTGTAGTTATTTGTAGTTAATTTATTTAATTAATGTAATGATAGTGTAGTGTTAGGTTTAATTGTAACTTAGGTTAGGATTTATTTTACAGGTAATTTTGTATTTCTTTTAGCTAGGTAGTTATTAAATAGTTAATAACTATTTAATAACTATTCTAACTAGCTAAAATAAATACAAAGTTACCTGTAAAATAAATATAAATCCTAAAATAGCTACAATGTAATTATTAATTACATTGTAGCTATCTTAGGGTTAATTTTACAGGTAAGTATTTAGTTTTAAATAGTAATAATTTATTAAAGTATAGTGTAGTGTTAGGTGTAATTGTAACTTAGGTTAGTTTTTATTTTACAGGTAAATTTCTCTTTATTTTAGCTAGGTAGCTATTAAATAGTTAATAACTATTTAATAGCTATTGTCCCTAGTTAAAATAAATTGAAAGTTACTTGTAAAATAAAAATAAATCCTAAGATAGCTACAATATAATTATTATTTATATTGTAGCTATATTATGGTTTATTTTAAAGGTAAGTATTTAGTTTTAAATAGGAATAATTTAGTTAATAATAGAAATATTATTTAGATTTATTTAATTAATATTTAAGTTAGGGGGGTGTTAGGGTTAGTGTTAGACTTAGGTTTAGGGGTTAATACATTTATTACAGTGGCGGCGGTGTAGGGGGGCAGGATAGGGGTTAATAAATTTATTATAGGTGGCGACGGTGTAGGGCGGGCAGATTAGGGGTTAATAAGTTTAATATAGGTTGCAGCAGGGTCCGGGAGCGGCGGTTTAGGGGTTAAACTATTTATTTAGTTGCGGCGAGGTGCGGGATCAGCAGGATAGGGGTTAATAACTTTATTATAGAGGGCAGCGGTATAGGGGGGGGCAGGATAGGGGTTAATAGGTATAATGTAGGTTGCGGCTGTGTCCGGGAGCGGCAGTTTAAGGGTTAATACATTTATTATAGTTGCGGCGGGGTCTAGGAGCGGCGGTTTAGGGGTTAATAACTTTATTGAGTTGCGGGAGGCTCCGGGGGCGCCGGTATAGGGGGTAGAAAAGTGTAATTAGTGTGGGTGCTTAGTGACAGGCTAGCAATAAAGCTGTAAAAAAGCCGAAGAGCAGCGAGATCGGATGAGTGATAACTCTCACAGTCCGATTCTCATCGCCCCGTACTTGGTGCGCGGCTTTTTGACAGATTTATTGATAACTTAGACACATTTTTTCAGGTCCGCGGCAGCGATGGTAGGCGAGCTTAGGTGGGCGTATTGGGACGGCGAAGGCAGGAAAGTTGACACGTTGATAACTAGGCCTCAATGTGTATATTTTAGATGCATTGTTTTTGGGATCATTGATTTTAGTAATTTAACATTAAATTTTACTTTATTTTTATTTATAATTACCCTATGTTGGATTTTATTATTATGTAGTACTTTTTATATGGACAACATTAAACACATTTATTACGATATTGTTCTTTGAGAGAAATTAATTTGTTTCTCGCCCTGTTGGCTACTCATTAATATAAATCCCTTGGGTCATAGTGCCCATTTTTTTGATAAGCACAGTGAGATAGAAATATTTTAATGGTAGTTCGTTTTACATAATATACCTGTATAACTTTATAATTTTATCCACCTTATTAACTAGTATCTGTTCTCAGTACCCTAGTTTAGAATTAACTGCTTCTCACATTTGTTGGTGTAAACACAATTAACCCATTTCTTCTCTTGAGCTTTTTTAGCGCTATCCCATATCCTCTTTTTCTATGTTTTAACCTAGGTGATTTTTTAAGGTTATATCACCTATCTTGGGATTAGAAAAGAGATAGAGTGTAGCATCTTTGAATTAACACTTGTTTTCTTTCTATAAATAACACTTTGCTCACTCCTGTGGAGTTAAAAAATAAGACCACCCTGATTGGCTAAAATGCAATTTGTAAACAGCCCTGAGATAAGGGGGCGTTCTGCAGAGGCTTAGATACAGGTTAATCACAGGGGTAAAAAGTATATTAATATAAAAATGTTGATTATACAAAACTGGGGAATGGGCAATAAGGGTATTATCTGGGGTTTTTTTTAAAAACAATCACATTTTTGGAGTACACTGTCCCTTTAAATTAAGTATGCAAGACCCCTTTGACCTTTCAACTCATTCTTTTGCTCCTTGCCAATGATCTCCTGTATCCCCAGCAATTAGAAGTAACAGCTGAATATTGTTCATATTTTGAGAACTTCTGCATTGAGAAAAATCATAGCTACATTGAATAGAGTAGGAAGAAGGCTACATTTAAGTTAACAGAGACAGCTTTTCAAGTATATACTAATGTTGAATAATTCTAATGCAGATACAGACACAACAGAAACACAAGGCCTGGATTCTAATAAAGTGACTGTAATTCATTATTCTGTATCTAATCACCTGTTAATTTTGGGAGAAACGGTACATGATAGAATTTCAAGGACCTTGAATGATAGAATATATGAATATTGGTTAAAAACAGCACTATGGGGCATATTTATCAAGCTCTGTATTTATTTATGACCGCTGCTCCATAACTTGTCCTCCTGCTCTGAGGCCGCGGACAGAAATCAACCCGATCGAATACGATCGCGTTGATTGACACCCCCTGCTAGCGGACGATTGGCAGATCACAAGAACTGCTGGTGCAATGATAAATGTTTCATGTCCGCTCGCAGATTGATAAATATGCCCCAGTGCCTCAAACCAAGACTTAGAGGCCTTTTAATGATTGATCTGGTCTTTGCATCACCAAAGGTTCCCAAGGTTACAAACTTAAATAGAAAAGAAGAATATTACTACTAATACATTCATGTTTCATTAATGAATTAAATGTTGTCCCATGTGATTAATAGAATGATTAACAGAGATGTAGAATGCATGTAGGATTAGAACATAAAATAAGTGATCAATGTAAATTATACTATCTATGTAAATCGAGGGTTTAAATAAATTTTAGGAATAGCATTGTGTGACACAATACAATATAAAACAAATTATGGGTTATTTAGAATGTTTTACTGTATGAATAATAATTTTAATGATTATTATTATTTTTTAATATTTTATATTTCAAAAACATGTTTTGATATTAGTAATTCTTCATGTGCTCTTCACGTATATGTATATTATTAAATATATATATATATATATATATATATATATATATATATATATATATATATATATATATATATATATATATACACAGTTGTTTGCAAAAGTTTAGGCACCCTTGACAATTTCCATGATTTTCATTTATAAATAATTGGGTGTTTGGATCAGCAATTTCATTTTGATCTATTAAATAACTGAAGGACACAGTAATATTTCAGTAGTGAAATGAGGTTTATTGGATTAACAGAAAATGTGCAATATGCATCCAAACAAAATTAGACAGGTGCATAAATTTGGGTACCCCAACAGAAGTATTGTATCAATATTTAGTAGAGCCTCCTTTAGCAGAAATAACAGCCTCTAGATGCTTCCTATAGCCTGTAATGAGTGTCTGGATTCTGGATGTAGGTATTTTGGACCATTCCTCCTTGCAAAACATCTCCAGTTTAGTTAGGTTTCATGGTTGCTGAGCATGGACAGCCCGCTTCAAATCACCCCACAGATTTTCAATGATACATTGTACTTGTTCCTCTGCATAAATGCCAGAGTAGATTTTGAGCAGTGTTCTGAATTGTTGTCTTGTTGAAATATCCAGCCCCGGCATAACTTCAACTGTGTGTCTGATTCATCAACATTATTCTCAAGTGTCTGCTGATATTTAGTGGAATCCATGCGACCCTCAACTTTAACAAGATTCCCAGGACCAGCACTGGCCACACAGCCCCACAGCATGATGGAACATCCACCAAATTTCACTGTATGTAGCAAGTGTTTGTCTTGGAGCGTTTTTTTTTTTTTTTTGCCGCCATGCATAACGCCCCTTGTTATGACCAAACAACTCAATCTTTATTTCATCAGTCCACAGCACCTTCTCCCAAAATGAAGCTGTCTTGTCCAAATGTGCATTTGCATACCTCAAGCGACTCTGTTTGTGGCGTGTGTGCAGAAAAGGCTTCTTCCGCATCACTCTCCCATGCAGCTTCTCCTTGTGCAAAGTGCACTGAATAGTTGAACGATGCACAATGACACCATCTGCAGCAAGATGATGTTGTAGGTCTTTGGAAGTGGTCTGTGGGCTGTTTTTGACCATTCTCACTATCCATTGCCTCTCCGATATTTTACTTGGCCTGCCACTTCTTGCCTTAAGAAGAACTGTGCCTGTGGTCTTCCATTCCCTCACTATGTTCCTCACAGTGGACACTGACAGCTTAAATCTCTGCAATAGCTTTTTGTAGCATTCCTCTAAACCATAATGTTGAACAATCTTTGTTTTCAGGTCATTTAAGAGTTGTTTTGAGGCCCCTATGTTGCCACTCTTCAGAGGAGAGTCAAAGAGAACAACAACTTGCAATTGGCCACCTTAAATACCTTTTCTCATGATTGGATACACCTGTCTATGAAGTTCGAGGCTTAATGGGCTCACCAAGCCAATTGTGTGTTCCAATTAATCAGTGCAAGGTAGTTACAGGTATTCAACTCAACAAAATGACAAGGGTGCACAAATGTATGCACCTGTCTAATTTCGTTTGGATGCATATTGCACATGTTCTATTAATCCAATAAACCTCATTTCACTACTGAAATATTACTGTGTCCTTAAGTTATTTGATAGATCAAAATAAAATTGCTGATCCAAACACCCAATTATTTATAAATGAAAATTGTCAGGGTGCCTAAACTTTTGCATACATATATATAAATGATAATGTTAATGTAAAACAGTATCTCACAAAAGTGAGTACACCCCTCACATTTTTGTAAATATTTTATTATATCTTTTCAATGTTTTTCACTTCTTGAGCAATGTAATTTTTTTGTAAATACATATTTCTATATATATCTGTATATACCTGTACCTTTATATTTACTCCTATAGATCTATTCCTATAGATATTTAGGTACAGTATCTACCAAAAGTGAGTACGTCTCTCACATTTTTGTAAATATTTTATTCTATCTTTTCATGTGACAACACTGAACAAATGACACTTTGCAACAATGTAAAGTAGTGAGTGTACAGCCTGTAAAACAGTGTAAATTTGCTGTCCCCTCAAAATGACTCAACACACAGCCATTCGTGTCTAAACCGTTGGCATCAAAAGTGAGCCATTTTCCCTCCCCAGTGTCATGTGACTCATTAGTGTTACAAGGTCTCAGGTGTGAATGGGGAGAAGGTGTGTTAAATTTGGTGTTATCACAATCACACTCTCTCATACTGGTCACTGGAAGTTCAACATGGCACCTCATGGCAAAGAACTCTCTGAGGATCTGAAAAAAAAAATTGTTGCTCTACATAAAGATGGCCTATGCTATAAGAAGATTGCCAAGACCCTGAAACTGAGCTGCAGCACAGTGGGCAAGACCATACAGTGGTTTTACAGGACAGGTTCCACTCAGAACAGGCCTCGCCATGGTCAATCAAAGAAGATGAGTGCACATGCTCAGCGTCATATCCAGAGGTTGTCTTTGGGATATAGACATATGAGTGCTGCCAGCCTGTCAGTGCTCAAACCACACACCGCACACTGCATCAAATTGGTCTGCATTGCTGTCATCCCAGAAGTAAGCCTCTTCTAAAGATGATGCACAAAAAAGCCTGCAAACAGTTTGCTGAATACAAGCAGGCTTAGGACATGGATTACTGGAACAACCCCAAACACACCTCCAAGACAACCACTACCTTGCTAAATAAGCTGAGGGTAAAGGTGATGGACTGGCCAAGTATGTCTCCAGATCTAAATGCTATTGATCTTCTGTGGGGCATCCTCAAATGGAAGGTGGGGAGCGCAAGGTCTCTAACATCCACCAGCTCTGTGATGTCGTTATGGAAGAGTGGAAGAGGACTCCAGTGGCAACCTGTGAAGCTCTGCTGAACTCCATGCCCAAGAGGGTTAAGGCAGTGCTGGGAAATAAGGGTGGCCACACAAAATATTGACACTTTGGGCCCAATTTGGACATTTCCACTTAGGGGTGTACTCACTTTTGTTGCCAATGGTTTAGACATTAATGGCTGTGTGTTGAGTCATTTTGAGGGCACAGCAAATGTACACTGTTATACAGGCTGTACACTCACTACTTTACATTGTAGCAAAGTGTCATTTCTTCAGTGTTGTCACATGAAAAGATAGAATAAAATATTTACAAAAATGTGAGAGGCATACTCACTTTTGGTAGATACTGTACCTAAATATCTATAGGAATAGATCTATAGGAGTAAATATACAGGTACAGGTATATACAGATATATATATAAAAAAATTACATTGCTCAAGAAGTGAAAAACATTGGAATGTGAAATATGAATACCTCCTGTCGGGTTAGCATGCGAGCGATAGGTGTTAGGTTTTTTCTTTGGTTCTTTACATTGACGTCTATGAGGAGAATATATTAATGCGGTCACCATACTGTGAAATTTTGGAAAAAGTATGGCCTAGATTTGGAGTTTGGCGGTAGCCGTGAAAACCAGCGTTAGAGGCTCCTAACGCTGGTTTTAGGCTAACTCCGGTATTTGGAGTCACTCAAAAAAGGGTCTAACGCTCACTTTTCAGCCGCGACTTTTCCATACCGCAGATCCCCTTACGTAAATTGCGTATCCTATCTTTTCAATGGGATTTTTCTAACTCCGGTATTTAGAGTCGTGGCTGAAGTGAGCGTTAGAAATCTAAGTCAGTAGTTAAGAGCTTTCTGGGTTAACGCCGGTTCATAAAGCTCTTAACTACTGTACTCTAAAGTACACTAACACCCATAAACTACCTATGTGCCCCTAAACCGAGGTCCCCCCACATCGCCGCCACTCGATTAAATTTTTTTAACCCCTAATCTGCCGACCGCCACCTACGTTATACTTATGTACCCCTAATCTGCTGCCCCTAACACCGCCGACCCCTGTATTATATTTATTAACCCCTAATCTGCCCCCCACAACGTCGCCGCCAGCTACCTACAATAATTAACCCCTAATCTGCCGACCGCAAAGCGCCGCCACCTACATTATAGCTATGTATCCCTAAGCTGCTGCCCCTAACACCGCCGACCCCTATATTATATTTATTAACCCCTAATCTGCCCCCCTCAACGTTGCCTCCACCTGCCTACACTTATTAACCCCTAATCTGCCGAGCGGACCGCACCGCTACTATAATAAAGTTATTAACCCCTAATCCGCCTCACTAACCCTATAATAAATAGTATTAACCCCTAATCTGCCCTCCCTAACATCGCCGACACCTAACTTCAATTATTAACCCATAATCTGCCGACCGGAGCTCGCCGCTATTCTAATAAATGTATTAACCCCTAAAGCTAAGTCTAACCCTAACACTAACACCCCCCTAAATTAAATATAATTTTAATCTAACGAAATTAATTAACTCTTATTAAATAAATTATTCCTATTTAAAGATAAATACTTACCTGTAAAATAAATCATAATATAGCTACAATATAAATTATAATTATATTGTAGCTATTTTAGGATTAATATTTATTTTACAGGCAACTTTGTAATTATTTTAACCATGTACAATAGCTATTAAATAGTTAAGAACTATTTAATAGCTACCTAGTTAAAATAATTACAAAATTACCTGTAAAATAAATCCTAACCTAAGTTACAATTAAACCTAACACTATACTATCATTAAATTAATTAAATAATATACCTATAATTACCTACAATTAAACCTAACACTACACTATCAATACATTAATTAAATACAATATCTACAAATAACTACAATGAAATAAACTAACTAAAGTACAAAAAATAAAAAAGAACTAAGTTACAAAAAATAAAAAAATATTTACAAACATAAGAAAAACATTACAACAATTTTAAACTGATTACACCTACTCTAAGCCCCCTAATAAAATAACAAAGACCCCCAAAATAAAAAAATTCCTACCCTATTCTAAATTAATAAAGTTCAAAGCTCTTTTACCTTACCAGCCCCCCAATCTGCCCCCACAACGTCGCCGCCAGCTACCTACAATAATTAACCAATAATCTGCCGACCGCAAAGCGCCGCCACCTACATTATAGCTATGTATCCCTAAGCTGCTGCCCCTAACACCGCCGACCCCTATATTATATTTATTAACCCCTAATCTGCCCCCCTCAACGTTGCCTCCACCTGCCTACACTTATTAACCCCTAATCTGCCGAGCGGACCGCACCGCTACTATAATAAAGTTATTAACCCCTAATCCGCCTCACTAACCCTATAATAAATAGTATTAACCCCTAATCTGCCCTCCCTAACATCGCCGACACCTAACTTCAATTATTAACCCATAATCTGCCGACCGGAGCTCGCCGCTATTCTAATAAATGTATTAACCCCTAAAGCTAAGTCTAACCCTAACACTAGCACCCCCCTAAATTATATATAATTTTAATCTAACGAAATTAATTAACTCTTATTAAATAAATTATTCCTATTTAAAGATAAATACTTACCTGTAAAATAAACCCTAATATAGCTACAATATAAATTATAATTATATTGTAGCTATTTTAGGATTAATATTTATTTTACAGGCAACTTTGTAATTATTTTAACCATGTACAATAGCTATTAAATAGTTAAGAACTATTTAATAGCTACCTAGTTAAAATAATTACAAAATTACCTGTAAAATAAATCCTAACCTAAGTTACAATTAAACCTAACACTATACTATCATTAAATTAATTAAATAATATACCTATAATTACCTACAATTAAACCTAACACTACACTATCAATACATTAATTAAATACAATATCTACAAATAACTACAATGAAATAAACTAACTAAAGTACAAAAAATAAAAAAGAACTAAGTTACAAAAAATAAAAAAATATTTACAAACATAAGAAAAACATTACAACAATTTTAAACTAATTACACCTACTCTAAGCCCCCTAATAAAATAACAAAGACCCCCAAAATAAAAAATTTCCTACCCTATTCTAAATTAATAAAGTTCAAAGCTCTTTTACCTTACCAGCCCTGAACAGGGCCCTTTGCGGGGCATGCCCCAAGAAGTTCAGCTCTTTTGCCTGTAAAAAAAAAACATACAATACCCCCCCCAACATTACAACCCACCACCCACATACCCCTAATCTAACCCAAACCCCCCTTAAATAAACCTAACACTAAGCCCCTGAAGATCATCCTACCTTGTCTTCACCTCACCAGGTATCACCGATCCGTCCTGGCTCCAAAATCTTCATCCAACCCAAGCGGGGGCTGGGGATCCATCATCCAGTGGCTGAAGAGGTCCAGAAGAGGCTCCAAAGTCTTCATCCTATCCGGGAAGAAGAGGCGATCCGGACCGGCAACCATCTTGATCCAAGCGGCATCTTCTATCTTCATCCGATGACGACCGGCTCCATCCTGAAGACCTCCACCGCGGACCCATCTTCATCCGGCGACGTCCAACTGAAGAATGACGGTTCCTTTAAGGGACGTCATCCAAGATGGCGTCCCTCGAATTCCGATTGGCTGATAGGATTCTATCAGCCAATCGGAATTAAGGTAGGAATATTCTGATTGGCTGATGGAATCAGCCAATCAGAATCAAGTTCAATCCGATTGGCTGATCCAATCAGCCAATCAGATTGAGCTCGCATTCTATTGGCTGTTCCGATCAGCCAATAGAATGCGAGCTTGGGTTAGATTAGGGGTATGTGGGTGATCGCTTGTTTTTACTTGTTTTTACTTGTTTTTACTAGTAAATCTAATACTTTATTAAAACACACTTGCTCTTGTGCATTTTGTGGACCAATTTTTTGGCCCAACTTTTGGACACCTGCTGACTGCTTTGGGTTAGATTAGGGGTATGTGGGTTTGGGTTAGATTAGGGGTATGTGGGTGGTCGCTTGTTTTTACTTGTTTTTACTAGTAAATCTAATACTTTATTAAAACACACTTGCTCTTGTGCATTTTGTGGACCAATTTTTTTGGCCCAACTTTTGGACACCTGCTGACTGCTTCCTGTGGAAACCCTGTCTAAAGTCTGTTGGGTGACTACATTGATCCCATCCTGCTTGAATAGCATCACCGTAGATGCTTTACCAAATAGGTCGGTCTGCTGGGTGACTGTGATTGATCCAAGGCTGCATCTATTGCACTGATTGAAGTGCTCCCTGAATTGTGAGTTTGCATTGGCACAACTAGATCATATTTATTGTGTTGAACAAACAATATTGGGCCATGTGGCGCATCTGTCTCTTTCTTGTTTTGTAGATCATCTCTATGGGATCCTGGCCGGGTTCTTCACAGATTGCTGCCTAAAGACTATCCTATATTAACTCACTCCTTAGAGGCTCTTTAATTGTATAATTCAAACTATTGGAATACTACCAACTGTCTATATTTTGTGTGTGATACATACTTTAATAATTGATTTATAATATCTGCTTAATTGATTCGTGATATATACACAACACTATACTAGGTTTGATATTTGATCACGTTTTAGGGCGCCCCCTATTTTTTAGAAATGTTTATACTTATCATTGAGTGTGCATTGGTATACCAGCAGTTAATCCTAGTATTGCAAAAACTATCAATAGGAAAAAAGAGGTACTGTAATCCGTAAGATAGTTGATGCAAAAACATGTTGCTGTGGATGCCCTGTGTTTGCAAAATTTCACAGACCTGTTTAAAGGTAGCCACTGACATGTGGTAAATGGTGGAAGTGATCCTGGAAGGAGCTCAACCTCTCATACATGGCCAGAAACCAGGTAGCCCCAGTACAGGCTTGCCGCAGAGGGATTCAGTGTCAATGTCCCAACACCATCTCCATCTACACTCTCACACCGCCGAGATATCCGGTGACAAATAGATCAAGCGATCCACCAGCAATAACAAAATTGTATAGTTCCTCCCAATACTCAGAATCAGACTGAGTTCGCCGACGTACGTTTCACCAAAAGTTTGGCTTCATCCGGGCTAGTATATTAAAAAGTTTGACATTGCCCTTTTTTAAGGCTGATCAATGTGCAACCACCTCCGGAACTGCTGCCTGTGAATATAGGTTCCTATCTAATAAAGTATACAATATTGAGATCCTACAAATAGATACTTATTAGCACTCATGCTACTATATATTATTATATACATATTTGTTACTTTTAATAATAATTGGTGCATATTGTATTCTAACCGTATGGTTCCCTTAAAGTGACAGTGATATTATTATATCTTAATTAATTAAATAAATGTTTATCCTAATTTGTTCATTAGGACTCTGTTGAATCAGCTTTTTGCAAGTTTTTATTTACATAGACTGACCCAAATTATTCATTTAGTACTCTATTTCATCAAATTACTCGCAAATTATTTTATATTTACAGAAAGTGACCCAAGTTATTCTCTTCATTAAGGCCATGGGGTGCAAGCATCCCTAAATTGAAGATCCACTTGCTCTCACGTTGTAGCAATATTCTATCCATATTGCCAGCTCTGATTCCCAAGTTAACCCTATCAATGCCAATAATTCTAAAATTGCGTGGTGAAGAATTATGGTGTTCTGTGAAATGCCTCGCTATACTTGATGTAACTGTTTCATGTTCAATGTCTCTTATGTGTTCTAAGGTCCGGTCACGGAGGACTCTTGTGGTCTTACCCCCATAGTATAGGGGACAGCTATACTTAGCTAAGTACACTAGTCCTTCAGTCCTACAGGTGATTTTGGTTCTAATCCTGTAAATCTTGCCCTTATTATCAGAAAAAATATGTATATCTGTAAATCTGTATATTCAGTATCTGAAATCAGATATGAGAGACTTTTTCCTGGTTAACATAGCTTTTGAAGCCAACAGCCCTGCAGGGGATAGCAAACAGGAGCCTGATGGTCTACCAGGCCAGCATACATCATGGAATGTGTGGAGACAACATTCTCTGCATCAAATTAGATAAGCAAGTGAAATTTTGACTGTATAGTGATTAACATAGAATTTTTAATTACCCCTAAAAATCAAATACATGTCTGTATTTCTAGCTAAACAGAAAATATATGATTGTAACTTTGAAATTCACTGTTTAAAATACTGAATTGTACTTAGATTTCAGTAAAACATACTTCAGACAAAAAGCATAAAATGTCTTAGCCTCTGTGTTTTTAAGCATAGGAATGGATATTTAGGGATCTAAAAGGCAATGACTAATGGTGATATTTTGGACGAATGCTGCAAATGGATATATACATGTTTAACAATTTTTCCTTTTATTTTACAGGAAGGCAGGACGTCCTTAGTCATAAAAACAGACATGTGGATATTTTATATTTTAACATAACAATTAATAATACTATTATTTTTATTTCAGATCTGCATTGACAAGATTCATGCATTCACGATTTATTAGACATATGAAATATATTATATTCATGTTGGGATGCAGTGCAGTACTGAATATGAAATATGCTGTGGTTTTTATATGAATAAAAGGAAGAAATAACCAAATGCTATTTTTAAATGGATTTTAAGCTAATCAGCAGCATAAATTACTTTGATATAATATAATGTTAAAAACATAATGTGTTTGGTATTGGGGTAATCAGAAAAATGATATGATACTACCCCATCTATAATTAATATTGTAAGTGATTAATGCAATGTTATAGTATTGTTTAAATATTCATTATATAGGGAGATATTTAAAATATAGCAAACATGAGTATTAGGACTGTACAGCTGTTTGTTTGTCTGCTGCCCCCGATGGCCAAAATCCAATATTATAGCCAGAAGGCCTTTGGCTGTTAAAAATGAAATTTCCCAGGGCCAAACCGATAAGACCTCCCAGGTAACCAATGTATGATCAGTTTTAGAAAGGCCAATCCATGCGCAGATCCGTAGGGCCTCCCATATTGTTTCATAAATGATTAAAACATATATAAGCTAATGCAAGATAGGAAAAGGGACATGCTGCTGACCTGACTGGTAACTGGACAACTGGCTGCGTTTGACATACAGTTACTATAAGCAAAGTTGGGCTACCTTTTCGATTGCAAATACACTTATTTGTATTCTGAGGTGAAAAAAGAAAGTTTTTGGAAATTGCATTATCGATTTTGGTCATTTTGGTAAAGTATAAAAGGTTATTAAATATAGGTAATATTTTAAAACAAAATATATGCATAGTCGCTGCAGTTAAATTACAGCTGATATATTTAAAGAGCATATTTATATTTTATAATTATATTCATAGTCCTGAATAGTTTTAAGCTTGCCTTTTGTATGCTAAATATTTAAAACAAAGATCCAAGAGAGCGATTCTCTCGGTTGGTTGTCCAGAGAAATCTGTTGAGACAGATCCGAATGATTGCCATTCCACTAGTTCAGCATGCGCAGTTCCAACAGTCTGAGGTGAAAACCTGGCAAAGGAAATTATGTCCAAGCTGGACACCATGAGACCAATCACCTCCATACACCGAGCCACAGATGGCCTTAAGGAGATCTGGAGGGCAAGACATGTTGAAGCTAGCTTGCAACATCTCTGGTCTCATGTCTATGGAGACTATTATAGTACCCGAGATTTCTACCCTGGTACTTGATACAAGAGAACTCTCTCTAGATTATCTTCCATCCATGGGATCAAAGAAGACAGAGGAGATATTCCGAATGGTCCACTTTTCAAAACATTTCTTTAGCTAGACCAAACAGAAGGGCAATAAACTGGAAGTGCTGGTCCAGGAATGCAAACCTTAGGAACTGGATGAGGTCCTTGAGGATTGGTACGAGAAGATCTACTTTCATTTGGCTATAGGGGATAATGAACTTTGGCTCACGAAATGCATTTACACTTTTAAATTATCCTCAGACAATTCTGCTATTATACTAACTGATCTCCTGGCACCTGACACCGGCTTGCTCTGAACATCTTAATTAATTTGCAGTAAAAGGTAAAGCTGTATTTACCATTTCGTTTGTTTAAGATATTCACCAGTAATATTGTATCATGCTTCAAGTGGAGGGAGTCTAATTACAGTTGATGCAAAAATTTGTAACAAAAATTGATGTTTCAGAAGGGGTAGATCAAATAAGTAATGATATTAAATACTGGAGGATGGCACAAAGTGTGGTATCTGAAATTTTACTGCACAAAGAGCAAAACTCAAAGGTTAATTTTAACTTCAATTAGCAAATAAGAAAAAATGAGGATTTGTGAATTTTGCAGCTAAGGCCAATAGAATGCTTAGTTGTATAGGAAGAGGTATTAGCAGCAGAAATAATGAAGTTCTTATGCTACTTTACAGATCACTAGCTAGGCCTTATTTTAAATATTGTTTATAGTTCTGTAGGCAATATCTTTAGAGGGAACTAAACTTGTTCATGCTAAAATAAAACCAAGCAAAAACTTAATACATATAGGTTAGAGCAACGAAGGAAGAAAGGTAATACGGTGGAAATCTTAAAGGTATTTAATCAACCTGTGAATCAAAACATTTTCACAAAAAGACAGAGCAACAGCAATACAAGGGGTCATGAGTTCAAGTTTGAGGCATGTAGGTTTATGAGTAATTTGCACAAGCACTTACTTACAAAGAGGGTGGTTTATTCACAAAGTAGACTTCCAACAGAGGTAGAAGGATAAATAATATTAAATAATTAAAGAATGTATGGGCAATGTATAAAGCTATTCTAATAAATAATCAAGGTAACACATGTAACTATGAGCTTGATTGGTCTTCTGGTACCTATCTGATGTTTCTATGTATGCTTAAGAATCATTCATAAAGTTTGACATTGACACCAATTTCACTCATACCAGATTTATAGTATAAAGGGAAGTCAGGTACCGACCCAAAGATCAATAATTGATGTATCAGCATGTTAGTTATTCTTCACTTATTGAAAGCATTCACCTCAAATTGAAAGAGTCAGTACAATGGACATGAGAAAATAAAGATACAAATAACTGAACAAACAGCCCTGATTTAATCTTGCATCCCTTTTACATTATTTGATATAGTAATTTAATTATACCACACACAAAAAAAACATGTTAACAATGAAATACATATCTTCAGAAAGTTTGTTGCTCCATTGCTAAGGCATATTTTTTTTTATTTCTTGGATAATGTTGATAAATGTATTATTTGTCAAATGGCTTTGGGACTTAGATACAGAATCAGTATGTCCTTAAGACATAATGGGCGAGATTATGAGTGAAGCGTTATTGCTTGTACGTGAACGATATCGAGTTTTTGTATTTGTTTGTGCGCAAGTTAAATTGCGCTCATATTACAAGCTGAAAGTAAACGCGATCACTTGATCACAATTGAAGTTAACGCTCATCTGATTAGTGTATCCTAAGAGCAGTGACTGTCTCGTAAAACAAATAAGTGTCACAAAACACAGCAAAAAACATAAATTATGCTTACCTGATAATTTAATTTCCATCGAGGGGAGGAGAGTCTACGACTTCATTCATTACTATTGGGAATTAAGAACCTGGCCACCAGGAGGAGGCAAAGACAACCCAGCCAAAGGCTCAAATACCTCCCCCACTTCCCTCATCCCCCAGTCATTCTGCCGAGGGAACCAGGAACAGTAGGAGAAATATCAGGGTAAAAATGGTGTCAGAAGATGAATAAATTTAGTGTCGCCAAACGGAGACACGGACGGGAGCCGTGGACTCTCCTCCACTCGATGGAAATTAAATTATCAGGTAAGCATAATGTATGTTTTCCATCTAAAGGGGAGGAGAGTCCACGGCTTCATTCATTACTTTTGGGAACATATACCCAAGCTCTAGAGGACACTGAATGAAACCGGGAGGGTAAAAGGCAAACCCTAATCTGAGGGCACCACAGCCTGCAAAACCTTTCTCCCAAAAACACCTTCTGCAGAAGCAAAAACGTAAAATTTGTAAAACTTTGTAAAAGTGTGTAAGGAGGACAAGGTAGCCGCCTTACAGTTATGCTCCATAGAGGCCTCATTCTTGAAGGCCCAAGACGAAGTCACGGCTCTAGTAGAATGAGCCATGATCCTCTGAGGAGGCTTATGACCCGCTGTCTCATAAGCCAAGCGAATCAAGCTCCTCAACCAAAAAGACAAAGAAGTAGCAGAGGCCCTTTGCCCCTTGCGATTCCCTGAATACACCACAAAAAGACATGTAGACTGTCTGAAATCCTTTGTAGCCTGAAGATAGAACTTCAAGGCAAGAACCACATCCAGGTTATAAAGTAACGTCTCCTTCGAAGAAGAAGGGTTAGGACACAAAGAAGGAACAACTATTTCCTGATTAATGTTACGGGTAGACACCACCTTGGGAAGAAATCCCAACCCAGTGTGAAGAACAGCCTTATCCGCATGAAACACCAGATAAGGAGGATCACATTGCAAGGCAGCTAGTTCAGATACTCTACGTGCTGATGCAATAGCCAACAGGAAGCGAACCTTCCAGGACAGAATCTTAATGTCTATGGAGTGCATAGGTTCAAACGGAGCCCTCTGCAAAACCTTAAGAACTAAGTATAAGCTTTAAGGCGGAGCCAACTGTCTAAAGACAGGCCTGATTCTAGACAGAGCCTGAACAAAAGAATGAATGTCAGGGAGCTCAACGAGTCTCCTATGCAACAACACTGATAACGCCGAAATCTGTCCCTTCAAGGAACTAGAGGCAAGACCCTTCTCTAGACCCTCTTGGAGAAAGGACAGAATCCTGGATACCTTCACCTTATGCCAAGGATACCCATGCTTCTCACACCAGGACAGGTAAGTCCTCCACACATTATGGTAGATGTGATGAGTGATTGGCTTCCTTGTCTGAATTAGAGTATCAATCACACTTTCAGAAAAGCCTCTCTTGGCTAAGACTAGGCATTCAATCTCCACGCAGTCAGCCTCAGAGAATCTAGATTTTGATGCTGAAAGGGGCCCTGTGACAGCAGATCCCCGCGACAGGTAAACCTCCACGGCGGAGAGGATGACATACCCACCAGATCCGCAAACCACGTCCTCCGCGGCCATGAAGGAGCAATCAGAATGGCCGAGGCCCGCTCCTGTTTGATGCGTGCCACTATACGAGGTAGAAGTAATAACGGAGGAAAAATGTAAGCTAGGCTGAATCTCCAAGGACAAAAAAAGGAGAGAAAACCTGCGCCAAAATTAAACTGTTACACACACTCCAAACAAGACACTAAAGATCTCTCAAATCCTTAACATATGAAGTAGATACGAAATAAAGAACTAGGGAGCGCTAAAAAAGCTAAAATGTAACTGTATTGGATAGATAAATGCTATAATAAGCTGATTATATCACAAATATTTTGGCAAACGCAGAAAATTAACCGCAAATACCAAAAAATATAAATCTCAGGTGAATTATAGCTATTAATATATATCAGGGGTGCTGGATATATTAGCCAAAGGATAAATACCATATAATATATATAATTAACAAACTATACAGGGAGTGCAGAATTATTAGGCAAGTTGTATTTTTGAGGATTAATTTTATTATTGAACAACAACCATGTTCTCAATGAACCCAAAAAACTCATTAATATCAAAGCTGAATAGTTTTGGAAGTAGTTTTTAGTTTGTTTTTAGTTATAGCTATTTTAGGGGGATATCTGTGTGTGCAGGTGACTATTACTGTGCATAATTATTAGGCAACTTAACAAAAAACAAATATATACCCATTTCAATTATTTATTTTTACTAGTGAAACCAATATAACATCTCAACATTCACAAATATACATTTCTGACATTCAAAAACAAAACAAAAACAAATCAGTGACCAATATAGCCACCTTTCTTTGCAAGGACACTCAAAAGCCTGCCATCCATGGATTCTGTCAGTGTTTTGATCTGTTCACCATCAACATTGCGTGCAGCAGCAACCACAGCCTCCCAGACACTGTTCAGAGAGGTGTACTGTTTTCCCTCCTTGTAAATCTCACATTTGATGATGGACCACAGGTTCTCAATGGGGTTCAGATCAGGTGAACAAGGAGGCCATGTCATTAGATTTTCTTCTTTTATACCCTTTCTTGCCAGCCACGCTGTGGAGTACTTGGACGCGTGTGATGGAGCATTGTCCTGCATGAAAATCATGTTTTTCTTGAAGGATGCAGACTTCTTCCTGTACCACTGCTTGAAGAAGGTGTCTTCCAGAAACTGGTAGTAGGACTGGGAGTTGAGCTTGACTCCATCCTCAACCCGAAAAGGCCCCACAAGCTCATCTTTGATGATACCAGCTTAAACCAGTACTCCACCTCCACCTTGCTGGCGTCTGAGTCGGACTGGAGCTCTCTGCCCTTTACCAATCCAGCCACGGGCCCATCCATCTGGCCCATCAAGACTCACTCTCATTTCATCAGTCCATAAAACCTTAGAAAAATCAGTCTTGAGATATTTCTTGGCCCAGTCTTGACGTTTCAGCTTGCGTGTCTTGTTCAGTGGTGGTCGTCTTTCAGCCTTTCTTACCTTGGCCATGTCTCTGAGTATTGCACACCTTGTGCTTTTGGGCACTCCAGTGATGTTGCAGCTCTGAAATATGGCCAAACTGGTGGCAAGTGGCATCTTGGCAGCTGCACGCTTGACTTTTCTCAGTTCATGGGCAGTTATTTTGCGCCTTGGTTTTTCCACACGCTTCTTGCGACCCTGTTGACTATTTTGAATGAAACGCTTGATTGTTCGATGATCACGCTTCAGAAGCTTTGCAATTTTAAGAGTGCTGCATCCCTCTGCAAGATATCTCACTATTTTTGACTTTTCTGAGCCTGTCAAGTCCTTCTTTTGACCCATTTTGCCAAAGGAAAGGAAGTTGCCTAATAATTATGCACACCTGATATAGGGTGTTGATGTCATTAGACCACACCCCTTCTCATTACAGAGATGCACATCACCTAATATGCTTAATTGGTAGTAGGCTTTCGAGCCTATACAGCTTGGAGTAAGACAGCATGCATAAAGAGGATGATGTGGTCAAAATACTAATTTGCCTAATAATTCTGCACTCCCTGTATAAAACATGAATTTGATGCAGTATAAATGATATAAATAAAACAGACATAAGGTCGACCTTAAATTGTGCAATACATAATAAAAACACAAATACAATAATTGAATAGGAAAAATTCCAAGTTGAAAAGACAATCGGCGAGATTACAAGTTTTTGTCTGTAATGGTGTGCGGTGTTAACAAGCCTTTTTTTTCTCACCGCTCACTTAAGACAACGCTGGTATTACGGGTTTTTACAAAAAAAAAGTGAGAAAAGTGAGCGTAGAGCAAAATTTAGCTCCACATCTCACCTCAATACCAGCGCTGCTTATGATAGCGGTAAGCTGGCTAAACATGCTCATGCACAATTTCCCCATAGGAAACAATGGGGCTGAGCCGGCTGAAAAAAAACCTAACACCTGCAAAAAGCAGCGTTCAGTTCCTAACGCAGCCCCATTGATTCCTATGGGAAAATACTTTTTATGTCTACACCTAACACCCTAACATGAACCCTGAGTCTAAACACCCCTAATCTTACACTTATTAACCCCTAATCTGCTGCCCCCGACATCACTGAAACCTGCATTATATTATTAACCCCTAATCTGCCGCTCCGTACACCGCCGCAACCTACATTATACTTATGAACCCCTAATCTGCTGCCCCCAACATCGCCGATACCTACATTATATTTATTAACCCCTAATCTGCCACCCTCAATATCGCCGCAACCTACCTACACTTCTTAACCCCTAATCTGCTGCCCCCAACATCGCTGCAACTGTAATAAATTTATTAACCCCTAAATCTAAGTCTAACCCTAAACCTAACCCCCCAACTTAAATATAATTTAAATAAATTTAAATAAAATAACAATTAACTAAATTAGTCCTATTTAAAACTAAATACTTACCTATAAAATAAACCCTTAGGCCTAGATTTGGAGTTCGGCGGTAGCCGTCAAAACCAGCGTTAGAGGCTCCTAACGCTGGTTTTGGCCGCCCGCTGGTATTTGGAGTCAGTGATTAAAGGGTCTAACGCTCACTTTTCAGCCGCGACTTTTCCATACCGCAGATCCCCCTATGCCATTTGCGTAGCCTATATTTTCAATGGGATCTTTCTAACGCTGGTATTTAGAGTCGTTTCTGAAGTGAGCGTTAGAGCTCTAACGACAATATTCCAGCCGCCTGAAAATAGCAGGAGTTAAGAGCTTTCTGGCTAACGCCGGTTTATAAAGCTCTTAACTACTGTACCCTAAAGTACACTAACACCCATAAACTACCTATGTACCCCTAAACCGAGCTCCCCCCACATCGCCGCCACTCGATTAAAATTTTTAACCCCTAATCTGCCGACCGCCACCTACGTTATCCCTATGTACCCCTAATCTGCTACCCCTAACACCGCCGACCCCTATATTATATTTATTAACCCCTAATCTGCCCCCCTCAACGTCGCCGACACCTGCCTACACTTATTAACCCCTAATCTGCCGAGCGGACCTGAGCGCTACTATAATAAAGTTATTAACCCCTAACCCGCCTCACTAACCCTATCATAAATAGTATTAACCCCTAATCTGCCCTCCCTAACATCGCCGACAGCTACCTTCAATTATTAACCCCTAATCTGCCGAGCGGACCTCACCGCTATTCTAATAAATGTATTAACCCCTAAAGCTAAGTCTAACCCTAACACTAACACCCCCCTAACTTAAATATAATTTACATCTAATGAAATAAATTAACTCTTATTAAATAAATTATTCCTATTTAAAGCTAAATACTTACCTGTAAAATAAATCCTAATATAGCTACAATATAAATTATAATTATATTATAGCTATTTTAGGATTTATATTTATTTTACAGGCAACTTGGTAATTATTTTCACCAGGTACAATAACTATTAAATAGTTAAGAACTATTTAATAGTTACCTAGTTAAAATAATAACAAATTTACCTGTAAAATAAATCCTAACCTAAGATATAATTAAACTTAACACTACCCTATCAATAAAATAATTAAATAAACTACCTACAATTACCTACAATTAACCTAACACTACACTATCAATAAATTAATTAAACACAATTGCTACAAATAAATACAATTAAATAAACTAACTAAAGTACAAAAAATAAAAAAGAACTAAGTTACAAAAAATAAAAAAATATTTACAAACATAAGAAAAATATTACAACAATTTTAAACTAATTACACCTACTCTAAGCCCCCTAATAAAATAACAAAGCCCCCCAAAATAAAAAATTCCCTACCCTATTCTAAATTAAAAAAGTTACAAGCTCTTTTACCTTACCAGCCCTGAACAGGGCCCTTTGCGGGGCATGCCCCAAGAATTTCAGCTCTTTTGCCTGTAAAAGAATAAATACAATACCCCCCCCCAACATTACAACCCACCACCCACATACCCCTAATCTAACCCAAACCCCCCTTAAATAAACCTAACACTAAGCCCCTGAAGATCTTCCTACCTTGTCTTCACCATCCAGGTATCACCGATCCATCCTGGCTCCAACATCTTCATCCAACCCAAGCGAGGGTTGGCGATCCATAATCCGGTGCTCCAAAGTCTTCCTCCTATCCGGCAAGAAGAGGACATCCGGACCGGCAAACATCTTCTCCAAGCGGCATCTTCGATCTTCTTCCATCCGGAGCGAAGCGGCAGGATCCTGAAGACCTCCAGCGCGGAACATCCATCCGGACCGACGACTGAACGACGAATGACTGTTCCTTTAAGGGACGTCATCCAAGATGGCGTCCCTCGAATTCCGATTGGCTGATAGGATTCTATCAGCCAATCGGAATTAAGGTAGGAATTTTCTGATTGGCTGATGGAATCAGCCAATCAGAATCTAGTTCAATCCGATTGGCCGATCCAATCAGCCAATCAGATTGAGCTCGCATTCTATTGGCTGTTCTTCAGTTACCTGTAAAATAAATATTAATCCTAAAATAGCTATAATATAATTATAATTTATATTGTAGCTATATTAGGATTTATTTTACAGGTAAGTATTTAGCTTTAAATAGGAATAATTTATTTAATAAGAGTTAATTTATTTCGTTAGATGTAAATTATATTTAAGTTAGGGGGGTGTTAGTGTTAGGGTTAGACTTAGCTTTAGGGGTTAATACATTTATTAGAATAGCGGTGAGGTCCGCTCGGCAGATTAGGGGTTAATAATTGAAGGTAGCTGTCGGCGATGTTAGGGAGGGCAGATTAGGGGTTAATACTATTTATGATAGGGTTAGTGAGGCGGATTAGGGGTTAATAACTTTATTATAGTAGCGGTGCGGTCCGCTCGGCAGATTAGGGGTTAATAAGTGTAGGCAGGTGTCGGCGACGTTGAGGGGGGCAGATTAGGGGTTAATAAATATAATATAGGGGTCGGCGATGTTAGGGCAGCAGATTAGGGGTACATAGGGAGAACGTAGGTTGCGGCGGTTTACGGAGCGGCAGATTAGGGGTTAAAAAAAATATGCAGGGGTCAGCGATAGCGGGGGCGGCAGATTAGGGGTTAATAAGTGTAAGGGTAGGGGTGTTTAGACTCGGGGTACATGTTAGAGTGTTAGGTGCAGACGTAGGAAGTGTTTCCCCATAGGAAACAATGGGGCTGCGTTAGGAGCTGAACGCTGGGTTTTTTTCAGCTCAAACAGCCCCATTGTTTCCTATGGGAGAATCGTGCACGAGCACGTTTTTGAGGCCGGCCGCGTCCGTAAGCAACTCTGGTATCGAGAGTTGCATTTGCGGTAAAAATGCTCTACGCTCCTTTTTGGAGCCTAACGCAGCATTTGTTTGAACTCTCGATACCAGAGTTAATTTTATGGTGCGGCCAGAAAAAAGCCCGCGGAGCGTTAACAGCCCTTTTACCGCCGAACTCCAAATCTAGGCCTTAGATAGCTATAATATAACTAATAGTAACATTGTAGCTATTTTAGGATTTATTTTTATTTTACAGGCAAGTTTGTATTTATTTTAACTAGGTAGAATAGTTATTAAATAGTTATTAACTATATAATAACTACCTAGCTAAAATAAGTACCAATTTACCTGTAAAATAAACCCTAACCTAAGTTACAATTACACCTAACACTACACTATAAATAAATTAATTACCTAAATTAAATTAAACTAATTACAATTAAATAAAATAAAATAAAGTACAAAAAAAAACAAACACTAAATTACAAAAATAATAAAATAATTACACAAATTTTAAACTAATTATACCTACTCTAATCCCCCTAATAAAATAAAAAAGCCCCCCAAAATAAAAATGACCTACCCTATACTAAATTACAAATAGCCCTTAAAAGGGCCTTTTGCGGGACATTGCCCCAAAGTAATCAGCTCTATTACCTGTAAAAAAAAATACAATACCCCCCCAACATTAAAACCCACCACCCACACACCCAAACCTACTCTAAAACCCACCCTATCCCCCTTAATAAAACCTAACACTAACCCCTTGAAGATCACCCTACCTTGAGACGTCTTCACCCAACCGGACAGAAGTGGACCTCCAGACGGGCAGAAGTCTTCATCCGATCCGGGCAGAAGTGGACCTCCAGATGGCCAGAAGTCTTCATCCAGACGGCATCTTCTATCTTCATCCATCCGGAGAGGAACGGGTCCATCTTCAAGCCAGCCGACGAGGAGCATCCTCTTCCAACGACATCCAAATGAAGAATGAAGGTTCCTTTAAATGACGTAATCCAAGATGGCGTTCCTTGAATTCCGATTGGCTGATAGAATCCTATCAGCCAATCGGAATTAAGGTAGGAAAAATCCTATTGGCTGATGCAATCAGCCAATAGGATTGAAGTTCAATCCTATTGGCTGATCCAATCAGCCAATAGGATTAAGCTCGCATTCTATTGGCTGTTTCAATCAGCCAATAGAATGCAAGCTTAATCTTATTGGCTGATTGCATCAGCCAATAGGATTTTTCCAACCTTAATTCTGATTGGCTGATAGAATCCTATCAGCCAATCGGAATTCAAGGGACGCCATCTTGGATGACGTCATTTAAAGGAACCTTCATTCTTCATATGGATGTCATTGGAAGAGGATGCTCCACGTTGGCTGGCTTGAAGATGGACATGCTCCGCTCCGGATGGATGAAGATAGAAGATGCGGCCTGGATGAAGTCTTCTGGCCATCTGGAGGTCCACTTCTGCCCAGATCGGATGAAGATTTCGGCCCGTCTGGAGGTCCACTTCTGCCCGGTTGGGTGAAGATGTCTCAAGGTAGGGTAATCTTCAAGGGGTTAGTGTTAGGTTTTATTAAGGGGGGGATTGGGTGGGTTTTAGAGTAGGGTTGGGTGTGTGGGTGGTGGGTTTTAATGTTGGGGGGTATTGTATTTTCTTTACAGGTAATAGAGCTGATTACTTTGGGGCAATGCCCTGCAAAAGGCCAGGCTGTTATGATAAACCTTACACTTGCACTTAGCAGAACATTGTAAGGCATGGATCACTTTCTAAAGCGTTGATTCCAGTTGAATAAAGGGAACGCACCTCCCGGGAAGAAGAACCCTCAGAGGTGGCCGGCTCAGTAGTACAAGACATCCGTTTACATTTAGATGTTGTAACTTTATCAAGGCATGTGGAACATAGTTGAGCAGGCTGATGTACAAGATTCTCCTCACAATAAACACAGGAATTAGATTTTATTAAGGAAGGGGAGCCCTCCAATGCATCAGAGTCCTCAATCACTTGCGTGCTTGGTTAGACTAAGTACATTTATTAAAAAGGCACCTTTATACCACCAATGGCCGGGGCACTCACCACCTCCTAGGACCCGGATTACAGAAACCGTTACATCTCCTGCACCACAGATCAGCAAGAAGGATAGATAGCCACACCCAGTCACATGGAATGCCTGGCAGGATCACCCCTGCACTAGGGAAAAACACGCCAATAAATGGCCGTGCAAGTTTCCGCAATTAAGCTGAAAGTTCCACCCATTGCCAGAGCCTCATCTCACACGTAACGCAGCAATGACACAATAAACAATATCATGTATAACCCCCATTGTTCAATAATCCCCCTTCCAGGAGTATTAACCCTTGATTCTGTAAAGATAAAAAGGCGCCACACTGTGACCCTGTCTTCTATGTTATCATCTATTAATAAAAAATGAAAAAATCTTACCAGAATCTGTGCCATGGAACAAGAACACGGCCCTTCAAGTGTGACAGGTTAGTAACCTCGTTCCTGACATAGACTTGAGAGAAGAAAGCAGGCAGCGAAACTCATCAACGATGATTGCTAATGGAGCTGTTTATATGAGTCAGGGTGGATTTGCAGAAAGACTCTCCCTGCATCTCCGGACTCTAACTTTCGCCCAGGCTCTCACTGAGAGGCTGACAGGACTACATAAAACTCCAGTCCCACTACAAAGAGTACTACCCTCCATAAGAGACTACACCCGAAACTCCAGCACTCCTCTGCCATCCTCCTGTGACGTAAGGCAAAGATTGACTGGGGGATGAGGGAAGTGGGGGAGGTATTTGAGCCTATGGGTGGGGTGTCTTTGCCTTCTCCTGGTGGCTAGGTTCTCAATTCCCAATAGTAATGAATGAAGCCATGGACTCTCCTCCCCTTTAGATGGAAATACATTACACAATACAGTTACACTCATAATAACATTACCTAATAAAAATTATTTTAAAAATATTGCACAAAAAAGTTATAAGGGCTTAAAAATATGAGATCTCAGGGGTTAAAAATAAAAGAAAGGCAAAGAGATTTAACATAGACATACATACATCTACAAATAAATATGTATGTATATATATATAGTGTACATATACATTTATATGTGTAGATATGTATTAACAGACATGTATACACATATAAACACATAAATACATATGTATACACATATAGATATATATATAAGTGCATAGGAGCCCTTTGCTCTCAGGTAGATGAAAACATGTAAATAATAATCATCTATATATAGGTATAGATATATATAAATAAATATATATATATTTATAGATATATATTGTACCAAAAAAACATCAGATATATAGAAATATGTATTTCTGAGTAAATAGAAGAAAATTGGAAGGTGAAATATTCATACTTTTATGTCAGGTTAGCACACTTGAGAATATGCGTTCGGGTAAGCGTGCGAGTGGGGTGTTACAGTTTTTTTCCACTTTTTTTTCTCCATTTACTTCCATGGAGTAGAAGGTTAAATCATGCGTGCAATATTGTAAGTTCAGCTTTTTGCACACATCGGTTTAGCGCACGAGCAATAACTTTTTACTTGTAACACAAGCTCAACCCGATGCATGACTAGCTCAATCCGATAAGTATACAAAATTATACATAATAATAAAAAGTACATTATTTTGTATGTGAAGAACATAGGAATGTAAAATATGAGTTTTGCGCATCGTGTTTCTCGATTTAGATGTTGAGTGGTCGGGTTAGTGCACATGAAAACGTATTTTCAAGTGCACTAAGTATTCTTAAGGCATTATTGAAATATTACATATGGTTAACTATACTGCAAAATATTCTAAATAATCCATAGAATATATTTATATATTTTACAGTGTTTAATAATTTTTAATAATTTTTATTAATTTTTTTTTAAATATTTTATATGTAATATTTCAATAACATGCCTTAAGCATACTATGTTTTCATGAGCACTAACCCGACCGTGTTAAGATCTATATCAAGAAATATGATGCGCAAAATGCATATTTTATATTTCTTTGTTCTTCACATAGAAAATAATGTACTTTTTATTCTTAAATATATATTTCTATAAATATCTGATACTGTTTCTGTAAAATACTTCATGTTGGGTTAGTGCACTTGGTTAAATGCGATCAGGTTTGCATGCGAGTAGGGTGTTCTTTTTTCGTGCACCATTGAAGTCTATGGGAGAAAACATTAACGTGATTGAGATATTGTAACTTTGACTTTTTGCACATGTTTTTGTTATCACACAAGCAAAAACTTTTTACATTTAACTTGTAATACGAGTGGTATCCGACACGTGCAAAAAGCCAAAGTTGAGCGCAGTTAGCATGGGAGGTGGATCGATAAATACCGCTCCACTCATAATCTAATCCAATGTGAGAAAAGGGCCTATATAAATGGGTATGTAAAGGAAAATACCTCATGCATGCATGAAGGTGAAAAGGAACAGCCAGTGCAATATGCAGTATAATAATGACTATGAGGTGATGATATATAAAAGGAGACTATAAATGAGATTAGTGTCTAGTCTGGATTTAGTACTGAAAGGGAATTTTGTGGTTGAAAAGTTGAGACATAAAACATAGCAGTAAATAATGAGAGATCATCTTTTATTCCACATCAACAGTTTCATGCCACCCCGTATCCTACTTTGAACACTCTCACAACCTCACCTCATTTTCAGACATAGACATAAAAACTCTGGAAAGAGCTTTAGGCAGTTACAGACACAATATAAGCTATGAACAAGATTTTTGAAACTAGCTTACCGAATCATTTGTCTCTTAGCACTGAAATATTTGATTTATATTTGGAAAAAGAACAACCCATGATCAGGATGCCAAGACTCTTTGCCTCAGAGTGTGTCTCATGATTTTCTATAATGATGAGGCTGGCAGTGATGGAAGAAAGCTCCAACTAAATGGGTCGTAAGTCTAATTTGTGCCACTATTATGAAATGGGGGATGCACTTTTTGATGGCTAATAGGTCCCTTGTTTTTAGAGTGTTTAATAAATAAAAGTTTCTGGCTAGTCTTTGACAGTTATTTTTTTTTTTCAATAGAAACACGTTGAATTGTTTAGAAAAGATTTCATGCTAACTCCTTTAATTAAAAACATTACAATTGCCATTTGGATCTTTACATGTTTTCCTGAGTTGTGCCGTCTGCTCTTACAAATAGAGAGACATTCCTTTCCTTTCACTACATAAACTGCTGGGGAGTGATGTCATCTTTAAGCTACACAGTTATAACTTGTTAAAGCACTTGCAGATATATTTCTTTTTACATGAAATGTAGTTGTTGTATTGTTGCATTTTGTTACCCTAACCCAGTTCCGATTTATAGCATAAAACCCACAAAGCTGTATAAAAAATGTACTGAGTATATGTAGTTTCATTTATCTCATGAGGTAACATTTAAAATGTATTTTGAGAATGAAATAAAGCTCATTTGTATATCCATAACCTGTGACAGGTTTCTTAGACAAATGGGAAAAAGGTGAGCAGGACAGTGTAAATTAAATGTCTGGCACCAGATAATCTACTTGGACAATGCATTTAGTTATTTTCATCTGTTGTGCCTATAATAGATGCTGTTTAGCAAGTCCTGAGTAAGTTAATATTTATTACCTGTAGTTAGTACACTGTACATTATAAAGAACACTTCAGGGTACTTTGGGGTTGATCCCAACCGATCGGCTATCGGCTCCCAAAAAACATTTTTGCTTACTTGACAAATTGGGAACTCAAATTCTTGAGTAATAACAATGCTATATTGTATTGCTTGTTAAAAAACTGTCACAGTAAACATGTTTTCAACAGAAAAGCTCACACAAAGGACTTTTCAAGTGTTAACTACCTGTTTTTAACTGGGAGATCTCCTGAAACTGACACACATAATAGCCAATTCACACCTCTTAAGGTTACAACAAAGCTCAATCCATGTAAACCCTTTGTTAACTCAACAAGGAAAATACTAATTTGCATATGTGACATTTTCCTTTTGTCATCACAAAACACACTCAGCACTCAATATCCATATGAGTGTCATATGTATATTGGCAGGATGGGCAGACTTCTATAGGGACTTCAGGGCCACAACATCATTTTTGTTTTTATTTCTCACTCTCACTGGCGTGACTGTCACTGACAGTAATGGCGTTCTTAAAATCCATTTTTTAACCCCTTAATTACCAGTGACGTACCCTCTACTTTGCTGGTCATTATATGGGGCTGTAGTCATCAGCTCCTACTGAGCATGTGCAAGAATTCACAGTATATACGAATATACATTTGTGATTGGCTGATGGCTGTCATATTATACAGGTGGAAATAGACATAACTTTGAACTTTGTTAGAAAAAAATCTACTGTTAATTTGAAGTTCAGACGATGGGGTCTATTTATCAAGCTCCGAACGGAACTCGATGTCCCGTGTTTCTGGTGAACCTTCAGGCTCACCAGAAACACAAGTTATGAGGCAGCAGTCTAAAGACCGCTGCTCCATAACCCGTCCGTCTGCTCTGAAGCGGCGGGCAGAAATCGCCACAAATCAACCAAATCAAATATGCTTGATTGACACCCCCTGCTAGCGAATCTGCACAAGAACTGCTGGTGCAATGTTAAAATGCAGACAGCGTAAGCTGTCGGCATTTATCAATGTGCGGTGGACATGGTTCGCTATAGAGGATCATGTCCGTCCACACAATGATAAATGGACCCCTAAGTGCAATTGCATTGTCGTTTAATCGTGCATTTGTTGTATGCAAATCTACTGTACTTACTGGTCCTTTAACGATTGTAATCCGTTCCCATTTGCATCACTGCTAACCTATCTAACTACATCTTTATAAAAATGACCAGACTGTGCACTGTTTTTCTATCGCTATATGGGAGAACTTTCACAAGGATTCTCTTAAACTATATTTATTTCTCATGTTTGTTAAAGGCCCCGTTCCATTTTGACGTGAACTGTAAACAAGATGCAGGATAGTAGTTTCTATCCGAAATACTTTTTTTTACAGGATTTTCACTTTATTAAATCTGTGTATCATGACCCCGCTGCCTTTCTGCTTTGTATCATTCAAAGAGATTGAGCTACCATGAATGGGTTTTTATAGGGGACGAGTCTCCATACACTTTAAGTCCAAATCGTACATGAGACTGCATATGTTATTGAAATTTTAATCTGGAATGAGCATTCGTGACGCAAGTTCAATAATACTGTATATACTCTCTCATGAACAAGTTTAAACTAGAGTGCATAGAGGCTAGTCCCCTATAAAAGCCTGTATATGATTGTGCAATCTCCATTAATAGTCTCTTAGAAAGATACAAAGCACAATGGCAGCAGGATTTTGATTTACAGTTTTAAAGAACTGAAAATCCTGAAAAAAAATAAAAAGTTATGTCTTTTGTCTTGTAAATAGTTCACATAAAAATGGAACTGGGCCTTTAACTAACAAGAGAAATAAATATTGTTCATAAGAATCCTTGTGAAAGTTCTTAAACGACCATGTAGCGAGAAAAAATAGTGCACAGGCTGGCCATTTTCATATGCTTTAGATGGGTTAGCAGTGGTGCAGATGGAAATGGATTGCAATAATTACCTCTGATGAATTATTAAGCAATCTCCTGTAAAAACACAATTTTAATAACGCCAGTACTGTTTATGACGTTCACAGCAGTCCGAGTGAGAAATACAATTAAATATGAAATATAAAATCACCCCATTTGTATATGAAGGTGTGTTTTCCTACAGATCATGTAGTCATCACATATGTACATTTGTACCCTATTGACTATGCAGACTCTTAAATATGGATGAATGGTAGACGTGTGCAATTCGTTTTGGATCGATTCAGAAATTTCAGAAAATTCGGAGATTCGGATCGATTCGAATTTACGAATTAAAATACTGCAGAATCTACCGAATAAATCTGAATTAAATCGAATACATCTGAATCGATTCGAATACATCCGAATCGATTCGGATGGATTCGGTAGATTCGGATGGCCGTGTATTACACTAGTATTGTACAGTTTATCACTCTGCTATGGGTTAAACCTAATATATAGTACATAATACAAGTGTAATACACAGCATATCCCACCTAACACTTACCGAAATTCCGAATTTCCAAATCGATTCAAACCGAACCAAATATTTTCCGAATCTGAAAGAATCCGAATGAATCCGAAACGAATTCATTCGAATTTTTCTGAATTCAAATAGATCCGAACCGAAATTCGAATCGATCCGAATCGATCCGAACCGACCCAAAACGAATTTTTCGAAGCTGCACAAGTCTAATGAATGGAGCTTTAATGAATTGATACAATGAGGCCCATTTATCAAGCTGCGTATGGAGCTTGAAGGGCTGTGTTTCTGGCGAGTCTTCAGACTCGCCAGAAACAGCAGTTAGGAAGCAGCGGTCTATAGACCGTTGCTCCATAACCCTGTCTGCCTGCTCTAATGAGGCGGACAGGAATCGCCGCAATTCAACCCGATCAAATACGAACATTTATTATGTCTCCAGAGGCCACTTCAGAGTGTTTAACATAGGTGTAAGCTAAAAGAGTGTGTAGAAATATCTGTGAAATAGCCTAACAGGTATCCTAAAAGCCATTCTTAGGACTTGTCAAGTGCCTTGAAAAGCTAGAAAAATAGTTGAAAAGTGAGCAGAAAACGTATTGTGATCATCGAGAAGTTTTCAGCTACATAAGGTAAATATGGCTTTTTTATAGCAACCGAAAACTCCATTCGCCAGTGTGAGAATCAGCTGATCACGATACTGTGATCACGATGAATCGAAAAGTAGTCTTTTTGGCATGAAAAACATCATTAAACATGGCTTAGAATGATTGTGATCAATGCCATATTTGTTTAACTGTACTTTATTTTTGTATTTGTATCTGTGCATTACACATTATAAATGTAGAATTTGAAACACAGCCTTAGAAATCCTTAATATTTTCTGAGGTCATCATTCAATCTAATGTGCAATGTGGCATAAATTGCCTCTTTGCGGTGACAAAGGATTTTGTTTTATGTGTATTAGTTCCTGAACTGAATAATGCCAGTCCAAGAGGAAAAAGGTCCAGAGCTTGAAGGGGATATATGGAAAATCCTAAGGGGTTGATTACAACCTTTTAGAACAATGTTTCTCAACTACAGTCCTCAGTTACCCCTAACAGGCCCGATTTTTACGATATCTTAACTAGAGCACAGGTGAAATAATCAAGTGATCAGTAACCATGGTTACTAACCTGTTCTCACCCATCAGCTGATTATTTCACCTGTGTTCTAGTTAAGATATCATGAAAATCTGGCCTGTTAGGGGTAACTGAGGACTGGAGTTGAGAAGACACTGCTTTAGAAAACCATATCTAATGGTTTTCAACAGAAAACCACCATTAAAGGGACTTTTGTAAATAAATCATGTTATAAGTATTCTAAAGATTGTGAATGAACCCTAGTTTAGGTTTACTTAAAATCACAAAATAAATAAGATATTATAAAATTAATAGCAGATTAAATGAGCGTATTAAAATATACCTTAAATATAAATTTATTTGACTTTGCTATTTTTGCCGTTATAAATGATCACCTAAATTACGAGCTTTGCGTTAGAGGCTATGCGGTGCTAACGAGCAGTTTTCCCTCACCACTCACTTACATGCAACACTGGTATTACGAGTATTCAGAAACCCGTCGTTAAAAGACAAGAAGTGAGCGTTGAGCAAAATTTTGCTCATTACCGCACTCCAATACCAGCGATGCTTAAGTCAGCGGTGAGCTGGTGTAATGTGCTCGTGCACGATTTCCCCATAGGAATCAACGGGGAGAGCTGGCTGAAAAAAAGTTCAACACCTGCAAAAAAGCAGCGTAAAACTCCTTAACGCAGCCCCATTGATTCCTATGGGAAAATAAAATTTATGTCTACACCTAACACCTTAACATGAACCCCAAGTCTAAACACCCCTAATCTTACACTTATTAACCCCTAATCTGCCGCCCCCGACATCGCCGACACCTACATTATATTATTAACCCCTAATCTGCCGCTCCGGACACCGCCGCCACCTACATTATACTTATGAACCCCTAATCTGCTGCCCCCAACATCGCCGACACCTACATTATATTTATTAACCCCTAATATGCCGTCCCCAATGTTGCAGCAACCTACCTACACTTATTAACCCCTAATCTGCCGCCCCCAACGTCGCCGCCACTATAATAAACATATTAACCCCTAAACCGCCGCACTCCCGCCTCACAAACATTATTAACCCCTAATCTGCCGGCCCTAACATTGCCACCACCTACCTACATTTATTAACCCCTAATCTGCCGCCCCCAACGTCGCCGCCACTATATTAAATTATTTATTAACCCCTAAACCTAAGTCTAACCCTAAACCTAACACCCACTAACTTAAATATAATTTAAATAAATCTAAATAAATATTACTATCATTAACTAAATTATTTCTATTTAAAACTAAATACTTACCTATAAAATAAACCTTAAGCTAGCTACAATATAACTAATAGTTACATTGTAGCTAGCTTAGGATTTATTTTTATTTTACAGGCAAGTTTGTATTTATTTTAACTAGGTAGAATAGTTATTAAATAGTTATTAACTATTTAATAACTACCTAGTTAAAAAAAAGACAAATTTACCTGTAAAATAAAACCAAACCTAAGTTACACTAACACCTAACTCTACACTATAATTAAATAAATTAACTAAATTAAATACAATTACCTACATTAAATTAAATTAGCTAAAGTAAAAAAAAACACACACTAAATTACAGAAAATAATAAACAAATTACCGAAATTTAAACTAATTACACCTAATCTAATAGCCCTATTAAAATAAAAAAAGCCCCCCCAATATAAAAAAAACACTAGCCTAAACTAAACTACCAATAGCCCTTAAAATGGCCTATTGCGGGGCATTGCCCCAAAGTAATCAGCTCTTTTACCTGTAAAAAAAAAAATGCAAACAACCCCCCCAACAGTAAAACCCACCACCCACACAACCAACCCCCCAAATAAAATACTAGCTAAAAAAACCTAAGCTTCCCATTGCCCTGAAAAGGGCATTTGAGAGGGCATTGTCCTTAAAAGGGCAGTTAGCTCTTTTGCCGCCCAAGCCCTAATCTAAAAAATAAAACCCACCCAATACACCCTTAAAAAAACCTAACACTAACCCCCTGAAGATCGACTTACCGGGAGACGTCTTCATCCAAGCCAGGTGAAGTGGTCTTCCAGACGGGCAGAAGTCTTCATCTAAGCTGGGCAGAAGTGGTCCTCCAGACGGGCAGAAGTCTTCATCCAGACAGCATCTTCTATCTTCATCCATCCGGCGCAGAGCGGGTCCATCTTCAAGACATCCGACGCGGAGCATCCCCTTCATCCGACGACTAAAACAGAATTAAGGTACCTTTAAGTGACGTCATCCAAGATGGCGTCACTTAATTGGGGGGTTGGTTGTGTGGGTGGTGGGTTTTACTGTTGGGGGGGTTGTTTGTATTAAAAGAGCTGATTACTTTGGGGCAATGCCCCCACAAAAGGCCCTTTTAAGGGCTATTGGTAGTTTAGTTTAGGCTAGGGTTTTTTTTATTTTTTGGGGGGGGGCTTTTTTATTTTAATAGGGCTATTAGATTAGGTGTAATTAGTTTAAATTTCTGTAATTTGTTTATTATTTTCTGTAATTTAGTGTTTGTTTGTTTTTGTACTTTAGATAATTTATTGAATGTAGGTAATTGTATTTAATTTAGTTAATTTATTTAATTATAGTGTAGTGTTAGGTGTTAGTGTAACTTAGTTTAGGTTTTATTTTACAGGTAAATTTGTCTTTATTTTAACTAGGTAGTTATTAAATAGTTAATAACTATTTAATAACTATTCTACCTAGTTAAAAGAAATACAAACTTGCCTGTAAAATAAAAATAAATTCTATGCTAGCTACAATGTAACTATTAGTTATATTGTAGCTAGTTTAATGTTTATTTTATAGGTAAGTCTTTAGTTTTAAATAGGAATAATTTAGTTAATGATAGTAATATTTATTTAGATTTATTTAAATTATATTTAAGTTAGTGGGTGTTAGGTTTAGGGTTAGACTTAGGTTTAGGGGTTAATAACTTTAATATAGTGGCGGCGACATTGGGGACAGCAGATTAAGGGTTAATAAATGTAGGTAGGTGGCGGCGATGTTAGGGCCGGCAGATTAGGGGTTAATAATATTTAACTAGACTTAGGTTTAGGGGTTAATAACTTTAATATAGTGGCGGCGTCATTGGGGGCGGCAGATTAGGGGTTAATAAATATAATGTAGGTGTCGGCGATGTTGGGGTCAGCAGATTAGGGGTTCATACAAATAATGTAGGTGGCGGCGGTGTCCAGAGCAGCAGATTAAGCGTTAAAATTGTTATTTTAGTGTTTGAGATGCGGGAGGGCCTCGGTTTAGGGGTTAATAGGTAGTTTATGGGTGTTAGTGTACTTTTTAGCACTTTAGTTATGAGTTTTATGCTACCGCGTTGTACCATAAAACTCATAACTACTGACTTTTAAATGCGATAGGACTCTTGACAGGGTAGGGTGTACCGCTCACTTTTTGGCCTCCCAGGACAGACTCGTAATACCGGCGCTATGGAAGTCCCATAGAAAAAGACTTTACGAAGTTTACGTAAGTCGTTTTGCGGTAAGGCCAAAGAAGTGTGCAATGCCCTTAAACCTTCAAGACTCGTAATAGCAGCGGGCGTAAAAAAGCAGCGTTAGGACCTCTTAACGCTGTTTTTTTACCCTAACGCACAACTCCTAATCTAGCCGACTGTTTTTAAGTTTTCCAGTGGAATTACCATCTCCTCACACTTTCAGGTAAGCACTGTTTTGCTGTAAACCACAGGCTAACTGTTGTATTTATCTTCAAGATTTTTATTTGTTGTTGTACATTTTCTCACAAGAAGCTTGTGATTCTGTTTGTTTTCCTGACTTCTGAGTAAACCTCAGCAATCATGGTGGAAGATGACAGACTAGTACCTTAGAAGCAGGTAAGATCCACGGTGTACAGCTGCATCGGTCCCAAACCTGGAAATAAAACTGAACAAAGTAAGGTCATCTGATGAGAGCGGTCCAAGCAGAGTGCCGTAGCAGCAGTAGATCAAACCGCCAATGTAATATCACAAGAGAAAGAAGGTGCTTAGCGTGTCAATAAAAAATAATCTTTTATTTCAAGCAAGTTAAAAGGCAAAGTCCATGGCTACACAGACAGACAGGAGAGGAATGGCCTGACGCGTTTCACGGCCTCTAGTGACCCTAAATCATAGGCTATTGCAGTTAGGTAGGATTACCCCTTTTATAGGAGAATTAGTTAACCCTTTACTCACAATACAACGATGATAACAAGTAAAAACATTCCAAGTTAAAAACAAAGCAAAAGGATTAATTAATAAATGTAAATAGCCTATTTTATAAATGTGCATTGCATATTTAAACTTCTGACACACAAGATAGCTGATGAAATACAAATATAAATTGTTCAGAAATTCATTAAATCATAAAAATTAATTAAGCCATAAAGTGTTGGGAATAAGGGGCACACAGTTATGTATATTTGATCATATCTGTTCACAAATGAATGCATAAGGATGTAATAAGTAAATAGCAATATGATAAGAGAATATTACAAAAAGAGTAAATGAGATGAACAAACAATGCAAACCAGGCAGCAATGAAAAAACTCCAAGTTAATCATCTATAAAATAGTTTATGTCATACTCTTTGTTCATACTATTCAGTATACGAAAATGGAATTTTAGTATCCAGAACAATTCCTTTTTGTCCAGATTTTTTTTATTTATTACCACCCTTTGGGGAAATGGTGTCTGCACAGATTATAGACATAGCCACTAATCCCCCAAGGGGTGGTAATAAATAAAAAATTCTGGACAAAATTTACCGAATGGTATGAACAAAGAGTATGACATAAACTATTTTATAGATGATTAACTTGGCGTTTTTCTCAATGTGGCCTGGTTTGCATTGTTTGTTCATCTCATTCACTCTTTTTGTAATATTCTCTTATCATATTGCTTTTTATTTATTACCGGTACATCCTTATTCATTCATTTGTGAACAGATATGATCAAATATACATAACGTTGTGCCCCTTATTCCCAACACTTCATGGCTTAATGAATTTTTATGATTTAATGAATTTCTGTACAACTTATATTTGTGCTTCATCAACTATCTTGTGTGTCGGAAGTTTAAATATGCAATGTTCATTTATGAAATAGGCTATTTACATTAATTAATTGATCCTTTTGCTTTGTTTTTAACTTGGATTGTTTTTACTTGTTATCATTGTTGTATTGTGAGTGAAGGGTTAACTAATTCTCCTATAAAAGGGGTAATCCTTCCTACCTGCTATAGCCTATGATTAAGCGCCACTAGAGGGCGCAAAACGTGTCAGGACAGTCCCCTCCTGTCTGTCTAGTAATGGACTTTGCCTTTTAACTTGCTTGAATTTAAGGTTTGTGTTTTATTGACACGCTGAACAGTACCTGCACCTTCTTTCTCTTGTAGTACCTTAGAAGCTTTGACTTATTATTAACCCCTTGAGTGATAACGACGGCTCTGAGCCGTTGCAAAGTTTCGCACTCAGGTGCTAACGATGGTTGAGAGCCGTCGCTAGCACTCACCCACCTTGATGGAGGTCTGGGGACCTCTATCCACTCCCACCCCAGCGATCTGGCCTGTATAGTGACAGGCTTCTCCGGGGCTTCGCGTTACATGCAGTGATGTCACGTGCAATGACGCTATGACATCATCGCACAACTTTATTTAAAACTGACAATGGTCAGTTATAGGGAGATGGGGGCATGCGGACCAATAGTGTTTTTTTAGATTAGGGCTTTTTTATTTTTTATGGGCGCAAAAGAGCTGATTGCCCTTTAGGGGCAATGGGTATCTTGTTTTTTTTTTCGACTTAGGTTTTTTTATTTTGGGGTGTTGGTTGGGTGGGGGGTTTTAATGTTAGGGGGTACTTTGTCATTTTTGTAGGTAAAAGAGCTGTTTAACTTTGGGTAATGCCCTACAAAAGGCCCTTTTAAGGGCTATTGGAAGTGTATTGATAGGTTAGGGGGTGTTTTTTTGGGGGGTGGCTTTTTTGTTTTTATAGGGGTATTAGATTAGACTTAATTTTTATTATTTTGGATAATTTCGTTTATTTTTTGTAATCTTAGTGTTTTTTATTTTTCATAATGTTAGTGTTTTTTTTGTAATGTTAGATTATTTTTAATTATCGTAATTTTAGTGTTTTGTTTTTTTAATGTTATTTTTTTATTTTTTTGTAGTGTTAAGATTTTTACATTTTGTAACTTTTTTAAGGTTTGTTAGGTTTTTATGTTAATTTATAGTTTAAGCTTAGGTTTATTTTATTTCAGAGGTAAGTTTTTAAATATTTAAAGATAGTTATATTGTAAATTTAATTTAAAGTTCAGGGGTGTTTAGGGATTAATAGTTTAATTTAGTGTGTCGCTATGTGGGTGTTTGGCGGTTTAGGGGTTAGTAGGTTTATTATAATAGTATAGATAAAGGGACGGGGCCGGCGGTTTAGGGGTTAATAGTTTTAGTTTAGTATTAGCCATTTGGGGGCCGGCGGCTTAAGGTTTAATAAGTTTATTATAGTAGTAGCGTTTTAGGGTTAGGGTATATTAATATTCCATTAATTGTTGTGCACCTCAATTACGTGCTAGAGATACATGTAGCCCCTCATTTGATGCGCCAAAGTGTGTACTTTCTACAAATGTGTGCTTTGTGTACCATATTTTAATCTTCTGCCAACAAACAAAGGTGGAACAGCACCAAAGGAAAGGAGTGCCCGTGTAGACAGGTGAACTGCCACTTCACCAAAAGGATATCCAAAACAAAGAGGATGTCCACAGCTCTCCAATGTTAAAAGAAATCTTTATTTAGGACATATAAGTGCAACGTTTCGAGGTTAACACCTCTTAACACCTCTTAATCATGCATGATTAAGAGGTGTTAACCTCGAAATGTTGCACTTATATGTCCTAAATAAAGATTTCTTTTAACATTGGAGAGCTGGGACATCCTCTTTGTTTTGGATATTTTAATCTTCTAAGTGGCTAGAACTGTTTAATTGCAGACATGGCAATCTTAAAATCGTGTAAAAAAAAAATAGCCTTTCAACTTTTATGGGTTATGTCTGCAATCAGACAGCTGTAGAAACCTGGGAAACTATGATACATTAAATTACATTAATACGAAGAACATAATGGTATCAATTTTCAAGTGGAGTTTCTCTCATCCAAGGGCGCCCTCAAAGACCCTGGCAAACAGGCATCATATGAAAACTAATAGAGATTACTAACCAGTTTAAAAGTACTCATGTACCTAAGAAGGTCAGACCTGCAAAGACATGAAAAGATACTATAGTCAATCACTTAAACAAATGGAGTAATCTCACCAGCATTCATTAATGTTATATTATATACATTTAAGATATTACAGTTTATTTGTTAAAGGGACAGTAAATTCAAAATTAAACTTTTATAATTCAGACAACGTTCCAATTTACTTCTGTTATCAAATTTGCTTTGTTCTCTTTGTATCTTTTATTGAAGAGCAAAACTAAGTACGCTCATAAGAGCTCAGGAGTGTGCACGTGTCTTTAGTACTCTATGGCAGAAGTGTTTTGCAACATTGTATAACAAAGCTACAAATAATGTTGCAAAACACTACTGCCTAAGGGGGAGATTTAATAAGCAGCGGGTGCTCGTTTCTCCGCGCGGTTTCCAGTTCGCCGGAAACAGAAGTTAGAAAGCAGCGGTCTTAAGACCGTTGCTCCTTAACTTCTCCGCCACCTTTTAGGTGGCAGACTGAAATCATCCCGAGCAGATACGAACGGGATGATTGACACCCCCTGCTAGCAAATTTGCAGGGGGCGACACTGCACAAGCATTTCACAAAAAATGCTAGTGCAATGTAAAATGCCGACAGCGTATGCCGTCAGCTGTAGCGAATCATGTCCGCCCGATATATGATTAATTGGTCCCATACAGTACTAAAGACACATGCACTCATGAGCTCTTATGAGCCTAGCTAGTGTTACTCTTCAATAAAAGATACCAAGAGAACAAAGCCAATTTGATAAATGAAGCAAATTGGAAAGTTGAAATGGCATGCTCTATCCGAACCATACAAGTTTAATTTTGACTTTACTGTCCCTTTAATACATTTTTTTAATGTCAAAAGTTAAATAAGAATTGCAATTCAAGGGTTAATAGTGTGACAGCATGGCGTGGCTCTCTGTGTGTCCCTGTTAACTGGAGCTGCCAGCAGGAGGTTTAACAATGTGAAAGCTGAGACTCGCAGTGCTGCTTGTTAAGGGCTTTTAACAAGGGATTTTTGAAGGTGTGGAAAGTGTTTATGGCTTAAGATTTTTTTTTTTTTGTCCACTCCTATATGGTTCATTCTTTTTTTTTCTTTTCTTTCCAGCATTAATCGCATACTAATGCTCTGTGAAATTTTCATTAACATCCAAGATATATTTCTTTTAATTTTGTTTAAATTATGAGCTATTATTTTTTTGAATAAAGAAATTTAAACTGAAGTTAATTTACCCTGCATAACAATCTAATTCCCATCATTCAGCATGAAGAAATATATATAAACACCTCGTAAACAAACGCTGCTCTTAGATATCAATAAAATAAGCACAAGTGACAAATCTTTCTCTCCGTTTGGATCATATCTTATCTTAAAGGGACAGCAGCACCAGAATTGTTATTATGTTTAAAGATAGATAATCCCTTTATTACCCATTCCCTAGTTTTGCATAACCAACACGGTTAAATATTAACACACCTTTTACCTCTGTAATTACCTTGTATCTAAGCCTCTGCAAACTGCCCTCTTATTTCATTTTTTTTGGACAGACTGATATTTTAGCCAATCAGTGCTGACTCCTAGGTAACTCCACGTGCGTGATCACAGTGTTATCTATATGACACACATGAACTCATACCCTCTAGTGGTGAAAAACTGTCAAAATTAATTCAGATAATAGGTGGTCTTCACGGTCTACGAAATTAGCATATGAACCTCCTAGGTTTAGCTTTCAACTAAGAATACCAAGAGGACAAAGCAAAAGTGGTGATAAAAGTAAATTGGAAAGTTGTTTAAAATTGCATGCCCTATCTGAATCATGAAAGTTTATTTTGGAATAGACTGTCCCTTTAAGCAGAGATATCCTTAAAGTGATATGAAACCCAAAACATTTATTTTGTGATTCAGACAGAGCATACAGTTTTTAGAAAAAAAAAATCCAATTTGCTTCTATCATCAAATTTGTTTTGTTCCTATGGTATTCTTTGTTAACGGGATACCTAGGTAGGTGTCTGGAGTACTACATGGGAGGAAACAGTGCTCCACAGGTGGCTCCACAAAACGGTCAGGAAAGAAAAAAACAAATTTCTTTAGATAAAATATAGTTCTTTATTTGGCTCAACGCGTTTCAACGGATTTACTGTCTTTTTCAAGAACTGTTAAAATTTAGTATGGCTTACAAAAAGTCATATGCAATACCGCATTGCAGGCAGGCTTTAAATATACAATCATGGACGGTATCTAATACCTCATTGGTTAAGGTCAGATTCACATGTGATTATAAAAAGGAGAAGGTCACGCCACACCAACCTTAACAGGGGCGTGACCTCATAGCACCACACGTGTTTGTTTTGTATGTATTAGATAGTGATGGTCATAGTATTTCTGTGATACAACATGACCCATTTGCTATTGACAGAACCTAGGGTCTAGGGCCACATACTGGTGCTTTATGTGGTACATCATTGTAACAGCTACCATCAAATAAGGAGCCGCTTACAAGTAATGTTTTTGTCATGGTAGGCATGGCTTAGTGATATATTTTAACCAATTGACTATGTATATGTACTGCATATATATATATATATATATATATATAAGATGTTTATGTATATGGTTCCTATGGGCGGATTGTTGCAGCAGATAGTCTGTCTGACTCTTAGTGATCTAGGGGTGATTCAGCAAACACCTATGTGTGTTTGGTGGCCTGTAGGTGTCTCAAGTTGCAATCAATTGGGTGTTTTGTTTTCCTCACTTTGTTTTCTTCACAATGTACCGATCTAACAGTGTGGGTTTGACGTTACCAGACAGAACTTATGGCAGTATCATAACGTTGGGTATGACACTTTGAGGGGCTCAATGATTTGATACGCATCTAAAGTTGATCTGTGACACATACTGCTTTATTTGTTCACATATATTCTATTACTCACATTGTTGACTATTTTAACATGGTGCACACTTCTCTGTTTATTTTTGCACATGGTTTGCCCTGATTGGCAGCCTGCAGGGGGAGGGTTTTTCAGGCCTTTAAAAGTTTTGTTTTTCATTGTTGTTTGTCAGAGGTAGGGACGCTGTTGGTCCAGAAACGTCACAAATAAATGAAGGTTGTGACAGATGTCTGAAGTTTAGTGAGTGCTTTATTCAGCAAACTTTTATACTCAATTTCTATAGCACCATAGCAGCTGTAATTGGAAGGAGAGAGTGCATCCACTACTTTACTTGGATTTTTTATATATATATATATATATATATATATATATATATATATATATATATACAGTATATATATATATATATATATATATATATATATATATACAAATATATATATATATCTTTAGATATATACAGATGTACAGTATATATATATATATCAATATCCAATATGGATCCCACAGTCTCTTATGAACATCAACCACCAGGGTGCACTTAAAACCGGTCATATACACAAATTTCAAAGAAAAAGCACTCTCTGTTTTTCTCAAGTAATCAATTTTACTGTAGTGAATGTATTTGTATGTATATATATATATATATATATATATTAATATTTATTTATAAATACTTAGAACATATTCCCCTATGTGAAGAATATTGGAATGTGAAATATTTTCACTAAAAAAACTTGTTTAACACTTTATTAAATACGAATATTGCATAAATATGATTTTTCAGCTCCAATGCACTTAACCTCTTAAGGACCAACAACGTACAGGGAACGTCCTACAAAAAAAATTCCTTAACAGACAAGGACATACCCTGTACGTCGTTGGTTCCTTCAAGCGGTGGAAGCGATCGTGATCACTTCCAGACGCTTTCCTGTTATTGCAGTGATGCCTCGATATTGAAGCATCCTGCAATAACAATTTTTAGCCATCCAATGCAGAGAGAGTCACTCTGTGGCCCTCTCTGCATCGGCCACCGATGGCCATGATCATTGGTGGGCGGACATCAGTGGGAGGAATTAGTCTGAGGGGGCGGGATCGCGGGCGGGCGCGAGCACAGGGCGGGAGCGGGTAAGAACTGCTACACTATGGAACATTTGGCCAAATAAAGTGGGAGAGAGGAGGGAGGGAATTGTGATCTAAGGGATCTAGGAGGGGGTGGGGGGTTGGTTTTTGAGGGGGGGGGGAGCTACACTACAGAAAATAGGGAAAAAATTAAAAAACAACAACATTTTATTGTAAACTAAATACTGGCAGACAGCTGCCGGTACCCAAGATGGCGCCAATAAGTTAGAGGGGGAGGGTTATAGAGCTGTTTGGGGGAGGGGGAATCAGGGAGGTTGGGGGCTAAGGTGGGATCCTACACAGCAGAATGTTTTTTTTTTTTTTTTTAAATATATATATATATATATATATATATATATATATATATATATATATATATATAAAAAATACTGTTTATTTTAGTACTTGCAGACTTTCTGCCAGTACTTAAGATGGCTGGGACAATTGTGGGGTGGGGGAGGGAAGAGAGCTGTTTGGGAGGGCTCAGGGGATGGGATGTGTCAGGTGGGAGGCTGATCTCTACACTAAAGCTAAAATTATCCCTGTAAGCTCCCTACAAGCTACTGCTGCTGGGCATAATACAAGTGTGGTGAGCAGCGGCATTTAGCGGCCTTCTAATTGCCAAAAAGCAACGCCAAAGTCATATATGCCTGCTATTTCTGAACAAAGGGGATCCAAGAGAAGCATTTATAACCATTTGTGCCATAATTGCACAAGCTGTTTGTAAATAATTTCAGTGAGAAACCTAAAGTTTGTAAAACATTTTGTGAAAAAGTGAACGTTTTTTTTTTTATTTGCGATGAAATGGTGGCATGAAATATACTAAAATGGGCCTAGATCAATACTTTGGGTTGTCTACTACACTACACTAAAGCTAAAATTAACCCTGCAAGCTCCCTACAAACTACCTAATTAACTCCTTCACTGCTGGGCATAATATACGTCTGGTGCGCAGTGGCATTTAGCTGACTTCTAATTACCAAAAAGCAACGCCAAAGCCATATATGTCTGCTATTTCTGAACAAAGGGGATCCCAGAGAAGCATTTACAACAATTGTGCCATAATTGCACAAGCTGTTCCTAAATAATTTTAGTGAGAAACCTTAAGTTTGTGAAAAAAAAATTTTTTATTTGATTGCATTTGGCGGTGAAATGGTGGCATGAAATATACCAAAATGGGCCTAGATCAATACTTTGGGATGTCTTCTAAAAAGAAATATACACATGTCAAGGGATATTCAGGGATTCCTGAAAGATATCAGTGTCCCAATGTAACTAGCGCTAATTTTGAAAAAAAGTGGTTTGGAAATAGCAAAGTGCTACTTGTACTTATTGCCCTATAACTTGCAAAAAAAGCAAAGAACATGTAAACATTGGGTATTTCTAAACTCAGGACAACATTTGAAAACTGTGTAACAGATTTTGGGTGTCAAAGTTAGAAAAAGTGTGTTTTTTTCCATTTTTTCATCATATTTTATAAAAATGTTTTTATAGTAAATTAGAAGATATGATGAAAATAATGGTATCTTTAGAAAGTCCATTTAATTGCAAGAAAAACTAAATATAATATGTGTGGGTACAGTAAATGAGTAAGAAGAAAAATACAGCTAAACACAAAAAACGCAAAAATGTAAAAATAGCCTTGGTCTCAAACGGACAGAAAATGGAAAAGTGCTGTGGTCCTTAAGGAGTTAAAGGGATAGGAAACCCGCAAAAATGTAAAAATAGCCTTGGTCCCAAACGGACAGAAAATGGAAAAGTACTGTGGTCCTTAAGGAGTTAAAGGGATAGGAAACCCGCAAAAATGTAAAAATAGCCTTGGTCCCAAACGGACAGAAAATGGAAAAGTGCTGTGGTCCTTAAGGAGTTAAAGGGATAGGAAACCCCAAAATGTTATTTTATGATTTGGATAGCACATACAATTTTAAACTACTTTGCAATTCACTTCCATTATCAAATTTGTTTTCTTATTATCCTTTGCTTAATGAACAGCATTGCACTACTGGCAGCAAGCTGAACACATCTATTTAGCCAATCACAAGAGACAAATGTGTGCTGGGACCAATTAGCAGCAGCTCCCACTAGTGTAGGATATGTGCGTATTATTTTTCAACAAGGGATACCAAGTGAACATAGCACATTTGAAAATAGAAGTGAATTTAAAAGTGTCTTAAAATTACATGCTCTATCGGAATCATGCAAGTTTAATTTTGACTTTTCTATCCCTTTAAATATATGTCTATAAATGCATACATATGTAATTATGTTTTTATGTGTATATATTTCTGTAAATACATATATACACATATAAACATAAATAATTTACATATGTAGACACATATAAACATATATGTGTGTGTATGTATATATACTGTATGTATATATATATATATATATATATATATATATATATATATATATATATATATATACAGTGCCCTCTACTAAATAAGAGCAAAGAAGGCTGTGAAAAATTGTCTTTATTGTTTGACCTTTTGTTAAAAAAATACACAAAAATACTTTGCTCTCATGGATATCAAACAATTGCAAACACAACACAGGGACAGGGTTATAAAAAATATATCTTTGCTAAATATATGTGTGGCACAATTATTGGCACCTCCCTTTGCCAAGATAATATATATAGGGGGGTCTACGTAAGAAGGGCAAATTTGATCCAAAAAGCACGAATGCTAGCATTGCCACTTACGCAAGAATGATCAAGGGGGACATGATTACAGATTTTCATGACCGTAAAAACAGTGTTGAATAAAGAACAGCGCCTAGCACTTAAAAGTCAACAGAGTAACAAAGACTTGGTGATTCGGGAAGCGGACAAAGGAGGAGCCCTGGTCTTACAGGACTATCGGGATTATAAGCATGAAATTGTACAGCAATTATCCGATAGTGAGACATACAGACGGTTACCGGGAAATCCTACAGGATTGTTTAAGACAAGAATTGACAACTATCTTGAATGTCTATATCAACAAGGCATGATTGACAAAGCCCTGAGGGATTATTTACAAGTTGAGTATCCTATTGTCCCTGTGATCTACACTTTACCTAAGGTGCACAAAAATCCCATCACCCCTCCAGGAAGGCCTATTGTGTCGGCTAGGGGATCTGTTCTCCAACCCCTGGCTACTTTCGTGGACACCATTTTACAACCAATAGTGAGACACACTAGTTCCTTTCTTTTGGATTCTATTGAGCTGATCCAGCTGTTAAAGACCTGCCAAACATGTGGTGAGGATGATATTCTGGTCACATTGGATGTGACCAGTCTATACACCGTGATTCCCCATGAACAGGGGATGGCTGCTGTTCTTTATCACCTTCTGAGACACCCCTATATTGGCCCTCCGGTGGATGTGGTGTTGGAACTATTGGACTTTTGTTTAAGGTGCAATTATTTTAAATTCGAGATGGACTTTTTTCTGCAGATTTCAGGAACAGCGATGGGGTCCAATGTGGCCCCATCTTATGCTAATCTGTTTATGGCCCACTTCGAAACAGTTGCCACCACTGCCTTTGAAGATCATAGGATAAGGATGTACCGATGGTACATAGATGATCTTTTCCTGATCTGGTGTGGTACAGAGGATGAGCTACTGGTATGGTATTCGGAATTGAACAAAGTGAATCCACAAGTACAATTTAAGATGACCTATAATGTGAATACCATCGATTTCCTAGACTTAAGGATTTATAAAGAGGACACAGCCATTAGTACAACTCTATACCATAAAGAGACGGACAGGAATTCGCTGCTGGATGCTACAAGCTGTCACCCTCCTAGCTTGAAAAAATCATTGTCAAAATCACAGTTTAAGCGGGTGGTACGCAATAATAGTAACCAGAAGAAGAAGGAACAGCAACTACATGAGATGTATAAGAAATTTACTGATCGTGGATATGGATCCAAGTATCTTGATCAATCATTAGTGGAAGCATCACTGCTTACACAGGAACAGGCTCTCACCAAATTGGAGACAGATAAAAGTGAAAAGAAAATGATCTTTACCACCATATTCTCACCTGAGAAACTACAGTTCTCCAATATTTTGAAGGAACATTGGGACATTCTGGAGAGTGATAAAACCTTACCCTTTGCATCCTGTGTGACGCCACTAGTTGGGTTCAAACGTGGGAGATCACTGAAAGATATGTTGCTAAGACCCGACAATTGTGAAAGCTATATGCCAAGTACATGGTTAAAAACCACGAAAAAAGGTTGCTTCCACTGCAGTGGTTTCACTACCTGCAGTGGGTTAACCCAGAGCAGCAGTTGCCAACATCCATGGTCTAATAGGAAGTACTACATCCAATATAGGGTTACTTGCACAACCACGTATATTGTTTACCTATTGCACTGTCCGTGTGGTAAATTTTACGTGGGTAAGACCCAGGATGATCTCAGGACGAGGATGGCGAACCACCGGTCAGCGATTCGGCTGGCAAGTAAAAATGGTGATTCAGACCAACCGGTGGCTCGCCACTTCTATACCAGTGGTCATGCTGTGTCGGACCTTCGATATATTATCATAGACCACATTCCACGTAATTCTAGGGGTGGTGACAGGGGCAGACGTCAACTACAACGGGAGTCCCAGTGGATTTTTAATTTGGATACTATGTACCCAAAGGGACTTAATGTCCAGTTGGACTACCAATGCTTTCTATAAACGTTGTAGTGGATGTATGCCCACTGCCTCCTGTTCGCAAGTAGTGAGGGTAGGGATTTGTTGCCCTTGCATTTTGCTATATGGACCCTTTATGTGAAAAACTGAGTAATTGATTTAAGGAGGTTATGGCTTTGTATACCGAGGACCTCTAATTTTAACTACATATTTGCTGATATGCTTTGTATAGGATGCAGCAGATAGTGTTCAGTAATTAAGGTCACTTCAGTTGAGATGTACTAATATGTCTGTGTATGTCCTCTTGAAGATTAATTAATTAAGTAAGTTCTGTTAGTCTGTATAATGAGTACTGAAGTAACTGTTTTGACTATGTACTTAAGCCCAGTTGGGGGCAATAGTTTACCACATGAAGAGTGGTTCTAGTACATATAGGCAACCCCTTTAATATATTGTTTGCAGGTTAGAATGTAGACTAAGAGTAGATGCGCATTTTATAAGTTAACATCAGGGGTTGATACGATTGTTTTAAGTGACAGTGAGCTTAGGTAAAGCTAGGAATACTAATATGTAACACTGCTCTTATTTTGGTTACTTGATAGTAGAATTGCTGCACTAATACATGTGATTTTCACTTTGCACTTTTATTTTGTAGTTTGTCCCCGTTGGCTCTCCCTAGTTCCGGGCGCGCATGCGCAGTTGCGCTACACGGAAGCTGGGAGTCTGATGGCGGTGTCTCACGGTGGTGGTAAGTAGGTATTTAAGGTGTGATTCTATTGTTCCCTGTAAGTGATCTGAGGACGGGGGAGACCCCGAAAACGTTTATCAATAAACGGCTTATGTAAACGGAGAGTGCTTTCTTTAATGTGCGAATATATATATATATATATATATACATACATATACATACACCCATAAATATACATATTTAGACATTTATATGTAGGTATCTTATGTTAAAGCAACTTTGCAGTCCTTTTTTTCTAACACCTAAAACCTCATATCTTTAAGCCCTTATAACTTTTTAATGCATTTTTGTTCACTAATTTTTATTACATGTTGTTATTATAAGTATAACTGTCCGTTTTAATGTTATTTTGATGTATTTTTTGCAGCTTTTTATTTGTGCATAACAGTTAACTAGAGGTCTGAGGTTGCGGTATCCCAATGTGCGTAAAATTTAATTGCGCTTGAGCGAACGCGTTTACTTTGAGCTTGTAATACACACGCTTCTTCTAAAGCACGCAAACATCCTCAATGAACCGATATCGCTTGCGCGGAACAGTTAGAGCGCCACTCCTACTTCTTCCCTAAATTGTAAAACATAGCCAAATCTATCACTTTTTCTATTTAATGTATATTAAACTCTTTCAACTAATGCACTAATTTGCTATACTGTCATGTTAATGAGAGGTCCATTAGTGGAATGATTGTTTGCAAATTTTCCCTGATTTACCGTTTATTAATGAACAGCAAGTTCCAGGTTCTCAGAATATTCTAGCCTCAGGCAATTCTCTCCTAAGGGATCATATATATTTAAAGGGACACTGAACCCCATTTTTTTCTTTTGTAATTCAGAAAGAGCATGCAATTTTAAGCAACTTTCTAATTTACTCCTATTATCAAGTTTTCTTCGTTCTCTTGCTATCATTATTTGAAAAAGAAGGCATCTAAGCTTTTTTTTGGTTTTAGTACTCTGGACAGCACTTTTTTATTGGTGGATGAATTTATCCACCAATCAGCAAGGACAACCCAGGTTGTTCACCAAAAATGGGCCGGTATCTAAACTTACATTCTTGCATTTCAAATAAAGATACCAAGAGAATGAAGAAAATTTGATAATAGGAGTAAATTAGAAAGCTGCTTAAAATTTCATGCTCAATCTGAATCACAAAAGAACACTACACCCTTTCGACACTAATTCTTCTTTCTAGAATACAATAGCTTTTTATGCATGAATAAAATTATTTATTAAAAGTATAAATCTTGTCTGTATAGCCTTAAAAAGCCCTTAAACATAAAGTCAACTCATTGCACATGTATAATGTAATTATGAATACAATAGTTATGTGTAGCCTTTTGTAAGTTTATGAAAGGTCAGATAGATTTTAGGGTAATGTTTATAACTGCTGAGACGGTAACAAAGACAAATGATGAATGTCAAACAATTAACACAGAAATTTTCCTAGAGGGGGCCAAAATACACAAATGTCCCATTTACTATATATATATATATATATATATATATATATATATATATATATATATATATATATGTGTGTGTGTGTGTGAAGAGCCCCCACTATAAATTTTGGTGCCCCTTACGTAACCATTGATCAGGCCGCCCCCACTTTGACAGGAGATTTCCAAGACAAAATATGGAGTTCTGATTATCTTTTTGCCAAGGAAGATGCCAATTATATGATGACAACAGTATGCAGTGGCTGAAAGGAAGGGCCCTGAACTGCCTAAATAATAATTTAAAGGTTAAGTGGTGGATTGGTGACTTCCGGAAAGGTCTCATAAGTCTGTAGAAAGATGCGAATAATCAGCAGTAAAGGTCAAAATGTCCTACAAAGGAACAGACAATGGACACACACACACTCAAACACAAACTTGCACATAGACCCAAGGAAATACCCACAGAGACAGCCTCATAGAACACACAAAGACATACATACTCACAGACACCCACAGAAAACACACAAAGACATACACACACAGAGAGAGACACCCGCAGAAAACACACAAAGACATACATACATACACACACACCCTCACTAAGACATCCACAGAAAACACAAAAAGACATACAAACACACACACAGACATCCACAGAAAACACACAGCCATACATACACACACACCCTCACAGAGATACCCACAGAAAATGCGCAACGACATATGCACATACCCTCATAGAGACACCCACAAAAAATGCACAACGACATATGCACATACCCTTACAGAGACATCCACAGAAAATGCACAACAACATATGCACATAGTCTCAGAGACATCCACAGAAAACACAGACATACATACAAATGCACACCTTCACAGATACATCCACAGAAAACACAAAAAGACATACACACCCTCCCTCACAGAAGCATTCACAGAAAATACATAGACATACATACACACACACACACACACACACACACACCCTCACAGAGACACTCACCGAAAATGCACAAAGAAATATTCACACACCCTCACAGAGACATCCACAGAAAATTCACAAAGACATACACACACACACACTCACAAAGACACCCACAGAAAATGCACAAAGACATACACACACACCCTCACAGAGACATCCATGGAAAACACACAAAGACATACGCACACACCCTCACAGAGACAGCCACAGAAAATGCACAAAACATATTACACACCCTCACAGAGACACCCACAGAAAACACAGACATACATAAACATACCATCACAGAGACATCCACAGAAAACACACAAAGACATACACACCCACACTCACAGAAGCAATAACACAAAATACACAGACATACATATATACACACACCCTCACAGAGACACCCACAGAAAATGCACAAAACACATACGCACACACGCTCACTTAGACATCTACAGAAAATGCACAAAGACATACACACCCACCCTCACAGAGGTATCCACAGAAAATACACAGACATACATACACACACACACCCTCACAGAGACACCCACAGAAAATGCACAAAGACATACGCACACACCTCACAAAGACATCCACAGAAAATGCACAAAGACAGACACACACACCCTCACAGAGAGACCCACAGAAGAAAATACATACACACACCAAAAAGACATCAACAAAAGCACAAAGACATAAACACAAACACCCACAGAAACACTCACAGGTGGTAACATTTCTGCACATTGCTATCCCTTAAATCAACAGTGTGTGACATGCATGATAAAAAATAGCATAAATTAAGAGATCACATTTCAAAATGTGCAAACAAAAATACTTCTGTGAATTCAAAATTGTACATTTATTATCTGTCAGAATGGGTAGATGAAGAAAATTACTTTTGAAAGGTTGACATATGTTTGCCCCCCCCCCTCCCATTTTTCCCAACCAAGAGCACCACTTCAAATCTGGTGTACAAATGTTCTCATCTGTCAGCTGTACTTATGGATTTGTAAATTGCTGTACTCTATATGGTCTTGGTGGAACCATAAAGTGTGGTACTCAGTCTCATACCATTAGATCTGATTAAATGCAGGATTTAGGCTTGTTTGTATGTATTTCAAAAATAAGTCAGCTGTAGTGTAAACTGAACAGTGTCAAGTTAACCTGTCTCATTTCAAACACTGAGCAATCTTAGCCTGAGAGTAAAACATTTTAGGGAGGTGTGAAGTTGTAGTGCGCTAAGTGAAAGGTATCAAACACCTTACTAAAACAACAGGATCCTTCGTTCTGTTAAATGTAAATGGTAGACAAAAAGAGGGGAAGTAAGGGCGCTAAAAGCTTAAGATACCTCTTATAAGCTGACAAATATTTGTAAAATATAAATGACCAGGAACGTTAAATAAAATGTATATACATATTTAATAAGCAATCAAAAAAATTAAAAGTTAAAAATCAATCAAACATATATCTCTAAAACATCGGGACGTCTCCCTGTATATCTATTGAAAGTGCACTGTGCCAATAAAACAAATATAACAATCTAAAAATATATTGCAATATGAAAAGTTCAGAATCCAAATGCCAGAGTGCGATAAAGTGGTAGATACTGCATATATAGAAAGTTCACTCCTTAGGATATTGCCGTTATAGTATTAGAAAAGTCTCAGATTGTAGTTTTCGGTCTTATATAACTTAAATACATCTGTACCTTATCTCAGATGTCTGGTATATTGTTTTACCCGTAGCCAGTCTGTGTCAGTTAGCCTTCGTGTGTGTTCCTCAAGGTTTCGGCGTCTGACGTCACTACTTCCGACTCGGGGGCTCGTCTCTATCCGGCCAACCAGAAACCACAGTGAATTCTTTGTGAGTTTATATCACTTCATGCAGGGGAGCAGCATAGAATCGTGATCGTTTAGTTGAACAGCACACTCAGTGGATTGCGCGCAATTACCGAGCCAGCCAGACCGTTGCTCTGTTACTAGGAACGCATGGCTAATTTGCATAAATTCTAACTGACACAGACTGGCTACGGGTAAAACAATATACCAGACATCTGAGATAAGGTACAGAAGTATTTAAGTTATATAAGACCGAAAATTACAATCTGAGACTTTGCTAATACTATAACGGCAATATCCTAAGGAGTGAACTTTCTATATATGCAGTATCTACCACTTTATCGCACTCTGGCATTTGGATTCTGAACTTTTCATATTGCAATATATTTTTAGATTGTTATATTTGTTTTATTGGCACAGTGCACTTTCAATAGATATACAGGGAGACGTCCCGATGTTTTAGAGATATATGTTTGATTGATTTTTAACTTTTAATTTTTTTGATTGCTTATTAAATATGTATATACATTTTATTTAGCGTTCCTGGTCATTTATATTTTACAAATATTTGTCAGCTTATAAGAGGTATCTTAAGCTTTTAGTAAAACATTTTATGCAGATGTAAAAATCTTAGATAAAATGTCTCCTGGCATCTGGAAAGTCCTTGCATAAAGGGACAGTAAACTGGAATGTAATTAAAAAATATATATATAAATAAAAAAATCATATCTGTCAAAAGGGCACCTACCATTTGTGTATTGAGGGAAACATTTCAGAGATGGTATTCTGCTTATCTTGGTTGAAACAAGTGGTTATTTTAGTTGCTGTTGCCTTTCTATCATCTTGAACCAGTTTGCCCATTCTCCTCTGACATCTGACATCAACAAGGCGTTATCGTCCACACAACTGCCGCTCACTGGATATTTTCTCTTTTTCTGACCATTCTCTGTAAACTCTAGAGATGGTTGTGCGTGAAAATCCCAGTAGATCAGCAGTTTTTTAAATACTCAGACCAGCCCGTCTGGCACCAACAACCATTACACGTTCAAAGTCACTAAAATCCCCTTTCTTCCCCATTCTGATACTCGGTTTGAACTTCAGCAAGTCGTCTTTACCAGGTCTAGATGCCGAAATGCTTTGAGTTGCTGCTATGTGATTGGCTGAATAGCAATTTGTGTTACAAAGCAATTGAACAGGTGTACCTAATAAAGTTGCCGGTGAGTGTATGTTACCAATATGAAATATGTATTTATGAATAAATAGAACATATTCTTGTATGTGAAGAACATTGGAATATAAAATATTTATATGTTCATGTCGGGTTAGCGCACATGAGAATTTGGGATTGGGTTGCTAGGTTTCTTTCCACTTTTTTTTCTCCTTTGACTTCTAGGGGGGAACAGGTTATTGTGCACAGGGTATTCTAAGTTTGGCTTTTTGAGCGCGTCTGATTAGTGCAAGAGCAATAAGATTTTACTTTGAACTCCTAATACGAGCACAACCCGTTGCTCGCAAAAAGATTACTTCTAGCGCTATTAGCGCACTAGCTAAAGCACAATAATTGTAATCTGGAGTTCATTATTTAAAAAAAAAATCTTTTGGCATGTTCTTTTCTTTTTAAGAACAATATTACATCTCTTTGAAACTGTATAATTTAGCTCTTTATCAGCCAAAAGTACCAGTAGATGTCTCTTTGTAATCTTAGAAATATCATTATCTTGATTGTTATATGTAATATAATATAATAATAACAAAACACTTTTTGTTATGGTGTAATCTAAATAAATATAAATAATGTTTAGTGAATAATTTGTCTTTGCTTAGACTTGCAGCATGCATGTTTCAAGGGTCCTTTCTATAATATCTAATTTTAAGAAAAATTCATAGTAAAAAAATATCTGTTTTAGATTAAATCACTTTTCAATATAAATTTGTATGAAAATAGGAATGACCACAATGCCCTTCCAATATTCAAATATGATCAAATGAATACATACATTCTAAGCTGCAATTATTATCTCTCAAAAACCAACAAAGTCTTGAACCTTATGATCTCTTTCAGTCAAAATAAAAACCAGGTCATCTATGTACCTTTTCATGAATAAACAGATGGACTGAAGTGATTATTATCTGCAAAAATATAGGATAGCTCACGCCAACTCATAAAAAGTTTAAGGTAGGGTGTGGCAAAACCCCCATATGCTGCTATAAGGTAATTAGGTAATTACTTGGTTTATGTTTAGAGGTAGGCTGTCTAATTTGCTGCCTCTATAAGTTATAAAAGAGATCCTTTATAGAATATTAAAAAAAAGATCTAGAATAAATTGTAATATTTGATCATCTACCTGTAACTATTGGTTTTATACTTGTATGATAGAAGAGAAATTATGGATTTCTAAGAAGAAATTTTTAAAAAGTTTTGATCCTGTTATAAGGTAAAAAGGTAATTGCCCTGGTTGGAGACTAGAAGCAGTTTCGTTGATGATGTGTCGCAGGCCAAGGACAGGTGCAAATCTGAGTAGACAGTAACATCAGTAGATCAGCAGAGGGTAATCAGATGTCTGTAGACAGTTAAGGGTGCCGTACTGGATTAGCAAGCAGGACTAAACATCACAGCAAAAGAATAATCAAAAATTCTGTTCCAAGGGTCAGTAGCCAAGTAAACAATCTGCAAAGCACAGTACAGGTATAGGTGAGTAAAGAAGCATAAACCAGGATACACGTTAGGGTTAGGATAAGGAAAGCAGGAAAAAATAAGAATGCCATAATTTCCATAGAGAAAAATCAAGCAGAGAACAGGCATCCACAAGGGTTTTTTAACATCTCCAACATAGGCCTTGGCACCAAACCACCTGCAGGGTTATTTCCGACAGTAAGGTCACAAATGGCGCTACCATTAATGCAGATTACTGTATCCATATTGCCAATAAATTCAAAAGGAGAGACAGCTGTGCTATCAGCCGGCTGTGCTATCAGCCGGACAGATAGCTCAGCATGCTAAGGCACTGTGGCGGATCTCTGTAGCAACCCAAGGGTTGCAGGTTCTATCCCCGGTGAGGTCCACTCAGCCTTTCATCCTTCCGAGGTTGGTAAAATGAGCAGTGCCTTGAGACCCTTACGGGTGATTAGCCGCGCTTTACAAGTACCCAATACATACTATCATTAGCACTATTCTTCAACTATCGTACTTCTGCTAACCTTAGCGCTGCAATCCTTCACAGGCGAACACAACGGGAAAGAAACAGCACATCAAGACCACCAGCCTAAATTGTACCCATGCCTTATAGCCTAGTTTCTGATAACTAGCATGCAAGAGGTGGGTATCAGTGATGGTGATATATGGCATACCTAATCCTATCTTGTCTGTATTCATATAAATGGGGTTACAATAACTATGTTAGAAATTACAATATGGAAGTGGGACTGAGTTACGATTTGTATAAACCAACCCAAAGGTTCTCTGACAAATTCCATACACTGCTAAGATGATAATCAGGAAAGGCTACTTTTCAGTACAGACTGCAGAAGTTGATAACTCTACTCTGGGATAGAAGCTGGATACTGAAGTAACAAAGTGTAAGGCAAATGGGAATCCAAAACTCAGGTCAGAACAAGCAGCATTCAGGTACCACTGGTTTAGAACAGCAACACACAGAATCACAAAAACAGACAGGAGGTCCAAATACAAGCACATGTTTAACAACGAAAAACAGATGATGCAGGCATCCAGGTATACTTTTAGGTAAGAGAAAACTGCTCAAAAACTAATATGTTTGGTAATAGTGTTCAACACAAACAGCAGGACAAGAAATAGCAGCTTTATTACATACACAATAACTAAATATGATGATTATTTATAAAAGAAAAGAGCAAAGAAAACACTATGGGCCAGATTATAAGTGAAGCATTATCCTAACACACCCTAAGGTACTCCAAAACAAACTAAACTTACCTGTAACAAAAACAACAAAACTAACAGAACCCTAAAAAAAATACCTGATAAAGTAGAAAACCTAACCATACCTTTAAAAATAAAAAATCTAACCTTACCTTAAAACTAACAAACCTAACATTACTGAAAAGACAAAAAATAGCTAACATTACAAAAAACAAAACAACCTACCATTACATTCTGTTGGCAATCTTCTCATCTATTGGCTGATTTGAGTTTGAAATTGAAAATCAGCCAATAGGAATGCAAGGGTACCCCTATGTAAAGGGGTACCTCACATTTAAAATTCAGTGTGCGGCTGGTGACCATATGAAGAGGATGTCAGGGATGGAATGCCTTGTTGATGTCAGAGGTCAGAGGAGAATGGGCAAACTGATTCAAGAGAATAGAAAGGCAACAGCAACTAAAATAACCACTCGTGTCAATCAAGGTAAGCAGAATACCATCTCTGAAATGTTTCCCTCAATACACAAATGGTAGGTGCCCTTTTGACAGATATGATTTTTTTATTTATATATATATATTTTTTTTTTAATTACATTCCAGTTTACTGTCCCTTTATGCAAGCACTTTCCAGATGCCAGGAGACATTTTATCTAAGATTTTTACATCTGCATAAAATGTTTTACTCTCAGGCTAAGATTGCTCAGTGTTTGAAATGAGACAGGTTAACTTGACACTGTTCAGTTTACACTACAGCTGACTTATTTATGAAATACATACAAACAAGCCTAAATCCTGCATTTAACCAGATCTAATGGAATGAGACCGAGTACCACACCTTATGGTTCCACCAAGACCATATAGAGTACAGCATTTTACAAATCCATAAGTACAGCTGACAGATGAGAACATTTGTACTCCAGATTTGAAGTGGTGCTCTTGGTTGGGAAAAATGAGGGGGGGGGACCCAAACATATGTCAACCTTTCAAAAGTATTTTTCTTCATCTATCAATTCTGACAGATAATTATTGTACAATTTTGAATTCACAGAAGTATTTTTGTTTGCACATTTTGAAATGTGATCTCTTAATTTCTGCTATTTTTTATCATGCATGTCACACACTGTTGATTTAAGGGATAGCAATGTGCAGAAATGTTACCACCTGTGAGTGTTTCTGTGGGTGTTTGTGTTTATGTCTTTGTGCTTTTGTAGGTGTCTCTTTGAGTGTGTATGTATTTTTTTCTGTGGGTCTCTCTGTGAGGGTGTGTGTGTCTGTCTTTGTGCATTTTCTGTGGATGTCTTTGTGAGGGTGTGTGTGTATGTCTTTGTGCATTTTCTGTGGGTGTCTCTGTGAGGATGTGTGTGTGTGTGTATGTATGTCTGTGTATTTTCTGTGGATGTCTATGTGAGGGTGTGTGCGTATGTGCTTTGTGCATTTTCTGTGGGTGTCTCTGTGAGGTTGTTTGTATATGTATGTCTGTGTATTTTCTGTGGATGCCTCTGTGAGTGTGGGTATGTATGTCTTTGTGTGTTTTCTGTGGATGTCTCTGTGATGGTATGTGTATGTACTGTATGTCTGTGTTTTCTGCGGGTGTCTCTGTGAGGGTGTGTACATATGTTTTGTGCATTTTCTGTGGGTGTCTCTGTGAGGGTGTGTGCATATGTCTTTGTGTGTTTTCTGTGGATGTCTCTGTGAGGGTGTGTGTGTATGTTTTTGTGCATTTTATGTGGGTGACTTTGTGAGGGTGTGTGTGTGTATGTATGTCTGTGTTTTCTGTGGATGTCTCTGTGAGAGAATGTGCATATGTCATTGTGCATTTTCTGTGGATGTCTCTGTGAGGGTATGTGCGTATGTCATTGTGCATTTTTTGTGGGTGTCTCTATGAGGGTATGTGCATATGTTGTTGTGCATTTTCTGTGGATATCTCTGTGAGGGTGTGTGTGTGTATGGATGGCTGTGTGTTTTCCGTGGATGTCTGTGTGTGTGTGTATGTCTTTTTGTGTTTTCTGTGGATGTCTCAGTGAGGGTGTGTGTGTGTATGTATGTATGTCTTTGTGTGTTTTTTTGCGGGTGTTTCTCTGTGTGTGTATGTCTTTGTGTGTTTTCTGTGGGTTTCTGTGAGTGTGTATGTATTTGTGTGTTTTATGAGGCTGTATCTGTGGGTATTTCCTTGGGTCTATGTGCAAGTTTGTGTTTGAGTTTGTGTGTGTGTGTGTGTGTTTGTGTCCATTGTCCTTTTTAGGACATTTTGACCTTTACTGCTGATTATTCACATCTTTCTACAGACTTTGAGACTAATGAGACCTTTCCGGAAGTCACCAATCCACCACTTAACCTTTAAATTATTATTTAGGCAGTTAAGGGCCCTTCCTTTAAGCTACTGCATACTGTTGTCATCATATAATTGGCATCTTCCTTAACAAAAAGATAATCAGAACTCCATATTTTGTCTTGGAAATCTCCTGTCAAAGTGAGGGTGGCCTTATCAATGGTTACGAAAGGGGCACCAAAATTTCTAGTGGCGGCCCTGCACACACACACACACACACACACACACACACACACACATATATATATATATATATATATATATATATATATATATATATATATATATATATATATATATATATATATATATATATATATATATATATATATATATATATATAGTAAATGGGACAATTGTATATTTTGGCCCTCTCTAGGAAAATTTCTGTGTTAATTGTTTGACATTCATCATTTGTCTTTGTTACCGTCTCAGCAGTTATAAACATTACCCTAAAATCTATCTGACCTTTCATAAACTTACAAAAGGCTACACATAACTATTGTATTCATAATTACATTATACATGTGCAATGAGTTGACTTTACATTTAAGGGCTTTTTTAAGGCTATAAAGACAAGATTTATACTTTTAATAAATAATTTTATTCATGCATAAAAAGCTATTGTATTCTAGAAAGAAGAATTAGTGTTGAAAGGGTGTAGTGTTAACTATAAACTGGATGATGGCAGTTAAATATATATGATCCCTTAGGAGAGAATTGCCTGAGGCTAGAATATTCTGAGAACCTGGAACTCTCTGTTCATTAATAAACGGTAAATCAGGGAAAATTTACAAACAATCATTCCACTAATGGACCTCTCATTAACATGACAGTATAGCAAATTAGCGCATTAGTTGAAAGAGTTTAATAAACATTAAATAGAAAAAGTAATAGATATGGCTATGTTTTACAATTTAGGGAAAAAGTAGGAGTGGTGCTCTAACTGTTCCGCACAAATAAAAAGCTGCAAAAATACATCAAAATAACATTAAAAAGGGCAGTTATACTTATAATAACACCATCTAATAAAAATTAGTGAACAAAATGCATTAAAAAGTTATAAGGGCTTAAAGATATGAGGTTTTAGGTGTTAGAAAAAAGGACTGCAAAGTTGCTGTCACATAAGATACCTACATATAAATGTCTAAATATGTATATTTATGTGTTTGTGTATATATATATGTTATCTTGGCAAAGGGAGGTAGCACAAAGTATTGACTAAAAGGGTGCTAATAATTGTGCCACACATATATTTAGCAAATATATAATACTTTGAGTTGATGAGACTTTTATTGATGGATCAAAGAAGTGTGAAATTGCAGTCTGCTTGTGCCAATCTTTAGTGTATTTCCAATCCAACTGTAGCTTTATGCATGGAGGTTCTGGATCTGAGGAATCTTTTGGATCCCACTACAAAAAAAGTCTGTCCTGGTGGAAAAATCAAGCAATCTATTCCTCTGGGAGCATCTTTTGTTCATCCAAATTGGACAATAATCACAACAGTTGCAAGTCTCTCGGGTTGGGGTGCAGTATGGGGGTCCAGGAGGGCTCAGAGAGTTTGGTCTCCACAGGAGGCTAGGTAAACAATAAACATCCTAGAACTCTGGGCTATCTTCCGGGCTCTTTAGAGTCTAAAAAGAGAAACTTTCCTTTGTTTTAGTAGGACAATGCCATAGAAGTGGCATATATCAATCACTAAGGGGAAGCTTGCAGATCTCTAACAATGAAGTAAACAGCTTGTATTCTTTCTTGGGCAGTAAAAAATAATTGCACAATTTCAGCTATTCACATCCCAGGTGCCAGGAATTGGGAAGCAGACTTTCAGAGTTGTTAATCTCTCCATCCAGGGGAATGGTCTCTGCATCAAGAAATATTCTATCATATAGTAGAATGATGGGGTCTCCCAGAGGTAGACCTAATGACTTCTCGATTGAGAAACAAACTTCCCAGGTACATTGCAAAATCCAGAGAACTCTGAGCAGAGGCAGTAGATGCTTTTACAGCTCCTTGGCCATTTCAGCTTGCTTACAATTTTCCTCTTTTAGTTCTTCTTGCCAGAGTAATATACTGGATCAAAGAAGAGCATTCATAGGTAATGATTGCTCCAGCCTGGCCATGCAGAACTTAGTTCGCGGACCTAATTTGGATGTCCAGTTGTCTCCGGTGGCCTATTCCTATTCAGCACAACCTTCTATCTCAAGGCCCTTTTAATAATAAGACAAAAAAAGATAAGATAATTAGATTTCGAGTCTCTCAACTTGAAGGCTTGAAGATTGAACGCCTGATTCAAGCCAGGAAGCCTATAACTAGGAAAGCATATCACAACATTTGGAAGGTTTATCTGTTTTGGTGCGAAAAGAATGGCTTTAGTTTATTTTGAATTCCTAGAATCTTGCAATTTTTGCAGAAATGTCTAAATTAGGTTTTGTCTACCAGTTCTTTAAAGGGTCAAATTTAAGCTCTGTCAGTTCTATTTCACAAAAGAGTTGTGAAACTTGCTGACATTCATAATTTTGTTCAAGTCTTGGTAAGGATTCAATTGTTTTTTTCTGATTCTATCAATCAGGAGATTGTAGTTACTTCACTTTGTCCTAATCCTCAAAATTCCAAGGAAAGACTTGGAAAATTTGGAATTAGTAAGATCCTTAAAATTGTATCTTCTGGCTACTAAGGATTTCAGACAGTCTTCTATTTTTTTTTATAAATTTTTCTGGTCCTCATAAAGGCCAAAAATCTTCAGCTGTCACATTAGCATCTTGGTTAAAGTCCCTGATTTATAGACTTTACTTGGAGTAAGGTAAGCCTCCTCCAAAACTAATTGCAGCCCACTCTACCAGATCTATTTCTTCTTCTTGGGCTTTCAAAATGAGGCTTCTGTTGAGCAAATTTGAAAAGCAGCAACTTGGTTATCTTTTACTAAATTTTATAATTTCAATGTTTCTATTTCTTGAAAGCGGCCATTAGTAGGACAGTGCTCCGGGCAGCAGTGTCTAGAAAATAAGTTCCTGCCTTTCCAAAATATGTTCTTTTCTCCCTCCCAAGATTACAAGTGCACTCCACGCTTGGGTTTTATTTTTCATGCGTAATGGATCAGGGACTCTCACCACCTTATGAAAGAACAAAATTTATGCTTACCTGATAAATTAATTTCATGATGGTGAGAGTCCACAAGCCCCACCCAGGCTACCATTTTGCACCTCTATATTTCCTACTTTATCCTTTCCTTCCTTGCTTTCTATTTCTCCTGTTTGGCTATACATAAGACTGGCATACCAGAGGATTTTAGGGATAAAGTGCTCTTGAGAGTTTGAGAATCTTTGCCTCCTCCTAGTGGCTAGGAATTACATCCAATGCGTAATGAAATTAATTTAAGGTAAGCATAACTTTTTTTTTATTCCAACTGAATTATCAAGTGTGTAAGGTTTCTCATGGCTTTCAGGTTGCGTGGCAAATATGAGCTAAATTGTTGGGAGTTCTTGTAAGTGGTAGATGCAGACATGAATGCGGAGTTGTGTGGCCATGTGTGTATCTTCATATAGGTTGGAGAAATTACCAGTTGCAGTTAGTGCTAAACCTTTTTACAGAGGAGTAAAAAATGTTTCATATTTACTGTGTAGCACTATGGAAAATATCCAGTTACCAAAAAGTTTTATTGTCTCAAAAAGGTAGAGCACTTTGCTTAAAGGGACACTGAACCCAAAATTGTTATTTTGTGATTCAGATAGAGCATGCAATTTTAAGCAACTTTCTAATTGGCTCCTATTATCAAATTGTCTTTATTCTCTTGGTATCTTTATTTGAAATGCAAGAATGTAAGTTTAGATGCCGGCCCATTTTTGGTGAACAAACTGGGTTGTTCTTGCTGATTGGTGGATAAATTGACCCACCAATAAACAATTTCTTTCCATGGTTCTGAACCCCAAAAATTGCTTTTTTTCTCCATTGACTTCTATGGGGAAATAGGTTATTGTGCACAGGGTATTCTAAGTTTGGCTTTTTGAGCGTGTCTGTTTAGTGCAAGAGCGATAACATTTTACTTTGAACTCCTAATACGAGCGCAACTTCTAGCGTTATTAGCGCTCTAGCTAAAGCACAACAATTGTAATCTGGAGTTCATTAATTAAAAAAAAATGTTTTTATCTTTTAGCATGTTGTTTTCTTTATAAGAACAATATTACATCTCTTTGAAACTGTATAATTTAGATCTTTATCAGTCAAAAGTACCAGTAGATGTCTCTTTGTAATCTTAGAAATATCATTATCTTGATTGTTATATGTAATATAATATAATAATAACAAAACACTTTTTGTTATGGTGTATTCTAAATAAATATAAATAATGTTTAGTGAATAATTTGTCTTTGCCTAGAATTGCAACATGCATGCTTCAAGGGTCCTTTCTATAATATCTAATTTAAAGAAAAATTCATAGTAAAAAAAAAAATCTGTTTTAGATTAAATCACTTTTCAATATAAATTAGTATGAAAATAGGAATGACCACAATGCCCTTCCAATATTCAAATATAATCAAATGAATACATACATTCTAAGCTGCAATCATTATCTCTCAAAACCAACAAAGTATTGAGCCTTATGATCTCTTTCAGTCAAAATAAAAACCAGGTCATCTATGTACCTTTTCATGAATAAACAGATGGACTGAAGTGATTATTATCTGCAAAAATATAGGATAGCTCACGCCAACTCATAAAAAGTTTGGGGTAGGGTGTGGCAAAACTTGCCCCCATATGCTGCTATAAGGTAATTAGGTAATTACTTGGTTTATGTTTAGAGGTAGGCTGTCTAATTTGCTTCCTCTATAAGTTACAAAAGAGAACCTTTATAGAATATTAAAAAAAAGATCTAGAATAAATTGTAATATTTGATCATCTACCTGCAACTATTGGTTTTGTACTTGTATGATAGAAGAGAAATTATGGATTTCTAAGAAGAAATTTTTAAAAAGGTTTGATCCTGTTATAAGATAAAAAGGTAATTGCCCTGGTTGGAGACTAGAAGCAGTTTTGTTGATGATGTGTCGCAGGCCCAGGACAGGTGCAAATCTGAGTAGACAGTAACATCAGTAGATCAGCAGAGGGTTAATCAGATGTCTGTAGACAGTTAAGGGTGCCATACTGGATTAGCAAGCAGGACTAAACATCACAGCAAAAGAATAATCCAAAATTCTGTTCCAAGGGTCAGTAGCCAAGTAAGCAATCTGAAAAGCACAGTACAGGTAAAGGTGAGGAAAGAAGCATAAACCAGGATACACGTTAGGGTTAGGATAAGGAAAGCAGGAAAAAATAAGAATGCCATAATTTCAATAGAGAAAAATCAAGCAGAGAACAGGCATCCACAAGGGTTTCTTAACATCTCCAACATAGGCCTTTGCACCAAAATACCTGCAGGGTAATTTCCGACAGTAAGGTCACAAATAGCGCTACCATTAATGCAGATTACTGTATCCATATTGCCAATAACTTCAAAAGGAGAGACAGCTGTGCTATCAGCCGGACAGATAGCTCAGCATGCTAAGGCACTGTGGCTGATCTCTGTAGCAACCCAAGGGTTGCAGGTTTATCCCTTCGAGGTCCACTCAGCCTTTCATCCTTCCGAGGTTGATAAAATGAGCAGCGCCTTGAGACCCTTACGGGTGATTAGCCGTGCTTTACAAGTACCCAATACATACATACATACTATCATTAGCACTATTCTTCAACTATCATACTTCTGCTAACCTTAGCGCTGCAATCCTTCACAGGGGAACACAACGGGAAAGAGACAGCACATCAAGACCACCAGCCTAAATTGTACCCATGCCTTATAGCCTAGTTTCTGATAACTAGCATGCAAGAGGTGGGTAGCAGTGATGGTGATATATGGCATATCTAATCCTATCTTGTCTGTGTATTCATATAAATGGGGTTACAATAACTATGTTACAAATTACAATATGGAAGTGGGACTGAGGCACGATTTGTATTAACCAACCCAAAGGTTCTCTGACATATTCCATACACTGCTAGAATGATAATCAGGAAAGGCTACTTTTCAGTAGAGACTGCAGAAGTTGATAACTCTACTCTGGGATAGAAGCTGGATACTGATGTAACAAAGTGTAAGGCAAATGGTAATCCAAAACTCAGGTCAGAACAAGCAGCATTCAGGTACCACTGGTTTAGAACAGCAACAAACAGAATCACAAAAACAGACAGGAGGTCCAAATACAAGCACATGTTTAACAATAAAAAACAGATGATGCAGGCATCCAGGTATACTTTTAGGTAAGAGAAAACTGCTCAAAAACGAATATGTTTGGTAATAGAGTTCAACACAAACAGCAGGAGAAGAAATAGCAGCTTTATACAATACACAATAACTAAATATGACGATTCTTTATAAAAGAAAAGAGCAAAGAAAACACTATGGGCCAGATTATAAGTGGAGCGTTATCCTAACACCCCCTCAAGGTACTCCAAAACAAACTAACCTTACCTTTAACAAAAACAACAAAACTAACAGAACCCTAAAAAAAATTACCTGATAAAGTAGAAAACCTAACCATACCTTTAAAAATAAAAAATCTAACCTTACCTTAAAACTAACAAACCTAACATTACTGAAAAGACAAAAAATAGCTAACATTACAAAAAACAAAGCAACCTACCATTACATCCTGTTGGCGATCTTCTCATCTATTGGCTGATTTGAGTTTGAAATTGAAAATCAGCCAATAGGAATGCAAGGGTACCCCTATGTAAAGGGGATATCTCACATTTAAAATTCAGTGTGCGGCTGGTGACCATATGAAGAGGATGTCAGGGATGGAACTTTGGGTTCAGTGTAAGCTTTTTTTGGCTGTTTTTTTTTGTTTTTTTAAATTAAGGTTTTTTTTTCTGGGCAGCAAAAGAGCTAAATACCCAGTCAAATGCCATTTTCAGGACAATTTTTAAGAGTATTTTTGTAGGGGTAGAGTGTTGTAGATTTGTGCAGAAAAAGAGCTCACTTTAGGACAATGCCCTACTTAAGGCCATTTTAAGGGCTATTTCTGTAGTTTAGTGATTTTATTTTGGGGTGTTTTTTAAGTGAGGTTTTAGAATAGGCATACATTTTTTTATTTTTGTTAATTTGTTGTTTTCTATAATGGTAGATTTATTTTTGTAATGGTAGTTTTTTTGGGGGGAGGGGGTTTCAGTAATGTTAGGTTTATTAGTTTTAAGGTAAGCTTATGTTCTTTTAAGGTTAGTTGGGTTTTTTTGCAGGTAAGTTGTTTTTTTGTTTTTTTAAAGGTACTGTTAGTTTTTTTTAACATGTAAGGTAAGTCTGTTTTGGGCTAACTTAGAGGGTGTTAGTCTAAGGTTTAAGATGTTAGTGTGTTACTTTGCGATGGGGGTTGTGGCAGTTTAGGGGTTAATAGTGTAGTCGGTTACTTTGCGACAGGTTTGTGACAGATAAAGGGTTAATAGTGTAGTGGGTTACTTTGCGATGAGGGTTGTGGAGGTTTAGGGGTTAACAGAGTAGTGGGTTACATTGTGATGGGGGTTGTGGCAGATTAGGGCTTAATAGTGTAGAGCAGACCTTGCAGTTTTCCAGGAATTTCTTAATGATGCCCTACGAGATATGTTGCAACAGTGTGTTGTGGTGTACTTAGACAACATCCTCATACACTCACCCACACTTGAGGCTCATCGTTCTGATGTTACACGGGTTCTTCAGAGACTACGTGAGAACGGCCTGTTTTGTAAACTCTGAGACTACGTGAGAATGGCCTGTTTTGTAAACTCAAGAAATGTGAGTTCCATCAGACTCAAGTAACCTTCCTAGGTTATGTTATCCCCGTTGCAGGGTTCTCCATGGATCCTGACAAGTTATCTGCAGTTCTGCAGTGGCCTCGCCCAGTTGGTCTTCGGTCTATTCAACATTTTTTGGGGTTCGCCAATTACTATAGAAAGTTTATTAAAAACTTTTCTTCCTTGGTCAAACCTATCATAGACATGACCCGTAAAGAGAATGATACACTCCATTGGTCAACTACTGCCATTAAGGCCTTTGCTGCCGCTCCAGTTCTGGCTCATCCTAACCCTGTCCTGCCTTTCCTTCTTGAGGTCGATGCGTCTGAGACTGGAGTAGGTGCCCTCTTGTCTCAACGTCCTACGCCTGACGGTTCCTTGCATCCGTGTGGTTTCTTCTCTAAGAAATTGTCTCCAGTGGAGTGCAATTATGGAATTGGCGACAGGGAATTACTGGCCATAATTTTGGCACTCAAGGAATAGAGGCAACTTCTCGAGGGTACTAGCGTGCCAGTGCTCATTCTTACTGACCACAAGAATTTAACTTATCTATTTGAAGCAAAACGTTTGTCGCCCCAACAGGCCAGATGGGTGCTATTTTTGTCTCGGTTTAATTATGTGGTCTCCTACCTGCCTGGTAGTAAGAATGTTAGGGCTGATGCCCTCTCTCGATAATTTTCGCCTCTGTCCAAGGAGGAGTCTGTACATACTCCAGTTATACCTCCTGACCATATTTTTGCTACCATATGTACTAATTTGACTTCTCCCTTGGACCAATGCACCTCCTGAGAACAACAAAAAGAGACAAGAGCACACAGCACACCCTAAGAGTAAAAGTTTATACTTAGAGATAAAAGCGCAAATTAAAAAACAACGTACAGAATTTAATACAAATTAAGCAGTGTGTGAAAATATCACCATAGATAGCTCCCCCACGATAAAGGTGAGATCGATGCTGCCGGAAACACAGGGATCTTGCGGCGTGTGTAGCATAGGTTCTTCAGCTGATCAGCTGTTAATCGAGCCTCCTGCGTGTAATCCGTTTGTGTTGCAGCCAGTCAGCTGTTCCTGAGCCTTTGCGGGGGAGAGTAAAGATGCCTCAATGCGTTTCCTCTGGTCTCCACCAGACTTTTTCAAGAGGTTAGGTACCTCCTGAGAAACCTAGTGGTAAGTGTTTTGTTCCTGAGAATCTTCGATCTAAACTTTTGCACACTTACCACTATCCTAAAGCCGCAGGTCACCCAGGCAAGAACCAAATCATTTGGTCTGTCACTCGACAATTCTGGTGGCAATCTCTTCTTTCTGATGTTGCTGCGTATGTTGCCTCCTGCTCAGTTTGTGCACAGAATAAGACTTCTCAACGTCTTCCTGTGGGTCTTCTTCAACCTATTGCTAATGGTGAGCGTCCTTGGACACATCTTTCCATGGACTTCATTGTCGAGCTCCCTGTTCCCAAAGGCAATACTGTTATCCTTAAGGTGGTTGACCATTTTTCTAAAATGTCACATTGCATTCCCTTGAAGAAGTTGCCTACCACTCAGGAGCTTGCTTAAATTTTTGTTTACATGGGTTACCCAAGGAGATAGTGTCGGACCGGGGTAGCCAGTTTATCTCCAGATTTTGGCGTTCCTTTTGTGCTCAAATGGGGATCTAGCTTTCCTTCTCCTCAGCATATCACCCTCAACCCAATGGAGCTGCGGAACGGTCTAATCAAGCTCTGGAACAGTTCCTCCGTTGCTATGTCTCAGATCACTACAATAATTGGTCTGAACTGTTACCTTGGGCAGAGTTTGGGCAGAGTTTGCTCGTAATAGTGCTATTAATGCTTCCTTCAAGTTATCCCCGTTCATGGCGAATTATTGGTTTAAACCATCCTTGTTGCCCGATTCATTCATGTCTCAGGGTATTCTGGCTTTGGAGGAGCATCTCCGGCAACTCCATTCCACGTGGGTACAGATTCAGAATTGCCTTCATCGTTCTATGCAGCACCAAAAGTTCCAGGCTGATCGTAGGCGTCTGCCCGGGCCTTCCTACCAGGTTGGTGAGAGAGTTTGGCTGTCCACCCGCAAACTTGAACCTTCGTGTGCCTTCCAATAAACGGGCTCCCCATTATATTGGTCCTTTTCAAATACTCTGACGGGTCAATCCTGTGGCCTACGCTCTTGACCTTCCTCCTGCAATGCGCATCTCCAATGTTTTTCATGTCTCCATCTTGAAACCTTTGGTTTGTAATCGGTTTACCACTTTGTTGCCTCGTCCCCGTCCTATCTTTGTTGACAACCATGAGGAGTATGAGGTCAGCAGCATTATTGACTCTCGTATGTCCAGGGGCAATAGGATTTACCAGCTGTTACAAGTTCTCTATCCGGAAAGGCTGCTGTAAGTGAAGCATGGGAGTGAGACAACAGCTGATGATCCGTTACAAAGCGCTTCACATAAAAGTAATTCAATAAGAACTCCACGCACAGTAGTAAGTTAGCTTAGAAGAGGTTCAATAGATTCTGAGGCTCAGAGAAGATAGGGAAATAGGACGTCCTATATTTGTAATCCAAAAAGGTGATAAGAAGCAAACGAGGTTACTCCTGTAGCTCAGCACGAATTACTAAAGCAAAACAAATTACCAAGCACTTGTCTGCAGGTGTGCTGGTGCAGATATAGGTAAAGGGGGTGGAGTTACTAGGCTGCCAGAAGATTAACCCTTACAGGACCCCCCTTTTAGGCAAGCCATCCCACGGCTTACAGACGGGGCGGTCTGGGTGGCGCCGATGGAACAAGGCTACCAATCTTGGTGCATGGATATTAACGGATGGTTCCCAAGAATCGTCCTGACTGGTGTACCCCTTCCAGCAAACCAAATACTGTACGCCACCGTTATGAAGTCTGGAATCTAATAATGCTTCTACTTCAAATTCGTCCGGTAAATCTTGAATTGGGTCTGAAAGAAGGACAATATTGGAGTCCCTCATCGGTCTGGCAGGTTTCAACAATGAGACATGGAATGTGGGGTGGATGTGCAGACTAGGAGGTAGTTCCAGAGTGATAGCATTATCGTTTACCAGTCTAGTTATGGGAAAAGGTCCTATGAACTTTCTTGCTAACTTCTTAGTTGGTATGTTCAAACAGAGATTTTTGGTTGAGAACCAAACGAGGTCTCCCACAGAGTAGACTGGAGATGGCCTTCTCCTCTGGTCATAATATCTCTTTTGGGAGATTTGGGCCTGTTTGATGTTATCATGGAGCGTCTTTAAAACTTCCAGCATGGAATATGTTAGCAGATCTACCTGTGGAGAATCCGAGACAACTTCTGGGGCTAATAAGAACGTAGGATGGAACCCATGATTGGCGTAGAAAGGTGACATCTTGGTACTGGCATTACTTGCATCATTGTAGGCATATTCGGCGAGTGGTAAGTATTCATCCCAATCATGTTGATGTTGTGAACAGTAGCACCGGAGGTACTGCTCAAGCCATTGGTTCGTTCTTTCCACCTGCCCGTTCGTCTGTGGATGATAGGAAGTCGAGAACCAGTGATCGATCTGTAGAATTCTACAAGATGTCTCCAGAAGTTGGACGTGAACTGAGTCCCTCTGTCTGAATAAAGAGTAGAAGGGATTCCATGAAGTTTGATAACATGCTTGATGAATAAAGCAGGTGTCTCCGATGCAGTAGGAAGTTTATGAAAAGGCACGAAGTGTGCCATCTTAGTGAGATGATCTATGACAACCAGGATTGTTGTTTGAAAATTTGAGACCGGTAGGTCAACAATAAAATCTAGTCCAACATGTTGCCAAGGTTTCTCTGGTATGGGTAAGAGTAATAGGAGGCCAAAAGGACTTTTATTCTCATTTTTACAGGTAGTGCAGATGGTACAACTACTTATGTGTTCCTTTATTGAGTCCTTTAAACCTGGCCACCAGAAATCTCTTGTTATCCTTTCTGAAGTGCGTCTCACTCCTTGATGTCCAGATAGAGGGGTATCATGGAACAAGTGAATTAATTGTTGTCTGAGACTGGTTGGGATATACAATTTATCATTGTTATAGTAGAGGCCATTTGAATGTAGTGAGACCTGATCCGTAGGAAGAGTGGGATCGGTTTTCAGAGCCTCCTCGATTTGTTTTGTGTAGGAGGACATAACACCTAGGAAGCGTTCTGGTGGAATCTGGTGGAATTTTGTTTTGAAATTTCAGACGGTTTGTCTTCTTTTCGTGACAAGGCGTCTGCCTTGCCATTCTTGTTAGCTGGACGATAAATTATATTAAAGTTGAACCTGGCGAAATACAGGCTCCATCTCACCTGTCTTGCGGAGAGGGTCTTGTTGGTTGGCAGATACACCAGGTTTGTATGATCGGTGTAAATCACCACTGGATAAAGAGTGCCCTCGTGAAGATGCCTCCAATGTTCAAGAGACCTTTTTATTGCTAGGAGTTCTTTGTCACCTATTGGGTAGTTCCTCTCAGCAGGTGACATGACTTTGGAGAGGTAAGCAACTGGGTGGAGTGGTGTGGCTGGAGTCTCTCATTGTGAAAGAACACCACCAATGGCAAAATCCGAAGAATCCACCTCCAGGGTGTATGGTAGATCAGGATTGGGAAACTTCAAGATCGGAGCTGTAGTGAAACGGGACTTCAATTCTAGGAATGCATTATTAGCTTGCGGATTCCAGCGGAATTGCGTAGAACCAGATAGTGTTGAGAGAGGTTTTGCTATTTTCGAGAAATTCTTAATGAATTTGCAAAAGTAGTTCGCAAATCCTAGGAAACATTGCAGCTCTTTTTTTGTTGTGGGTTGTTTCCAATCAATGACTGTCTGCACTTTATTTTGTTCCATCTCAATTCCGGCAGGAGAGATATGATAACCTAAGAATGATATTTGATTAGTGTGAAACACACATTTCTCCGACTTGGCGTACAGATGATGTGTACGTAAGCGGGAAAGGACATGTTTGATATGCTCGGATATGTTTTTTGAGTAGATTAAGATGTCATCTAAATATATCATGATACATACGTCTAGGAGATCTCTGAATATATCATTTATGAAAAATTGGAACGTTGCTGGGGCATTGCAGAGCCCAAATGGCATCACAAGATATTCATAGAGGCCCTACCTGGTACGGAACGCAGTGAGCCATTCATAGCAGTCTCTAATGCGGACCAAATTGTAGGCTCCTCGCAAATCAAGCTTAGTAAAAATAGTAGCTTGATGCAGTCTTTCTATAAGTTTGGGAATTAGCAGGAAAGCGTACATATTTTTAATAGTCCTCTTATTAAGTTCCCGGTAGTCTATTATGGGACGTAGAGATGAATCTTTGTTTTTAACAAAAAAATCCCCGCTCCAGCTGGAGAGGTGGATGGTCTTATGAACCCCTTGCGTAAGTTTTCATCCAGATATGTTTTTAGATAATCCAATTCCGGCTTGCTTAAAGGGTACAAATGTCCGTAAGGAACTACTGCTCCGGGCTGGAGATCGATCGGACAGTCATAGACCCGATGCGGCGGTAGTGCCTCAGCCTCCTTTTTGCTGAAAACGTCAATGAAATCGGAATATTCTTCAGGTAATGTGGGTTCCTTTTCTTGTAAATATAGGAGTAAACCCTGATGAGGATAGCAAGTCGTCTTGCAATATGTGGATGAGAGATCAACCGACAAATCCTTCCAATTGATTTGTGACTGGTGTTGTTGTAGCCAACTTAAGCCTAAAACTATAGGAAACAAAGGGGACGGTAGAATATCGAATGAGAGATACTCTGTATGCCCTGATGGTGTTTGTACCTGTAGAGGTTTCGTCTGATGAGTAATGGGACCTGCTGAGATATTTGAACCATCAATAAGGCGGATAGACACAGGTTGTTGCTTGCACACAAAAGGAATTTTATTGACAGCTATAACATCTTTATCTATATAATTCCCATAGGCTCCGCTGTCTACTATGGCATTAGTCATCAGTCTGTTTCGGTCCCACTGTAAATGGAGAGAAAGATGACAGTAAGTGGAATTGGTCTGAGAGGAATGTGCAGTGTAAATGTGATGGAACTTACTTTTTCTTGGTTTAAGAAGTACAGGACAATATTTTACGGTGTGGCTGGGGTTAGCACAGTACATACAGAGGTACTGTGATTTCCTATGATTACGTTCTTCAGAGGTAAGAGGACCTCTTATCACACCTATGTCCATAGGTTCCACTGTATTCTTGCTGGTAGCTGCTGGTCTGACGTAATTCGAGGGTTTAGAAGAGCTTTCTGGCATACCCCTCTCAGATCTCCTTTCTCTGAGTCTCCGATCAATTTGTATTGTTAGCTTCATTAATCCTTCCAAGGTATCGGGAAGCTCTACTCGGGCTAGCTCATCCTTGATAGGATCTGATAGACCGATCCTGTATTGATTTTTTAATGCGATGGCATTCCACTGAGAATCGGTTGAATACAGTTTGAATTCAGTGATATAATCTTCAACCTGACGTCGGCCCTGTTTGAGGCCTCTCATATTGGATTCTGCCGATAACTGCAAGTTTAAATCAACATAGAGTTCATCCATGGTAGTAAGGAACTGGGGCAGGGAGGATAAAACTGGATCATTGGCTTCATACAGAGTATCCGCCCACACCCTAGGTTCCCCACGTAGGAATGATATCATAGTTAACACTTTAATTTTGTCTGTACTGTAGGTTTTTGGCTTCAATTGGAAAAGCAGAGTGCAAGCATTTTTGAAATGCCTGTAATTCTTGCGATTACCTGAGAAGGTATCAGGCAGCGACACTTGTGGTTCAATGATAGGCTCTGAAGTGGATGGTTTAGGAGTGAGGGAGTCCCTTATTATTCCTCTTAAAGTCTGGTTCTCTACTTGAAGCTCCCTGAGTCCTTGTGAGAGCTGGTCCACCCTCTGAGAAAGGTTATACACCACTTGTGGCAATTCTGCTGGGTCCATTTTATATGGGGCTTGGTAATATGTGATAATTGGGCTAGGACCGTAGACCTCAGCTGCAGAATTTATACAATATAGTGGTTGTTGTTTCACTTCCTTATGGAATGTACCTATTATTCAGGTACACTCAATTTAAGAAGTGATTTTATAGATAGGTGCTTTTTTACACAGGTCTGAAGTGTTGTCAGATGGTAATAAGACTTCAGAATATTGAAGGTAAGAGAATAAACTTAGGTTGATTGGTTACTGGCTGTGGAACGTATGTAAGAGATCAGTACTAAAAGGAAATGCAATCCTTATACCAAGTCCAGTACTGAATGAGTTAACTTGTGAGATTCTGCTTGCACAGAGCGCAGCTCCTACCTCTGTGAGTACACAGCGATGATGTGCCTGTTAGCTCTTCCCAGCGTGAGGAGGTTGTGACGTCAGCTCCAGACTCAGCTACACAGAGCGCTGCTCGTTTTTCCTAGAGACTGCGCTGTCTGCTGCCTAATAGCTCCGTTCCGCTGTGAGGTGAGTTAGGTTACACTAAGGAAATGATGAACTAAACAGTCTCACAGGGAGTGACAGTATGTAAGATGCGGCACAAAGGTTATGGCAATAGGATTTACCAGCTGTTACAAGTTCTCTATCCGGAAAGGCTGCTGTAAGTGAAGCGTGAGAGTTAGACAACAGCTGATCATCCGTTACAAAGCGCTTCACATAAAAGTAATTCAATAAGAACTCCAAGCACAGTAGTAAGTTAGCTTAGAAGAGGTTCAATAGATTCTGAGGCTCAGAGAAGATAGGGAAATAGGACGTCCTATATTTGTAATCCAAAAAGGTGATAAGAAGCAAACGAGGTTACTCCTGTAGCTCAGCACGAATTACTAAAGCAAAACAAATTACCAAGCACTTGTCTGCAGGTGTGCTGGTGCAGATATAGGTAAAGGGGGTGGAGTTACTAGGCTGTCAGAAGATTAACCCTTACAATATATATATATATATATATATATAGATGCAAGAGTCCAGCACTCACTTATAATTGTAATCCGGGTGCATCCCAGGTATATCCATAGAAGTAATCAAAAGAGAGCACTCACCGTGTGAAAAAGTCCAAATTTATTTAAGCATATGTAAACGTTTTCGAGGAGTGACCCCGTCCTCAGACAAGTGACAAAACAAACAGTGTATAACTTACCAATGGTACTATTTATGGGATGGAGTCAGAATGCCGATAGTGCCCGTGGGAAAGCGCCATCCGCCAAACTGGAAGTAAACGTCAGCGCGTAATCACATGGGGCATTTTTGTGTCAGGCCCCAGCAGCATATCATGACGTCATCAATGTATGCGTGAAGAGTAATCATCTTGTGTAAGCAAACAAATCTTGGTTGCTATAGTGATGTCCAATGTGTCGACTGTGACATTGTTACGTGACTATGTGTTAGTACCTCGTAATTATATATATATATATATATATATATATATATATATATATATATATTCATTAAAATTATGGGGGGGAGATAAAAAACTGAAATTAAAATCCTCCATGTCTCAAAATTAAATCAATGTAAATATTTGCATAGGAAATTAGCACATCTAGGCAAGATTCCCCGCTTGCTTTCCCCAGAAATACCTCATATACAATGTTACCAATGCACAAGAGAATTCTGGGTAAGGTATGCAAATTTGATATGCAAAAAAACCTGAGAATTTGCATATCGAATTTGCATACCATACCCAGAATTCTCTTGTGCATTGGTAACATTGTATATGAGGTATTTCTGGGGAAAGCAAGCAGGGAATCTTGCCTAGATGTGCTAATTTCCTATGCAAATATTTACATTGATATATATATATATATATATATATATATATATATATATATATATATATATATATATATGAGCAGCCATTTGAGTGAATTATTGTAAAAAACCTTTGTGAATTAAAAAACACAGGAATGATTAGAATGGGCTAGGAAATTAGGAAAATTATTTAGAAAACATATTTAGATAACATATTATTGTAAAGGGTAGCCAATTGTATTACATGAACTAGAGGACACCAGAATTGCATCGTCAGGGGGGCTAATAAAAATGTGAATTATAAGCCTCCTTTCACAATTTTGTATTTGGTAGACAAAGTGGCTATAAATACATCATATGGAAACTGTAGCTAACAAACTGTAGCAAAAATACTGTAGCAAAGAAACTTTAGCCAAAATTTTTTTAGCAAAAAAACTGTAACAAAAAACTGTAACAAAAAAACTGTAGCAATGGAACAGTGGCTAAAAGCAGCCACAAAGAAGTACCAGTAATACTGGAATACAAATAATAATAATAATAATAATAATAAAAAATAATAAATAAAATAAATAAATAATAAAATAAATTAAAAAATGGAGAATTGTACAAAAAAATATACACAAAGTTGCTCCAGATTGTTAAAAAATACACGAAAAATTGCACAAAAGATATCAAAATATAAAAATGCACTAGAGTTGCAAAATACGTAATACAAAATACAAGAACTGAAAAAAGGCTAACCTACAAAATATTCTTAATTCAAAAAAGGTAACATAATGTTGCTCTAAACCTAAGCATTTTAAGGAGTGGTCTTCCTCAGAGTGTACAGTATAAATACAGCAGTGAGAAATGCAAAAAAAATGAAAAATTCAAACATATTCATAAAAATTCAAAAGTATCAAAATTCAAAATTGTTGAAAAATTGATCCTTAAATTTAAGTAGTCATCCAATCTTTATAGGAATAATCCAATCTTTATAGGAAACAGTGCCAGTCCAGATGTGTGTTGAGGCCCCTCGGGACCAGTGTTCCCAATTCAACGTGAGGCCAGATGGACCTTTGAATTGGGAACACTGGTCCCGAGGGGCCTCAACACACATCTGGACTGGCACTGTTTCCTATAAAGATTGGATTATTCCTATAAAGATTGGATGACTCCTTAAATTTAAGGATCCCCTAATCCTTACAATTTTTCAACAATTTTTGAATTTTGATACTTTCTAGTTTTTATGAATGTTTGAATTTTTTGCATTTCTCACTGCTGTATTTATACTGTACACTCTGAGGTAGACCACTCCTTAAAATGCTTAGGTTTAGAGCAACATTATGTTACCTTTTTGAATTAAGTATCTTTTGTAGGTTAGCCTTTTTCCAGTTCTTGTATATTGCATTACGTATTTTGCAACTCTAGTGCATTTTTATATTTTGATATCTTTTGTGCAATTTTTTGTGTATTTTTTTAACAATCTGGAGCAACTTTGTGTACAATTTTTTGTACAATTCTACATTTTTTTTTTTTTTATTTATTATTTTTTTTTATTATTATTATTTATTTTTTGTATTCCAGTATTACTGGTACTTCTTTGTGGCTGCTTTTAGCCGCTGTTCCATTACTACAGTTTTTTGTTACAGTTTCTTGTTACAGTTTTTTTGCTAAAAAGAATTTTGGCTAAAGTTTTTTGCTAAAGTTTTTTTGCTACAGTATTTTTGCTACAGTTTGTTAGCTACAGTTTCCATATGATGTATTTATAGCCACTTTGTCTACCAAATACAAAAATGTAAAAGTAGGCTTATAATTCACATTTTTATTAGCCACCCTGATGATGCAATTCTTGTGTCCTCTAGTTCATGTAATACAATTGGTTGCCCTTTACAATAATATGTTTCCTAACATTTTTTTCCTGATTTCCTGGCCCGTTCTAATCATTCCTGTGTTTTTTAATTCACAAAGGTTTTTTACAATAATTCACTTAAATGGTTGCTCACATATATATATAATTATGAGGTACTAACACATAGTCACGTAACAATGTCACAGTCGACACATTGGACATCACTATAGCAACCAAGATTTGTTTGCTTACACGAGATGATTACTCTTCACGCATACGTTAATGACGTCATGATATGCCGCTGGAGCCCCCGACACGAAAATGCCTTCACTTCCGGTTTGGCGGATGGCGCATTCCCGCGGGCACTATCGGCGTTCTGACTCCATCCCATAAATAGTAGCACTGGTAAGTTATACACTGTTTGTTTTGTCACTTGTCTGAGGACGGGGTCACTCCTCGAAAACGTTTACATATGCTTAAATAAATTTGGACTTTTTCACACGATGAGTGCTCTCTTTTGATTACTTATATATATATATATATATATATATATATATACACATATAAACATATATGTGTGTGTATATATGAATATGTATAGATTATATATATATATATATATATATATATATACACACATATATGTGTGTGTATATATGTGTATAGAGTATATATATAAATATATATTTACACACATATATATATGTGTGTGTGTATATGTGTATAGAGTATATATATATATATATATATATATATATATATATATATAAATATAAATATATATATATATATATATATATACAGGTATACCTCACTTTACAGCGCTTCGCTAATACAGCGCTTTGTGGAGCTGAAGTTCAACCTCCAAGGATTTTGAAATAGTGCTGTAATCATCGTGAGATTGCGAGAAAAGTGACTGGCACCATTTTGTTATTCTTAGTTCACTTTGCTTACTGCTTTACAGTGCAATCTGTGTCTCAGTGTTATAGTCTGGCAAATTTTACTACAGTAATTGACAATATTTTACAGGTACAGTATTTATTGAATACTGTGCTGTGCTAGTGTTAAACTAAACGTAGCACTATTGTAACAAAAAACTGTAACAAAAAAACTGTAGCAATGGAACAGTGGCTAAAAGCAGCCACAAAGAAGTACCAGTAATACTGGAATACAAATAATAATAATAATAATAATAATAAAAAATAATAAATAAAATAAATAAATAATAAAATAAATTAAAAAATGGAGAATTGTACAAAAAAATATACACAAAGTTGCTCCAGATTGTTAAAAAATACACGAAAAATTGCACAAAAGATATCAAAATATAAAAATGCACTAGAGTTGCAAAATACGTAATACAATATACAAGAACTGAAAAAAGGCTAACCTACAAAATATTCTTAATTCAAAAAAGGTAACATAATGTTGCTCTAAACCTAAGCATTTTAAGGAGTGGTCTTCCTCAGAGTGTACAGTATAAATACAGCAGTGAGAAATGCAAAAAAAATGAAAAATTCAAACATATTCATAAAAATTCAAAAGTATCAAAATTCAAAATTGTTGAAAAATTGATCCTTAAATTTAAGTAGTCATCCAATCTTTATAGGAATAATCCAATCTTTATAGGAAACAGTGCCAGTCCAGATGTGTGTTGAGGCCCCTCGGGACCAGTGTTCCCAATTCAACGTGAGGCCAGATGGACCTTTGAATTGGGAACACTGGTCCCGAGGGGCCTCAACACACATCTGGACTGGCACTGTTTCCTATAAAGATTGGATTATTCCTATAAAGATTGGATGACTCCTTAAATTTAAGGATCCCCTAATCCTTACAATTTTTCAACAATTTTTGAATTTTGATACTTTTTAGTTTTTATGAATGTTTGAATTTTTTGCATTTCTCACTGCTGTATTTATACTGTACACTCTGAGGTAGACCACTCCTTAAAATGCTTAGGTTTAGAGCAACATTATGTTACCTTTTTGAATTAAGTATCTTTTGTAGGTTAGCCTTTTTCCAGTTCTTGTATATTGCATTACGTATTTTGCAACTCTAGTGCATTTTTATATTTTGATATCTTTTGTGCAATTTTTTGTGTATTTTTTTAACAATCTGGAGCAACTTTGTGTACAATTTTTTGTACAATTCTACATTTTTTTTTTTTTTTTATTTATTATTTTTTTTTATTATTATTATTTATTTTTTGTATTCCAGTATTACTGGTACTTCTTTGTGGCTGCTTTTAGCCGCTGTTCCATTACTACAGTTTTTTGTTACAGTTTCTTGTTACAGTTTTTTTGCTAAAAAGAATTTTGGCTAAAGTTTTTTGCTAAAGTTTTTTTGCTACAGTATTTTTGCTACAGTTTGTTAGCTACAGTTTCCATATGATGTATTTATAGCCACTTTGTCTACCAAATACAAAAATGTAAAAGTAGGCTTATAATTCACATTTTTATTAGCCACCCTGATGATGCAATTCTTGTGTCCTCTAGTTCATGTAATACAATTGGTTGCCCTTTACAATAATATGTTTCCTAACATTTTTTTCCTGATTTCCTGGCCCGTTCTAATCATTCCTGTGTTTTTTAATTCACAAAGGTTTTTTACAATAATTCACTTAAATGGTTGCTCACATATATATATAATTATGAGGTACTAACACATAGTCACGTAACAATGTCACAGTTGACACATTGGACATCACTATAGCAACCAAGATTTGTTTGCTTACACGAGATGATTACTCTTCACGCATACGTTAATGACGTCATGATATGCCGCTGGAGCCCCCGACACGAAAATGCCTTCACTTCCGGTTTGGCGGATGGCGCATTCCCGCGGGCACTATCGGCGTTCTGACTCCATCCCATAAATAGTAGCACTGGTAAGTTATACACTGTTTGTTTTGTCACTTGTCTGAGGACGGGGTCACTCCTCGAAAACGTTTACATATGCTTAAATAAATTTGGACTTTTTCACACGATGAGTGCTCTCTTTTGATTACTTATATATATATATATATATATACACATATAAACATATATGTGTGTGTATATATGAATATGTATAGATTATATATATATATATATATATATATACACACATATATGTGTGTGTATATATGTGTATAGAGTATATATATAAATATATATTTACACACATATATATATGTGTGTGTGTATATGTGTATAGAGTATATATATATATATATATATATATATATATATATATATATATATATATAAATATAAATATATATATATATATATATATATATATATATATATATACAGGTATACCTCACTTTACAGCGCTTCGCTAATACAGCGCTTTGTGGAGCTGAAGTTCAACCTCCAAGGATTTTGAAATAGTGCTGTAATCATCGTGAGATTGCGAGAAAAGTGACTGGCACCATTTTGTTATTCTTAGTTCACTTTGCTTACTGCTTTACAGTGCAATCTGTGTCTCAGTGTTATAGTCTGGCAAATTTTACTACAGTAATTGACAATATTTTACAGGTACAGTATTTATTGAATACTGTGCTGTGCTAGTGTTAAACTAAACGTAGCACTATTGCACCCCTAATTTATGTTAGTTCAAACATGTTTTCAAGTTTTTAAACAGACTGGCAAGTGAAAAGAAAGCTAAAACCGCCTTGTTTCACTTTAAGGCAGTTTTCACTTTACAGCGGGGCTCCGGTCCCTAACCTGCTGTATGAGTGGGGTATACATGTATATATATATATATATATATATATATATATATATATATATATATATATATATATATATATATATATAGTATATACTGTATGCACACACACATATATGTGTGTGTATAGAGTATATATATATATATATATACACACACACACATATTTGTGTGTATAGAGTATATATATATATATATATATATATATATATATATACACACACACATATATATGTATATATACTGTATATATATATATATATATATATATATATATATATATATATATATATATGTGTGTGTATAAGTATATATTTAAAATGTGTAGTATAAATAATATATAGATAGATCACAGTTATGGCACATATTGTACTTTTTAGACATATAGTATATATGAGGTAGTGGTTAATATTGTGTGGCTCTAATCCCTTTGGGTTGTAAAGGTTCTTTGCTTATTGTGCCATGGCAATGTGACCTATGGCTGGAAGTAAAAAGTATATATTCAAAGGGGGGAAAATAATTTGTGTTTTTCCCTCTCTAACTGCAGCCGACCAAGCTAAGGAGTTAACAGTTCAGGTCTAATCATTAGAGAGAGATAGTAAATCTTCTTTTGCTCACATATATATTGAGTGCTACAAAATATATATATATATATATATATATATATATATATATATATATATATATATATATATATATATGTTATGCAGCACAACCACTGTCTGATTTGCTATGCAGCACTACCGTTGTCTGATTTGCTATGCAGCACCACCACTGTCTGACTTGCTATGCAGCACAACCATTGTCTGAGTTGCTATGCAGCACAACCACTTTCTGATTTGCTATGCAGCACAACCACTGTCTGATTTGCTATGCAGCAGCAGTACCGTTATCTGATTTGCTATGCAGCAGCATTACCGTTATCTGATTTGCTATGCAGCATCACGACTGTCTGACTTGCTATGCAGCATAGCCACTGTCTGATTTGCTATGCAGCACAGCCACTGTCTGATTTGTTATGCAGCAGAGCCACTGTCTGATTTGCTATGCAGCACAGCCACTGCATGATTTGCTATGCAGCACAGCCACTGCCTGATTTGCTATGCTGCACTACCACTGTTTGATTTGAATTTAGCCACCAATCAGCAAGTGTTACCCATGTGCTGAACCAAAAATGGGCCAGCTCCTAAGCTTACCTTCCTGCTTTTCAAATACAGATACCAAGAGAACAAAGAAAAATTGATAATAGGAGTTAATTAGAAAGTTGCTTAAAATGTGATATTAAATGTGTTTCATATTCCTTTAATTATCAAAGGGATGGTATGTAATCATGCGGAGGGGGGGGGGGCGGCAAAATGTATCCTCGCCTGTGTGGTCAAAAATCCTAGCACCGGCCCTGGATAAAGGCTCTTGGTATGCCTGACATTCATAAGTACCCATGCCATGTGCTGAATGATAACCAGACTAGGCCTGACTGAATTAGAGAGTTAAAAGAGAAATGTGCCCCTGTGTTTGATGGTCAGTTGGGGACTGTAAAGGAAAGACAGGTTTCTTTAAAATAAAAATCAGGAGCAACACCAACATTTTTTAAAGCAAGAAGTGTGCCATTTGCTCTAACAGCAGGAGGGAGGATGAATTAAAATGACTAGAGGAGCTGAATATAATCTCAAGGGTTTCCAGAAGTGAGTGGGCTTCACCCACTGGTCCTGTGAAGAAAATAAATGGTGAGATATGGATATTTGGGAACTTCCATATGGCTCTTAACACATAGCTTACAACAAATAAGTATCTACTTCCCAGGATAGATTATCTTTTGGCATCACTGGCAGGTGGCAAGCAATTCTTCCAAAACATTTAAAAAGGCGATTCAAGTATAAACGTATGGTTTTTGGAATTGCACTTGCACTAGCTGTTTAGCAACGTGAGCTTTTGGCTGGAATTCCTGGGACACAGCTCCTTTTAGATGACGTGCTGGTGACAGGCAGAGGAACATAAGCAAAATGTAGAGGCAGTCTTGCAAAGACTAATGGAACATGCAGGATCGCCTTGAATTTTTGTGCTCATGTGACAAATATGGGCTGCATACCACAGATGAGAATACCTTACAGGATGCTTAAACTTTACAAAATGTGACACATCTGAGATCTTATCTTGGTCTGTTAAATTACTACTATTGTTTTTTGCCCAATTTAGCTCACATGCTTTACCGCTTATATCATCTTCTGGAGAGTAAACGCCAATAGTGATGGACAGTGGACAGCTTTCCGTAAGTCAAAAAAACTAGTCCATAGCTCACGCCTTCTAGTAAATTATGACTTGGAAAAAACACTTTCCATTGCTGGTGACACTTCCAGTTATGAACTGAGGACTATTCTGTCTTATTCCATGGCTGATGGAACAGACAGGCCAGTGACCTTTGCCTCCAGATCACTCACAGCTGCAAAAAAACTACTCTCAAATAGATAAAGAGGCTCTGTCATTCATATTGGCAGTTAAAAAATGTAATCTTTATATATTTGTTTGACTATTCACGCTGCTTATGGACCATAAACACATATTGACAATGTTTAACCCACAGAAAGGTATCTCAACCACAATAGCAGCAAGGCTTTAGAGGTATGCCTTGACTCTGCGCGCCTACCAGTATCACATACAATATCGTCCAAATGTCCTCTATGCTAATGCAGACTCTAAAACATCTCAAGTCATTTAATAACAGGGCTCTGGAGTTATAAATTCGGGATGGCTATTTAGTCTGGGGAGAAAAATACAAAAAAATGGTAGTCGTTATCATCAAACAGCACCCTATTATCCTGCCTCTAATGGTCAAGCAGAACAATTTATGCAAATGCTTAAGGGTTTTCTGAAAAGCCTAAAAGCAGAGGGAAAGAGACCTGAACATAATCTATCTGTTCCTCCAGCAGTATAAAAATACACCTCATCCAACCACTGGGCAACCTCCAGCATGCCTTATGTTAGGCAGAGTATTCAAACAAAATTGGACCTATTAAAACCTGAGTTTTGGCATAGAGTCATCCAGCAACAATTGAAGATGCAAGGCGATAAAGCAGGTTGTTGTTACCAGACAGGGGATTCTGTTTAGATGCATGTATATCATTAGGACAATTGTTAGCAAGCAGCAGAAATTAAGAAAGTTCTGGGGTCTGCACACTATAAACGTTTAACCTTTGATGGATGCTGCACACGGAGGCATACAAATCAGCTTCGACCATGTATAACAGACAAAGCCAGCTGGGCCAACTGTGCAGCCGGACATTGATATCTGGCATGGAGTCTGGCATGACGACTCTTTAAATGTCTGCAATTTACCTGTTCCTGAGACTCAAGATAAAAAATAATCTAAAAGATAACATAGGGGAAGAACTGGAGGTGACACCCCATAAAACTCAGGAGCAAGAAGTTTCAAGACACGGTACAGAGAACCATCAAGTCCATGGTCAAAAAAATTACCGGCCATTCCAAGAGGATGTGAAGGGCTACAGATCCATTAAGGGACTGTAGTCAGAGAAACTCCAAAGTGAGAAGGCATAAATGGAATCCTAGTAGAAGAAGAATAAGGTCTTTTGAAAAAGAGGTTGTGGGTCTGGAAGATGATGGAAAAAGAGATACTGATTAAGCAATATATCTAAATTGTTCATTTTTTATTGCTGACTTTTGTTCTTTTTTGTTTTATTTTTATTGGGAAGGATAGGATGTAAAGGCTTTTGTTACTTATGGATGATACACTTCCTTTTTAGGTTTGCCACTTGTCCTGTTATGGGATGTTTCTGAGGTAAAATAAGCTGCTGGAGCAAGCAGTGTATAATAAGGCAGCGATATGAGAAAATGGTTGCATCTTTTTTAGTGCTAGAATACATGTGGTGCACTATTTAATGCTTTTGATCAAACGTAAACTTCGCTAGAAGTAAGCTTATTGCATGCATCGGGTTGCAGGCATATTACAACTTGAAAGTAAAATGTTTGTATGCAAGTGAGACCACAGGCACGGTAACCAAATAAAGCAACCATGTTAACATATTATCCCCATAAAAGTCAATGGAGAGCACAGAAGAAAGAAACCTAACAACTAAATATATATATTTTTTACAGTATGTATAATAACTTCTAATAATTATTATTATTATTATTAAGTGTTGAATATTTTATATTTAATATTTAAATAACGCACATTAAGGTTAGCAATTCTTCCTGTAGCTGTCCTTTTCTGTCTCATTTGTTGCCAACTCCTCTTCTTCAATGCCTTACATCAAGGCTCTGTCGTGGATCCTCTACTCTTATCTATTTGTACTTCTTCACTGGGTAAACTTATAAACAGGTATGGCTTCAAATATCACCTCTATGCTGATTATACTAAGATCTACCTCTCCACCCCTGCTCTCTCTTCTTCTGTCCTTTCTCATGTCAGTGACTGCTTATCTGGTATTTCTTCCTGGATGGCCTCTCATACCCTAAAGATTAAAATGTCCAAGACTGAGCTCCTTCTAATCCCCTCTCTAATTCTACTCCAGTTTCTGACTTTTCACTGTTGGTGACACCACTATCTCCCAATAACCCCAAGTCCGCTGACTCAGACTTACACTTGACTTCAATCTGTCCTTCATACTCCACATCCAATTGCTCTCTTTATCCTGCTGCAACCGCCCATGCAATATCTCTAAAATGTGGCTGTTTCTGAGAAACAACACCACTAAACAGCTAATCTACTCCCTAATTACCTGACTTTACTACTTTAATAATTTACTAACTGACCTTCCTCTCTCCCACCTCTCCCCCCTTCAATCCATCCTAAATGCCTCTGCCAGGCTAGTCCACCTTTCCTCTCGCTCTGTATCTGCTGCGAGTCCTATCACTGGCTCCCCATTCACTGCAGAATTATATTCAAAATTCTCACCTTGACCTACAAAGCCATTACCAATGCTGCCACCCCACCTGTCCTCACAAATCAATAAATATACTCCAGCTTGCCCCATGAAGTCCAACAATGACCTGCTCCTTGCAAGACTTCTCTCGTTCGGCACCTAACATCTGGAACACAATTTCTTGTGCTGTCAGATTTTTGCCTAATCTGTACTCCCTAAAAACATTTTTGTTCAGGGAACTATACAGACAATATAAAAGAGGGAGCTCCAATGGTGAAGCATGTCACAAACTACCAATAAATAGAGAAGCAAGTATGTGCAATATGCTCACAAACCCAGTGTAATCAGTAGTGCAAATGGAGCAGGCTGAACTATCAGAGCCGTCCAGATGACTCACTATTCGGCTACAGCTAACACTGCAAGAGCCGTCATCCAAGTGGAAGAAGTGGATAGCACCGCTAAGGGTTTCTGAACCAATATTCCACCCCCAGGGGATAATTAAATGGTCCCGATCAAAAGTTAAAATCCAGTTTATTCACAATGCGTTTCTCAGTACATGACTGTTTCATCAGGTGAACTGTTGGGGGGAAAACGTTTGTCTTTTGAAGAGGAGCGACTCCGGATGAACATTTTTCACTGGAACTTATTCATTACGATTAAGTTATTTTTATGTTTTTGATCACATTTATATGAATATGCTCACATTTTGATATTCGTGTTTGGTGTGTTTTTTTAGGGATATTTTTATCAGTTTACAATTGGCGCAGCAAGTTTATTTGTGAGTTTTGTTCAGGGAAGCCTACCACCCAACTCAGTAACAAATAAATTCCATTTACCTAATAAGTGCACTCATATAACTCCGTACTAACATCATTCTCACCTTTGCAATCCCCACCTCCTGTTTCTCACCCTCCTACCCTTATAGATTGTAAGTTCCCAAGGAATAGGGCCATCAACTCCCCCTGTATTTGTTTGATAAATTTTGTCCTGTTTTTGAAAAATATTGTATCATCATTGTACTTTTATCTTTTGTACCCATGGACAGCGCTGCAGAATTTGTTGGCACTTTGTAAATAAAGTATAATAAATAATAATACAATGTATATATACAATATAGCCTTTTGCCGTCAAAAACCTTGTCATATACCACATACCTTTTAACCCTTATAACTTTTTAAAATATTTTTATATGTTTATATGAGTATAACTGTCGTTTTGAATGTATTTATTTTGTGTTTTATGCAACTTTTTTTTAACACACTACCTTTTATGCAAAGGTTTCAGTGGCAGTAACCCGACAAGCATAAAATGTCATTGCCCTCTTGTAAAATAGTTTACTTTTAACTTGTAATACGCATGCAGGTTCAGGAACCAGAAGAGCCAACTAGCCCCCTAAGCAAAAAGTACAGGCAAAAGGATAATCCAATAAACAGCAACTGGGTTACCAGTCTAAGACAAACCACAAAACAAAGAAGTAGGCATGTAGAAGGATCCAAGTAACAAGACGAGGTAAAACCAGGCTAGACAGAAGACAAGCAAGATCTTTAAGACAGAATAAGCAAGCACAAAATTAATCCATCATAGGCCTTTTAAAACTCTTCAAATTTTGGCGCTAATTCTACCACAAGGCTCTTTCCAACGCTGACACCACAAATAGAGCTATGCTTAGTGCAAGTACCACAATCAGATACATCATTAATGCGAAAATTAATATTTAACACACTAACCTCAGACTTTTTATCCAATATTAGACCACAAGTAATGTAATGTTATTAACATGTCATGTGATGTGTTTGTTAATTTGCATACAGAATGTTGATTGGCTGTTGTTCTTTCTTCCATATATGGTAACAAGTTCAGTTAGGAAATAAACAAATACAAGTAACATCTTACAATATTGACCACTATAACTCTGAGCTACTTATCAATGTGTCATGGTGTATTTGGGTTAATCCTTTAACACCTGACAGATGGCTAAAAATTGACTCTTGAAACAAGCAGAAAATAAAGAAGTCTGGCCACAACATGGCCCAGGACTGACATAATTAGGTGAAAAGCCAATAAGGTGGATGTTGCAGAGCTCAGGACTTATAATATGTGAAAGATAACTTTAGATGTGTTGCTTGAAAAACAATTTATTTGTGGAAAATATGATTTGTGAGTAAATTTGGGGCATAGAGATTAGGACAGTGATGATAATGACTGCATAGTACCACATTTGTGCTATTGTATGGTATATTTTGGTACTGAGTTTACCGATTTCCGTGGTGAATAATATCACTATTGCCAAAAGCAGTATCAACATAAACTTATTCATTAACATATAATTTACAATTTTAAAGTTGTGGTAAGCAACCAAGGTGTCAAAGCCCCTCACCTACTTCTACCCATCATAGGGGACCCCGTACTTGCAGCATGTCAGTTCTTGATGTCATTATTAACAGCATGTGTTCCAAGGCATCCTCATGTGTAGGTGGTGACAATGCTTACATGTGTATCATAGAATCCTTGCACCAAAATGGCAGCATTATAATGATTCCTTATAAAGGCAGTGCATGCATTCTTCTTGCCACGACTATCATGCATCAATTTCTGTTTGATCATTATAAAGTTCCAAGGTTCCAGAGAGACAGTGCCGTACACTGAATAGGAATTCAAGGTACGCAATTAAAATGGCGTCCCTTGAATTCCTATTGGCTGATTTGAGCCTTCAAATTCAAATCAACCAATCGGATGAAAGCTACTTTAATTCTATTGGCTGATTTGAATAGCCAATAGAATAAGAGCTACTGTAATTCTATTGGCTGATTAGAATAGCCAATAGAATTACAATAGCTCTTATTCTATTGGCTATTCAAATCAGCCAATAGAGTTAAAGAAGCTCTCATCTGATTGGCTGATTTGAATTTGAAGTCTCAAATCAGCCAATAGGAATTCAAGGGACGCCATTTTTAATAGTGTACCTTGAATTCCTATTCAGTGTATGGCGGCGATCGTATGAAGAGGATCCTCCACGCTCCATGGCTCCGGTCTTCAGTTCCAGCATCACCGATCTTCAGTTCCTGCATCGCCGGTCTTCAGTTCCAGAGAGGACGGTCTTCAGCTCCGCGGTCTTCAACTCCTCCACTCCACGCCGGCTGGTTCCTGGAAGAAGAGGTCGCTGCCTGGAAGAAGACTTCTCCGCCTGGAACAGGAACTTCTCCGCTGGTCTCCAGGACAGGTAAGGACCCCTTGGGGGTTAGACTTAGGTTTTTTTAAGTTTTTAAGGGGGGATAGGGTGGGTTTTAGAGTAGGGGTGTGTGGGTGGTGGGTTGTAATGGGGGGGTTGTTCTTTTTTTTTACAGGTAAAAGAACTGATTACTTTGGGGCAATGCCCCACAAAAGGCCTTTTTAAGGGCTGGTAATAGAGCTGATTACTTTTTGTAATTTAGTTTAGGGTAGGGACATTTTTTTATTTTGGGGGGCTTTGTTATTTTATTAGGGGGCTTAGATTAGGTGTCGTTAGCTTAAAATTCTTGTAATCTTTTTTTATTTTTTGTAATTTAGTGTTTGTTTTTTTGTAATTTAGTTTAGTGTATTTAATTATATTTTAGTTTAGATAATTGTAGTTTATTTAATTAATTTATTGATAGTGTAGGTGTATTTGTAACTTAGGTTAGGATTTATTTTACAGATAATTTGGTAATTATTTTAACTAGGTAGCTATTAAATAGTTATTAACTATTTAATAGCTATTGTACCTAGTTAAAATAAATACCAAGTTACCTGTAAAATAAATATAAACCCTAAAACCCTTAATTATATTGTAGCTATCTTAGGGTTTATTTTATAGGTAAGTATTTAGATTTAAATAGGAATAATTTAGTTAATATTATTTATATTATTTAGATTTATTTTAATAATAATTACGTTAGGGGGTGTTAGGGTTAGACTTAGGTTTAGTGGGGGATTAGATTAGGGGTTAATCATTTTAATGTAGGTGGCGGCGGCGTAGGGGCTCACATTAGGGGGTTATCATTTTAATATAGGTGGTGGCGGCGGGGTAGGGGCTCACATTAGGGGGTAATGTAGTTTAAATAGGTGGCAGCGGGGTAGGGGGCTCACATTAGGGAGTAATGTAATTAAAATAGGTGGCGGCAGGGTAGGGGGCTCACATTAGGGGGTAATAATTTTAATATAGGTGGCGGCGGTGTAGGGGGATCACATTAGGGGGTTAGGCATTTAATGTAGCTGGCGGCGGGGTCTGGGAGCGGCGGTTTAGAGGTTAAACACTTTATTAGGGATTGCGGTTGACAGGTAGATAGACATTTCGCATGCATTAGGTGTTAAGTTTTATTTTGCAGGTAGTTTAGGGAGTTACGGGGCTCCAATACTCAGCGTAAGGCTTACTACGTCTGCAATTTGTGGCGAGGTAAAAATGGAGTGAGATTTCTCCATTTTCCACACGTAAGTCCTTACGCTGTATATTGGATACCAAACTGCGTGGGTTTGGTATACCTGTCTATGGGCCAAAAAACTACGGCCGAAGGCAGAAATATACGAGCGTAACTTCTAGGTTACGCCGTATATAGGATACCAAACCCGCGTCACCGGATTTTGCGGGATTTTGCGGGCGACGCTGCATATCAGATCGGGCCCTAGCATTTCAAAAACGGTAGGTTTTACCATCACTTTAAATCAGGTAATATAAACTTGATTATCAATTGTTATCTAAGGAGCACTGAGCTCATTGAAAGGTGTTAGTGTAAAGCCCTATTTAGATATGATTAATCTACTTAAAAGGACAAAGTTCAACTATTCTTTCATTTTTCTGTGACTTCAGTGCAAAATAAGAAGAAACTCTTTCATTTGTTCTTGCGGAACACCTATTTAAACAATATAGGCCAGTGGGAATAAAATACTATTAGCAGATATGCATTACAGCACATTGATATGAAAAGTAAAAAACAAAACAAAACAGTGCTTCTGGAATCTTGAACTCTCTAAATTTAACTATAAGTATAGTATAAAAGTGGTTCTCAATCACAGCAGCATAGAAAACCAGTGACATCATTGTTTCAGGATAACGGACCAATTTTCCACTCACGTGTATGTTAAGTGAATTCATGTGTTTGCTAATTGACTTTTCCTACAATCAAGCATGTCTTGAATTTGTATAAGAATAAAAAGACTATTAGACATTCATTTCGCCTTATATACAATTTTAACATTCTTTTGCCATAATAACTCTTTTAAAGTCAGTAGAATAATACTAGAATATAGTATTTAAAAGTTAAATGTTAATTAACTATTTGTTGAGTTCAGTTTATAGGGCCCATTTATCAAGCTCCGTATGGAGCTTGAAGGGCCGTGTTTCTGGCGAGCCTTCAGACTCGCCAGAAACACCAGTTATGTAGCAGCGGTCTAAAGACCTGGAGGCAGACAGAGATCGCGTGAAATCAACCCGATCCAATACTATCAGTTGATTGACACCCCCTGCTAGCGGCCAATTGGCCGAAAATCTACAGGGGGCAGCATAACACCAGCAGTTCACAAGAGCTTCTGGTGCAATGCTGAACGCAGAGAGTGTATTGCTCGCCGCATTCAGCGATGTCTGTCGGATATGATCCACTGATCGGATCATGTCGGACAGACATTTGTTAAATAGGCCCCTAAGAATAGAATTTTTTTTAGCCGTCTGCATACTCTAGAAGGAAAAAAAATTCCATTAAAGACAGTCCTTATAAAAAGTATTAAAAGAGATAATTTTAGAAAACCCATTTTTGTTTATCTCTCTGGGATGTAAAATATAAATATGTTGAGTATGTTTGCAGTGATTAACATGTAAAAAATTAATATTGTGATGGCGTACAAATTCTGAAATTAGAGTATGCAAATGTATGCAGCATTATAATCTAGAAAGCGATTTGGAGTTAAAGTGCTGGGTGGTGAACTTAGAATATCTTCCATGTCACGTCAAGAGCTTCCTGAATAATGTGTTTACATGTTGGCGCACATCCTTCACTTGACAAGAGAATGAACATATATTAAGAGCCAAGCATGTGATCACTTCCCCATAACCACCCCAAAGATCCATTCAATTAAGGCGCTCAGCAGCTGGGTTACCCTTTTGCAGTAGGGTTAACTACTTGTAATCTTACACTTGGACTTCAACATGCTTTTAAAATGATATCTGAAGTGGGCACTGAGCTTTCATTTTGCATTCACAGAAAGGACCATTAATTTAAGTGCATTATACTATAACAAATGTGCATTCAATCACTACAAGTATGACGCTGCAGCCTGCTTCAGGCCAATATCCCACAGCAATGGACATCAGTTATAAAACACTTTAGAGGTCAGTGTAAAAATATATTTGATTAATGCAAAGCAGAGCAAGAGCTGATACATACGTCATGAAGAAATCATTTTACACTGATGTAACTTGTCTCTTTGTAGCCCATTGTACCAGTGAGTCACCATGTCAGTGGGTTCTAGTCCATCTTTACATTGCTCCTCCCCTCAGGGAAAAATTCTTCATTGCAGCTGAAGACTCAAACCCAACAGCCATCACCATGTGATCCTTCTTTCCACCTCCATTGCCTCTGCGGCATGCCATGGTGTAACACAGTCATTACCAAGAAGAGGTCAAGAAAGGCGTTATGTTATTCATTTTGTTTGTTAGGTTTGGGCAACAAGCCATACAGCCCTGCGGGACTTCAACATAGTACTTTTTTGCCAGCATTTAGAAGAAAAACTTCCTGCTACAGGTCAGTGGGTTATGGTTATCCTTCAGAGCCTCAGAAAATCAAAGATCAATTATATTTTCTCGTCTTGGGGGCATATATTGTAAACATTCCATAATAATGGCAAAATAATTATTTCAATTAGGGAATCACAGATGTTGTGAATTCCTGTTAAAATAAAACTAGTATAAAGAAAAGTAATACATATAGAACAAGCTAGGGGCTCAGAGGAAATGTATCAAAATACTGATTTTACAGATGTCATAGAATTCTTTATGGTTCTGAAAAGTAATATTAGAACATCTGGGAATAAAGTAGTTCAGCAAAAATGTATTTATAAAACCCCATAACCAAGCTAAATGAATATAACTGTCAAATAAATATCTATACTAAATGGTCTCTTTTTCTTGCTTTGTAAAGTAAATATTCAAAACACTTACGAAGAGGTCCTGGCAATCTATTGAATCGTAGTCTGTTGTTAACTCATCCAGTAATGAATAATAATTAGTTTATTCTTTTGGCTTCAGAAAGAGACAGAGACCAGGAAATAACATACAGACACAGTAGGGTGTGAATGGTATAGACAAAAGACAAATGTTATGATTTAGACCTCAGATTTCTTATGAAAAAACTTGCAGTCCTAAATTAAAACACCATTACATGACAATTACTAAGGTTCAGCTGTTTGTATGTGTATATACGTATGCCCAAACTCTTTCCCACTGTCATTCCAAAATTAGTTACGGTCTGCCAAGCTGGCCATACGTTTTCTGCAAGGCAACAAACTGCACCCCATAAGTAATGATTCAGTGGAAAGAAACTTACTTATGGAATTGTGAGCTTGTACACAATTCTTTAACGCAAAAAAGAGCAAACTAGCTAAGCCACACTGATACTAGTACTGTTTAAAGAAACATTGCACCCAAAAATCAGCATTTAATTTGGCTGATAAAGCAACTTTTTTTGAAAGAAACTTTTTTTCAGGTCAGAAACATGGACTTAAAAAGACATAAGTTATTATTACCTGATGAATTCCTTTCTTTCTTGTTGGTGAGGGTCCATAACTCCTTACTGTTTGGAATTAATCACCTGGCCACCAGGAGGAAGCAAAGAAATCCTACACCAGAGCTTTAATTTCCTTCCTACTTCCCTGACACTCCAGGTATTTTGTATAGCCAAGAATAGGAGGAAGAACTAAGAAAGATAGTAGGGTAAAGAAGTGCAAACTAGAACTGCCACCACAAAGAAAAATCGGGGTGGTTCATGGACTCTCAGCAACAAGAAAGAAAGGAATTTATCAGGTAAGAATAAATAGTTTTTTTCTTAAATTAGTGACAGTCGACGATTCCTTAGTGTTAGAAACTAATACTCAAGCTGTGGAGTCCACGAAAAAAATGGGTAGGACAAAAAAGGAAAAGGCAGGCACCAATTTACCAGCAACCACAGTCTGAAGAAACTGTTAAAAGCTGCCTCAAATGAGGCAAAAACAACATGACAAAATATAGTGAAATAGTGTAAAGATGACCATGTTACAGTCTTGCAATTTTGTTCTACTAATTGCTACATTCTTGAGAGCACAAGAAGTAGACACATAATGAGTTAAATGAGCTGTAATACATAAGTCTGTGATGGTCCCCCCTCCAAGTAAGCTCAGAGAATTAGACTTTTAAACCATGAAGCTAAAGTTTCCTTTTGACCCGGATGTTTACCCAAAAACAAAACAAATAAACTGGGAGACTGCCAGAAGTCTTTAGTAGCCTGAAGATTAATCTACATAGCCCTGACTTCATCTGGATTGGGTAAAAATCTCTCTTTCAAGATTTATGATTAGGACATAAGGAAGGAATTACAAATTCCTGGTTAGTATTCTTCAAAGAAACAACCTTAGGTAAGAAACTGTACAAAGTACATAACCACCTAGTCCAGATGAAACACCAGAAACGGATGATCACTATAAAGAGCCAATACCTTAGAGACTGTTCTGGCAAATTAAATTGCTAATAGAAACAAAACATTCCAGGATAACAACTGTAGTTCCCAAGAAAGCAAAAGTTCAAATGGAGGAAATTTAAAACTCTGAGCGCCAATCTCAAATTCCCTGGAGGAGGAATGGGCTTGAAAACTGGTCTGATTCTAACCAAGGCCTTAACAAAAGCTTGAATGTCTGGAAGACAAGCAAGCCTCCTGTACAAGATAACTCAAAGTGCAGATATGTTATCTATTAGAGTGCTGACTGATAAACTCTTGTCTAAACCATCTTGTAAGATTCGGGGAATCCAAACAGAATGTCATTTATAACCTCAGTCTGAATACTAGGAAGGATACACCCTCGACACCTTGTGGACTGGATTGCAAACTCTTTAGAAAATAATTAAGTGCTCAATTTCAAAAACAGTCAAATTGACAAAATGAAAAATCTAGGAAAAGAAAGAACCTTGAGATAACAGACCCCAGGAATGGGAATTGCTGAGATGGTACAGAGAGGAACTGGTGCACAATTCAGTATGCAAGAAACCTCTTTCATCACTAAAAGCTCTGCTAGTAAGACATTGATGATTGATATAGACTACCATAGTAATGTTGTTGGACTGAAAATAAATTAAAAGAACTGTCCAGAGAATAAGCTACGGCTGAATAACTCTGAGACCTTTCGAAATCCCCAGAACCCACCCCAACCCTAAAGGAAATATTTCTCATGACAGACAAGTAAAACCAATCCCAAAGAAATTGGAATGTGGAATATGTATCAGAAAGTAGATCTTCTGACTGAAGAATCCAGGTGGATTAACAGACAGGTTAGTTTTGTCTCAATTTCACTGCTTTAGCATGCATAGTGGGCGCAAGTAAAACCACCATCAGACCCACTTTCTCCATGCACTAAATCACACACACTTGGGTTGGGGACTACAAATTCCAACAAGAAGATGGAAGTTTGATCTAGCGCTAATCAGTAAAAAACAGTCAAATAAACTCTTGAACCTAGGATCAGGGAACTATTTGCAACGTTGATCTTAGTAGTAGCAGCAGAGCACCCAGAACTTTGATAAAATCCTAGAAACTGTAGCCAGACCAAAGGAAAAAGCTACAAACTGATGATGTCTGTCCAAGAATGTAAAACTAAGGAACCAGTGATGTTCCTTGTGGACAGAAATGTGCAGGAAAGCATCCTTCAAGTCTATAGTAGTTATGAACTGACCCTAGAAAACTAAAAAGAGACAGAGTAAGACCTCAAGAACTTGTTTAAGGTTTTCAGACCCAGGATGGGTATGAATGGTCCCTCCTTCTTTGAGAATATAAATAGGATGTAATAAAATCCCAACCTGCTTTCTGACACAGAAACATGAACAATTACTTTCATATCCTCTAACTACGGCATTGAACAGAATGAGACCATGCCTTCTGAGAAAGGCTTAAGCTGCCCCCTACCAAAAACGAGTCTGGGTTGGTAGTTGTACCCTCATGTCTTGGATTGATTTTCTTGGATTTATTCCAGACTGGAATTGGTTTCCAGAAGAAATTGGAGGAGTCTGGTTTCATAAAGGAAGAAGATTTCTGATTCCTGTATTGGCAAGAGGAGAAAAAACAGTTTTTATCCTGGGGCAAAAAGGGCTCCCTTGCCACTCAAGACCTTGGAAATGAGAGAATCCAAGACTGGACAAAGCAAGGTCTTACTGTTAAAAGGTGAACAATTAAAAACCTCGACTTTGTATAGTATTTGCAGACCACAATTTTAATCATAGGGACCTTCCCATAATAACAGTCAAAGGGGCCTATCTATCAAGCTCCGAATGGAGCTTGATGCCCCATGTTTCTGGCGAGCCTGCAGGCTCACCAGAAACAGCAGTTATGAAGCAGAGGTCACAAAGACCAATGCTCCATAACCTGTCCGCCTGCTCTGAGCAGGCGGACAGACATTGCCGCAATTCAACCCGATCGAGTTGATTGACACCCCCTGCTGGCCGCAAGTCTGCAGGGGGCGGCCTTGCACCAGCAGCTCTTTTGAGCTGCTGGTGCAATGCTGAATACGGAGAGCATATTGCTCTCCGTATTCAGCGAGGTCTGGCGGACCTGATCCGCACTGTCGGATCAGGTTCGCCAGACTTTGTTAAATAGGGGCCAATGTGTTTTCATAGCATAAAACATAATTTATGTAATAACTTACCTGATAAATTCATTTCTTTCATATTGGAAAGAGTCCATGAGCTAGTGACATATAGGATATACAATCCTACCAGGAGGGGCAAAGTTTCCCAAACCTCAAAATGCCTATAAATATACCCCTCACCACACCCACAATTCAGTTTTATGAATAGCCAATTAGTGGGGTGATAAAATATGGAGTAAAAAAGCATACAAAAAGAGGAACTGGAAATAAAAAGGGTGGGCCTCATGGACTCTTGCCAATATGAAAGAAATTAATTTATCAGGTAAGTTTTAACATAAATTATGTTTTCGTTCATGTAATTGGCAAGAGTCCATGAGCTAGTGACATATGGGATAGAAATACCCAAGATGTGGAAAACCACAGAAGAGTCACTACAGAGGGAGGGATTAAAAAAAAACTGTTTTTTCCGCTGAAAAAAATTAAATCCACACAAAAAAAAAAGTATTTTTCATAAATTTCACAACTTAAATCATAAGCATAAGAATCAATTTGAGACAGCTGCCTGAATAACTTTTCTACCAAAGACTGCTTCAGAAGAGGCAAATACATCAAAATGGTAAAATTTTCTAAATGTATGCCAAGTTGCTGCTGTGCAAATCTGATCAACCGAAGCTTCATTCTTAAAAGCCCAAGAAGTGACGACTGATCTAGTAGAATGAGCTGTAATTCTCTGATGCAGAGATTGCCCCGCCTCCAAATAAGCCTTGTAAATCAAAAGCTTTAACCAAGATGCCAAAGAAATGGCAGAGGCTGTCTGACCTTTCCTAGGACCAGAAAAAACAACAGACTAGAAGTCTTCCTGAAATCTTTAGTAGCTTCGACATAATATTTCAAAGCTCTTACAACATCCAAAGAATGTAAAGATCTTTCAAGAGTATTCTTAGGATTAGGACACAAGGAAGAAACAACAATTACCCTACTAATGTTGTTGGAATTCACAACCTTAGGAAGAAATTTAAATAAAGTCTGCAAAACAGCCTTATCCTGATGGAAAATCAGAAAAGGAGACTCGCAAGAGAGAGCAGACAATTCAGAAACTCTTCTAGCTGAAGAGATAGCCAAAATGAACAACACTTTTCAAGAAAGTAGTTAAATATCCAAAGAACGCATAGGCTCAAAAGGAGAAGCCTGCAAAGCCTTCAAAACCAAATTAAGACTCCAAGAAGGAGAGATTGATTTAATAAAAGGTTTGATATGAACTAAAGCCTGAACAAAACAGTGAATATCAGGAAGCTTAGCAATCTTTCTATGAAATAAAAGAGAAAGAGCAGAGATTTGTCCCTTCAAAGTACTTGCAGACAAACCTTTATCCAAACCACCCTGAAGAAACTGTAAAATTCTAGGAATTCTTAAAGGAATTCTCAAGAGAATTGATGAGAAGAACACCATGAAATATAGGTTTTCGAAACCCGATAATAAATCTTCCTTGAAACAGACTTACGAGCCTGAAGTATAGTATTAATCACTGAGTCAGAGAAACCTCTATGACTAAGCACTAACCGTTCAATTTAGCGATCTGAGATCCTGATGGAAAAACGGCCCTTGAGACAGAAGGTCTGGTCTTCTGGAAGACCCCACACCTGTACAATCTGACAAAATATATCTGGATGGAGAGACCACTCCCCTGGGTATAAAGTCTGACGGCTGAGATAATCCATTAACCAATTGTCTACACCCGGGATATGTATTGCAGAAATTAAACAGGAGTTAAATTCTGCCCAAGAAAGTATTCAAGATACTTCTTTCATCGCTAAAGGACTATGAGTTCCACCCTGATGATTGACATATGCCACAGTTGTAATATTGTCTGCCTGAAATGGAATGAATGATTCTCTATTTAGTAGAGGCCAAGCCTGAAGAGCCCTGAAAATAGCACAGAGTTCTAAAATATTGATTGGTAACCTCACCTCTTGAGAATTCCAAACCCCTTGTGCTGTCAAAGACCCCAAGACAGCTCCCCAACCTGTGAGACTTGCATCTGTTGAAATCACAGTCCACGAAGGATGAGCAAAGGAAGCCCCTTGGACAATAAGGTGGTATTTAACCACCAAGTCAGAGAGAGTTGAGTGTTGAGATTTAAGAATATCAATTGTGATAGCCGAGTATAATCCCTGCACCATTGATTCAGCATGCAAATATAGTAACCTAGATTTAGATACCATGTCAGCATGCCATGACTTGAGCCATAAAGCTCTTCTAGCTAAAATAGCCAAAGACATATTTTTAACATCAATCTTAATAATATCAAAAAAACATCACAGAGAAAATGATTAGCATATTGAAGCAAACAAACAATGCCGATTCAGAATCTTTTTACCGTTGTGCTAAGCTATCCAACCAAAAAGTTGATGCAGCCGCGACATCAGCCATAGAAATGGCAGGCCTGAAAATATAGCCAGAATGTAAATAAGCTTTCCTAAGATAAGATTAATTTTATCCTATCTAAAGGATCCTTAAAGGAAGTACTATCTTCCATAGGAATAGTAGTACGCTTGGCAAGAGTAGAAATAGCCCCATCAACCTTAGGGACTTTTTCCCAAAACTCTAAATTAGCCACTGACAAAGGGTACAACCTTTTAAACCTAGTAGAAGGAACAAAAGAAGTACCAGGCTTAGACCATTCCTTAGCAATCACATCAGAAATAGAATCAGAAGCAGGAAAAACCGCAGGAGTAATCACAGGAGGTTTATAAACAGAATTTAAACATTTACTGGATTTTTTATCTAGAGGACCGGACTCTTCAATATCCAAAGTAATCAATACTTCTTTCAACAAAGAATGAATATATTCAATCTTAAAAAGATAAGTTGATTTATCAATGTCAATGTCTGAAGCAAGATCTTCTGAGTGAGAGAGATCATCATCAGAAGTGGATATATCAGTATGTTGTCGGTCATTACAAAATCCATCAGTATCATGAAAATTTTTAAAAGACCTTTTACGTTTATTAGAAGGCAGAAAAGCAGACATTGGGGCATATGTATCAAGATCCGAATGGAGCTTGATGCCCCGTGTTTCTGGCGAGCCTGCAGGCTCGCCAGAAACAGCAGTTATAAAGCAGCGGTCACAAAGATAGCTGCTCCATAACCCGGTCCGTCTGCTCTGAGCAGTCGGACAGACATCGCCGCAATTCAACCCGATCGAGTATGATTGGGTTGATTGACACCCTCTGCTGGTGGCCGATTGGCCGCGAGTCTGCAGGGGGCGGCGTTGCACCAGCAGCTCTTGTGAGCTGCTGGTGCAATGCTGAATACGGCGAGCGTATTGCTCGCCCTATTCAGCGATGTCTGTCGGACCTGATCCGCACTGTCGGATCAGGTCCGACAGACATTGATAACTAGAGGCCATAGCCTTCTGTTTTGCATCAGCAATATCATTTTTTATATCAACAGGGATATTATGTACATTAGAAGTTGAAGGAGCAACAGATACTGTACTAGTACTAATAGAAACATTTTCTGCATGCAAAAGCTAATCATGACAACTGTTACATACTACAGCCGGAGATATAATCTCAGCCAGCTTACAACAGATACACTTAGCTTTGGTAGAACTGTGTTCAGGCCGCAGGGTTCCTACAGCAGATTCTGAGACAGGATCAGATTGTGACATTTTGTAAAATGTAAAAGAAAAAAAATAACAACATTTAACAACAAAATATCTTATTTCCTCATATAGCAGTTTCCGGAATGGGAAAAAATACAAATGCTAAAATAGGCAAAAAAGCAAATAGCATAGCCCTCTGAGCACAAAGAAGGCAAAAAGCATATAGGAAATGGGGTAAAATAAAACAAACAAAAAATTGGTGCCAAATATGACGCACAACGCAAAAGGAAGTATAAAAGATTTTGGTGCCAACAAACATCCGGAAATGACACAACTCACGTCATAACAGACGCAACTTCATGCCAAACAACCTGGTGTCAACTAAGACACAGGAAATGACAAACTTGCATCATCATGGACGCACATTCACGCCAAAAAATTCTCGCACCAAGAATGACGCAATAAATAACAGCATTTTGCGCGCTCACGAGCCTAAATCTGCCCACAAGTTTTTAAAGAAACAAGTCAAATTGGAAGAAACACTAAACCCCAGGTAAGAAAATATTAAAAAAAATAACTTCCTAAAACATGATTCCCATAATGAAACTGCTAGACTGCAAAGGGAAATATACATAGACCTGACTCATGGCAAATATAAGTAAACACATATATTTAGAACTTTATATAAATACATAAAGCGCCAACCATAGCTGAGAGTGTCTTAAATAATGATACATACTTACCAAAAAAAGTATAAGAGTATATTGTCGATTTGAAAAGGGAGGTAGGAGATGAATCCCTACGACAGAGAACCCTTGAAAAGATTTCCCGCAAGAGAAACCATAGAAATCAATAGGTAATACTCTCTTCACATCCCTGACAAACAGTGTACTCTGAGAGGAACTGGGCTTCAGAATGCTTAGAAGCACTTATCATAAAAGAAAAACAAGCTCAAACTTACTTCACCCCCTCCATAGGAGGCAAAGTTTGTTAAACTGAATTGTAGGTGTGGTGAGGGGGTATTTATAGGCATTTTGAGTTTAGGAAACTTTGCCCCTCCAGGAAGGATTGTATATCCCATACGTCACTAGCTCATGGACACTTGCCAATTACATGAAAGAAATATATGTATTTTGAATGAACACATCACAAGTAAGGGATTGCGTTAACCTCAAACAGCGAATCCATTCTTGAGTCCCCTCTAGGGATGATTCTTGATAAACCAACTCTGAAAAGGAAAAATACCAAGGGGTTGCTGCTCCTGCAATACAAGAGATACTTTTAGAACCATGGCAAGTAACACGTCAGTGCCCAGGATTGATCCTGGAGCTCTCTTTTCTGCTGTCTTGTGGCTTTACCTGCTGAGCCACTGTAGGGTTTTTCCCACAGCAGCTTGAAACAACATATGTTAAGTCAAGGCAGAGATAGTTCCATGCATCTTAAGAATGGTATTTCAGGAAACAACCTTGACATCCAGGAGATGAAGTAAACAGAAGTTCAAGCTTGTCTAAAACCTTGAAATAATTACAGTGACCAATACTAGGCCACTAACTTTGGTTTGAATATAATAACCATTTGCTTTGTAGGATTATGCTCCATAAATGTAGGGGCCTGAACCCTTAAAGATTTCAATACTTCCCTAAGAAAAAAAACGTATATGTAAGATAATACTCTTAGCTTCCAGATATAAATTGTAGGGCAACTACTCAACAGACAGTTCCCCTCATAAAAAAAGGAAAGACCCATCTGAGCACTAGATTAAGAGTGGAGCACTATTTATCGCTCCCGCTTGTGCGTTAATTCTGTTAGACTTCGGCTTTTAGTGCATGATGGGTAGCGCTCACATATTACAAGTTGAATGTAAAAAAAATTTGCTCGCATACTAATCTGACATGTGCAAAAAGTTTAAATCTGAATATTGCATATTCTGCCTTAGACTTCAATGGAGCGTGAAAAAAGTGAAGAATAAAAAAAACACCTTTACTCGTGTAAACCCGATCAAATTTTCTCAAGTTTGCTAACCCAATATGAAATATTAGTATTTCACATTCCAATGTTCTTCATATAGCAGAATATGTTCTATTTATTCATAAATACATACTTCTTTATATATCTGATAATATTTTGGTACAATATATACTGTATCTATCTATCTATCTATCTATATATATATATATATATATATATATATATATATATATATATATATATATATATATATGTATATACATACATACACACAGTATACTGTATATGTGTTGAAAACATCCAATCAATATAAGTTCTGATAATAAGGACAGAAACAGCAATTCACATTTCACAAAATTTTGGTAAAGAAGAGAAAAATGGATAAACTTGTACAATATGTAGATATCACCATGCCCAAACATAAACTCAGGAGTTAGTTAAATTAGAGTGACCCAATATATCCTTCCCTGATAAAAAGTATCAAATAATAATGGCCTATCCTTTTAATTTGGAAATAATTATATTTTTCTAAGGAAAGGGTAAATGTGACTTTTAACCTTCAATCTGCTACTGTGGGCAGCTCAAATTTCTTCAAAAATAATAAATAAATAAATTCGCTTAGCACATTCATTCATTATATTGAAGAGTTTAGGTTTAACAAGCAGCGGATGATGCTTTCTACGAAGGTCCGCCTGAAACAGAAGTTAAGAAGTAGCAGTTGTAGGACCACTGATCCTTAACTTCTTCGCCACCTTTTAAAAAAAAGGTGACAGACTGAAATCATCCTGATACAATATGTGATGATTGACACCCCCTGCTAGTAGTCAATTGGCCACAAATGTGTAGGGGGCGGCATTGCACAATACCAACAGCGTATGCAATAGTTTTGTATGAAGGTGCAATGCCACCATATATGAGCCAATGTTCCTCGTTGGCAACACCCTCTCCAGCAATCTCCATTTGCCCGGGGGTATATTTTCGCTAATCTGCTCAGAGCAAGATTCCGACGGCAGAATAGTTTCATATTAATTTCAGTGATACCCACAGAAAATGGAGATTTGCTCATATTCTGAAAAATTAGCTGCCATTCAGCTAGATTACGAGTTTTGCGTTATGAGTAAAATAGCAGCGTTGTGGCCAATAACGCATAATTTTCACTAACGCAGCCAGTCTTGTCGGTATAGGTGTACCGCAAGCCTTTTAGTCTGTAACGCAGCGTCAGTCCTAAAAATGACGTTTTTTAATGGGATTTCCATAGCGCCGGTATTACGAGTTTTGCGTTCTAGCTAAAAAGGGAGCGTTACAGCCTAAAACTACAAGATCTTTACCGCCATCTAAAGTCAGTAGTTATGAGTGTTACGCTACAAAGCTGTAACATAAAACTCATAACTAAAGTACACTAACACCCATAAACTACCTATTAACCCCAAAACTGAGGCTCTCCCGCATCGCAAACACTAAATTAAATATATTAACCCCTAATCTGCTGCTCCTGATATCGTCACCACTATACTAAAGTTATTAACCCCTAAACCGCCGCCCTCCAGCATCACAAACACTATTTAAATATTATTAACCCCTAATCTGCCGTTCGCCCACATTGCCCCCCTATACTAAAGTTATTAAGCCCTAAGCCTTTTGTGGGGCATTGTCCCAAAGATATCAGCTCTTTTACATGTAAAAAAAACACAAAGACCCCCCCCCAACAGTAAAACCCACCACCCAACTAATCCCCCAAAATAAAAAACTTAAATTATGTTTACCTAATAATTTTCTTTCCTTCCGATGGAAAGACACCACAGCTGCATTCATTACTTTTGAGAATTAAGAACCTGGCCACCAGGAGGAGGCAAAGACACCCCAGCCAAAGGCTTACATACTCCTCCCACTTCCCTCAACCCCAGTCATTCTGCCGAGGAAAAAGGAACGGTAGAAGAAACATCAGGGTGAAAAGGTGCCAGAAGAACAAAAATAACAGACACCCCACAGAAAAAATACGGGAGGGGAGCTGTGGACTCTTTCCATCTGAAGAAAAGAAAATTATCAGGTAAGCATAATTTAAGTTTTTCTTCATAAATGGAAAGAGTCCACAGCTGCATTCAATATCTTTTGGAAAACAATACCCAAGCTATAGAGGACACTGAATGCAAAATCGGGAGGGTACAAGAGGTGGCACATTCTGAGGGCACCTGGCCTGAAAACCCCTACTCAACAAAATCCTGTTTCATCCGAAGCCGAGAACAACTTTGAAAAAAAAAGGAAAAGGCCCAAGAACACTGACCCGCAGATAGCCCACAGACTTGCTAGAGACCACAGGAACTAGACTCGACTGAATCAACAGTCTCCAAGAGACACCGTCCCCAGGAGCCAGTCTCCAAAAAACACACCCTTTACTAAAGAAAGGGAACAAACTACTGTATTCTTCCACAAAGAAGAAAAGGCACAGAGAAAACATGATTGTACTTGTTAAGCGCAGCTAATCACCCTTAAGCGACTCAAGGCGTTGCTCATTCTATCAACCTCGAAAGGAGGAAAGGCTGAGTAGACCTTGCTGGGGATCAAACTAGCAACCCTTGGTTTGCTACAGTGCAGAGCAGCCACAGTGCATTAGTATGCTGAGCTAGCTTCCAGTTAGCATAAGGAACTCAAGAAAAAAAACTAAAAAGGGCACGAGTCCTAAATAAAAACACAAAGCCAAAACCCAAGAAACTGGGTCAGGCTAACAAAGACCCAACCAGTCTCATAGAAACAAAGGGAGGCAACCCCCAGACCCCAGCAATACAGAAACCACGGGATAAGACCGGGAGTCTGAAACAGAGAGAGGATCTTCCCCTAACACAATGCAACTGCACTCTAGAAAGCAAATGAAGATGAAGGTCCCCAAGTCGCAAAAAGGTATCTCAGAATACCGAAATATTCAGAACGAAACCTTGTGCAGCAAGCTCAGATAGGTCTGACGAACAACACCTGAAGCAAAAACACTGCACGCTGCAGTCATCAAAAAATTACTCTGAAACTTAAATATTCACAGGGCAAGTAGAAGATAGGATCCTTCAGATTGCTAAGTATCCACTGACCAACGGATAACATCACAGGCTATTTAAGAGCCGCCAGTCCTCCCCACAAATCTTGAATGTGGAGAAACCTCAAAAAGGCTTACTGTACCTCGAATGCTATGAAGACGAATAGCAGAACAACAGATCTCAGATCCTGCTCCAACATCAGACCAGCCCAAGCAACAGACATGTCTGATAGACAGGGCGACAGAAGACCCCGCCTTCAAGCACCCAGGGAATGGAAGAAAAAAGGGGGGACTCACCCACCCCAACAGAGCTCGGGTGCCAACCTAATCCGCTCCTCCAAAATAAGGCACTCCCAAGGAGAACCCCCTAGGACCTGGAACAGTGAAAAGTGCAATAGATCCATAGGAAGACCTGTCACAACTCTCTTAGACAGTCTATACGTAAAGAGACCAATTTCCAACAGGTGGAACAGAGTCCACAGAGCAGCAGATGCTGTCCCTTACAGAAATAAGCCACCTGATCCAACCTCCTACACACAGGGCAGGACAAGGACCCTCCAAAGAGAGGAAACCCCAACTCATAAGGAAGATAAACTATCCCCTCCAAAGGGAAGGGCACAAATGAGAACAGCGTACATGTCCACAAGACATGAAGCCATAGTATGATCAAAACACGGACTGAATGAAAAATCATCCAGACACCACTGTTAACCCAACAGAGAAAAAAAACTCCACATAGAGGAGCACACTCCGTCCGAAGGACAAGTCAGGCCTTAAAGTTTAAAACCAGTACCCGAAGGTGGATGAGAACTCTGGCCTACCTGCTTGCAATCCCAATGAGCTAGCCCCTATGTCGCAACATAGGGTCCCTGAAAAAACACTGGGTCATCCCGAACTAGTCCATCGGATCATAAGTCTCCAGACATCCGAGAAGGATCCAAGACAAGAACTCCAGACCCAGGACCCAGTATCGTCCTAGAACGAACGACACCCTCAGGAAACACAAGATACCCCGTCTGAAGCAATCAAACCTCACAGGGGATGAGAACCGGGAAACCAGGAGAACGGATACAGGACTCACTTGTAATTCCCAGCTCAAAGGGAATAGAACACCCTTAGCCGGAGGTCAACACCCCCCCAGCAAGGTACTTGGCCTGCGACAAAGTCTTTCTCTAGAGCCCAAAGGCCCCAAGGGCAGCACTAAGGGAAATGAAAATGAGAACAGAGTCACCCGAAAGAGAGTAGAATAAAGGCTAGTCTCCATAATTCTTTCAGATCAACGTTCCAGAGTGCCACACCCAGGGAGAAGAATGCAAAGCATCCCTAATCCAGGCAGAAAAACATCCCCTAAGCAAAAAGCTTTGAAAAAGAGACAACACCTCCTATCGCCTCTGATATCGAGACTACTAACTCCTGAAGGAAGACAGAGCCTCACGGCCTTCACTTCCTAATAAAGCGGCCAAAGCCACCACAAAAATAACAGACACCCCACAGAAAAAATACGGGAGGGCAGCTGCATTCATTATTTTTTGGAAAACAATACCCAAGCTATAGAGGACACTGAATGCAAAATCAGGAGGGTACAAGAGGTGGCACATTCTGAGGGCACCTGGCCTGAAAACCCCTACTCAACAAAATCCTGCTTCGTCCGAAGCCGAGAACAACTTTGAAAAAAAAAAGAAAAGGCCCAAGGACACTGACCCGCAGATAGTCCACAGACTTGCTAGAGACCACAGGAACTAGACTCGACTAAATCAACAGTCTCCAAGAGACACCGTCCCCAGGAGCCAGTCTCCAAAAAACACACCCCTTACTAAAGAAAGGGAACAAACTACTCTATTCTTCCACAAAGAAGAAAAGGCACAGAGAAAACATGATTGCACTTGTAAAGCGTGGCTAATCCCCCTTAAGCGACTCAAGGCACTGCTCATTCTATCAACCTCAAAAAGAGGAAAGGCTGAGTAGACCTCGCTGGGGATCGAACTAGCAACCCTTGGTTTGTTACAGTGCAGAGCAGCCACAGTGCATTAGTATGCTGAGCTAGCTTCCAGCTAGCATAAGGAACTCAAGAAAAAAAACCTAAAAAGGGCACGAGTCCTAAATAAAAACACAAAGCCAAAACCCAAGAAACTGGGTCAGGCTAACAAAGACCCAACCAGTCTCATAGAAACAAAGGGAGGCAACCCCCAAACCCCAGAAATACAGAAACCACAGGATAAGGCCGGGAGTCTGAAACAGAGAGATGATCTTCCCTTAACACAATGCAACCGCACTCTAGAACTAGAAAGCAAATGAAGATGAAGTTCCACAAGTCGCAAAAATATATCTCAGAATACCGAAATATTCAGAACGAAACCTTGTGCAGCAAGCTCAGATAGGTCTGACGAACAACACCTGAAGCAAAAACACTGCACGCTGTAGTCATCAAAAAAATACCCTGAAACTTATATACTTGCAGAGCAAGTAGAAAGCAGCTGAAGATAGGATCCTTCAGATTGCTAAGTATCCACTGACCAGCGGATAATGTCACAGGCTATTTAAGAGCCATCAGTCCTTCCCACAAATCTTGAATGTGGAGAAACCTCAAAAAGGCTTACTGTACCTCGAATGCTACGAGGACGAATAGCAGAACAACAGATCTCAAATCCTGCTCCAACATCAGACCAGCCCAAGCGACAGACATGTCTGATAGACAGGGTGACAGAAGACCCCGCCCTCAAGCCCCCAGGAAATGGAAAAAAAAAGGGGGGACTCATCCACCCCAACAGAGCTTGGGTGCCAACCTAATCCGCTCCTCCAAAATAAAGCACTCCCAAGGAGAACCCCCTAGGACCTGGAACAGAGAAAAGTGCAATAGATCTATAGGAAGACCTGTCACAACTCTCTTAGACAGTCTATACGTAGAGAGACCAATTTCCAACAGGTGGAACAGAGCCCACAGAGCAGCAGATGCTGAACCTTACAGAAATAAGCCACCTGATCCAACCTCCTACACACAGGGCCGGACACTGGGTCTCACAGCCTTCACTTCCTAATTAAGTGGCCAAAGCCACCACAAAAAACGGACAAAATCCAGAAAGTCTCGACCCAAAGAAAGAGAACCTCTAAAAGGAACAAGTCCTAAAAGGACACTTCCAAAGGGACCATGAAAGGCAAAACTGTAAGAACAGTGGTATGAAGGACCTAAATCCTCCAATTCTCCAACCCACAACGGGAAGGAACACTAGTTCCTGAAATATTCAGAAATGACTGAGCATGTCGCTGCGGATCTCAATGGAGTCCAAGCCCACTAGAATAAAAGGTGAATGAGGACTGAACCAATCCCCCATGCCCCTAAGCAACCAAAGACCCTCAAGTTCTCTCAGGATGCTAGTTGAAGCTTGTAAAACAAGACAATCACACATCATATTGTGATCACTAGGCACCCTCACTGGACCAACCGGACATAGAAAGGTGCCACATGTCTGAACTAGGCCTCAAAGACAGAAGGATTTGTACCCAGTCAGGACCAGCCTGAAACCAAGGGCCCCAGCACTGTCAAGGCCACATAAAGTCTCCCCTGATGATGTAGGGATAAAGAACAATCAGACAGACTTTTGTAAACAGAGCGAACAAAATCACAAAAAACAAATAAAAATCATCATCACGGGATGAAAATAAAAGATAATGCAACCCATAGGTTATCGCCCAGGAAGAACGGACAGACCTGGAGGACCAGCCCAACAGGGGTCCGAGACTTCCAAGCTCAGAACTGGAAAAGGATACACAAATAAAAAAAAGACTATAAGAAGATTACTTCATACCCTTATGTCTACGTATGCAAGCCCGTCGAAGAGTAAGACTGAGAATCCCCAGATCCATTAAGAGTGGGATCCTCCAGCAACAGCAAAAACGTGAGTTAGTAGGACACGAAGGCGCACCAGTCTATAACGATACTTCTGCTGGGACAAAAGGAAACAGTGGCCCCGAAGGTTGACCCCCTGAAGTCTCAAGGGGAGTCTCTCTCCAGGAAGGCTGAACTGGACCAGGCGATCCCACGCTTGACAAGCCCCGGATAACGAAACACGGAAAATATCATAAGCACACTCCCGGGAGGTGCAGATGTGCCAGCGCCAAAGATATGGCCATGTGGAACTGTGTCGTAACTTCCGGTGGGAACAGGCCACACTCCCTAGAAAGGATAAGTAGTGTTTGGGATACCTGCATGCGTAGTAAGAGTTGATGGTAGGGAACTCATCTCGTGAGAAATAGAATCCCGAGAGATGGATGGCTCAGTGGGCACCCAATTCCCTGATCCTGAGGAACAGAGCATGTATCATTCTGAACATAACTGATGGGCATGTATCACCCGGGCAAATTCATATTCTTCGCAAGAAGTAGAGTCTGAATCAGAGACATCTGTCTCCAAGAATCCATAACTGGGGCACTGCAGCCTCCAGGGAACCAGACAGCAGTGGACCAGGATTTCTCCATTGCCATGCGGTCAGGAAAATGGAAATGGGGTCACAAACCGTGCACGGTAAACCGCGCAGTCAATGCAAAAGCGTGCCCGACCGAAAAGGCCGCGTCACTAGACATAGGCCTTTATGTTCCAAAATAGCCATGAGCCGAAGCAACACTACACAATAGCAGACAAAATCACATAACAAACATGATTATAAACCCCCCTGTTCAATAATCCCCCTCAGGAGATATTAACCCTTGATTCCTAGATACAAAAAGGAGCCTCACTGAGACCCTACGTTAAAGTTACCCCCGAAAGGCTGTAGCCCCACTCAGATAAACAGTTGGAATTACAATACATCCATGATGAAAGTAAAATGAAAAGATCTACACCATGGATTAGGAGCACGGCCCTTTAAGTGTGACAGATAGTAGCGTCGCCTCTGCCATGGACTTGAGAGAAAAAAGCAGGCAGTGAAACTCGTCAACGCTGATTGCTTGTGAAGCTGTTAATATCAGTCGGGATGGTTTCGCAGAAAGACTCTCCCTGCATCTCCGGACAACTTTCACCCATGCTCTCACTGAGAGGCTGACTACCCTCCAAAAGTGACTATCGAAAACCTCTGACACATCTCTGCCAACCTCCTGGGACGAAAGGCAAAGAATGACTGGGGGATTAAGGAAGTGGGAGGAGTATTTAAGCCTTTGGCTGGGGTGTCTTTGCCTCCTCCTGGTGGCCAGGTTCTAAATTCCTAAAAGTAATGAATGCAGCTGTGGACTCTTTCCATTTATGAAGAAAAACCTAATTCTAAAAAAACCTAAGCTACCCATTGCCCTGAAAAGGGCATTTGTATGGGCATTGCCCTTAAAAGGGCATTTAGCTCTTTTACTGCCCAGACCCTAAACTAAAAAAAAAACACCCAAACCCCTTTAAAAAGCCTAACCCTAACCCCCTGACGATCCACTTACAGTTTTTGAAGTCCCGCTTGAACGATCTTCATCCTGGAGTTGAAGTCCTGATCCAGGCGGCGAAAAGTCTTCATTCAGGCGGCCTCTTCAATCTTCATCCAGGCGACATCTTCTATCTTGATCCCAGAGACTTCCGCCAAGTAGCATCCTCTTTATACGGTCGCCACCGTACACTGAATCTTCAATGCAAGGGATGAGATCCAAAATGGCATCCCTTGCATTCCTATTGGCTGAAAAATTTGAATCAGCCAATAGGAATTTGAACTGCTAAAATTCTATTGACTGTTCAAATCAGTCAATAGGATTTAAGCAGCTCTAATTCTATTGGATGATGAATCAGCTAATAGAATAGGGATGCAACTAACAATTATTTTCATAATCGATTAATCGTCCGATTATTTTTTCGATTAATCGACTAATCGGATAAAAAAGAAAAAAATGAAAAATTGTTTCCTATATTTTAAATAAAATCCACATACTGAGGCCCATTTATCAAGCTCCGAATGGAGCTTTAGGGCCCGTGTTTCTGGCGAGTCTTCAGACTCGCCAGAAACACCAGTTATGAAGCAGCGGTCTAAAGCTCTACAATAGAATGAGAGCTGCTTAAATCCTATTGGCTGAAATCAGACAATTCTTGTGAACTGCTGGTGCAATGCCACACCCTGCAGATTTGCGGCCAATCAGTCGCTAGCAGGGGGTGTCAATCAACCTGATTGTATTTGATCAGGTTGATTTGGTCCGCCGCCGCAGAGCAGGAGGACAGGTTATGGAGCATCGGTCTTTAGACCGCTGCTTCATAACTTCTGTTTCCAGCAAGCTTGATAAATATGCCCCTTGGTGTGTCAAACCTTGAGTGAGTTGATCAAATTCCTCCCTTAGCACATCTCTACTTTCAAACCTGAAACCTAGATTGTGTATCTCCTGCTTAAGATCTGCAAGCTCTTTTCACATGCATGTTCTTACTATATAAGCAATATCTTGCTTGGAGGTGAGAGAAGAAAGTATATATTTGTTGGTATTTGTGTCATGTCACCACTGAGTGGAGGATAAATGTCATAGGAGGTGCTAATAGGTGGTTGCTCACCAGGGGAACAATAAGAACAGACTGTTTTTTGCACAGACGAGGGTTTGGTGTGTTTATCATGTTTGAAAGTTTTCTTGATGCCATTGAACTTTCTTAACAACTTGTGTTATATTTGCAGCAGGTGTGAATATATAAAGTACCTCAAGTATAATCCCCTGAGAGAGAAGTCTAAGGTCTCTGATAGTAAAAAAGGTTATGTAGCGTATCTTAGAACAGCAGACACTTTGTTAAACTTTTATAACTTGTAAATAAACTGAATTTATTCCCAGAAAGTATACTAAAGTCCCAGAAAATGTGTCTGACAGATATTAGGTAGTAGTAATAATGGTAGAGACCGTAGGGACACAGGAGTCCACAAACTAATAAACATTTAATGCATATGAAGGGTTCCAGATATTATTACATCTGAGCTCTTTTGAAAGCTGTAGAGTTACAGCATTATATACCGCTTGTTATATTTAAATTATAAGATGTAGAACTCACAGATTTGAATTTATACTATTAGTTACCCCTTCATTTTATATAATAATCAATTGAGGGACAGGGGGGTGTCAGGAATATTTATTTGGAATAAATTTAGTATTCAGAGAGAAAGATATAATTATCCGACACACACCTCACAGGTGGAGGTTTAGTACGGGGACATAATATAAAACATAACTTTTAATGAATATAAGTAAGAAGTGTTAACATAACACATGATAGAAACACTTAAAAACACACAATACTGCCATCTGAGCAATAGGGAACAGGGATATCAAATATCCTTAAATACTAATATATGCAGAGGTACTGAGGGGGTATACTGTATATCATATCACAGGTCAGAGGACAAAGAGGCCCATTGTATAGCACCCAACGACTTAGCAAAAAGTTCACTTTACACAGATTAGACTATGAATTCCACATGCAATGGGCTTTCCTTGGGCTTAACACTATACTGACATTGGGTGTTTTTATACAGTTATTGAAAAAAGTTAGGGCATCATCGGTAAAACCAGCTTGAGTAAATAAAACTATCAACATCGAAAAATACCTCCTACAGTCTCTAAATATGTTGTAATGGCAACAACAATTAATCCCTATAGAATTGCTCATATTGGCAAATGCCTGACGTGCATTTCGCCTGAGCTTTGTCAAAGGTGCAAGCCGCCCGTTGATAACCTCCTTTTTGAAGTCTTATCAACCAAGAGGGCGTTCACATTGGTTTCAGACACGAGCCAATCGCGGATATCCACCTATACACCCCCTATATGACGTCAGTGGGGGCGTGTGCAGTATCAGGAGAAGAAAATTTTGAGACTAAGAAATTAAGTCACGCTGTAATAAACAGACTTGCGCATATACAACGATTAGATGCGTATATGGTTTTATGGTATTGAGGATGACACAGGATATATTTTTATATACAGGGACAAGACTTATTCATACGTGATGAAGCTCTAGGATTTTACAGAGAATCAATATCTAATCACATAAAAAATACATTTGTTGGTAAAACGAAATACATTTATCATACAGAAAGTATCTTTTATTAAAACTTAACCATAAGTAGTGTTAAAATGGTATGTCCAAACATACTAATGCCACTGTATGTGTGTATCAAACAGATAACATCATGTATTTCTACACCTTAATATTAACGAAAGAAGTTTCATAAAGGCGTAGACCTAAAAGGTAGCTACATAGAGGTTCTAGATTATATCAAATATTCCTTATTTGTCCATTTACACATGCTATTCAGCTGGATTAGATGTAATCTATATAGTCAAAGTACAGTCCATATAGATTTGTTAGTGCCATGCATGTCACTATGGTGTTGGTGGTTTATGTCCTGCAATAATTTGTGTCACCATTTCAGTCGTATTATAGGTTTAATCCCATACATATCACCAGGATATTAATAATTGGTATCATATAATAGTTAGTGTCACCATTCCAGTAGTGTTATAGATTTAATCATACCCAGAGTAGGCTGTCAAATTATATGTGAAAGTGGATTTAGTACCAATTGCATGGACAAAAATGGAATGAATGCTTAAGTTGTCAAGAAAAGAGCTGAAACATTCTCATAGTTTTCATTGTCTCATATGTAGCAAATAGACCTTATCATCACTCACTATATAGGACTGATATTCTAGAGCTCATGATTCATCTACAAGCTTCTTTAGATGATTTCATAATGATATGTAACAATGGGTGTGAATCATAGGAATGAACTGTACACAATCTGTTCATTTAATCAGTTAGGTTGTAATGTATTAAGCCAAAAGATCCATCTATTTTCCGCTTGAAATAGGGATTTTTCAATGTCACCTCCACTAACTCCCAGATGAATACATTGTAACACAAAGCATTTGAGATCAGGTTTGCTGTTATGTTTTTCAAGAAAGTGTCTAGCTACAGATGTTTCTTTCCCTTTTCCAAATCTTTTTCACTGTTCTTAATATTGCATATATGCTCTCATCTCCCTGGTGGACATACCAACATATTTCAAATTGCATGAGCATTGTATGCAACAGATATTTTTTAGACATACAATTGTAAAATCCATCAATGCCCTAACCTTTTTCAATAATTGTATAAGATCGCCCAACGTCAGTATAGTGTTAAGCCCAAGGATAATGAACTGCATGTGGGATTCATCTTATCATAGTCTAATTTGTAAAGGGAACTTTCTGCTAAGTCATTGGGTGCTATATAGGGTTGCCACCCGTCCCTTAAAATACAGAACCATTATAAGTTACACATGCTGCAGGGTGTGCAGGGGGGAATAGGAATAGTGCTGTCCAGAAACACAATACATGTTCCTCCCTGCACACCCTACAGCATGTGTAACTCACAAGTATCCAAGAAAACATGGCTGAGGTGGCAACCCTAGTGCTATACAATGGGCCTCTCTGTCCTCTGACCTGTGATATGATATATACCCCCTCATTACCTCTGCATATATTAGTATTTAAGGATACTTGATATCCCAGATCCCTATTGCTCAGATGGCAGTATTGTGTGTTTTTTTAAGTGTTTTTATCCTGTGTTATGTTAACACTTCTTACTTATATTCATTAAAAGTTATGCTTTATATTCTGTGCCCGTACTAAAGCTCCACCTGTGAAGTGTATGCCGGATAATTACTGCTTGTTATATGCCTGGGTATAGTGTCATGGTACAACAAAAGGCCTTTGTATAAATGGGGTGCAGCTTGCAAGAAAACAATTAATCATTTTGAACCTTATTGGTAGTGCCTAGCCAGTGGTTGGGAATACTTAAGGCTCCTAGCAGGGCCTAAGGTAATGGTAGTCGCATGCACAGAGTGTTTGTCGTGTGGTGAGGAGAAGACCCAAAGCGGTGACTCACCAAACCCTCCTATAGGCACCTGATTATTGTGATAATCTGTTTGCTAGGTTACGGTAGCTAGATCATGGTCAATAATAACAGCTATGTCGATGTGATAAGCGTGCTGTTACACAGAGCTCCGGAATTACACAGCCGCCTAGCTGTTGCCAACTCCGCCACCGAGCCCTTATAATTTTTTATTGCAATTTTTTTTTTAAATATTTTTATTAGATAGTGTTATTATGAGTGTAACTGTACTTTTAAATGCATTTTTAATATGTTTTTAATTCAATTTGCTCTTGAGCAAAAACGTTTACATTCAACTTGTAATACAACCACTACTTCCTATGCACACAAAGAGCTGCAGTAAGCCCCTTTTCGCTTGTGTGCAACAGTTAGCACGCCGCATGTAATCTAGCTCAGCTATTAAACTGGCTTGGTAACCGTAGAAACTTCTAGGACCTCCCCTTAGTAAAGAGACTAGAGGAAATAATTTGATGTGTACGTAAAAGCATCATAAAAGTTGAGACCTCAGAAAGCAAATTAAGATCTTAAAACTTGGGGAGAAATCCATAATGCCACCCTTTGCAGTGTATACAGGAGTAGGGCAAACTGGGTTGAGTATAAAACAGATTCAAAGTAAATAGACAGTGATCAATGTGCAAAATATGTATTTTCATTCTGCCCCATTTTAAAACACATGCAGTGCAAAATACAGGTATGACACCACTGTAGCATGCAATAGAATAAACCGTATGAGTAATACAAGAAATGTGTGTACACAGTATGAAATTATCCAAAGAATTGAGACCCCTAAGCAGTATAACTAAATTCAACATTTGGAATGTACTTCTGCTAGGAAACTATGACATAAATTTCTCATGTCAAGACATAGGCGTAGATTTAATAAGCCGCGAATGCTGCTTTCTACGCCCATAGTTTCCGGCTCCCGGAAACATAAGTTAAGAAGCAGCGGTCGTAAGACTGCTGCTCCTTAACTTGTCTGCCACCTTTTAGGTGGCAGACTGCAATCATCCGGATACAATCGGGATGATTGACACCCCTGTTAGCAGCCGCGAATGTGCAGGGGGCGACATTGCACAAGCATTTCCCAGGAAATGCTTCTGCAATGTTAAATGCCGATAGCGTATGCTGTTGGCATTTAGCGATGTTGGGTGGACATGATTCGTTACAGCGAATCATGTCCGCCCTCAATATGATAAATTGACCCCATAGAGTTTCCTTCAAAAATTAAGGTGATGTCCCAGGAGTCACTGAATAACAAATACCGAGCTCCCCTTGCTCTTTGTATCAGGTCTTACCCCTCTGGTACCTTTTTGAAATGCTGAGGAAATAACTCAGATAGAGCACTAAGGCCGCTTCAGTTCTTCAGGGAAAAAAGAGGCAGAGAGCGTTCTAATAATGATGATCAGCGCAAAAAACTGTTAAAACTCTCTCTATAGCATTCTGCTTTTCCTGCCACTGGCACCTTCTTCATGCTCCTGCTGCCGCCTGTCAGAGTGAGAAGCATTAAGAATGGCGGCCGTTAGGAATAAAGGAGTGATTAAAGGGGTCAGTACCTCAGAATCACATAGCACTTAATTAACAATAAAAAAACAGCACATAACATAGATTAAAGATGTATAAGCCCCATATTAATATTGTAACCATCAAAACATGAAAAATAATACTTAATTGTGCAAATTAATGCTAAAGAGAGGATGAGAGGGGAAAAGGCAACAGTTGAAATCAGTTATAAAAATTATCAGTAGTTTTACTAAATGCACATAAAAAACTTAAATGCAAATCACTTAAAAACCCATCACATTTGAAAATCACAAAAAAAAAACATGTGATGCCTGATGCGAATGGACATCCACAAAAAGGAAAACAGCACACCTGACGTAGGGACACAGTGTCATAAACTTGCTAGGTCTTTGTTATCCAAACAGGTATATACATAGATACTTCTTCCACCAGCAAAATTCTTTTAAAAAACCTTTATTTTCAAAAGACAGAGGAACAACGTTTTAAGCCTGCAATAGGCTCTAAGTCAGGTACATGATTAAGAGCCTATTGCAGGCTTGAAACGTTGTTCCTCTGTCTTTTGTACCCAACCCATGAAAATTAAGGTTTTTTAGAAGAATTTTGTATCTCTGTATATTCATAGGCCGGTGAGGTAGCTCAGTTGGTAAATTCCCTGACTATAAAAATACCTGTTTAAAAGATCGTAGGTCACAGGTTCAAATTCCGGCAGGGCCAACTCAGCCCTTCATCCTTCCGAGGTCATTAAAATGAGTACCATTAAATTGGGTAATAATAACAACTATTAATATTCAGCTGCCTATTTGATTAATTCCAAGAATTCGAAGTGCTTTGAGTCCCACTGGGAGAAAGGCACTATATAAATACTAGTTATTATTACATGCCTGATGCGAAATCAGCTCTGCTTTCCTAGAGCTGCACTCTAGCTTCTCCTCACTGCCTCTCATATTCCCTATATTTGGAGCGAATCCAGAGGACTTCTGGTACTGCTCAAGAGTTTGTTTTGTGGACAGTCTTTCAGATCATTGGAAATACCGGAACCACAAGATGGTGGCACACTATTAAGCTGAGGCGGTCAGATGTTTAAATGATATTACAATGGTAGCAAGGTTGTCCTAACCCCATACCCCTTTGACAGTTTCGGATGAGTTTTAATGTGAGTACGGATATTTTATCTTCTCATGTTCTGTGATACTGCCTAAGGAGTCTTCTTTCTGCTTTGGTTCACAGAAACACAACTTACAGCGGATTACCTATAACTTTTAGACTGCTGTCTGAGCTGGAGCGGAATGTTACATTTTGCACTTGCAAGGAATGTGATATATAGTGTCTGTATCCATTTTGTATCAATTTTGTATCCATTTCGAATTGGGCATCAAATGGTTGTTATATGATTTTCAAAAGTGATGTGTTTTTAAGTGATTTGCGTTTGTTATATTGTATTTAAGTTTTTTATGTGCATTTAGTAAAACTACTGATAATTTTTAGAAACTGAATTCCAATGTTCTCATTCCCCCTCTCATCCATTTTTTAGCATTACTTTGCACAATTAAGTATTATTTTTCTTTTAATCTAAATTGTATCTTGAGGTAGAGGCAGCCCTCAATTCTTGTTTGTCTATTGTGGTTCCATTTAACAATCCAATCTTTACCCCCTCTTTTTTTTAACCATCAAAACATGTCAATGGGTCTAAGCAATTTGAGAAAAAATAGTGACTGTTTCTGTGCTCACACAGTCTACTATGGTGACAATCTGCTGAGTCACAGTTAAAATACTGCACATAGCATACATTAAAAATGTATAAGCCCCAAATAAATGTTGAAAACATCAAGTATGTAAATGAGGCAAAGCAGCTTGAGAAATGGTGGATGTTTCTATGCACAAATAGTCTACACTGGGGACAATGTGTTGTGAAACTGTCTCATAGTGTGCTCACATCCTGTGGACTAACTTTATAGTAACTGTACCTTTTGTAGCATGTGGGCTGTGTGAGAAATGCAGGTACCTACCCAGCAAAAGTCCCCTCCACTGCTGTTACCAAGACGGTAGTCTTGAGGACACAGCAAAGAGCTTAGAGGCTAAAGGAATTGTCCCAGCAACTCCCGTGGCAGCCTTGTGATTGCTAGTCCCACAAGATTTACATTGCACAGTTATTACTCTCCTATGTCCCTCTATTCCAAGTATTCACTTATGACGGAAGAATTAGATGAGTATGCCTGAAATTCCTAGATAAAATCCTGCGCACCTCTATCTTCGCCTGCTTCTAAGAACAATGCAAAGGAAATACTCGGAGGGTCATGGAAGTAGGAGGGATATTAAAGCTCTGGTGTAGGGTGTCTTTCCTCCTCATGGTGGCCAGGTGAAATATTCCCAACAGTAAGGAATTGTGGACTCTCAACAATTTAAAAGGACATTAAACAATAAGGGCTAGATTACGGGTGGAGAGCTAACAGTTACGCACATGCGAAAAGGGGTTTATTGCAGGTGTTTGCGTGTCGGGTTTAGAGCTCGTATTACAAATTGAAAGTAAACTTGATCACTTTTAGCAGAATTGAAGCTAACGAACGTCGGGTTAGCACAACCACAGAGCTCTGGTTAACGGTTTCGCGAAAAAAGAGTGTCACAGAACACATAAAAAATACATTACAAAGTACAGTTACATGAACACATAAATACATTTGTATACAGATATAGACATATATAGAAGTGCAAAGGAGCCCTTTGCAGTTAAGTAGATGAAAATATATAAAACATTTATGCAATATTAATTTTTTAATAACGTGTTATATTGTGTATGTACTGTAAATATTTTGTATTCCAATGTTCTGCACATAGCAATATGTTCTATTTCAAACAGATATTTCTACAGGTATACCCCGCTCATACAGCGGGTTAGGGACCGGAGCCCCGCTGTAAAGTGAAAACCGCCTTAAAGTGAAACAAGGCAGTTTTAGCTTTCTTTTCACTTGCCAGTGTGTTTAAAAACTTGAAAACATGTTTGAACTAACTTATATTAGGGGTGCAATAGTGCTGCATTTAGTTTAACACTAGCACAGCACAGTATTCAATAAATACTGTACCTGTAAAATAGTGACAATGACTGTAGTAAAATTTGTCAGACTATACCACTGAGACACAGATTGCACTGTAATGCTGGAAACAGAGTGAACTGCGCATAGCAAAATGGTGCCAGTCACTTTTCTCGCAATCTCACGATGATTACAGCACTGTTTCAAAATCTTTGGAGGTTGAACTTCAGCTCCACAAAGCGCTGTATTAGCGAAGCGCTGTAAAGTGAAGCGCTGTAAAGTGAGGTATACCTGTATATATATCTGTATATATCTATACCTATATATAATTTTATATATATATATATATATATATATATACACACAACATAAAAAAATAGGGGGAGGTAAAAGGTGAGTTTAAAATCCTCCACTACGCACAAAATATAGAGAAAATAACTCATTGTGTAGTTCATTAACAAATCTAGACAGGCCAGAAGGCTAGTTTTTCCCACAGAAAACCTCTGAATTACATTGTTTCCAATGCAGCAAAGGATTCTTGGTAAGATATGAAAATTAGGTTAATAATGACACACCTTTTCAGCAGATTCCCTGTATGCCAAAGCTTACAAGCTTAGCTAGGGTTAGTGCAGTGATTCATAACCATTCCAGTAATTTGCATATCTTACCCAGAATCCTTTGCTGCATTGGAAACAATGTAATCAGAGGTTTTCTGTGGGAAAAACAAGCCTTCTGGCCAGTCTAGATGGTATAGTTATATATTGTACCAAAATACCATCAGGTATATGTAGAAATATGTATTTATGAATACATAGAACATATTCTTTTTGTTTAATTAGATTTTTATTGAAAAGGTTTAGAATGTATATCAAAGGAATATACAAATCATAAATCACATTCCACAGTTCTGCTTAGTTTGCAGTAACAGAAATAAAAACAAGAAATACAGCATCAACTGTGCTTCTTTAGGATAGTAGGTGGACGGTAATAGAGGCTGGCAGCTAACATGGCTTACGCTATCACCTACTTGTCCGGCAATAAAATAACCTTTTAATAAGTAACGGTAACAAAACAAGAAAAGTAATATAGAGTAGAAAGAAAAAAGAGACGAAGACAAGAAAAAGGGGAAAACAAAAACAGTGTGGGTAAGGTCAAGGAAGTCGATCTAATAGCTCTAGATACTAGGTATCACAAAGTTGTAAGCATTCAGGGAACCAGAGGGCAGACAGGGAGGGGGAAGAGGGATATAGGCCAAGACTTCTTGTGTCGATAGTGTTTCAGTGTTTAGGGACATAGGCTATGGTTGCTGTCACGGTGGGGTTTGCAATGTTTCCCAGTAGAGTTTTATGTTTAAGAACATGTTGTGTCTATTTTGCTTAAGGTAGGAGTATTCCTCCAGTAATATAAGTTCCTGTGTTCTTACTGTCCATTCTGCAATGGTAGGAGTAGTACTAGATTTCCATTTCCTGGCTATTAAGGACTTAGCTCCATTTATGCAAATCTGGAACAGAGAGAGTCTAATCTTGCAAGAAATTTTGGGCTTGCTATTAAACAGTATAATCATAGGAGTTGGTTTAAGTGTAGGGCCAAAAAGCGGATGTAGGGCTTTTTATAGAGAAGTCCAAAAGGTTCGCAGACGGGGGCACGACCACCACACAAATGACAGGGTCCCAATCTCTCCACATCCCTTCCAGCACTGGGGAGATACTTTGGGGTATATTAATTTCAGTCTGACAGGCCTCATATACCACCTCAAGAGGATCTTATAGTTCATTTCAAGGTTTTGAGGAGACGTCGAGGACCTATAGGTAAAGTCAAATAATTTGTACCACTTTTCTGGTGGAATGTCTATGTTCAACCCATCTTGCCAAGATTGAGTGTATGTCGGTAACGCTTTGTGTAAACAGTCATCTAGAATATGTCTTGACAAGGCTAAAGTTCCTCTCGAGGGGGTGCCGGCCTTAAAAAGTTTCTCAAAGTGGGTAGGGGGACGTATAAGCTGGGAATTATGAGGGGAGACACGTAAAAGGTGCTGCAGTTGAGAGTACTTCAGCCAGTTAGAGAATGTATCCTATAATATATCTGTCAAGTCTTGCCTATGTTTAAGCTTCCCCTGGGAAAGAAAGTCAATCAAAGGCGATGAAAAGCCTAACTCTCTGTAATGAATGTTACCCAAGGCAAGATGCATACCAAGCAGCAATTCTGTGTTTTGGAAAATCGGGATCATGGGGGAATATGTTGATGAGATTCCTCTCACCTGTTTAATGATGCTATCCCAAGAAGAGAAAATGTGCATGTATAGAGGGGAAGATAGGTTTTAATAAGTCGAGATTTATCTGGTAGCCAAAAAATAGGACCAACTTGAGGTGTTTTCAAAATATGCGTGTCCAGTGAGATCCACGCCTTATTCTGTGGACCTGTATGCCAGTTCAAGATTTGCTGTAACACATTTGCCTGATGGTAACTAAATATGTGGGGGGTTCCCAGTCCCCTTCTATTCCTGGATCTATACAGAGTCTCTCTAGCTACTCTCGGTTTTTGTTCACCCCAAATAAACCTGTTAAGAATAGATTTCAATTGTTGAAGAAAGGCCGGTGGGAGATGAATAGAGACGGTCTGCAATAAGTAGATTATTCGGGGCAGATTAGACATTTACTCAACTTGATTTCTCCCCCACCAGGAAAAATATTTGGTCTGCCAGGATTGACAATCTTTCGAAATTTCCTGCAAGAGCGGGGTGTAATTAGATTTGAAGAGGGACAAGACTTTAGGGGTAATATTCACTTACAAGTATATAATTTGATAGCTGCTTAGGTGATATGGGCAAATTTGGGCAAGGGTAGAAAACCTTTGTGAGTTCATGTTAATATTTAAAATATTAGATTTTTGATCATTAATAAGAAAATGAGAAAGGCCTCCAAAATGCCGAAATTCAGCCAGTGTGGCTGGGAGGGATTGTTTGCAGGATCGGTAAGAGATAGTAAGATGTCATCCGCATATAGGCTTATTTTATCATTATTGGGGCCAATTAGGATTCCAGTAATGTTATGGTTCAGTCTAATATGAGCTGCAAGTGGTTCCATTGCTATGGCCAAAAGTAACGGGGAGAGGAGGCAACCTGGTCATGTCCCATTACATATAGGGAGAGATTCTGAAAATATACCGTTTACCCTAACCTTTGCAGTAGGATGATTGTATAAGCTGAAGACTCTATTTATAATTTTTTCGCCAAACCCGAAATCCATCAAGGTAGATCGCATTATGCCCAGTTCATCCTGTCAAATGCTTTCTCCACGTCGGTTGAGACCAGGACCCTCTCTAGATTGGAAGTAGTTGCATAATCGATCAGATGAAGCGTTCTGATCGTATAGTCTCTGGCCTCCCGACGCGGAAAAAAGCCTGCCTAATCTATATGTATAAGATGAGGTAAATATTTGCTAAGTCTATTTGCTAAGATTTTGGCGTATATTTTCGCATCTGTATTTATCAATGAAATAGGCCTATAGCTACCTGGCTCAAGTGGGGATTTTCCAGTCTTATGTATAAGAGTGATATGGGCCGATAGAAGATCCTGGGAGAATGATCCGTATTCATCTATTGAGTTGAAGAGTCTATTAAGATGTTGTTAGGGGTAATATGAACCTGATGGCAGCCATCTTGTTTTTCGCAGCCATCTTGTTCCTCGCAGCCATTTTGTAATGAATAGACTTTATTATACTGGGGTATTATGCAGTGAGAATTATATGCATGTTATGAGTTTCTTTAGCTATTCGGCCTTGCCAATGTACCCTGGCCTAATGCCTAGAAGTAAGATAGAATAAGATAATGTAAACAAGAGGCTTTAGACACTTGGTTGTCTCTGCAGATGGTAGTTTGTTATGACTCTGTAAATATTGTTATGAGAAACTCATGTTCCAGTTTTTCCTTGTAAATTGCTCTGTATAACTGTGTAAGATGACGCGGTCCTAACGTGTCATCCCCTTAACCCTGTATGTCACTATAAGAAAGGCTTGCACTGTGCAATAAACAGAATTGGCTTTCGATCATAATGCTGCGTGGTCTGAGTCATTCTAAGGGGCCCTTATCAGGTAATCTACATATGCCTCAGGTGGTACACTAGGCCCCAGGCTTTGGCCTGCACTGACACTTACCCCCTGAAGGGGACACCTAACAGTTTTGGCGTCAGGACAGTGGGATTCGCAGGGAGTAACTATGAGTGCTTTTACCATGCTTTCTTTCTGTGAATTTGAACCTAAATTTAGTCTGGTAATAGGTGTTGATGATAATGATATAAGGTTAAAGGGGTTCCTGTGGTTGAAGCACAGGTTTGCGGAGGTTAAAGTCCTGCCGGCAGTTGTGATACCCCTCCAGACAGGTAATCAGTCCTGTGCTGGGACACGACAGGTATTGTGAGTCCTGTCGGTGATAAGCGCGCAAGAAATATATGAATGCCAGTTGACGGGAGGATTTTTTTAAGATAAAACTCCCCCGGGCAACTTGGCAGTGAAGTGAGTAAGTCTCACGTGTGTTGAAGTTTCCCATATTCATTCCCATAATAGAGTTTTGCTACCCACCTGAAGCTCATGTTGATATCTGATGCTTGCTTTTGCTGCTATATAAAATGATGCTGTGCGTAGAAAATATTAAGTGGCTGTGCATGTTATTGTGGCTATTATTGTATTGAGAAAGGGGAACTGCTCATAGATAAGAATGCACAGAGAAAATTACATGTATAAGGTAAAAGAAAAGAAGAGTTAATAGTTTCTGCAAAAGACAGAAATATTTTTTTTTAAAACACTGTCAGTAAGTACTGCTGTTTGATAAATAGAGAAATCTCTGTGTTAAAGAATGTAGCAGGCAAAGAAGGGGGGCCACCACTGAGCGCACACATAGCTCAGAAAAGAAAAAAAAAAAAAGAGAGAAAAGAAATCCTGTCTCCGTTTGTAAGATTTTTTTGTTTGCTTGCAGTAACAAAAATGAAATTTTGTTTATTGAGATGCATAATGTGTGATGGTCTGTAGGTTCTCACTGTGGTATGCGTGTAACAGATTTACTTTGGACCAGGAACAGAATGTATTATTTGAAAATGATTGTCTCAAACCCTGCAAAAGTGGCCATTTTGTGGGGTTTCGGAAAAAAAGAAAAAATGCATTGTGGAAATGGTGAAAAGTTAATCTAGTGTTTTTTATATATATATATATATATATATATATATGTATGTCGTACGCTATGAAATAGATGTTTTTCTGAGAAAGGAAAAAAGGGAGTGAATCTCTGGTATGCGAGATGGAATAAACTTGTGTGTCTGTATCGTAAGAATGTTTCCTTCTGTTTCTCTGCTGGGAAATCAGATGTTTTTTAGAAGATATTTGGTCATGTTATTTTATGTAACTGTATTTTAAAGTCACCAGCATGTTTTAAGTATGTGGTATTCATATGCAGTTTTAGTTTTAAGTGATAATTGTTGTTCGGCATGTAAAGATATGATATTGTTTTGCAAGTGAAGTAACGGCTTTGAAAGTGGCTTTGAAAGTGCGATGGTATGGGATTTTTTGTCACGCTCTGGTAAATATGAAATTGTTTCTGGTATGATTAATGGGTTAACGTATGTTGTATTTGTAAGGTCTGTGCAGGGCGTGGGTGCACACAATGAAATATATTTATAGGCTGTAATTGAAAGTTTTTCTAAAAGGGCGTCCGTTTTTGTTGCAAGTAAATTAATCTGCAGGTCATGCTACAGTACAGAGGTGAAATTGATGTGGTAAATCATACAAGCAGCCTAAATTATGGTTAGGATATACATATGTAATTTGCGTGATGAATGGTTAGTCCTTAAAGGGACGGTTCACTGTAACAAGGTGTTGCTATTAATGTATTGTCTATGACTTGTTATACAAGCGGCATATTATCTTATATTTGTCTGGAAAATCAGAGCTCAGTGCGTAGACGGAGCAATAGAAAATTGTCATTTTCTTATTTAAAGAACCAGTGCAATAACCCTGTATTAGTAGTTTGCTAAATATATTTTTAGAGACCTTTCTTTGTATATATTTATTTTAAAGTTGCTGTTCAGATAGCAGATATTTTTTTGCAGCATAACTTAATTCTCTCTGTAATGCAAACTGAAGTGATAAGTTGTCTACAATTTTAGTGTAGGGATCCGTGAGACTAGAGGACAGAAAAGAAAAAAAAAAACCCAGAAAAACAGAGGAGTGAAAATATTTAAAGGGATACAGGAAAACTGGTATAACATCTGAGAATTTAAGGGAATATTTACATAAAAGACGATGAGGTTTACTGTAAGCCTAACACTAGTATATTTCACTGTGTTAGCAGTTTCAATTAAAGATTATTTTTAATTTGGTTAAAATGTCCCTTTAATTAGCCTGCATCCCACTGTGAGTGCGTTCTTATGCTGCTTATGCTTGTTTAGGCTATTTAATGAACGTCAGTATACATTTTTTTTATTATAAGGATCATTGGGATTAATTTAAAGGGGAAATTGTATTAGTATTTCTTTTTCAGAAAGCTTATTTTTTTTGTGTTATATACCGTTGTTATATTTGGCTGGACAACTGCAGAATGGTGAATATCAATTATATACAACATTAAATCCAATAATTTTGTTGTGGTTAAACTAATTAGCATTTATCAAGTTTTAGTGTGAATTTTATATTTTTAAGCAGTAAACAGTGTTTCTCCTTTAAGTAGAAATGAAACTTTGAGCTTGCCTCACTATCCTTGAGAAGAATGATAACACTGTGCATGTTTTGCTTTTCTTTAAAAAAAAAAAAAAGTTTCTCTGGAACAATTTGCACTGTACATTTAAAGCGGCAGTACTGGTGTTCTATGTTATAAAAAATGATAACTATAAATTGCTCACTACAAAGAAACAAGTATTTATATTATATTCTGTCATAGAATATAGCTTAAAAAATGATAATTTTATTTCTGTGGCTGTCAAACTGTATCTCACAGATATAACTCTTTGTTATTTAAAATAACCCCCACTGCGTTCAATAAATAAAGGAGATATTATTTAATGAAGTGATTCCAGTGACACTTTAAAATATATATAGTTATTTGGTTATTAACTAGTCTACCACTATTATTGCAATGACTTTGACTGCTGCTTAACAGCTAAGCCGTGGTCTATAAGGTGTCTACAAATAAACACCCCTAAAACAAATGATGCACAGTTTATCTGATTCTACTGCATTTGTATAACTAGCTAATTTATCTGTTCACAGTTTTGGTTTTATTTATATGGCTTACGTGTATTCTGTCTCTTGGTGTTGTAATGAGATTTATACAGCCTGTGATAAGAGGCAGTCCTCAAAGGTTTAAAAAATTAGCATATAAGCCTACCTATGTTTGGTTTAATCTAGGAAGGTTGGTTAAAATTAAAAGTCCTATCTGAATAATGAATTTTCATTTATCCTAGAATGTCCCTTTAACAGTGGCTACTGTGGTTATCTTTCTTTGTGTGATATTAAAGCATTTTGCTTGCTATTGAGAATTGTCTCTGCATGAGTGGAGTGCATGATTTATCGTTTAGTTTCTTGTTATCTTGTGTTTGCGTGTCACATGAGATGTTTCACGCAAACATGGGGGAAGTATTGATGAGTATTGATGAATATCTTTATGTAATGGAGGAGATTATTTTTAGGAGGTGAACCTACAATCTCCTCGTACAATGTTATTGTGTTAATTTCAGATGCCTAAAATGTTTTATTTTTCTATGTGGTTCTTAACACTATATTTGTATTTGCAGGATGAGAGTATGCTGTCTTCAGAGATTGAAACACACTAACTGAATTATTTTTGAGTTTCCATATTTAGGTAAAATCTGTACAGGCAAAATTCCATAAGTGCACTCTTCAAAAGATTAAAGATTGAAAGCAAGTAAACCTTTAAAGAAAGAAAAGATAAAGATGAAAGACCTTTTGTCAAGCTTGTTTTAACCATCATACTGCAGTAAAAAAAGTTACTGAACTATCTTTGGATCCATTCTTTGCTTTGCATGCTGGTACCAGCCCCAGAACTGGACTCTGGGTAATCCATGACTGTTTTCTCTGATGTGTGTCTTCAGGACATAAAGACTATCCTTCTCTGGACTGTGCCTTACCGCTCGATATGGAAGTCCTGTTATGCTGTTACAGGATCAACCAATTAAATTAGGGGAGTATTGTTTTAACTCCATTCCTTATATTGCTTGTTTTGTATTTTCTTGTATTTGTTTTATTTTTATTGATCATACTTGGTCTAAGAAATCATATGCTTCATTGGTATTAGTGCACATTGTAGTTTATGTGCTTAACATAGTAACTTTTTAGATAAAGGTAACTGTGAACTTCGCAGTATTGTACTCTATTGAATGGCCCACTGAGTATAGAAAATAGGTTTAAGGAAAATGCTGCAACATAGAATAATATTTTAGACCCTTCACCCTTTAGAACATAAGGAGGACACGTCTAAGCTAGAAGTTTATAGTAAATATACAGAGAAATGTTTCAGGGAATAGCATAATTATAGTTTATGAAAGCAAAGGTATTTTTTCCCTTTTATTAATTAGTATGGTATCTACAAAGTGAATTTGGTCATTCCTGATGTTTGTCAAAGAGAGTAATTCTTACCATCAAGATGTGTTTACCTTTAAAAGAGCTTGTAGTTTTAAATGATGTTCTGTTTATATGCTGTCCTCATACAGGAGTGTGAGAGAATTTAGGTTGCATAAAATAATTAGTAAACTAGTAGTGTTTATATCAGATGAGATTGTTGAATATTAGGATCATGGTTGGAGAATTATAAGCATTATAGATAGCAGCCATCCAGAATAAAGCAACACAAGGTTCTTTTATTTTTTAGAAGTTCAAAGTGATATTGTAAAGAAATTCATTTATTTTCATTGACTGTTTTCTTTTTTCCATTCTTACAACAGGGCAGGCCGTAGCATAAGTTTTAGCATAAACATTCAGGCCCTTGAGGAAGTCTGACAGGTTTTCACTTACGTAGTATTCATGAAGTATCATTTAAAAGTGTATAGAGAAGTTGTAAATTATTCTCTGAGAAATGTCAATGTATTTAGGTTGTATTATATATCAACAATGTTTTGTTTGATTTTAAATGACATAGGATGAAAGTGACGTTTTATTTGGACATAATTGTGATTGTATTGCGGTGTGTACTCATCCTGTACTGTTTCTGTTTGCTTCCTAGACTCCCTGTGACTCGAGTGTCTGCTTGCCATGGGTATCCACTGGTTGCCTTGTCTACCCCATGAACAAACCATCAGATTTCCAGTATCTCCCTGCGGAAGAACCGTGGATAAGCACCCCTACTGCAACTTAACTGTTGGAGAACTGTATTATAGCAAAGTGTCAAGGTGCAGCGCTCTCAAATGGACAAAGACTGTTCTTAAAGTGATCAGAGGCCACCTAGAGACAGTTGTGCTGTTGCTATGTCATGCTTTACTGTGGAAAAGGAACTGTTGGACATATTGGGGGGTGCTAGCAATGCAGGTGGAGAGATAGAAGATGCAGCGTTGTTTGGGGGTAGATGGGGGGCTGGTTGGGTTTCTGTGCCGGTAGACCGGTAGTTTTGGGAGGGCTGGAGGATAGATGGAAGGTATTGGAGGGACTGTACCTATATGCAGTGACAATTAGTCTATAACAGTATATCACGACATAGGAATATTTTTCTCTTTAGTAAGGCTTTACTAATTTTCTATGCCTGGCTATTTTTATGTTATTCTGTTAGAATAAAAGGATGGTATGTTAGGGGTAATATGAACCTGATGGCAGCCATCTTGTTCTTCGCAGCCATCTTGTTCCTCGCAGCCATTTTGTAATGAATAGACTTTATTATACTGGGGTATTATGCAGTGAGAATTATATGCATGTTATGAGTTTCTTTAGCTATTCGGCCTTGCCAATGTACCCTGGCCTAATGCCTAGAAGTAAGATAGAATAAGATAATGTAAACAAGAGGCTTTAGACACTTGGTTGTCTCTGCAGATGGTAGTTTGTTATGACTCTGTAAATATTGTTATGAGAAACTCATGTTCCAGTTTTTCCTTGTAAATTGCTCTGTATAACTGTGTAAGATGACGCGGTCCTAACGTGTCATCCCCTTAACCCTGTATGTCACTATAAGAAAGGCTTGCACTGTGCAATAAACAGAATTGGCTTTCGATCATAATGCTGCGTGGTCTGAGTCATTCTAAGGGGCCCTTATCAGGTAATCTACATATGCCTCAGGTGGTACACTAGGCCCCAGGCTTTGGCCTGCACTGACACTTACCCCCTGAAGGGGACACCTAACAGATGTGGTGTTAATATGTGCTTAAAAGTTTTATAATATAAAAGCCGTCGGGTCCTGGGCTCTTTTGTGTCGGTAAAGAGCCAATAGCCTGCATAATCTCCCAAGAGGAAATGGGTTCTTCTAATAAGGTAGAATTCTCTTTTGTGAGTGTGGCCAGGCCAGCCTCTCTAATGTATTCCTCCATATCCCTAAAGTCCTTAGGGGCACTGATTGGAGGGAGGTTGTATAATTTCAGGTAGTAATCATGGAATACTGAAGACATGGATTTACTATCTTGTACATCTATGTGTTCAGCGGTGTAGAAATTTTGAACAAAATAATTTAACGTTCTTTGACGCAAAGCCCGCCCCAGGAGCCTGCTGGCTTTGTTTCCCTCTGAAAAATAGAGTTTTTTTCCCAAAAAGAAAGTGTGTCTATGGGCTTCCTTTTACAAATAAGAATTAAATTTTAATCTTGCAAGTATGAGATCTTGGTTTATGTTGGGGTCCAGGGGGGTTTGGAAGTGAGCCTGCTCCAGTATAGATACGTTTTGTTCTAGTGTATTGTACTCTAGTCTCTTGTGTCTATTAAGAAGTGCTTTGTGTATAAAAAAGATACCCCTTATTACTGCTTTGTGTGCATCCCACAAGGTACTAGGAGAGATGGATTAGGTCACATTAATCCTAAAATACTCTATTAGCGACTGCGAAATGTGTTCCTTCATGACAGGATTTCTTATAAGGCTTTCGTCCAATCTACAGCAGTACTGCGAAAGTGGGGCTGAGGGCCAGGTAATATCAAGTGTGGTCATGGAATGGTCTGACCAGGGAGTTGGAGATATTCAACTAGGTGCAAACTGAGTTGGTTTATAAGAATATAGTCAATTCTAGACCAAGACCTATTCGGGTGAGAGTAAAATGAATACTCTTTAGTTCGGGGGTGTTGCAGTCTCCAAGCGTGAACTAGTGAGTGTGTTTTTAGAATGACATTGTTTTGTAATGTGGACGATGGGATGCTGCTGCACCCATAGGAACAGTCCATGAGGGGTAACATCTCCTGCACAAATTATTATTATTATTATCAGGTATTTGTTGAGCGCAAACAGATTCCGCAGCGCTGTAAACATAGTCAATATACAGGATAGCTTTTGCAGGGATCAAGTGGGTAGAGGGCCCTGCCGAGAGTTTCACTGTTGTAGTCTGCTCTTATGAAGGCGATCTGCAAACAGCTGGGCTCATAGGCTTATATTCTAAGGGGTTCAAGGGGAGCGCAATGGAGTTAGGAAAGGTTAGTGTTTGTTGTAAGCATCCCTGAATAGTAGAGTTTTTAGGGAGCACTTGAAGCTGTTAAAACTAGGGGAGAGTCATGTGGAGCGAGGCAGGGAGTTCCACAAGATGGGGGCCAGTCTGGAGAAGTCCTGTAGACGGGAATGTGAGGAAGTAACAAGAGAGGAGGAGATCCTGAGCTGATCGAAGGGGACGGGAGGGAGAGTATCTGGAGACAAGTTCTGAAATGTAGAGGGAGCAGTGCAGTTGAGAGCTTTGTATGTCAGAGTGAGGATTTTGTGTTTAATCCCAGAGGCAAGAGGAAGCCAGTGAAGGTATTGGCAGAGAGGCACAGCAGATGAAGATCGACAAGTAAGGAAGATGAGCCTGGCAGAGGCATTCATAATGGATTGTAAAGGAGCTATGTGGCAGCTAGGTAGACCAGAGAAGACGGAGTTGCAGTAGTCAAGGCGGGAAAGGATGAGAGAGTGGATTAAAATCTTAGTTGTATCTTGTGTAAGGAAATGTCTAATTTTAGCGATGTTTTTAAGGTGGAAGAGGCAGGCTTTAGCCAAAGAGTAAAGGAAAGATCTGAGTCAAGTGTGACCCCAAGGCATCGGGCATGCGGGGTAGGAGTAATGATGGAACAATTATAGAAATTTTGGGGGTGGAGACATTGGAAGAAGGGGAAAAAATAAGGAGTTCAGTTTTGGAGAGATTTAGCTTAAGGTAGTGAGAGGACATCCAAGATGAGACATGAGAAAGACAGATTGACACGGGTTAGTAAGGAAGGAGGTAGGTCTGGTGCAGAGAGGTAGATTTGGGTGTCATTAGCATACAAATGATATTGAAACCCATGGAACTTTATTAAGGAACCTAATGATGACATGTAGATTGAAAAGAGAAGGGGACCGAGGACAGAGCCTTGAGGTACCCCAACAGAAAGTGGTAATGGGGCAGTGGATGCCCCGGAGAAGGCTACACTAAATGTATGGTTAGTTAGATAGGAAAAGAACCACGAAAGAGCTGTGTCACAGATGCCAAAGGATTGGAGGGTTTGAAGCAGAAGAGGGTGGTCAACAGTGTCAAAGGCTGCAGACAGGTCAAGGAGGATAAGGAGAGAGAAGTGGCCTTTGGATTTTGCTGTAAGTAGGTTGTTGTTAACTTTGACAATTGCTGTCTCTGTAGAGTGATGGGGATGAAATCCAGATAGCAGTGGGTCAAGAAGAGAGTTTAGTGTAAGGAATGGGATAGACGTGCTTTTTTAGGAGCTTTGAGGCAAGAGGGAGTAGGGAAATAGGGCAGTAGTTGGATGGGGAGGTTGGATCAAGGTAAGGTTTTTTTAGGATAGGTGTGACCATTGCATGTTTTTAGAGATGAGGGAAATATACCAGTGCTGAGGGAGAGGTTGAACATATGTGTGAGTATGGGGGTGAGGGTAGAAGAGAGGGAGTGGAGTAGCTGTGAGGGGATGGGGTTGAGGGGACAGGTAGTGAGGTGGGAGGACAGTATAAGGGCGGATACTTCATCCTCGTTAACCGGGGCAAAAAAGCTGAATTTTTTTATATTTGGGTTTTGGATGATTGTGAGCTTTTGAGGGGGTGAGAGATTGGTAGTATGTTGAGAGCTGATTTCACTTCTGATGGAGTCAATTTTGTTTTTGAAGTGGCTGGCAAAATCTTGAGCTGAGAGAGAGGTTGTATTAGGAGGTGGGGGTGGGCGGAGAAGAGTATTGGTCCCTAAGCCTTATTGGGACCATGTCACACTTGGCCCACTAGTTACAAAATTCAGAATAGGGGGTACACACTTAATACTTGAGTAGAATGTTAAACATTGTATGCTATTTGTCTCATGTTGAATTGTTGACTTTTGTTTACCTAGTGCATCAATATCGCTGCTCATTGGCTGAGAGGTGATGGATGAGAGGAAAGGTTTGAAAGAGCTAGGGAGCTGTTGCAGATCTAGTGACTTAGTGCTTCTGTGAAGTTTGGTGTGAGGGGTAGAGGGAGGGGGAGTTGTAGGTAGGGAAGTGATGTTGCAAGTTAGGAGATGGTGGTCAGAGAGAGAAAAAGGGGAGTTTGTTAAATTTTAGATAGTGCATCGATAGGTGAAAATCAGGTCAAGGGAATGACCATCTTTGTGAGTGGGATAGTCAGTCCATTGTGACAGGCCGGAAGAGGAAGTGAGTTGAGGAAGTTGTTTTGCAGAGGAGGCAGTGGGATTGTCAAGAGGGATGTTAAAGTCACCAAGAATGAGGGCAGGGGTGTCTGAGGAAAGGAAAAAAGGAAGCCAGGCAGCAAAGTGATCAAAGAATTGAGTAGGGGAGCCAGGGAGGCGGTATATGACTGCAACACGTATAGGGTGACAACACACAAAGGCCTAGATTTGGAGTTTGGCGGTAGAAGGCAAGGTAGGAAGATCTTCAGGGGCTTAGTGTTAGGTTTATTTAAGGGGGGTTTGGGTTAGATTAGGGGTATGTGGGTGGTGGGTTGTAATGTTGGGGGGGGGTATTGTATGTTTTTTTTTACAGGCAAAAGAGCTGATTTTCTTGGGGCATGCCCCTCTAAGGGCCCTGTTCAGGGCTGGTAAGGTAAAAGAGCTTTTACATTTATTAATTTAGAATAGGGTAGGGAATTTTTTATTTTGGGGGTCTTTGTTATTTTATTAGGGGGCTTAGAGTAGGTGTAATTAGTTTAAAATTGTTGTAATATTTTTCAAATGTTGGTAAATATTTTTTTATTTTTTGTAACTTAGTTCTTTTTTATTTTTTGTACTTTAGTTAGTTTATGTAATTGTAGTTATTTGTAGCAATTGTATTTAATTTATTTATTGATAGTGTAGTGTTAGGTTAATTGTAGGTAATTGTAGGTAGTTTATTTAATTAATTTATTGATAGGGTAGTGTTAGGTTTAATTATAACTTAGGTTAGGATTTATTTTACAGGTAAATTTGTTATTATTTTAACTAGGTAACTATTAAATAGTTCTTAACTATTTAATAGCTATTGTACCTGGTTAAAATAATTACAAAGTTGCCTGTAAAATAAATATTAATCCTAAAATAGCTACAATGTAATTATAATTTATATTGTAGCTATATTAGGATGTATTTTACAGGTAAGTATTTAGCTTTAAATAGGAATAATTTATTTAATAAGAGTTAATTAATTTCGTTAGATTTAAATTATATTTAAGTTAGGGGGTGTTAGTGTTAGGGTTAGACTTAGCTTTAGGGGTTAATCCATTTATTAGAGTAGCGATGAGCTCCGGTCGTCAGATTAGGGGTTAATGTTTGAAGTTAGGTGTCGGCGATGTTAGGGAGGGCAGATTAGGGGTTAATACTATTTATGATATTGTTAGTGAGGCGGATTAGGGGTTAATTACTTTATTATAGTAGCGGTGCGGTCCACTCGGCAGATTAGGGGTTAATAAGTGTAGGCAGGTGTCGGCGACGTTGAGGGGGGCAGATTAGGGGTTAATAAATATAATATAGGGGTCGGCGGTGTTAGGGGCAGCAGATTAGGGGTACATAAGGATAACGTAGGTGGCGGCGCTTTGCGGTCGGCAGATTAGGGGTTAATTATTGTAAGTAGCTGGCGGCGACGTTGTGGGGGGCAGGTTAGGGGTTAATAAATATAATACAGGGGTCGGCGGGGTTAGGGGCAGCAGATTAGGGGTACATAAGTATAACGTAGTTGGCGGTCGGCAGATTAGGGGTTAAAAAAATTTAATCGAGTGGCGGCGATGTGGGGGGACCTCGGTTTAGGGGTACATAGGTAGTTTATGGGTGTTAGTGTACTTTAGGGTACAGTAGTTAAGAGCTTTATGAACCGGCATTAGCCCAGAAAGCTCTTAACTCCTGCTATTTTCCTGCGGCTGGAGTTTTGTCGTTAGAGCTCTAACGCTCACTTCAGAAACGACTCTAAATACCAGCGTGTTTAGTGATCAATTGGAACGGCAATCGACTATGAAGGAGAATGCCTACTCCATTTGTTTTGGAGGTTTTGTAGGAAAAATATCCAAGGGGATAAGTGCTGGAGGAACATGTAGGAGCCCCTTCCTGACAGAAATGTGTCTCTTGCACAAAAATTATGTCCCCCCCCAGCCTACGAAACAAATTCAAGGCTATTGACTTTTTTTTTTTGTGCTAAAAGTTCAATTTATCTATTGTCAAATAAAAACATTAAAGTCAAAATTGATATAATATATATATCTCTCATATAAAACAGGTTGCAGGACTTCCCACATGTATTAACTAGGAACATGTGTCGTTAGTGAGCTCTTACTTCGAGTTATCACTTCCGGCAGTATTAATGCAAATAAAAAGACTTATTTAGCCTGTGTCAAAACTAAAGTTCATCTGGATGTTTAGTTCAGGTAAGAACCATGGGCATCTTAACTTAGTAATTGGCAGATCGCTTGTAAAGAAGATCTTTTTGGGAGAGAGTCCAGGTATTGTTAGTTCATTGCTGCATGAATGTGTATCGCCCTGCTCGAGGAGGGATATCGGCAAGGATGATCGCGTTGTGCCTTTTGGAGCCTGTAGTATGGCATCAAGTTGATTTACCTTTGGATCCAATGTTGTCACTGTTAAGGTATGTTGTGCTGGGTCGGTTGACATGCTGGTATGTGATACGGAGGCATCTGGCTGGATGTAGGTCCGTGTAGGTATCATAGCACAAAAGTCATGTTGGTCCTCTTGAAAGTCTTTTGATAACACCCAGTCCTCTAAGTTGTCCGAGTGAACTCGTGGGAAACCAGATATTTTTTCTGTAAGGTATTGTGTCTCTAGATCCCTTTCATATGCTTTGGCTGGTAACAAGTCCCTCTCCAGTATTTCTGCTGGTAAATGCTTTGGCAGGAGTTCAGAGTTTTCTGTGATATTTCTAGGCAGGGAAGAGTTTGGTTAGCATGTTATCTAGTTTAGCAAAGTGTTGGGCTAAGGCCTGCGCTAGGTCATGCTCCCATGCGGTCTCCATCTTGAAAGAATCTGCAGTCGTGTTGATTAAAAGCTGTAGGTTCGGGAGGCTGCTGTTGTAGTAATAGAATATTATATTGTCTGTATTAGAGAAAAGCTCAGTAAGACAGATTTCTGCTGTCGGCACTGGTAACCCGATGAATCCGGGGGGGGGGGTCATTACCTAATGGTTGGCCGCCGCATTTGGCCTTGTACTTCCGATTTGCGACTCTGGTTTCATGAAAACAGCGAATAGGAGCTGAAATTTAGCCACAAGTTGTTATGTAGCTATGATTTGATGGATGTTATATAGAAGTGTGCTGTTTTAAGATCAAAAATCGGCGGATTAAAAAATATTCCTTCAGAGCACGCAAAGAGTGCGTCCTGTCAGGTACGCAGTACAGACACGCCCCGGCTATTGACCTTTTTGTTGGGGAGTTGAGGCTCTTCACATTTTGGGAAAGAATTTTCAATTTTGGAGGGGTCATGGTAATGTATTGGTCGGATTATATTAATTAGCTGATTCCCTTGCAAGAGTAGTATGTTGGATTGCCTAAAAATGTAACCCCATCCGTGGTGTGTGCAAAGATACTTACAATTCGAGTGAGCAAATTGGGAGGGTGGTAGAAGGTGATGTGAGAGGTGTGGGAAGAGTAACAAAGAAGAGAAGCTCAAAGGAATTCCTGCAGGAAAAGGAAAAGGTAAGTACTAGAAAGAAAAGAAGAGAAGCAAATAAAGGAACAATATATTCAGAAACATCAAAATATATTTCAATTAACTAACAACTTAACCTAACTAGAGGAGTTGTAGGTAGCTCTATAGTTACAAGCTGAAGGTCAGGGCTAATAACATTCTATTACAATGAGATATTAGAGAACACAACAATTTTAAATGATAGGCATCCTAGTCGCTACGACTATACTGCACTAGGTAAACAAAAGTCAACAATTCAACATGAGACAAATAGCATACAATGTTTAACATTCTACTCAAGTATTAAGTGTGTACCCCCTATTCTGAATTTTGTAACTAGTGGGCCAAGTGTGACATGGTCCCAATAAGGCTTAGGGAGTCAAGTGGAGACAGACTGTAAAAAGATATGTAAAAAGATAAGGAAAAGGTTATGTTAGCTCAGTACTCTACCAAGTGGTAAATTGTAACTCTTATCCTTATTTAACCAGCTTGAGCGTAAGTAGGGTTACAAGGCAATAGGAGCCGTAAACAGGTTGGTAGAATCCATCTGAAAACTACTCTTGTTAGTTCCTCTCCTGGAAATCTTTGGAACTTCAGAGGTCCGAGGCTAAAGGTGACCTGTAGAAAGGAAACAAAAGAGAGAACAAAGGACCATACATATAGTTGCAAAGAGTCAGACTCAAATAAGTCCCGGCAAAGTATAAGTAGGTGGCTGTAGAGTAGGAACTTGTCTAACCACATCCATATCTTTTCTCAATCATTTCCAATTGATGGTTGTCCATCCTGGTCTTTGAGGCTTAGTAGAAGGTCCTTCCTGGTGCCGTCGGTTAGGCCTATCCTCATTCATTTTAGGAAGGGAGGGATATGTTCAACTGTTTGCAAAAGGGTTCAATATCTTATATAGATCTGTAGATGAATGTCTGGGATCCTCGGATAACTCTAAGGCAGAAAGAGAAGCCCCATCTATATGGTATCTTTAGTGCTTGTAAATGTTGGGTAAGGTATCTAGCCTCTCTTCTTTTTGCCAGTGTAAGAGGGCTTATATCTGCATATATTTACAGATTGCTATCTTCGAAAAGAATGGTTTGTTTTTTTCCTGGCTGCAGTGAAGATCATTTCTTTATCTTTGTAAAGTTGGAATTTCAGAATCACGTCCCTTGGTGGGTCCGAGTTCTTCAGAGGTTGTCTAAGTGCCCTGTGTGCTCGATCTAAGGGAATGTAGGGAGAATCCTCCATATCTGTGATGTATTGAAATAGCTTCTGCATGTAGTCTCCCATTTGGGGTGGCAAGATTGTCTCCGGAATGCCCCTAATCCTAAAATTATGCCGCCTTCCTCTATTATCCATGTCCTCGACGTGGGCTTGAAGGTTCTGTATGGTGATATTTGCAGACATGACTGCCTGGAAAGTATCTTGATTTCTGAGTTGACATGTTCAGACCCTTCTTCCAGATATTCCATTCTATCCCCTAGGTAATTTATGCAGAACATATTCTTTTATGTGATGAACATTGAAATGTGATATATTTATATTTTCATGTTGGGTTAGAGCACATGATTGGAAGACCCTGTGTGCTTTATGTGGGTGTCAGTAAAGATGGACTGGAGTGTGTCCTACACCAAGTTTGGAAGTGAGCCTGCTCCGGTATAGATAAGGTTTGTTCTAGTGTATTGTACTCTACTCTCTTGTGTCCATTGAGAAGTGCTTTGTGTTTAAGAAAGCCCCTTATTACTGCTTTGTGTGCATCCCATAAGGTACAGGGAGAGATGGATTTGGTCATATTAATCATAAAATTCTCTATCAGCGCCTGCAAAATGTGTTCCTTCATCACAGGATTTCTTATAAGGCTTTGGTCCAATATCCAGCAGTACTGCAAAAGTGGGGCTGAGGGCCAGGTAATATCTAGTGTGGTCATGGAATGGTCTGACCAGGGAGTCGGAGATATTGCAGTGGATTCAACTAGGTGCAAACTGAGTTGGTTTATAAGAACATAGTCAATTCTAGACCAAGACCTATTCGGGAGAGAGTAAAATTAATACTCTTTAGTTTTGGGGTGTTGTAGTCTCCAAGCGTCAACTAGTGAGTAGTGATGTCCCAAACTGTTCGCCCGCGAATGGTTCCCTGCGAACATAGCTTGTTCGCGTTCGCCGCTGCGGGGGAACATATGCGATGTTCGATCCGCCCCATGTGTCATCATTGAGGAAAGTTTGACCCTGTATGTCACAGCCTTCTGACACATTTGAGACAATCAGCAGCAGACACTCCCTCACAGACCCTCCCAGCTTCTTGCCAGCAGCCATTTTAGACTCATTACGATCTTGCTTTGTTAGTGAGAGGAGCTTTTGTGTTGCTGCTGCTGCCATTATAGGGAAATAGATAGCTAGGCTAGTGTATTTAGTGGCCACTACAGTCCTGAAGGACTCATCTCATCTCTGCTGCAAGGACAGCACCCCAAAAAGCCATTTTTAGGGCTATAACTTCAGTCGTTTTTTTTTTTTTCTTTGTATTTTTATTTGCATTTGCCTGGCTTTCAGCCTGTGTGTGAGGCTCACAGCATATACTGTGATTAGTGCCACCACTGATATCTGCTTAACATTAGTTTAAATTTAACCAACTAAAATTTGAAATTATTTTGCTAGTGTAATTTATTTTCATTTTCTATCAGGCCTGTGTCTCTCAGGCTCACACAGCATATACTTCAGTTTTTTTCAGTCTTTTGGTTAATTTCTCTGTGCCAGCCACCACTCATATCTGCTTAACCTTATTTTAAATTTTTTAAAAAACTTTTAAATCATTTTGCTAGTGTAATCTAATTTAATTTTCTATCAGGCCTGTGTGTTTCTGACTTACTCAGCAGCATACTGTGTTTAATTGCTGTCCTACCTAAGGCTAGCAGCCACAACTCATATGTGCTTAACATTTTTTTAAATTAAAAAAAAAAAACCTTTAAACCATTTTGCTAGTGTAATCCAATTTTATTTTCTATCAGGCCTGTGTGTTTCTGACTTACAGAGCATACTGTGTTTAATTGCTGCCCTCCCTAGGCTAGCAGCCATGACTCATATGTGCTTAACCTTTTTTTCAATTAAAAAAAAACCCTTTAAATCATTTTTCTAGTGTAATCTAATTTTATTTTCTATCAGGCCTGTGTGTTTCTGACTTACAGAGCATACTGTGGTTAATTGCTGCCCTCCCTAGGCTAGCAGCCACGACTGATATGTGCTTAACCTTTTTTTAAATAATTAAAAAAAAACTTTAAATCATTTTGCTAGTGTAATCTAATTTTATTTTCTATCAGGCCTGTGTATTTCTGACTTACAGAGCATACTGAGGTGTGGTTAATTGCTGCCCTACCTACCAGCCACGACTCATATCTGCTTTACATTATTTTAAAGTAAAAAAAAAAATATTTAAATCATTTTTTCATCAGGCCTGTGTGTTTCTGGCCCACATCATATAGTGTGAAACAGATAAATATCTCATTTTTCCACCACTTATATCTATTGTAACAGCATTAGTGTAAATTAAAAAAAAAACATTTTTTACATCAGTCCTCTTCTAGTGTTATTTAATTTTAGTTGACAAGCCAGCCAGGCTGCCATTAGTGCCAGCCTGTGTGTCAGGCTGCCAGCATATACTGTGCCTACTTCCATCCTCAGTGCCAGTCCAAGACTCCTATCTGGTGTAACATTATATTATTATTATTTTTTTTTAAAAATTGACATCAGACTTCTAGTGTCATTTCATTTTAGTTTACAGGCCAGCCTGCCACCACTAGTGCCAGCCTGTGTGTCAGGCTGCCAGCACATACTGTGCCTAGTTCTATCCTGAGTGCGATTACTCCTATCTGTTGTAACATTTTTTTAACTTTTTTAAAAACAAACTGTTACATCAGTCTGCTATTGTTATTTAATTGCAGTTGCCTGTCTGCCAGTGTGTGTGCCAGGCCCACTTTCCAACTAGTGCCACGCATCATATTTGTTATTATAACAGTAGTTTAAATATTTAAAATAAAATCTTTTTTGACTGTGAATCATCATCCTGCTAGTGCCATTGAATTGCAGTTGCCTGCCTGCCTGCCAGCGTGTGTGCCAGGCTCACTTGCCAACTAGTGCCACCAATCATATTTGTTATAACAGTAGTTTAAATATTAAAAATAATAATTTTTTGACTCTGAAAGATAAGTCTGCTAGTGTAATCTAATTGCAGTTGCCTGCCAGCGTGTGTGCCAGGCCCACTAGCCAACTAGTGCCACCAATCATATTTGTTGTAACAGTATTGAAAATGTTCTAAATCATAACTTTTTGGACTTTGAATCATCAGTCTCCTAGTGCCATCGAATTGCAGTTGCCTGCCTGCCAGCGTGTGTGCCAGGCCCACTAGCCACCAATCATATTTGTTGTAACAGTATTGAAAATATTTTAAATCATAACTTTTTGGACTGTTAAACTTCAGTCTCCTAGTGCCATTGAATTGCAGTTTCCTCCTGCCTGGCAGCCAACTTCTGCCACCAATCATATTTGTTGTAACAGTACTGTAAATATTTTAAATCATAACTTTTTTGACTGTGAACCATCAGTCTCCTAGTGCCATTGAATTTCAGTTGCCTGCCTGCCAGCGTGTGTGCCTTGCCCACTAGCCAACTACTGCCACCAATCATCTTTGTTGTAACAGTATTGAAAATATTTTAAATCATAACTTTTTGGACTGTGAATCATCAGTCTCCTAGTCATCAGTCTCCTAATCATGCAGGCCATATAGACATCCCACCATTAGGTGTTGAAACAGGTATTAAACTAATAAGAACAGTACTACTTAACACAACCTAGTTACCATGAGTCCCAGACCGCATGTCTTGTTATTATATTTTGTAAGGGTAATCATGTAGGCCATATAGACCACCCCCGATAGGGTGAGTAACAGGTATTAAAATGCTAAGAACAGTACTACTTAACACAACCTTACCATGGGTCCCAGAGCATATGTCTTATTATTATATTTTGTTAGGGTAATCATGCAGGCCATATAGACATCCCCCGATAGGGTGAGTAACAGGTATTAAAATGCTAAGAACAGTACTACTTAACACAACCTTACCATGGGTCCCAGAGCATATGTCTTATTATTATATTTTGTTAGGGTAATCATGCAGGCCATATAGACCTCCCCCGATAGGGTGAGTAACAGGTATTAAAATGCTAAGAACATTACTACTTAACACAACATTACCATGGGTCCCAGACCCAGAGCAGATGTCTTATTATTATATTTTGTAAGGGTAATCATGCAGGCCGTAATAATTTTTTGACTCTGAAAGATAAGTCTGCTAGTGTAATCTAATTGCAGTTGCCTGCCAGCGTGTGTGCCAGGCCCACTAGCCAACTAGTGCCACCAATCATATTTGTTGTAACAGTATTGAAAATGTTCTAAATCATAACTTTTTGGACTTTGAATCATCAGTCTCCTAGTGCCATCGAATTGCAGTTGCCTGCCTGCCAGCGTGTGTGCCACGCCCACTAGCCACCAATCATATTTGTTGTAACAGTATTGAAAATATGTTAAATCATAACTTTTTGGACTGTTAAACTTCAGTCTCCTAGTGCCATTGAATTGCAGTTTCCTTCTGCCTGGCAGCCAACTTCTGCCACCAATCATATTTGTTGTAACAGTACTGTAAATATTTTAAATCATAACTTTTTTGACTGTGAACCATCAGTCTCCTAGTGCCATTGAATTTCAGTTGCCTGCCTGCCAGCGTGTGTGCCTTGCCCACTAGCCAACTACTGCCACCAATCATCTTTGTTGTAACAGTATTGAAAATATTTTAAATCATAACTTTTTGGACTGTGAATCATCAGTCTCCTAGTCATCAGTCTCCTAATCATGCAGGCCATATAGACATCCCACCATTAGGTGTTGAAACAGGTATTAAACTAATAAGAACAGTACTACTTAACACAACCTAGTTACCATGAGTCCCAGACCGCATGTCTTGTTATTATATTTTGTAAGGGTAATCATGTAGGCCATATAGACCACCCCCGATAGGGTGAGTAACAGGTATTAAAATGCTAAGAACAGTACTACTTAACACAACCTTACCATGGGTCCCAGAGCATATGTCTTATTATTATATTTTGTTAGGGGTAATCATGCAGGCCATATAGACATCCCCCGATAGGGTGAGTAACAGGTATTAAAATGCTAAGAACAGTACTACTTAACACAACCTTACCATGGGTCCCAGAGCATATGTCTTATTATTATATTTTGTTAGGGTAATCATGCAGGCCATATAGACCTCCCCCGATAGGGTGAGTAACAGGTATTAAAATGCTAAGAAACTTTCCTACTTAACACAACATTACCATGGGTCCCAGACCCAGAGCAGATGTCTTATTATTATATTTTGTAAGGGTAATCATGCAGGCCGTATAGACCTCCCCCGATAGGGGGAGTTACAGTGATTAAAGTGCTAAGAATAGTACTACTTAAAACACAACCTAGTTACAATGGGTCCCAGACCACATGTCTTATTATTATATTTTGTCAGGGTAATCAGGCAGGCCATATAGACCTCCCCCGATAGGGGGGGTAACAGGGATTAAAGTGCTAAGAAAAGTACTAATTAACACAAGCTAGTTACCATGGGTCCCACACCGCGTGTCTTGTTGTTATATTTTGTAAGGGTAATCATGCAGGCCATATAGACCTCCCCCGATAGGGGGAGTTACAGGGATTAAAGTGCTAAAAATAGTACTACTTAACACAACCTAGTTACCATGGGTCCCAGACCGCATGTTTAATTATTATACTTTGTCAGGGTAATTATATATCTAACAAATCTATCTATTTCTCTTCTATCGATTCTATCTAACTATCAATCTATGTATATCTATCTATCCTATCTATCTATCTTCTGTCCGGACTGTTTTGAGACAGCCACTTGTGTTTTGGACAAATTTGAAGTAGGAGGACAGACCAATCACAGGGATTAAACTAGAAAGAATATTAATACTTAAGAAAACCTAGTTATACCAGAACCACCATGGGTCCCAGACCGCATGTTTGGTTGTTAAACTTTGTCAGGGTAATCATGCAGGCCATATAGACCTCCCCCGATAGGGGGAGTTAAAGGGATGAAAGTGCTAAGGATAGTACTACTTAACACACCCTATTTACCATGGGTCCCAGACCGCATGTTTTGTTATTATATTTTGTCGGGGTAATCATGCAGGCCATATAGACCTCCCCCGATAGGGGGAGTAACAGGGATTAAAGTGCTTAGAAAAGTACTACTTAACACAACCTAGTTAACATTAACAGTGGTTCCCAGACCGCATGTCTTGTTATTAGATTTTGCCAGGATAATCAGCCAGGCCATATAGACCGCCCCCGATAGGGGGAGTAACAGGGATTAAAGTGCTAAGAATAGTAAAAATTAACACAACCTAGTTAACAGTGGTTCCCAGACCGCATTGTTGTTGTTATATTTTGCCAGGATAATCAGGCACGCCATATAGACCACCCCCGATAGGGGGAGTAACAGGGATGAAAGTGCTAAGAATATTACTACTTAACACAACCTAGTTACCATGGGTCCATGACCGCATGCTTTGTTATTATACTTTGTCAGGGTAATCATGCAGGCCATATAGACCTCCCTTGATAGGGGGAGTAACAGGGATTACAGTTCTAACAATAGTACTATTTAACACAACCTAGTTACCATGGGTCCCACACCGCATGTTTTGTTGTTATACTTTGTCAGGGTAATCATGCAGGCCATATAGAACTCCACCGAAAGGGGGAGTAAGAGGGATTAAACTGCTAAGAAAAGTTTTACTTAACACAACCTAGTTACCATGGGTCCCAGACCGCGTGTCTTGTTGTTATACTTTGTCATGGTAATCATGCAGGCCATATAGAACTCCACCGAAAGGGGGAGTAAGAGGGATTAAACTGCTAAGAATAGTACTACTTTACACAACCTAGTTACCATGGGTCCCAGACCGCATGTTTAATTATTATACTTTGTCAGGGTACTTATATATCTAACAAATCTATCTATTTTTCTTCTATCGATTCTATCTAACTATCAATCTATGTATATCTATCTATCCTATCTATCTATCTATCTATCTCGTGTCCGGACTGTTTTGAGACAGCCACTTGTGTTTTTGACAAATTTGAAGTAAGAGGACAGACCAATCATCTTCTTCCATCTCCCGGTTCCAAAAATGCAGGCCATATAGACCTCCCCCGATAGGGGGAGTAACAGGTTGTAGTAAACTGCTAAGAATAGTACTACTTAACACACCACGGGTCACAGACCGCATGTCTTATTGTTATACTCTGTCAGGGAAATTATATATATTTCAAATCTATATATTTATCTATCAAATCGATCTAACTATCAAATTTATCTATGAAATGTATATTGCATCAATTGATCAATGTAATTCGTATCTATAGAATGTATATTACATATTTTGGTTGATGTAATTTGTATCTATCAAATGTATATTGCATCTTTGGATCGATAACATTCGTATTTATCAAATGGATATGGCATCTATTGATCGATGTAATTCGTATCTATCAAATGTATATTGCATCTATTGATCTATGTAATTTGTATCGATCATATGTATATTGCATCGATTGAGCTATGTAATCTATGTATCTATCTATCTATCCAATCTATCTATCTCGTGGTTGTGCAAATGTACTGTTTGCGGTTGTTTGCGGTGCGTTACACTTGGAGTTTGGTCTGTCACTGTGAAGCGGCCGTAACCCTTACACTATCTGATAGATATGACATCATAACTGATGTTTAAAAGCACGTTATTGCAAACAATTTAGGAATGTTAGGTGATTTAGGCCCTTTATGGGTTAAAAGCAGACTCTGCATCAACTATGTAATTTTCCATGGGAGTTTTGACATGGATCCCCCTCCAGCATGCCACAGTCCAGGTGTTAGTCCCCTTGAAACAACTTTTCCATCACTATTGTGGCCAGAAAGAGTCCTTGTAGATTTTAAAGTTCGCCTGCCTATTGAAGTCAATGGCGGTTTGCCGGTTCGCGAACAATACCAGAAGTTCAAGTCCGCCGTTCGCGAACCGACAATTTTAAGTTCGCGACATCACTACTAGTGAGTGTGTTTTTAGTTTGACATTGTTTTGTAAAGTGGACGTTGGGATGCCGCTGCGGCCATAGGAACAGTCCATGAGGGGTGACAATGTTACATTAAAATCGCCTGCTATTGTCATGATCCGGTGTACATGCGCTCAGGACACAGACCCTCGGGGCAGTGGTAGGGATTTGAAGACACCGACCCCTGACCCGGGGAAGAGTATCCTGGACGTGGATAGATGAAATTCTGTGATTCATAGTTGCTAGAAGTTATTGTAGAATAAATGGAGAGTGCAACATTTGTATACAATATATTCGGACTTCACTGTGACTTATAGTTAGTTAATAGAAGTAACTGCAGGATTCAATGAGAGAAAAATATAGCAATGTGGAAAGTTCAGGCTTCAGAGTAATCTGGTAAAAGATTGACACTTAGATGCAAACTAAGGTTCGTTGTAGGTTCACAGTACATAATATTATTTAAAGCTGTATGTCAGAGTTTAAGCAAAGCTGCATAGGTATTTAGACAAGCTGCAAGTTTAGGCATTAATTACTGTTTGTGCATATAGATGCAAACTTGGTTTGTTGCAGGTTCACAGTACATAATATTATAAAGAGCTGTATGTCAGTAATTAGCAGAGCAGCACAGGTGAAAGTTAAGTTTAAGGCATCAATTACTGTTTGAACATATATTGGAGAATCACATGAAAACTTTTAATTGAACATATAGATGCAGAGTTCTGAATATGTTAACATATTTGCAGCAGGATATTTCAGCAATGACAACTTGTAGAAGTGAAATAATTATAAAATTCTGAGTAAGATGCTGTTGTCATTAGAGAGTGATGATAACCAAAAGTATGCTTGATTTATAATAAAGTTCAGAGTTTGTTAAGTAGCAGTGTCCAGGAAACAGAAATGGAATTATTTGGATACTTGCGATTTGATGATTTTAGGCATTGGAATAGAAAATGCTGTAGGTTGAAATAGTTGGTAAATTCTTACAGGAAACAGTCACAGACCTCTGTTGTTCAGGATCGCAACTTCAATGTTAATGCAAAGCACATTAGACCTGAGAAGGCTTAAAAAGAGGCTGAGTAATCAGGTGCATGAATGATTAATCAGGCAGGCAAGCAAGCTGAATGTGAATACTGCCCAAATGCAGCAGTCAGAGAAGGAAGTCTTAAAGGGATAGTGACATTAGGCCGAGATATGTTACAGATTGCCCTCCTCAAAGGCGACCTCCGGGCGCCCAACACAATCCAAAAGGAGAGAGAACAAAAATGATATGGAGTACCGGTAGTAGGTGTATTGAGGTAGTGAGTCCAATCGTAAATAAAGAAAGGAGGGTTGGAAATCTCTTGAAAAAGTTGAATGACGAAGTAAAGGCCATGTAATTCAGGTATCAAAAGATCTTGACAATGATGAGAGCAAAACTTGAAGTCAACTTTTTTGTAGTCATCGTGAGAATGCATGAACGTAACATACAATGAGCTTCCTACCACAGAATCATCCTGAGGGTAGATAGGCGGATGTTCTTCATGATAGATGACCATGTACATAGCCAATGAAAAGGCAGCCAGTCCTAGAGATATGAATAGGCTTTCCTCAGCTTCAGAAATAGAGATGCAGCATTCTGGATTGATAACCAGATTAAGCACCTTTGGGTCAGAGATTTGAGTATCCTCAGAATTAACCTCTTGGCTGAGGATTAGATATACTCCAAAAGAAAAAGCTATAGCCACTTCTAACGCAATAGCAGGGCTTTCTTCAAAATAGGAGATAGGAGTGTAGAGTGCAAGATTTGTCCAGTTCTTGCCATCTTCTAATTCAATATGAAATGTCTCCTTACTGGATTCAGAATCAAAAGTGTTCTCACTAAGAACAGGTATATGAATGTCCACACCAGGGCAAGGTTCAGGAATACCCACAACTGGGCAAGGTTCAGTCATATCCTCAGTAGGATCAGGTGAAGGAATGCCCATGCCAGGGCAAGGTTCGGAAGCACCCACATCTGGGCAAGGTTCAGGAATATCCTCAGTAGGATCGGGTGAAGGAATGCCCATGCCAGGGCAAGGTTCAACTATAGAGAAAGAAAAAGAACCCACTTTAGAGCCAAGAACCATACTCGCTTCTGAGTAGAGGGCATGGCTATCTTCAGGATCAAGTATTATTACACCCATTTCTGGGTTAAACAAAGGAATACCCATACCAGGGTTAAAAACAGGAGAGTCCACCTTGATATCAGGTTTAGTAGTATAATCATGGAAAACAGGAACAGGAATGGGCACTGGGGAATCTTCTTGAAGAACTTTTGTACAAGTTTCAGGTTCAAGAATGTCCACTTGCGAACTTGGTTCAAAGTTGTTCTCACAGGATTCAGTATCAGGAATTCCTGTACAGGAAACTGATGTAGTAGAAAATGTAGGTTGATGCAAAGTATCTCCCAAGGGAAACAATTTCTTAGATGCAGTAACAGAAGAATTTTGAGAAGGTGAAGTGTACTGAAATGTGCCACACTCAGGTAGATGCGGAGGTATTGTGACACAAGATTCTGACTGAGAAGTTATCTGGAGTTCAGCAGGCATGCTTATTTGAGTTTGAATATCAGAGCTAAATTCTCCAGGGATTATCTCTGGTAAACTGAAAGGTTGTATATCTGGAACAGAATTATCTTTTGCTTCTAGCATAGGGTTTACAGGTATTGAGGCAGCATGAGAGGGATGCAAGAAATCAATAGTTATGCTTTAAGAACAGACTGATAGTGACTATAGACATCATCCAGCTTGGTGTTGACAGTGTCAGGAGGCAAGAGAGGGTCTGGTACAACAGAAACTAAAATAGGGGAATCAGGCTGAGTTTCCTCTTTGCACTTCTGATTTTCTGTGGGCAGAAGGAGTTTCTTCTTCTTCTTCTTCTTCTTCTTTTTCTTAGAGAGCTTAGATTTCTTCCTAGTATGAGGCTTCTTAGGTTGCTGCCATTGTGGCTTGTAGTAAGGTTGAGAACAGAAATCCTCTTCATCACTGGATGCATAATTCTGATGTGATAAATCAGCATAGTAGTTGAGGGAACCTTTTCTCCAAACAGCAGTCTGTAAACCAGATGTCTTTTCTTGCAGCTCTGAATCTGTCCAATCCAACGAATCCATGGTAATATCAGAAATAGGAAGATCAGTATTTCCATGAGAGGTTTCATGATGGGAGCTGTCTGTATCTTCCATATTGTAAATATAACAACCAAGGATGTCGTTATAGCCAATAGGTTGAGGTTTTGTCTGAGTTTGTGGCGAATTAAAGTTGCGCTCATACCAGTCTAATGCCAGTTCAGCTGGATCTGTGAAGTCATCCTCCATGTTGACATATTCATACTCAGAATCAGTATCACCAGGATAGGAATTACAAACAGGAGGAGTAGATGGTTTTCTGGAATCTTTAAAGGTCTGATTTTTTTCTGCTGAATCTATGATTAAATCCTCTTCATTTTCATAGTCAGATTCAGGATCAGTTTCACCAAAATGGTAACCACGAACATGAGTAGAGGATTGTCTAGAATGGGAGTACTGTGTCTTTGAAAATCTTCTGTTTTTCCTTTAGGGATTGCTTGGGTCTGAGTTATGTTGTAATTTTTTATTTTTCTTTGAGGGTCGGTGCATCCACTACCACTGCGGATCCCTTTTTTAGGCATTAACATTCTGTCATGATCCGGTGTACATGCGCTCAGGACACAGACCCTCGGGGCAGTGGTAGGGATTTGAAGACACCGACCCCTGACCCGGGGAAGAGTATCCTGGACGTGGATAGATGAAATTCTTTGATTCATAGTTGCTAAAAGCTATTGTAGAATAAATGGAGAGTGCAACATTTGTATACAATATATTCGGACTTCACTGTGACTTATAGTTAGTTAATAGAAGTAACTGCAGGATTCAATGAGAGAAAAATATAGCAATGTGGAATGTTCAGGCTTCAGAGTAATCTGGTAAAAGATTGACACTTAGATGCAAACTAAGGTTCGTTGCAGGTTCACAGTACATAATATTATTTAAAGCTGTATGTCAGAGTTTAAGCACAGCTGCATAGGTATTTAGACAAGCTGCAAGTTTAGGCATTAATTACTGTTTGTGCATATAGATGCAAACTTGGTTTGTTGCAGGTTCACAGTACATAATATTATAAAGAGCTGTATGTCAGTAATTAGCAGAGCAGCACAGGTGAAAGTTAAGTTAAAGGCATCAATTACTGTTTGAACATATATTGGAGAATCACATGAAAACTTTTAATTGAACATATAGATGCAGAGTTCTGAATATGTTAACATATTTGCAGCAGGATATTTCAGCAATGACAACTTGTAGAAGTGAAATAGTTATAAAGTTCTGAGTAAGATGCTGTTGTAATTAGAGAGTGATGATAACCAAAAGTATGCTTGATTTATAATAAAGTTCAGAGTTTGTTAAGTAGCAGTGTCCAGGAAACAAAAATGGAATTATTTGGATACTTGCGATTTGATGATTTTAGGCATTGGAATAGAAAATGCTGTAGGTTGAAATAGTTGGTATATTCATACAGGAAACAGTCACAGACCTCTGTTGTTCAGGATCACAACTTCAATGTTAATGCAAAGCACATTATACCTGAGAAGGCTTAAAAAGAGGCTGAGTAATCAGGTGCATGAATGATTAATCAGGCAGGCAAGCAAGCTGAATGTGAATACTGCCCAAATGCAGCAGTCAGAGAAGGAAGTCTTAAAGGGATAGTGACATTAGGCTGAGATATGTTACAGCTATTGTCAGGAGTTCGTCCAGGGATTGCCTAAAGAACTTAGCTTGGGCTCTTTTAGGGGCATATAGGTTGACAAGCGTGACTTGCTGATTGTTAGTTCTTCTCCTGGAAATCTAAAAGGTGACCTGTAGAAAGGAAACAAAAGAGAGAACAAAGGACCATACACATAGTTGCAAAGAGTCAGACTCAAATAAGTCCCGGCAAGGTTCAAGTAGGTAGCTGTCTCCCATTTGGGGTGGCAAGATTGTCTCCGGAATGCCCCTAATCCTAAGATTATGCCGCTTTCCTCTATTATCCAGGTCCTCGACGTGGGCTTGAAGCTTCTCTATAGGGATATTTTGCTGACATGACTGCCTGGAAAGTATCTCAAGTTCTGAGTTTACATGTTCAGACCCTTCTTCCAGATATTCCATTCTATCCCCTAGGTCGTTTATGTAGAACATATTCTTTTTATGTGAAGAACATTGAAATGTGATATATTTATATTTTCATGTTGGGTTAGAGCACATGAGAATATGCAATTGGCTTTGTGTGCGAGTGGGTTGCTGGGTTTCTTCCACTTTTTTTGCTCCATTAACTTCTATTAGGGAATACGTTATTGCGCGCACTTTATTCTAAGTTTAGCTTTTTACGCTTGTCTGGTTAGCGCATGAGCAATAATGGTTTTCTTTCAACTTGTAATATGAGTGCAACATGACACGCGCATGAAGCTTACTTCTAGAGCTGTTAACGTTCGAGGGGGAGTACATTGAAATTACACAGTAATTTACACTAGTGCATATTGATGTTGGAAGACCCTTTGTGCTTTATGTGGGTGTCAGTGAAAATGGACTGGAGTGTGACCTACACCAAGTTTATCTTGAAGGCTGAGGCTTGTTGTCTACATTTTGTCCATAGGTTCGAACCCATTGTAACAGTGAAATTTTGTGGATGAGCTGCATGATTACCTGTATGGTACACAATTTTAAATGAGAATTAATAGCAATGTCTTTAGTTAGATTTTGATACCTGCCCTACTAGATGCCACTGGAAACCTTTGGCTTGCAGATTTGTCCAACTATAATTGTATACTGAAGCATAAGTCCTACTGGAGTGGAAGCCTAGGTTAAAGGGACACTGAACCCAATTTTTTTCTTTTGTGATTCATATAGAGTATGCAATGCTAAGCAGCTTTCTAATTCACTCCTAGTATCAATTTTTCTTCGTTCTTTTGCTATCTTTATTTAAAAAAGAATGCATCTAAACTAAGGAGCCAGCCAATTTGTGGTTTAGAACCATGGACAGCACTTGTTTATTGGTGCTGTCCAATCAGCATGGACAACCCAGGTTGTTCACCAAAAATGGGCCGGCATCTAAACTTACATTCTTGCTTTTCAAATAAAAATACCAAGAGAATGAAGAAAATTTGATAATAGGAGTAAATTAGAAAGTTGCTTAAAATTGCATTCTCTATCTGAATCATAAAAGAAAAAAATTGGTGTCCCTTTAAGGTTATTTGCAGTGGGAGATGATGTCAAAAGAGCTTTTAAAACTTCTGAATAATTAAGAATCTAGTACCAGCTCATATGGTTTAGAAATAGGTGCTTTCCTGAGGGATTTAGTTACACTCTGCTGGACATGTTGGGAAACCTGAACGATTTAAAGAAAAAACCCTGGAGTCGGAGTGTAGAAGCTATGGACCCTGCTTAAACCTTTACTTGATATGAGTCCATAAGACACTCTTAAAACTATTTGCTGCTTGGTCGAAAAGCAAAGTTTGATGTATCCTCCTCTTATGGTGAAACACACGATTCACACTATCTTTACATACATATTAAGTAAAGTCTGAACTGGTTACAATTACAAGAGATGTTATGACACCAGCAAAGTGATAGGCAAAAGCATTCAATATACAAACATGCTTAGAATATTCTATTTGCACTTCATTTTTAAGGGACATGTAAAATGCGATATAAGAAAAAAGCATTTGCAATTATAACCTAGTGTTCTATTCTATTAGATGGTGAGTGAGCATCAAAACAGTTTCTTTTGAAAATAGAAAGATAACATTTGTGAAAAAGATTATGATAAATGTATTTAAGAACTTATATACTTTTAGATTTGTTTTTCCCATCGCATCCATGTGCCTTAGAAATGTTGACCACTAATGCCCTTATAACAAGTATTCTATTTATCTAAATCTCCCATATAGAGCTTTAAATCAAATAGTTATAGAAAATAACTAATAATTTCATTATAGCAATTGAACCACTTTTTCTCATGTGGCACAGTATTGAATTTATGAAAGTATCAGACACTGAAGTCAGTCGGCTAATGCCTGAACACAGAGAACTGATGGTTACTTTATAAAACACTGTTATGCCATTTACCTACTAAAACCTTCCAGAATGGAACGAGAATGGTTAATGCATGTTTATTAGACCTGAAACGTTTCAATTGGCCCTGACAGCTTCCGTGATTATAAAATGTAGAAATGCAGAATGGCACACTCAACTGTCAAAACAGTTAATGTCTGACCTTCAGCAGAAAATGTCCTATTCATAAGGATACTCAGTTTACATGCTCATAACGCCCACAAATTAGTTTTTTTAAATTTAGAACATGAGTTTAGAGTAAACTACAACTTCATTTGTAATACTACAAATTGACTTGCTTATGAAATTCCTAAATGTCAAAAAGGATCAACCTCTCTCCCTATTTCCCTAAGCTAATGCATAAGATACCCTCTTATCGCGTGAGACACTAGTTCCAGTAACTCAATTAACTTACATACGGCAGTGCCAAGAATAACAAAGTCTAGTCTCATAGCTAACAGTCTTAATGCCAAAGGGGTCTGCAACCCATTACATTGCAATGCTTTGTAGGTCAGTTAAGTAATAAAGGAGTAAAAGGCCATGTTTATACACAAATCTGTATTTCACGCAGCAGGTGTAACAAAACAATGTATTTAATCTCCAGAGACTGAACGTTACATCAGATTTAAAAAATGAGTTAAGAATGTGAAAGTATAAGAATGCACGTGCTCAGTGTACATGTGGGCTATTAAGGGGACAATCCAGTTAAAATTAAAATCCCCATGTATGCATTTCAGTTTTGAATAGAAGCATTTTTGCAATATACATGTGTTAGCAAAAATTCTTCTAATAAAAGCTATAGCTGTTTCAAATGTGTTTTTAAGTATGCACCGTGCACCAGCATTTTAAACACAGACCGCACTTGCTCAGAGAGTCTAAAGTTCTTGTACCATCTGGTAATGACTCAATTTGTTAATTGCTGACATGATACAAGCCCCAGTGATTATCTGAGCAGCTGCAGTATGTACAATGCGGGTGCACTGAGAATGTCTAGCTATGCTTCACGTGCACATGCACAGAAAAATGTTAACACTAAAAAAGTGATGACTTTTACTAGAATCATTTTTGACAATACATGTATATTGCTATAAAGCAAATAGCTTTCTATTCAAACATGTAATTAATATATGTGCAATGTTGACTGGAATGTCCCTTTAACTAATTATTACAGGGATGAGTGTTTGTTTTAAAATAGATGCATACTTATTTCAATTCTGGCAAGATAATAAAGGAAGCATACGGTATATTACTTTTACTTTCTTGATATAGTTTATTTTATGTCACATACTGCATATGTTAACATCTCAGAGGAAAGCAGAGTCTGTAAGGGAAAAAACAATACTGCTGTTTCTTATTTTTGTATTTGTTTTAGAGCATTTACATATTCAAGAAACATAAAGAGAGTGACAATGGAATATAAATTGTGTTTTTTCCCACATTAATGCAGCAGTTTAAGTGATTATTTGGAATAGCTTTCAAATAAATAAAAATATATACATGAGCTGATGTCCAATAGTTCTTTCTGATGAGTTCTCTAAAAGACAGAATTCCAGCATATTGTGTGAATGAACATTTTACTTATATAACCCCATAACAAGAGATATGTATTGGGACATGTTTAATACAGCACTCATTAGAGCAGACTGATGGTCAGTCTAGAATAGCAAAAGACTTTATGACACCCTAAACATAAACATAAAGGGCTAGATTACAAGTGGGGCGCTAATTTAAAGTGTACCTGTAAACTGGCAAATTTGCCAATTTAAGTGTGCACGTTAAATAACGTTAAATAACCTGCCATTACAAGTGGCTGGTTAATGCTACCGTGAGCTAGCGATAGAACTTTGCACTAGACTTCATTAACCAGAGGTTGGACCTCTGGTTAATTAAATAAATGTCCCCTAATTGCCCCCCCCCCCAAAAAAAGTGTAGTGTTTATTTTTAAAAAAATGCACGGTCAACCTTTTTTAGCGTACCCTATACTTTAAATGAATAGTGCAAGGTGCGCTATCATTACTCATATTACAAGTGCTGAGTTCTGTGCAATACCTAATAGATTTGAAAAATGTAGCGCAACTGGACACCTAGGGGCCAATTTATCAAGCTCTGTATGGAGCTTGATGCCCGTTTCTGCGCGAAACAGAAGTTATGAAGCAGCGGTCTAAAGATCGCTACTCCATAACTTGCCTGCCTGCTCTGAGGCCGCGGATAGAAATCAACCCGATCGAATGCGATCTGGCTGATTGACACCCCCTGCTGGTACAATGATAAATGCTGACAGCGTATGCTGTTGGCATTTATCGATGTGCAGCAGACATGTTACGCTACATCGTAGCATGTCCGCTCACACTATGATAAATCTACTCCCTAAAGATAAATATTAGAGCTAGAATAATTTCATAGCAAAACACATGAATAATATAGTATTTTACACACACAGATAAGCATTGCTTTGTGACAAATGCCACTATTTCACCTTTGGTTTAGCACACTTTTGGATTAGAGCTCGAGCGATAGCCAGGACCTGGAGTTTTTCAGCATGCCCCATAGAAGCGCTATCTGACCTCCAGATGTTAGTGTGCTCTAAAGTGTGGCTCAAGTGCTAAGATTTTACTCTCAACTTATATAAGAGTAAAAATGGAAGCGCTGTGGATTGGATTCTACCAATGCGCGTGCATCATATAAGTAAGCCGATTTACGCTCCACTTGTAATCTATGCCATGGGGTTTCTATTGTATTTTTGTAATGAAACAAACCTTTTTAATGTATCACAAACAAGGGTAGCATCAGCAAAATGTTTTTATGTATTTACAGCTAGCCAAACAGCAATTGATATTAAAGACAATACTAGGAAACCTGCTTCATTCAGCCATTGATAAAAACTACAGTGCTGATACTTAATCTGTGTGTAGCTGCTAAAACAGATGATAGAGGGTGTTTAAGTTCTGCAAACCACAGAAAGAACTTCACATGAAAATTAACAGCACGTTTAGAAGTTTAAATCTTAATTACTTAGACATTTCCTGTAAAAAAAGAAAAAAAGGTTTCAAAATGTATCCATACCAACTTTATATAAATAATGTAAAAATGTTTCATGTAAAATAGTTGAAAAGGTCAAAAACAATTTGGTACAATTTTTAGTTGTAAATGTCAATTACGTTAATTAAATCCCTTAATTTGCCATTCGTCCATACATGTTTACACCACTACACTTTTAAATGGTCATTATAGGTAAAACATGACATGCTGTAATCTGTTAGAGCAGGGTTCTTCAAAATATGTTTACTACTAGTTTAGGCTTGATGAGAAAAGACTGCAAGGACCCAATAGCCAAATCGTAGACATTAGTTTTCAGGGAACAGTGAGCATCCTGCCATGGTAACTATATCTTCTATAGTACAGTATATGCATGGGCATCCGCAGAAATGTATCCATGGGGGGAGGGGCAAAAAAGCATAAAATACTATAAACAGAATATCAGTGGCAATGTGTAAAGTTGCTCGTTATACGCATGAGCTGAACATAATTTTAAACATGGTAGCTCATTGGCATGAAAAAAAGTGATTTAGGTGAGTGTTTTTATTTATATAAGGCAGAGTTTGACAAATATGATTTGAAAATCTAATCTGAAAAAATATTGGGGGGCTGCAATATGATGAGAATATATATATATATATATATATATACACACACAGTATGTGTATGTGTAATGACAGAGCATTTGGTTACAGATTTTGGCCAAATATGAAAGCCCAGGACCATGTCAAGGTCTCTTCCTCCCTGGGTCCATAACATACAGCCACGCAATGCATGCTTTCAACCAAACACACTGAGATACAAACACAGGCCTTTTGTAATTTACATAGACACATACAAAACACAGAAATTGACTGCACTCTGAAGCTGGGCCTCCATGCAACTGCAAAACTCACAGCCCTGGGTACTCACCAGCACTCACAGACAGCTGCACAGCTCTTGGTAACTCAGGTAGTAAACCCCAGATGAGCCTGGATGCCCACAGAGAAAATTGCAAAACAAAAATATTAACACAACATAGAAAGTCTGGCACGCTCTTGCAAGCTAGATGTAAGCTAGATTACAATCAAAATTGAAGAGTTAGTTTAATCTAGCTGTGTGCTTGCAAAGGTGTGCCTGACTTTTAACATGGAGAAAAATTCCAGCTTGCCCTCCCCCCCTGGACGTCCATGAGCATATGTATAGGTGTTGTATTGGTAATGCCTAGCATTTTGGACAAAGATGTTCAGTGTATATAAACTAGATGACTTGCCTCTAAATTTCTTTTTAAAATGTGTGTTCATTACAATCTGCATTCCAGCAAATGTGGTATATTTTAAGTATAATTGTATTAGAATAAATTATGTGATTGGAAGAATCTGGAAGCCGCTTTCTATTTAACCTTTTTTCTATATCAGAAAAAGAAAATATATTTTCAAATACAGATTTACATCATTAATACAGATTTAAATCAAATACAAATTTAGAATGTTTTATAAATATGATTATTTAGTCTCACAAAAGATAAGTACATGGTATTGGAAATCAACATTGTATACATCTTTTTAAAGTAAAATGAATTTATTGCACTTAAAACTGACGACAGGACCCGAGAATCCTATAACAACCAACCTGTCATGTACAGGTATAACCCTAATCTGAATGTTACCAGTGATTTAAAGTTGACATGAAAATAGTGCTCCCTAGTGGCACATTCTTTATACACAATGTAACTCAAGAATGGAGGCATAAAGTATTTTCTTCAGTCTGTTCATAATGTATTTTACTTTCCTGGCAAAGATTGTGTCTTTGTTAAAGTTCAAATGTGGGTATGCATTGGCACCAACGACTGAGGTTAAGTAAGGAGAGTCTATTTGCAGCTAAATTATGTGTACACATGATATCTGCTTTAAATGCAATCTAGCAATAAACATTTGTAGTGAAGTGTGAGGTTGGAAGAATTACATGTAGATAAAGGGCTAGATCACAATCTTGTTGCTAAAAGGAGCTAGTATTAAACAAAATGCCAATCTCCCATGTTTACTCCCATTGTTAATCTTTCCAATATATCACAAAAAATGTTGCTTATGTGTTTTTTTCTAACACCACCTTGGAAGATTTGCTAGAGTTAAAAAAAAACAACTCCCTGTGACTGCTCACAACTCAGGGAGCTGTAAATATTAAAGGGACATTAACCCCAACATTTTTCTTTCATGATTCAGACAGAGAATACAATTTTAAACAAAATTCCAATTTACTTCTATTATCTAATTTGCTTCAATATTTAGATATCCTTTGTTAAAGAAATAGCAATGCACATGGGTGAGCCAATCACATGAGGCAAATATGTGCAGCCACCAATCAGAATCTACTGAGCCTATCTAGATATGCTTTTCAGGAAGGAATATCAAGAGAATGAAGCAAATTAGATAACAGAAGTATATTAGAAAGTTGTTTAAAATTGTATTCTCTATCTGAATCATGAAAGAGAACATTTGGGTTTAATGTCCCTTTAACACACAGACCAGATGACACTATTACCATGACAATAACTTTATACCCTTTGAAAACAATGTAAAACACTTTGACTCACAGCTTAAAGGGACAGTCTACTTTAACATTTGTATTGTTTAAAAAGAGATAATCCCTTTATTACCTATTCCTCAGTTTTGCATAACCAACACTATTATATTAATACACTTTCTACCTCTGTGATTGCTTGTATCTAAGCTTCTGCAGACTGCCCCTTATCTCAGTTCTTTTGATAGACTTCCATTTTAGCCAATTAATACTGACTCATAAATAACTCCAAGGGAGTGAGCACAATGTTTATCTCTATGACACACGTGAACTAGCACTGTCTGTGAAAACTATCAAAATACACTGAGATAAAAGGCGGCCTTCAACGGCTTAGAACTCAGTTTATGAGCCTTTTAAGGTTTTGCTTTTAACAAAGAATACCAGGAGAACAAAGCAAATTTGATGATAACAGTAAATTGGAATGTTTTTTAAAATTGCATGTCCTATCTCAATCATGAAAGTTTAATTTTGACTCGTATGTCCCTTTAAAGGGACATTTATATTTTTATATATGCCTCAAAAATAATTGCCACATTACAAAAGATCTGTGAATAACCCCATAATGTTTAAAAAGCACATTAAATTGTCAGTTTTAAATGTTTGTTAATAAGATTTACATTGCTTTGTAGACAGTGGACACATCCTCTTAAAGAAGCATCATGAATGTTATATTTTCTCCTCTGCTTTGCCCAACTAGAGACAAATATAAATGAGCTCTTCTACATATTAATAAATCACTGTAGACCATGGGCCCGATCCGATATGCAGCGTCGCCCGCAAAAGCCGGCGACGCCGAAATTTGTGCTGGTTTGGTATCCTATATACGGCGTAACCTAGAAGTTACGCTCGTAAATTTCTGCCTTCGCCCGTAGTTTTTTGGGCCATAGGCAGGTATACCAAACCAGCGCAGTTTGGTATCCAATATACAGCGTAAGGACTTACGTGGCGAAAATGGAGAAATCTTACTCCATTTTCCCCTCGCCACAAAATGCAGCCGTAGTAAGCCTTACGCTGTCTATTGGAGCCCCGTAACTCCCTAAACTACCTGCCAAATAAAACCTAACGCATGCGCAATGTCTATCTACCTGTCAACCGCGATCCCCCGCCGCAATCCCTAATAAAGTATTTAATCCCTAAACCTCCGCTCCCGGACCCCGCCGCCACCTACATTAAAAGTATAAACCCCTAATGTGATCCCCCTACACCGTCGCCAGCTACATTACATACCCCCTAATGTGAGCTCCTTATACCACCGCCATCTACCTTACCTACCCCCTAAAGTGAGCCCCTACCCCGCCGCCATCTACCTTACCTACCCCCTAAAGTGAGCCCCTTACACCGCCGCCATCTACCTTACCTACCCCCTAAAGTGAGCCCCTTACACCGCCGCCATCTACCTTACCTACCCCCTAAAGTGAGCCCCTTACACCGCCGCCATCTACCTTACCTACCCCCTAAAGTGAGCCCCTACCCCGCCGCCATCTACCTTACCTACCCCCTAAAGTGAGCCCCTAACCCGCCGCCATCTACCTTACCTACCCCCTAAAGTGAGCCCCTTACACCGCCGCCATCTACCTTACCTACCCCCTAAAGTGAGCCCCTACCCCGCCGCCATCTACCTTACCTACCCCCTAAAGTGAGCCCCTACCCCGCCGCCATCTACCTTACCTACCCCCTAAAGTGAGCCCCTACCCCGCCGCCATCTACCTTACCTACCCCCTAAAGTGAGCCCCTACCCCGCCGCCATCTACCTTACCTACCCCCTAAAGTGAGCCCCTTACACTGCCGCCATCTACTTTACCTACCCCCTAAAGTGAGCCCCTTACAACGCCGCCATCTATTTTAAAAATATTAACCCCTAATTTAATCCCCCTACACCACCGCCAGCTATATTAACCCTAATTATATTAGATTACAAGTTTGTGCGTTTGTCTTTTAACGCTGAAAATATGGTATTTTCAGCGTTAAATCAGCACCGCAGCCATTACAAGTCTTGTCGGTATAGGTGTACCGCAAGCCTTTTAGCCTGTAACGCAACGTCAGTACCGTAAAAATAATGTTTTTTCATGGGATTCCCATAGCGCTGGTATTACGAGTTTTGCAGTGAGGCTTAAAAGCAAGCGTTACAGTCTAAAACCACAAGATTTGTAACGCCATCCATAGTCAGTAGTTATGAGTTTTACACTACAAAGCTGTAGCTTAAAACTCATAACTAATGTGTTAAAAAGTACACTAACACCCATAAACTACCTATTAACCCCTAAACCGAGGCCCTACCGCATTGCAAACACCAAACACTAAATTAAATGTATTAACCCCTAATCTGCCGCTCCCGATATCGCCGTCACTAATAAAATTTAGTAACCCATATTCCGCCTTCCCCGATATCGCCGTCACTATACTAAAATTATTAACCCCTAAACCGCCGCCCTCCTGCATCGCAAACACTATTTAAATATTATTAACCCCTAATCTGCCGTCCGCCCACATCGCCCCCACTATAATAAAGTTATTAAGCCCTACACCACCACCACTATAATAAACCTACTAACCCCTAAACCGAAAGCCCCCACAACGAAATATAATAAATTAAACTATTAACCCCTAAACCGAAAGCCCCCCACATTGCAATAAACTAATTTAAACTAGCAACCCCCAAATCTAACCCTAACGTAACCCTAACCCCGCCTAACTTTAACATAATTAAAATATAGCTAAATTAAACTTACAATTATTAACTAAATAAACCTATTAACCCCTAAACCGCCAGCCCCCCAGATCGCAACAACCTAAATTAAACTATTAACCCCTAACCCTAACGTAACCCTAAACCCCCCCTAACTTTAACATAATTAAAATATAGCTTAATTAAACTTACAACTAAATAATACCTAGCTAAAACTAAATACATACTTACCTGTGAAATAAAACCTAAGCTAGGTGCAATATAACTAATAGTTATATTGTAGCTAGCTTAGGTTTTATTTTTATTTCACAGGTAAGTTTTATTTATTTTTACTAGGTAGACTAGTTAGTAAATAGTTATTAACTATTTACTAACTACCTAGTTCAAATAAAAACAAACTTACCTGTCAAATAAAACGTAAGGTACCTTACACTAAAACCTAAAATTTACAAAAAAATAAAAAAACTACCATTACAAAAAATAAAAAAAACTACCATTACAAAAACAAACGAAATTATCCAAAAAATTTAAAATATTCCTATTCTCATACCCTTAATCTAAAATAAACTACGAAGGGCCCTTAAAAGGACCTTTGGGGGCCCATAAAAGGGCCTTTTGTAGGGCATTGCCCTAAGTTAAACCTCTCTTTTGCTACAAAAAAAACCATACACCCCCTAACAGTATACAAAACCCCAGGGTTAGGTTTAGTAGTTAATATAGTTTAATTTAGGTTATTGCGATGTGGGGGGGCTGGCGGTTTAGGGGTTAATAGGTTTATTTAGTTAATAATTGTAAGTTTAATTTAGCTCTATTTTAATTATGTTAACGTTAGGGGGGTTAGGGTTGAGTTAAGGTTAGGGGTTAATAGTTTAATTTAGTTTGTTGCGATGTGGGGGGGCTGGTGGTTTAGGGGTTAATAGGTTTATTTAGTTGTAGTGATGTGGGAGGCCAGAGGTTTAGGGGTTAATAGCTTTATTTAGTTGCGGCGATGTCGGGGAGCGGAGGAATAGGGGTTAATAGATTTATTAAAGTGTGCGCGATGTTAGGGTGTGGCGGAATAGGGGTTAATAACTTTAGTATAGTGGTGGAGATATCGGGAGCGGCAGATTAGGGGTTAAATCCTTTATTTAGGTGGTGGCTATATCGGGAGCGGCAGATTAGGGGTTAATAACTGTATGCAGGTGTCGGCGATGTCGGGTTCAGCAGATTAGGGGTGTTTAGACGTAGGGTTTATGTTAGGTTTAAAAAGTATTGACATCAATGGGGCTGCGTTACAGAGCTTTTCTTTCCGCGATTGCGGGTGTTAGACTTTTTTCTGACCCGCTCTCCCCATTGATGTCTATGGGGAAAGCGTGCACGAGCACGTCAAATCAGCGCTTTTTTTTGGTGCGGTTTAGAGCTTAAAAACCCCATATCGCCTGCACAAGCCGGGTTTTTTAAAACTTGTAATGGCTGCGCTATAGGGGATTAAATAACTTCGGTTGCGTTCGTTAATTTCCCTATAGCGCTCAAAACTCGTAATCAGTATGTGTTTAACCCCTTTGTATGTATGTATGTATGTATGTATATACTGTATCTATAAAATATCATAGCAAATGTAAGGTCACCCATTCAAAGGTGCAGACTAATATAGCATTAAATAAATTCCATTTGTTTTGACCACTGAAAGGTTTTTACAAATGTGGTCTGAAGAATTGTGTGTGTTGTGCTTATTATGATTGAAGAAACAATGAATTATTCTACTCATGTAAACTAAATAAGGTGATTTATTTGGTTATGTACCAATGTTAGAAATCTTATATCAAGAGCACAACTTGATGTCTAAAAATTAGGAATTTAGAACATATGAAAAATATATAGGATGGAAATTCATCACATGGGTTATCACAATGACATGGAAAAGATCCAAATATTTTTTAAATTTTAAAGTTATTGAACAGTTAGGTGAGGTCCTAAAGTGAGGTGACAGGGAATTGTACTTTAGGCAAAGGAGACATTTTGGATCTACACCCTGAGATCTATGGATCCAAGAGGGATGAATAGAGAAGTTTGTGAATAAATAAAGTTCTTTATAAAACAAGAAGTATAGAATGCAAGTTCCCAATACACGAATATCCTTATTAACTATCGGCTAGATTACGAGTTGGGCGTTAAGGTAAAAAATGCAGCGTTATCAGGTCCCTACGCCCGCTGGTATTACGAGTCTTGCAGGTATAGGTGTACTACTACTCACACTTTTTTGGCCTTAACGCAAAGCAACTTACGTAAATTTCGTAAAGGCTTTTTTCAAGGGGACTTGCATAGCGCCGGTATTACGAATCTGCCTGGGAGGCCAAAAATTAAGCGGTGTACCCTCTACAAACACTATTTAAATATTATTAACCCCTAATATGCTGCCCGTAACATTGCCGCCACCTACATTATAGTTATTAACTCCTAATCTGCCGCCAACATCGCCGCCACCTACATTATAGTTATTAACTCCTAATCTGCCATCCCCAACGTCGCCGCCACTTCTAAATTTATTAACCCTTTAAACCTAAGTCTAACCCTAACTTAAATATAATTTAAATAAATCTAAATAAAATTACTATCGTTACCTAAATAATTCCTATTTAAAACTAAATACTTACCTGTAAAATAAACCCTAAGCTAGCTACAATATAACTAATAGCTACATTGTATCTAGCTTAGGGTTTATTTTTATTTTACAGGCAAGTTTGTATTTATTTTAACTAGGTAGAATAGTTACTAAATAGTTATTAACTATTTAATAACTACCTAGCTAAAATAAATACAAATTTACCTGTAAAATAAAACCTCACCTTAGTTACACTAACACCACACTACAATTAAAAAACTTACCTAAATTAAATATAATTAAATAAATTAAATACAATTAGCTAAATTACAAAAAAAGCCCACTAAATTACAGAAAATAAAAAAAATTACAAGATATTTAAACTAATTACACCTAATCTAAGAGCCCTATCAAAATAAAAAAGCCCCCCCAAAATAAAATAAAAAACCTAGCCTAAACTATCAATAGCCCTTAAAAGGGCCTTTTGCAGGGCATTGCCCCAAAGAAATCAACTCTTTTACCTGTAAAAAAAAATACATACAACCCCCCAACAGTAAAACCCACCACCCACACAAAATTACAAGATATTTGAACTAATTACTCCTAATCTAAGAGCCCTATCAAAATAAAAAAGCCCCCCCCCCCAAATACAATAAAAAACCTAGCCTAAACTATCAATAGCCCTTAAAAGGGCCTTTTGCAGGGCATTGCCCCAAATAAATCAACTCTTTTACCTGTAAAAAAAATACATACAACCCCCCAACAGTAAAACCCACCACCCACACAACCAACCCCCCAAATAAAACCCTAACTAAAAAAAACTTAAGCTCCCCATTGCCATGAAAAGGGCATTTGGATGAGCATTGCCCTTAAAACGGCATTTAGCTCTATTGCTGCCCAAAGCCCTAACCTAAAAATAAAACCCACCCAATACACCCTTAAAAAACCTAACACTAACCCCTGAAGATCCACTTACCGGGAGAAGTCTTTATCCAAGCGGCAAGGAAGCTGGCAGAAGTGGTCCTCCAGACGGGCAGAAGTCTTCCCCAGACGGCATCTTCTATCTTCATCCTTCCGACGCGGAGCGGGTCCATCTTCAAGACATCCGGCGCGGAGCATCCTCTTCCAACGACGACTACCCGACGAATGAAGGTACCTTTAAATGACGTCATCCAAGATGGCATCCCTTAGATTCCGATTGGCTGATAGAATTCAGCCAATCAGAATTAAGGTTGAAAAAATCCTATTGGCTGATGCAATCAGCCAACAGGATTGAAGTTCAATCCTACTGGCTGATCCAATCAGCCAATAGGATTGAGCTCACATTCTATTGGCTGTTCCAATCAGCCAATAATGTGAGCTCAATCCTATTGGCTGATTGCATCAGCCAATAGGATTGTTCAACCTTAATTCCGATTGGCTGATAGAATTCTATCAGCCAATCGGAATCTAAGGGATGCCATCTTGGATGACATCATTTAAAGGTACCTTCATTTGTCGGGTAGTCGTCGTTGGAAGAGGATGCTCCACGTCTTGAAGATGGACACGCTCCGTGTCGGAAGGATAAAGATAGAAGATGCCGTCTGGGTAAAGACTTCTGCCCGTCTGGAGGACCACTTCTGTCCGTCCGGAGGACCACTTCTACCGGTTTCCTTGAGGACTACTTGCAGCTTGGATGAAGACTTCTCCCGGTAAGTGGATCTTTGGGGATTAGTGTTAGGATTTTTTAAGGGTGTATTGGGTGGGTTTTATTTTTAGTTTAGGGTTTTGGGCCGCAATAGAGCTAAATGCCCTTTTAAGGGCAATGCCCATCCAAATGCCCTTTTCAGGACAATGGGGAGCTTAGGTTTTTTTAGTTAGTTTAAATATCTTGTAATTTGTTTTTTATTTTCTGTAATTTAGTGGGGGGTTTTGTAATTTAGCTAATTTTATTTAATTTATTTAATTGTATTTAATTTAGGTACTTTATTTAATTATAGTGCAGTGTTAGGTGTTAGTGTAACTTAGGTTAAGTTTTATTTTACAGGTAAATTTGTATTTATTTTAGCTAGGTAGTTATTAAATAGTTAATAACTATTTAGTAACTATTCTACCTAGTTAAAATAAATACAAACTTGCATATAAAATAAAATAAATCCTATGCTAGATACAATGTAACTATTAGTTATATTGTAGCTAGCTTAGGGTTTATTTTATAGGTAAGTATTTAGTTTTAAATAGGAATAATTTAGTTAATTATAGTAATTTTATTTAGATTTATTTAAATTATATTTAAGTTAGGGGGTGTTAGGGTTAGACTTAGGTTTAGGGGTTAATAAATTTAGAATAGTGGTGGCGACGTTGGGGGCAGCAGATTAGGGGCAAATAAATGTAGGTAGGTTGCGGCGACATTGGGGGAGGGAGATTAGGGGTTAATAAATATAATGTAGGTGTCGGCGATGTTGGGGGCAGCAGATTAGGGGTTAATAAGTATAATGTAGGTGGTGGTGATGTCCGGAGCGGCAGATTAGGGGTTAATAAATATAATGTAGGTGTTGGCAATGTCGGGGGCGGCAGATTAGGGGTTAAGAAGTGTAAGATTAGGGGTGTTTAGACTCGGGATTCATGTTAGGGTGTTAGGTGTAAACATAAATTTTGTTTCCCCATAGGAATCAATGGGGCTGCGTTACTGAGTTTTACGCATCTTTTTTGCAGGTGTTAGACTTTTTCTCAGCCGGCTCTCCTAATTGATGTCTATGGGGAAATCGTGCACGAGCACGTATAACCAGCTCACCGCTCACTTAAGCAGCGCTGGTATTGGAGTGTAGTGTGGAGCGCAATTTTGCTCTACGCTTACTTCTTGCCTGCTAGCCGCCGGGTTGATAAAACCCGTAATACCAGCGCTGTAGGAAAGTGAGCGGTGAGAATAAACTGCAAGTTAGCACTGCACCCCTCATAACGCAAAACTCATAATCTAGCCGTATGTTCAGTAAATACCTCTAAATTGGGGACAGCCAAACAAAATATACATTGTTGCCACAATGGGTTACTGGACATCTACGAGGATAGAGAAGCATCATGTACTGGATTGGTGTATATTAAATCCTTGGCTGGCTCAGCCTGAATATATATTGCATTATCTGCGGTACTTCCAACGTATGGCTTATAATACCGAGATGCCAGATATCTTGGAGGAACCAAATAAGAATTTACAATACTCTGCCAGTCCAATCCTTCAGTGATAAACGCTCCGCCAACACACGTTAACCAACAGGTATATTAAATCAATTCCATACATAAAGGGGCTCCATCTGCATTATGCAAGGAGACTAACTAAGTAAGTGTGGAGCGACATGTCCCAAATTAGTGGGTCTCAATTTCCACCCAAAAGATACTTTTGGGGCACTCAAAAAATATTGACAATTTTTCAAAAACAACAAATGAATGTTTTGAGTGTCCTTAAATAAACACCAATTTAAAGTGAAAGTAGAGAGCATATGATATGAAAATCATTGTTAAGCGTGACACAGGTTGCAATAAAGCTAAATTTTATTACAAAAATTATTATACTGTGTGCACTTTATAAAAATACAGTGGCTTACATAAAAATTAATTGCACAAAACCCATAGTTAAAATAAGGTTGGCCAAAAGTTCATGCACATAGAACTCCAAAGGAATAGTCCTTTTAATTATACTGAGAACTGCATACTGTATGCTCAGATAGCTGTATATTAAACACCAATGCCCACTGAATTCACTGGGAACTTAGTGCATTGCATGCTCCAGAGTAGAAAAGTGTATATGGAACATTCCATACAAGACCAGCAATGGTCAAGAGCATAACTGCTGATTGAAAGAAAAGGTGAATCATATCACATCCACTAGGAGCTATCTTCCTATTGAGTGAATATTAGGATTACCGCTCATAAATGAAGATTACCTTTAATCCTCTATCATCACTGTGCACTGAGAAACTTGCACATTTACAAAGAAGACATCTTCGTTCCTTTACTTTAGTTGTGGTGCCGCCTTCTGGTACAGCAAGTTAATGCAAGATGCTCCAACAACCGGCGAGATGCCAGTTAAGACAACAAGTCTCTAGCAGTCAAAACTCTCACTCCAGGAGGACTCATTTCACTCCCCTCCCCTTCATGGGCTGGCCTGGGGCTTCATCAGATCATTTATTGAAAATAAACATAGTAAAAATAGCATAAAGCCATAATCATTGCTAATGACAAACACTTGTGAAAAGACTTTTAAAATTACACCATTGGTTAAAAAACAACAACCCTGCTAAATTGACTCATTTAGAGAATAAAGTAATCATACAAACAGATCTATGATGCGTATATATAATATTACTTTATATTTTTGCATAAATTGTTAAATTCAAATGAAACGTCAAATTCAATAAAGATAATAAAAGCCAAACAAGGTTGTTGTTTTTTTTTTTATTTACAGAGATGTTGAACAGCTATAGGGGCCAAATTATCCCCCCTCCTATGCCAACCTGTTAATGGGTTGGTATGAGATGTTCCACATCTTTGGAAATGAAAACCATTTCAGACATCATATTTATTTATTTGAGAACTTTGTAGATGATTTACAGATGGTTTGGAGGGGGAGTAAAATGGTTTTGAAACTTTTGGATAATTGCAATGACCTCCATTTGAAGTTTACTTTTGAGTTTCAGAAATGATTAAGGGACACTGAACCCAAATTTTTTCTTACGTGATTCAGATAGAGCAGGAATTTTTAAGCAACTTTCTAATTTACTCCTATTATCAAATTGTCTTCATTCTCTTGATATCTTTATTGGAAATGCAAGAATGTAAGTTTAGATGCCGGCCAATTTTTGGTGAACAACCTGGGTTGTTCTTGCTGATTGGTGGATAAATTCATCCACCAATAAATAAGTGCTGTCCAGAGTTCTGAACCCATAACAAAAAGCTTAGATGCCTTCTTTTTCAAATAAAGATAGCAAGAGAACGAAGAAAAATTGATAATAGGAGTAAATTAGAAAGTTGCTTAAAATTGCATGCTCTATCTAAATCACAAAAGAAAAATAATGGGTTCAGTGTCCCTTTAGTGATTTTTTTGGATGTTACATTGATAGACTGTAGTGACGGCACAATAAAAACTGATGTCTAAAGGAAATGTATAACAGGTAATTCTCTTTTACATGCTTTATCAACAGAGAGCTGATGAACTAGAACTGCTGCTTATTCAAGAAGAGTTATTTCTCGGGCAAGATCTGAAGTACAATATGTGAGAGGGATAACCTATTGAGTGATAGATTAATCGTTTCTAAAAGCAAAGGACATCAACAGTTTGAATTGGTTACTTTTGGAACTAATTATGACTCTCAATACACAGAAGTTTGTAAAATTGTTAAGAAACACTTTAAATTGTTGGGTGTAGATGACAAATAAGTAGATTGTGTAAATACTGGTTTGAGATGCTCATACAAGAAAATGTCTGACTATAGGCAATATGTTGTTGCCCTCTCAATTACCATCTCTAAGTATACCATGCAGTTCCTGGCTAAGACAAATAGGGATGTAAAGATGTGGCAGCTCAAGGTGTAAGCCTTGCGAACAAGTGGTTGTATCTGACACTTTTGTTTCATCAGTCACACGTGAATCCTTTAGAATGGATTGTGGACTAAACTGTAAGTGGAGTGGTATTAAACGCTCCGCTCGAGTGCCAATTCCGCTAGAAGTAAGCTTTTTCTGCACATCGGGTAGCACTTGTATTACAAGTTGAAAGTAAAATATTTTAGCTTGAGCACTAACCAAATACATGTAAAAAGCAGAACTAAGAATATTGCACGTGCTATAACTTATTCCCTGATAGAAGTCAATAGAGCAAAAAAAATTGGGAAAAAAGCCTAACACCCTACTCGTGCGCAAACCTGATTGCATATTCTCAAGTGCGCTAATGAACATGAAAATATTAATTTTATTTAGCAGAATATGCTCTAATTATTCCTAAATACGTATTTCTATATATGTGATAACAGACAACCAGGTACTCAGTGAAAATGGCCCCTGCTCAGCAATATGCACATAGGTTCTCCAAAGAAAGTGGTTGCTGATCACCATTAGGTGTCCAGGCATCCCGGAAAAATGGCCGCTGCTTGCTAAAAAGTGCACAGGCACTCCAGGAAAGTGGCCCCTGCTCACTGATATCCATCTAGGAATCCTCAAGGAAACTGGCCCCTGCTCTCCAATAGCTGTCCAGGCATTCCCTGAAAGAGGCCCTGCTCACTAATAGCTGCTGCCTAGGAACCCTCAAATAAAGTACCCACTGCTCACCAATATGCGCCATGGCACCCAGGGAAAATGACCCCTGCTTGCCAATAGGTCCCTAGGTACTCCTTTATAGCGCTCCTTCTTGCTAATAGGTGGTGTCAATGGCCCCTGCTCACAAATATGTACCTAAGTTCCCAGGAAGGTGGGACCCCTGCTAATCAATATGAGCACAGGCACCCAAGAAAAGTGGCCCCTGCTGGCTAATAGGTGCCCAGGCACCCCAGGGAAATGGCTCCTGCTCATCAATAGGAACTCAAGCAAAGTGGTCCTTCTTGCCAATAGGAACCCTCAAAGAAAGTCGCCCCTGCTCACCAAGATGTGCCAAGGCACCATAGTGAAGTGGCCCCAATAGGCACCAAACCACTCCAAGAATATGGACCCAGCTTGTTAATAGATGCCCAGGGACCCCAGAAAAATAGGTACTGCTCAGCAATAGCCACCTGGGAACCCTCAAGGAAAGTAGCCCCTGTTCTCAAATATGTGCCCAAGCACTCCAGGAAAATGGCCCCTGCAAACCAACAGGTGCCCAGGAACTTTAGGAAAGGGACCCCTGCTTCCAAAAAGAATCGCAGGTTCTCTAGGAAAGTGGCCCTTTCTTTCTTATATATGGTGGCCCAAAGAAAGTAGCTCCTGCTCACCAATAGATGCCTTGACACCCCAGGAAAGTGGCACCTGCTCACCAATACATAACCAGGTACACTGGGAAAGTGTTCCTGCTCACTAATATGTACCCAGGCATCCCTGGAAATTGGGCCCTACTTGCCAATTGGAGCCAAGACACCATCAGAAAGTGGTTCCTTCTCATCAAAAGGCACCTCAGGAAAGATAACTGTTTAGATACAAGCAACCTAGGAAAATGCATTCTGCTCACCAATAACCACGTACAAACCCTCAAGGAAAGTGGACCCTGCTCAACAATATGCACCAAAGCACCCTGGGAAGTGACCCCTTCTTACCAAGAGGCACTAAGACACCCCAGGAATGTAGACCCTGCTCATCAGAACATGTTCAAGCACTCTCAGAATGTGGCAAGCAGGGGACACTTTACCAGGGTGCCTGTGCACCAATAAGTAAGGACCATTTTACTTGAGGGTTCCTAGGCAGCTATTGGAAAGCAAGGGCCACTTTCCCAGGGTTCCTGGGTGCCCATGGCAGGGGCTACTTTCCAAAGGTGCCTGGGCTACTATTGGCTAGCAGGGCTAATTTTCCTTTATGCCTGGGTGCCTATTGGCAAGCAGAGGCAACTTTTCTGGGGTGCCAGTGTGCCTATTGGGTGAGCAGGGGCCTCTTTCTCAGGGTGCCTGTGCACCTTTTGGTGAGTAGGGGCCACTTCCCCAAGATGTTTAGACACCTATTGGCTAGCATTTGCCATTTTCCTGGGGTGCCTAGGTGCCTATTGGCGAGCAGGGGCCACTTTCCCAGGGTGCTTGTGGGCCTTTTGACAAGCAGGCTTCTTGGGTGTGTTTTGGTGAGCAGGGGCCACTTTCCTGGAAAGCCTGTGAGCCTATTAGTTAGCAGGGGGCACTTTCTGGGATGCCTGGGAGCCTATTGTAATGCAAGAGCCACTTTCCCAGGGTGCTTGGGTGTGTTTTGATGAGCAGGGGTCACTATCCTGGAATGCCGGAACTGGAAGCCTTTTAGCTAGCAGTGACCACTTTTTCTAGGTGCCTGTGCATCGATTGCCAAGCAGGGAACACTTTCCCAGGGTGTCTAGGAACCTATTGTAGTATTGTAGTAGAGGCCACTTTCCTGGGGTTCTAGGAGGCTATTGGTGACCAGGGGTCACTTTCTCAGGGTGAATGTGCAACATTTCATTAGCAGGGGCCACTTTCCTGGGGTGCCTAGGTGCCTATTGGCAAACAGGCCACATTCCTGGAATGCCTGGGTGCCTCATAGTGAGCAGGGGTCACTTTCTTAGTGTGCTTGGGTGTGTTTTGGCGAGCAAGGGACACTTTCCTAGGGTGCTTGAATGCTTATTGATAAACAGGAGCCAGTTTCATGGGAAAGCCTGGGCACCTATTAGTGAGCAGGGGCCACTTTCCTGGGTTGCCTAGACTCCTATTGATGAGCTGAGGCCACTTTTACCTGTGCACCTATTGGCAAGCAGGGGGCCCTTTCCCAGGTTACCTGGGTGCATATTAGTGAGCAGTGTCTATTGGCAAGCATGGCCACAGTCACTGTATTTTAGCGAGCAGGGGTCATGTTCCAGGAGTACCTGGTTTCTTTTGGTGAACAGGGGCCACTTTCCTGGGGTGCCTGGGTGTGTATTGGTGAGCAGGGGCTATTTTCTCATGGTGGCTGGGCACCTATTGGTGAGAAGGAGCCACTTTCCTGGGGTACAAAGGTGCATATTTGTGAGCAGAAGCCACTTTCCTGGGGTACTTGGGTGTCTGTTAGTGAAAAGGGGGCCACTGTCATTGCCTATTAGCAAGCAGGGGGACTATCCAGAAGTACCTGGGGACCTATTGACAAACAGGGGCAATTTTCCCCTGGTGCCTTGGCGCATATTGGTGAGCAGGGGCCACTTTGCTTGAGTGGTCCTAGGCAGCAGCTATTAGTGAGCATGGATACTTTCAGGGTATGCCTAGGCAGCTATTATGTGAGCAGGGGCCAGTTTTCCAGGGTACCTGGGACCTATTTCCTAGGCAAATGCATTTGAAAGCTAAAACAAGAGGAAAAACATGCAAAACTATCTGCCTGAATACTAGTTAGGTAAAAGGCTTTTCGCTAGGCAAATGGTTTTTAAAGCAAAAATAACTAGTTGCCTAGACACATTCTATTGGCCTAAAAAGAAAATAGTCACTGAGAAGCACAAAAAACTGCTGTGGAAAGTACTAGAGGCAATAAAATAATAAATAATAATAAAATAAAATACAGATTTACCAATAGTTAATAAGATATATCAATTTATACCATGAAAAAAACCACTGTGAAAATAATCACGCAGATATTATCACAAATAAGTTTATATGTATAAAAAAGAACAATGCAATGACAAGATAGTGACTGGTCACTTACACATGTAAATAAAATTCTCAGTAAAATACCATAAAAAAGTCCATTATGTTTTACTAAAGTCTGTGGTGAATAGTAAAAAACTGCTCACAGTTTACTTATACACGTACCACTTATATTCAGTGTTTCTGACAGTTCCGGTTATCACATCAAGTTCTACTTCTATAGCAGAAAAAAAGTTAAGGTAAATCTACGTGACTGAAGTGATATAGTTGTATCTCTAAACAGTCACGGCTTTGACATCCAACCTCCTCAGTAGCCAAGCTTTAGGTTAGAGCAAGGGTTTAACTCCTATACACAACATTCTATTCACCCCCCACATTTATACACATCATGGAGCAGTTGTTATGATTACTTTATTTTGTAAACATATTTTAATTTAGCAGGGTAGTTTTATTTTAACCGATGGTGTTGCAGAGTTCATTTTAAAAGTTTTTGCGTACGTTTTATATCCTGCTATTTTCTCTTTGAGGATATTTACCCAATGTTTTACTATTTTCAATAAATGGGGGGATATAACTGAATAAATTAATATCCTTTCCAAGAAAAACATGTTTTTCTTTTATAATAATAGTTCACTGTTACATTATTATATATGTTTCTATCTCTTTAATAAACTATATGAGGCATATTTATCAAGCTCCATATAGCGCTTGAGGCCCCTTGTTTCTGGCGAGCCTTCAGGCTTGCCGGAAACAGAAGTTATCAAGAAGTTATGAAGCAGCGGTCTAAAGACTGCTGCTCCATACCTTGTCTGCCTGCTCTGAGGCGCGGACAGAAATCAACCCGATCAAATTCTAACGGCTGGTTGGCCACGAATCTGCAGTGGGCGGCATTGCACCAGCAGTTCACAAGAACTGCTGGTGCAATGATAAATGCCGACAGCGTATGCTGTCGGCATTTATCGATGGGCAGCGATGTGCAGCGGACATGATACGTTACTTTGTATCATGTCCGCTCGTACATTGTTAAATATGCCCCTATGTATTTAAGTATACAAGTAAAAAAATAATGTTTTAAAATAGTTGTAAATGAGCTGTAATCATGGTAATGTGAAGCTCTATAAATATGGGACCATGGTCTCAAGTTTCAGTTAGAGGAGAAGCCATACCTCTTAAATCCTTTAGCACTTTGTACGTACAGCACGTTTTCTACCGCCTTCAGATAAAAAGTGCATACATGGTACATTTACTTCAGAACAGACCTGAAACTGTACACGATACATAATGTACACCTGAAACAGGAACACACTGATTATGCAGAAAGCTGTAGCATTGGGGGTAATTACACGTTAGTGCATCTAACACATGACTCTCTTGCCACTTGTATCTTTCAGAATGTATATGTGTGTATGTGCATATATTTATTTATTTATATATATAGTATATATGTGTGTGTGTGTGTATATATATATATATATATATACACAGATATATATATATATATATATATATATACATACATAAAATATTGAAAATATTATTACTATTATTATTAATAAAAATAATGTAATCTATCTTCCTGCCCTGGATACATTTGTCTTTGACCATTTTCTACATATCCTTTTTTGTAATAATTTTACCTAGTTATAATGGTGATCATATTTTTCATATTTGTGTTTGTTCGATGTCTCATGCAATGTTGTGGAACTTCCAACATACATTTAATACGTGTGGCACCATATGGTTTGGGAGTGGGGGGCAGGTCTGCGGTTTCTCTTGCGGTCATAGTGAGAAGAGGTTGTATGCTCAGTGGAGTCATTAGTGGTTTGTGGATTTGGCAGCAGTTTGTGTAGGTTATACAAACCTCCTCATGCCAGAGAACTGCAGAGTACTGCTTCATTAATCATTTCCCTATTAGAAACAGTCACAGAGCATTTCTTAATAAACATAGCAATGTGACAGACAGATTTTAAGAAATATTGCTAGCTAAATTATAGTACTTGTATTTTATATACATTCAAAGCAGAACATACATATATGTGTTTGTATATTTAAGCTTATGTTCTCACTCAAAAATCGGGAAATGAAGAAGTTTAAATCATTGTTCAAATGACCAAAAACACATGATTCCATAACTGAACTATGTGTCCTCATACAGGACATCAACAATAACCACTGATATTATACATGGTTTCAATTAATTATATCATCAATGGAATCAATTATCACATGCATTATTATTATATTTATTTATAAGGAGTCAACATATTCTGCAGTACTATACAGGGGATACAATAAATAAAGGTAGACTAGTACAGAATGAATACAAAGCTCTGATCCCTATAGTACCTTACAGTCTAAAGAATCACATGACAAATATAGCACATAACAAAGAAGGACATTTCTACTACACTAGTAATAATGCAAACGTTAGAATTGATATGCTAGATCTCAGTGCTATAGGCATTCCTCTTGTAAGCAACTGGTATTCAAAATATAAGCAGATCACAAAAAATCTTCTTCTTATTGCTGTCTATAGGAACTGTAAAAAGCATTTTTCATTGGTATCAAAAACCAGTAGCATTTTCTGTACACAGTAAATTTGCAAAACCCTTTTTTTTTTTTATTTACACGTGCCTTCACTTGGTGTGAAAGAAAAGATCACTAGAAGCAAAGCAGGAGTGAACTCATTTTAGAGAGATCAAACACACTATAATGTTCATTTTACATTGATACCTATAGAATATTAGATATGTTCCAACTTAAAGGAACATTAAACCCCAAATTATTTCATGATTCAGTTTAAACAACTTTCCAATTTACTTCAGTTATCGAATTTGCTTCATTGCCTTACTGAGAGCTAGCTGATTACATTGTGTGAGCCAATAACATGATGCATATATGTGCAGCCACCAATCAGAAGCTCCTGAGCCTACCAAGGTATCATTTTTAACAAACATACCAAGAGAACAAAACAAATTAGATAATGGAAGTAAAATTGCAAAGCTGTTTAAAAGCATGTGCTCTATCGGAACCATGAAAGATATAGTTTGGGTTTCATGTCCCTTTAACCCATATCTTTCTGTATATGGTTCACCCAGTCATCTTCCTCCTTGTGGCATGAACATGGTCCAGTTTCCCTCTAATGTATAGGATTTTTAAAAATGATGTTCATGCAATGAACTAATCATAACTAAGACAGGAGTGCTTATTTTCAGAATTGAGACCTCCTTCTATTCTGATATTAAGCTTCAAAGTTGACATGTGACTTAATTGATGTCTAAGATCATGTGAATGGTTACGTCATTAAAGTTGCATTTGATGACAACTCACATCTATGTATCCAATACATTTTGGGCCAGATTACAAGAAGTAAGCTTTTTGCGCTATTAGGGACAAACACTTTACAGGGGGTAAACCCCAGTAGAGTAAGAGTAACAGATAAATGCACAAAGGGTTAACAGCGCTCTCAGATCCTGATAAAAACAGAGTAATATGCAGTTGATATGTATTTACCCTGTATTAGTGTTTCTCAGCGGCAGTCTTCAAGTCTGATGACTGCCGTTGAGAAACACTAATACAGGGTAAACCGGTGGATGAGGAAGTATATACCAAGACTGCACACTCCAAGAGGTGACAAGCACCCCTATACACAAAGTTTGGGAGACTACCATTGGAGGAACCAAATCCCCATATACTCCAAGAGGTGGACGAAACCATAAGAAGCATACGCTGGTATCCAGAATTATTCTACCACCAAGCATACCCTCCAGTGCGGCAACTTACCTCATATGATTGAGGTAAATTCTGGTAAGGGTATTCACTATATTTAAAACATCATATGGACCTTCACTGACATTATCTACATCCTGGGAACTTTCTGTTATTTATACCACTGATAGTGTATATACATACATATCAACTGCATATTACTCTGTTTTTATCAGGATCTGTTAACCCTTTGTGCATTTATATATATATATTGGAATATCTATTTATAAATACTTATAACAATAATGTATAATAAATACATATATATATATAACATATATACACATATAAATACATAAATACATATGTACACACATATAAACATATATTTATATATATATATATATATATATATATATATATATATATATATATATATATACGGTATATGTATGTATGTCTATATTAAAGCCCTTTGCCTGCCTTTTTTTTCTAACACCTCAGACCTCAAATCTTTGAGCCCTTATAACTTTTTTGAGCAATATTTTGTACTTTGTAATGTATTTTTGATGAGTTTTGTGACACTTTTTTGTTTAACAAAACAGTTAGCCAGAGCTCTGAGAACGCGCTATACCGACATGTAATAACATCAATTGTGCTTAAGCGATCATGTTTAGTTTCAACTTGTAATACAAACAATAAACCTGATGTGCACAAACTCCCATGATAAACCCCTTTTTGCTTGCATATAGCTGTTGATGTTTCCCATTGAAAGTAATTGGAACTGAAAGGGAAACTTTGCTCCGTTGAGCGAAGTTAGTAGTGAGCAGGGGTCACACTTTAAAAATTAAATCCTGCAGCCAATATAAATCACATTATGCTGCTTTCTGCATATAGCATTTTACAATCGCCTATATTTTCATATGCATGTGTTTTACTATTAGGGTTATAAGTATTTTCAGTGTTTTCAGAAAAGCTTGCTACATTTTAGTTGGTGAGAAAAAACTGTGAGATTTGAAGTGCAAAAATCTTTACAAAATTATGTTGGGATTAGAGACAAATTCATATACGCCCATGCAACATCCATGTTCAGCCCATTTTACTAAAAACAACAACGCTTTGTATTTTGTACTTAAAAGTGCGAAATTTATAAGTGATTTTAGCACACCCAGTGTACCTAAATTATGATGTGCATATTTATACAATTTATTCATGAATAATTTACAATTTTTTTCAAATTTTTATTAAAATACGATTTTTTTATATTTTTGTGTGAATGACTCAACTATTCCTTTTGTAAGATTTTTAAAATACAAATTTTATTGTGTACTTTTGTAACGTCCGCATCTCCTCCCCATACGATAATGCAGTATAAGCCCTTTAGCAAGACAGCCTGTTTTCAGGGTAAAAAGTGGCTTTAGATAATTCCACCAGGGAAATAGAAGGACTGGCGAACATTCTTTAATAATCTCGCCAGCTCAGAAACATTTAGATAATTGAACCATCAGTGTTTTGTCTTATTTGCCTATTTTGCAGACAAAAACAATTATTGTAATTGTGATATAGTATAATTAAGTGTTTTCAGGTTGAATCCTCAAATACTCTTAACAGGTCAGATACCATATCTCCATGTATGAGTTAATCAACAGCTAATTCATTACTATTGATTTATTGTACCTTTGCTCTTAAAAAATAATAAATTGGGTTTTTAAGAACTGGAATTGGAAATCACTTTAGTCAATTGGCTGCATGGAATTTCATAGGGATTGATGAGACTGGATGAGTTGTTAGTAAATTCTTCCTACATGACTAAATAGCAGCTATCAAAATATAAAAAGGAAAACAAAGAAAAAACAAAATCTATGCTCACCTAATAAATGAATTTCCTTCAATATGGTGTGAGGCCAAGAGAGCATCATATGTAGGATATTTATTCCCTGGCCACCAGGAGAAGGCAAACTCACCTACTCACTGATTCTCCCACATATCCCACCAAATTCCAATGCCACTCAGTTTTTCATATAGCAAAGTAGTGAGAGATAGCAAAGAAAAACAAGAATGTACCTATGCCAGGCAAAGAAGTGCAGAGTCCTATCACCAGCTGTGTTAGGGGGTAGATTTACATGATTCGCTGTAGAAAATGTATGTCTGCTCGACCTAACTAAATGCTGACAGCATACGCTGTTGGCATTTATCATTGCACAAGCAATCCCAATCGTATCGGATCAGGATGATTTCAGTCTGCCACCTAAAAGGTGATGGAGAAGTTAAGCAGCAGCTTCTTAACTTAGGTTTTAGGCAAGCATGAAATGATGGGCGTAGAAAGCAGCATCCCCTGCTTAATAAATCTATCCCATAAACTCTGACCATCCTGAAGAAAAGTAATTTATCAGATGAGCATAAAATGACATTTCCTGCAAAGGATGGTGTCAGACATCACATATGAGATCAACTATCCAAGCCATGAAGACCACAAAACCACCATGAGATAGGGCGGGATAATAAACGTAGGCAGGTCTGATCAGGCATATCAGCTTGCAGTACTTCCCTGCCCAGAGTTGCCTCAGCTTTGATAAAAACATCAAAATTATAATATTTAGAAAATGTACTCAAGGAAGAACAAGTGGCCTCCTTGCATATCAGTTAAAGAGAGACATCATTACAAAAGGTCCAAGAAGTAGCTACTGTTCTGATAGAATGAACAGTAATTCTCTATGGGAGAGACTTCCCCACTAAAGATATGACTTCCTAATTAAGGCCTCAGTACAGCCAAGCTGTGAAGCCTTATGACCTTTCAAGGACAAGAAAAATGCATAAATAAAGCTGTAGGAAATCAGAAAGTAACTTCCACATAAAATTTCAAAGTACACACAACAACAAGATTGTGCAGAAGATGCCCCATAGAATTCTTAAGAGCTAGACACAAAGAAGGGTGGAAATTAGTTTTAGAAGAAACCACTTTGATAAAGAAAAAATAACTTGTCTTCCCCTGATGAAATATAAGTAAAGGAGGTTAACAAGAGAAAGCTGAAAGTTCAGCAACTCTTCTATGTAAATAAATGGCTAACAAGAATAACACTTTCCAGGATAGCTTTTGCAGGTCTAAACCATGTATAGGCTCAAAAGGAGTGGATTGCAGAAACCTCAACACCAAACTGAGATTCCATGAAGAAGTAGCCAGGTGAACGACTGGCCTCAAATAAATGAGAGTCAGAACAAAAGTTTGAATATCAGGAATCTTAGCAATCTTTCTGTGTTTAAAAAAAAAACAAAAAAAAACAAGCAGTCAAAGCACTCATATGCTTCTTCAGAGAGCTATCGCACAAACTTTTCTCCAAACCATTTTGGAGAAACTCTGATAACATCAAGTAAAAAAGTATTCCAGCTACACATGTCTAGTCACAGGCTTTTAAGTCTGATTCAAAGTCTCAATAAATATCATCGGTTAAACTTCTACCGGCCAAAATCAGGCCTTCAATCAACTTGCCATCAAAGTGTCAAAACGTCCTGATGAAGGAAGACACAATGTGACAGAAGGATTTGTCTTGGAGGAAGATGCCACTGTGGGCAAGAGGACATCTGAACAAAGTCTGCATACCAAGTTCTAGAAGACCAAGCTGTAGTAATCAGAATGACAGATGCCCCCTCCTGTTTGAATCTAACTAGCATCTTGGGTTGCATCACAAAAAGAGTACATCAGCCTGAAGGACCATAGTAGCCTGAGTACCCTGTTCCATGTCACAGTAATGGAGTAATCTGAGGTTGAAGAGTGAGGCCTTGTTCTCTATCTCAGGAAGACTCTAGCAAGCCACAATATGGTTGAACACTTCATAAAGGAGAGACCAATCTTCTGAAAGCATTGACAATTTAGAAAGTCTACCTGTCAGGTATCTAACTAACTGGTGTGTACACCTTTAACTGATCCCCTTATATTCCTACGTAACCCTGCAGCACCTGCTAATTAATATTGTTTAGCTCGTGGCTTAGCTACATCACACATCACGCTGTGATCCTCTCTGGCAGTAGCCAGCATTTCAACTTATTTCGTTTTGCTGACAATCCTGATCCTTAAGGGTTATCTGGACTTTCTTACTCTGATAGCCTTCCTAAAGGGATTACTGTGCTTCTAAAGGATTTTGGAATAAAGCCGCACACGCTCTCACATATCAGAGTACAAGCCAAAGCAACGAGAACAGATAGTAACTTATATTACTTACAGTATGCTCTCTGTGTCCAAACCTTCAAGCTACCTGGTACAGTGAAAGACGCTCTCGGGCCGTTCCGCCCCTTGCACTTCATCATTGTGATTGACATACAACCTCCTACAGCTGATCCAACATCCAGCACGCCCGCTGCTACGTCATTCTTCTAGTCTGTACTGAAAGGATTACGGACCAAGGTACACAGATCTCTACTGCAGTAGACAAACGCACAATAATACTACAGGTTAACCAAGCCTAATTCACTGGATTGTAGAGAATCCATATGCTAATTATCTGTCCAATCCATTGACTGTCTCCACTCCTGCTATACGGTTACATGAGATTTACAGGACTTATAAAACAATCTCTCCTGTAACAAAAGAACAATGTTTAAATAGCAACATAGTTTCTCTTAAAGCTATAACTTCTCATCGTAATAAAATAGATCTGCAGTTGTGATCCACATATACTCCACTCAGAATATTCAAGACTTACATCAGACTCTCTGACATATGTGACACTACCTCACAACTGTTGGTCCCTAGAAATATGAATAGCCAAGATCAAAGATTGGTTGAATTTCCTCTCATTTCATAATGCATGACACTTCCTTCTTTGCTAGGTTATTGAGAGACCCACACTGTGAAAATGTCTTATCGAAAGTCGATGAAAGGCTGAAGCCTTAGACTGGGCCAACTTTAAAGTGTTTTGAAGATTGCACCAGGGTCGGCTCAAATGCCCACCCAAATGGAATGCTGTGCCCCCTCAAAAAAATATTTTTGTTATTGTAGAAATAAGTGTGTCATAATTCTGGAAAGGTGGTAACCCTAGTTATGATACCAGTCACACCAAAAGGGCATTCACACAGCATATTGTGTGTGTATCACTTTCTCAGTGGAATGATGCTGACCTTTTACAAGCAACACACAGAAACTGTTCCCTGCACAATGTGTGCAAACCATACTCTTACATGGAGACTGTATAGAATAAATCTCTTATACGCAATGCGTCTTCACCTAGGGTAGCTATGACACCAGCCCAAACTGTAAACATTCCCAAAAAAATGTGTAAACCAGTCACTCAATGGGAACAGTTCACAAATTATACCAGCAACCACTAAGCAAATTGTGTACATATCAATCATGGTGTGGGTGTTCCCATTATAGTGTGTATATAGCAGTCACACGCAGTAGGTGTTCCCAGCATAGCGTGTCTATCTATACCAGTTACACATAGTGGGTGGTTCCTTATACAATGCAAACCTCTTGTCCAGCCCATATGCATGTTGTGCTCAAGTTACAGTCCAATGCCTGCATTGGGCCAGCAAAACAAGCAGTAGGGGAAGGAGCCCTTCTCATCCGACAGCAGCACACTAACTATGGGTATGCTTCCACTTTACATAAACATGGCGGCCCTCAGAGGTGCACACCGGTTGCTGTATCACAGTAAGTCTCAAGCTTATCTATTTACCATATTATACAGTGTTAACTGAGCTTTGACCCTGCTCTGTGCCCGCATTATATACCCATCGGGCAGGCGGGCCGCATTATCTCTGGCATAGCGGGTCACTCACGACCTTGTACAGGCAAAGCGTGTGGTTTCATGATGCTAACATATCTTCACGTCACGCATATTTTATGTCGTTTACTAATATTTCCAGCTAATTACATTAACCAGTAGTTTACTCTCTATATGCATTTGCTTGATATATCCACTATAGTCTCAGTGCAGTATGGATTAAAAGTGCTTCTGTCAAATGCTTCTGTTGCAAGTGTATTTGAGAAGAAACGCCAATGTCACTATGAGTGGTAATTGCACTGTCAGTGTAGCATTGTATTATTTCTCTCGTAAGGGATGTCCCCTCACTCTGCTCTTATTTTCACTCTCATACATGCTTTGTAAAAAAATGTGTGTCCCCTTGCGGAAAAAAAAATGCCCCCCCCCATTTAATTTGTTCTGGAGCCGAGTCTGGATTGCACAGAGATCCAGAACATTGATGGCTAACCTAACTCCCCTAAACTGCATTGGGCAATAATGTCCATGCATTCGAAAATCCACCAGACAAGACTCTTACCTTTATGGGATTGTGTGACACATGACACATGAGTATTTCCATAAAATATCTCCCATAAATTGTGCAATTCAAAAACTGGCATTTTAAAAATGCTTTCATAAAATAACAAACAATCAACATGATCTTAATATGTATAGTTTAGAGGAGAGAAGGGAAAGAGGTGATAGAAATTTTCAAATATAGGAAGGGACCAGTGTTCCATCTAAGGCCAGTTTTGTGAGCGGTCCAGCAGTGAAACAGTTAATAAGGGAACCACACCTTGCAGTCTCCATTGTATAGTGTTTGCTGATTGCTCTAATTAAAGGGATAGTAAACCCAAAAACTTTTTAAATCTTTATTAAAACTTCATTATGTATGTGAAATATTTCAAATAAGTACCTGTTAAATTTTTTCACTCGTTTTCTAATAATTCTTCATCAAATATCTTTAATAGTAACGCATGCACATTTTGGCCCCTCAGTCCTAGCGTGACCGTCACTATTCTGGCACAGGAAACAGGGCGGACTTCATGATAGTGACGTCAACGTTGGTGGGAGTGGCGCACCAGAGCGCTGAAGATTCACGGAACACAAGCATGGGGAATCATCTGTGTTACTTTGCTAGAGGTAAGTATAATAAGTACCCCTAGGCTAACGAGCAAGTTGATTTGATCTTAGTAAAAGGACGTTACCCCTAGACTATCATTTTTTTAACCCCTAGAAAAACAAGCATGTTTTTTTCTTATGATAAGGCAGTGACTTATGATAAGAGTGACTAACCAGCAATTATTTTTAACCCCTAGACTAACGAGCAAGTTGTTTTGTTCTTACAACACTCAGATTAATCGCAGGAGCTGCAAAGATTAAAAGCAATAGCAAATTCGGATGCGACTAAAGTTAATTATTAACATCTGAATTTGCTATTGCTTTTAATCTTTGCAGCTCCTGCGATTAATCTGAGTGTTGTAAGAACAAAACAACTTGCTCGTTAGTCTAGAGGTTAAAAATAATTGCTGGTTAGTCACTCTTATCATAAGTCACTGCCTTATCATAAGAAAAAAACATGCTCGTTTTTCTAGGGGTTAAAAAAATGATAGTTAGTCTAGGTGTAACGTCCTTTTACTAAGATCAAATCAACTTGCTCGTTAGCCATGGGGTACTTATTATACTTACCTCTAGCAAAGTAACTCAGATGATTCCCCATGCTTGTGTTCCGTGAATCTTCAGCGCTCTGGTGCGCCACTCCCACCAACGTTGACGTCACTATCATGAAGTCCGCCCTGCTTCCTGTGCCAGAATAGTGACGGTCACACTAGGACTGAGGGGCCAAAATGCGCATGCGTTACTATTAAAATAATTATATGCGCATGCGGACCGTAGAACATCATTATAGGATCCACATAATGTGATAAAAATGGGCTTGGCAATATAAAGATATTTGATGAAGAATAACTAGAAAACGAGTGAAAACATTTAACAGGTACTTATTTGAAATATTTCACATACCTAATGAAGTTTTAATAAAGATTTAAAAAGTTTTTGGGTTTACTATTCCTTTAACTGTTTCACCGCTGGGCAGCTCACAAAACTGCCTTTAGAGGGAACACTAGAAGGAACTTAATAAGCTGAAAGTATTTTCCACAAAAAAATAAATCTTAAGTTAGAGGGTAGCAGATTCAGGAGAAATATGAGGAACCATTTTTTTACAGAAAGGGTGGTGGATTCATGGATCTAACTTCCAACAGAGGTGGTAAAGACAGGAAATGTTAAAGAATTAAAAAATGCCTGGGACATGCATAAGACTATCCTAAGAAAACAGTAACATGTAATATGGGTAGACTTGATGGGCCTTTTGGTTCTTATCTACAGTCAAATTATATGTTTCAATGTTAAAACAGGGGAAAAAAACATTTTCAATAAAATAGTCCATAATAACATATCCACAGCTTGAAGAAAGTACAAGATAATAAATATAGCAATTTGCTGACTATTGAGATACTTCTAATAAGTAATGGGAACAATATCTAAGCCTGTACTCTTGTCTTTTCAACTGCTAACCTATTAATAAGTGGTTCAAACAATTAGAACTGCAACAACCTTGTACACATCAGAAACATGGTGTAGATGTTTGTAAATGTTAAATATTTGCATGTATGTTTTGTTATTAAAAAAAGTAGACTCACTGGAGAGAATGGAAGCTGTCTCCGAAGCCTTGGAGCCACCATCTTGGGGCTGACTGAGAATTCTGGGATATTGTGGAGGATTGGTTGAGATTTTTCACTTACACTAATAGTATGCAGAATACAAAATGCCTCTGTTGCCCCTGTGAAGTATCTGGTCGTATCATGTCATTCTATTTCAAACCTGATGAGGTATTTGTTTATTTATTTTTGTGAACCAGTGACATATTTTTCATCCCATTATAGATCTCTAATATATACACAAGGACTGCTTGCAAATGCCTAATTAACAGAGAAAAAAATATGCATAAAGCCCTTACTACTCACTTTTAATGGTGCACACTAACTGAATAGTATTACACACCAATATCTATCAATAAAGGTAAGCAGACTATGCAAATATATGATATACACCCAAGCCAATGCAGGTAGATTGCAGATATACACACACAATCATGCACAGCCTTTTCTATATAATTGCAAAACCCTGCTAAAATCTAAAACATTGAGCAGTATATTGATCTTATAAGTACAGAGAAAACAAAGCTCACATCAGTGTATGCACACAGCTAATTACTGACAAGATTAATAACAGGCATCTGCAGAAAGTCAAATTCAGTGCACACATGGAGCTTGGCTCTTCTATAGTTTTATAGCTGGCACAGGTATTGTTTCCTAAACTGACCCCCTTCATTCCATGAATGCAAAACAGGGAAAGGCAATGACTTGGATCACCTAGTCTGCTTGCCCCAATATTAACCCTCTCTATTCCAAAATACTAGGACCTAGACATGAGCTCAGCAGCTAAGGGTGGGGTTGGCAATAAAGACAACAGAGCCATTATTCAATAAACACAGTGATTGCCCTTCTGGCATTAACTCAGCAAACTCCTTTTCCTTTTCATTTTTCATGCCTGCCAGCAGCAACAGACTTGCTATATTGGAGGGCACTGTCTTGATACTTAGGGCCAGATTCTCAAAAACTTGCCGCCATGCAGAGAAATCGGCATGTTATTTTATTGAGCACTATACTGTAAAGTAAGTGTCTCTCCTTCACATAAAGAATATTAATGAACTCTCCTTAAAGGGATACAAAACCCAGTTTTTTTCCCATCATGATAGAAGTATGCAATTTAAAGCAACTTTCTAATTTATTCCTATTATTAATTTTTCTTCGTTCTATTGCTATCTTTATTTGAAAAAGCAGAAATGTAAGCATAGAAGCTGGCCCATTTGTTGTTCAGCACCTGGGTAGCGCATGCTGATTGGTGGCTAAATGTTGCCACCATTCAGCAAGCGCTACCCAGGTGCTGAACAAAAAATGGGCCGGATCCTATGCTTACATTCTTGCTTTTTTAAATAAAGATAGCTAGAGAACAAAGAAAAAGTGATAATAGGAGTAAATTAGAAAATTGCATGCTGTCTGATTTATGAAAGAAAAAATGGGTCTTGTGTCCCTTTAATGAGATACATAGTTCCCAATGCAACAAATATATTTAAAGCAATCCTTGAGAAGCCTTATAATCTCATTGAAACCAGGGAACTTTAGAAAATCAGCCCCTAATTTATTTCCCAGGTATCAGTTTCAGTTTAGCTGCTTTACTGCTCCCCATTTAACAAAGTCACTACCCTAAGCAAAAACTGAAGAAAAAAAGCATGAATATTTAAGTATTAAGAAAGCATGGCAGCTGCTTTCAGGAAGAAAAATGTATAATATGGATAAGCACTATATCACCATTTAGCAAACAGAATTCCAAACAAATATCCCACAAGTCTATGGAGAATAAGAAAAGCATCCCCTTAGGATCCTTAAAGGGACATACAACCCAACATTTTTTAACATCTTCCCTATTTACTTCTATTATAAATGTTTCTTTGTTTTCATGGCGTCCTTCGTTAAAAAGCAGGAAGGTAAGCTCAGGGCGTGCACATGTCTGAAGCACTATATGGCAACAGAATGTTATACATAAGCACTAGATGGTAGCATTATTTCCTGACATGTGGTGCTCCCAGCATGTACACGCTACCTATCTACCTATCTCTTCAATAAAGAGTAACATGAGAACAAAGCAAATTTGATATTAGAAGTAAATTGGAAACTTTTTAAAAATTGCATGCTCTGTCTGAATCATAAAAACATTTTTTGGGGTTTCATATCCCTTTAAGAAAAAAAATCCGGTCCACAAATAAAAATACAATTTAACTTGTACTAAAATTAATTTAAAAAATTGACATAAATTAATACATGATGATTAAAAGAAAAAAATACCTGCCCCAATAAAAAGTAAACACATTTAAATAAATCAAAATGTCCAAACTTAATAATATTTGGCAAGTGCAAAGTAGGTAATTATCCCCATTAACACAAAAACTATGAATGGAAAACAATCCTTATAAACACCTTAGACATCTTAAAGTTTTACCTTATATTAAGTTGCAAAACTCCTCCTGCATCCCTTTCTATATCATTCAGCAGGAATGGTAAAAAAGTCATTTTAAAATTAATATTGCTTCTGGCCACTTAATGGCTGTGAAATGGCTGTGAAGCTCCGCCCACCAATGACATTGCAATCTGGGCTGCATATGGCATCCAATCACAACAGGCTCACTAGTTAGATTCAACAGACTGTCAATGCTATTCATGAGCGTTCCTAGATGCAGACTAGATCGTTATGTCATCAGTGGGGGCGAGCTTTGCCGCCAATTCAAAGTGGCCAGAAACAATATTCATTTAAATTTCTTTTATTTTGTTTTACCGTTCCTGCATGCAGGAGGCTATTTCCAGCTTAATGTAAGGTAAGACTTTATGATGACTAAGGTGTATACTGTACATACACTCTCCTCAAAATTAGGAAGAAAGTCCATGGGGTCGATTTAACAAGGGCCGAATGGCCCTTGTTCCTTTTCGGAAACAGCAGTTATAAAGCAGCGTTCTAAAGACCGCTGCTCCATAACTTGTCAACTGCCTCTGAGGCTACGGTCTTAAATCCGCCCGATCCTATTCGATCAGCTGATTGACACCCCATGCTAGCGGCCGCGAATGATAAATGACGACAGCGTAGCGATGTCTGTCGGACATGATATGCTACAGTTTATCATTTCGGACAGATATTGTATAAATCTACTACTATATATTGGTTACTCTCTGAGCTCTTTCGTGGCTTAGTTTCAGGATCTCTCCCTTACTCATGAGCACTAATGAGATCCCGAAAGGTTGCTGCTGTTTTTCATTCTGTCTTTGATATACTGTATGCTGCCTGAATAAAGAAGAAATGTATTACAGTGCTGTTACCCTTGGATTTTTAATGTGATTGTGGGGACACTGGCAGTGTCCCTGGTGTACGTTCGCCTTTCACACTGGTGCTGGACTGTGAATTATTTTTTTAAATCATTTTAGAAGACTTCAATAAAAAATAATAACTTTCTTAAAAGGACAGTTATTGTTAAATAATTTAAACAATATGGGCTAGATTACAAGCGAAGCACAGTAGAAGTTCGAAGGATGCTCAAAAAATAATGCACAGTGAATGGTTAAATAATTTATTCAAAGAATCTTAAGACATCAGAATTTTAGTCTGCTATACCATTAATGGATAGTGCACCACTGAGCTTGTATTACAAGTGGTGAATTCAAATACCACTGTAATTTAGGGCTATTTGAGACCTGAAGAGTACACCATTGATATTAATAGAATATCACACAACTGCATAAAGAACTCCACTACTTGCCCATCATTGGCTTAGCACATACTCAGACTAGTACACTGTGATGAGAGCAGGATGTGATGTCACTGTTTGTGGGCGGGGCTTAGGTCCGGTTGTCTGTGTCGCAGTTAGTTAGTGAAATCAACCTGACTAGATGTATATTTCTATGCTCTGTAATAAAATAGAGTTGTACCATCATTGCTGTGTCCTGCATATGTCCTGCATCTCATGACATGGTGTCAGAAGTTCTTGCCTGCGCTTCTGTTCCTGATCGATGACGATGTCAAAGTTTACCCCACCTGAGCCTTTTGACTTCTCTCAGCCTGCAGCTTGGCCCACATGGCGTCAGCGGTTTCAGCGCTTCAGGATCGCTTCTAAACTGAACAAGGAGAGTGGTGAAGTACAAGTTAATTCTCTTTTATACTCTATGGGGAAGGATGTGGAGCCAGTGTTCAATGCTTTTACTTTCCAAGAAGGGGAAGAATTTAACTTTGATATAGTTATGGATAAACTCAGTGCCCACTTTGTGCCCAAAAGATATGTGATTCATGAGAGAGCTTGTTTTCACAAACGTAATCAGCATGTGGGAGAATCTGTGGAGTCATTTGTGCGCAGCCTGTATGAACTAGCTGAATTCTGTGAGTTTGGTGTTGCTAAAGAAGAGCAAATCAGAGACAGAATAGTTATTGGAATTGCAGATGCTGAAGTCTCACTGAAGCTGCAGTTAGAGCCTGATTTAACATTAGATGGGGCTATTAGGATGGCCCGCCAGAGTGAACTGGTGAAAAAGCAAAGTGCTGATCTGAGGTCTGAGAGTATTGTGGATGAAGTGCAACAGTTCAGGAAAACTGCTAGTGAAAGGCACAGTGTGAGCGGTAGATCAAAAATAACGGATAGACCTAGAAGTGGATGGGCGCAGCATGCCCGATGCACACGGTGCAACCGTGCCCATGATCAGAGTGCTATATGCCCGGCCAGAGATAAAAGATGCAGAAAATGTAACAGAATGGGCCATTTTGAAGTGGTTTGTAAAACTGAATACATTAAGGAGATGCAGAGTGCTATATGCCCGACCAGAGATAAAAGATGCAGAAAATGAAACAGAATGGGCCATTTTGAAGTGGTTTGTAAAACTGAATACATTAAGGAGATGCAGGTGGATAGTGACCAAGAGGGTCAGGAAGTGTCTTTTGTGGGGTCTGTTGTGGAACGGCCAAGCTCAGAGGAAGATTGGAAGGTTACCTTTACTGTAATGGGAGCCAAAGTTGATTTTAAGATTGACACAGGAGCAGATATCACTGTAATGTCTCTTGCTGCATTTATGAAACTGCCTCGACAGCCCCAGCTGGCGAAGGTTACTACAAATGTCCATAGTCATGGTGGCCGCATTGATTGTGCGGGGAAATTTCTTGCCAGCTGTGAGTACAAGCAAAGAAAATTCACTATGTGGGTGCATGTGATTCGAGGTCAGTGTGTTAGCAATTTATTGAGCAGAAAAGCAGCCTGTGACTTGGGACTAGTGGCCAGAGTGAATGAGATCTCCGAAGATATGTTTGGCGAATTGGGCCTACTGAATTGCAAGCCAGTCCGTATAGCACTTAAAAGTGACGCAGTCCCATACAGTATTTCTACTCCCCGTAGAATTCCGTTCCCGCTCATGCCTCAAGTGGAGAAGGAGCTTATGTGCATGAAGTCTATGGGGGTTATTGAAGAGGTTGTTGAAGCAACTGATTGGTGTGCCCCCATTGTTCCTGTTGCAAAAAAAACGGAAAGGTGCGCATCTGTGTGGACCTGAAAAGGTTGAATGAGGCAGTGAAGAGAGAGAGATTTGTGCTGCCGACATTAGAAGATATAGCTCCAAAGTAGGCTAGGGCGAAGTTCTTTTCTACATTGGACGCTTCTAGAGGCTTTTGGCAGATCCCCCTAGATCCAAAGTGCCGCAAACTGACTACCTTTATTACACCGGTAGGTCGGTTTTGCTTCTGCAGACTCCCCTTTGGGATATCCTCTGCTCCTGAAATCTTTCAAAGGGAAATGAGTTCTCTCCTAAGTGACCACGTGGGCATGGCAGTCGTCATGGACGACATTCTAGTGTATGGATCTACAGCGGAGGAGCATGATCAGCGTTTAAGTTGTGTGCTGCAGGCTATCAAAGAGTCTGGGCTGAAGTTAAATAAAGAAAAATGCCATTTTAGGAAAACTGAATTATGTTACTTTGGGCATATTATCAATGGGGATGGCATCAAATGAGACCCCGAGAAAATTTGTGCTATTGAACAGAGGAAAAGTCCTTCTGATGTACATGAGCTAAGACAAATATTGGGCATTGTAAATTATGTGGGCAAGTTTCTGCCAGATTCATACACAGTTCTACAGCCTATCACAGAGTTGCTAAAGAAAGACGTTGCCTGTGTCTGGGGACCTTCACAAGAAAAATCCTTTATGCAGGCCAAGTCCCTGCTGGGGTCTGCCCCATTGCTGGGGTTCTACGACCCTTCCAAAAAGACTGTGGTTAGTGCTGATGCAAGCAGTTATGGGTTGGGGGCTGCTCTCCTGCAGTTAAATGAAAATAAACTACAGCCTATCCCCTACTGTTCCCGCACACTGACGGCTGCTGAGACAAAATATGCTCAAATTGAGAAAGAGTGCCTGGCTGCGGTTTGGGTCTGTGAGCGCTTTCAGTGTTACCTTGTAGGCTTGGAGAAATTTAGTCTAGAGTCTGATCATAAACCGCTCGTCCCTCTAATCAACTCCTACGATATCGACAAAACACCCTTAAGATGCCAGAGACTTTTAATGAGACTACTCAGATTCAATGTTCAGGCAGTGCATGTGCCAGGGAAGCAACTGGTTGTGGCAGATACACTATCCAGGCTCCCGCTGGCTGCTGCTGAAGAGTTTTCAACTGAATCGGATATGAAAGTGTATGTTGATTCGGTTCTGGCCTCAAAGTCCATTTCTTCAAGGAAACTTGAAGAAATAAAGAAAGAGACATATTTGGACACAGATCTGCAAGAGGTTATAAAGTACATAAAAGAAGGCTGGCCCGAGAGCCGGGCAGCCTGGTTGTCTTTAAGTTCTTACCAGTCAGAGAGGTTGCAGCTCACAGAGCTGGAGGGGTTGGTGCTGTTCCAAGACCGCATCGTTATTCCTGTCAGCATGAGGAAGGAGATGTTAAACAGGATTCACAATGGCCACTTAGGTATTACGAAGTGCAGAGAAAATTGCAAATCACGTGTCTAAATGTGCCTTTTGCTGGGAACGCCGGCCTACTCAGAGAAGGGAGCCCTTGATTTCTACTCCGCTGCCGTTGCTGATTTGTGTGAACTGCACGGAAAAAAATTCCTTGTTGTGATCGACTACTATTCCAGGTATTTGGAAATTGCACCTTTGATTGATATCACAAGTCAAGCCGTTATCATTCGTTTGAAGAGCTTGTTCGCCTGGTGGGGCATTCCAATGGAGCTGGTGATTGATAATGGCATGCAGTTCGCTTCTACAGAGTTCAGTGCTTTCAGCAGGGAATATGACTTTGTACATTCCACGTCAAGTCCACATTACCCGCAAGCCAATGGAATGGCTGAAAGGGCAGTTCAAACAACAAAGTTAATTTTAAATCTGAGCCGTACCTAGCCCTCTTGTCCTATAGGGCGACGCCCATCCAAGCCACCGGGTTTAGCCTGGCACAGCTGATGCTAGGACGCCAGATTCGCACCACCTTACCCTCAGTGGGTGTCTTCAAGCTGACTGGCTCTATTCCTCGGGACAAAATCCTTAGGAGGGATGAAGAGGCCAAAAAGGGCTATTGTTTCTTCTACGACAGGAGACATTCTGTCAGGCCCTTACAGGAACTAAATACGGGGCAAAGTGTCAGAATTAAACTGGATGATGAGAAGAAATGGAAGACGCCTGCTATGGTAATTGGACGCTCTCCAGAACCAAGGTCTTATGTAGTCCTTACTGATGGAGGGACGGTTACACGCCGTAACCGAAAACATCTTCAGCCTGTACCTGAGAGTTTGGAACTGGATGCCTCAGTACCACCACCGGTGGGATCCCCTGTTCTAAAAGGGGTGCCTTCCCCTCAGCAAGATCACAGTGGGGATATGTATTTGCCTCCAGCGGGCTCTTATTCACCTCCTTCTGTATCAGAGGATAGTTCATGCAAAGTTAGATCAAGCGGAAGGGTGGTGAAACTTCCGGCCCGATATCGGGACTAACTTTAGCTAGAACAGTGACCGGAAGTATGGGCAGAATAATCCCATGGTCACTGTGGACTAGGGTAGTCTACCCCGATGTTCAAGTCAGGATGTAATTTATGTTGTTCATTTTTCCTGTAACCTATTTGTTATATACTGTTCAAAAATGTTGTTGTATACTATGTTTGTATGCCATGTAATTTGTTATATTCAAGTATATTCTTCGCCCTTTGAAAAGGGGGAAGATGTGATGAGAGCAGGATGTGATGTCACTGTTTGTGGGCGGGGCTTAGGTCCGGTTGTCTGTGACGCAGTTAGTTAGTGAAATCAACCTGACTAGATGTATGCTTCTATGCTCTGTAATAAAATAGAGTTGTACCATCATTGCTGTGTCCTGCATATGTCCTGCATCTCATGACATACACCATATGCTTATCCAAAATAAATTTTACATAATGGTCCTTAGATATCTATTAAGTGAAGAGTTAATTATATATTTGTGACCACCATATTCTTTCCTCCAGCAACAGCAACTGAATTTCATCAGTCTTTTTATGTGGACTAAAAGAATTCTGAATGTTGTTTTACTTGTCTTTGAGAAAGCTTTATTTAGAGCAACACATATGACTTGGGGGTATTGTCCTCTTTTCCTTTGGAATCCATCTAATATTGTTTGCCCTCTGGTGTTTTTAATGGAGTCATAATAAAAGTTATTTTTAGGGGAACTTCCGGGCAGCGGCCATCTTGGGTCACAATATTCAGTGCTGCTCCGGCTCACAAGAAACTCTTTTTAAAATCCTTGCTATTCCAGCATATCCGAAGATGTGACCTACAGATACTATAGTGTGATTTACACATCGTTTGAACTGAATATTGTGTTGCAACCTGAATGTACCGGAGACTATTGTGAGGCTGAGGCCTCCGCACATGACCCCCAAGCAAGTGTCTACGGATGCTTGCTGTGAAACAGTCTTTGGTATAAGCTGCATTAACCACATTCATTTCTATTAAACCTGCCTAACCATGGAGCAACTGGGCGCTATTTTCAGGGAGCTAATGGCAGACTGTGAAAGGATGTTTTCTGAAAGGGTCGATAGAATTATTGCCTCCTCGCAGTCAAGAAATATTCTGACCTGCAAGAGAGAGAGAGAGACAGAGAGAGAGAGACCCTGCCAAGAGTTGCAATGTTGTAAAACGAACAGCTGGGTTCATAGGCTTACATGCTAAGGGGTTCAAGGGGATAACAAAGGAGAAGAAGAACTGAGGTTGGAAAAGGTTAGCTTATATTGCATGCATCCCTGAACAGTAGAGTCTTTAAAGAGTGGTTGAAACTTTCAAAATTAGGGAAAAATACTTGCGGAGCGAGGCATAAAACAGGGGCCAGTCTGGAGAAGTCCAGTAGATGTTAATGTGAAGAGGTAACAAGAGAGGAGGAGGTAATGAGAGTCAAGGGTTAGGGAGGGAGAGTATCTGGAGACAAAGTCTGAGATAAAGGGAAGAGCAGTGCGATAAAGGAGGCTATAGGAAACCAGTGAAGGGGTTGGCAGGGAGGTGCAGCAGAAGAAGAACGAAGTGTAATATTGCAATATTCAAGGCAGGAAATGATGACAAAATGGATTAAGATCTTAGTTTTGTCTTGTATAAGAAAGTGGCAAATTTTGCAGATGTTTTTAATTTGGAAATGGCAGGAGTTGGCCAAAGATTGGATATGAGGAGTAAAAGAGAGATCTGAGCCAAGTGTGACCCCAAGACATTGGGTGCGCCGGGTTGGGGTGATGATGCTATTCTCAACAGTTACAGATAGTTATAGATGAGGGGTGAATAATTTGGTAGAAGAAAATAAGGAGCTCAGTTTTGGAAAGATTTATCTTAAAGTAATCAGGGGTTAATAGTTTAAATAGCGAGATTGTGTTGTGGGGCATGGCAGATTAGGGGTTAATAGTTTAAATAGATACTTTGCGATATGAGGGTTGGCGGATTAGGGGTTAATACATTAGTTATTGCGGTGGGGGTGTTGCGATTGAGAGGTAGATATTGTGCATGCTTTAGGTGTTTGATTTTATGCTGCGCCGCATATTCGATTGAGTGTAGTGTAAGGTCAGGTTACCATAGTAACCTATTAATGTTTTAGAAATCTGGAATCGGGTGGAAGCGTTAACACAACGCTAACTTACACCTACACGAAAAGAGTGACCGTACGCAAAGCGGAAACTGTTTCATTGGAAACCTGGTAATAAAATGGAGCCGTAAATTACGGTAGCTTACGGCTCCATTTTTAATGGCTCAATGGAAGCCAGCCCAGTGTGGGAAAGTGTTTTTTTTATTATTATTTATACCATGTTCAGCACAACTTACTTTGGTATACTTTTAGTACTGAATCACACCATACCAAACGTTAATAAAATAGAAGATGTTTGGTATAGTGCAATTGCAATATTAGAAATATACCAAGGCAAGTTTACACTCTACTGAACAGATTTACTTCAAATACTGTGGCCTCACTGTTACAAATGTGTTATTAATATAACACATTTTGTACATTGTGATAACAATATTAGACCTAAACAGTCACATACAGTAGTGAAAACCTGTAGCAGCTATACATATACAATGTTTAAAAAGCTGTCTATTTTACAGATTTTTTTATTTAAAAAAAAAGAAATTATAACAATGTAAATGTCAGACGTTTTCCCATCTGTAATGTGATCTTCCAACAAACAAAAATCCAGATAAAAAAAAAAATAATAGTTAATTATTAGGAACATTTTAAATAAAAAAAAATGTATACAATGTATATGTGTCGCACTATACTAATTTTATAGGGCCTAACAGGTAAACCTATCCGGTGCACACTCAAGAATTTATGAGTGCACTAACAGCTCCTTTCAGTAAAGGGGTTAAAATAAAAAGTATACAGCAGGATACCATGAATTTTTTTTTACAAGAAAATTTATATATATATATATGACACACAAAGTAAGCTACACCTTTTGGCCCATATATTGGCCTTTTAAAAGCCTACATTTTTTTTTAAATGTGAAAAGATCCATTCCCAAAGCCAGGATTTTTAAATAATTCCGCAACCAATCGGATTACAGACGTTTTTTGCTGCTCATCATCTCATTGGACGGCAATCTGACTGCGTGAAAGGAAACTCACAAAGGAGAATATTCTATTTGACCAGTATATACTAATCCTGTTTTGTTCAAATTCAAATCACATGACCGGTTTGAGCCAATCCCTTTGATGCCTACTTATCAATTTATCTCCTGAGGTGGAAAATAAGTTTTTTTTAAACAAAGAAAGTAACTACCTGAATGGGAACTTACACTCATTGTGTAGTGATCATGTGATGAACCCATAGCCAATCATATTAACGCCCACTTTATTGTTGAGTTAATATGTAATATTATAACTTCACCTTTGCATGAATTAATCTGTTGGCAATATACTTTCACAATTAAGTGTTACTATATTGTCAAAAAAAAAAAATATTGACGGTTTTGGTAATAAAAATTTATATAAATCAATCTATATACGAAAGAAGAAAGTGACAAGCTAAGTTTCACTGCAAAAGAAAGGGTTTTCAGCACTCCTTTATCTTTTATCTATGTTAAGTTTCCAGATTTATTAATCAATTAATAAAGTGCACATGTGGTATAAAAACATATGTAACTCCAACCTATCCTAAAATGCTGTAAAGTTGTACTGTTTCTTTAAGATGTTCAACATGTAGCATATAGCATTAGTCAAAGATAGTTGTTTCTATTACAGAGCACGCAGTTGGTGGGGAGTACACAGGCATCTTGACCTAGAGTGCGGTTAAGGAAGCGGTTATCTTTCTCCCTTGAAAGCTCCTGGATAAATGTAGAGCGTGGAAGGACCCAGGTATGGATAATATTTTAGTCACAGACAATACGGAACGTAAATGGTGAAAACAAGGTAAAAGAAAACACATGAACTTACTTCTTAAAGAAACGACTTACTAACCTCTTTTGCATGAATGTGTGATGTGCTGACATCTACCTGGGGACTGTTAAAGGGAATGTTTTTTCTGTACTTGTTGTATCATATTTTGCCACTACTGGAAACGGGTTGCCTTTGACTGGTACTTTACTCCTGTTTAACTGCTTAAAGGGACAGTCAACTCTAAAAATGTTATTGTTTAAAAAGATAGATAATCCCTTTATTACCCATTCCCCAGTTTTTCACAACCAACACAGTTATATTAATATACCTTTTACCTCTGTGATTACCTTGTATTTAAGCCTCTTCTGACAGCCCCCTGATCGCATGAATTTTTATTTATTATCTATTGACTTGCATTTTAGCCAATTAGTGCTGTGTTGTGCACAACCCATGGGCGTGATCACAATGTTATCTATATGGCCCACATAAACTAGCAGTCTCCTGTTTTGAAAAGCAAATAAAAAAGCATGTGATAAGAGGCTGTCTTTAGTGGCTTAGGAACAGGTAGGATTTTAGAGGTGTAAATGTTATAAAGTATATTACTATAACAATGCTGTTTGTGTAAAGCTGGGGAATGGGTAGTAAAGGAGTTATCTATCTTTTTAAAACAATAACAATTTTGGTGTTGACTGTCCCTTTAACTTTGTCTCTAGCATGCTAGACTAACTTGCACTGTGGTGCTATAAAAATTAAAGGGACAGTCTACACCAGAATATTTATTGTTTCTCTTGTAAGGTGTATCCAGTCCACGGATCATCCATTACTTGTGGGATATTCTCATTCCCAACAGGAAGTTGCAAGAGGACACCCACAGTAGAGCTTTTATATAGCTCCTCCCCTAACTGCCATATCCAGTCATTCTCTTGCAACTCTCAACACGCATGGAGGTAGTAAGAGAGAGTGGTGAAATATAGTTAGTTTTTTATCTTCAATCAAAAGTTTGTTATTTTAAATGGTACCGGAGTTGTACTATTTTATCCCAGGCAGTAAATAGAAGAAGAATCTGCCTGAGTTTTCTATGATCTTAGCAGGTTGTAACTAAGATCCATTGCTGTTCTCACATATGTCTGAGGAAAGAGGTAACTTCAGCGGGAGAATGGCGTGCAGGTTACTCTGCTATGAGGTATGTTCAGTTACAATTTTTTCTAGAAATGGAAAATGCTAGAAAATGCTGCTAATACCGGATTAATGTGATTTAAGCCTGAATACAGTGATTTAATAGCGACTGGTATCATGCTTACTCTCAGGGGTAATACCCTTATAAAATTGCAATATAAAACATTTGCTGGCATGTTTAATCATTTTTATATATGCTTTGGTTAATAAACTTTATTGGGGCCTAGTTTTTTCCACATGGCTAGTTTAAATTTTGCCTAGAAACAGTTTCCTGAGGCTTTCCACTGTTGTAGTATAAAAGTTACAGTTGTTGCAGTTAATATTACAAACTGTGACATCCAGCTTCCCTCAGGAGTCCCCTGTATGCTATAGGACATCTCTAAAGGGCTCAAAGGCTTTCCAAAGTCGTTTATTGGGGAAGGTAGGGCCACAGCAGGCTGTGGCAGTTTGTTGTGTCTGTTAAAAAACGTCTATATCGTTTTTTTGATCCGTTTTTTGAATTAAGAGGTTAATCATCCATTTGCAAGTGGGTGCAATGCTCTGTTAACTTATTACATACACTGTAAAAATTTCGTTTGATTTATTGCCTTTTTTCACTGTTTTTCAAATTTTGACAAAATTTGTTTCTCTTAAAGGCACAGTACCGTTTTTTATATTTGCTTGTTAACTTGATTTAAAGTGTTTTCCAAGCTTGCTAGTCTCATTGCTAGTCTGTACAAACATGTCTGACATAGAGGAAACTCCTTGTTCATTATGTTTAAAAGCCATGGTGGAACCCCACTTAGAATGTGTACCAAATGTACTGATTTCACTTTAAGCAATAAAGATCATATTCTGTCTTTAAAAAAAATTTATCACCAGAGGAATCTGACGAGGGGGAAGTTATGCCGACTAACTCTCCCCACGTGTCAGATCCTTTGACTCCCGCTCAAGGGACTCACGCTCAAATGGCGCCAAGTACATCTAGGGCGCCCATAGCGATTACTTTACAAGACATGGTGGCAGTCATGGATAATACACTGTCAGCGGTATTAGCCAGACTACCTGAATTTAGAGGTAAGCGAGATAGCTCTGGGGTTAGACGAAATGCAGAGCATACTGACGCTTTAAGAACCATGTCTGATACTGCCTCACAATATGCAGAAGCTGAGGAAGGAGAGCTTCAGTATGTGGGTGATGTTTCTGACTCAGGAAAGATGATGCAACCTGATTCTGATATTTCTACATTTAAATTTAAGCTTGAACACCTCCGCGTGTTTCTCAGGGAGGTTTTAGCTACTCTGAATGACTGTGATACAATTGCAGTGCCAGAGAAATTGTGTAGACTGGATAAATACTATGCAGTGCCGGTGGGTACTGATGTTTTTCCAATACCTAAAAGGTTTACAGAAATTATTAATAAGGAATGGGATAGACCAGGTGTGACGTTCTCTTCCCCTCCTATTTTTAGAAAAATGTTTCCAATAGACGCCACCACACGGGACTTATGACAGACAGTTCCTAAGGTGGAGGGAGCAGTTTCTACTTTAGCAAAGTGTACTACTATCCCTGTCGAGGACAGTTGTGCTTTTTTAGATCCAATGGATAAAAAATTAGAAGGTTACCTTAAGAAAATGTTTATTCAATAAGGTTTTATCCTACAGCCCCTTGCATGCATTGTTCCTGTCACTGCTGCTGCGGTGTTCTGGTTTGAGTCTCTGGAAGAGGCTTTACAGGTAGCGACTCCATTGGATGACATACTTGGCAAGCTTAGAGCACTTAAGCTAGCCAATTCCTTTGTTTTCTGATGCCATTGTTCATTTGACTAAACTAACGGCTAAGAATTCTGGTTTTGCTATACAGGCGCGCAGGGCGATATGGCTTAAATCATGGTCAGCTGACGTGACTTCAAAATCTAAGCTGCTTAACATTCCCTTCAAGGGGCAGACCCTATTCGGGCCTGGTTTGAAGGAAATTATTGCTGATATCACTGGAGGAAAAGGTCATGCCCTTCCTCAGGACAGGTCCAAATCAAGGGCCAAACAGTCTAATTTTCGTGCCTTTCGAAACTTCAAGGCAAGTGCGGCATCAACTTCCTCTAATGCAAACAAGAGGGAACTTTCGCTCAATCCAAGACATTCTGGAGACCAAACCAGACCTGGGACAAAGGTAAGCAGGCCAAAAAGCCTGCTGCTGCCTCTAAGACAGCATGAAGGAACGGCCCCCTATCCGGTAACGGATCTAGTAGGGGGCAGACTTTCACTCTTCGCCCAGGTGTGGGCAAGAGATGTCCAGGATCCCTGGGTGTTGGAAATTATATCCCAGGGATATCTTCTGGACTTCAAAGCTTCCCCCCCAAAAGGGAGATTTCACCTTTCACAATTATCTGCAAACCAGATAAAGAGAGACGCATTCTTACACTGTGTATGAGACCTCCTAGTTATGGGAGTGATCCATCCAGTTCCAAAAGAGGAACAGGGACAGGGTTTTTACTCAAATCTGTTTGTGGTTCCCAAAAAAGAGGGAACCTTCAGACCAATTTTGGATCTAAAGATCTTAACAAATTCCTCAGAGTTCCATCATTCAAGATGGAAACTATTCGTACCATCCTACCTATGATCCAGGAGGGTCAATATATGACTACAGTGGATTTAAAGGATGCTTATCTTCACATTCCGATAACAAAGATCATCATCGGTTTCTCAGGTTTGCCTTTCTAGACAGGCATTACCAGTTTGTAGCTCTTCCCTTTGGATTAGCTACAGCCCCAAGAATCTTTACGAAGGTTCTAGGGTTGCTTCTGGCGGTCCTAAGGCCGCGGGGCATAGCAGTGGCCCCTTATTTAGACAACATCCTGATACAGGCGTCAAACTTCCAAATTGCCAAGTCTCATATGGACGTAGTACTGGCATTTCTGAGATCGCATGGGTGGAAAGTGAACGAGGAAAAGAGTTCTCTATCCCCACAAGAGTTTCCTTCCTAGGGACTCTGATAGATTCTGTAGAAATGAAAATTTACCTGACGGAGTCCAGGTTATCAAAGCTTCTAAATTCCTGCCATGTTCTTTATTCCATTCCGCGCCCTTCGGTGGCTCAGTGCATGGAAGTAATCGGCTTAATGGTAGCGGCAATGGACATAGTGCCGTTTGCACGCCTACATCTCAGACCGATGCAACTATGCATGCTCAGTCAGTGGAACGGGGATTACACAGATTTGTCCCCTCTACTAAATCTGGATCAAGAGACCAGGGATTCTCTTCTCTGGTGGCTATCTCGGGTCCATCTGTCCAAAGGTATGACCTTTTGTAGGCCAGATTGGACAATCGTAACAACAGATGCCAGCCTTCTAGGTTGGGGTGCAGTCTGGAACTCCCTGAAGGCTCAGGGATCGTGGAGTCAGGAGGAGACACTCCTTCCAATAAATATTCTGGAAGAGCGATATTCAATGCTCTTCAGGCTTGGCCTCAGTTAGCAACTCTGAAGTACATCAGATTTCAGTCGGACAACATCACGACTGTGGCTTACATCAACCATCAAGGGGGAACAAGAAGTTCCCTAGCGATGTTAGAAGTCTCAAAGATAATTCGCTGGGCAGAGACTCACTCTTGCCACCTATCAGCTATCCATATCCCAGGTGTAGAGAACTGGGAGGTGGATTTTTTAAGTCGTAAGACTTTTCATCCGGGAGAGTGGGAACTCCATCCGGAAGTGTTTGCACAATTGATTCATCGTTGGGGCAAACTAGAACTGTATCTCATGGCGTCTCGCTAGAACGCCAAGCTTCCTTGTTACGGATCCAGGTCCAGGGATCCCAAGGTGACGCTAATAGATGCTCTAGCAGTGCCCTGGTCTTTCAACCTGGCTTATGTGTTTCCACCGTTTCCTCTCCTCCCTCGACTGATTGCTAAGGTCAAGCAGGAGAGAGCATCAGTGATTTTGATAGCGCCTGCGTGGCCACGCAAGACCTGGTATGCAGATCTGGTGGACATGTCATCCTTTCCACCATGGACTCTGCCTCTGAGACAGGACCTTCTACTTTAGGGTCCTTTCAACCATCCAAATCTAATTTCTCTGAGACTGACTGCCTGGAGATTGAACGCTTGATTTTATCAAAGCGTGGCTTCTCCGAGTCAGTCATTGATACCTTAATACAGGCACGAAAGCCTGTCACCATGAAAATTTACCATAAAATATGGCGTACATATCTTTATTGGTGTGAACCCAAGGGTAAGGATTCCCAGGATATTATCTTTTCTCCAAGATGTTTTGGAAAAAGGATTGTCAGCTAGTTCCTTAAAAGGACAGATTTCTGCTCTGTCTATTCTTTTGCACAAGCGTCTGGCAGATGTTCCAGATGTTCAGGAATTTTGTCAGGCTTTGGTTAGAATCAAGCCTGTGTTTAAACCTGTTGCTCCCCCATGGAGCTTAAATTTGGTTCTTAAGGTTCTTCAAGGAGTTCCGTTTGAACCTCTTCATTCCATAGATATCAAACTTTTATCTTGGAAAGTTCTGTTTTTGGTAGCTATTTCCTCGGCTCGTAGAGTCTCCGAGTTATCTGCTTTACAATGTGATTCTCCTTATCTGATCTTCCATACGGATAAGGTAGTCCTGCGTACCAAACCTGGGTTTTTACCTAAGGTGGTATCTAACAAGAATATCAATCAAGAGATTGTTGTTCCATCCTTGTGTCCTAATCCTTCTTCAAAGAAGGAACGTCTATTACACAATCCGGATGTGGTTCGTGCTTTAAAGTTTTACTTACAAGCTACTAAAGATTTTTGTCAAACATCTGCTTTGTTTGTTGTCTACTCTGGACAGAGGAGAGGTCAACAGGCTTCGGCAACCTCTCTTTCTTTTTGGCTAAGAAGCATAATCCGCTTAGCCTATGAGACTGCTGGCCAGCAGCCTCCTGAAAGGATAACAGCTCATTCTACTAGAGCTGTGGCTTCCACTTGGGCCTTTAAAAATGAGGCTTCTGTTGAACAGATTTGCAAGGCGGCGACTTGGTCTTCGCTTCATACTTTTTCAAAATTCTACAAATTTGATACTTTTGTTTCTTCGGAGGCTATTTTTGGGAGAAAGGTTTTACAGACAGTGGTACCTTCCGTTTAAGTACCTGCCTTGTCCCTCCCTTCATCCATGTACTTTAGCTTTGGTATTGGTATCCCACAAGTAATGGATGATCCGTGGACTGGATACACCTTACAAGAGAAAACACAATTTATGCTTACCTGATAAATTTATTTCTCTTGTGGTGTATCCAGTCCACGGCCCGCCCTGTCATTTTAAGGCAGGTAATTTTTTCATTTAAACTACAGTCACCACTGCACCCTATGGTTTCTCCTTTCTCTGCGTGTTTTCGGTCGAATGACTGGATATGGCAGTTAGGGGAGGAGCTATATAACAGCTCTGCTGTGGGTGTCCTCTTGCAACTTCCTGTTGGGAATGAGAATATCCCACAAGTAATGGATGATCCGTGGACTGGATACACCACAAGAGAAATAAATTTATCAGGTAAGCATAAATTGTGTTTTTAAAAGATAGATAATCGCTTTATTACCCATTCCCTAGTTTTCCAAAACCAACACAGTTATATTAATACACCTTTTACCTCTGTGAATATCTTGTATCTAAGCCTCTGCAAACTGTCCCTTATTTCAGTTCTTTTGACAGGCATTTTAGCCAACTAAGAATACCAAGAGAACAAAACAAAATTGGTGATAGAAGTAAATTGGAAAATTGTTTAAAATGACATTCCCTATCTGACTAATGAAAGTTTGTTTTGGACTAGACTGTCCCTTTAACTAATTCATGCATGAAACATTTATTTAAGCTGTTCTAAATGGACACTCTAAGATAAAGGATAACTATCTTTGACTTATGTTATATGCTACATGTCGAACATCTTAACCCCTTCACTACTGGACCTTTCAGACAAAAACTTGCCCAAAATACCAGATAATTTTTTTTATCATTTTTGCTATCACTCCATTTAAACAGAAATAAAACCTTGTTTTTTTTTATTTACCTGTCAAAACTATATATATTTTTAAGTAGACAACCCAAGGTATTGATCTAGGCCTATTTTGGTATATTTCATGTCCCCATTTCACCCTCAAATGCAATAAAATAAAAAAAAAATGTTGCTTTTTTCACAAAATTTAGGTTTCTCACATAAATTATTTACATACTGCTTGTGCAATAATGGCACACATGTTTGTAAATGTTTCTCTGGGATCCCCTTTGTTCAGAAATAACAGACATATATGGCTTTGCCATTGCTTAAGGGTCAAATCGCCATGACTTCACTCCCACCTAACCTACAATAAACACACAGACACAGATTTGGAGGTAGAAAAGACTGTGGAGCAAGGTCCCGTTTATTTAAACAACCAGGCACAAAAAACCCTAAACTTTTTTCTGTGAAGCTTAAGGCTTAACTTAAGGTGGCAGCATCTGAGACCTAATATATATAAATAACTTAATATCTACAACAAGTGAAGTGAGGTCACCGGCCCGGCTTGGTTGCTGCAATGCTCCTTCTGAGCATTGCCCTTCAGGGGTTGGCATCATCCGAAAGGGGTGTCTAGGTCAGCAGGCCTGCGGGGAGAGGTGTTACAAGCTGCGAATTGCAACATTATGCCCCTCCCATTAGCTTGACCACACCCTCGCAGAAACCATAAAAACTATTAGGCCGGGACCCCGCCACAAGGGATACATACTATACCCCCCATAAATGGAGCTCTTGCCGCCACCTAAACCAATTAGGAAATAACTAAAGAACATGGCGCCTAATCACCCCCGATAAATTTGCCAAAAACAGCTCTAGGCCCTCATCGGTTAAATGGACGCTGTCAGGTCTATATAGGCGATTGCAGTCCCCTAAAACTTTATCGTGCCTGATCACGAAACCACCTTGCTCCACGATCAGCCTCCCCACATCCCGATTCAGCTTTATCCGGATACGGTATGCTGAATGGTGCACTCTCATGTGCCGCCACTGCAAGCGAGCAATGACATTTGACCATGCCACTCGCACTCCTGGAAACCGAGTTCTCATCCACCGAACATCCGACTGGATAATAGATGTCAACTCAAGCACAGGCATGTTACCAACGTCATTCCTGTCCCAGATGCATCATATTTAAAGAAGGTCGACCCCAACGGAGAAAGGCTTCTTCAAGACACCCCGGAAATCTCTCCAGAGCATTCCCCTCCTCCCCAGCCATCTGATTGAAACCGCATCTGGTCGAATTCCCAGCTGCTGATGAAAGGGATGTTTCAAGGCATGGATTGCTGCCCAATGTACATATGAATGCCCGACTATCCACGCTCTACATGGAGGGGTCCTTAAACCTTGAATAAAGGAAAGCAAGCCATGACTAACCGAACTCGTATATGCTGAACCTACTCTAACTATCTGTTGCCCTGAAGAGGCCTAATGTACAACTTGTACCTTTTTGAGCTCCAACTACCCAACCTCTGTATCTCCCGCTCCGGCACCCCAGCAGCTGCTGCACTGGTGGCCGACCCGATGCAAAATGAATGGGGAGCTATCACTTCGGGATCAAGGCCAACTCTCTTAGTCGCCCATTCCAACACTCTTCTAAACTGAAATTTGGACAGGTTGGTCCCATCCCTGTGAATAAAAAATTGCTTAGAATTCTCCGGCTTTCTCGCAGAAAACTCCGAAGTGAGCCGAACAGGGCAAAACTCTGGGCTAGCCTGCTGTGGCATTGACAACCACACCCCTTTCTTGTCCTGATCAGTTTTCGATCTAGGAATGAACAGCAGCAATGCTTGCATATCAAACCTGACATGACGCCCTTAGATTCCGCAGCCTTTAGATACCCTGGATTGACCAACTAATTCCCCGATCCTAAGAGCCCCAAAAAACACAACTGCAAACGCAGCCTTAAACAAACTGACCTCATACACATCTGCACAAACCTCTGGGAGCACCGCCAATAAAGCCGCTAGCCTTTGTACTGTAATCGGCTCACGTCACATCAGCTGGCCGAGACTCAATTCTACCCCAACCCTTCAGTACCTGCCTAACCAATAAGGTACTTGTACCATCTGGAAGGCCCCACCATTTACTGACAAAGGACAAAGCTGCATGCTTCCCCTGCATCACTCCTTTCTTGCATCCACATTCTTTCAGAAGCACCATCCATTCGAGCAACAATGCTGGAGAGCCAGCCGCTAGAAGAACACCCTTACCCTTCAAGAAGACTTCCCACTCTGCCCAGTGCTTAACGTAGGCCATCCAAGTAGCAGGCGCCAGTGATGCCCTTACCATTAAAGTCAGCACGTCCCCCTTCAACCACCTGCAAAAGAAATGAAGGACAAGGCACCAACTACATCCGCCCCTGGAACCAGCCTCCTAAACATATCCCACTGGCCTCGCGACAGCGCAACTGCGAACCAATTTTGATAGCCAAGAACGTAAGGGAAGTGCACGGCCCCTGGGTCTTATCCTCCATTAATGGAACCTCAGATTGAGCAAGCAATGCCCTCATCACTGACATGAGCCTCGCGCATTCCACTGACTCACCTCTGGCTATTCGCCCCCCTCCCACCGCTGATGAGACCGCCCAGTGCAAAAATGTACTGAACGCCTCAAAGAAAGCGCAGGAGACCCATCTGTAGACAACAATCTACAAAGTAGGCACCCTCAAACCAGCACCCCATCAACCGAAAGGATGCCGGGTGAATCGGCAGCAAGCAGAAGGCCGACTCAATGTCCAGCTTTGCCAGAAACGCTCCAGTGCCAGCCTCCTGTACCAAAACCATTGCTTGGTCAAAGGACTGATCGTAAACAGAACTAACCTCCGGTCGATAGCATCATTTACCGATTTTTCCTTCGGGTACGATAAGTGCTGAATCAGCCAGAATTGTCCAGCTTCCTTCTTTGGCACAACCCCCAGTGGGGAGATCACTAATCCTTCCAGGGGAGGTTCCCTAAATGGGCCCGCCATGCGTCCCAACTTTAGTTCCTTGTCCAACTTCTCCCTTACCACGTCGGGGTACTCGTAAGCTGACTTCAAATTCCACTTCTGTTGAGCCCCTATGACCTCCCCTGACACTGGAATGTGAAAGCCTTCGCAAAGACCAGACAGGAGTAGCCCTGCCTCCTCCTTGAGCACTCAGACCCTGGGTGAGCTGCCCCACAGTAAGCAGGAGTGACGAAAGGAGCAGTTCGCTCCCAGCTCACACTTCCCATCATTATATTTCCAGCACTCGCTGCCCTTTCTCTTGACACCTCCTAGCTGCTTGGCCCCACCCTTCCCCCCGGAGGGGGCGAGGGGATTGCTCGGATCCCAGGCGCTGCCACAAGTGAACATCCGTTGTGCCAAAAGTCAACAACGGGTTCCCTACTATCTTTCTTCTGTAATCAGCATCGTAAGACCGCCACACCCATTCCTTATAAGTCTTGTGTACGAACTCTATTGTCTCCATATATTTTAGAATATCTATACGCAACTCTGGCTTTGTCTCGATAAGGCAGGACGCCAGTACCCTAAAGCATGTCCGCCCTTCATCTATCGTTTCAGGCCTCTTTACCTTTTTTGGACCAGAGCCGTCCTCACTCCGCTCCTTCGCCTTATGGGCCTCCAGCGACAGGTCAAATATGTGTACATACTTGCCTTCCATAATCTTTTTAACCACTTTAGCCTTAAGGTGTGAATGTAAAGAATGAATGTTGCAGGGGTATGCACCCCCCTGCAACGTCACCTTCCTGTCTGCCACCGCCAAGCTAACAGTCCCTGACCCCACTGGAGCACTACCAATCTCTCCCTGGCTAGGAGTCCCTACCAGAGCTACCCCAAGCCCTGGTGCTAACCTCAACTCCTGCCTCTCTTGCCCTGCTACTAATCTACGCAGGTATTTTAACACCCGTTTCTGAGGTTTAGAAAGGAGTCGTCACTCTCGGAGCCAGTGTCACTGGATGACCCAACCACCCCACCCCCCAATCCCAAACCCAAATTGGTCTCACCTGTTCCCGGCGCCATAGGAGGAGGCACCAGCCTCTCTGCTCCCATGTGCTGAGTCCCCAAAGCTGTAGTTTCTGATGAAATTTCCATTTATTCAAGTCCCACCGCCACGGCACTGCCAATGCTGCCAACCACCTGCAAAGAGAGAGAAGAGCCGGGAGTACCAGAGATCACCAAGAGGGCGCAACGCCCGCCCTGTCCCCCAGAATCCACTGCCTGCTGCCCACTCCCATGCCTCTGCCCTGGTGCCTGCCCGTGCCCTCCCTGCAGTGGGAAGCCTCCCCCTTGCTCTCCCACCCCCATATGGCCAATCCCACCATATGATCCGTGCCCCCACTTCGTTCCACTACCCATTGCGGAATGCTGAGGGTGCCCTGACCCTGTGGACAAAGCATCTGCCCCTTGGGCCAACATCGAGGCCAACCTGAAAATTTCCCCATCACTGCCTGTTGTCCTCTCTCTAGAGGCTCATGCCCACTACTAAACTGATTATCACCAAACGCCGTTCCAGTACCCACATGACCAAGGCCCCAAGGTCCCCCCCAGCACCCGACCCAAATTCCCTGTGGCACCAAACGTCCTTTCCCTACCCCTTGGTACTGAACCAACATGCCTCCTTTGCCCCTGACCCCTTTGTGCACAAGGAACACAAGGACCTGCCTCTAACACTGGCTGCCAGCCTTCTACCGCCACCTGCATATCCTCCACCACCACCTGCCTCCAGTGTCACCTGCCCAGGATCCTCGGAATCCCGACTCACCTGCGCCATCGCTGCTCCGACTGGCCGACCAACCCAAACCGCACCGTCCGGAAGTCGCCGCCGGAGGACGCCCCACCCACCACTCCCGGAGAAGGCCCAACGCTCACGATGGAACTACCTGCCGCCAGAACACTGCACGCTGGACCCTCCTGACCGCCGCCAAACTGCGCATGGCACACCGCTACACCCGGACCAGACACCGCAGAGAGGGTCTGGACCTAGGCCACTACCCCCGCCATCGCCGCCTCAGGAATAGGTAAGTCTGGTAAGTACTCTGCCCGGTAAGGGCGCTAGGCCTCCCGGCCCACCGAAACCACCGATGAAGGGGGTAGAACTGGGTAGGCCGCCACCCCGATTCTGTGAAGGAGGGGGAGAGCCACTAGGCCACCAGGTGGAGATACATGGTGTAGGCCCGAAGGCCCCCACTCACATCCCCGGCCCCCGTATCCCCGGGAGAGGTCCAAAGCGCACCCGTAGGCAATGAGGCCCACTCGCCGGCCCGGCCCAGACTCCCCACCCGCCAATGCACCTGGGAGGCCGATTGAGCCATACAGGGCCACATCCTCCCTTTCCTCATCCCCTAAGCCCCCTGACACCACCCCGGAATCGAAGAGATCCCCATCCTGGGTGAGAGGGAAAATGGAGGGGTTGGATGATAGGCCCGAGGGTGGAAAGACCTCCTGAGAAGGAGTGGGCCTTCTTTCCCAGAACCAGAACTGACTTCTCTCCCCTTAACAGATACTCGCTGTGTCACTGGTGAAGACTCCCGCATCCGCTTTGGAGGAACCGATTGACCTCTAGGACGAACCATCATGCCAGCAAGACCAGCATCCATGCATTTCTATATGGTAAGGAATCCCCACCCCAACATTTGCAACAATTTTGCACACTCACACACTGCACAGCTTCACATCTCAGTCAGGCAGCATAACCCTTAAGACGTTACAAGCACATACATGCTCTCCACTACCATTTTGGTAATTAGAAGGCCGCTAATTGCAGCTGCGCACCACACTTCTATTATTCACTGCAGTAAATTTGCAAAAAAGGTTCATTTTAGTTTTAGTGTAGAGATTAGCCTCCCACCTGACACTTTAAACACCCTGATCCCTGCCTGATTCCTCCCAAACAGCTCTCTCCCCCCCCCCCCCCCACTGGTAACCCCCATCTTAGGTTTTGGCAGACAGTCTGCCAGTATGAAAAAATAAGGTTTAGTTTTTTTATATATATATATTTTTTTATTATTATTATATTTTCTGCAGTGTAGAATTCCCCCTTATCCCCAAATGCCCTGTTTCCCCCCAAACAGCTCTCTAAACCTCCCCCCTCTAACTTTTAGGCACCATCTTAGGTACTGGCAACTGTCTGCCAGTACATATAAAGTGCTCTATTTAAAAAATATATATATTTTGTTTTATTTTTATTTTTTTATTTATACAATTTTTTGGGTCCTAGTGTCCCCCCCACACACGATCTTTAGTTAGAGGGGTTCCCACACACCCAGATCCCCTTTTCTGTAGCGTAGCTGTCCCATCTCTCCCTGTCCCTTTATTTCATCTTTTCCGTAGCGTTTCCTCCCACTCCCTCTTGCCTACCCTGCTGGGCCACCCACCCGCCACCCACCTCCCGCCCACACCTCCCACCGGCACCAGCAGAAGATCGTTACAGATGGTGACACACACAGTGTTACCATCTGTAACGATCAGGCATCTGCCCTCATACGGAGGCGGAGCACCGATCGTGCTCCGGCTCCATATGGGGGAGATGCCTGAAGCTTCAGGAGCTCCAGCTCTCGGTTATAACTTAACAGCTGAGAGTGCTGGAACATCTTGAAGCAACAACGTATATATACGTGGTGCGGTACAATAGAAAAATTACCACACACCGTTTATATAAGTCGGATTGGGTTAAGGGGTTAAATGAATAGTCTAGTCAGAATTAAACTTTCATGATTCAGATAGAGCATGCAATTTTTTTTTATTATTATTTTTTTTTATTTTATTGAGGGCAAAACAGTGGGTACATCTTCAATGTATAGTACAAACAGTGTTTTAAATATTAACATCATATCTGAATTTCAGTAGTGTACATAAGAGAGATTGCAGACCTCATTTTTCCCCATTTTGTTTGGCATAATCGTTCACTCTTGGACCCATAGCGATGTGTTAGGCTATCCTCAGGGGTAAATAATAAACACAATTAAATGAACATAAAGAGAAATTAAAAAAAAAAAAAAAAAACTGCATCTTTAAGAAAATAAAGATTGCTTTGGTGTAGTTAAAAGGATTAAGATGCAAGCCAAATCTGGCAACAGCAAAGATAAATATAACCGCATAAATCAATGCTCAAACATAATACCTATATACTACCAGATATTTCATATGTAAATGTTATAAACATCATAATTGTGTACCAAGATGTTGGCAATCGCGGCATAGTGGAGAGTTGAATGTACAGCCCCGTTATCTGTGTGGGATGCACCCCTTCCCTACAGAATACTATATGTCCATCTAGTGGTCAGAAATGGGAAAAACATCTGTTTCCAATGCAAATAGACCAAGTAATATATCATAAAAGCAAAAACAAAAACAAAAAATAATATCACCACTACGCAGCTAGTTTACACCAATATAAGTCACCGAACTAACAAAAGCAAACTTAGTTCCTATATCAAGGAAAAAATTTTACTGACCAGATAGATTATCAGTGACTACCGCCTGGTTGCCGCCCCGGCCGCAGGCAGCAAAGCCGGTCTCTGTGAATTAATGTAGTCTAGAAGCCGCCATTATATCAGGATGTCTCCAGTCATGGTTGATGTTAAATATAGACCATTGTGTTATACCCAAGGCTATAAATGATATTATGATATTATTTGAAATGGGTATTGTGTTACAAGGGCTTGTGAAGTATTTTATGGTGCTAAGTAAAGGTAAGGATTTAGTAAGAAAAATGTACCCTATGCAAAAATCCAACAAGAGAAACCAAACACACAGTGAAAATAAAGCATTTTGAATAGCTTAAGGTGTAGATCAGTCAGGGGAAAGTATAAGCTGCATTGGTACATTATTAACAATTAGCATTTTACCGATGCAGGGCTAACGTTGGGGGTATACTGGATTAGAGTGTATATGATAGTGCCATGTGGCAAACCAGTGACTAGCTGGGATGATAAAAGTTCTGATAGCTCTGTTAAGGGGATTTGCAGCATGGTCATATGTGGATGTGGAGTCAAGTGTCCAGCAGGGTTGATGAAAGTTCCGGTAACTCTGTTAAGAAGATTTGCATTGTGGTCGTGATATGGATGTGGTGGCTGGCCGTAGCAGAATACAGATATTAATTTAGGAGTTATCTCACAAGCAGTGCTTGTGTTGGCAGTCTTGTAGGCTATAAGGTTGTCAAATAATATTGATTCATTATGATTGATTAATGGCTGTGGTATTTGGCTGTAGCAAGTCCAGCTCTCCCGCTTGTATTGGTAAGTTGCTCCGTAAGTTAGGTAGTGAGTTTTGGAAAGTCACACTGGGAGCATAGGCGCCTTGAGATGAATCCAGTTCAGGAAGGCCAGCTCTGTTAAATTTAGTATGGACCGGGAGTTTTGCTGCTCCGTGTGCGATGTTGATTTTGCCTGTCTTGATGTCAGTAGGTTCTGTGCTGAGTTGGCAGACAGTGGAAACAGCTTCAGCTTTAGGGGCCTGCCTGAAACCAGAAACGGGATCCAGGTTGTGTGGCCTCAACTGTTGAGTGGATAAGTCGGCTGGGTAAAAGTAATTATCCCTTTCCGTGGGACAAGTCATTTCTGCTGTGGCAGTGATTGCTTGTACCGTTATGTGTTTGGCAGTAAAATGCCAGATGAGGTTATCATAGGGGGCTCTTGCCATCATGGAGAGCATCAGGGTCTCAGTCTTTTGAAGTTGTGGATCGTAGATATCTTGGGAATTGGGTTCCCCGGTAATAGCCATCCTCTTTACGGTATAATGTGCTTGGGATGTAGTAGAGTACACTGTGTAGAGCTCTTTGCTGCAACAAGTAAAGGCCAAATACCTCGTAAATCCGAGGGGGAAGTGTTGCCTATTGTGAGCCGCCGCTCTAGGCCTCTGACGTCCGATTGTGGGCTCTAATGTCAGGAATATAGCACAAATGGATAGTATAGACTTCCCATGAAGGAGAGCAGTAGATTGTCAGAGCATGCAATTTTAAGCAACTTTCCAATTTACTCCTATTATCAATTTTTCTTTGTTCTCTTGATATATTTATTTGAATGTAAGCATAGGAGCCGGCACATTTTTGGTAAAGCACCTGAGTAGCGCTTTCTGATTGGTATTGAGATACCAATCAGAAGGTGCTACCCAGGTCCTGAAGCAAAAAGGGGCCAGTTTACATTTCTGTTTTTTCAAATACAGATAGAAAGAGAGCGAAGTAACAATGATAATAGTAGTAAATTAGAAAGTTGTTTAAAATTGCATGCTCTATCTGAATATGGCACACGCAAAGACATTGCAAAGATCAGGATGACCCTCCAAAGATGATGAGAGGATCCGCAGAAGCGTAACTAGAAACCACAGGGCCCAGGTGCAAGAATCTAAGAAGGGCCCCCCACCCCCCCCCTACCCGCCCCACCCCCCCCTACCCGCCCCACAAAGGAAGGTGAATTTGATATATATCCTTTTTTCTTTTTTTTACATTTAACAAAGAAAAAAAAAGTGAATCAGATTACATGTGAGATGGTCTGACCCCCTATTACTGTATATAGTGACATTGTTTAACCCACGAGTACTGTATATAGTGAGTTAGTGACACAGTCTGTAATCAGTCTGACCTTACCCGCCCCAGTACTTTATAAAGTGACATGGTCCAGCCCCCCCCCCCGTACTGTATATAGTGGTACTGTATAGTGACACTGTTTACCCCCCGCCCCCCCATGCTGTAGTAACAAGGTCTGTAATTTGCTGATTCCACAAACATACACACACAGACATACATGCATAAATGCACACACACTCACATACATACATAAATACACACACACACACACATAAACACCAATGGGTAAAACAAAAACACTAACCCCTGTAGTCAGAGACACTAGTGAAGCATTATGTCACACTCACATGATATCAGTGCAGGCAAAGGCAGGTCTACCTTTTTTTAAGCTGGGCCCCCACCCTCAGGGGCCCAGTCGCAGTTGTGACCTCTTCACCCCCTGTAGTTCCGCCGCTGAGAGGATGAGAAGAAAACTTCTCAGGGAGGCTGCCAAGAGGCCACCAGCAACACTGAAGGAACTACAGGAATTTCTGGCAGGTACTGAAAACTCCTTACATGTGACCACCATCTCTCATATTATGCACACGTCTGAGCTATGGGGTAGGTGGCAAAGTGGATACAAACAAGCACAACTAAAATATGCCAAACTCCTCAGCAAAGGAAAGGTCAACATCTACTTTTTATGTATGAGAACTAGATAAGTCATTGTCATTACAAATTTATGGTTAATCCTTGTACTCAAGAGATAATCACATTATTGCTGGGAATATTAACAAAAATCAAAATCTCTGGTAAAAACATTGCGACTCCTCATGCAGGGCTTCAGAAATCACAAAACTTGCCTTTTAGGATTTATTTTCACACTGTTCAAGATATTTTACAAAAAGCATTGCTTTGTGCATAAAATACAAAATACAGTTAGGCAATGTTTATTGGAACAATGTACTGTAAAAATATTTTCCCTATTATGTGTGTACAAGGACTTGCTATACCAGGTTCAGAGTTTAATATCTATAGGAAATTTCTCACGGCAAGATTACGAATTTTGCTTTATGAGTGAAAAAGCAGCGTTATGGGTTATAACGCTGCTTTTTCACTACCGCTGCTATTACGAGTCTTGTCAAAAAAGCTGTACCCCACACTTTTTTGGCCTTAATGCACATTAACTTACACAATTTGCATAAAGTCTTTTTTCAATGGGACTTCCATAGCGCCGATATTACAAGCTTTTTCTGGGAGGCCAAAAAGTGAGTGGTACAGCCTATATCGCAAGATTCGTACCGCAATCTAAAGTCAGCAGTTATGAGTTTTACGCTACAAAGCTGTAGCATAAAACTCATAACTAAAGTGTTAAAAAGTACACTAACACCCATAAACTACCTATTAACATCTAAATTGAAGCCCTCCTGCATCGCAAACACTAAAATAAAATTATTAACCCCTAATCTGCTGCTCCCGACATTGCCGCCACTATAATAAACATATTAACCCCTAAAAAGCCGCACTCCTGCATCGCAAACACTAGTTAAGTATAATTAACCCCTAATCTGCCGCCCCTAACATCGCCACCACCTACCTACATTTATTAACCCCCAATCTGCCGCCCCCAACGTCGCTGCCACTATACTAAATTTTTTAACCCCAAACCTAAGTCTAACCCTAACCCTAACACCCCCTAACTTAAATATAATTAAAATAAATCTAAATAAAACCTACTATCATTACCTAAATGATTCCTATTTAAAACTTTATACTTACCTATAAAATAAACCCTAAGCTAGCTACAATATAACTAATAGTTCCATTGTAGCTAGCTTAGGGTTTAATTTTATTTTACAGGCAAGTTTGTATTTATTTTAACAAGGTAGAATAGTTACTAAATAGTTATTAACTATTTACTAACTACCTAGCTAAAATAAATACAAATTTACCTGTAAAATAAAACCTAACCTGTCTTACACTAACACCTAACCTTACACTACAATTAAATAAATTACCTAAATTAAATACTATTACCTAAATTACAAAAAAAAAAAACCCACTAAATTACACAAAATAAAAAAAGAAATTATCAGATATTTAAACTATTTACACCTTATCTAATAGCCCTATCAAATTAATAAAGCCCCCCAAAATAAAAAAAAACCTAGCCTAAACTAAACTACCAATAGCCCTTAAAAGGGCCTTTTGTGGGGCATTGCCCCAAAGAAATCAGCTCTTTTACCTGTGAAAAAAAATACAAACAACCCCCCAACAGTAAAACCCACCACCAACACAACCAACCTCCCAAATAAAATCCTAACTAAAAAAACCTAAGCTCCCCATTGCCCTGAAAAGGGCATTTGGATGGGCATTGCCCTTAAAAGGGCATTTAGATCTTTTTCAAAAGCTCAAACCCTAATCTAAAAATAGAACCCACCCAATAAACCCTTAAAAAAACCTAACACTAACCCCTGAAGATCCACTTACAGTTTTGAAGACCGGATATCCATCCTCAACGAAGCCGGGAGAAGTCTTCATCCAAGCGGCAAGAAGTCCTCAACGAAGCCGGGAGAAGTCTTCATCCAAGCCAGCAGAAGTGGTCCTCCAGACGGGCAGAAGTCTTCATCCAGACGGCATCTTCTATCTTCATCCATACGGCGCGGAGCGGCTCCATCTTCAAGACATCCGGCGCGGAGCATCCACTTCCATCAAAGTCTTCTTCCAGAATGAAGGTTCCTTTAAATGGTGTCATCCAAGATGGTGTCCCTTGAATTCCAATTGGATGACAGAATTCTATCAGCCAATCGGAGATAAAGGTGAAAAAATCCTATTGGCTGATGCAATCAGCCAATAGGATTGAGCTTTAATCCTATTGACTGATCCAATCAGCCAATAGGATTGAGCTCGCATTCTATTGGCTGTTCCAATTTTGCTCCCTGGTAGAGATTTGCTACCTAGATGTGCGCATGCGTACAATTACGTAATAGCACTCTACATATGTTTGAAAAGTTTGTGTGGAATGCATATATGTAATTGGAAGCATGCGCAGATTGAGGTAGCAAATCTCGACGAGAGAGGACTAAATTACTAGCATTCAGGTAGCAAATCTCGACCAGGGAGCAAAATGACAGAAAACACCGGCTTTTGGCATCTTCTTAGTGCTCCCACCACGCTCTAGCAGAATGTGGAGTACGAAATCCACCGGCTGCTGTGAGCAGCGGTAAAATTTAAAGGGACACATTATGTATAGAAAAGTCCATTTCAAGTTTTATTGAGTAATAAAGAATGCATAACTGTCAAATGAGTTATATACCTTATAAATAAAATGTACTTAATCCCTCCTTGTGTACTGTAAATAAATTAAGATGCTGTGTTGAAAGCTGCTTTAATAATCAGCCATGAGGAATGTGCCAGGGTTGTAATGTGTGCTAACCTGCTGTGAGCTGACTATGATATACATAACAATATGTATCTACTGATAGGGGCTGTGTGAGACATGCAGGTACTTACCTAGAAAATGTCCCCTCCACTGTTCTTAGCTGATTGTTGATCCTAGATGGTAAAGTAGAAATCAATCCTATACTATAACTTACATTAGAGGAGATACTGAGAGAGTACCAACATAGCCAAGCAAGAGGAAGCTAAAAAAAAAACTATCCCAGCGAGTTCTGTGGCAGGCTTGTGACGACAACTCCTGTAAGAGGATTTACATTGCACAGCTAGTACTCTCCTATGTCCCTCTCTTCCAAGTGTTAACTTATGAGGGTAAAGTATCTCTATAAATTCCAAACAAAAAACCTGAAAACCTCTATCTTCGCCCTTGAATGGGGCAAAGGAATACTGGGAGGTTCAGAAAGGTAGAGGGGATATTAAAGTTCTTGGTGTAGGGTGTATTTGCCTCCTCCTGGTGCCCGGGTGATGAATTATCAACAGTAAGGAATTGTGGACTCTACTCACCATAAGAAAGAAATTGGTGTAGGGGTGTTTTTTAAGTAATATATCTGACATCTGATGATTTGTGGACTCTGAACATCATATGACAAAAAAAACAATTTGGTACAAAAATATAAACACACAATACTGACCATCCAAGAAAGTGCAAGCACAGAAGCATACTGTACACAAAGATATTTGCAGATTAATCTGTAGATTTCTCCCTGCTTAGCTGAACTCCACCCCTCTGTCCATGAGTACTTTTAAGGAGTCAAATAGATTTCAGATCAGTTAGAGAACTCCTGTCAAACAATGTGAAGACAGAGCACTTATAGGGGTCCATTTATCAAGCAGCGGATGCTGCTTCGGTGCCCCATCGTTTCAGGTCCACCTGAAACGGAAGTTAAGAAGCAGTGGTCATAAGACCTTTGTTAAATCTACCCCTAAGGGTTTACCTACTCCATGCTAGAAGCAAAAAGATAAATTATGATTACCTGATAATTTCCTTTTCTTCTGATGGAAAGAGTCCACATCTGCATCCATTACTTTTGGGAAATAAGAACCTGGCCACCAGGAGGAGGCAAAGACAACCCAGCAAAAGGCTTCAATACTCCTCCCACTCCCGTCATTCTGCCGAGGAACAAGGAACAGTAGAAGAAATATCAGGGTGAAAGGCTCCAGAAGAATAATAAGGACGCCCCACATAAAATTACGGGTGGGGAGCTGTTGACTCTCTCCATCAGAAGAAAAGGAAATTATCAGGTAAGCATAATTTATGTTTTTCTTCTTAAATGCACTCATTACTTTTGGGAAAACAATACCCAAGCTATAGAGGACACTGAATCCCAAGATGGGAGAGTACAATATGCGGTCCATACTGAGGGCACCAGGCCTGAATCTCTACCCAATAAAAAAACACGCTTCATCCGAAGCCGAGAACATTTTAAGAGGAAAAGCCCCAATGACACTGACTCACAGTTAGTCCAGAAGCCAAACTAGAGACCGCAAACAGACTCGACTGAGCCAACAGTCCTCCAGGAGACACTGTCGCCCAACAAATGGTCCCCCACCACTCATCTCCACAAATGAAGGAGACAACAGCCGAAACCCCCAAGGGAACAAGGCAAGGAGAACCAAGGAAACTGAAAGGTCCCCTAATACAAAAAAGAACACCTCCCTGAGTGAGCCCAGCTCACAGAGACCCAAAGGGGCCCAAACAGGGAAAGGAGGCCACGCCTATACCAAGCAAAACCTGGGATAAGATTGGGCACAGAGACAGAACAGATGTCTCTCCAACATCCAGAAGGCATGGAAAGCAACTGAAGAGGCAAAGTCCTCCCAGTGTCAAGAATACCAAAAGCATTCGACCATGAAAAAGTGTGTAATACACCTAGGTGAAAAACCCCAAGTTTGAGAACACAGAGTCCATAACAGGACGACACAGAGGGTACTTGCGAGAAAGAAGAAGTAGTCAAGCAAGAAACAGACCGCAAAAGCAACCCCAAGACAGAAGGTACGCTGCAGGCAACCTAAGTAGCCAGACCTACACACCGGCCCCTAAAAAGGGGAACACAAAACCTCAATCAAGGCCCCCCGAGGAGAGTATACCCCCAGAACCCGAAGGAAGAGTAAACCCTCTTCTGAAATCAATGGAGCAAGTTGAAAGGAAAATCTATACCCTAGCAGACTAAGCTAACAGGAAAAACTCAACAAAGCTCACACATCCAGAGGAGTCTGCGACTCAAACGCAGCTCCATAGAACGCTCGGCCATCCTGATCTGTAGACCCACAGCCAGCTGGACCAACCCAGCCTCCAAAACAGGGGAACAAAATAGTCCCGAAAGAGGTACAGGAATGTGCGTAAGGATAGCACAGCCATCCCCACAGAGTACAAGTAGAACCCGACTCTGAAAACAGACAACAAGGCCATAGACCTAAGGATCTATCAAAATAAAGGCCCAACAAGTCTGATTGGAGCCAGCAAGACTGAAACAATATAAATGAAGCTCTCCAAAATGCCAAAATTTCAATAATTTATTTGAGAGAGTGCAGAGTCAAACAGCCACGGCGTTTCGGGGAGCTATGCCCCTTAATCATGTGGTAAGTGATAGTACAAGTACACCTGTTTAAATAGCTTACCTTGGGATTTTAACCCTTACAATCTTATAGTATACATTTTATAAATGCAACAGTACCATCTACTGGTGAAAAATAGGTAAAACATGTACAAAAAATTAAAAACAAACAGCTATGAAGCCCCTACAAAAGAATCACATCTAAACATATAATGCAGAAAATGTCAATCCTATTTATAATCATTAAATTTTTAAATTTAATTATAAAGTCAATTAGCAACAGAACATTATACTGTAGAATACAAGAACACAAGAGCAACACCCGTTCAATAGAACACAGACTAATCTATCTCTCTATTAATTCCCCTAGGCTCCAGGGTATCCAACTTGAAAATCCAATAGGACTCACGTTGTTTCAAAAGGACATCCCTATTGCCACCCCTGCGGGGGACCTTGATCTGTTCGATGACCTGGAACCTGAGTTGGCTAATATGGTGTCCCATGGCTAAGAAATGATAAGCCACTGGTGCAGTAAGAACCTTGCACCTGATGTTGCTCTTGTGTTCAGTAATCCGATCCCGTACCCTCCTTGAGGACTCACCAATGTAGGCTTTCCCACATGGGAATTTGATCATGTAAATAACGTAATTACTATTACAGGTAAAATAGTCCCTATAATAGAATTTATAACCACTGTGTGGGTGTAAAAAATAGGGACTTTTTACTATAGAATTACAATTGCTACACCCTAAACAGGGGAAACAGCCTAAATTTTTCTTGGTGATATAACGTTGTGCCAATGTTCTGCCAGAGCCAATGTTAGCTTTAATTAGAGAATCTCTCAAGCTCTTACTCCGCTTGTATGCTGGCATAGGCATCTGGTCAAATTCAACAACCTCCGAATTGCAATTTTTAAGGATACCCCAATGTTTCCTAATAATTCTCCAAACCTGGTCACTCTGTCTAGAGAATTCAGATACAAAAATCATTCTCTTTGAATCTTTTTTGGCAGACAGACCAGGCTTTAACAATGTCTCACGATCCAATTGAGACACCTGGCTGATGGTGTCTACAATGAGATCTCTGGGGTACCCCCTTTGCAAAAATTTGTCACCCATTTCTGAAAGTCTCATGGGCACTTTAGATTCCTCTGCAACAATGCGCTTTACTCTGAGCAATTGGCTCTTTGGTAATGATCTGATCAAAGAAGGATGATGTGCACTACTGTACAACAGCAGATTATTCCTATCCGTTTCCTTACTGAAAATATCAGTTTTAAAATTACATCCATCCTTAAGAACAGTCACATCCAAAAAGTCAATTGAAATTTCACTGTAAGTAAGTTTGAACTTAATGCTGTTGGTAGAATTGTTCAACTCCTCCACAAAAAGTTCAAGGGCTCCAACGTTGCCCAACCATACCCCAAAAATATCATCAATGTAGCACCACCAGGTGGCGCCACACTGACGAAACAAATCATTTTCAAACACAAATTTCTCTTCAAAGAGATTCATAAAAATGTTGGCATAATTAGGGGCAACGTTGGAGCCCATGGCTGTACCCTGCAACTGCAGATAGAAAAGATCTTCAAATAAAAAATAATTATTAAAGAGTATTATCTCTAACAGTTGCAGAATAAACCAAATCTGTGAACTAGAGTATAGACCAGAAGTAAAAAGCGCATGTTTAACAGCTCCCAACCCGCTCTCATGGGTGATGGAGGTGTATAAACTTGCCACATCCAGACTGAAAAGAATAAACTTGTCAGTCTGGAGTTGCAAGTTGTTCAACTTGACCAAAAAATCATTGGTATCTTTGATAAAAGTACTTGACTGCTCCACCAGGGGTCTCAAAAATTTATCCAAAAAGATAGATATCCCAGAGAACACAGAGTTAGTCCCAGCAACAATGGGCCGCCCAGGTGGAGCAGTCAAGGACTTATGAATCTTAGGCAGAACATATAGTACTGGCGAGATAGGATCTTTGACAATCAAGTATTTGGCAGTTTTGTCATCAATGATGCCATTGTTAAGTGCAAATTTGACCGTAATAGATATTTCTTTAGTAATTTTAGATAAAGGGTTAACAGAAATCTCATTGTATACATTCCCAGTACTCAACTGATGGTAAATCTCTGACTTATAATTGGTTTTGTTCAAAATCACAGTAGCACCGCCCTTGTCAGCTTGATTTAAAATCACCTTATCATTTGATTTAAGTGATTTCAGGGCCAGATGGTCAGCTGCTGTGAAATTAACCAAACCAGGTTTAACTTTAAGTTTCTGTTGAGTAACTTTAGTCTGCAATTTATGCACATCCAAAAGAACAATTTGTTCAAAAGTAGCAATACTGTGGTCAGTGACCATAGGAAAAAACGAGCTTTTATTAAACAACCCCAAATTCTTAATGCTTAAAGGGTTAGTTTTATTTACACAATCACTGACAGGGTCAAAGCAGACAGCAGTAGAACCTATATCGCTATTACACTGTGACAACCTCTTATTCTTATTGCAATGCCAAAATTTTTATCTAATATTCCTAAAGAATCTGTGCACGTCTTTATTTAGATTAAAAAAATCCCAGTCACTTAGTGGGCAAAACGATAGTCCTTTCTGCAAAATGTCCGCTTCCCTTGTGTCAAGTTGGCAATCAGATATATTATTGACTATATCTTTTTGCGTGCCCTGGTTACTCTGTGGGTTAAAGCTTTGTTGGTCTTGGTTACCTTGGCGATCTTGCTTGCACCTCCGGTGTTTCCGGCCCCTTCTCCTGCACTGTCGGAGGCCTCTGCTTGTAAAAAATCAAGGAATGAGTCGGAGCTACTGCCTGACGTTGCGTTACGTCGCTGTTGCCTCCTCCCCAGGGGGAACCAATCCCACCTTTCTGCCTCCCATCCAGGAGAAGCCCCAAGCAAGGACTCAATCTCCACAGAGAGGAGAATATCCCCTAAAGAAAAGGGATGATGCCAGAAGGGCAACAACTGTCCTCAAAGCCCGAAGTAACCAGCTAATGGAAAGAGAAAATCCCAACACAGATGTAATAGAAAAGGACCCCCCACGAATAGCTTGCCAAGCCATGAGGAATCATAAACTGGGTCACCCGCATGTGTAGAAGTATGAATGGGTAGGGAACTCGCCTCTCGGAAGACAGGACCCCAGAGGTGGATGGCTCAGCAGTCCCTTGATTCCCCAAGCCTGAGGAACCAGGCGCTCTGAAATGGCATACGGAACAAAACTGGTTGACATGTGTCAACGAGGCCAATCTGGATTAGTCACCCGGACACAGAATCTGAAATCAAAATAGTCTAGGTATCAGAATCCTCCATAACTAAATCTGAAATTAGCACAGTCTCAGCATTAGAATCCTCCATAACTGGATAGAGGATATATAAATATGGACTAAAGTAGTAAAAACAAAAATGGCACCTGACACCCCCAATGGCTGGGGCACTCACCACCTCCTATGACCAGACCCCTGCAAACTAGAAAATTTCCTTTGCCACACGGTCAGGAATACGGAAATGGAAATGGAACGGAACCACGCGCAAACCCAAGGTGAACAGTACAGTCCAAAAAAGCGCGCCCAACCAAAAGGCTGCGTCACTTCCAAAGGCCTCAATGTTCCAAACCACGAGCCCATAAAACATCACACATAAGCAAGTTGAATCACATAACAAACATGATTATAAACCCTCCTGTTCAATAACCCCCCCCCCCCTTAGGAGATATTAACCCTCGATTCCAAGATACTACAAGAGACTCACTGAGACCCATATGATAAGTTAGACCCGCAAGGTGGTAGCCTCTCGGGAAAACATTCACATTACAGTACATTGATGAATAAAGTAAAATGAAAGGATCTTACCAGAATCTACGCTGTGGAACAGGAACACGGCCTTTCAAGTGTGACGGATAGTAGCATTGCCTCCACCATGGACTTGAGAGAAGAAAGGAGGCAGTGGAGCGAAGTTCGACAACGCCAACTGCTTGAGGAGCTGTTAATCTTAGTCAGGATGGTTTTGCAGAAAGACTCTCCCTGCATCTCCAGACTCTAACTTTCATTCAAGCCCTCACTGAGAGACTGACAGGACTACTTCAAACTCCTGTCCCATGTCAAAGAGTACTACCCTCCATAAGAGACAAAAAACAAAAATTAAAAATTATGACACTTCTCTGCCAACCTCCTGGGACAAAAGGCAAAGAATGACTGGGAGATGAGGGGAGTGGAAGGAATATTTAAGCTTTTGGCTGGGTTGTCTTTGCCTCTTCCTGGTGGCCAGGTTCTTATTTCCCAAAAGTAATGAATGCAGCTGTGGACTCTTTCCATTTAAGAAGAAAACATAACTGAGTAACATCACAATAATACTGGGATATAGGGTGAAGAAAAGCTCTGCAATGTTCTTTCAGGATTCAGAAAGAGCATGCAATTTTTAAAAAAAACTTTCCAATGTACTTCTATCTAATTTGTTTTGTTCTCTTGCTATACATTGTTGAAAAGAATACCTAGGTAGGCTCAATAGATGTTGATTTGTGGCTGCACATATATACCTAATGTTATTGTCTCACCCATGTGCATTGCTGTTTCTTCGATAACAAAAAAACAACACTGTATACATGTTGAGGGTACATAAGGTGTGGGGTAGCGTGTCACTTGGATTATAACTGCAGCATCAAGACAAGGCAGTTCAAGATTTACTTTGGCTAGAATGAAAAACTATTTGAGGAGAGAAGCCTCTCTAAATAGGTGGGTTTTCAAAGAGCTCCTGAAACTATACAAGGTTGGAGACAGAAGTCTTGAAGGTGAGAGAGGGAAGAAGAAATAATAGGAGTGGTGAGACATAGGCAAGAGGTTGATCGAAGAGGGGGTGTTGTGGGGGATTTGGAGATGGGTGAGAAAATATAGTTAGGAATGAGGCTCTTGAGCTTTTGTTATAATTTAGAGTTAATATATTGAACTGTATTCTATAGGGTATGAGGAGCCAGTGCAGGGACTGGCAGAGTGGCACAGCTGATGTAGATCAGCCACTTAAGTGGATGCATCTAGCTGAATCATTATTAATAGATCGGAGGGGTAAGAAGTAGGATTTGTTATGGCCAATTATTTGAATTGACAAAAAAGCTGCCTCGTTTCATTCTTTTTATTATAATTTACACTTTGCTCACACATTTTAAAGTTCTATAAAACAACATTGTAATTTAACAATAAGTATTTAGAAGCAAACCAAAAGTGAAACATTATAAATCACATTTGCATGTCCTCATCAAGGATCCAGGTGCAGGATTAACAGTGTGAACAACATTTCTCAGTATATAACTGTACACTGGTGGGTGTAAATGATGTCACATGATGAAAATGACAGTGAAGGAGAGTTGTGATGAAAAATAACATGTTCAGTAATTGATTTATTTATTCAGAATACTGAAAATTTGGCTTAACACAGATAAAAATACTCACAAGACAGACAGCTACCATATGTTGTCTCAGCAATTAGATTAACTTGTGATGTCCTGTGTCATGTGTTGTGCATCAGAGTAATAAAGCTTTGTACAATCAAATGATTGCCTTTTTCAGCGAGATTACATTGCCTTAAGAAGCCACAGAGTTACTTTAACTGTTTCCTATGTGATTCATAAATGTGCGAAGGTCTCCTTGGTATTTCAATAGCATAATTCGGAGGACTCAAGTAAGGGTGTTTCCCTGTAAAGCTAAGACCAAACCAGACACAAAGAAGTCTTTATGAAACCTCTGCAAATTGATTGCTGAATAAGACAATATTCCTTGAGTGGAAATGCTCTAGTTTGAGCACGTGTAGGAGAAGAGTTTCACAAGAGAGTGACTTAAAGATCCTTTGGTCATCAGGCAGCTGTTTAATAACCTGTCTGATGTTCTGTATCATATTAAAGAAGGTTTAAACTATAATATTTTCCCTTAAATTATATCCCTTTTGCAGCTGAGACTGGAGGAAATGTGCACCAATCAACTATTCAACAACCAGTCAACAGCTCTGCATCAAACTGGCCTGTATGGAAGGTTGGCAAGACAGCCATTATTCAAAAACAGCCATATGAAAGCGCATCTGGAGCATGAGACTGGTTTGGCTAAAAATCTTTTTGTGGCCAAATGACACCAAGATAGAGCTTTTTGGCTAATATGCAAAATGCTATGTGTGGCATATACAAAACCCTGCCCATACCTCAACAACACCATCCCTACAGTGACATTTGGTGGTGGTAGCAATAATCTGTGTTGGTGCTTTTCATCAGTAGGGCTTATGAGAATTAAGGAAAGAATAGATGGAGCAAACTGCAGGGCAATACTGCAGTTCAACTTTCAGCAGGACAATAATCCCAAGCAAAAGGCAAAAACTATTTCCATGTTTGCTCTAGAACAAAATGTGAATATCCGACAGTTACCCAGTCAACATTCTAATCTAGTCCTGTTGAGAATCTGGGGTACTATTTTAAAATTGCAGTCCACAGATTTAACCCAACCAACCACCTAGTGCAATTTACCAATAAGAATTGGCAAAAAATACTCCCAGCCAGTGTGCAAATGGGTATATTTATCAGCCCAAAAACACTTAAATTATGTTATTACAGCAAAAGGTGGCTCAATCAATATGTGGAGGTTGAATATTTATTTACATTTTTCTTTTAACATTTTTCTTTTTACCTTAAATACTTAAACATCTACTCAGAAATACCTTTAAAATATACTTGTAGAGCAGATGCGCTTGCAACAAAATATTGTTTGGGAAATTGTATGTATCATTTGTAATTCATAAAAAAAAAATTTTTTTCAAGAGGTCTGAAACTGAATACTTTTTCAGAATAATAAAATTCCACAAACATGATATAAAAGTGTACACATCATGAATTCATTTTGTTCAGAGATGGTATTCTGCATACCTTGGTTGTAACAAGTGGTTATTTGAGTTACTGTTGCCTTTCTGTCATCTCTAACTTGTCTGCCCATTCTCCTCTGACCTCTGACATCAACAATGCATTGTCGTCCACACAACTGCCGCTCACTGGATATTTTCTTTTTTTTTGGCCATTCTCTAGATCAGCAGTTTTTTAAATACTCAGACCAGCCCGACTGGCACCAACAACCATGCCACGTTCAAAGTCACTTAAATCCCCTTTCTTGCCCATTCTAATACTTGGTTTGTACATCTTCACCATGTTTATATGCCTAAATGCATTGAGTTACTGCCATGTGATTGGCTGATCAGCAATTTGTGTTACTAAGCTATTGAACAGGTGTACCTAATAAAGTGTCTGGTGAGTGTATGTGTATATATAGTACACCCCTTACATTTTGTAAATATTTTATTATATCTTTTCATGTGACAACACTGAAGAAATGACACTTTGCTACAAATGACACTTTGCTACAATATTGCTGTCCCCTCAAATTAACTCAACACACAGCCATTAATGTCTAAACCGTTGGCAACAAAAGTGGGTACACCCCTAAGTGGAAATGTCTAAATTGGGCCCAAAGTGTCAATATTTTTTGTGGCGACCATTATTTTCCAGCACTGCCTTAACCCTCTTGGGCATGGAGTTCAACAGAGCCTCACAGGTTGCCACTGGAGTCCTCTTTCACTCCACCATGACAACATCACGGAGCTGGTGGATGATAGAGACCTTGCACTCCCCCACCTTCCATTTGAGGATGCCCCACAGATGCTCAATAGTGTTTAGGTCTGGAGACATGCTTGGCCAGTCCATCACCTTTACCCTCAGCTTTTTTAGCAAGGCAGTGGTCGTCTTGGAGGTTTGTTTGGGGTCATTATCATGTTGGAATACTGCCCTGCGGCACAGTCTCTGAAGGGAGGGGATCATGCTCTGCTTCAGTATGTCACAGTACATACAAACACAGGTGTAGCTAGAAAGTATAATTATTGGGGGCCTTGTAAGTACAAGTATTCATGGGCTGCCCCAAATAGTTCTGTATAGGCATATATAATAAACATTTTAAGAACCACACATCCCTAGATTGGGATGAAAAAAAGGAAATGCCTCTGAACACAAAACTAAGAATGTAAGACATAGTGAGAAAATAATCTTAAAATGTAACTTTTATTGTTGCAAAATATAAAAAGACAGCCTGATGCAGATTGATACACTGTTAGCTGCCCACATACAAAACAATTTAAAAACCCTTCAACACTGGAGAAAAATTAGGAATGCTTGAACTTCTATTAATTTAGGTTATTGTTAGTAGTCAAGTAGTCACCGATATGTTAGAGAATGCTCTATATTCACTGTATGGATCAATCTCCTAGTGGAATCAATAAACCTAGTTTAGCAACTGTGTCATTCATTTCAATACATTTTTTTATATAAAAGATAGCTCATTTTCATTAATCAAAAGCATGAACACATTGCTCTGGCTGCGTGCCAGAAAACTGATCCAAAATTATGCTCTAATTAAGTTTTCTATATTGTTGCTAAACAGGTGGATTCTAAATTGAGCAAAACCTATATAGTGTATTGTTGTGTGGTCCTACTGGACATAATTCTTATGATTAAGGTAAATGCTGTATTGTGGAATGTATTTGTAACAGATTATTGCCCACCAAGTATACGTTATTTGCTTTTAAAATAAATACGCTCTTCCCAGTTAAATACTCTCCAATTGTGTAACTGAATGATAACCCTCTACCTATATGAAAGTTATCATTACTGTGTGTACATAGCGGTACTGATTTAAATTTATATGTCTGGTAGCACAATTCGCATACCACAGGTTAAAGTCAGTACGATAGCAAATATATGAGTATCCCTAGGCTAATGCCTGTAGACTACAAATAAGATAAATTCTAAGTTCAAGCTATTGTTAATAACCATATAACCAGTGTTGAGCAAATTAAAATAAAACACGTATTTCCCCTAATGCGGTCGCGTTTCACTGTCGCTTCCTCAGAGGGGTGGATTCTCCCTTGAGAATCCACCTGTTTAGCAACAATATAGAAACCTTAATTAGAGCATGATTTTGGATCAGAGAGCAATGTGTTCATGCTTTTGATTAATGAATCTGAATTCTCCAAAATGAGCTATCTTTTATATAAAAAAAATGCACTGTATTGAAATGAAAGTTGCTCAACTAGGTTTATTGATTCCACTAGGAGATCGACCCATACAGTGCATATAGAGTAATCTCTAACATACTGGTGACTACTTGACTACTAACGATAACCTAAACTAATAGAAGTTCAAGCATCCCTAATTTTTCTCCAGTGTGGAAGGGTTTTTAAATTGTTTTGTGTGTGGGCAGCTAACAGTGTATCAATCTGCATCAGGCTGTCTTTTTATTTTTTGCAACAATAAAAGTTACATTTTAAGATTATTTTCTCACTATTTCTTACATACATACGCCTAGATTTTGAGTTTTGTCGGTAAAAACTCACGGAACTAACGCTCCTTTTTTTTTCCAGCGCACCCTTAAGCCAACGCTGGTATTACGAGTTTTCTGAATGGCTGCGTTAGCCTCAAAAAAGTGAGCGTTGAGCCAAATTTAGCTCCACTTCAACCCTAAATACCAGCGTTGCTTACGGTAGCGGTAAGCTGGAAAAACGTGCTCGTGTACGATTTCCCCATAGGATACAATGGGGCTGAGCTGGCTGAACGCAGTCCCATTGTTTCCTATGGCGAAACACTTTCTAAGTCTACACCTAACACCGTAACATGAACCCCGAGTCTAAACACCCCTAATCTTACACTTATTAACCCCTAATCTGCCGCTTCCGCTATCGCTGACACCTGCATTATACTATTAACCCCTAATCTGCCGCTCCGGACACCGCCGCCACCTACATTATAGCTATGAACCCCTAATCTGCTGTCCCTAACATCGCCGACACCTATATTATATTTATTAACCCCTAATATGTCCCTCCCAACGTCGCCGCCACCTACCTACACTTATTAACCCCTAATCTGCCAATCGGACATCGCCGCCACTATAATAAATGTATTAATTTATAGCACTGTAGTTAATTAATTTATAGCACTGTAGTTAAGAGCTTTATGTTCCCGCGTTAGCCCATAAAACTCCTAACTACTGACTTTTTTATGCGGTAGGAGTCTTGGCGGTAGAGGCTGTACCGCTCACTTCTTCCAAGACTCGTAATACCAGCGTTAGGCAAATCCCATTAAAAAGATAGGATACGCAATTGACGTAAGGGGATTTGCGGTAGGCAAAAGTCGCGGAAGAAAAGTGAGCGGTACACCTATACCTGCCTGACTCGTAATACCAGTGGGCGTTAAAAAGCAGCGTTAGGACCCCTTAACGCTGCTTTTTAAGGCTAACGCAGAACTCTAAATCTAGGCGATAGTTTTGTGTTTAGAGGCATTTCCTTTTTTTCTTCCCAATCTAGGGATGCATGTGGTTCTTAAAAATGTCACAGTACATGTTGGCATTCATGGTTCCCTCAATAAGCTGTAGTTTCCCAGTGCCGGCAGAACTCATGCAGGCCCAGACCATGACACTCCCACCACCATGCTTGATTGTAGGCAAGACACACTTGTCTTTGTACTCCTCATCTGGTTGCCGCCACAAACGCTTGACACTCTCTAAACCAAATAAGTTTGTCTTGGTCTCATCGGACCACAGGGCATGGTTCCAGTAATCCATGTCCTTAGTCTGCTTGTCTTCAGCAAACTGTTAGCGGGCTTTCTTGTTTATCATATTTAGAAGAGGCTTCCTTCTGGGACAACAGTCATGCAGACCAATTTGATGCCGTGTGCGACGTATGGTCTGAGCACTGACAAGCTGACCCCCCACCCCTTCAACCTCTGCAGCAATGTTGGCAGCACTCATATGTCTATTTCCCAAAGACAACCTCTGGATATGAGGCTGAGCTTGTGCACTCAACTTCTGTTCTGAGTGAAACCTGTCCTGTGAAACTGCTGTATGGTCTTGCCCACCGCGCTGCAGCTCAGTTTCAGGGTCTTCTAATAGCCTAGGTCATCTTTATGTAGATCTTTTTTTCAGATCCTCAGAGAGGTCTTTGCCATGAGGTGCCATGTTGAGCTTCCAGTGACCAGTATGAGAGAGTGTGAGAGCAATAACAACAAATTTAACACACCCGCTCCCCATTCACACCTGAGACCTTGTAAAACTAATGAGTCACATGACACCGGGGAAGGAAATTGGCTATTTGGGCCCAATTTGGACATATCCACTTAGGGGTGTACTCACTTTTGTTGTCCAACGGTTTAGACATTAATCGCTGTGTGTTGAGTTATTTTGAGCAAATTTACACTGTTATACAGGCTGTACACTCACTATTTTACATTGTAGCAAAGTGTCATTTCTTCAGTATTGTCACATGAAAAGATATAATAAAATATTTACAAAAATGTGAGGGGTGTACTCACTTTTGTGAGATACTGTGTGTGTGTGTATATATATATATATATATATATATATATATATACACACACACACAGAGATATATATAAACATACATACAAACACAATATAGCCCTTTCCATTCACACATTTTGTCAGATACCATTATACCCTTAAAAAAAACATTATTAACCCATTAAAGGGAGATAAAACCCCTTTCTTTTCTTTCATCATTCTGACAACTTTCAAATTTACTTCTATTATAAATTTTTTGGTTTTCTTGTTATATTTTGTTGAAAAGCAGGAAGTTAAGTTCACGATGTGCACGTGTCTTAAGTACTATATGACAGCATTAGCAAAAGCACTAGATGGTAGCACTATTTCCTATCATAGAGTGCTATAGACATATGCATGCTACCTATCTAGATATCTCTTCCACAAAGAATAACAAGAGAACAAAGCAAATTTGATAAAAGAAGTACATTGGAAACTGTTTTTAAAATTGTACAAACAATATGAATCATGAAAGAAAAATGTTGTGTTTCATGTCCCTTTAGGGACTGGAAATTTCAGAGACAAAAATTGCCCAAAAGTTTAAACAGAAATAGAGCCTTGTTTCTTGTTATTTACCTATAAAAAAAATGTTGTTTTTTTAGCAGACAAACCAAGGTATTGATCTACGCCCATTTTAGTATATTTCACCTTTTCACCGCCAAATGCAATCTTATAAAAAATATCATTAACTTTTTCGCAAACTTTGGAGTTTTCACTGAAATTATTTACATACCGGTTGTGCAATCATGACAATAATTGATGTAAAAACTTCCCTGGGATCCCATTTATTCAGTAACAGTCGACATGCATAGCTTTGCCATTGATTTTTTTTTTTTTTTTAGAAGGCCACTAATTGCAACTGCGCACCATATTTCTAAATTCCCGGCAGTGAAGCGGTTAATCAGATAGCTTGAAAGATTAATTTTATCTGTAGTGTAGAAATTACCCTCTCACCTGACGTCTCCCATCCCCTGATCCCTACCAGATCCCTCCCAAACAGTGTAAAGGCACTTTTCAGTGCCGTTTCTTTTCTAACACCTCACACCCGCTAACTTTAGCCCCTAAAAACTGTTAAGTGCAGTTTTTTGTTTGTTTTTTAAATGCTAATTGCTACTGCGACCTCGTAATAGCAATAACCAGCCACTTGTAATGGCTGGTTATTTATCGCATGCCCACAAACAGGCAAATATGCCGTTTGCAGGCACGATAATTTAGCGCTCTACTTGTAATCTAGCCCTAAATTGGTAAATGATATAACAGGAAAATCTAAACACACAAAAACAAATAGGAATAGGGTTTCTGCAAGGATTTTCATAGACACCAATAGAAAAGATACATGACCAACCAAATGTAAAGGATGTTTGTGAATTAACTCCTTATTAATGATTACGTCAACCATACTTAAATGCATTTCTCTTTTCAATTCATCAAAATCATATTCCTGTGGTTACCAAAGTCTTTCATACAGCACATTAGAAATTGTTCAATAATCACCCATGGTACAGCAGTGACTGTTTAGCGCCGATCAAAGTTTCCTTAAAATGCTTGATTCAATATTATTTGGAAACATGGGGCTTCATTTTTGAAAGTTTGGGCGAACCTCACTGTGAGCGGACAGCATACGCTTTCCACATTTGGCATTGCACAAATTTACTTGTGCAAAGCCGCCCCCTGCTTGCTGGCAGCCAATTGGACGCTAGCAGGGGCTGTCAATCCTCCTGGTCAGATCATGATGATTTCAATCTGCCATATTTTAGGTGGCGAAAAGGTTAAGCTGCAGCTTAATTAATTATTTAGGAATTCTGCTATATCCTTAAATTACCATCATCTCTCTTAAATCTTACTATATCTTTTTTTTTTCTCCTGCCATATATACAGAAGGTTCTTAATTTTTCCTTTCTGCATGAGCCTTGTTATTCCTTACTAACAGCATAGCATTCTTCTTGATGGTTTCACCTTATACCATCATAAACTATTTTTTTTATACAAAGCAGGTAGTAAATTCCACATTTAAGTGTTAACTCTCCATCACTACTGATGTACTATTATTAACACTTACATAACTTATAAATGATGTCAACATTTTAAAATTAGATATATTTATACCTTACATAACTTATAAATAATGTCAACATTTTAAAATTAGATATATTTATACCTTATAAATAAAAATAATGAAGCAGTTAAGGGACCATTAAATACAGTAAAATAGCATAATCAGCAAAAGCCTAACAATGCCATACTTAATGCCATTCTGATTTAAAGCAAGATGATCTAAGAAGTCTTATCAGTAACTGTAAGGTTCCTCAAATAATTTTTGAAAGGCAAATGTTAGTCTGAGAGCTGTTTATCTAGCTACTGTATATAAGGTTCTGGATGTGAAGAAGAGAGACATACATCACAATTAATATAAAGCTCAATAAAAGCCCACAAAGTTTTTGTGTGGTTTCTTCCATGCTGGCGAGTTTTTGATCATCAGGCTCTTAGGAGCCGATTTACCAAGCGGTCAACCAGCCCCAATGCTTCTAATTCTGCGCGAACCTTCAGGCTTGCCAGAATCAGGAATTAAGAAGTAGCGGTCTTAAGACCTCTACTCCTTAACTCATCTGCCTGCTCTGAAGCTGCGGACATTAATCCGCTCAATCGTGTACGATCAGGTTGATTGACACCTCCTGCTAGCGGACGATTGGCCACAAATCTGCAGGGGGCAGCATTGCACAAGCAGTTCACCAGAACTGCTTGTGCAATGTTAAATGCCGACAGCGTATGCTGTCAGCATTCAGCGATGTCTGGCAGACATGATCTGATACAGCGGATCATGTCCGCCCGACATTGATAAATCGGCCCCTTAGTCTGAATTTCAAATATACGTATACACTAACTCTTGCACATGTTCAGCTCATTAGAAGCAGGTTCCTTGGAAAGTGTGCATATAAACAGATTGTGCACAATCTGAGAATTAAAGTAAATTGGAATGCTTTTTTTTTAATTTTGACTTTAGTGTCCAATTTAAATCACAGATTAATCAAATATACACACCCATAAAACATTAAAAAACTATATGTAGTAGATTTGTACTTACCAGGGTAATTTAATTATAAAAAGTAAATTTATGCTTACCTGATAAATGAATTTCTTCTACGATACGACGAGTCCACGGATTTCATCCTTACTTGTGGGATGAAATCCGTGGCCTCTTCGTATCTTGTAGAAGAAAAATGTGTATGTTTGAAGAAAGCACATCAAAGTAATTTTTTAATTTTAGCAATTTGGCACAATGTATTCCATTTGTTTAATAAGAGCCTTCCCTGGTCTAAAAATGTTATCAGAATTTTAACCACTGATTACCATCATAGGGCTAGATTACAAGTGGAGCACAAACATATTTGTGCTATTGTGCGTTAACATTGCTCAAGTTTAGTTAATATTGTTTAAACAAGTCTAGAATGTGCTAACAACTGCATGTCAGATAGTGTGGTTGTGCTAATCCATTTAATAACAGACTTCTATAGTGGCATGGAGCAAAATTCATATCACACAAGCTCTATGGTGCACTAAACAGATGGTGCACAAGTAGTGGATTTTGTAATGTAGTTCTGTGATTATATATATATATATATATATATATATATATATATATACATATATATATATACACACACACACACACAGTACTGTGTAAAAGTCTTATGCCACCGTTAGATCTGTTTTAGCAGTTTTAATGACCATCCATATTTATTTTTCAGTGTTTGTATTAAGATACAAGCAGAAAATACAGGGAATATGTACACAAAATATAAAAAAGCACAATTTTCAAAACAAAATGGCTTCTTCAGGCAAATTCATTACTTAGTGTGACCGCCCTTGGCACTAAGCACATCTTGAACTATTTTGGTGATAATGGTTGGAAGTTTTCTGAAGTAACCTGCTGGTATATTATACCAGTCTTCTTTCAGCACTTCCCAGAGTTCTTCTATAGATTTAGGTTCTCTTATTTCTTTCTCTGTCCATGTGATCCCATACTGCCTCTAAAATATTCAGGTCTGGACTGTCCGTGTTTTATCAGCTGTTTTTCTCTCCAAATATGATTTCACTGCATTAGCAAAGTGCTTGGGATCATTATCGTGCTGAAAAATAAAACCATTCCCAATCAGACGCTTTTCAGAAGGAATGGCATGATGAATTAAAACCTGTCTGTACTTTTCAGCATTCATGATCCCATCAATTCGGACAATACCGCCAACAGCCCTGGCAGAAATGAAGCCCCAAAATCAGGACAGATCCTCCAACATGTTTCACTGAAGGACACAAGCGTTAATTCTTCCATCTCTCTCCAACTCTTCTTCTCACATATTGTCAACAAATGGACCCAAAAATGTCAAACTTGGATTTGTCACTCCATAATACTCTTTTCTACTAATCTTCATTCCAATCTTTGTGAGCGTTAGCATCTTAGTCTTTTCCCCCTGTTCCCCTTTCGAAAAAGCGATTTCTTGGCTGCTACCCTTCCACAAAGACCATTCCTGATTAAGCTTCTTCAGACTGTAGAAGGGTCAATTTGGCATCCCGATGAAGCTGCCAGATGATGAACCAGGTCCTTCCTGGACTTCAAAGAAGAAACTTTGAGAAACTTCTCATCAGATTTTGAAAGTTTTCTTGGCCTTCCAGCCCTTTTTTTGTCCTTGACCTCTCCTGATTCATCACATTTCTTTATAACAGCTTGAATACCACCTCTTGAGTATCCAGTTTATTTGCGGATTTCCCTTTGAGAGAGGCCTTGCTGATGCAAAAGTATGATTTTATTTCTGTCAAATTCTGTGATCTTTGGCATTTTAAATGAAATGCTGTGATTGAAAGTTGGTCTTATTAGCAATCAAGATAAGTGAATCAGACATAGGTACCTCATAGTTTAGGAGTTTCCAGCCCTTTCACATAGTGCTTTACTTATATACTTAACACCTAAAAATTAGGAATTTGGGCTTCAAATTTTCATACATTATTCCCTTAGTTCCCCTTAGCAGCTCTCTTGTGTGTTTTACCTCAAAAAAAGCATTTTAAGAGAACTGGTAACTACACTATGCATTTAGCGGTTCTTTTCTTTTTGATAGCGGTTGGGTTGGAGACAGTGTTTTATTGATTTTTTATTTAAAAAATTTGTGTTTTATGTATTTTACTTCAGGCTGTTGCATGTACATGTTATGGCGTTAAGACCCGCCCCTCCCCATGGCGCCCTTTCTCCTTTTACCCACTGCAAACTGCTGAGTCCTTCTCTGAGGCATCCTGCAGGCATTTTCTCTCCAGTGCTGGTCTACAATTTAACCCATCCTTGCCTGGAAGGTTGTGAGTACCCTTATAAGAGCTGCTAAGTAGGTGGGAGAGTTTAACATAATTTATTATGTGAATAATTTTTGGGGCCTTCAATTCTGCATTGTTAGGAGGTGTATTTAAGAGCTGTTCCTTTTATTAATACAACTGTTTCTCTACATTGTGGATTAATATTGTATTTCCATATATACTCAGTTTTGCCTTATTTTTGTCAGTCATGTCTAAACCCCCACTTAATATGTCTGACCCATTAGAGGAAACCTTCAGCAATTTTAATGCAGTTCAGAAAACAAATGCTGTTCATTTTTCCTCTTTTGTTTTTTGCAAAACTGTTCCAGTTGATCAAATTAACCAGCTGTGTGCTAATTGTGTTCAATGTTTTCCAGTTCTAAAGCCATAATTCTGTCATTATACTGGCAGACATCTAATGCTCATGCCTGTCTTTATGACTCAGTGGGATAACAGTGATTTTTCACCTGAGTTCAAGAATACCTTACAGAGAACTATGACAGAGCTGTAAGTGGTGATTCCCAGACCAAGGAAGTGCCAACGTAAATCTGGAAATGTACCCTTCCCCCCCCAGTCACTCACAGGGGACTGAACATCTCACTCTCTTACCACCTATTTTAAATACCTCTGATTCTGATGAGTCACTTTCTAAGAGTTCTGAGGGTGAAATCTCTTCAGAAGATCCTGAGTCCATAACTGAGCTAGAGCCTGACTCCACATTCAGATTTAGGGAAGATTTATCAAGCTCCGTATGGAGCTTGATGCACCTTTTTCTGTGTAAGCCTTCAGGCTCACCGGAAACAGAAGTTATGAAGCAGCGGTTTAAAGACTGCTGCTCCATAACTTGTCCGCTGCCTCTGGGGCAGCGGACAGAAATCAACCGCTTGTGCAATGATAAATGCCGACAGCGTATGCTGTCGCCATTTATCAATGTGCATCGGAACATGATATGCTACATCATATCATGTCCGCTAGGACTATGAAAATATACCCCTTAGAGTGGATCATATTCGTTTCCTTCTACAGAAAGTTCTGAATACCTTAGACATGTTGAAACAGACTACAAAAACTCTAAAACCTGTAAATAAGTTGTATCAGGTTTTCAAAGCTCTGCCAAAAGTCCCTAAGGCTTTTGAAGCTCCAGACTTGATTACAAACTATATTGCTGAAGAATGGAAGAGACCAGGCATTCCTTATACTCCCTCTAACAGGTTCAAGAAGATGTATCCTCTTTCAGAAAATAATCTGACAGCCTGGGAAGCGGTTCCTAAGATGGATGGAGCTATTTCCACTCTAGCAAAACGCATGACTATCCCTATAGAGGATAGTGCCTCATTTAAGGAACCAATGGACCAGATCTTCACCTTAGACCAGCCGTGGCAATCACTTGTAGGGCCGTAACAGCATAATTTTGGTGCAATTCTCTCTCTCACAGATGCTTCCTGAAAAGTCATCTGAGAACATCCATAACTGCATTAAATTCATTAAGATGTCTAATGAATTCATGTGCAATGCAGTTTTTGAAATCATTAAAATTGATGTTAAAAATATGTTTATTGCTGTTCTACTAAGGATAGCTTTATTATTTTAAATCCTGGTCAGCTGATATTGTCCCTAAGAGTAGACTCTTGTGAATTTCCTTTGAGGGTTAATTGCTTTTTTCAGAGTTAGGGGTCAATTTTTGAAGCAGGGGATGTTGCTTCCTACCCACTCCTCTTCAGGTCCGCCTGAAGCGGAAGTTAAGAAGCAGCGGTTGTAAGACCACTGCTCCTTAACTCGTCTGCCACCTCTGAGGTGGCGGACAGCAATCAGCTTGATCGGTTTATTGACACCCCCTGCTAGTGGCCGATTGGCAGGGGGTGGCATTGCACAAGTATTTCACTAGAAATGCTTGTGCAATGATGAATGCCGACAGCATACGCTACAGCAGATCTTGTCCGCCCACACATTAGTAGATTGGCCCCTTAGACTCTATCATTTAAACTGTTACTGGAGATAAAGAGCAAGACAAGAAGTCTAAGAGAAAATTTAAGCAAACTAATCGTCTTTATTCCTTTCGCTCTGCCAGAGACCAGAAGTTGTCTTCTAATCAGAAGTCTGACTCCTCCAAACCTTCCTGGAAGCCAGGATCTTTCTGGACTAAGAATAAACAGATCAAGAAGCCAAACTCCAGTCAGAAATCTGCATGCCCCCCTATCCAGAGGATTCTTGGGTAGGGAACAGATTATTTCGGTTTTAGAAGGCCTGGCGCAGAACAGTTTGGATCCCTGGGTTCTTAACATTATATCCCAGGGTTACCACACAGGATTTCATGCCAGGCCTCCCTGGGAACGGTTTCATCTGTCTCACGTTCCAAATTATCCTCTAAAGGCAGCTGCCTTTATTCAATGTGTTCGGGATTTAGAGAATTTGGGAGTAATACAACTTGTTCCAGCTTTTTAAGAGGAAAAAGGGTTCTATGGCAATCTCTTTATTGTCCCAAAGAAGGAGGACAACCCGTCCCATTCTGGATCTAAAGACCCTAAACAAATTGGTCTGAGTTCCTTCATTTAAGATGGAAACATTCCGCACCATTTTGCTCCTGGTTCAAGAGGGTCAATGTATGACAACCATAGATGATTTTAAGGATGCTTATCTACACATCCTAATTCACAAAGACCATTTCCAGTTTCTAAGATTTGCTTTACTAAACAAGTATTACCAGCTAGTAGCTCTACCGTTTGGTGTAGCCACTGCACCTCACATCTTCACGAAGGTTTTAGGGGCTCTGTGAATGGTAATGAGAACACAGGTAATCTCCATTGCTCCTTATTTGGACAACATCTTGTTCCAAGCCCCTTCTTTCTCTGGCATTTTCTCATACCCAGAAGGTGATTTCCTTCCTTCAGGAACATGGATGGAACATCAATGTTTCCAAGAGTTCTTTATCCCCAGCTACAAAAGTAGTCTTTTTGGGAGTCATGATAGACTCTATTCAAATGTGCTTATTTCTCACAGAGACTCACAAGGACAAACTCCAGATGGCCTGCCGTTCTCTACAGATGATTCATTCCTCATCTGTAGCACAGTTGTTTGAAGTAGTGGGTCTTATGGTAGCAACATCAAAAACACAGTACCTTTTGCTCATTTTCATCTTTTTCCCCTTCAGTTATTCATGCTTCAACAGTGGTCATAATTGTGCTTTCATCTGGAACAGCAAATAGAGCTCAGTTCATCAGTCAAACATTCTCTCTCCTGGTGGAGAGCCAGCCCTTATTTCACCCTTGGAGCCTCATTTTTTTAGCCTACCTGGACTGTGGTCACTACAGATGCAACCCTTATGGGTTGGGGCACTGTTAGGGAGTTCCAGAGGGTGCAGGGAGTGTGTTCTGCTCAGGAAGCAAGGTTACCTGTCAACATCCTCGAACATTGTGTGATGCTTCGGGCTCTGTATTCTTGGCACTTTCTCAGACAGCAAAAATTAATTTGTTTTCAGTCATACAATGCCACAGCTGTGGCGTACATCAATCATCAGGCATGGACTCAAAGCCCCTTAGCAATGAAATAAGTTTCTCACATTCTGTCTTGGCCGGAGGAAAACCACTGCACTCTATCGGCTATTCTCATTCCCATGTGAACATCTGGGAAACAGATTTGTTAAGCTGTCAGTCGGTACATCCAGTAGAATGGTCCTTTCATCAGGACGTGTTCTATAAATTAGCCCTGAGATGGGTTCTTCCTGAAATAGACCTTATGGCGTCCAAACTAAATCACAAACTTTCAGTTTATTGTGCCAGGTCAAGAGATCCAAGATCTCAAATGATAGATACTCTAGTCTGTCTTTGGAACTTTCAACTTTCAACCTATCTATTTCCTCTGTTTGTTCTGTTTGCAAGAGTCATTGCAAGAATCAAACAGGAATCGACTTCAGTAATTCTCATAGCTCCAGCATGGCCAGCAGTACTTGGTATGTGGATCTCACCCAGATGTCATCATCCTCTACTTGGACTCTTCCTCTCAGGGAAGATCTGCTTTCTCAAGGTCCATTGTATCATCAGGATCTCAGATCACTGAATTTGACGGTGTGGAGGATGAACGCCTAGTCCTCATGAGTAGAGGTGTCTCAGATTCTGTGATCTCCACACTTCTGCAAGTCAGGAAACCGGTCCCACAGAAGATTTATCATAAAGTTTGGAAAACTTATTTTCTCTGGTGTTCTTCTAGATGTTTTTCTTGGAAATCCTTTAGAATTCCCTGAATTCTTCTGTTTCTCCAGGTTGGTCTGGAGAAAGGCTTTTTAGTTAGTTCCTTAAAAAGGTTAGATATTGGCCTTATCTGTTTTGTTTCATAAAAGTTAGCAAAGTTGCCTTATGTTCAAATTTTCATACAAGATTTGGTGAAAATTTGCCCTGTTATTAGGCCTATTTCTCCACATTTGGATTATAATCTGGTTCTGTTTTGCAAGGTCCTCCCTTTGAACCTATGCATAATTTGGACCTAAAATTGTTGTCATCGAAGATTCTCTTTCTTCTAACTATTTTTTTAGCTAGTTGAGTTTCTGTACTATCAGCCCTTTATTCTGACCCTCCCTCTTTGTATTTTTTACCAGGATAAAGAGTTTTTTAGAACTAAATATGATTTTCTTCTGAAGGATGTATCTTCTGAGAACATTAATCAGGAACATTTACTACTAGATTACGAGTCTTGCATTAGCCTTAAAAAGAAGCGTTAAGAGGTCCCAACGCTGCTTTTTAACGCCCGCTGGTATTACGAGTCTGGCAGGTACAGGTGTACCGCTCACTTTTCTTCCGCGACTCGAGCATACCGCAAATCCCCTTACGTCAATTGCGTATCCTATCTTTTTAATGGGATTTGCCTAACGCTGGTATTACGAGTCTTGGAAGAAGTGAGCGGTAGACCCTCTCCTGTCAAGACTTCTACCACATTTAAAAGTCAGTAGTTAAGAGTTTTTTTAACATAAAACTCTTAACTAAAATGCTAAAAAGTACACTAACACCAATAAACTACCTATTAACCCCTAAACCGAGCCTCCCCCCCCCCACATCGGAAACACTTTAATAAATATGTTAACCCCTAATCTGCCGACCGGACATCACTGCCACTTTAATAAATATATTAACCCCTAAACCGCCGCACTCCAGCCTCTCAAACACTAGTTAAATTTTATTAACCCCTAATCTGCCGTCCCTAACATCGCCGACGCCTACCTACATTTATTAACCCCTAATCTGTCACCCTCAATGTCGCTGCTACTATATTAAAGGTATTAACCCCTAAACCTGAGTCTAAACCTAACCCTAAACCCCCCTAACTTAAATATAATTTGAAATAATCTAAATAGAATTACTACAATTAAATAAATTAATCCTATTTAAAACTAAATACTTACCTGTAAAATAAACCCAAAGCTAGCTACAATATAACTAAAAGTTACATTATAGCTAGCTTAGGGTTTATATTTATTTTACAGGCAACTTTGTATTTATTTTAACTAGGTACAATAGTTATTAAATAGTTATTAACTATTTAATAACTTCCTAGTTAAAATAAAGACAAATATACCTGTAAAATAAATCCTAATTTTAGTTACAATTACACCTAACACTACACTATCATTAAATAAATTACCTAAACTACCTACAATTAATTACAATTAAATTAAATAAATTAAAGTACGGGGGCGGAGTTTGCCTTTGAGGAGAACGGACGCACATAATCAGAGCTCCTGCTATTCTAACTTAAAATACTGCTTAAAATCCTATATTTTGCCCTGTTTTTTGGCTCTTAGTATACATTTATCACCTGGGACATTACTGGATCTTAGTGACTTAGCCAAATAGGAAGAAACACTAAAGCTAGGAAGCGGCTGGGCCCGGAACCTGACCCCACGGATAATAACTGCATTGACCGCTGGCAGCTAACTATCTTCACAGCTTGGGGACATCCCCACCCTAACCCACCGAGCCTTCAACTTGCTACACTGCTGCCCGGAGGGTCGGGGCTCTGCTCCGGTGCGGCGGTGATAAAACACCAGACAGGCCGGCGCCAAGTGGCAGTCAGAGGAGACCGATCGCAGTGAATCGGAAAACTACCGGAGGCTAGTTACTGTACCGGAGAGCCCGGAGGCTCATTTGGCAGACCTTTGTTTGTCCTTAGACACTCTGCTGGGGACACCTGGCACACGACACGGCGTGGCCCGCGGTTTGGCGCGAAACCTCCGCCATCTTGCGGCCCGCATTATAGAAGTGCCCCAGACCCCGGAGTCCCGTGCAACGGAGCAGACACGAAACGATACTCGCAACAAGGGTAAGAGATCAGCCTGCACACTACACCTTTCTTTATTAATCCTCTACAAAGAATTAAGGAGGGTTGTATTTCTGCTTGATGATTTTACTGAGAGACATTACAAGTGATACACAGGTCTATGAGTCTGCGGACTGTTTGCTAAAGCATATTCACTTGTGGGGCATATTATTTTACTTGGTATTTGGAACGAGTGCCCACGTTTATCCACATACACTCTGATCTGCTGAATAGATTGTAAGAAGCATTGGTAACATTTGATCCTGATACAGGAGCGCTCAGGGCCCTGTGGCACCACTCAGGAATACAGACAAGCCCCTTACTGACTAGTTAAACCCTGCACAGTAATTGCAGTTCTTTCTGGCACTATAGTTTTCCTGATCCTGCTTATTACACGCAGGATACTGTGGATAAAAACTGTTGCTGATCCACTAACAATATACATTCCGCTTTTGCCCAGATGGGCCTTACTTGGAAGGGAAGATTCCAGTACCTGGCCAGATATTATACACCCATGTGCTAGAGTGCAGGCCTAGAGGGGCCGGGGCTTGTACCGGATACTTGCAAGATACTAGCTAGAGACATAGCTCAAAGATATTTTACTGAGGGACTCTGAATAAATCTAATGCACCTCTGCAACTGTCATTTCTGTGTTTTTCTTAAGCCCCATATTTTTCTATCATGCCATTAGGCTCCAGAAGGAAGACAGCCAACCTTTCTGAATACAAGAAGTCAGTGGCGGACCACTTTAAAACGACGCCAATTACTAGGAAAACCTCAACTGACCTGCATACTTCCCCAAAACATACAGCCAACAGACCCGTCATGTCTAACCCAATTGGCGAAGCTAGCAATCTTTCAGGCGCTATGGCTGCAGATATAGTATCCACTCTTACCCAGAGGATAAACTCTCTCCAAGAAACACTCACAGCGGCTATTAAGGGATCTGCAGCAGATCTTAGGAAAGATATCGGGGCCATAAGTGAAAGGATTGATGTATTAGAGAGAAAACAGGAAGATTTGACTGTGGAACAGGAAAATCTATCCCACCATTCACGAGTCCTGGTTGACATGATAGATTCTATCGAAACAAAAATGGCGGACATGGAAGACCGCTCACGCAGGAATAACCTGAGATTCAGAGGCATTCCAGAGGATGTCCCCCCTGCAGAGCTGGGCAAATTCCTTACTGAGTTTTGGAACATTCTACACACCCCGACCTTCCCTAATGAAACCCTAGTTGACAGAGTTCATCGTCTCCCTAGGGGGAGGAATGTTTCGGCAGACAAACCTAGGGACGTAATCGCCAGATTCCACTTTTTCACATACAAGGAACAAATTCTTAGGGCCATGTTCCAACGCCCAACACTGCCCAAGAAATTCGAATCTGTGCAAGTATTCCCAGATTTATCCCAATTTACTGTACAAAAGAGAGGTACCTTCAGAGAAGTCACCAGACTGCTGAGACAGTCTGGAATAAAGTACAGGTGGGGATACCCGACCAAGCTGTTGATCCAAAAAGATGGACGCCTCTACACCGCTGACACTCCGGATAAAGGGCTTTCACTGTTTAAAGGATGGTCGATGCAGAGTAAACCCGATGAAGAGACCGGACCTTCTTCCTCGCTAAACACAAGGCGAGACAGTTCATCCTCATCACTTCTGAGACCCACTGCCTTTGAATGGAGACCACTCACACAGAGGCCTAATGCCCCAAAACGGAGGAACTCAATTCCCAATCAGCTGTTACCAAAAGGAACAGAGAACCCCTCTGATGACGAAGACTGATAAGTATAGTCTCTTTTTTCTATTAAAACTTGTAATTATTGCTATGTTCTATTGGGGGAGATGATGTCTCTCCATCTTTAAGATTCCATGTCACGTTCAATCTGGGGAACTGTTTCTTCATTAAAGGAGGTCCCCCCCACACACTCCCCTCTCAACAAGTACAGTTACAACATCCCCCCGCTCATCTAGATGGGCAACTATTTGGCCCTACAGTCCTCATGGACCTTGCCTTGGATTAAGACTCTAATGTGACCTAAGAACTCTAAATGTCCCATTGGGATACAGACATTTTTTGCCCACTCCCAACCTCCTAGCCCCCCAGGGTTATACAACGCTCATGGGTACACACCCGAATGTTTGGGACCTCTGAGGAAAGGTTCCCCCCGGAAAACTTTATTATATCACAAGGGTGGTGTATCCCATGGCACCTTGATTGACTTTTAAGTGGCAATGCTTATTGTATATGTTTATATCTGAAAGGATGGGTTAATTGTTTAACTAGGAAACTCATATGCTAATAATGATATATTATGCTATGTATGGCTGGGACAGCGAGGGCTTAGAGCGAGATTATACCACATTTAAGTAGTTACATGTGTGAGCCCGCCTCCCCTGTCCCACCCATGCTTCATCAGGTATCTTATACTATTGACATTCTATTAAATGACATGGGTTAATGAGGTGATTTGTCCTTCTTAATGTTTTTGATCATAACCCTGCACAGCTTTTAGGTGGACCAGCCGGGGGCTATCGATATTGATTCAGATTACTCAGACTGATATTATGCGTAGAATATATATCTCGATGACACTAAGTAAGCTACAATAGAGAAGAGCTTTAAATCGCCCTAACAATACAATATATGTTCACCTGCCTCGACAGTATACTTCATTACCTAATTGAGCTCCATGTCAATCTATCTGCCACCGTCATGAAGCCCATGATTTACGCGTGACGGGGGCTGTACTAGATATTTGTCACTTTGCTATACCCTACTACCCTAATTTGCTTACAGATAGATACACGCCTATTCTGTTCCCCCCCCCCCCCCTCCCGCCACGGGCAACTCTATTTGGCAATAGTGTCATCATATCTACACTGTAGGCTGACTTAAGACACCCTAGCCCAGAGGACCCGCATACAAAAGTGAAGTTTGCCTTCAACTGTTAATTTGGAATAGGGCTGGATGTTCGTGAGCTCACGGCTGGTCTACTTATGTAATATACAGCTCCACGCGGCCAGACTGCTGCTCCTCTTAGATTTGGTTTAGGTTGCATTTATGTACAAATATTCTTGGAGAAGGGGGGCGCAGATGTGGTATAGATTCTCATTGAGTAATGTTAAAATATGAAAACCTGATACGACATAAGAGACGTTAGCTGTTGATTGTTCTGTTAAAGTATTACACATCAGGCTAATGATATGACATGTTGTATTTTTTCATTTAGTTTTATGTACTGTTCTGATGTTATATGTATGATTGATGTGAAACTCCTTGGCTCAAGTGTGGCTGAGGTGGTGCTAGATACTGGCCTTCTTAACCTCTTTTGGCCCATCCTTAGACGGACGAATGCACTCCCTATCCCCTGGCCTCACTTGACTCAGGGATTTGATATAGTTACTATATGTCTAAATCCAGGCCTGTTCATGTTAATCTAGGCAATAGAAGTTGAACTCAAGGTTGACAGTTGTTTATTATATACTGTGGGGTACCTGTACGACATATTCCACCCACCGACTCGCCAGTGGGATAGGACACTCTTATCATCCCCTCCCTGACTGTTGAAATAACAGACGCAAACGTGACATGCGTTTAACCCCTAGTATGACATTTATCCCCCCCTTGTATCTTAGGCCAGCCCCGGCCTCTCATTTTTCTCTTCCCCTATTCCCTAGACACTAAATTTAGTACACTCTGTAACGTTACTCCTCACCCCCCCCCGAAGGGTAAACCCGAAGCTTACTAGAAGTAAGCAAAAGAACATAGATTCATTCGAAACCACACATTTCACTGTATATCGCACTATTCCACCCCTCTCTGGCAGAGAGGTGGATAATAAGGTTGTAATTATTTAGGTGTTGCCTCTCTGGTTGTTTACACAGGTTCATTAACTCCCTTCCCTTCCTCCTTCAACCCCTTTTTTTTTTTTTTTTCTCCCCACGCTTTTTTCCACCTACCTCCTCCTCCTCTCTCAACTCCCCCTCTCTTCCCCCCCCCCCCCCTTTTTTTTTTTTTTTTTTTTTTTCTCTCATATAAAAATGGCTTCTGACCTTAAGTTCATCTCCCTAAATGTGAAGGGTCTAAACTCCCCTTCTAAAAGAAGCCTCTTATATTCCTATCTGACTAAATCTCACTGTGACGTTTCTTTTCTTCAGGAGACACATTGGGCATCCAATAAAATCCCGAATTTTACCTTTAGACAATACCCGGTGGTACTTAGCTCGACTTATCAGGACAAAAGTAGAGGAGTCTCGATATGCATCAGCAAATCGGTGGCCTTCCAGCAGCTACACCTTGAGACGGACCCCGAGGGAAGATTCTTGGTACTCGTGTGTGAACTAAATTCACACTTATTCACTCTCGTGAATATATATGCCCCTAATCAGGGTCAGATTCAATTCCTACGTAAAATCCTCTCCTTCGTAGGGGGCTTGCGTCAGGGCACGTTGGTGTTGGGAGGAGACTTTAATTTGGTCTGGGACCCTGAGATGGATAAACGGCTCCCAAGTGGTAAAGTAGCAGATCAGTACTCGCAGTCCATAGCTCCTAAATTTCAAAATCTCATATATCAGTCCTCCCTATATGATGTGTGGAGAGCTTGCCACCCAGACACTAGAGATTACACATACTTCTCGCCCCCGCACCATTCCTACTCGCGATTGGACTTCTTCTTCGTGGACTCCTGGACACTGAATAAGGTCACAGGCTCCACTATATGCAGCTGTCCTTGGTCTGACCATGACGCTGTAGCGATGTCAATAAATACAGGTGGACCTCTTTTGAGCAGACCCCCCTGGAGACTCCCCAAGTTCCTATGGGAGGATGCATCGTTTGCCCAAGAGTTACTCGAAAAGATAGAGGAATTTTTGGAGATAAATGACCCACATGACACTTCCCACCAAATCAGATGGGCGGCTCTAAAAGCATTTGTTAGAGGATTCTGCATTGCTAAAGCTGCTAATATCAAAAAGCGCTGGGGTGCCCCTCTGGGGAAAGTCACTTGCGACTTGCGCACTAAGGAAAAACAAAACAAGCTGTCCCCTACTGTTGGAATGTCCACTGACATTCTTGCTTTGAAAAAACAAATCAAACATCTCGAATTGGAAAAAACCCAACGTGCATTAGCCAAGTTTAAGATGGTCATGTACTCGAAGAGTAACAAGGCGGGCACTTTGTTGGCAAACAAACTAAAACAGAGGACAGCTGCTTCCAGAATACCCTATATCAACCATAATGGGCAGAAGTTTTATGCTCCGGATGACATAGGAAAAGCTTTTGCCGATTTCTATGAACGACTTTATAACATAGAGGCTTCCGAAGCTCCTACCAAAGCCACACCATCTGAAATTTCCTTATTTCTAGAGAAACTAAGTTTGCCCATACTGTCTGATGAGGACAAGGACAAACTCATTGAACCATTTACGGAACTAGAAATAGGACTGGGGATTAAACAACTGAAGAATGGAAAAGCACCGGGCCCGGACGGGTTTCCGGGGCAACTCTACAAAACGGCACGAACCTTACTGGAGCCCATACTGTGTCAGACGTACAATGAAATCAGCAAGGGAGAAGGGATGCTTAAAGAGTTCCTTGAAGCGACCATTGTCGCTATCCCCAAGCCAGGTAAGGACCCCTCCTATTGCTGCAACTTCCGCCCTATCTCGCTGATAAATGTAGACATAAAGCTGTACTCCAAACTTATAGCAGACAGATTGGCGTCCTTGCTTCCTTCCCTGGTAGCGACAGATCAGGTGGGTTTTGTCAAGGGACGCCAGGGCCCTGATAACACTAGACGCCTGATCTCGGTCTTTGCTGAGGCGAGGCGCTTGGGAGCCCCCCTCCTGGCCCTGTCCTTAGATGCCGAAAAGGCGTTCGACAGGGTCAGGTGGGAATATATGTGGAGAACGCTAGGAGCTTTTGGCTTCCTGCTTCGGGCCATCAATATGATCAAGGCCTTGTATTCGAACCCATCTGCTAGGGTAAGAGGAACGGGCTTCTGTTCCCCAACATTTGCTATCTCTAACGGTACTAGGCAGGGGTGCCCACTGTCGCCCCTGCTCTTTGCCTTAGTCATGGAGCCGTTGGCGGAGCTGGTTCGGTCTACTCCAAACATAGAGGGACTGCCGATGGGCACTACCTCTGAGAAAATTTTGTTGTACGCCGACGATGTGACCCTCCTTCTTACGAACCCCATGTCATCGGTTCCGGAGGTCTTTACCACTTTAGACAGCTTTAGTGCACTAAGCTATTACAAAGTGAATAAGACTAAAACTGAAGCTTATGGAATTAATCTTTCCGATGCACACCTCTCGCAGTTGAGAGACGACCATGACTTTCATTGGTCAGCAGATGCTATTAAACATCTGGGTGTTTATCTGAGTGCGGATACAGATAACATTATATCATTGAATTATGACGCCTTAATTAAGGAACTAAAGAACCTAGCAAGCAGATGGGACTTTAAAGAAGTCTCCTGGTTGGGACGTGTGGCCACTGTAAAAATGTCCATGCTTCCTAAGGCGCTGTACCTCTTCCGATGCATCCCCCTAAATGTTCCCTATGGCATCCTACAACAGATCCATCGGATATTTGCCGGGTATGTTTGGGCTCATAGACCTCCGAGAATAAGTCACAAAATTATGCAAAAGGAGTATGCCAGAGGCGGTGTTGCTTTCCCCAGTATATACCTTTATTATGAGGCCACACGACTCTCGCACATCACAGCCTGGGGACCCATGGCTGAGAGGCCAGGTTGGTTTAGATTGGAGGGATTCCAGCTGCCGGAGGGATTGGACCTTCCTAGCCTTTTGTGGGTTCCAAGCCATAAACAACTGATTGATATACTCATCAACCCAGTTGTGCAACATAATATCAAAATATGGCATACGCTCAGACATCACTCGCAGATTGCTCCGCACCCCTCGCCAATCCACCAATTACGGGGCCTGATGTGGGACCGTCCTGACATCCATGTTGAATATTGGATTCAGCACAATCTTGTCACAGTGGAACAACTATTCTTGAATGGCAGATTGCTGACAGTCTCCCAGGTTCTTGAATCTCTGAGAGGACTACCTCTCTGGTTCCATTTTGAGTGTTCAAGAATACATAGGCCTAGATTTGGAGTTCGGCGGTAGCCGTCAAAACCAGCGTTAGAGGCTCCTAACGCTGGTTTTGGCCGCCCGCTGGTATTTGGAGTCAGTGATTAAAGGGTCTAACGCTCACTTTTCAGCCGCGACTTTTCCATACCGCAGATCCCCTTACGTCAATTGCGTATCCTATCTTTTCAATGGGATCTTTCTAACGCCGGTATTTAGAGTCGTTTCTGAAGTGAGCGTTAGAGCTCTAACGACAAAATTCCAGCCGCCTGAAAATAGCAGTAGTTAAGAGCTTTCTGGGCTAACGCCGGTTCATAAAGCTCTTAACTACTGTACCCTAAAGTACACTAACACCCATAAACTACCTATGTACCCCTAAACCGAGCTCCCCCCACATCGCCGCCACTCGATTAAAAATTTTAACCCCTAATCTGCCGACCGCCACCTACGTTATACTTATGTACCCCTAATCTGCTGCCCCTAACCCCGCCGACCCCTGTATTACATTTATTAACCCCTAACCTGCCCCCCACAATGTCGCCGCCAGCTACTTAAAATAATTAACCCCTAATCTTCCGACCGCAAATCGCCGCCACCTACGTTATCCCTATGTACCCCTAATCTGCTGCCCTAACATCGCCGACCCCTATATTATATTTATTAACCCCTAATCTGCCCCCTCAACGTCGCCGACACCTGCCTACATTTATTAACCCCTAATCTGCCGAGCGGACCTGAGCGCTACTATAATAAAGTTATGAACCCCTAACCCGCCTCACTAACCCTATCATAAATAGTATTAACCCCTAATCTGCCCTCCCTAACATCGCCGACACCTAACTTCAATTATTAACCCCTAATCTGCCGAGCGGAGCTCACCGCTATTCTAATAAATTGATTAACCCCTAAAGCTAAGTCTAACCCTAACACTAACACCCCCCTAAGTTAAATATAATTTTTATCTAACGAAATAAATTAACTCTTATTAAATAAATGATTCCTATTTAAAGCTAAATACTTACCTGTAAAATAAATCCTAATATAGCTACAATATAAATTATAATTATATTGTAGCTATTTTAGGATTAATATTTATTTTACAGGCAACTTTGTAATTATTTTAACCAGGTACAATAGCTATTAAATAGTTAAGAACTATTTAATAGTTACCTAGTTAAAATAATAACAAATTTACCTGTAAAATAAATCCTAACCTAAGATATAATTAAACCTAACACTACCCTATCAATAAAATAATTAAATAAACTACCTACAATTACCTACAATTAACCTAACACTACGCTATCAATAAATTAATTAAACACAATTGCTACAAATAAATACAATTAAATAAACTTGCTAAAGTACAAAAAATAAAAAAGAACTAAGTTACAGAAAATAAAAAAATATTTACAAACATAAGAAAAATATTACAACAATTTTAAACTAATTACACCTACTCTAAGCCCCCTAATAAAATAACAAAGCCCCCCAAAATAAAAAATTCCCTACCCTATTCTAAATTAAAAAAGTTACAAGCTCTTTTACCTTACCAGCCCTGAACAGGGCCCTTTGCGGGGCATGCCCCAAGAATTTCAGCTCTTTTGCCTGTAAAAGAATAAATACAATACCCCCCCCCAACATTACAACCCACCACCCACATACCCCTAATCTAACCCAAACCCCCCTTAAATAAACCTAACACTAAGCCCCTGAAGATCTTCCTACCTTGTCTTCACCATACCAGGTTCACCGATCCGTCCTGGCTCCAACATCTTCATCCAACCCAAGCGGGGGTTGGCGATCCATCATCCGGTGCTGAAGAGGTCAAGAAGAGGCTCCAAAGTCTTCCTCCTATCCGGCAAGAAGAGGACATCCGGACCGGCAAACATCTTCTCCAAGCGGCATCTTCGATCTTCTTCCATCCGGTGCGGAGCGGGTCCATCTTGAAGCAGGCGACGCGGATCCATCCTCTTCTTCCGTTGTCTCCCGACTAATGACGGTTCCTTTAAGGGACGTCATCCAAGATGGCGTCCCTCGAATTCCGATTGGCTGATAGGATTCTATCAGCCAATCGGAATTAAGGTAGGAATTTTCTGATTGGCTGATGGAATCAGCCAATCAGAATCCAGTTCAATCCGATTGGCTGATCCAATCAGCCAATCAGATTGAGCTCGCATTCTATTGGCTGTTCCGATCAGCCAATAGAATGCGAGCTCAATCTGATTGGCTGATTGGATCGGCCAATCGGATTGAACTAGATTCTGATTGGCTGATTCCATCAGCCAATCAGAAAATTCCTACCTTAATTCCGATTGGCTGATAGAATCCTATCAGCCAATCGGAATTCGAGGGACACCATCTTGGATGACGTCCCTTAAAGGAACAGTCATTCGTCGTTCAGTCGTCGGTCCGGATGGATGTTCCGCGCTGGAGGTCTTCAGGATCCTGCCGCTTCGCTCCGGATGGAAGACCATAGAAGATGCCGCCTGGATGATGACTTCAATCGGATGGAAGATCCTCTTCTGCCCCGCTTGGATGAAGACTTTGACCGGATCATGGACCTCTTCAGCCCCCGCTTGGGCTTGGATCAGGACATCGGAGGAGCTCTTCAGGACGGATCGGTGAACCTGGATGGTGAAGACAAGGTAGGAAGATCTTCAGGGGCTTAGTGTTAGGTTTATTTAAGGGGGGTTTGGGTTAGATTAGGGGTATGTGGGTGGTGGGTTGTAATGTTGGGGGGGGGTCTTGTATTTATTCTTTTACAGGCAAAAGAGCTGAAATTCTTGGGGCATGCCCCGCAAAGGGCCCTGTTCAGGGCTGGTAAGGTAAAAGAGCTTGTAACTTTTTTAATTTAGAATAGGGTAGGGAATTTTTTATTTTGGGGGGCTTTGTTATTTTATTAGGGGGCTTAGAGTAGGTGTAATTAGTTTAAAATTGTTGTAATATTTTTCTTATTTTTTGTAACTTAGTTCTTTTTTATTTTTTGTACTTTAGCTAGTTTATTTAATTGTATTTATTTGTAGCAATTGTGTTTAATTAATTTATTGATAGTGTAGTGTTAGGTTAATTGTAGGTAATTGTAGGTAGTTTATTTAATTATTTTATTGATAGGGTAGTGTTAGGTTTAATTATATCTTAGGTTAGGATTTATTTTACAGGTAAATTTGTTATTATTTTAACTAGGTAACTATTAAATAGTTCTTAACTATTTAATAGCTATTGTACCTGGTTAAAATAATTACAAAGTTGCCTGTAAAATAAATATTAATCCTAAAATAGCTACAATGTAATTATAATTTATATTGTAGCTATATTAGGATTTATTTTACAGGTAAGTATTTAGCTTTAAATAGGAATCATTTATTTAATAAGAGTTAATTAATTTCGTTAGATGTAAATTATATTTAAGTTATGGGGGTGTTAGGGTTAGGGTTAGACTTAGCGTTAGGGGTTAATACATTTATTAGAATAGCGGTGAGCTCCGCTCGGAAGATTAGGGGTTAATAATTGAAGGTAGGTGTCGGCGATGTTAGGGAGGGCAGATTAGGGGTTAATACTATTTATGATAGGGTTAGTGAGGCGGATTAGGGGTTAATAACTTTATTATAGTAGCGCTCAGGTCCGCTCGGCAGATTAGGAGTTAATAAGTGTAGGCAGGTGTCGGCGACGTTGAGGGGGGCAGATTAGGGGTTAATAAATATAATATAGGGGTCGGCGATGTTAGGGCAGCAGATTAGGGGTACATAGGGATAACGTAGGTTGCGGTGGTTTACGGAGCGGCAGATTAGGGGTTAAAAAAAATATGCAGGGGTCAGCGATAGCGGGGGCGGCAGATTAGGGGTTAATAAGTGTAAGGTTAGGGGTGTTTAGACTCAGGGTATATGTTAGAGTGTTAGGTGCAGACGTAGGAAGTGTTTCCCCATAGGAAACAATGGGGCTGCGTTAGGAGCTGAACGCTGCTTTTTTGCAGGTGTTAGTTTTTTTTTCAGCTCAAACAGCCCCATTGTTTCCTATGGGAGAATCGTGCACGAGCACGTTTTTGAGGCCGGCCGCGTCCGTAAGCAACTCTGGTATCGAGAGTTGCATTTGCGGTAAAAATGCTCTACGCTCCTTTTTTGGAGCCTAACGCAGCATTTGTTTGAACTCTCGATACCAGAGTTAAATTTATGGTGCGGCCAGAAAAAAGCCCGCGGAGCGTTAACAGCCCTTTTACCGCCAAACTCCAAATCTAGGCCCCAGTTTCCTTCACTCCTGGAAGTTTGGAACCTGTGGTCTTAGGGCGCACTCACAATGGGAAGAGAGATGGATAAATGGACTGGGCTCATATAAACCGCTCACGTTCCACTATCGAGCCGTTTTGCGGGACCATACGGTTGGTCTTCCTGGTCAAATTAAAAGATGGTGCAGTGAACTGCCCTTAAAAGTCTCAGACGCAGAACTGAGCATAGCCATTACTTTAACCAAAAAAACAATCCACTGCACAACCATCTTCGAGGGTTACATGAAGCTCATCCTCAGGTGGTACAGAGTACCCACCAGGCTGTCTAAAATGTTCCCTTCGACCTCGTCCAGATGCTGGAGGCTATGCGGAGGTGAGGGGTCAGACTCTCATGTGTGGTGGTCCTGCCCAAAAATCTCTGTTCTATGGAGAGATGTTGAGACCCTCCTGCACTCCATGAATGTGAATATACAGTTGACCTCTAGCCAGGCTCTTTTCCACATATTTGATAATCAGCTACCCAAGTGCGGTAAACAGCTTGTGATTTATATTCTGGCGGCCACAAAATTGTGTATCGCCAGGGCATGGAAACAAATTGACCCGCCCACTATTACCACTGTTTGTGAGGTAGTTCAATATCTGGCTAAAATGGAAAAATTCGCATACAATGCCTTGGAGCAGATGGAAGATTATTGGATGATTTGGGAAGACTGGATTAATATCCAATGAAGTGAATGCTAGATAGTCTGGGCGAAACCCGCCTAAAAACACAATCTGTTGAACGCAATTATCCCTCCCCCCTCCCTAAGATTACGCATTTGTCCTCCCCTTTTTTTTTTTTTTTCCCTCTTTCTTCCCCCTTTTCCCCCTGTCCCTCCCCCCTCTCCCACTAGCTGACTCCCTTTCCCTCTCTCCCTCCCCTCAACCCTACCCTTTTCCTTGACCATTAAACAACATGACCAGCTGAGGTAACCTGTTTGACCTTACCTAGTTCAGGACCTATAGTTGATAAACCAGGTTTTCAGTAATATATATTACTCATATCTGTTTAGTTTGTTGTGATTTCAATTACACCAAATATGATGTCATATACAGAAGTCTATACATATGTCTTGAGATTACTGCATATTTGTGTCCCTTGCATGCACATACTGAGCTTTGATGTATATCGTGACTTATTTGTAATGCTTTTGGGACTTCTTTTGTAACGTCCTTTTATTGTATGTTTTGAATCTCAATAAAATCTGTTTAAATCAAAAAAAAAAAAAAAAAAAAAACTGGCTTTTGAAACAAAAAAAAATAAAAAAATAAAAAATAAATAAATAAACTAAAGTACGAAAAAAAACACTAAATTACAGAAAATAAAAAAATAATTAAATTTTTTTTAAACTAATTACACCTACTCTAAGCCTCCTAATAAAATAACTATTGTACCTAGTTAAAATAAATACAAAGTTGCCTGTAAAATAAATATAAACCCTAAGCCAGCTACAATGTAACTATTAGTTATACTGTAGCTAGCTAAGGCCTAGATTTAGAGTTCGGCGGTAGCCGTGAAAACCAGCGTTAGAGGCTCCTAACGCTGGTTTTGGCCGCCCGCTGGTATTTGGAGTCAGTGATTAAAGGGTCTAACGCTCACTTTTCAGCCGCGACTTTTCCATACCGCAGATCCCCCTACGCCAATTGCGTATCCTATCTTTTCAATGGGATCTTCCTAACGCCGGTATTTAGAGTCGTTTCTGAAGTGAGCGTTAGAGCTCTAACGACAAAACTCCAGCCGCCTGAAAATAGCAGGAGTTAAGAGCTTTCTGGGCTAACGCCGGTTCATAAAGCTCTTAACTACTGTACCCTAAAGTACACTAACACCCATAAACTACCTATGTACCCCTAAACCGAGGTCCCCCCACATCGCCAACACTCGATTAAATTTTTTTAACCCCTAATCTGCCGACCGCCACCTACGTTATACTTATGTACCCCTAATCTGCTGCCCCTAACCCCGCCGACCCCTGTATTACATTTATTAACCCCTAACCTGCCCCCCACAACGTCGCCGCCAGCTACTTAAAATAATTAACCCCTAATCTTCCGACCGCAAAGCGCCGCCACCTACGTTATCCCTATGTACCCCTAATCTGCTGCCCTAACATCGCCGACCCCTATATTATATTTATTAACCCCTAATCTGCCCCCCTCAACGTCGCCAACACCTGCCTACACTTATTAACCCCTAATCTGCCGAGCGGACCGCACCGCTACTATAATAAAGTTATTAACCCCTAACCCGCCTCACTAACCCTATCATAAATAGTATTAACCCCTAATCTGCCCTCCCTAACATCGCCGACACCTACCTTCAATTATTAACCCCTAATCTGACGACCGGAGCTCATCGCTACTATAATAAATGGATTAACCCCTAAAGCTAAGTCTAACCCTAACACTAACACCCCCCTAAGTTAAATATAATTTAAATCTAACGAAATAAATTAACTCTTATTAAATAAATGATTCCTATTTAAAGCTAAATACTTACCTGTAAAATAAATCCTAATATAGCTACAATATAAATTATAATTATATTATAGCTATTTTAGGATTAATATTTATTTTACAGGCAACTTTGTAATTATTTTAACCAGGTACAATAGCTATTAAATAGTTAAGAACTATTTAATAGTTACCTAGTTAAAATAATAACAAATTTACCTGTAAAATAAATCCTAACCTAAGATATAATTAAACCTAACACTACCCTATCAATAAATTAATTAAATAAACTACCTACAATTACCTACAATTAACCTAACACTACACTATCAATAAATTAATTAAATACAATTCCTACAAATAAATACAATTAAATAAACTAGCTAAAGTACAAAAAATAAAAAAGAACTAAGTTACAAAAAATAAAAAAATATTTACAAACATAAGAATAATATTACAACAATTTTAAACTAATTACACCTACTCTAAGCCCCCTAATAAAATAACAAAGCCCCCCAAAATAAAAAATTCCCTACCCTATTCTAAATTAAAAAAGTTAAAAGCTCTTTTACCTTACCAGCCCTGAACAGGGCCCTTTGCGGGGCATGCCTCAAGAATTTCAGCTCTTTTGCCTGTAAAAGAATAAATACAATACCCCCCCCAACATTACAACCCACCACCCACATACCCCTAATCTAACCCAAACCCCCCTTAAATAAACCTAACACTAAGCCCCTGAAGATCTTCCTACCTTGTCTTCACCATCCAGGTTCACCGATCCGTCCTGAAGAGCTCCTCCGATGTCCTGATCCAAGCCCAAGCGGGGGGCTGAAGAGGTCCATGATCCGGTCAAAGTCTTCATCCAAGCGGGGCAGAAGAGGATCTTCCATCCGATTGAAGTCATCATCCAGGCGGCATCTTCTATGGTCTTCCATCCGGAGCGAAGCGGCAGGATCCTGAAGACCTCCAGCGCGGAACATCCATCCGGCCCGACGACTGAACGACGAATGACTGTTCCTTTAAGGGACGTCATCCAAGATGGCGTCCCTCAAATTCCGATTGGCTGATAGGATTCTATCAGCCAATCGGAATTAAGGTAGGAATTTTCTGATTGGCTGATGGAATCAGCCAATCAGAATCAAGTTCAATCCGATTGGCTGATCCAATCAGCCAATCAGATTGAGCTCGCATTCTATTGGCTGATCGGAACAGCCAATAGAATGCGAGCTCAATCTGATTGGCTGATTGGATCAGCCAATCGGATTGAACTTGATTCTGATTGGCTGATTCCATCAGCCAATCAGATAATTTCTACCTTAATTCCGATTGGCTGATAGGATCCTATCAGCCAATCGGAATTCGAGGGACGCCATCTTGGATGACGTCCCTTAAAGGAACAGTCATTCGTCGTTCAGTCGTCGGGCCGGATGGATGTTCCGCGCTGGAGGTCTTCAGGATCCTGCCGCTTCGCTCCGGATGGAAGACCATAGAAGATGCCGCCTGGATGATGACTTCAATCGGATGGAAGATCCTCTTCTGCCCCGCTTGGATGAAGACTTTGACCGGATCATGGACCTCTTCAGCCCCCCGCTTGGGCTTGGATCAGGACATCGGAGGAGCTCTTCAGGACGGATCGGTGAACTTGGATGGTGAAGACAAGGTAGGAAGATCTTCAGGGGCTTAGTGTTAGGTTTATTTAAGGGGGGTTTGGGTTAGATTAGGGGTATGTGGGTGGTGGGTTGTAATGTTGGGTGGGGGTATTGTATTTATTCTTTTACAGGCAAAAGAGCTGAAATTCTTGGGGCATGCCCCGCAAAGGGCCCTGTTCAGGGCTGGTAAGGTAAAAGAGCTTTTAACTTTTTTAATTTAGAATAGGGTAGGGAATTTTTTATTTTGGGGGGCTTTGTTATTTTATTAGGGGGCTTAGAGTAGGTGTAATTAGTTTAAAATTGTTGTAATATTTTTCTTATGTTTGTAAATATTTTTTTATTTTTTGTAACTTAGTTCTTTTTTATTTTTTGTACTTTAGCTAGTTTATTTAATTGTATTTATTTGTAGGAATTGTATTTAATTAATTTATTGATAGTGTAGTGTTAGGTTAATTGTAGGTAATTGTAGGTAGTTTATTTAATTAATTTATTGATAGGGTAGTGTTAGGTTTAATTATATCTTAGGTTAGGATTTATTTTACAGGTAAATTTGTTATTATTTTAACTAGATAACTATTAAATAGTTCTTAGCTATTTAATAGCTATTGTACCTGGTTAAAATAATTACAAAGTTGCCTGTAAAATAAATATTAATCCTAAAATAGCTATAATATAATTATAATTTATATTGTAGCTATATTAGGATTTATTTTACAGGTAAGTATTTAGCTTTAAATAGGAATAAGTTATTTAATAAGAGTTAATTTATTTCGTTAGATGTAAATTATATTTAAGTTAGGGGGGTGTTAGTGTTAGGGTTAGACTTAGCTTTAGGGGTTAATACATTTATTAGAATAGCGGTGAGGTCCGCTCGGCAGATTAGGGGTTAATAATTGAAGGTAGGTGTCGGCGATGTTAGGGAGGGCAGATTAGGGGTTAATACTATTTATGATAGGGTTAGTGAGGCGGGTTAGGGGTTAATAACTTTATTATAGTAGCGGTGCGGTCCGCTCGGCAGATTAGGGGTTAATTATTGTAAGTAGCTGGCGGCGATGTTAGGGAGGGCAGATTAGGGGTTAATACTATTTATGATAGGGTTAGTGAGGCGGGTTAGGGGTTAATAACTTTATTATAGTAGCGCTCAGGTCCGCTCGGCAGATTAGGGGTTAATAAGTGTAGGCAGGTGTCGGCGACGTTGAGGGGGGCAGATTAGGGGTTAATAAATATAATATGGGGTCGGCGATGTTAGGGCAGCAGATTAGGGGTACATAGGGATAACGTAGGTTGCGGCGGTTTACGGAGCGGCAGATTAGGGGTTAAAAAGAATATGCAGGGGTCAGCGATAGCGGGGGCGGCAGAATAGGGGTTAATAAGTGTAAGGTTAGGGGTGTTTAGACTCGGGGTACATGTTAGAGTGTTAGGTGCAGACGTAGGAAGTGTTTCCCCATAGGAAACAATGGGGCTGCGTTAGGAGCTGAACGCTGCTTTTTTGCAGGTGTTAGGTTTTTTTTCAGCTCAAACAGCCCCATTGTTTCCTATGGGAGAATCGTGCACAAGCACGTTTTTGAGGCTGGCCGCGTCCGTAAGCAACTCTGGTATCGAGAGTTGCATTTGCGGTAAAAATGCTCTACTCTCCTTTTTTGGAGCCTAACGCAGCATTTGTTTGAACTCTCGATACCAGAGTTAAATTTATGGTGCGGCCAGAAAAAAACCCGCGGAGCGTTAACAGCCCTTCTACCGCCAAACTCCAAATCTAGGCCTTAGGGTTTATTTTATAGGTAGGTATTTAGTTTTAAATAGGAATAATTTATTTAATTGTAGTTATTTTATTTAGATTTATTTAAATTAAATTTAAGTTAGGGGGTGTTAGGGTTAGACTTAGGTTTAGGGGTTAATAACTTTATTATAGTGGCATCGACATTGGCGGCGGCAGATTAGGGGTTAATAAATGTAGTTAGGTTGCGGCGACATTGGGGGGGCAGATTAGGGGTTAAGAAATATAATGTAGGGTTCGGCGATGTTGGGGGCAGCAGATTAGGGGTTCATAGGGATAATGTAGGTGGGGGCGGTGTCCGGAGTGGCAGAGTAGGGGTTAATAATTATAAAGTAGGTGGCGACGATGTCGGGGACGGCAGATTAGGGGTTAATAAGTGTAAGATTAGGGGTGTTTAGACTCGGGGTTCTTGTTAGGGTGTTAGGTGTAGACACAAAATTCCTTTCCCCATAGGAATCAATGGGGCTGCGTTAGAAGCTGGACGCTGCTTTTTTGCAGGTGTTAGGGTTTTTTTCAGCCAAATCAGCCCCATTGTTTTCTATGGGGAAATTGTGCACAAGCACGTTTAGCCAGCTTACCGCTACCGTAAGCAGCGCTAGTATTGAGGTGAGATGTGGAGCTAAATTTTGCTCTATGCTCACCTTTTTGCGTAATACCAACGTTGTCTTAAGGTAGCGTAAAAAAAAAAGGCTTGTTAGCAACGCACCCCTGTCACCGCAAAACTCGTAATCTAGGCGTTAATTCCATCTTTGTGCCCAAATCCTTCTGTCTCTAAGGAACGTTTATTGCATAATTTAGATGTGGTTCGAGCCTTAAAAAGTTATCTTTGGGCTAATAATACTGTTTCTCTACATTGTGGATTAATATTGTATTTCCATATATACTCAGTTTTGTCTTATTTTTGTCAGTCATGTCTAAACCCCCACTTAATATGTCTAACCTATTAGAGGAAACCTTCAGGGATTTTAATGCAGTTCAGAAAACAAATGCTGTTCATTTTTCCTCTTGTTTTTTGCAAAACTTTTCCAGTTGATCAAATTAACCAGCTGTGTGCTAATTGTGTTCCATGTTTTCCAGTTCTAAAGCCATAATTCTGTCATTATGCCTGGCAGACATCTAATGCCCATGCCTGTCTTTATGACTCAGTGGGATAACAGTGATTTTACACCTGAGTTCAAGAATACCTTACAGAGAACTATGACAGAGCTGTAAGTGGCGATTCCCAGACCAAGGAAGTGCCAACGTAAATCTGGAAATGTACCCTTCTCCCCAGTAACTCACAGGGGACTGAACATCTCACTCTCTTACCACCTATTTTAAACTATTCTAGTTTAAATACCTCTGATTCTGATGAGTCACTTTCTGAGAGTTCAGAGGGTGAAATCTCCTCAGAAGATCCTGAGTCCATAACTGAGCTAGAGCCTGACTCCACATTGAGATTTAGGAGCCGATTTATCAAGCTCCGTATGGAGCTTGATGCACCTTTTTCTGCGCGAGCCTTCAGGCTCACGGGAACAGAAGTTATGAAGCAGCAGTTTAAAGACTGCTGCTCCATAACTTGTTGGGTGCCTCTGGGGCAGCGGTCAGAAATCAACTGCTTGTGCAATGATAAATGCCGACAGCGTATGCTGTCACCATTTATCAATGTACAGCGGACATGATATGCTACATCGTATCATGTCCGCTCGGACTATGAAAATATACCCCTTAGAGTGGATCATATTCGTTTCCTTCTACAGAAAGTTCTGAATACCATAGACATGTTGGAACAGACTACAAAAACTCTAAAACCTGTAAATAAGTTGTATCAGGTTTTCAAAGCTCTGCCAAGTCCCTAAGGCTTTTGAAGCTCCAGACTTGAATACAAACTATATTGCTGAAGAATGGAAGAGACCAGGCATTCCTTATACGCCCTCTAACAGGTTCAAGAAGATGTATCCTTTTCAGAAAATAATCTGACAGCATGCGAAGCGGTTCCTAAGGTGGATGGAGCTATTTCCACTCTAGCAAAACGCATGACTATCCCTATGGAGGATAGTTCCTCATTTAAGGAACCAATGGATCAGCTCTTCACCTTAGACCAGCAGTGGCAATCACTTGTAGGGCCGCAACAGCATAATTTTGGTGCAATTCTCTCTTTCTCAGATGCTTCCTGAACAGTCGTCTGAGGATATCCATAACTGCATTAAATTCATTAAGATGTCTAATGAATTCATGTGCAATGCAGTTTTTGACATCATTAAAATTGATGTTAAAAATATGTTTATTGCTGTTCTACTAAGGATAGCTTTATTATTTTGGACAGACCTCTAGCTTGTTTGTCCACTTTTTAGGTACCAGGAAGGGTCAAAAGGCTACAGCAGTGTTTTCAGCATCTTGGCTGAAGGAGACAATACGACAACAATTGCCTCCAACATGATTTATTGCCCATTCTACTAGATCTGTATCTACTTCTTGAGGCCTCCTTAGAACAGATTTGCCAGGCGGCAACAAGGTCTTCTCTTCATAACTTTTCTAATTTTACCATTTTGATATTTATGCTTCTTCCTAAGCTGCCTTTGGCAGGAAAGTCCTCCAGGCCGCAGTGTCCAGTAAATGGAACTTCCCTTTCTTTGTCCCACCCGTCCTTAAGATGGACTTTCAGCTTGTGTATTGTATTCCACATGTTATGGACACCTATGGACTCTCCTCATCTTACAAAAAAAACTACAGAATTTATGGTTACCAATACATTTCTTTCTTTTGGGATGAGGAGAGTTCATAGGACCTGCCCTATTTTTTTTTTTATTTTTTTTTTTAAATCTGGGTGACTGTTCTTATTTGCACCTTTTAACCCTGCTTTCTGTCTTTCCTACCATTTTTCTACCTCTCTCCTCTGCTCACCTTTACGATAACTGGAAATGGAGTGGAGGTGGAAGGAATTAAATGCTCTTGTGCAAAGTATATCCCACATGTTAAGGACACCTATGAACTCATCCAGAAAGAAAGAAATTTATCGGTATCAATTCAATTTTTTTTTCAAAACTTTGCAAAAGTGTTTAAACTAGACAAGTGCAAAATGGAAACTTATGCTCATCTTAAAAATTCATGTTAAACCCTTGTACTCACATACATGCATAATCAACAAATGCACGGGAAAAAGACAATGCAATAGCACTTTGTGTGAAATTCAAATGAGTAGTAGTTTTGTTTCGGACAAATTTCAAAAAGTTATGTATAGTTCCACTCCCTCTGTATCATGTGACAGCCATCAGCCAATCACAAATGCATATACCTTATATTCTGTGAATTCTTGCACAGGCTCAGTAGGAGCTGGTGGCTCAAAAAGTGTAAATATAAAAACACTGTACACATTTTGTTAATAGAAGTAAACTGAAAAGGTGTTTAAAATTGCATGTTGTATCTGAATTATTAAAGTTTAATTTTGTCATGAGTGTCCCTTTAACCCTGGAAATAATAGCCAAAGGGAAAAACTCCGGTAAGATAATTGTTTCTGCTCATACAGGACTTCATAAACCACAAAACTAGTCTCTTAGATTCTGGGTTAGATTTAACAAGTGCCGGGCGGACATGATTCGCTGTAGTGTATCATGTCTGCCCGACATAGCTAAATTCCGACAGCATACGCTGTCGGCATTTAACATTGCACAAGCATTTCTTGTGAAATGCTTGTGCAATGCCGCCCCCTGCACATTCTTGGCCGATCAGCCGCTAGCAGGGGGTGTTAATCATCCCGATCAAATCGGATCGGGATGTTGGTGGCAGACAAGACATTACTTTGTTCATAGGCAAAACACAGTGATGATATTTTGGATGTATATTCATAACTGTCTTATACTCCTTAGCTAATGGTTGGTCCTGAAATGTATTTATTTAACTATTTTAATTTTTCAGGTTTATGTTAAGTCTCACAGAATGCGATAAACTGAAATGCAAGAATGCATAATCACAAATTGTATTCTGTGCAGTAAAAACCGTCAGTTTTGCAAGAATAACGCAGCTCATAAGTTCATTAGATGGTGCCATTTTACAAAACACATTTTATAATGTGAGAAATAGAAACCAGAATATACATAAATCACAATCGCAACATTTGGAAAACCGTTTTGCAAACAGATCCCTTTCTATTCAGTTAGAATTACAGTTTTGCAAGAATGAAGCAGATCATTAGTTTCAGTGGTAGAAATGGTGCCATTTTACAAAACACATTTTACAGAGTGGAAAAAGTTTAAAAGCCCACTATTGTAAATGTGGAAAAGTTGTGGCCATTGTTTATAAAATATATTAATATCCAATACTGTTTACAATAAACAAAGTTAGAAAAAATATATAATGAACAATTTTACAGTATAATGCAAATAAATAACACAATGAAAAAGATAGAGTGGAAAACAATCACAGCTTTAAAATGCCCACGTCAGCCCTTTTTAAAAAGGATAATAAGCACAAACCAAATAATGTTTGGGTGAGACTAGTGTCGTTGTATGAAATGTTGTGACAGCCACTGCCCGCTCTCTCACAGAACGGCAAATAAACTTTTCGTTTCAAAAGAACCGCTCGACTCCTCCTGTGTACTCCCGCTCATTTGACCAGCAGAGGACCAATCCACGAAACTCTGGATACTGACGTCAGCAACTGTGGGGCATCCGTAGTTTCGATAGGCTGTGTACGCTAACAGGCAGGCTGGGGCTGAATTGGTAGAAACGGACCCCTGAAGTCTGTAGTATTAATAGAAAAAAGGATGTTTTTTCTATATAAATAACACGTCATACACAAATGTAGTATATGTCAATAAGGCACCAGCTCAAATACATAAATAATTAATTTACAAGTTTGCTATTATTTGCTCTTATTTTGAAAGGGAAAAGTTTAATTTCACACATGCAATTGTCATTTCAATAGATACAATGGTATCTATGTAAACACCTGTATTGTAAAGGAGATTCCTGCTGAATGGCCATTAGATTAGTGATTTGCATTTGTTTAAAGGGACAGTCTAGTCAAAATTAAACTTTCTTGATTCAGATAGGGCATGCAATTTTAAACAACTTTGCAATTTACTTTTATTATTAAATTTTCTTTATTCTCTTGGTATTCTTTGTTGAAAGCTAAACCTAGGTAGGCTATTATGCTATTTTCTAAGCCCTTGAAGGACGCCTCTTATCTCAGGGCATTTTGACAGTTTTTCACAGCTAGATGGCGTTAGTTCATGTGTGCCTTATAGATAACATTGTGCTCATGCACGTGGAGTTACCTAGGAGTCAGCACTGATTGGCTAAAATGCATGTCTGTCAAAAGAACTAAAATAAGGGGCAGTTTGTAGAGGCTTAGATACAAGGTAATCACAGAGGTAAAAAGTATATTAATATAACCGTGTTGGTTATGCAAAACTGGGAAATGGGTAATAAAGGGATTATCCTTCTTTTTAAACAATAGAATTCTAGAGTAGACTGTCCCCTTAAGATGAAACTGTTAGGTTTCAGATAACTTGAATAAGAAAGAAACGTTGTTTATTTTCTACTCTGGTAACTTGAACAATACTCGCGCTACAGAGAAAAACATAATTTATGCTTACCTGATAAATTCCTTTCTTCTGTAGTGTGATCAGTCCACGGGTCATCATTACTTCTGGGATATTACTCCTCCCCAACAGGAAGTGCAAGAGGATTCACCCAGCAGAGCTGCATATAGCTCCTCCCCTCTACGTCACTCCCAGTCATTCGACCAAGGACCAACGAGAAAGGAAAAGCCAAGGGTGAAGTGGTGACTGGAGTATAAATTAAAAAATATTTACCTGCCTTAAAAACAGGGCGGGCCGTGGACTGATCACACTACAGAAGAAAGGAATTTATCAGGTAAGCATAAATTATGTTTCCTTCTGTTAAGTGTGATCAGTCCACGGGTCATCATTACTTCTGGGATACCAATACCAAAGCAAAAGTACACGGATGACGGGAGGGATAGGCAGGCTCTTTATACAGAAGGAACCACTGCCTGAAGAACCTTTCTCCCAAAAATAGCCTCCGATGAAGCAAAAGTGTCAAATTTGGAAAATTTGGAAAAAGTATGAAGCGAAGACCAAGTTGCAGCCTTGCAAATCTGTTCAACAGAGGCCTCATTCTTGAAGGCCCAAGTGGAAGCCACAGCTCTAGTAGAATGAGCTGTAATTCTTTCAGGAGGCTGCTGTCCAGCAGTCTCATAAGCTAAACGAATTATGCTACGAAGCCAAAAAGAAAGAGAGGTAGCGGAAGCTTTTTGACCTCTCCTCTGCCCAGAGTAAATGACAAACAGAGAAGACGTTTGTCGAAATTCCTTAGTTGCCTGTAAGTAAAATTTTAGAGCACGGACTACATCCAGGTTGTGCAGTAGACGTTCCTTCTTTGAAGAAGGATTTGGGCATAAAGAAGGAACAACAATCTCTTGATTGATATTCCTGTTAGTAACTACCTTAGGTAAGAACCCAAGTTTAGTACGCAGGACTACCTTATCCGAATGAAAAATCAAATAAGGAGAATCACAATGTAAGGCTGATAATTCAGAGACTCTTCGAGCCGAGGAAATAGCCATTAAAAATAGAACTTTCCAAGATAACAACTTTATATCAATGGAATGAAGGGGTTCAAACGGAACGCCCTGAAAAACATTAAGAACAAGGTTTAGACTCCATGGTGGAGCAACAGTTTTAAACACAGGCTTAATACTGGTCAAAGCCTGACAAAAAGCCTGGACGTCAGGAACTTCTGACAGACGTTTGTGTAACAGAATGGACAGAGCTGAGATCTGTCCCTTTAATGAACTAGCAGATAAACCCTTTTCTAAACCTTCTTGTAGAAAAGACAATATCCTAGGAATCCTAACCTTACTCCAAGAGTAACCTTTGGATTCACACCAATATAGGTATTTACGCCATATCTTATGGTAAATCTTTCTGGTAACAGGTTTCCTAGCCTGTATTAAGGTATCAATAACTGACTCAGAAAACCCACGTCTTGATAAAATCAAGCGTTCAATTTCCAAGCAGTCAGCTTCAGAGAAGTTAGATTTTGATGTTTGAAGGGACCCTGTATCAGAAGGTCCTGTTTCAGAGGTAGAGACCAAGGTGGACAGGATGACATGTCCACCAGGTCTGCATACCAAGTCCTGCGTGGCCACGCAGGTGCTATTAGAATCACTGATGCTCTCTCTTGTTTGATTCTGGCAATCAATCGCGGAAGCAACGGGAAGGGTGGAAACACGTAAGCCATCCTGAAGTCCCAAGGTGCTGTCAGAGCATCTATCAGGACTGCTCCTGGATCCCTGGATCTGGACCCGTAACGAGGAAGCTTGGCGTTCTGTCGAGACGCCATGAGATCTATCTCTGGTTTGCCCCAACGTCGAAGTATTTGGGCAAAGACCTCCGGATGAAGTTCCCACTCCCCCGGATGAAAAGTCTGACGACTTAAGAAATCCGCCTCCCAGTTCTCCACTCCCGGGATGTAGATTGCTGACAGGTGGCAAGAGTGAGACTCTGCCCAGAGAATTATCTTTGATACTTCCATCATAGCTAGGGAGCCTCTTGTCCCTCCCTGATGGTTGATGTAAGCTACAGTCGTGATGTTGTCCGACTGAAACCTGATGAACCCCCGAGTTGTCAACTGGGGCCAAGCCAGGAGGGCATTGAGAACTGCTCTCAATTCCAGAATGTTTATTGGCAGGAGACTCTCCTCCTGACTCCATTGTCCCTGAGCCTTCAGAGAATTCCAGACGGCACCCCAACCTAGAAGGCTGGCGTCTGTTGTTACAATTGTCCAGTCTGGTCTGCTGAATGGCATCCCCCTGGACAGATGTGGCCGAGAAAGCCACCATAGAAGAGAATTTCTGGTCTCTTGATCCAGATTCAGAGAAGGGGATAAGTCTGAGTAATCCCCATTCCACTGACTTAGCATGCACAGTTGCAGTGGTCTGAGGTGTAAGCGTGCAAAGGGTACTATGTCCATTGCCGCTACCATTAAGCCGATTCCCTCCATGCATTGAGCCACTGACGGGTGTTGAATGGAATGAAGGGTGCGGCAAGCACTTTGAAGTCTTGTTAGCCTGTCCTCTGTCAGGTAAATCTTCATTTCTACAGAATCTATAAGAGTCCCCAGGAAGGGAACTCTTGTGAGTGGAACGAGTGAACTTTTCTTTTCGTTCACCTTCCATCCATGTGAACTTAGAAATGCCAGCACTAACTCTGTATGAGACTTGGCAGTTTGAAAGCTTGAAGCTTGTATCAGAATGTCGTCTAGGTATGGAGCTACCGAGATTCCCCGCGGTCTTAGTACCGCCAGAAGAGCACCCAGAACCTTTGTGAAGATTCTTGGAGCTGTAGCCAATCCGAATGGAAGAGCCACAAACTGGTAATGCCTGTCTAGGAAGGCAAACCTTAGGTACCGATAATGATCTTTGTGAATCGGTATGTGAAGGTAAGTATCTTTTAAATCTACAGTGGTCATGTACTGACCCTCTTGGATCATAGGTAAAATTGTCCGAATAGTCTCCATCTTGAACGATGGAACTCTTAGGAATTTGTTTAGGATCTTTAAGTCCAGGATTGGTCTGAAAGTTCCCTCTTTTTTGGGAACCACAAACAGATTTGAGTAAAACCCCTGTCCCTGTTCCGATCGTGGAACTGGATGGATTACTCCCATTAACAAGAGCTCTTGTACGCAGCGTAGAAACGCCTCTTTCTTTGTCTGGATTGTTGACAATCTTGACAGATGAAATCTCTCTCTTGGAGGAGAGTATTTGAAGTCCAGAAGGTATCCCTGAGATATTATCTCTAGCGCCCAGGGATCCTGAACATCTCTTGCCCAAGCCTGGGCGAAGAGAGAAAGTCTGCCCCCCACTAGATCCGATCCCGGATCGGGGGCCCTCAATTCATGCTGTCTTAGGGGCAGCAGCAGGTTTCCTAGTCTGCTTGCCCTTGTTCCAGGACTGGTTAGGTTTCCAGCCTTGTCTGTAGCGAGCAACAGCTCCTTCCTGTTTTGGTGCAGAGGAAGTTGATGCTGCTCCAGCTTTGAAATTACGAAAGGAACGAAAATTAGACTGTCTAGTCTTGGCTTTGGCTTTGTCCTGAGGCAGGGCATGGCCTTTACCTCCTGTAATGTCAGCGATAATCTCTTTCAACCCGGGCCCGAATAAGGTCTGCCCTTTGAAAGGTATATTAAGCAATTTAGACTTAGAAGTAACATCAGCTGACCAGGATTTTAGCCACAGCGCCCTGCGTGCCTGAATGGCGAATCCTGAATTCTTCGCCGTAAGTTTAGTAAGATGTACTACGGCCTCCGAAATGAATGAATTAGCTAGTTTAAGGACTCTAAGCCTGTCCGTAATGTCGTCCAGAGTAGCTGAACCAATGTTCTCTTCCAGAGACTCAATCCAGAATGCCGCTGCAGCCGTGATCGGCGCAATGCATGCAAGGGGTTGCAATATAAAACCTTGTTGAACAAACATTTTCTTAAGGTAACCCTCTAACTTTTTATCCATTGGATCTGAAAAAGCACAGCTATCCTCCACCGGGATAGTGGTACGCTTAGCTAAGGTAGAAACTGCTCCCTCCACCTTAGGGACCGTTTGCCATAAGTCCCTTGTGGTGGCGTCTATTGGAAACATTTTTCTAAATATCGGAGGGGGTGAGAACGGCACACCGGGTCTATCCCACTCCTTAGTAACAATTTCAGTAAGTCTCTTAGGTATAGGAAAAACCTCAGTACTCGTCGGTACCGCAAAATATTTATCCAACCTACACATTTTCTCTGGTATTGCAACTGTGTTACAATAATTCAGAGCCGCTAACACCTCCCCTAGTAATACACGGAGGTTTTCCAGTTTAAATTTAAAATTTGAAATATCTGAATCCAGTCTGTTTGGATCAGAACCGTCACCCACAGAATGAAGTTCTCCGTCCTCATGTTCTGCCACCTGTGACGCAGTGTCTGACATGGCCCTAATATTATCAGCGCACTCTGTTCTCACCCCAGAGTGATCACGCTTACCTCTTAGTTCTGGTAATTTAGCCAAAACCTCAGTCATAACAGTAGCCATATCCTGTAATGTGATTTGTAATGGCCGCCCAGATGTACTCGGCGCTACAATATCACGCACCTCCCTCTGAGCGGGAGATGTAGGTACTGACACGTGAGGCGAGTTAGTCGGCATAACTCTCCCCTCGTTGTTTGGTGAAATTTGTTCAATTTGTACAGATTGACTTTTATTTAAAGTAGCATCAATACAGTTAGTACATAAATTTCTATTGGGCTCCACTTTGGCATTGCAACAAATGACACAGGTATCATCCTCTGAATCAGACATGTTTAACACACTAGCAAATAAACTTGCAACTTGGAAATACAATTCAATTAGAATAATATTAAAACATACTGTGCCTTTAAGAAGCACAGAAGATCTATGACAGTTGAAAATTAATAAATTGAAACAGTTATTGCCTCAATCCTTGTAAACAACACAACTTTAGCAAAGGTTTAATCCCATTAGCAAAGATAACAAATTCTGAAAGCAGGAAACAAATTACAGAATAAACGTTTTTTATCTCAGTCAAACTATAATTCTCACAGCTCTGCTGAGAGAAATTACCTCCCTCAAAATAAGTTTTGAAGACCCCTGAGCTCTGTAGAGATGAACCGGATCATGCAGGGAATACAATGAGTTGCTGACTGAAATATTTGATGCAGTAAAAGCGCCAAAAAAACGGCCCCTCCCCCTCACACACAGCAGTGAGGGAGAACAGAAACTGTCAGAAAAACAGATTAAGCAACTGCCAAGTGGAAAAATAGTGCCCAAACATTTATTCACTCAGTACCTCAGTAAATGAAAACGATTTTACATTCCAGCAAAAACGTTAAACATAATCTCTAGTTATTAAACAGCTTTATGTATTTCTTACAGTGTAATTCTAGTGAAGTACCATTCCCCAGAATACTGAAGTGTAAAGTATACATACATGACATTATATCGGTATGGCAGGATTTTCTCATCAATTCCATTGTCAGAAAATAAAAACTGCTACATACCTCTATGCAGATCCATCTGCCCGCTGTCCCCTGATCTGAAGTTTACCTCTCCTCAGATGGCCGAGAAACAGCAATATGATCTTAACTACTCCGGCTAAAATCATAACAAAAACTCTGGTAGATTCTTCTTCAAACTCTGCCAGAGAGATAATAACACACTCCGGTGCTATTTTAAAATAACAAACTTTTGATTGAAGATATAAAACTAAGTATAATCACCATAGTCCTCTCACACATCCTATCTAGTCGTTGGGTGCAAGAGAATGACTGGGAGTGACGTAGAGGGGAGGAGCTATATGCAGCTCTGCTGGGTGAATCCTCTTGCACTTCCTGTTGGGGAGGAGTAATATCCCAGAAGTAATGATGACCCGTGGACTGATCACACTTAACAGAAGAAAAATCTTTACTTTTAACCTATAATACAAGCGCACAGATGCTTGCGGTAAGAATTTTACTTGAGCTCACTTTACACTAGGAATCTCATGCAAAAAAACTGCTCCGTTCATAGTCTAGGCCTTTGTATAGATGTGGGCCATGGAAGGTGAAATTTCAACGTACCTGCTACAACTTCCTTTATCTTGCATCATGGTAGCAGCAGACTGCATTCTGTAGAAGGCTTATCTGAAAAAGTGCAAGCAAGTTCTAATTACCTTGAGCAGTACACTGTACACCTGGAGGTTGGCAAGTATTTCGCTTGGGAGGTCTGTGACAGCTAAACACTGAGAAAAGAAATCTCACTACCCAGTTGAACTCCTGTCTACCCCTCAGTCCCTAAAGCACTTTTGAGGGGGGGAATGAGTCTCTATGAAATTATCTGAATACAGATCACTTTAAGGGGTCAATTTATTATTGGCCGAATTGGGCAAATTCACCCTGTTTCCGCGCGGCTCACTGGAAACAGGAGTTAAGAAGTAGCCGTCTATAGACCGCTGCTCCTTAACTCATATGTCACCTCTGAGGCGGCGTACAGCAATCCGCCTGATCCTATACGATCGGGCTGATTGACACTCCCTGCTAGCGGCCGATTGGCCGCAAATCTGCAGGGGGCAGTATTGCACAAGCAGTTCACTAGAACTGCTTTTGCAATGCTGAATATGGACAGCGTATGCTGTCCGCATTCAGCAATGTCTGGCGGACATGATACGCTATAGCGTATCATGTCTGCTAGACTTTAATAAATTGTATCCATACTGGATACAAAACATCACTGAGTATATCGGGGAATGCTGGGACATCGGGTGGAACACTCTGAAATGTAGGGGAGTTTTGCCACCTCCTGGTGGAGAAGAAATATATCCCACATGCAGTGATTTGTGGGCTCTCATCTTCATATGACAGAAAACAACCTGGTATAAAATTATAACACAATACTGTTATATTTGTCTCTTTGGCAACATAGCTTATAAGTTAGACAAAGGCAAACCAACAAAAATAGTCACAATGCATTCACATAAAAAGAGATTTAAACACCTAACATTACACTACAATTAAAAAAATTAACTAAATTAAATACAATTACCTAAATTAAATTATCTAAAGTACAAAAAATAACACACTAAATTACAGAAAATAATAAACAAATTACAGAAATTTAAATTAATTACACCTAATCTAATAGCCCTATCAAAATAACCCCCCCCCCCAAAAAAAAATAAAAAAAACCTAGCCTAAACTAAACTACCAATTGCCCTTAAAAGGGCTTTTTGCGGGGCATTGCCCCAAAGTAATCAGCTCTTTTACCTGTAAAAAAAAATACAAACAACCCCCCCAACAGTAAAACCCACCACCCACACAACCAACCCCCCAAACAAATACTAACTAAAAAAACCTAAGCTCCCCATTGCCCTGAAAAGGGCATTTGGATGGACATTGCCCTTAAAATGGCAGTTAGCTCTTTTGCAGCCCAAACCCTAGCCTAAAAATAAAACCCACCCAATACACCCTTAAAAAAAACTAAAACTAACCCCCTGAAGATCGACTTACCGGGAGACGACTTCATCCAAGCCGGGCAGAAATGGTCCTCCAGACGGGCAGAAGTCTTCATCCAAGCCGGCCAGAAGTGGTCCTCCAAACGAGCATCCAGACGGCATATTCTATCTTCATCCATCCAGCGAGAAGCGGATTGAGCTTGCATTCTATTGGCTGTTCCAATCAGCCAATAGGATTGAAGTTCAATCCTATTGGCTGATTGCATCAGCCAATAGGATTTTTTCTACCTTAATTCCGATTGGCTGATAGAATTCTATCAGCCAATCTGAATCTAAGGGATGCCATCTTGGATGACGTCACTTAAAGGAACCTTCAATCGTCGGGTAGTCGTCAGCCGAAGAGGATGCTCCGCGTCGGATGTCTTGAAGATGGAGCCGCTCCGCGCCGGATGGATGAAGATAGAAGATGCCGTCTGGATGACCACTTCTGCCCAGTTTGGATGAAGACTTCTGCCCGTCTGGAGGACCACTTCTGCCCGGCTTGGATGAAGACGTCTCCCGGTAAGTCGATCTTCAAGGGGTTAGTGTTATGTTTTTTAAGGGTGTATTGGGTGGGTTTTATTTTTAGGTTAGGGTTTGGGCTGCAAAAGAGCTAACTGCCCTTTTAAGGGCAATGCCCATCCAAATGCCCTTTTCAGGGCAATGGGGAGCTTAGCTTTTTTTTAGTTAGTATTTTTTTGGGGGGGTTGGTTGTGTGGGTGGTGGGTTTTACTGTTGGGGGGTTGTTTGTATTTTTTTTTCCAGGTAAAAGAGTTGATTACTTTGGGGCAATGCCTCGCAAAAGGCCCTTTTAAGGGCTATTGGTAGTTTAGTTTAGGCTAGGGGTTTTTTTTATTGGGGGGGGGGGTTTATTTTGATAGGGCTATTAGATTAGGTGTAATTAGTTTAAATTTCTGTAATTTGTTTATTATTTTCTGTAATTTAGTGGGGGGGTTTTGTACTTTAGATAATTTAATCTAATTTAATTTAGGTAATTGTATTTAATTTAGTTAATTTATTTAATTATAGTGTAGTGTTAGGTGTAATTGTAACTTAGGTTAGGTTTTATTTTACAGGTTCTTTTGTATTTATTTTAGCTAGGTAGTTAGTAAATAGTTAATAACTATTTAGTAACTATTCTACCTAGTTAAAATAAATACAAACTTGCCTGTAAAATTTAAAAAAAAACCTAAGCTAGATACAATGTAACTATTAGTTATATTGTAGCTATCTTAGGGTTTATTTTATAGGTAAGTATTTAGTTTTAAATAGGAATTATTTAGTTACTGATAGTAATTTTATTTATATTTATTTAAATTAGATAATACACATAAAATATTTTTAAAAATGTATAATAATTATTACAAATTGTTATACATACTGTAGAAAATTCTAAATAATTCATAGAATATAAATCATTTTTAATAATAATTATATATTTTTTAAGATTTCATATTTCATAAATGCATTTTGACATTTAGTAATTTTTCATGTGTGCTAACCCGACACCATGTTAGACCTAAAGTTCAGAACTTAGGGCGTCGGGTTTTTGCATGTATACAAAAAGCTTACTTGTAGTGAAGTTTACGCTTGAGTGGGAGCGCTAAATACAACTCCACTTATAGAAGCCTACTAATCAAGCTGTCAACTTTCTTGCATTCAACGGCACCAATCCGCTCACCTGACATCGCCTAACATCGCGTCCGCGGACCTGAATACGCTCTCCTTATTTATAAAAAATCTGTCAAAAAAACGCGCACCAAGTACGGGGCGATGAGAAGCGGACTGTTGTTAACTAACAGTCATCGATCTCGCTGCTATTCGACTTTTTCCCAGCTTTATTTATATACTGTCACTAAACACCGCAACTATACTAAAATATTTAACCCCTATCCCGCCGCTCCCCGACACCGCCGCAACTAAATAAAGTTATTAACCCCTATCCCTCCACTCCCGGAGCCCACCGCAACTAAATAAATGTATTAACCCCTAAACCTCTGGCCTCCCACATCACTACCACTTACTAAACCTATTAACCCCTAAACTGCCAGCCCCCCACATCGCCATAAACTAAATGAAGCTATTAACCCCTAAACCTAACTTTACATTAAATATTAACTCATCTCTATCTTATAATAAATTTAAACTTACCTTTAGAATTAAATTAAACTATATTAAACTATTAATCCGGCGCAGAGCATCCTCTTTAAACAATGTCTTCTTCGGAATGAATATAACATCATCCAAGTTGGCGTCCCTTAGATTCCAATTGGCTGATAGAATTCTATCAGCCAATCAGAATTAAGGTAGAAAAAATCCTATTGGCTGATGCAATCAGCCAATAGGATTGAACTTCAATCCTATTGGCTGATCCAATCAGCCAATAGGATTGAGCTCGCATTCTATTGGCTGATTGGAACAGCCAATAGAATGCCAGCTCAATCCTATTGGCTGATTGCATCAGCCAATAGGATTTTTTCTACCTTCATTCCGATTGGCTGATAGAATTCTATTAGCCAATAGGAATTTAAGGGACGCCATCTTGGATGACGTCACTTAAAGAGATATTCATTCCGAAGACGTTGTTTGAAGAGGATACTCTGTGCCGGATGTCTTGAAGATGGAGCCGCTCCGCGTCGGAAGGATGAAGATAGAAGATGCCGTCTGGGTGAAGACTTCTACCCGTCTGGAGGACCACTTCTGCCCGTCTGGAGGACCACTTCTGCCGGCTTCGTTGAGGACCTCTTGCCGCTTGGATGAAGACTTCTCCTGGTAAGTGAATCTTCGGGAGTTAGTGTTAGGATTTTTTAAGGGTGTATTGAGTGGGTTTATTTTTTAGGTTAGGGCTTTGGGCAGCAATAGAGCTAAATGCCCTTTTAAGGGCAATGCCCATCGAAATGCCCTTTTCAGGGCAATGGGGAGCTTAGGTTTTTTTTATTTAGGATTTTATTTGGGGGGTTGGTTGTGTGGGTGGTGGGTTTTACTGTTGGGGGGGTTGTTTGTATTTTTTGTTACAGGTAAAAGAGCTGATTTCTTTGGGGCAATGCCCCGGAAAAGGCCCTTTTAAGGGCTATTGGTAGTTTAGTTTAGGCTAGGGTTTTTTTTTTATTTTGGGTGGGCTTTTTATTTTGATAGGGCTATTAGATTACTTGTAATTAGTTTAAAGATCTGTAATTTGTTTTTTATTTTCTGTAATTTAGTGTTTGTTTGTTTTTTGTGATTTAGCTAAATTAAATTGAATTTATATAATTGTATTTAATGTAGGTAATTTATTTTTAATTGTAGTGTAGTGTTAGGTGTTAGTGTAACATAGGTTAGGTTTTATTTTACAGGAAAATTTGTATTTATTTTAGCTAGGTAGTTATTAAATAGTTAATAACTATTTAGTAACTATTCTACCTAGTTAAAATAATTACAAACTTGCCTGTAAAATAAAAATAAAACCTAAGCTAGCTACAATGTAACTATTAGTTATATTGTAGCTAGCTTAGGGTTTATTTTACAGGTAAGTATTTAGTTTTAAATAGGAATAATTTAGTTGATAATAGTAATTTTATTTAGATTTATTTAAATTATATTTAAGTATTTAGTTTTAAATAGGAATAATTTAGTTAATAATAGTAATTTTATTTAGATTTATTTAAATTATATTTAAGTTAGGGGGTGTTAGGGTTAGGATTAGACTTAGGTTTAAAGGGTTAATACATTTAAAATAGTGGCGGCGACGATGGGGACGGCAGATTAGGGGTTAATAAATGTAGGTAGGTGGCGGCGATGTTGGGGGCAGCAGATTAGGGGTTAATAAATATAATGTAGGTTGCGGCGATGTCCAGAGCGGAAGATTAGGGGTTAATAAGTATAATGTAGGTTGCGGCGATGTTAGAGGCTGCAGATTAGGGGTTAATAATATTTAACTAGTGTTTACGAGGCAGGAGTGCGGCGGTTCAGGGGTTAATATGTTTATTCTTGAGGCGGTGATGTCCGGAGCGGCAGATTAGGGGTTAATAATTTTATTATAGTTTTTGCGATGCGGGAGGGCCTCGGTTTAGGGGTTAATAGGTAGTTTATGGGTGTTAGTGTACCTTTTAGCACTTTAGTTATGAGTTTTATGCTTCGGCGTTGTAGTGTAAAACTCATCACTACTGACTTTAAAATGTGTTAGGAATCTTGACGGCAGAGACTGTACCACTCACTTTTGGCCTCCCAGGACAGACTCGTAATACCGGCGCTATGGAAGTCCCATAGAAAAAAGGGTTTGCGAAGTTTACGTAAAGTCGGTTTGCGGTAAGGCCAAACAAGTGTGCGGTACACCTACACCTGCAAGACTCGTAATAGCAGCGGGCATAAAAAAACAGCGTTAGGACCTGTTAACGCTGCTTTTTTACCTTACCGCACATATCTTAATCTAGCCGAAAGTTACAAAAAATATAAACACTAAGTTACACAAAATAAAAAATAAATTATCAAATATTTAAACTAATAACACCTAATCTAAGAGCCCTATGAAAATAAAAAAGCCCCCCTAAAATAAAATAAAAAACCTAGCCTACAATAAACTACCAATGTCCCTTAAAATGGCCTTTTGTAGGGCATTGCCCCAAAGAAATCAGCTCTTTTACCTGTAAAAAAAAAATACAAACAACCCCCCAACAGTAAAACCCACCACCCACACAACCAACCCCCCCCAAATAAAAACCTAAGCTCCCCATTGTCCTGAAAAGGGCATTTGTATGGGCATTGCCCTTAAAAGGGCATTTAGCTCTTTTTTCTTGCCCAAACCCTAATCTAAAAATAAAACCCACCCAATAAACCCTTAAAAAAACCTAACACTATCCCCCGAAGATCCACTTACAGTTTTTGAAGATCCAACATCCATCCTCAACGAAGCGGCAGAAGTCCTCATCGAAGCCGGCAGAAGTCTTCATCCAAGAGGGCCGAAGTCTTCATCCAAGCCAGCAGAAGTCTTCATACAGACGGCATCTTCTATCTTCATCCATCCGGCTCGGAGTGGCTTGATCTTCAAGACATCCAGAGCGGAGCATCTTCTTTAATTGACATCTTCTTCAGAATGAAGTTTCCCTTTAAATGACGTCATCCAAGATGGCGTCCCTTAGATTCCGATTGGCTGATAGATTTCTATCAGCCAATCGGAATTAAGGTTGAAAAAATCCTATTGGCTGTTGCAATCAGCCAATAGAATGCGAACTCAATCCTATTGGCTGATTGGAGCAGCCAATAGGATGAAAGCTCAATCCTATTGGCTGATTGCAACAGCCAATAGGATTTTTTCAACCTTAATTCCGATTGGCTGATAGAAGTCTATCAGCCAATCGGAATCTAAGGGACGCCATCTTGGATGATGTCATTTAAAGGAAAACTTCATTTGGAAGAAGTCGATTGAAGAAGATGCTCAGCGCTGGATGTCTTGAAGATGGAGCCGCTCCGCGCCGGATGGATAAAGATAGAAGATGCCGTCTGGATCAAGACTTCTGCCAGCTTGGATGAAGACTTCTGCCAGCTTCGTTGAGGACTTCTGCCACTTGGATGAGGATGGATGTTGGGTCTTCGAAAACTGTAAGTGGATCTTCGGGGGTTACTGTTAGGTTTTTTTAAGGGTTTATTGGGTGGGTTTTATTTTTAGATTAGGGTTTGGGCAGAAAAAGAGCTAAATGCCCTTTTAAGGGCAATGCCCATACAAATGCCCTTTTCAGGGCAATGGGGAGCTTAGTTTCTTTTTAGATAGGATTTTATTTGGGGGGTTGGTTGTGTGGGTGGTGGGTTTTACTGCTGGGGGGGTATTTGTATTTTTTTACAGGTAAAAGAGCTGATATCTTTGGGGCAATGCCCCACAAAAGGCCCTTTTAAGGGGCATTGGCAGTTTATTGTAGGCTAGGGGTTTTTTTTATTTTGGGGGGGGGGCTTTTTTATTTTCATAGGGCTCTTAGATTAGGTGTAATTAGTTTAAATATTTGATCATTTATTTTTTATTTTGTGTAACTTAGTGTTTGTTATTTTGTGTAACTTAGTTGTTAGTTTTTTGTAACTTTGTAATTTTTAATTGTAGATTTAAATTATTTGAGTAGGGTTAGGTATTTAAATATGTAATATAGTTAATTTAATTTGTAGTTTAATGTAATTTTAGTATAACAGTTAGGGTAGATTAATTAATAGTTTAATATAGTTTAATGTAATTTTAGTATAATAGTTAGGGTAGATTAATTAATAGTTTAATATAGTTTAATGTATTTTTAGTATAATAGATAGGGTAGGTAATTAATAGTTTAATATAGTTTAATGTAATTTTAGTATAATAGTTAGGGTATCTTAAATAATAGTTTAATATATTTTAATTTAAATCTACAGGTAAGTTTAAATTTATTATAAGATAGGGATGAGTTAATATTTAATGTAAAGTTAGCGGGTTGTTAGGTTTAGGGGTTAATAGCTTAATTTAGTTTATGGCGATGTAGGGGGCTGGCGGTTTAGGGGTTAATAGGTTTAGTAAGTGGTAGTGATGTGGGAGGCCAGGGGTTTAGGGGTTAATAACTTTATTTAGTTGCGGTGGGCTCCGGGAGCGGCGGGATAGGGGTTAATATATTTATTTAGTTACAGCAGTGTCGGGGAGCGGAAGGATAGGGGTTAATAACTTTATGTAGGTGGCGGCGATTTAGGGGGCGGCAGATTAGGGGTTAATAACATTATGTATGTGGCGGCGGTGTCGGGGGCGGCAGATTAGGGGTGTTTAGACTCGGGGTATATGTTAGGGTGTTAGGTGTAAACATAACTTTTATTCTCCCATAGGAATCAATGGGATATCTGGCAGCATCGAACATAAGCTTTCGCTGCTTTCAGGCTCCCATTGATTCCTATGGAATCCGCGGCCTCCAGGGCGGCGGATTGAAAAGCAGGTACGCTGGGCCGGAATAGTAGCGAGCGTACCTGTTAGAACTTTGCTAACTAGCAAAAGTTGTCAGATAGTGCCAAATTTGCATTCGGAACATCTGTAATGACGTAAGCATCGATCTGTGTCGGACTGAGACCGGCGGATCGTATGTTACGTCACCGATTTCAACTTTTGCCGGTTTGTAGGCTTTGATAAATGAGGTGAATCAAGCTCGCCACAATTACGCTGCGGAATTCCAGCGTATTTGCGGTTGACGGCTTGATAAATAGGCATCATGATGTTGCCCTAAATGAATACAAATAATACTTTACATCTGAAAAATCTTAGGAGGTTCTACAATTTTACCACTGTATTCAACATTTTTAGATTATTCTATGTGTATTCATATACAAATATCCTTGTATAGATGGGAAAAAAAATGTTTCTGCCTCATAATTTTTGCTTGCTCCTAAATACATTTGTCAATCTTTGCTCTACTTAAAGTGAAGGTCAATTTTGATGAATTAGTGCTCGTTTTTTTTTTTTTTTTCTTCTAAAACGTACCTTTTAATCCTGAGAGCCGCTCCAGCGATTAACCCGGCCGTCGGAAGCCTCTTCTTACGTCAGAATCCGGCTTCCTCCAATCACGGCTTTCTACCCGGGGATCATGGCCTGAGGCAACACCGTGATTGAAGTAAGCCGGATTCGTCATTTTAGACCCGCGAAGAGGGCTTACGACGGTCGGAGGAAGAGCTTCAGCGGCTGTAAGGATTACAAGGTAAGTTTTTGAAGAAAACAAGTGAAATGTCAATTTTGATGCATTAAAGTGCCCTTGTTTTTAATAGGGTTATTAAAAACCGGGCACTAATTCATCAAAATTGACCTTCACTTAAACATTGGATGTATTGTGGTCTCCAAAAATCTTTATAATCCTTTACTAATAGATTTACATATACAAATTGCAGGCAAAATGCTTGTACATTGCCCTTTTGATTAAGTCCTGTATTAATACTAAACTGTTTTCCCTATATTATTATTATTCATGCATCTGTCTCTTAATTTTCCAGATACACAAATACTTAGAACAAGCAATTTAAAGATTTCTTTCCTTTTTGCTTATTGCTTATTAAACGATTATTACTAAAAAGGCTGCCAAAAAATCTATCAATCACTCAAAATTAATCTTATTGATTTTAATTAACTGCTGCTTCATTATTCAACAAGCAGTCTTCTGTCACTGTCCCCCAGTCATTCAATTATTCACACATCTGTCTTTTACTCTGCTCTCATAGAAGCTATCTACACAGTACATAGACTTTAAGAGGTTAATTGCTTTGGAACATACTGTGAGCCAAATAAGGCACTAAAAGGGTTAACATATTCTTAGAACAAGTTGGATATTTAAAGAATACACAGAGCGACTGTCTGAGAATGGAACAATATTTCCTAATCTAAATTCTTTCTATAATCCAAATTTTTATCCTAGCACGTCATTCTCTAACCTTATTAAATTGGGTACATTTAAGTGGATTTTTGGGTCGAGAAAGCCGTCTTAAAAAGGCAGTATTAACCCCTCCCAGCTAAAGAGGTCATTGGAGAATTCCTCCCCTACAAAGCATTGGATTGTAAGATTCCCAGTGATACCCCCAGGACTGAGATAAAGGAGGGGCCCCAGCCTTCACATGTAGGTTGCCACATGTTCGCTGTCACACAAAGATGTCAGCACCACTCAGTCACCTTGAGGGGCTGCCAGTGATAGACCTATTGGGATGTGTGTACTGTCACATGACCACACATCAAGCACTGAATTATATCACATGGACAGATGCCAACAAATTTCTGCTGTGTCACGTGGCTACACATCAGTAACAGTGTGCTGAGTCACATGCAGCACTGTCTACAAGGGATGCCATGTAACCAGTCATACATACCCTAGCTGATCACATAAGGTAACTGTATCTGTGATTTCAAATGCCAGCATATAGAAAATGATCTATATACTATAAAATACAAATACAAAATAAATAATACAGTAATAATCATTATCTGTCAGTACCCACAAAAGTCGTGAAAAAATTGCAAAATATGAACAGGTTTGCTGAACTGATTTTGTTAATATAATACTTACCCCCTTCGCATCTGAACGAGACTACCATAGGAGCCTATGGAAGCACGCCCTTGTAAGCGCAATGCTTCCTAGCAATGTGAACGCAAGCTCTAGTTCGCATTGCGATTTACTTGTAATACCAGCACACATTATCGTGCTTTGGTATTACAAAGTGAAGCGCTAATATCGATTGCACGCTATGCGCGCTACTCTTCTTTCATTAAGGTATACCTTTATGCAACTGCAGAGTCTAACGTTTACTACATTATTCAGAAGAAGCAGGCTTTACAAATGATAGAAATGGAGACGAAACTGCTCCCTCCCACCTTAAACACATACACACACACACACATATATATATATATATATATATATATATAGCGTAATGTATATACGCAGCAGATGTAGTTAACAAACAATAAATGTACAATAAAGCTCTCTAACATAGCATAACATGTATCAGCAGTGCAAGACTCCCCCTATCCTTCATATATGCACACTGTTCTTATTACAGACGTAGTGTCAGACACCCTCCCTGTATACACATAATAGTTTTAAATAACATGCTGCATTTCTGAAGGCAACAGCTGTATAGTTCATTCTCCAAATATACACTTGTGTGTTTCTTGGCTCCCTCTTGTGCTTGTTTCTTTTTTTGTATTTCCATCTTCATCTTTCACTCTCATCTCCCAGTCTCCTCTGATTGCATTTGTTGTGTTTTTGGTCTTTTTCTCCGTCTCTGTGATAACTCCCAACTGTACTATCGCCTCAAAATGTCTCTCCTTAGTTTTCTTTAGGAGAATAACAATATAAAGTTTGGATAAATTGTGCATCCATCTTTAATTCCAGTTAATCTTGTTTTTTTCATTATTATTATTCTACGTCTGCTCTATTTGAGATATTTTGCTTTCCTTTTTTTTTTATTTGTTAATAATGAAATTGTTGAGGGATATTTAAAAGGACAATAAACACATTTTTATGCAGTCTTCCAATATATTCAGAGTATTAATGCTATAACAGATTAACACGTTGCTACATTTCAACAGTAACCCACCCCCTTTTCTTGCCCCTTTCATTGTGTTAACAAAATCCCCATTGTTTTTTGCTTTAGCAGATCTTATAAGAAAACAAACTGCAAATTAGGGATAGATTATTGAGCAAGTTTAGGCTTGTGAAGTCTGTGCTCTCTTTCAGTTTCCACAATTATTTTTAAAATGATAGTAAAAGAGGGAAAAACATAAATTATGCTTACCTGATAATTTCCTTTTCTTCTGATGGAAAGAGTCCACAGCTGCATTCATTACTTTTGGGAAATAAGAACATGGCCACCAGGAGGAGGCCAAGACACTCCAGCCAAAGGCTTAAATACTCCTCCCACTCCCCTCATCCCCCAGTCATTCTGCCGAGGAACCAGGAACAGTAGAATAAATATAAGAGTGAAAGGTGCCAGAAGAATAATAAGGACGCCCCACATAAAATTAAGGGTGGGAACTGTGGACTCTTTCCATCAGAAGAAAAGGAAATTATCAGGTAAGCATAATTTATGTTTTTCTTTCACAGTCCACAGCTGCATTCATTACTTTTGGGAAAACAATACCTAAGCTATAGAGGACACTGAATTCCAAGACGGGAGGGTACAATAGGTGGCCCATACTTAAGGCACTAAGCCTGAACCTCTACCCGATAAAAGACCCCACTTCGTCCGAAGCCGAACATTTTTTAAGAGGAAAAGCCCCAATAACACTGACTCGCAGTTAGTCCAGAAACCAAACTAGAGATCGTAAACGTACTCGACTGAGCCAACAGTACTCCAGGAGACACCGTCGCCCAACAAACAGTCCTCCACCGCTCATCTCCACAAATGAAGGAGACACCAGCCGAAACCCCCAAGGGAACAAGGCAAAGGAGAACCAAGGAAACCAAAAGGTCTCCTAATACAAAAAAGAACACCTCCATGAGTGAGCCCAGCTCACAGAGACGCAAAGGGGCCCAACAGGGAAAGGAGGCCATGCCTATACCAAGCAAAACCCGGGTTAAGACTGGGTAGAGAGACAGAACAGACGTCTCTCCAACATCCTGCAATCCCGGATTGCAACTGAAGAGGCAAAGTCCTCCCAGTGTCAAGAATACCAAGGCATTCAACCATGAAAAAGTGTGTAATACACCCAGGCGACAAACCCCAAGTTTGAGAACATAGAGTCCATAACAGGACGACACAGAGGATACTTGCGAGGAAGAAGAAGCAGTCAAGTAAGAAACAGACCGCAAAAAGCAACCCCCAGACAGAGGGCATGCTCCAGGCAACCTAAGTCGCAGGATCTACACACAGGTCCCTAAAAAGGGGAACATAGGAGAGTATACCCTCAGAACCCGGAAGGAAGAGTAAACTCTCTTCTGAAATCAATGGAGCCAGTTGAAAGGAAAATCTATACCCTAGCAGACTAAGCTAACAGGATAGACTCAACAAAGCTCACACATCCAGAGGTGACTGCAACCGAACGCAGCTCCATAGACCGCTCGGCCATCCTGACCTGCAGACCCACAGCCAGCTGGACCAACCCAGCCTCAGGGATCCAAAACAAGGGAACAAAAGAATCCCGAAACAGGTACAAGAACGAGCATAAGGATAGCACAGCTATCCCCACAGAGTACAAGTACAACCAGACTATGAAAACAGACAACAAGGCCATAGACCTAAGGATCTATCAAAATAAAAGCCCAACAAGTCTGCATGGAGCCAGCAAGACCCCATGGGGAACCAATCCCACCTTTCCCCCTCCCATCCAGGAGAAGCCCCAAGTAAGGACTCCATCTCCATAGGGAGGAGAATATCCCCTAAGGGACAATGCTGGAAAGGCAACAACTGCCCTCAAGGCCCGAAGCCACCAGCTAATGGGAAGAGAAATTCCCAACACAGAAGTCCTAGAAAGGACCCCCCAACAAATAGCTTGCCAAGCAGAGGCACAGCCATCCCATTCGCCTGCCGAGCAGAGAATCCACGGGAACACTGGGAAACTGACCAGGGGAATGCAACCCTAAGGCACACCAGAAATTGGACATCCAGCACCAGCAGCTGGGTATGAACATACCACCCTTGAGGCTCAAGCCACACTGCTTACCACTAGAGGACATAGGCCACTCAGTGGCAAAGATTAAAAAATACTCCGAAAACCTGGCCAACCATGACCAGGTTAGGTAGATGGAGCAAGAACATAGCCCAAGTTCCCACTACCGTGGAACATCCCGACCAGCCCTGAGATCCAGGATTCCAAAACCACCCAAGACTGGGTGAGGAAAAAGGCCAAGCGAAGCTTCAGCAACCGGAAGTCTCAGGGAGAAAAACAGGTCCAGGCACCTAATAGTTCAGGCAAACCTTACCCTAGAGCTAAACACCACAACCGGCCAAAAAGCCAGACACAAGGGCATGGATGCATATCCAGAGAATCCGGATAGCGAGAAGAACTCGAAAGCTCCGACCAAAGGAAGGAACCACCGCTAGCTAAAGTCTAATGCTCCAAGGAGCAAGGCTAGAAGTCGCATGAAGATACTTCTCAGAGCCTCAGGACAACCAAGGGATACCTCGAGGTCAAAAAATCCCACTAGCAGGACTAGTCTTCCTAACACTTTCGCACAAGCAGAGGACACAAGGAAGAGAAGGCACTAAGCCTACCCAGCTCCGGAAAACCCCGAGCTTAACCAAAGTCCCCGCAGAGAACAACCATCACTCTGAAACACAGATCCCTAATAGGAGATCCACTCACCCAGAGGCAATGGAAAAAGACCCAAAGGCCTCTTATATCTCAGTCAAGAGTAAGAGCTGCATCTAGATATACTAGAAAACAGCTTACTCGGACTGCTGCAAGGTGTCAAGAGCTGCAACAGGTTTCAAACTGCAAACCTTCCGCCTGCTAGACAGCTATCCTGTACAAGCTGTTGGGTCAAGCCCAAAAGGACAATCCAGAGGCCTAAAAAATGAAGAGCAAACCGTTCCATAGCGGTAAGGGGCATTAAGCCCTCCCACCCTCCACCACATGGGGGAGAAAACTCTAAGTCCTGATGAAACCAGATGTCAGATAGAGTGACGCAGCGGAAAAACTCCTCTGCCTGGTCATCTATGACTGAAGGCTATAAGGACTGAAACACTCCTTCCTACCTCACGGACCCATAGGTCCTCTTGAATGCTTAGTTGAACATGAAAAACAATGATAACCTGAGCACTCTGCTCTTCTACCGAACCAGCCGAGTAGAACAGCGCCACGTGTCTGAACAGCCGCAAACCCGAACGAACCCGATAGGACCAGCCTTCACCTAGGGTCCCAACTGGCCATGGGCGTAAATTTTCACTCGTAGGGAAAAAACAGAGAACAGACATTTTTAACAGAGGACTAACATGCCCAACAACTTCCGAAGAAGTAATAAAGAGTATCAATCCCAGAAGGTTCCCGAAGGAAACAAAAAACAAATAAAAGTCATCCCATCGGATATAAATAAAATATAAGGCAACCCGGAGGTTAACGCCCAAAAAGACACAGGCCTACGCGCAGGACCAGCCAAACGGAGCCCTATCACACAAAACTGGGAAAGATCTCAAACAAATGACAATCAGGAGATTACTTCATCCCTACATGTCTAATGAGGTGCACCATTCAAATTATCAGACTGAAATTCCCCGTAGCTGGTAACGATAGGATCATTCAATAACTGAAAAACATGTCTGAGCACCACGCGAAGGCGCACAATCCTTTAACGGAAGGCACCCCGCAGGGAACTGTATAGGCCCTCCCCAAGGTAGAAGGCCCAGGACAATAGGGCAAGAGCACATTCTCAAATAAACGTCTGGACTCTGCAGACGAACAATCGCCAACATTATGTGGATGGCTGAGAAGTCCCTTGATTCCCCAAGCCTGAGAAACCAGGCGCTCTGAAATGGCATACGGTACAAAACTGGTTGACAGGCGTCAACTAGGTCCCTCCGGATTCATCATCGTACACAGAATCTGAAATCAAAATAGTCTCAGTATCAGAATCCTCTGTAACTGAATCTGAAATTAACACAATCTCAGCATCAGAATCCTCCATAACTGGATAGAGGATATTTAAATATGGACTAAAGTAGTAAAAACTAAAACGGCACCTGACACCCCCAATGGCTGGGGCACTCAACACCTCCTATGACCAGACTCCTGCGGACTAGAAAACTTTCTTCACCACGCTGTTGGGAATACGGAAATGGAACAACGGAACATAGCCACGCCCGAACACAAGGTGAACCGTACAATCCAAACAAGCGTGCCCAACCAAAAGGTCATGTCACTTCCAAAGGCCTCAATGTTCCAACCAAGAGCCCAGTAAACATTGCACATAAGCAGATTAAATCATATAACAAACATGATTATAACCCCCCCCGTTCAATAACCCCCCCTCAGGAGATATTAACCCTCGATTCCAAGATACTAAAAGAGACTCACTGAGACCCTTATGTATAGTTAGACTCGCAAGGTGGTAGCCTCTCTGGAAACATTCACATTACAATACATTGCAAAAAAATAAAATGAAATGATCTTACCGGAATCTACGCCGTGGAACAGGAACACAGCGCTTCAAGTGTGATGGATAGTAGCATCGCCTCCGCCATGGACTTTAGAGAAGAAAGCAGACAGCGAAGCGAAGTTCGACAATGCTGATTGCTTGAGGAGCTGTTAATATGAGTCGGGATGGTTTCGCAGAAAGAAACTCCCTGCATCTCCAGTCTCTAACTTTCATCCAAACCTTCACTGAGAGACTTACAGGACTACTTAAAACTCCTGTCCCATGCTGAAGAGTACTACCCTACATAAGAGACAAAAACAAAACTTAAAAATTTTGACACTTCTCTGCCATCCTCCAGGGACGAAAGGCAAAGAATGACTGGGGGATGAGGAGAGTGGGAGGAGTATTTAAGCCTTTGGCTGGGTTGTCTTTGCCTCCTTCTGGTGGCCAGGTTCTTATTTCCCAATTTCCATTTTAAGAAGAAAATAAATAATTAAAGTGATGGTAAATCCAAGCATTTTTTTTAAATGCTAGGATTTATAAGTGCTACAAATAAAGAGGACTTCAGTCATGAAGTAAAAAAAACTTAATTCTGAAAGTTCCTTTATTTGCCTGAAGCTTATACCTCAGGCAGCCCATGGCAGAAGGCTATTTTTTCAATGAGGCAAAAATACCATCTCTTAGCCAATAGCTTTAAGGAAAAAACAGCATTATGGGAAAAAGGAGAGAGTGTGTAACACAAGTATTCTATATTAATCCACAAAGGAAGTTTATGGAGGGTGCTGAGTGCCAAAAGTAATGAGTGAATATAAATGGAAAAGAAGCACCTATAGCAGCACTCACTTATAGAGAGTATGGGGAGGTAGGCACCCCTAACGTTAAAATATAACTTTTAATAACGATCAAAAAAATATAAAAATCCATAGGAGACGAATAACACAAACAACATATAGTGTTAAAAACGGCACAGATGAATACATACAAACAACAACCCAAAAAGTGATGATATCACTGGTAGTTAAATACTGGGATGAATATAGGGCCCCCTAATATTATATATGCACATATTAAGAGGACACTGTCCAAACATGTAAAAGCGGTAAATACCCCAATAGGGGGTGCCTATATATAGTCCCTGAGTTACTGGCCTTATCCTGAATGTGGAACATTTTTTCACACAAACGGATATGTAAAACTGTATGAAAAATTCAACCACTAAAATAGAGGGGACACAGCCCTAACTATTCACTAGGATGAATATAGGGCCCCCTAATATTATATATGCACATATATTAGTCTATTAAGAGGACACTGTCCAAACATGTAAAAGGGGTAAATACCCCAATAGGGGGTGCCTATATATAGTCCCTGAGTTACTAGCCTTATCCTGAATGTGGAACAATTTTCACACAAACGGATATGTAAAACTGTATGAAAAATGCAACCACTAAAATAGAGGGGACACAGCCCTAATTACATATAAAACAAACAGGCCAGAAAGATATACACAGAGACAAACCCAGTATAGTTAGCCTAATCCGAGTGTGGCACAAATTTCACACACACGGACAATACTAATATAACACTAAATAATATTTAAGGGAAAAGCCCAAAACAAGTAGTACCAAGTAATTAGTATTATAGTTAGGCTAAGTTAACAGATATATGTGGAACATATTTCACATATAGGGATTGTGTATTGAAGGCAGCGGTCGCCTGATGTACATTTCGCCGTAGCTTTTTCAAAGTGATGAACCAATTGGTCCATCCAGTCATGTGAACATGTGATTACAGAGGATGACATCAGTGAGGGAGTGTTTATAATGCACAAATCACAGTAAACATTGTCAGACGTCAATATGCGACGTCAATTCTATTGGCTGATCAAATCGGATTTTTCCTACCTTAATTCCAATTGGCTGATAGAATCCTATCAGCCAATCGGAATTCGAGGGACGCCATCTTGGATGACGTCATTTAAAGGAACCTTCATTCGTCATTAGCCGTCGGGAAAAAGAGGATGCTCCGCGTCGGATGTCTTGAAGATGGACCCGCTCCGCGCCGGATGGATGAAGATACAGTTGCAAGAAAAAGTATGTGAACCCTTTGGAATTATATGGATTTCTGCACAAATTGGTCATAAAATGTGATCTGATCATCATCTAAGTCACAAAAATAGACAATCACAGTCTGCTTAAACTAATAACACACAAAGAATGAAATGTTGCCATGTTTTTATTGAACACACCATGTAAACATTCACAGTGCAGGTGGAAAAAGTATGTGAATCCTTGGATTTAATAACTGGTTGAACCTCCTTTGGCAGCAATAACTTCAACCAAACGTTTCCTGTAGTTGCAGATCAGACGTGCACAACGGTCAGGAGTAATTCTTGACCATTCCTCTTTACAGAACTGTTTCAGTTCCGCAATATTCTTGGGATGTCTGGTGTGAATCACTTTCTTGAGGTCATGCCACAGCATCTCAATCGGGTTGAGGTCAGGACTCTGACTGGACCACTTCAGAAGGCGTATTTTCTTCTGTTTAAGCCATTCTGTTGTTGATTTACTTCTATGCTTTGGGTCATTGTCCTGTTGCAACACCAATCTTCTGTTGAGCTTCAGCTGGTAGACAGATGGCCTTAAGTTCTCCTGCAAAATGTCTTGATAAACTTGGGAATTCATTTTTCCTTTGATGATAGCAATCCGTCCAGGCCCTGACGCAGCAAAGCAGCCCCAAACCATGATGCCCCCACCACCATACTTCACAGTTGGGATGAGGTTTTGATGTTGGTGTGCTGTGCCTCTTTTTCGCCACCCACACATAGTGTTGTGTGTTTCTTCCAAACAACTCAACTTTGGTTTCATCTGTCCACAGAATATTTTGCCAGTACTGCTGTGGAACATCCAGGTGCTCTTGTGCAAACTGTAAACGTGCAGCAATGTTTTGTTTGGACAGCAGTGGCTTCCTCTGTGGTATCCTCCCATGAAATCCATTCTTGTTTAGCGTTTTACGTATTGTAGATTCACTAACAGGGATGTTAGCATTTGCCAGTGACTTTTGTAAGTCTTTAGCTGACACTCTAGGATTCTTCTTCACCTCATTGAGCAGTCTGCGCTGTGCTCTTGCAGTCATCTTTACAGGACGGCCACTTCTAGGGAGAGTAGCAGCAGTGCTGAACTTTCTCCATTTATAGACAATTTGTCTTACCATGGACTGATGAACAGCAAGGCTTTTGGAGATACTTTTATAACCCTTTCCAGCTTTATGCAAGTCAACAATTCTTAATCGTAGGTCTTCTGAGAGCTCTTTTGTGTGAGGCATCATTCAAATCAGGCAATGCTTCTTGTGAAAAGCAAACCCAGAACTGGTGTGTGTTTTTTATAGGGCAGGGCAGCTGTAACCAACACCTCCAATCTCATCTCATTGATTGGACTCCAGTTGGCTGACATCTCACTCCAATTAGCTCTTGGAGATGTCATTAGTCTAGGGGTTCACATACTTTTTCCACCTGCACTGTGAATGTTTACATGGTGTGTTCAATAAAAACATGGCAACATTTCATTCTTTGTGTGTTATTAGTTTAAGCAGACTGTGATTGTCTATTGTTGTGACTTAGATGATGATCAGATCACATTTTATGACCAATTTGTGCAGAAATCCATATCATTCCAAAGGGTTCACATACTTTTTCTTGCAACTGTAGAAGATGCCGCTTGGATGAAGACTTCTGCCAATCTGAATGTCCTCTTCTGGCCCATCGGTGTCCGGCTGGGTGAACACGGCTCAAGGTAGGGTGATCTTCAATGGGGTAGTGTTAGGATTTTTTAAGGGGGGATCGGGTGGGTTTTAGAGTAGGGGTGTGTGGGTGGTGGGTTTTAATGTTGGGGGGGTCTTGTATTTTTTTTTACTGGTAAAAGAGCTGATTACTTTGGGGCAATGCCCTGCAAAAAGCCCTTTTAAGGGCTGGTAAAAGATCTGATTACTTTTGTAATTTAGTATAGGGTAGGGAATTTTATTATTTTGGGGGGCTTTTTTATTTTATTAGGGGGCTTAGATTAGGTGTAATTAGATTAAAATTCTTGTAATATTTTTTTTTTTTTTAATTTAGTGTTTGTTTGTTTTTTTAATATAGTTTTGTTTATTTAATTGTATTTAAGTTTAGATCATTGTAGGTAATTTATTTAATTAATTTATTGATAGTGTAGTGTTAGGTGTATTTGTAACTTAGGTTAGGATTTATTTTACAGGTAATTTTGTAATTATTTTAACTAGGTAGCTATTAAATAGTTAACTATTTAATAGCTATTGTACCCAGTTAAAATAAATACAAAGTTGCCTGTAAAATAAATATAAATCCTAAAATAGCTACAATGTAACTATTAGTTATATTGTAGCTATCTTATGGTTTATTTTATAGGTATTTATTTTTAAATAGGAATAATTTATTTAATTATAGTAAATTTATTTAGATTTCTTTAAATTATATTTAAGTTAGGGGGGTGTTAGGGTTAGACTTAGGTTTAGGGGTTAATAACTTTATTATAGTAGCGGCGACGTTGGGGGCGGAAGATTAGGGGTTAATAATTGTAGGTAGGTGGCGGCGACGTTGGGGGGGCAGATTAGTAATAGTAAATTATAGTTATTATTTATAGTAAATTTATTTAGATTTCTTTAAATTATATTTAAGTTAGGGGGGTATTAGGGTTAGGGTTAGATTTAGGTTTAGGGGTTAATACATTTATTATAGTGGCGGCGATGTCCGGTCGGCAGTTTAGGGGTTAATAAGTGTAGGTAGGTGGCAGCAACATTGGGGGGGCAGATTAGGGGTTAATAAATATAATATAGGTGTCGGCGATGTTAGGGACAGCAGATTAGGGGTTGATAGGGATAATGTAGGTGGCGGCGATGTATGGTCGGCAGATTAGGGGTTAAATAATTTTATTATAGTGTGTGGGGGGGCCTCGGTTTAGGGGTTAATAGGTAGTTTATGGGTGTTAGTGTACTTTGTAGCACTGTAGTTAAGAGCTTTATGTTCCAGCGTTAGCCCATAAAACTCTTAACTACTGACTTTTTTATGCGGTAGGAGTCTTGGAGGTAGAGGCTGTACCGCTCAAGTCTTCTTCCAAGACTCGTAATACCAGCGTTAGGCAAAACCCATTAAAAAGATAGGATACGCAATTGACGTAAGGGGATTTGCGGTAGCCAAAAGTAACGGAAGAAAAGTGAGCAGTACAACTGTACCTGCCCGACTCGTAATACCAGCGGGCGTTAAAAAGCAGCGTTAGGACCCCTTCACGCTGCTTTTTAAGGCTAACGCAGAACTCGTAATCTAGGCGAAAGGAACTTAAGCATGTACTTTATGACAAAAAGTCCCCTTTATTTGTAGCACTGGTAAATTCTAGCTATAAAAACCGCTAGGATTTAACATAACTTTAAAGTATACTGCAAAGTTGTTTCACTGTATAATTAAGCATTTTATATTACAATCTCAAAGTGTTTACTGCCACTTTTTAAAAAGAAAATGCTATGCAGTAATTCATATTGAAACACTGAGCGGTCTGTCAAATAAAACAGCAAGTTACAATACACATTTTTTCTTTTTTTCTTCTCAAAATGGAGCTCTGTTCCAGTGACAAGTTACGTTTACATTCCGTAGATTCTAATCTTGTTGGCTATATTATAACACAAGTAATTAAAAAAACTGTGCTCTTCCTTGGTCTTATGAAGACATCTAAAGTATATAAATCTATTTCTACACTTTCTGGAGAGCTTCAAATGAGTTAAATGAATTACCACAGTTATCTGATAAAAGGCATATTTTAAAACTGGAATTTGAAATAAATTAGAAAATTAAATATATCATAAACCCACAGCCATATGAATTATTTTTCCACCATAACTCATTGGGTGCCTATTACGTGAGGGCATCTTGCACTGTGGGGTGGTTCATGTTTTTTTTTAGCTGTGGAGGATCGTGGAAGAATCCTTAAAATGGGATGCTGGCTATCAGTAGATTCTGATAGAGTGAGCAGCCACTTAGATTAAGTAATTGTAATGTGAGGGGGGGAGAAGGACAGCTTTATAATTTAGGTGTTGACATATAAGGGACCTTGCATAGTCAGTGGTTATTGAGGGAGTTGAGGTGATCAGTTTGAGTTGATAGAGAATCATTAAGTTAATGCAGTGGAGAATTCTTGTAGGAAGTCCAGTCATGATGGGGCATCCTGTGAAATATTTTTGTGCTATATGGATTACAAAGGCTAGCACAGAGGTTTACAAGTTTGCATGAACCTTACAAGCTAGCCACCAATTTCTTATGAGTCCCTGAATGATATGATATAGATATATGTTTGGAATGATGGTTTATTAAGAGCCCAAGTTATGGTGGGAAAGGAATTTCCTTTTTCTTTTTGAGAAATAGTATCCAATTCGGAAAACTAGTTTTAATATGGGATTAGGTGAAAGGGAGGAATCTAACCCTCTCTATACCAAATAAAACAATTTCAAAGTAATAGCTTAATTTTTAACAACTTGGGGCGCAATCCGATATAGATCGTAGTTTGCGGCGCAAGCGAGGGAACCCCTGCCGCCCGTAGTTTCAGCTGGCAACTCGAGCTATCCAATATACGACGCCGTCAGATGCTAAAGTGCCGTAAGTCGGATAAACCAGCGATGTCCAGAAATCTGCGTGAGTACAAATTTCTGGAGTCGCCAGTGACTTACGGCACTTTAGATACTGCCGGCGCATAAAAAACCTGACTAAGTTATAAAATCACCCGTACTGTCTAACACGCCTCCCAAACATAGCCTGACACGTATACCCCTCTATCCACTATCCCCCCTCACTCTCCTAATAATAAATTTTTTATTAACCAATAAAAAAAGCCGCTCCCGGACCCCGCCACCACCTACATTAACTACCCCCCTAATGTGAGCCCCTTACACCGCCGCCAGCTACATTAACTACCCCCTAATGTGAGCTCCTACCCCGCCGCCAGCTATATTAAAATTATTAACCCCTAATTTAATCCCCCTACATTGCCGCCAGCTATATTAAATTAATTAACCCCTAATCTAATCCCCCTATACCGCCGCCACCTATATTAAATTAATTAACCCCTAAAATGCAAAACTATCCCTACCACTAATCCTAAATCTAACCCTACAAATAGCCCTGAGGCATTACCCCAAAGTAATCAGCTCTTTTACCAGCCCTTAAAAGGGCTTTTGGCGGGGCATTGTCACAAAGTAATCAGCTCTTTTGCCTATAATCTAAATCCCCCTATACCGCTGCCACCTATAATAAATGTATTACCCCCTAATCTAATCCCCCTACACCGCCGCCACCTATATTAACTATATTACCCCCTAATCTAATCCCCCTATACCGCTGCCACATATATTAACTATATTAACCCTAATTATATTAGGGTTAATATAGTTATTATATTATATATATTAACTATATTAGCCCTAATCATATTAGGGTTAATATAGTTAATATAGTTATTATATTATATATATATTAAGTATAATAACCCTATCTAACTCTAACACCCCTAACTAAATTCTTATTAAAATAAATCTAATTAATATTAATATTATTAGTTAAAATATTCCTATTTAAATCTAAATACTTACCTATAAAATAAACCCTAAGATAGCTACAATGTAATTAATAATTACATTGTCGCTATTTTAGGGTTTATATTTGTTTTACAGGTAACTTGGTATTTATTTTAACTAGGTACAATAGCTATTAAATAGTTAATAACTATTTAATAGCTACCTAGTTAAAATAATTACCAATTTACCTGTAAAATAAATCCTAACCTAAGTTACAAATTCACCTACACTATCAATAAATTAAATAAACTACAAATATCTAAACTAAAATACAATTAAATACACTAAACTAAATTACAAAAAAAAAAAAACACTAAATTACAAGAATAAAAAAAATTACAAGAATTTTAAGCTAATTACACCTATTGTAAGCCCCCTAATAAAATAACAAAGCCCCCCAAAATAAAAAAAATTCCCTACCCTAAACTAAATTACAAAAGTTAACAGCTCTATTACCAGCCCTTAAAAGGGCTTTTTGCGGGGCATGCCCCAAAGAAATCAGCTCTTTTGCCTGTAAAAAAAAACACAATACCACCCCCAACATTACAATCCACCACCCACATACCCCTACTCTAAACCCACCCAAACCCCCCTTAAAAAAACCTAACACTAAGCCCCAGAAGATCTCCCTACCTTGAGTCGTCTTCACCCAGCCGGGCCGAACTCTTCATCCAATCCGGGCGATTTCTTCATCCAAGCGGCAAAGAAGAAGTCTTCCATCCGGCGATGTCTTCATCTAAGCGGCAAAGAAGAAGTCTTCCATCCGGCGATGTCTTCATCCAAGCGGCAAAGAAGAGGTCCTCCATCGGGGCGAAGATCGGATCAGCCAATAGAATGCAAGCTCAATCTGATTGGCTGATTGGATCAGCCAATCGGATTGAACTTGAATCTGATTGGCTGATTGAATCAGTCAATCAGATTTTCTTACCTTAATTCCGATTGGCTGATAGAATCCTATTAGGCAATCGGAATTCGACGGACGCCATCTTGGATGACGTCATTTAAAAGAAACTTAATTCGTCTTTCAGTCGTCGGGCCAGCTGGATGTTCCGCGTCGGAGGTTGGAAGAAAGAAGATTGAAGATGCCGCTTGGAGGAAAACTTCGCCCCGATGGAGGACCTCTTCTTTGCCGCTTGGATGAAGACATCGCCGGATGGAAGACTTCTTCTTCGCCGCTTGGATGAAGACATCGCCGGATGGAAGACTTCTTCTTTGCCGCTTGGATGAAGACATCGTCCGGATTGGATGAAGAGTTCGGCCCGGCTGGGTGAAGACGACTCAAGGTAGGGAGCTCTTCTGGGGCTTAGTGTTAGGTTTTTTTAAGGGGGGTTTGGGTGGGTTTAGAGTAGGGGTATGTGGGTGGTGGGTTGTAATGTTGGGGGGTGGTATTGTGTTTTTTTTAACAGGCAAAAGAGCTGATTTCTTTGGGGCATGCCCCGCAAAAAGCCCTTTTAAGGGCTGGTAATAGAGCTGTTAACTTTTGTAATTTAGTTTAGGGTAGGGAAATTTTTTATTTTGGGGGGCTTTGATATTTTATTAGGGGGCTTAGAATAGGTGTAATTAGCTTAAAATTCTTGTAATATTTTTTTATTTTTTGTAATTTAGTGTTTGTTTGTTTTTTTTAATTTAGTTTAGTGTATTTAATTGTATTTTAGTTTAGATATTTGTAGTTTAATTTATTAATAGTGTAGGTGTATTTGTAACTTAGGTTAGGATTTATTTTACAGGTAAATTGGTAATTATTTTAACTAGGTAGCTATTAAATAGTTATTAACTATTTAATAGCTATTGTACCTAGTTAAAATAAATACCAAGTTACCTGTAAAATAAATATAAACCCTAAAATAGCTACAATGTAATTATTAATTACATTGTAGCTATCTTAGGGTTTATTTTATAGGTAAGTATTTAGATTTAAATAGGAATATTTTAATTATTAATGTTAATTAGATTTATTTTAATAAGAATTTAGTTAGGGGTGTTAGAGTTAGATAGGGTTATTATACTTAATATATATATATAATATAATAACTATATTAACTATATTAACCCTAATATAATTAGGGTTAATATAGTTAAAATATATAATATAATAACTATATTAACTATATTAACCCTAATATAATTAGGGTTAATATAGTTAATATAGGTGGCGGCGGTGTAGGGGGGTCAGATTAGGGGTTAATCTATTTAATATAGGTGGTTGCGGTGTAGGGGGATTAGATTAGGGGGTAATACATTTATTATAGGTGGTATAGGGGGATTTAGATTATAGGCAAAAGAGATTATTTCTTTGTGACAATGCCCCGCCAAAAGCCCTTTTAAGGGCTGGTAAAAGAGCTGGTTACTTTGGGGCAAAGCCCCGCAAAAAGCCCTTTTAAGGGCTGGCAATAGAGCTGTTTACTTTGGGGTAATGCCACGCAAAAAAACCTTTTCAGGGCTATTTGTAGGGTTAGACTTAGGTTTAGTGGTAGGGATAGTTTAGTATTTTAGGGGTTAATTAATTTAATATAGGTGGCGGCGGTGTAGGGGGATTAGATTAGGGGTTAATTAATTTAATATAGGTGGCGGCGGGTAGGGGGATTAAATTAGGGGTTAATAATTTTAATATAGCTGGCGGCGGGGTAGGGGGATTAGATTAGGGGTTAATAATTTTAATATAGCTGGCGGCGGTGTAAGGGGCTCATATTAGGGGGTAATTAATGTAGGTGGCGGCGGTGTAAGGGGCTCACATTAGGGGGTAGGTAATGTAGGTGGGGGCGGTGTAAGGGGCTCACATTAGGGGGTAGGTAATGTAGGTGGTGGCGGTGTAAGGGGCTCACATTAGGGGGTAGGTAATGTAGATGGCGGCGGTGTAGGGGCTCACATTAGGGGGTTATACATTTAATGTAGGTGGCGGCGGGGTCCGGGAGCGGCGGTTTAGGGGTTAAATACTTTATTAGGGATTGCGGCATGGGATCGCGGTTGACAGGTAGATAGACATTGCACATGCGTTAGGTGTTAGGTTTTATTTTGCAGCTAGTTTAGGGAGTTACGGGGCTCCAATAGACAGCGTAAGGCTTACTACGCCTGCAATTTGTGGCGAGGTGAAAATGGAGTAGGATTTCTCCATTTTCGCCACGTAAGTCCTTACGCTGTATATTGGATACCAAACTGCGCTGGTTTGGTATACCTGTCTATGGGCCAAAAAACTACGGCCGAAGGCAGAAATATACGAGCGTAACTTCTAGGTTACGCTGTATATGTGATACCAAACCAGCGCAAAATTTGGCGCCGCCGGCTTTTGCGGGCGACGCTGCATATCGGATCGGGCCCTTGTAGTGTAAAATGTACTAACATGCAAACAATTGAAAAAAATATTTTTTAAGATATTTATTACATTGTACTTTATTTTTAGTACATATTGATTAATAAATTAATTACATACACAGACTAATGAGCAATTGTGTACTTAATTTTGTTTTCTGATCAAACTCTTAAAGATCTTCCACAATATTTAAAGGGACAATAAAATCACAATTAAACTTAAATGCAATTGATAGAGCACACAATTTTAAACAACTTTCCAATTTACTTCAATAATCAATTTTGCTTAGTTCTCTTATTATTCTTTGTTAAAGAGTCACCCTAGATGCGCTCAGAAGCGTGCACGTGTAGCCAGCTGGCAGCAGTGTCTGCAACATTGTTTATAGCAATGTTATATATAGATACAAACACTACTGCCATAGACTGCTAATAACACGTGCATCCTCCTGAACTTCTATCAGCCTACCTAGGTTTTCTCTAAACAAAGTATATCAAGAGAACAAAACACATTTGACAATAAAGGTAAAATGGAAAGTTGTTTAAAACTGCATGTTCTATCTGAATAGTTAAAGTTTGTTTTTGACTTTACTGTCCCTTTAATACTGATTTTCTTTGAACATAGTAAGAAATTTTAACACATAATTGTTAAAATCCCATACATTCCTTTATAGATTCATCTTTAATAAACATTGTGAAGTCTTTTGCTTTAGTGTTGAAACATTAAGTTTTTGACACATCATTGTTGAATTCTTTCCCAAATCTTTTGCTATGTCTGTCTGGAAAGTCCTTTATTTATGTGCCGTGTGTGTATACTCTACCATGTATAAACCAAAGAAGGTATTGTGGCTTAAACATTTCTTCTGCAATATATTTATAGCAGTTTGTGTCCTGGTCAGATCCTCTTAAAGGGACACTAAACCCAAACATTTTCTTTCATGATTCAGATAGAGAATACAATTTTAAACAACATTCCAATTTACTTCTATTATCTAATTTGCTTCATTCTTTAGATATCCTTTGTTGAAGAAATAGCAATGCACATGAGTTATCCAATCACATGAGGCATCTATGTGCAGCCACCAATCAGCAGCTACTACTTCTATCTAGATATGTTTTTCCGCAAAGGATATCACAAGAATGAAGCAAATTAAATAATAGAAGTAAATTAGAATGTTGTGTAAAATGGCATGCTTTTTCTAAATCATGATAGAAAAAAAATGTGGGTTTCATGTCCCTTTAAAGAAACATGGTGATGAATTGCGATTAATGAATCACTTCAAGCCCCTTTAATATAGTGCAACATTCAAGCAATAATTTATGCATGTTTTTGCATAATAAAAATAAAAATGATATTTTCCGTGGAAGCCTCTATCTGATATACCCAGTCAGAGGCAGTATTGTCTGATTAGTCACCTGGACTTGCCAGAGTAGAAGTCTGACTGAAGTGTTGTCTCAGTAAAGACAAACTGAAGCCCTGTGTACATGAGCAGTCTCTCTTTCCTGTGGCAAACGGCAGCTCATCCTGTGTACAGAGAAGAGCTGAGTACATGTATAGTCGTTCTTTCTCTTGCCATGGGGATGAGAGATCGAATCACTGTGTACATAGTCTCACTTCACCATAGCAAGGAGCAGCTGGGAGCACACTCCCATTGAGAATGATGATTACGACAAGAAAGCACCTCATTGGCTGTAAAGCCTGCAGCATACTTTGAAAAGGAAAAATTCAAATGCAAGGGTAAAACTAGAGCCTGATGTACAGGTATATGGTAATATATTATTTTAATTACAAACTATAAGACTGCATATATAATATATTTTATTTTTCTGTGGTCATTTGTAGTAACGTTTCCATATGGAGTATTACATGCCTCAACCGTGTATGTTGCTTGCGCTGATTCTATTCTATTAGAAAAAGAAAAAATAAAGATAGCCGTAAAGCTATCAAGTTCAAAACAGAAATAACAGTTACCCATGTATTAAGAAACACTAGAAAGATAGCATGGCTATTAAATATGTATAAGGTATTGATTAACATTTCTTCATGTGTAATAAGGGAGTAGAGGAGTTGCTAGTGCTACACAGTCTACTCCAAAATTGTAATTGTTTAAAAAGATAATCCCTTTATTACCCATTTCCCATTTTTGCATAACTAACACGGTTATATTAATATACTTTTTATCTCTGTGATTACTTTGTATCTAAGCCTCTTTTGACAGCCCCCTGATCACATGGCTGTTTATTTATTATCTATTGACTTGAATTTTAGCCAATTAGTGCTAGTGCGCACAACTCCATGGGAGAGAGCACAATGTTATCTATATGACCCAAATGAACTAGCAGTCTCCTGTTGGGAAAAGCTAATACAAAAGCGTGCAATAAGAGGCTGTCTGTAGTGGCTTTGAAACAGGTAGACATTTAGAGATTTAAATGTTACAAAGTATTTTAATATAGCAATGTTGGTTGTGCAAAGCTGGGGAATGGGTAGTAAAGGCGCTATCTTTTTAAACATAACAATTTTAGTGTAGACTGCCCCTTTAACATCTTACACCTGGATTTTTTAAAGTGGTAATATATACAAGATTGAGGCCCCCAATGCTTACATTATGTATATCCATATCTATGTTATATACAATTTATTGTGACATAAAAACCCTCACCTACAAGTTCTGGAATAATTCATGTGATCCTCTAGCATGTCAGCTGCTTACTTAAAGGGACACTGAACTCAATTTTTTTTCTTTTGCGATTCAGATAGAGCATGAAATTTTACGCAACTTTCTAATTTACTCCTATTATCATATTTTCTTCATTCTCTTGGTATCTTTATTTGAAATGCAAGAATATAAGTTTAGATGCCGGCCCATTTTTGGTGAACAACCTGGTTTGTTCTTGCTGATTGGTGGATAAATTTATCCACCAATAAAAAAGTGCTGTCCAGAGTTCTGAACCCCAAAATAAAGATAGCAAGAGAACGATGAAAAAATGATAATAGGAGTAAATTAGAAAAATTGGGTTCAGTGTCCTTTTAACCTTAAATAGAACCAGAAGACATTGCAATAATGCTTGCTAAATTTAGCATGAGGTTTATGAAAAAGTTCCTCTTATGGGGATAAAGTATTGTTTCTTATATGACCTGGGAGGTTCTTGACTACACTATAGCAAGACCATATCCACTTGAGCACCTGAGAGTTTCAGAAATTAGACAATGTAGTTGGATTTATATATAAGGAGGGGATGTCTTCTGGGAGTGACTAGTGAACATTGTAGGCTCAAATCATTTCTAGACATTCCGAAGTCTCACAGCTTAATAGCTAGGGCAATTGGGGACAAAGGCCTCTCTGAAGGTCTTTAATGTGGAGAAATCCAAACAAATTTGTAAATTGGGCAGATTGGAGATAAAGTATTCTCTCTTTTTTTTTTTTTTTTTTTTTAAAGAATTTATTTATTATCCAACCAAGTACAGAAAATATATTGAGCACATTTGTTTTACCATTGCACCTTGCAGGGTGTATCATATACTAAAACAATATCTCATAGACAAGTAATCAATATTATGCGTTAATAACAAACATCATAGTAGACCTTGAGGTGAATAAAAAAAAAACAACATACTTGTTGGACCTTTTTATACTAAACCAATAAATAACTAAAAATGAAAAAAAAGAAAATAGAGAGAGAGAGAAAAAATAGGTCCCTCTCTCTATTCCCCATCCCTTATCCCTGATCTTAGTAGTTGTAAGGAGTCAAACAAGATCCTTATCAGACCCAAAGCTTTAATTTCGTATAGGTTCGATATTCTTCTGGATAACCCAAAGGGGCCAGTATTTGTTCCTGTATTTTACGAGGATATAGAATAATTAACGGGCTCCATGTTTTGAAGAATTATTCAGCCCTGTCTTTAAAGTAAAATAGGGTATTATATTATTCAAAAACTATCTGTTGAAGAAGCAACTCAGGAAAATCGGAAAATCTCAAAGGAAGCGAGTTCTTCCAATTTTTCAGGATCAAAAGTCTGGTCACCAAGATTATAGTATTCAATAATCTAATATTGTTCGGCTTGACCCTTACTAAATTAGGGTGGATAAAAAAAATAACACTGTGGGCTTGAATTTTAAAACTATCTTGATAGGGCTTTCCATACCAATGGTTAATTTTGCCCCAGAATTGAAATATTTTTGGACAGGAAAAAAACATATGTAAGATATCTGCGTTTTCCAAGCGACATTTAGGGCAATATTGTTTGGTGGCTAAGAAAAATTTAGATAATCTAAAAGGGGTTACATATGCGTTCTGTAATAACTTAGCATGTGATTCTTTCCAACTAACTGGTATATTTAGTTTTTCTAGTACAGCAAAACTAATTAATATAGGGAGACCAGTCCTTTTTGTGCCCATATCTGATATACTGAACAGTGCATACCAGGTATAAACTCTGGATTTCCTTTGATCGGAAAAAAAAACGAAGATCTATAATCTATACCTAGTATATTATAGATTTGTTGCCAAGCAATAATAACATTTTTAAATGATAATACGTTGAATATATTTATAGGGAGTTTTGTAACTGCGCAGTGCAGAATAGCTTTTAAGGAAAAGGGAGATATATGGGAACTTTCCATCTTTATTGAAGAAATTGTATTTAATTCTGTGAGCCAGTCCAATGCTATATTAGCTAAAGAATACAGATTATATAATTTGATATCAGGGAAAGCAAATCAACCTTTCGTCTTTTTTTTAGAAAGTATTCTCTCTTTTAACCCAACTGGGGTTATCATAGATAGCTTGGGCTTTTATTGCTGCATAATAAAATTATAATAGATCAGGGATACTGAGTGCGCTGTTACATACATAGGTTACGTGAGATTCAGAATAATTGTATACTTATCTGTGCTTGGGTGGTTATTCTTTAAGTGTACCAAAATAAGTTTAACATACATTTTTGTGAAACAATTGCTAATACAGTCAATACACATTTTCTTGACAATAAAACTACAGACCTCATGTAATTTCTGCTTAGACAACATTTTTCTTTGCTCAGCTAACACATAACAATGAAGCCGCAAACAGCATTTTGGGATGTTTGGGAGTAGTCTGTATCAATACAGCCATTTAACCTCTTTCATGCAGTGGTGGTTCTACTGGGGAGTAAAACCACCTCAATCTTTCAGGCTGCTCATTTATTGTGCTGAAGAGGAGGGATAAAATACCCTGTGTCATTGTTCCTTCCCTCTTAGCCATGTGCCTGGACCACCATGCTAACTACTCCTGCAGAAAACCCCATGCTTACCTGATAACTTTGCTCCCTCATTAATTGGTATTTGGAACTGCCTTGCTACCAGGGATTTCAGGAACATTTCTACTGCTGACAGATTCATAACTTTGCTATCTATCCATTTGGATTTAATTTCTGAGCTGCAACTCAGAACATGACTGGAGAGAAAATCAGGAGCAACAGCTGTTGACTGACTATATCCTCCTGATGCTTAGGAACTGCAATGTTTGTGACTCTCAAGCAGAATTTTACAGATGTGTTTAATCCCTTTGAAGGGATTGTGCACATAGGACCACGCTACAAGTGGCAAGCAAAAAATGTTTTCGATACCTGCTAAGGTTAGAATTTTGAATATTGCGACCACGTTAATTTCTCCCCATAGACTTTAATAGGGTGCTCTTTAAAAAAAAAAACACTTATCACTTACGCGCTAACCTAAGAATGCGTAAGACCTACCTGATGATAGTTATGAGTATTTTACATTCCAATGTTCTTCACATAGAAGAAAATATTCTTTTAATTTTTAAATATATTTATGATTATTTTTGGTAATGTGTGTATATATATATATATATATATATATGAACATATACAGGTATAGGTATATATATATATATATATATATATATATATATATATATATATATATATATAAGTATGCAAAGGGCCAGCACTCACGGTTACCAAACATCCACCCAGGGTGCTTCTGACATCAAAGTATAGATAGTGGAGAAAAGGATGCACTCGCCAGGATTTTCAAATTGTTACCTTTATTTCTTGTAACGTTTCGGGATGTTACAGGGAAATTAGGGGCCATTTGGCCCTTGTTAAATTGGCCCCTATGTGCTTAATCCCTGTTTTTTTTTTTATATAAAATTTTTCGTTAGTAACAAGAGAGTTGAATTTGTTAAAGATAGATAATATGAGCCTAATATGCATATAACTTTTGCATTACCAATCCTAGCTGACTATTGGCTAGATTACAATTTGTGCACTAAAGTTAACACGGGTCACAATAAGCAATATCGTGATCGTGCTAACTTGCACATGTATTATAATTTGAAAGTAAATGGGTGCACTTGAGCACAAACATTTAGAGTGTGTTGGGTTTGCATGACTGAATACCTAGCATAGATTGTAAGGGGTAAAAAAATATGTGCGCTAAACACAACATAAGTACATTTAAAATAAAGTGTTACACTCATATATACAGTTTGTGCTAACAATTATTCATATAAATGTTAATAAAAATGTAATAAGGGTTACAAGGCGTATGGTATATGACAAGGAATTGGAAATGGCTATAAAGAATGAATTTATATATATGTAGATATATGAATATATATGTGTATTTTTGTGTTTATAAAATACAAGCGAAATGTCGAAAGAAGTTCAGCGCTGCAAACACGTGGAATACAATGTTACTATGTCAAATTTACTGAATGTCTTTCAGATATGATAGACAATTGTTCTATCTATCCCACTGGTTCTATATGAACCGATTTAAGACAAAGTCCGGTGAATATAAAAGTTCAACAATAGTAGTGCGATGATTTGAATTGATAATACTAGGTGGAACTCAAATTACAACAATTGCAACAATGGTGCTGGGGGATAAGTGGTATACCCTTACCAGAGGGTACCTCAATCTTATGAGGTAATGTCAGCGCGTCTGTTTGGATTCTCTCCAGTCAGTCTTGGATTTTCCTCCTGTGTGTGAAAAGATCCAGGTCTTTACATTCGTGCCGACTTGTGTATGGTGCTTTCAATCTAGGAACTTCCTTGTTCTTTATATCACTGGCTTGGTATCTCCTCGTAGTATGGTGGTTCCGTCTGGACATTCAACAACCTCAATCCTTATGAGGTAAGTAAGAGCTTGTACATATATTTTTATACACCTTACACAGGTGTTGCTATGCCCGGTATCGTTATAGTTCACTTGGTGGTGGTTTAGACTTCACTCAGTGTGGACTGTTAGAATTAAAACAGTAGTGGTAAAATAGGATACTGGTGGTTGATAGGGTCTGTCGCCAGGTATCGTGACAGTTCACTTAGTGGTGATTTGCACTTGATTCAGTGTAGACTGTTCGAGTTGAAAACAGTAATGATAGATTGGGATACTAGAGCTTGATATGACCCGTTGCTGATAGAGTTACAGCAGCTACGGTCTCAGTTATACAATAAGGAGACTATATAGAGACAGAGAGCCTTTCCCTCAGATTTATGACACTGGTCAATACTGTGTTAACCGTCTAACCGGCAGAGTAAAACCGGAATAAATGAAATGTATCAGAGCCTACTATGTGAAGTAGGTTAAGGCTGCTGTTTTGTCAGAACCTATCTGGTAATTAAGTAGGCAGGTCAGTGTTTGCAACTTCGATAGCCAAATCAGTGGCTTGGTGTGTATTGCGCTGCTTATATGTGTATGTAGGTGAGAATAAAATGCCAAAAAAAGCAAAGTATCAAAACTCCAACTACTGTTGTATAAATAGTGGAGAGATAGCACTCTAGGACGTGCCTCTAGTGTCGGTCAAATGGACGAGCCGTGTGAGTATCGTCAGGGACTGCTGTGAGTCACTGTGCAGATGTCAGCCGCTTCGGAAACAAAGAACAAAGCCACTCTCAAATATTGTAATCCTTACGCGTTTCGAAGCGTGCAAGATGCTTCTTCATCAGAGGGAGTTTGTGATTTTTGTGTTTATGGTTATATATGTATATACACTTTTAACACACACATATATAGTCACAGATGTTTTGGAGCCCTTTCCACTCAAATACCTTAAATCTTATTGCTATGGATTTAATGTAAATATGTTTACATTCCAGTGTTCTTCACTTAGAAGAAAATGTTATTTGTATATTGTATATACAGGGAGTGCAGAAATATTAGGCAAATTAGTATTTTGACCACATCATCCTCTTTATGCATGTTGTCTTACTCCAAGCTGTATAGGCTCGAAAGCCTACTACCAATTAAGCATATTAGGTGATGTGCATCTCTGTAATGAGAAGGGGTGTGGTCTAATGACATCAACACCCTATATCAGGTGTGCATAATTATTAGGCAACTTCCTTTCCTTTGGCAAAATGGGTCAAAAGAAGGACTTGACAGGCTCAGAAAAGTCAAAAATAGTGAGATATCTTGCAGAGGGATGCAGCACTCTTAAAATTGCAAAGCTTCTGAAGCGTGATCATCGAACAATCAAGCGTTTCATTCAAAATAGTCAACAGGGTCACAAGAAGCATGTGGAAAAACCAAGGCGCAAAATAACTGCCCATTAACTGAGAAAAGTCAAGCGTGCAGCTGCCAAGATGCCACTTGCCACCAGTTTGGCCATATTTCAGAGCTGCAACATCACTGGAGTGCCCAAAAGCACAAGGTGTGCAATACTCAGAGACATGGCCAAGGTAAGAAAGGGTGAAAGACGACCACCACTGAACAAGACACACAAGCTGAAACGTCAAGACTGGGCCAAGAAATAGCTCAAGACTGATTTTTCTAAGGTTTTATGAAACTGATGAAATGAGAGTGAGTCTTGATGGGCCAGATGGATGGGCCCGTGGCTGGATTGGTAAAGGGCAGAGAGCTCCAGTCCGACTCAGACGCCAGCAAGGTGGAGGTGGAGTACTGGTTTGGGCTGGTATCATCAAAGATGAGCTTGTGGGGCCTTTTCGGGTTGAGGATGGAGTCAAGCTCAACTCCCAGTCCTACTGCCAGTTTCTGGAAGACACCTTCTTCAAGCAGTGGTACAGGAAGAAGTCTGAATCCTTCAAGAAAAACATGATTTTCATGCAGGACAATGCTCCATCACACGCGTCCAAGTACTCCACAGCGTGGCTGGCAAGAAAGGGTATAAAAGAAGAAAATCTAATGACATGGCCTCCTTGTTCACCTGATCTGAACCCCATTGAGAACCTGTGGTCCATCATCAAATGTGAGATTTACAAGGAGGGAAAACAGTACACCTCTCTGAACAGTGTCTGGGAGGCTGTGGTTGCTGCTGCATGCAATGTTGATGGTGAACAGATCAAAACACTGACAGAATCCATGGATGGCAGGCTTTTGAGTGTCCTTGCAAAGAAAGGTGGCTATATTGGTCACTGATTTGTTTTTGTTTTGTTTTTGAATGTCAGAAATGTATATTTGTGAATGTTGAGATGTTATATTGGTTTCACTGGTAAAAATAAATAATTGAAATGGGTATATATTTGTTTTTTGTTAAGTTGTCTAATAATTATGCACAGTAATAGTCACCTGCACACACAGATATCCCCCTAAAATAGCTATAACTAAAAACAAACTAAAAACTACTTCCAAAACTATTCAGCTTTGATATTAATTAGTTTTTTGGGTTCATTGAGAACATGGTTGTTGTTCAATAATAAAATTAATCCTCAAAAATACAACTTGCCTAATAATTCTGTACTCCCTGTATATGTATGTATGTAGTGGAGAAAAGGATGTACTCGCCAGGATTTTAAAATGGTTACCTTTATTTCTTGTAACGTTTCGGGGTGTTACCCCCTTCGTCAGACACCAACAAAACTAACAACCATCTACTTGCCCCCACCGTGCCTTATAAACCTTTACAAGTGCAATCAGAGGTGCCACTCAAACTGGCTGACATCATCAGACAGCGACCCGGTAACCGGACTCCCTAGTGTCAATTAAATAACATAACATATGTGAACTAACAATCACCTAGATTATGAGTTTTGCGTTAGAGGCTATGCGGTGCTAACAAGCAGTTTTCTCTCACCGCTCATTTACCTGCAGCGCTGGTATTACGAGTTTTCAGAAACCCGTCGTTAAAAGACAAAAAGTGAGTGTCGAGCAAAATTTTGCTCATTACCGCACTCCAATACCAGCGCTGCTTAAGTCAGCGGTGAGCTGGTATAACGTGCTCGTGCACGATTTCCCCATAGGAATCAACGGGAGAGCCGGCTGAAAAAAAGTCTAACACCTGCAAAAAAGCAGCGTAAAGCTCTCTAACGCAGCCCCGTTGATTCCTATGGGGAAATAAAAGTTATGTCTACACCTAACACCCTAACATGAACCCAGAGTCTAAACACCCCTAATCTTACACTTATTAACCCTAATCTGCCGCCCCCGACATCGCCGACACCTGCATTATATTATTAACCCCTAATCTGTCACTCCGGATACCGCCGCCACCTACATTATACTTATGAACCCCTAATCTGATGCCCCTAACATCGTCGACACCTACATTATATTTATTAACCCCTAATCTGCCGCCCCCAATGCCGCCCCCACCTATCTACACTTATTAACCCCTAATCTACCGCCCCCAACGTCGCACTCCCGCCTCGCAAACATTAGTTAAATATTATTAACCCCTAATCTGCCGGCCCTAACATCGCCGCCATCTACCTACATTTATTAAACCCTAATCTGCCGCCCCCAACGTCGCCGCCACTATATTAAAGTTATTAACCCCTAAACCTAAGTCTAACCCTAAACCTAACACCCACTAACTTAAATATAGTTTAAATAAATCTAAATAAATATTCCTATCATTAACTAAATTATTCCTATTTAAAACTAAATACTTACCTGTAAAATAAACCCTAAGATAGCTACAATATAACTAATAGTTACATTGTAGCCAGCTTAGGATTTATTTTTATTTTACAGGCAAGTTTGTATTTATTTTAACTAGGTAGAATAGTTATTAAATAGTTATTGACTATTTAATAACTACTTAGCTAAAATAAAGACAAATTTACCTGTAAAATAAAACCTAACCTAAGTTACACTAACACCTAACACTACACTACAATTAAATAAATTCCCTACATTAAATACAATTAAATAAATTAAATTAAATTATCTAAAGTACAAAAAAAAAAAAACACTAAATTACAGAAAATAATAAACAAATTACAGAAATTTAAACTAATTACACCTAATCTAAAAGCCCTATTAAAATAAAAAAGCCCCCCCCCCCCAAAAAAAAAACCCTAGCCTAAACTACCAATAGCCCTTAAAAGGGCCTTTTGCGGGGCATAGCCCCAAAGTAATCAGCTCTTTTACCTGTAAAAAAAATACAATACAAACAACCCCCTCAACAGTAAAACCCACCACCTACACAACCAACCCCCCAAATAAAATACTATCTAAAAAAACCTAAGCTCCCCATTGCCCTGAAAAGGGTATTGCCCTTAAAAGGGCAGTTAGCTCTTTTGCTGCCCAAAACCTAATCTAAAAAATAAAACCCAACCAATACACTCCTAACCTAATACTAACCCCCTGAAGATCGACTTACCGGGAGACGTCTTCATCCAAGCCGGGCGAAGTGGTCCACCAGACGAGCAGAAGTCTTCATCCAAGCCGGGCAGAAGTGGACCTCCAGACGGGCAGAAGTCTTCATCCAGGCGGCATATTCTATCTTCATCCATCCGGCGCAGAGCGGGTCCATCTTCAAGACATCGACGCAGAGCATCCTCTTCATCCGACGACTAAAACAGAATGAAGGTACCTTTAAGTGACGTCATCCAAGATGGCGTCCCTTAGATTCCGATTGGCTGATAGAATTCTATCAGCCAATCAGAATTAAGGTAGAAAAAATCCTATTGGCTGATGCAATCATCCAATAGGATTGAACTTAAATCCTATTGGCTGATCCAATCATCCAATAGGATTGAGCTCGCATTCTATTGGCTGTTCCAATCAGCCAATAGAATGTGAGCTCAATCCTATTGGCTGGTTGCATCAGACAATAGGATTTTTCCTACTTTAATTCCGATTGGCTGATAGAATTCTATCAGCCAATCGGAATCTAAGGGACGCCATCTTGGATGACATCACTTAAAGGTACCTTCATTCTGTTTTAGTCGTCGGATGAAGAGGATGCTCCGCGTCGGATGTCTTGAAGATGGACCCGCTCCGCGCCGGATGGATGAAGATAGAATATGCCATCTGGATGAAGACTTCTGCCCGTCTGGAGGACCACTTCTGCCCGGCTTGGATGAAGACTTCTGCCCGTCTGGAGGACCACTTCGCCCAGCTTGGATGAAGACGTCTTTTTAAGGGTGTATTGGGTGGGTTTATTTTTTAGATAAGGGTTTGGGTGGCAAAAGAACTAACTGCCCTTTTAAGGGCAATGCCCATCCAAATGCCCTTTCAGGGCAATGGGGAGCTTAGGTTTTTTTACATAGTATTTTATTTGGGGGGTTGGTTGTGTGGCTGGTGGGTTTTACTGTTGGGGGGGTTGTTTGTATTTTTTTTTTTTTTTTTACAGGTAAAAGAGCTGATTACTTTGGGGCAATGCACCGCAAAAGGCCCTTTTAAGGGCTATTGGTAGTTTAGTTTAGGCTAGGGGTTTTTTTTCATTTTGGGGGGGCTTTTTTATTTTAATAGGGCTATTAGATTAGGTGTAATTAGTTTAAATTTCTGTAATTTGTTTATTATTTTCTGTAATTGAATGGGGGGGTTGTACTTTAGCTAATTTAATTTAATTTAGGTAATTGTATTTAATTTAGTTAATTTATTAAATTATAGTGTAGTGTTAGGTGTTAGTGTAACTTAGGTTAGGTTTTATTTTACAGGTAAATTTGTCTTTATTTTAGCTAGGTAGTTATTAAATAGTTAATAACTATTTAATAACTATTCTACCTAGTTAAAATAAATACAAACTTGCCTGTAAATTAAAAATAAATCCTAAAATGGCTACAATGTAACTATTAGTTATATTGTAGCTATCCTAGAGTTTATTTTACAGGTAAGTATTTAGTTTTAAATATGAATAATTTAGTTAATGATAGGAATATTTATTTAGATTTATTTAAATTATATTTAAGTTAGTGAGTGTTAGGTTTAGGGTTAGACTTAGGTTTAGGGGTTAATAACTTTAATATAGTGGCGGCGACGTTGGGGGCGACAGATTAGGGGTTAATAAATGTAGGTAGGTGGTGGCGATGTTAGGATCGCAGATTAGGGGTTAATAAAATGTAACTAATGTTTGCGAGGCGGGAGTGCAGCGTTTTAGGAGTTGATAGGTTTATTATAGTGGCGGCGACGTTGGGGATGGCAGATTAGGGGTTAATAAGTGTAGGTAGGTGTCGGTGACATTGGGGGCGGCAGATTAGGGGTTAATAAATATAATGTAGGTGTCGGCGATGTTGGGGTCAGCAGATTAGGGGTTCATACATATAATGTAGGTGGCGACGGTGTCCGGAGCGGCAGATTAGGGGTTACAATTTTTATTTTAGTATTTGCGATGTGGGAGGGCCTCGGTTTAGGGGTTAATAGGTAGTTTATGGGTGTTAGTGTACTTTTTAGCACTTTAGTTATGAGTTTTATGTTACAGCGTTGTACCATAAAACTTATAACTACTGACTTTTAAATGCGTTAGGACTCTTGACAGGGTAGGGTGTACCGCTCACTTTTTGGCCTACCAGGACAGACTCGTAATATCAGCGCTTTGGAAGTCCCATAGAAAAAAGACTTTACGAAGTTTACGTAAGTCGTTTTGCGGTAAGGCCAAAGAAGTGTGCGGTGCTCCTAAACCTGCAAAACTCGTAATAGCAGCGGGCGTAAAAAAGCAGTGTTAGGACCTCTTAACGCAGTTTTTTACCCTAATGCACAACTCGTAATCTAGCCGAATGTTTTTAAAATACTCTAAGCATCATACAACCAAAACAGGCATGGTACAAACATGAAACAAACTGAGGATAGCCCACATCAGATCGTTACCGGATCAGAGTAATTGACTAAACCTGCCAAGACAGCATAATATAGCTGACAGTCTGGTTGTCATGGCAACCATCATATAAACAACCCCTCCATGATCACAAAATCATAAGCACAGTGTAGTGGCTGGATCAGCCAATCACATCCTAATCAGTCCTCAGATGCAAAAAGATCTCCAAGCTAAGGCAAGAAACATAAAGGCATCAAAAACATACCAATATAGTTAAGGCTACAAAAGCAGGAAACAAACCACAACAATACAAATGTAACAATAAAATAATAAAAATAACAAAACAGAACAAGGCTCCAAAATCATAACAGAAGGTCAATGAGTATATAGAAATATTGTCCTAAGCATAGCAGCACTTTAAAATACAGTCAAAATTCATGCAAAATGACCATCAAAAATGCGTACAAAATCCACCGATATCCACAAGTGGGCTATCCTACAAAATACAGATGCAGACACAGGTACATCATGCCAAACCCTATGCCCATAAACCAACTGACCACTAGCATAAGGTTACACAAAGAGAGGAAAAAAGGGGAAGAACAAAAACAAAAGCAGGAGCAAAAACTAACAATACAAATACCAAAATAAGGCAAAAAGACAAAAAATTCATAAAAATAAATAAATAAAAACACACATAAAAATCCGACATCAACCACAGCATCAGGAGGCCCTATATAGTGGAGTATCCACTCACGGGCACAATTCAAAATATGTCCTCACAGGAAACAATGCCAATCAAGGTGTGAATTCATGCCATTAGGGGCCATAGTTCCCAACCTGTACATCCACCTGGCTTCCTTCTGAAGCAGGACCTTACCCCTATCCCCCCCTCGTGGTAGGGGTGGGATGTGGTCAATAATGGTATACTTAAGGTTAACCACCATATGTCGCTTCTGGACAAAATGTCTGGCCACCGGTTGGTCTGAGGTCCCTTTCTGTATTGCCAATCTTATGGCCGACCTATGATTGGTCATTCTAGTCCTCAAATCATCTGTGGTTTTCCCAACGTATACATGTGTGGTAGTGCAGGTAAGTCTGTACTTGTGTTTGTACCTCATTTTCTTGGTTGGATGTGTGAAATATTGGCCCGTCTGCAGAGCACTGCAGGTGGTGCATCCAAGGCACCTAAAGCAGCCAGGTTTTCGTAGTTTTCTAGCCAGGTCTTCTTCTGGTAGCTGGACCTACGATCCATTTTCACTAACATATCACGCAGTGAACTTGCTCTTCTATATCCTATTTGTGGTGCTTTCATCTGTCCAAACGGAAGGGTAGGATCACTTTTCACTATGTCCCAATGCTTGTCCAAGAACGTTCTTATGTCTTTCTTGTCACTCGTAAATGTGGTGACAAAAGTGCGTTGCTCCTGTTGTGTTTTGGTTTTTACCATGGTCAGTTCTTGAACCTGTTGATCCAAAACCTTTGATGGATACACTCTTTGCCGGAACCTCATATACATCTCATTCATTTGGGCTGCAGCCTTGTCCTCATCAGAGTTGTTGCAATACACCCTCTTGAGTTGAGACTTGGGTAATGACCTTTAGAGTGATGGCAGGTACCCACTGGTGTACGTAAGGAGGGAATTATGGTCAGTAGTCTTCCTGAACAGTGTGGAATTGAGTTGACCTCCCTCTTTGTATAGGCAGAGGTCCAAAAAATGGATTTTCAATTTGTCAGCTTCCATTTTAAACTTTAGTGCTTGGTTCGCAAGATTTAAATTACTGAACCATTCATCCAAAGACTCCCTGTTCCCTCTCCAGACCAATATCAGGTCGTCAATGTAGCGTTTAAAGAATATCACATGCTCGTCCCTGAAGAGGCTGTCATCACTGGTCTCAAACTCGGCCATGTATAGAATTGTGTACGATGGGGCCACATTGGACCCCATCACCATCCCAGTTTTCTGTAGGTAGAACAGTTGTTCGAACCTGAAGTAATTCATTGTCAGGCAAAAATCAAGTAGGTGGGTCAGAATCTCTGGTGGAGTTCCTATGCAGGGGTATTTGAATAGTTGTCTTCTGATGGCTTTTACTCCTTCGCTGTGGGGGATCACAGTATACAAACTTGTCATGTCCAACCTGACAAGTAAATCCTCCTCCTCCATTGGTGGAAGTTCTCCAATCATGTTGAGTAGTGATGGTGAATCCAACAGGAATGAGTCCATATTCATTACCATGGGTTGAAGTATAGCATCCAGGTAGGTGGCTATAGGCTTTAACAAAGACCCTCAAAGAGCCTCTTATGCACTTTAGGTAAAGTGTAAAACACTGGGGTCCTTGGGTACTCCCAAGTCTGTTTATCCAGATATCCCCCCTCATATACCTCCAGCAGGTATCCATCATTTTGAGCCTTGAAGCTCCTTATGGGGTCAGCCACCGGGCGTATGCCCAGAGGCAGAACTTTTTTTCACTTTCTGCAATGAGATTTTATAGTGAAAATATTTTTCTGCAGGTAAATTTTAAATAAAATTATAGTTCTGTAGTTGAAAATTGCATTGCAAATTAAAAAATAAATTGTGGGGGGCGGAGCCAACACCGAGCCTGACTGGTTGCAGAGATTTAGAGCTCTCTCTTCATAATTGCCCAAAACTAACTAAATTCATCCCTAAACACCCCCAGAACCGTCCCAAATTAAGTCTTATAATCCCCTGTATCTATTATACCCTGGAGTTCTCCTTTTTCACCTTTTTTTTGCTTTCTTTTTATTGCTAAAGTTCCCTACTACAGCTGCACCCACCGGACTGAGAAGACACATATACCCGGTGTTAGGAATAATTCCGGGGATCAGGAGAGAGCAGCCACTTTGGATAAAGACCCCACTGGATAATACCTTGACTCCGGAGTCTCTACAAAGCATTTTGCTCCAGATCCCGACTGTGGCCCATCTTACCCTCTACCCGACAAGCTCACAGAGACACGGAGGTAAAGCCCGCGAACGGCAGCCATCTTAGCTGTCAATCACACCCGGGCTATACCTGGCAGTATTAGCGCTCACGACGCCTAATAGCTCCGGTGCTCTTCTTACCTTCCACCCGACTCTGCTAGTCGGCACCACCGGATTCCTACTCACAATCTCCCTGGTCATCCGCATAATAGAAAGCGCCCTCCGGTGCTCCAAAAACCACGTGGGTACACAGTGATCGCTTTTAAGGAACCGGAGCCTCCTGCTGAGGCGTTCAATCCTCTCTGGGACAACACATCTGCCTGAGTGAGTACCGAGTTAAGAGATATACCTAAAAGATTGGTTAATTACTGCATGCATCCTACTAATAGCTCATAAACTGAGATACATACAAATAAAGAGCTTTGCGTCATAAAACACAGAGATCCACAACGCTACATTATAAGTGCATGCAATCATTACAAGCCAGGTTTCATTGTCAGGCACAGCCTCTAGCATATCATTAACGCTAGTTCCACCTGGCCTTTCTTTTTTATCTGGGTGCCTATGTGTCAACTTTAAGCTCTCCAGAATCACCTTTATTAAAGGGAACACCTTGATTCCGCTCTCACCAGATAAGTGAGCAACATTGTGAATTTAGGGAAAAGTATTATACACTCATCATAACCCTACGCAGCTCCTTTCAGTAGAAACAAGTACTACTAAACCAGCACAATATATTTTATATTTTGTTCCCCCTGTAACAACGGACAAAGTTCACTCTAATCACCTGGGGAAGCTCTGAGAGCTAGTAGACTTTGCTTATTTTTTACCGGACACTTGGGCCTACCCTCAGATACAGGTTACTCCAGCCTTAACATAAGAGACCTCCTCCTATCTTTCCTGCTGTCTCAGGTTGGCAGGGGGCCATAATCACCCTCCTTCTACCTACCCTGCCCAATAGGGGGTATTTCCCCAGGAGAGGGGTTTACTACAGAAATTTGCCTACATGAACCTAGGTTATTTAATTTAGGATACCTTGAACCCCCTTCTTGAAGGCACATCACCAACAAGTTCCCTGCTCTGCACTTACAGATTTGACCTATACACGACCGAAGAACCATGCTGGGCTAAAGGCCGTAGGCAAGGTGCAGGGGGAGCCCCCTCTAGATTTAATCGCTGAAGTGAAAACAGTACTCACCTTTCCACAAAAATCCTCTATATTGTGCACCATAGCGTGAGTTTATAATCAGATCTATCTAATTAACCTTTCTAGTATGTCGCAAGCTATGGGGAAGAAACAGAAACGTCAGGAAAACCCCAAGAGAACTCTCACAGACCATTTCCACAGTAGAAACGTCTCAGACCAAGATCTCTCAGATGAAGAATCTAGAGATGCCTCTACAATAAGTAATAAAAGTCACAAATTAGATGTCATAAGAAAAGAGCAACCGGCATTAACGCAATCTACATTTCTAGAAACAATCAAGTCTTTATCTGATAAGATGGATACTCACTACTCCTCCCTACGACAGGAACTAAGACAGTCAGTAGGTGAATTGAGGCGTGACCTCTCATCTTTAGGTGAGCGTACAGAAACGCTTGAAAAGAAACATGAAGATTTAGCAGTGGACCACGCAAACCTCCTCGCCTATTCTCAAACTCTGGCAGAGCTAATCACAGAACTGGAAGGGAAGCTAGCGGACCAAGAAGACCGATCCCGTAGGAATAACCTAAGGTTTCGGGGTATTCCAGAATCCATATCCACAGCAAACTTATCGGATTATTTGAATGGTCTCTTCAAAGAATTACTTGGCTCACCTCAGACACAGGATCTCTTGCTTGATAGAGCTCACAGAGCCTTACGCCCACGCAATTCCAACGCTGATACTCCTAGAGACGTCATAGTTAGACTTCACTACTATTCCACTAGAGAAAAAATCCTCAGAGCATCTTTCTCAAATAAAGCCCTACAGGAACCATATCACAAAGTACAGATATTCCCGGACCTGTCGCAGCATACCTTAGCGAGAAGAAGAACTTTTCAACAATTCACGCAAATACTGCGACACAATAACATCAAGTACAGGTGGGGGTTCCCAGTAAAATTATTTCTCCAACATCAAGAACGCTCATATGTGATCACTTCCCCAGAACAAGGGATGAAACTTCTTTGCTCCTTAGGTATGTCCTCTACACAGGAGCAACAAAGAAAAACCACAGCAACAGCTGACATCTTGAACCCATCAGTTCCTGATTGGAGTCCCCACCAACCGAGAACATCACCAGACAGACTAACCTAGGACAGTTAGGTAACGCTTAAACTTTTGATTCAGTTGGTGCCACTTTTCCCCTTGACATTTGCTCATAAGTGAAGCACAGATCTACAAACCTTGAAGCCTAAACTGATTTCGGAATCCTCCGATATCAGGGTGCCCCCTGCTTGAGGGTCACCAGTCTCTCAATCTTGTTTACCTCTCCTCCATAGAAACCACTACAGGACTCAGGCTATACTGGGCTTACACACGGGTACACATCTTACTCTTATGAGAGCCCAGTACCTGACATAGTTAATAGTGGCTTAATCTCTAGTCCCTACTACCTAGACGATATACTTGACTTCTTCATTTGTTTGTTTAGGGCACATTTTAACCCATTTCTTTTATCAGGGTGTACTTCTCTCTGCCCTCCTCGTGTGGCTAAGGCGAAACAGAAGACTTGGTGAATGACAGGACTGGGACAACCAAGTAATTAAGGTCACATTGAACTATGTTTATGGTTTGCTATAATGTTGTTAGTTTATAGTAATGTTCACTCAGATGTGTGTATTGTGTTTTGCCCTAGGACAAACGGTTGATGCTCAAACTTTTTAGGTCTGCTGGTACCTCCTAGTTTATTGAAATGTCCACATAAGTAAAGAACAGAATCACAAATTTGATAGATTAAGCTGATCGCAGATCTCTATACCTGAGCCTGTTTCCTCTTTGGTTGTGCCTCTCTCTGCTCTCTTTTCTAGAGCTTACGAGAGACAGAAGGTTTTATAACTAACGGGACTGGTACAACCAAGTAATTAAGATCAAGTTTGATTATGTTTATGTTTTGTAATAAGGTTGTTAGACATGTTCACTTTGTTGTATGTTTTACATTTTGCCTTTCTACATATAACTCACACCCCACATACTTTTCACTTCCACCACTACCAAATCATCACTCTATCTAGAGGGGAGCTCTAACCTTCCCAACCGAGCTCACTCTCACTTAACCTTTACAGTACTCGACCGGACCACTTTAATCATACCCCCAACAAGACTCTGCACTTTGCTTGCTTACTCATACTATAAACTAATCGCTGCTTCTTTCTCTGGCTCCGCCCCTCTCTTTTCTCTTTCCCCCCCCATATCCCTTATTAACTTTTCACTTCTCTTTTAAGGTTCTCTGCCTTAATTCTTTAATCCCTTCTCCTATCTCTTCCTCTTTTTCAAACCTAAGCGGCTCTTGCCCGCTGTAATTCTTTGTCCCTCCTTCTTTCTGCAAATCACAGTTACACCACCAGACTGATATCTATAACTTGACCAGCTCCAGAAATTTTTGGGGATAGTCCCTCCCCGCCGAGCCCAAGGGTGTGAATAACCAGCCCCCTGGCCCGCCTCTTCCCCTACCCTTTCGCTCACTTAGCCTACATCTCTGGTATCTACTTTTCCCCACAACTGAAACTTAGGAATGGAAGGTCTTCGATGCCTATCTCTGAATGTACAGGGGCTTAATTCTCCAACCAAACGCAGCCTATTATCCAATCACTTACAAAAACACAAAATAGATATAGCTTGCATACAGGAGACTCATTGGATACAAAACTCTCCCCTATCCCATACATCTAAAAGGTTTCCCGTGGTGATTGAGGCCTCTTTTGAATCAAAATCCAGAGGGGTGGCTGTATTCATCAGTAAAGATGTAGAGTATGAAGCTATATATCTTGATGCCGATCCCCAAGCACGCTACCTTATCTTAATATGTAAAATTAATTCTCACATAGTCACCTTGGTAAACATTTACGCTCCCAATATTAGGCAAGTTCATTTTCTAAGAAAAGTTCTCAGACGTGTTTATGAGGTGGTACAGGGTGAGCTCATAATCGCAGGAGATTTCAATCTGGTCTGGAATCATGTCCTAGATAGAAATGGTCCCAAAGTATCCACACGAGATAGGTCCATAAACTCACTCTCAAAGACTTTTCAGACATTAATGAGCCAATACCACTTATATGACGCATGGAGAGCATATCACTCACAAGAAAAGGATTATACCTTCTATTCCCATGCACACAAGTCACACACCCGAATAGACTACTTTTTTGTTTCTCTTGGATCTCTAGATAACGTCTTTCACACCAAGATTGTCCCAATAACCTGGTCCGATCACGATGCCCTATATCTCTCATTCAATTCCCACCACACTTCCAAATCACGCCCTATTTGGCGACTCAAAGACTGGATTTTGACTGACCCCTTGATAAAATTAAAATTACATGAGACAATCAGCAACTTTTTAGATATAAATGATGATCAGCTCACTTCCACCGAAAACTTATGGGCTACACTTAAGGCTTTCCTTAGAGGCCATCTCATCCAATTAGACAATACAAAGCGAAGGGAGAGGGACTCCACCCTATCCACATTAGTAGTCCAATCTAGAATTATAAGGGAACAGCTACATAGTTCATATTCTGATGCGCTCAATGATCAACTTGCTGCACTAAATAAGAGGATACAAGACTTAGAACTTATTAGAACACAGGCCATGCTAGAAAAATTTAAGAAAATCTATTACCATTTCAGTAACAAGCCCTCTTCCATATTAGCTCAGAAGCTCAGGCAGCGCACAGCACAATCACGAGTCCTCGCCATTAGGAAGGAGGGAGGTGAGCTGGTTCACGCACCTGGAGACATCGGACATACTTTCCGAGACTTTTATTCCAAATTATACAATATAGAGACTGACTTAGACAGCCCCCCCCCCCACCAAGACTGAGATAGCTACCTTCCTAGCTTCACTGCAACTACCTGTTTTATCCCCGGAACTTAAGATAGTGTACACATCCCCAATAACCATAACAGAGGTTACACAAGTCATTAAATCCCTGAAACTAGGAAAATCACCAGGGCCGGATGGTTATATCGCTAGGTTTTACAAAACCTATCAGGACTTGTTAGCCCCTATTTTATGCAGAATGTTTCAAGAGATCATGCAGAGGGGATCGTTTAACCCAGAGTTTTTAGAAGCCACTGTGGTTACTATATTGAAATCGGGAAAATCACCGGAGCAGTGCGGTAGCTATAGACCAATATCTCTCCTCAATATTGATACTAAATTATATGCTAAACTACTTGCTAATAGAATCTCAAAGGGAATCACACAGATAATCCATTCTGACCAAGTGGGTTTTATCCCTGGCCGCGAAGGACCGGACGCCACCAGGCGCATTCTTGATGTTTTTGGCCTAGCGTCCAGGGGGGGGGAACCCTTTCTGGCCCTCTCCTTGGACGCAGAAAAGGCCTTTGATAGGGTCAGATGGACCTACTTGTGGGAGGTGATGGAGCATTTTGGTTTCCCAGCCTCCTTTATCAAAGCTATACAGGCCCTCTACTCTTCCCCCTCTGCCAGAATCAGGGGAGTAGGATTTCATTCAGAACCTTTCTCCATAACCAATGGTACACGTCAGGGATGCCCCCTATCGCCTCTACTCTTTGCCCTGGCAATTGAGCCTTTAGCTCAAGCCATCAGATCGAGCCCCCGTGTAAAAGGTATCACCTTAGCAGGCTCCGACCACAAAATTTCCCTATACGCGGATGACATTTCCTTATTTCTTACCTCCCCAACAACCTCTCTCAAGGAAATTTTCCACATCATTAAGGTATTTGGAGATATCAGTTTCTACAAACTCAATGTAACAAAAACAGAGGCCCTCCCCCTTAATATCTCTATCCAGACACTCAAGACTCTACAGAGTTCTTATCATTTTCAATGGAACACTACCTCCATTAAAGTTTTAGGAGTACATTTGGCACCAGACACACCCACCGTAATAGCTAAAAATTATACAGAACGACTTCCGGCCCTACGTAGACTCCTGGATTCTTGGGAATTCAGGGAGATCTCCTGGTCAGGTAGAATTGCGGCCGTAAAGATGTCCTTCTTACCAAAAATCACCTATCTTTTCAGATCCATCCCCTTTAACATTCCTAGACCAATCCTAAATAAATTACAAAGCCTTCTTACAATATATGTCTGGAAGGATGGGAGACCGAGGACGGCTAGACACACCTTAGAAAGACCAACGGATCAGGGTGGACTAGCACTACCTAACTTGATCACATACTATAATGCGGCCAGGCTTACACACTTACTTGCATGGAACAATAAATCCCAAGTCCCAGGTTGGCATCATCTAGAGGCCTCCCTGCTGCCTCGTCACCTCAAGCTATCGGATCTGCTCTGGATTCCCTCTCACCACGGGCAAACCCTGAGAGAGAGACATCCTATTATTTGTGATGCTCTTGTTTTCTGGGAACAGGTTAGGCACTCTACAGCCATAGCACCTCATCCCTCCCCCAACCTTACCCTCCAGGCAGCTATATATGCCCTCCCAGATGCGCATCCAGAATTCTGGCAGCACATACAGATCACATATATAACAGATTTCTATGACTCCAGTATATGGATTTCACACCAACAGCTTTGCACTAAATTCCTGATACCCCCAGGTCTGCAATTTGAGGCTTACCGACTTTGCTCTTTGTTGCGCTCCTGGGGTTACCCCAAGCGGCATCTCAGACCCCCCTCACTATGGGAACAAACTTGGAATAAAGCCCACCTCATCAAACACCCTTTATCCCTCCATTATAATTTACTGTCCAACACTAAGGCGCAGCAAAAGATCCCCCAGATTGTGGCTTGGGAGAGGGAGATAGGCTTCGTGATGGACACCACCAATTGGTACAAAAGAATTAGGATATCTAGACAACTCCTACACTGTGCCACTTTATGGGAACTGTTCTATAAGCTACTAGTGAGATGGCACCTAGTCCCATCTACATTACATAAAATTTATAGCTCACAATCCCCTATGTGCTGGAGGACGTGCGGACAGGTGGGTACGCCCCTACACATATGGTGGTCTTGCCCTAAAATACAGCCACTGTGGAGAGAACTCTTTTGCATTCTACATTCCTTAAATATTAACCCTCCTTTTCTCCCAGAAATCACCCTGCTTCACACTCAACCCCCTAATCTAAATAAAGCTTCTGAGGCATTAACAGTATATGTCTTCATGGCATCGAAGCTAGCGATTGCTAGAGAGTGGAAAAAAAGGAACCCTCCATCTCTTACACAAGTGCTGTCTATCATCAGATACATTAGAACAATGGAACAATACTCTTACAGACTTCTAGATAAACTAGACAGCTATAACGACATTTGGTCCCCTTGGCTAAAAGTATACCCAGACTGAGATATTCCCTGCTTACCCCCTATCTCCAAAATCACTCTCTTTACCGTAACCCCAATTTCACTCCCCTTTTTGATCTTCCACCCTTGGGCCAGCATTACAGACGGGTCCAGGAATCACCCCCCTGGATTTTAGACATTTCAGATCCCTTTTTCTAAATACTACTCTTGCTCTTCCTGGTCCTGATGGTGTAGATATTATTAAAAATACATCCTCTCTATCTCTCAGTATAGAAAAATAAGACAGCATTTTCATCACTGAAACATGCATAATAGATGTAGATGAATGAGAATGTAGACTCAGATACTATTACATAATTGTTTTCATTAACTCGCTCTGTACTAAATTATCCTCAAACTCAAATTCTTCAAATGACTGTGAGTGCAGATAATAATGTAATGTATAACGTTACGTATGTTCATGTTTATGTTTCGCTCTACTATTGTCTTAATAAAAAACTTTTTAAAATTAAAAAAATAAATTGTAAAATGTCTCAAATAAATTTGTTTCTTTTTCTCTTGGTCGAACATAGAAATGTAATAATAAAAAGGTGCATTGCTCAATACAAATGTCTTACATTAAAAAATCACAGCCTCGCAGACTTGGAAAGGCTAGGGGGTGGGTTTGAAAAAAAATCTGAGAGCCAGTCAACAATCAATGCACTGCTGCTTTGCAGTGCTTTTGCATATTTCACTGTTCACTTCAAATAGAACTTTGCTCCGGATGCACTGTGTTAAGGAAAACTTACACAGTGCAGACAGAGCACAGCACTGTTGGAAGAGAACTGTCTAATGTGGTGCAGTGCTGCAAAGGTAAACGCTAACAGTTCCGGCATGTGTCCTGTTCTTTCAGCAGACATGACGCATTTTCTGCGATGACATCTCAGATCACTGCATGTTCTGCCTTGGGGGGCGTATGTAGGTATTAGTGTAACTCAGTTGTCCCATGATTTCCAGTCTGTAATCATCATAGTCTTGTAGGACTATTTCACCACCTTTATCCGCCTGGCGGGTTACGATCGATGCCTGCTCCGAAAGTGACCTTAGTTGTTATGTGAGCAACCACTGTCCTTTTTAATGTCCATCTCTATCCCAGAGTGAACCAGTTTAGCAAATGTTTTTATGCTAGCATTCTGACAAGTCGGGTCAAACCTAGAGACAGTTCTTAAAGTTTTCTCTCCATCCTGTTGTATAGGGAAAAATTCCCTCAGCCTCAAGTTCCTTTGGAATTTTTCCAGATCCATATATAGATCGAATTGGTCAGTTTTTTTGCGTCGGAATAAAGGAAAGACCCTTATTGAAAATGTCCTGCTCTCTGGTAGACAATGCATTGGAACTCAGGTTGATCACTATGTCCTCTTTAGTTACCTCGGGGGGCCTGTTGGTTTTGGCTTTATAGCCCCCATGTCTGGAGTGAGATCTTGGCCTCCACCGTTTTTTGAATGTGTAGTTACCCCTCTTTGTTCAACTGGTCTCTTGTCTGGTATTTGGACAGAGGTCTCTCCCTCAGATGCTGAGCCTGCGCTGTCCACTGTCTGCAAGCTCTTCATTTTTTTATAGAGCCTGTTTGCTCCTGCGTCATTCTGGTCTGGGAGTGAGTCAGTGTCAGGGTGTCAGGAATCAGACTGAGACGAGAAGTGCAAAAATAATCACACCTTTATTAATAGCAAAAAATATTAAAAAGTCCACAAATCAAAAAACAAGCCAGGAATCAAAACCAGAGCTGGTAGTCAGACGAGCCAAGTCAGGAGCCAAAGCGAGTAGTCAGACGAGCCAGAATCAGGAACAAGGAGAACAGCAGAGTCAGGAACAAGCCAGGGATCAGGAACCAGGAGGGATGTCAGACAGCCAGGTAATACACAGGAGCTCTCACAAACAGGTCTGAGACAACGCAAGGGCAAAGCATACTGAACAGGGGCCCTTTAAATAATAAGTGATGACATCACAATTCTGAGACTGCATCCTGTCTCATACGGATTATGTACACCAGTCTGGCCATAAAAGGAAGTGCAGGAAATGAGCAGCATCACACAGTATGCACCAGAGTCAGCAAGAGAGATGAGTAAAATGGCTGTCAGCAGCACATGCCAAACAAAACAGGAAAAAACCCTGACAGTACCCTCCCCTCAACGACGCCTCCCCCGCCAGAGGACAAAAGGCTTATTGGGGAAACGGGCATGACAAGTAAATCCTCCTCCTCCATTGGTGGAAGTTCTCCAATCATGTTGAGTAGTGATGGTGAATCCAACAGGAATGAGTCCATATTCATTACCATGGGTTGAAGTATAGCATCCAGGTAGGTGGCTATAGGCTTTAACAAAGACCCTCAAAGAGCCTCTTATGCACTTTAAGTAAAGTGTAAAACACTGGGGTCCTTGGGTACTCCCAAGTCTGTTTATCCAGATATCCCCCCTCATATACCTCCAGCAGGTATCCATCATTTTGAGCCTTGAAGCTCCTTATGGGGTCAGCCACCGGGCGTATGCCCAGAGGCAGAACTTTTTTTCACTTTCTGCAATGAGATTTTATAGTGAAAATATTTTTCTGCAGGTCATTTTTAAATAAAATTATAGTTCTGTAGTTGAAAATTGCATTGCAAATTAAAAAATAAATTGTAAAATGTCTCAAATAAATTTGTTTCTTTTTCTCTTGGTCGAACATAGAAATATAATAATAAAAAGGTGCATTGCTCAATACAAATGTCTTACATTAAAAAATCACAGCCTCGCACACTTGGAAAGGCTAGGGGGTGGGTTTGAAAAAAAATCTGAGAGCCAGTCAACAATCAATGCACTGCTGCTTTGCAGTGCTTTTGCATATTTCACTGTTCACTTCAAATAGAACTTTGCTCCGGATGCACTGTGTTAAGGAAAACTTACACAGTGCAGCCAGAGCACAGCACTGTTGGAAGAGAACTGTCTAATGTGGTGCAGTGCTGCAAAGGTAAACGCTAACAGTTCCGGCATGTGTCCTGTTCTTTCAGCAGACATGACACATTTTCTGCGATGACATCTCAGATCACTGCATGTTCTGCCTTGGGGGGCGTATGTAGGTATTAGTGTAACTCAGTTGTCCCATGATTTCCAGTCTGTAATCATCATAGTCTTGTAGGACTATTTCACCACCTTTGTCCGCCTGGCGGGTTACGATCGATGCCTGTTCCGAAAGTGACCTTAGTTGTTATGTGAGCAACCACTGTCCTTTTTAATGTCCATCTCTATCCCAGAGTGAACCAGTTTAGCAAATGTTTTTATGCTAGCATTCTGACAAGTCGGGTCAAACCTAGAGACAGTTCTTAAAGTTTTCTCTCCATCCTGTTGTATAGGGAAGAATTCCCTCAGCCCCAAGTTCCTTTGGAATTTTTCCAGATCCATATATAGATCGAATTGGTCAGTTTTTTTGCGTTGGAATAAAGGAAAGGCCCTTATTGAAAATGTCCTGCTCTCTGGTAGACAATGCATTGGAACTCAGGTTGATCACTATGTCCTCTTTAGTTACCTCGGGGGGCCTGTTGGTTTTGGCTTTATAGCCCCCATGTCTGGAGTGAGATCTTGGCCTCCACCGTTTTTTGAATGTGTAGTTACCCCTGTTTGTTCAACTGGTCTCTTGTCTGGTATTTGGACAGAGGTCTCTCCCTCAGATGCTGAGCCTGCGCTGTCCACTGTCTGCAAGCTCTTCATTTTTTTATAGAGCCTGTTTGCTCCTGCGTCATTCTGGTCTGGGAGTGAGTCAGTGTCAGGGTGCCAGGAATCAGACTGAGACGAGAAGTGCAAAAATAATCACACCTTTATTAATAGCAAAAAATATTAAAAAGTCCACAAATCAAAAAACAAGCCAGGAATCAAAACCAGAGCTGGTAGTCAGACGAGCCAAGTCAGGAGCCAAAGCGAGTAGTCAGACGAGCCAGAATCAGGAACAAGGAGAACAGCAGAGTCAGGAACAAGCCAGGGATCAGGAACCAGGAGGGATGTCAGACAGCCAGGTAATACACAGGAGCTCTCACAAACAGGTCTGAGACAACGCAAGGGCAAAGCATACTGAACAGGGGCCCTTTAAATAATAAGTGATGACATCACAATTCTGAGACTGCATCCTGTCTCACACGGATGATGTACACCAGTCTGGCCATAAAAGGAAGTGCAGGAAATGAGCAGCATCACACAGTATGCACCAGAGTCAGCAAGAGAGATGAGTAAAATGGCTGTCAGCAGCACATGCCAAACAAAACAGGAAAAAACCCTGACAGTACCCTCCCCTCAACGACGCCTCCCCCGCCAGAGCACAAAAGGCTTATTGGGGAAACGGGCATGGAAGGCACAGAGGAGGGCAGGAGCATGAACATCAGAGGATGGAACCCATGAACGCTCCTCCGGACCGTAGCCCCTCCAGTGAACCAAATACTGTATGCGGCCCCTGGACATACGAGAGTCAATAATGCTGCTGACCTCATACTCCTCATGGTTGTCAACAAAGATAGGATGGGGACAAGGCAACACAGTGGTAAACCGATTACAAACCAATGGTTTCAAGAGGGAGACATGAAAAACATTGGAGATGCGCATTGCAGGAGGAAGGTCAAGAGCGTAGGCCACAGGATTGACCCGTCAAAATATTAGAAAACAACAAACATAATGGGGAGCCAGTTTATTGGAAGGAACACGAAGATTCAAGTTGCGGGAGGACAGCCAAACTCTTTCACCAACCTGGTAGGAAGGCGCTGGCAGACGCCTACGATCAGCCTGGAACTTTTGGCGCTGCATAGAACAATGAAGGCAATCCTGAATCTGCACCCACGTGGAACGGAATTGCCGGAGATGCTCCTCCAAAGCCGGAATACCCTGAGACATGAATGAATCGGGCAACAAGGATGGTTGAAAAACATAATTTGCCACGAACGGAGATAACTTGGAGGAAGCATTAATAGCACTATTACGAGCAAACTCTGTCCAAGGTAATAGTTCAGACCAATTATTTTGGTGATCTGAGACATAGCAATGGAGGAACTGTTCCAGAGCTTGATTAGACCATTCCGCAGCCCCATTGGATTAAGGGTGATATGCCGAGGAGAAGGAAAGCTGGATCCCCATTTGAGCATAAAAGGAACACCAAAATCTGGAGACAAACTGGCTACCCCGGTCCGACACTATCTCCTCGGGTAACCCATGTAAACGGAAGACCTCCTGGGCAAAAATTGAAGCAAGCTCCTGAGCGGTAGGCAACCTCTTCAAGGGAATGCAATGTGACATTTTAGAAAAACGGTCAACCACCATAAGGATAACAGTATTGCCATTGGAAACAGGGAGCACGACAATGAAGTCCATGGAAAGATGTGTCAAAGGACGCTCACCATTAGCAATAGGTTGAAGAAGACCCACAGGAAGATGTCGAGGAGTCTTATTCTGTGCACAAACTGAGCAGGAGGCAACATAGGCAGCAACATCTGAACCTGACCTGGACATCAGAATTGTTGAGTGACAGACCAAATCATTTGGTTCTTGCCTGGGTGACCTGCGGCTTTAGGATAGTGGTAAGTGTGCAAAAGTGTAGTTCGAAGATTCTCAGGAACAAAACACTTACCACTAGGTTTCTCAGGAGGTGCATTGGTTTGTGCAGCCAGGATCTCCTCCCCCAAGGGAGAAGTCAAATTAGTACGTATGGTAGCCAAAAAATGGTCAGGAGGTATAACTGGAGTAGGTACAGACTCCTCTTTGGACAGAGGGGAAAATGGTCGAGAGAGGGCATCAGCCCTAACATTCTTTCTACCAGGCGATACGAGACCACATAATTAAACCGAGACAAAAATAGTGCCCATCTGGTCTGTCGGGGCGACAAACGTTTTGCTTCACATAGATAAGTTAAATTCTTGTTGTCAGTAAGAATGAGTACTGGCACGCTAGTACCCTCAAGAAGATGCCTCCATTCCTTGAGTGCCAAAATTATGGCCAGTAATTCCCTGTCGCCAATTTCATAATTGCACTCCGCTGGAGACAATTTCTTAGAGAAGAAACTACACGGATGCAATGAACCGTCAGGCATAGGACGTTGAGACAAGAGGGCACCTACTCCAGATTATCAAAGGCCTTAATAGCAGTAGGTGACCAATGGAGTGGATCATTCTCTTTACGGGTCATGTCTGTGATAGGTTTGACCAAGGAAGAAAAGTTATTAATAAACTTTCTATAGTAATTGGCGAACCCCAAAAAATGTTGAATAGACCGAAGACCAACTGGGCGAGGCCACTGCAGAACTGCAGATAACTTGTCAGGATCTATTGAGAACCCTGCAACGGAGATAACATAACCTAGGAAGGTTAATTGATTCTGATGGAACTCACATTTCTCGAGTTTACAAAACAGGCCGTTCTCACGTAGTCTCTGAACAACCCGTGTAACATCAGGACGATGAGCCTCAAGTGTGGGTGAGTGTATGAGGATGTCATCCAAGTACACCACAACACACTGTTGCAACATATCTCGTAGGACATCATTAATAAATTCCTGGAAAACAGCAGGAGCATTACATAGGCCAAAGTGCATTACAAGATACTCTAAATGCCTGCTCCTGGTGTTAAATGCTGATTTCAGTTCGTGGCCCTCCTTGATCCTAACGAGATTGTACGCTCCTCTCAAATCAAGTTTAGTAAAGACCGTAGCTCCCTTGAGGCGGTCAAAGAGTTCCGTAATGAGCGGAATAGGGTAATCAATATTTATGGTAAGATGATTAAGACCCCTATAATCGATGCATGGTCTTAACTCGCCACCCTTTTTCTTCACAAAGAAGAAGCCAGCCCCTGCAGGAGAGCAGGATTTGCGGATGATCCCCCATGACAGAGCATCAGCAACATACTCCTGCACAGCACAATTCTCCGCAACAGACAGAGGGTAAACCCGGCCCCGAGGAGGAATGGCTCCGGGTTGCAGGTCTATGACACAATCGTAAGACCGGTGAGGAGGCAACGTACCAGCACGCACCTTGTCAAAAACGTCTAGGAACTCTCGGTGCTCCTCTGGCAATTGAGATACCGAAGAAGTGCACAAGACTTTAGCTGGTTTCCGAAGACAAGTGGAAATACATTGCGGAGACCACGACAAAATTTCGGACCTGCGCCAGTCAAGACTGGGATTGTGCTTTTGGAGCCAGAGATAACCCAGAACAACCGGAAAATGCGGAGACTTTATCACCTGGAACTGGGGGGTTTCAAAATGGAGAGCCCCAACAGCCATGGATAACAGAGCAGTTTTGTGAGTAACGAGTGCGGGCTGAAGGGGCCTGCCATCAATGGCAAAACAGGAATGGAGTACTTTGATACAAAAGCACTGTCAATGAAATAGCCCGCAACACCGGAGTCAACAAGAGCCTGGGTGACTATGGAGGAGTCCACCCAGGAAAGGACAACTGTGACCAAAGGTTTCTTTTTTAGCGGTTCCAGGGACAAGGATAAACCACCCAAGGTCTGCCCCTGACAGGACCTTAGGTGTGAGCGTTTCCCGGCCGTGTAGGACAAGACTTCAAAAGGTGGCCCTGTAACCCACAATAGAGGCAGAGCCCCTCCCTCCTCCTAAAGGCCCTCTCCGCTGTGGAGAGACGCGTGAATCCCAACTGCATTGGCTCAGCAGTACCTGGTGACTCGGGACCAGGAGGCATGGGAGGAGAGGGAGGCATGGGTGTGAACGAACACGTAGGAGACAACGGAACAGGAGGTTTCCACAAACGCTCCTTGAAAGAGGGCCTGTCACTCAGTCAATTAGGATCAAAAAAGACACCAATCCCTCGAGATCTTCTGGTAAATCTCTGGCAGCAACTTTGTCTTTAAATCGCATCAGAGAGCCCATGAAAGAATGCGGCAACAAGGGCTTCATTGTTCCAACCTACCTCTGCGGCAAGCGTACAGAACTCAATGGCATACTGAGCAACAGATCTTGTACCTTGCTGAATGGACATGAATCGTTTAGCTATAACATCAAATAACCTTCGAAAGGAGGCCACAAATTCAGGGTAATTTGAAATCACAGGTTTATGAGTCTCCCACAAGGGATTAGCCTAGGCAAGAGCTGTGTCAGAGAGTAACTAGATGAGAAATCCCAACTTAGCTCTGTCAGAGGGAAATGCCTGAGGTAACATCTCAAAGTTAATGCCCACCTGGTTCAAAAACCCTCTGCACTGATTAGGATCGCCTCCATAATGCTGAGGTAGAGGTGCAGAACTGGACATGCTCCTGGTAGGGCTAGGTGCAGCAGCGGAAACAGGAGCAGCCATAACTTGCTGTACACTTTGGTCCAAACGTGCAGTGCGAGTCAGCAGGGTTTGCAGGGCTAGTGCAAATTGATCCAAGCGGTGATCCTGTTCATCCATCCTGGAAATTATGGCAGGTAAAGGTGGATTATTAGCACCATCAGGATTCATGGCCCTTCCGTAATGTCAGGGTGCCAGGAATCAGACGAGAGATGAGAAGTGCAAAAACAATCGCATTCTGTTGGCTGATCCAATCAGCCAATCGGATTGAACTTCAATCGGAATTCGAAGGACGCCATCTTGGATGACGTCATTTAAAGGAACCTTCATTCTTCGTTAGGACTTCGATTGAAGAGGATGGCTCCGCATCGGCTGGATAGAAGATGGCCCGCTCCGGAAGGATGAAGATAGAAGATGCCGCCTGGATGAAGATGTCTGCCGGTCCGGATGTCCTCTTCTGCCCCCTCGGTGCCCGGCTGGGTGAACACGGCTCAAGGTAGGGTGATCTTCAATGGGGTAGTGTTAAATTTTTTTAAGGGGGGATCGGGTGGGTTTTAGTGTAAGGGTGCGTGGGTGGTGGCTACTCAAAAAGCCCTTTTAAGGGCTGGTAAAAGAGCTGATTAGTTTGCAATTTAGTTTAGGATAGGGAATTTTATTATTTTGGGGGGCTTTTTTATTTTATTAGGGGGCTTAGATTAGGTGTAATTAGATTAAACTTCTTGTAATATTTTTTTATTTTTTGTAATTTAGTGTTTGTTTTCTTTTGTAATATAGTTTAGTTTAATTGTATTTGATTTTAGATAATTGGAGTTCATTTATTTAATTAATTAATTGATAGTGTAGTGTTAGGTGTATTTGTAACTTAGGTTAGGATTTATTTTACAGGTAATTTTGTAATTATTTTAACTAGGTAGCTATTAAATAGTTATTAACTATTTAATAGCTATTGTATCTAGTTAAAATAAATACAAAGTTGCCTGTAAAATAAATATAAATCCTAAAATAGCTACAATGTAACTATTAGTTATATTGTAGCTATATTAGGGTTTATTTTATAGGTAAGTATTTAGTTTTAAATAGGAATAACTTTATTTAGATTTATTAAAAATAGATTTATGTTAGGGGGTGTTAGGGTTAGACTTAGGTTTAGGGGTTAATACATTTAATATAGTAGCGGCGACGTTGGGGGCGGCAGATTAGGGGTTAATAATTGTAGGCAGGTGGCGGCAGCATTGGGGGCGGCAGATTAGGGGTTAATAAATATAATGTAGGTGTTGGCGATGTTAGGGGCAGCAGATTAGGGGTTCATAGGGATAATGTAGGTGGCGGCGGTGTCCGGAGCGGCAGATTAGGGGTTAATAGTATAATGCAGTATAATGCAGGTGGCGACGATGTTGGGGGCGGCAGATTAGAGGTTAATAAGTGTAAGGTTAGGGGTGTTGAGACTCGGGGTTCATATTAGGGTGTTAGGTGTAGACTTAGAAAGTGTTTTCCCATAGGAAACATGAGGCTGCGTTAAGAGCTGAACGCTGCTTTTTTGCAGGTGTTAGGTTTTTTTTCAGCCAGCTCAGCCCCATTGTATCCTATGGGGAAATCGTGCATGAGCACGTTTTTCCAGCTTACCGCTACCGTAAGCAACGCTGGTATTACAGGTAAAAGTGGCGCTAAATTTGCTCAACGCTCACTTTTCTGAGGCTAACGCAGCCATTCAGAAAACTTTTAATACCAGCGTTGTTTTACTGACAAAACTTGTAATCTAGCCGTTTGTGTTTTAATTTTATATAGTTTTTTTTAACAGCCTTTTTCAGTCTGTGCGCACAGCTGCAGGTTCTTTTAGCATTTCCTATATATACACTTATATATTATAAAAAAGACTTATATTATATTTTAATCCTCTGTATCACCAATTTTCTGGTAATCTCCACGGTCTGGGACCTGACTTTTACATACTTTCTACAAGTTAGTTTTAGTGAGTAGCCCAGACCCAGAAAGAAAAGCTTTGGTTATAGTGTATTGTATGTTCATCTTTTGTTTTATGTTTGGTGTTTTTAACATACAAAATAAACTTCGACTTTTAAGCATCTGAACTCAGCACACCAGCGCTGTTTTCAAAAATCAGTGACTACAGCCAGTGTTCACTGAGTCCAACACTCATAATTGGTTTATATATACCATATATGGAAAATATTCACGAGTACCATCCCTAGTTTTATGATCGTATAACCATTTACAGCAGTGGGGTCATAAACAATTAAATAAGTAAATTTGTTAATTTGCTATACACTATACCATATAAATCAATTATATATACAGTATATATATATATATATGTATATATATATATATATATATATATATATATATATATATATATATATATATACAGTATATATATATATACCAAGGCAGAACATACTGCGATCTGCGATGTCATCGCAGAAAATGCAGAATGTCTGCAGAAGGAGCACAGGAAAATTCAGGCTTGCACTTAAAAATGTTTTTTTTTTTTTTAAATTTACGTTTTATTTTACAGGTTTCTTTTATGCAATATCGCTTTATTTAATTTTCTGGCAGCATACCACCGGTGTTCTAACATTTTCCCGGACCCATAGGAATGCAAGACCGCGTCACATTCCTATGGGTCCGGGAAAATTTTAGAACACCGGCATACATTGTAACCTCTCCCCCAGCCCCCCTCCCCTCAACACAGAACCATGGCGTACTCCCAGGGCTCCACGGTGTCCGTGGACTCAAAGCATCTGCTATGGGGTTGTAAGGTTCCATCTGGGCACCATGAAGGAAGTAAGGGAAGCAGCTTCAAATGTGTTCTTTGGCTGTTACCGGGACACTGCAGAACGCCCACAATCTGTAGCAGGGCTCCCGGTATAAAAAAAAGTTAAAGCTCAGGATCATAATTATTTCTGGACACCTGCAGCTTGGAGTGGCGTCTGCAATAGCATCCAAGGAGTGTAAGGCCATGGCAACTCTTTCCTTCCCCAATAAATAGTAGGAAGGTGGCACCCTGACAATCAAATTTAGTTTTGGTCATTCAGTTATAGTGATCCAAGGATTATGGCTTGTTTAAATTTGCTTGATCGCTGCAATTTGATTGTCAGGGTGTCACCTACTATTTATTTCGGAAGTAAAGAGTTGCTGTGGCCTTACACTCCTTGGAGAATATTGTGCAATGTTAAATGCTGTCGGCATTCAGCGAGGTCTGGCAGACATGATACGCTACAGCGTATCATATCCACCAGACATTGATAAATCGGCCCCATAAACTTTGATTACAAGTGAAACGCAAAAAAATTAGCCCTTCCCAGTCCCACACATTATGATATGCCATATCCCTTTAAATCACTGCTAAAATATTTTTCATTATTAAAGAAAACATATGTTACATTTTATATATACATGTGTGTGTATGGCTTTGCATATGTGTGTGTGTGTGTATATATATATATATATATATATATGTGTGTGTGTGCGTGTGTGTATATGTGTGTGTGTATAGATATGTGCATATGTGTGTACATATGTATGTGAATGTATGTATTTATGCATGTGTGCACTTGCATATGTACACAAATCCACACACATACAAATCACACACATTCATATACACCTTTAAAGGGACAATGAACCCAAATTTTAAGCAACTTTCTAATTTACTCCTATTATCAAATTTTATTAATTCTCTTGGTATCTTTATTTGAAATGCAAAAATGTAAGTTTAGATGCCGGACCATTTTTGGTGAACAACATGGGTTGTTCTTGCTGATTGGTGGATAAATTCATCCACCAATAAAAAAAGTGCTGTCCAGAGTCCTAAACCAAAAAAAAAAGCTTAGATTCATTATTTTTCAAATAAAGATAGCAAGAGAACAAAGAAAAATTGAAAAATCACGAAAGAAAAAAATTGGCTTCAGTGTCCCTTTAAGCCCTTCCCAGCCAAACACCTTGTTTTCTATATATTCGCCTAGATTACGAGTCTTGCGTTAGCCTTAAAAAGCAACATTGAGAGGTCCCAACACTGCTTTTTAACGCCCGCTGGTATTGCGAGTCTGGCAGGTACAGTAGTACCGCTCACTTTTTTCCGTGACTCGAGCATACCACAAATCCACTTACGTAAATTGCGTATCCTATCTTTTCAATGGGATTTTCCTAACGCCGGTATTACGAGTCTTGGAAAAAGTGAGCGGTACACCCTCTCCTTTCAAGACTGATACCGCATTTTAAAGTCAGTAGTTAAGAGTTTTATGGGCTAACGCCGTAACATAAGACTCTTAACTAAACTGTTAAATAGTACACTAACACCCATAAACTACCTATTTACCCCTAAACCGAGGCCCCCCACACATCCCAAACACTATATTAAAATTTGTAACCCCTAATCTGCCTAACCGGACATCGCCGCCACTTCAATAAATGTATTAACCCCTAAACCGCCACACTCCCACCTCGCAAACACTAGTTAAATATTATTGACCCCTAATTTGCCGTCCCTAACATTGCTGACACCTACCTACATTTATTAACCCCTAATCTGACAACCCCAACGTCGCCGCCACTATATTAAATTTATTAACCCCAAAATCTAAGTCTAACCCTAACCCTAACACCCCCTTACTTAAATATTACTTAAATAAATCGAAATAAAATTACTACAATTAAATAAATTATTCCTATTTAAAACTAAATACTTACCTATAAAATAAACCCTAAAATAGCTACAATATAACTAATAGTTACATTGTATCTAGCTTAGGGTTTATTTTTATTTTACAGGCAACTTTGTATTTATTTTAACTAGGTACAATAGTTATTAAATAGTTATTAACTATTTAATAGCTACCTAGTTAAAATAAAGACAAATATACCTGTAAAATAAAACCTAACCTAAGTTACAATTAAACCTAACACTACACTATAATTAAAAAAATTAACTAAATGAACTACAATTAATTACAATTAAATTAAATAAACTAAATTACGAAGAAAAAAAAACACTAAATTACAGAAAATAATAAAATAATTACAAGTTTTTTAAACTAATTACACCTAATATAATCCCCCTAATAAAATAAAAAAGCCCCCCAAAATAATAAAAATCCCTACCCTATACTAAATTACAAATAGCCCTTAAAAGGGCTTTTTGTGGGGCATTGCCCCAAAGTAATCAGCTCTTTTACCTGTAAAAAAAAAAGACAATACCCCCCCAACATTAAAACCCACCACCCACACACCTAGCCCTACTCTAAAACCCACCCAACCCCCCCTTAATAAAACCTAACACTACCCCCTTGAAGATCACCCTACCTTGAGATGTCTTCACCCAACCGGGCCGAAGTGGTCCTCCAGACGGTCCGAAGTCTTCATCCTATCCGGGCAGAAGAGGTCCTCCAGACGGCCAGAAGTTTTCATCCAGGCGGCATCTTCTATCTTCATCCATACGGAGCGGAGCGGGTCCATCTTCAAGACATCCAACGCGGAGCATCCTCTTCTTTCAACGGTGACTGGAACAATGACGGGTCCTTTAAATGACATCATCCAAGATGGCGTCCCTTCAATTGTGATTGGCTGATATAATTCTATCAGCCAATCGGAATTAAGGTAGAGAAAATCCTATTGGCTGATCCAATTGAAGTTCAATCCTATTGGCTGATTAGAATAGCCAATAGGATTGAGTTTGCATACTATTGGCTGATTGGAACAACCAATAGAATGCAAGCTCAATCCTATTGGCTGATTGGATCAGCCAATAGGATTTTTTCTATCTTAATTCCGATTGGCTATCAGCCAATCGGAATTGAAGGGATGCCATCTTGGATGACGTCATTTAAAGGACCCGTCATTGTGCCAGTCGCCGTCGAAAGAAGAGGATGCTCCGCGTCGGATGTCTTGAAGATGGACCCGCTCCGCTCCGGATGGATGAAGATAGAAGATGCCGCCTGGATGAAGACTTCTGCCCATCTGGAGGACCTCTTCTGCCCGGATAGGATGAAGACTTCGGACCGTCTGGAGGACCACTTCTGCCCGGTTGGGTGAAGACGTCTCAAGGTAGGGTGATCTTCAAGGGGGTAGTGTTAGGTTTTATTAAGGGGGGACTGGGTGGGTTTTAGAGTAGGGTTGGGTGTGTGGATGGTGGGTTTTAATGTTGGGGGGGTATTGTCTTTTTTTTTTTACAGGTAAAAGAGCTGATTACTTTGGGGCAATGCCCCGAAAAAAGCCCTTTTAAGGGCTATTTGTAATTTAGTATAGGGTAGGGATTTTTATTATTTTGGGGGGCTTTTTTATTTTATTAGGGGGATTAGATTAGGTGTAATTAGTTTAAAAAAACTTGTAATTATTTTATTATTTTCTGTAATTTAGTGTTTGTTTTTTCGTAATTTAGTTTATTTAATTTAATTGTAATTAAGTGTAGTTAATTTAGGTAATTTATTTAATTATAGTGTAGTGTTAGGTGTAATTGTAACTTAGGTTAGGATTTATTTTACAGGTATATTTGTCTTTGTTTTAACTAGGAAGTTATTAAATAGTTAATAACTATTTAATAACTATTGTACCTAGTTAAAATAAAAACAAAGTTGCCTGTAAAATAAAAAAAAATCCTAAACTAGCTACAATGTAACTATTAGTTATATTGTAGCTATCTCATGGTTTATTTTATAGGTAAGTATTTAGTTTTAAATGTGAATAATTTATTTAATAATAGTATTTTTATTTAGATTTATTTAAATTATATTTAAGTTAGGGGGAGGTTAGTGTTAGACTTAGGTTTAGGGGTTAATAACTTTATTATAGTGGAGGTGACGTTGGGGTCAGCAGATTAGGGGTTAATAATTGTAGGTAGGTTGCGACGACATTGGGGGCGGCAGAATAGGGGTTAATAACTATAATGTAGGTGTTGGCAATGTTGGGGGCGACAGATTAGGGGTTCATAAGTATAATGTAGATGGCGACGATGTACGGAGCGGCAGATTGGGGGTTAATAATATAATGCAGGTGTCAGCGATGTCGGGGGCAACAGATTAAAGGTTAATAAGTGTAAGATTAGGGGTAATACCAACGTTACTGTAGGTGAGCAGTAAGAAAAAGCTGTGCGTTAGCACCGCACACCATTACCAACAAAACTCGTAATCTAGCCGATTGTGTGATAAATCCAGAAAGTGCAATCACTTTATTTGAACTAATATACTGTATATATACAGTATATATATACACACACACACACAGTATATATAATTTATTTATTTTTGAGCAATTTTTTTTGTGATAATTTTTATTAGATGGTGTTATTATTGTAATTTGTAATGTAGTTTTGTTGTGTTTTGTGATACTTTTTTGTTACGCGAAACAGTTAACCAGAGCTATGAGGGGGCAGTAATCATTTGAGCATAAATAGAGATTGCGCTCAAGAGATCGCGTTTACTTTCAACTTCTAATATGAGCTGAAAACCCAATGCACACAAACACCAGTAATAAACCCCTTATCGCTCGTGTGTAACTAAAAACATGCCACTCGGGATGTGGCCCATAGTGTATAGAGACCATATCAAACGTATGTAAAAATCTTATTCCCAAAGCATAAAACCCCTGAGTGAATGTCTCTAAAATAATTTTGTTGGGCTGGCAATATGGCTCATATTGGTATTACCATTCACTATGTGGCATATTAAAAACAGAATTTTTGCCAGTGAACAAGGGCAGGGAGCAATCCAGAAACACGTATGGCATGCAGTACCCTTTGACAGGGACCATCACTGGATGACATTTCGTTTTTATAAAATCAAGCCTATATTTTTAATATTTGTACAATAAAGGAACTTTTTATTCAACTATTGGAATTGCTATTTGGGACTGAAAGTGCAGGGAGCTCTGTACTCCTAAATGCATATTTACCTTGTTACTTTATATGCAGCCGCTCCATAGTACTTATTTTACCTTAGTATTCTGCCTGATTGGTATTGAAGATGTCCCTAGTGGGAGAAAAACATTTATTTTATATGTTTATCTACACATCGTTTAATGTGGCACATTTATTGTGAAAACGATATATAAAAGTGTCAGTTTATATGAAGGATATATACTTTAACGAACTTCAAACTTCATAAGATCATACTGACTAAGTCAGTGATACATCACAATATAAAGATATCCAACCCAACTTATCATAACACCTACACGAGCCAATTATACTGTTAGAGTTCATGTTGTTATATTTCTTTAGACGAACTTAGTGAACATTTGGCAAGTGTGTAACATAAATTTTGATTGCAATAAAAAAAATGTATGCAATAAAAATCTTTTGTATGCCATAAACATTTCCATTATGTTGATTAGTTCTGTTTCTTATGTAAATTCTGAAAGTCAATTCCCACTTTTAGCAATATTAGTCCTGTATATCCTCAAGTTATAGACCACAGTGGTAAAGCAGGTACTCACCGTTCTGTAGATCAAGATCAACCCACCTATTTCAAGGAAGGTACTTGTAAGATCATCATTAGCTGGATGGAAAATACCTCTTAGATATGGGGACCCATATCTTCATCTTGTTTCAGTAGATGTCCCTAATCCATGTTTCTCTATACTGATTTTTAATCCACACACATAATGGCAATTAATATGTGGGTTTAAACCTTGATAAATACTGTATCAAGTGCAAAACTCCATCTTGCTTCCCGTTATAGTTGTTTCCTTTGTCACCTCCTTTTTTTTAATGATGGAACATGATTTATTAGGATAAAACTTAAGTCCTACCTTCACTGTGTGTTCTTTTTCCAATAAATGACCTGCCACTAGTTAATCACTCTTTCCTTCTTTCAATGCCATCTTTATTGCCGATCTATGGTTTGTCATTCTAGTTCCAATAACATCTGTTGTCTTGCTAATATAGAATTTTCCATAGCAACAATTTATTACATTTGCTATGTTGTCATCCCGGCGGCGCGGAGTGGGTCCATCCTTGAAGACATCCGGCGCGGAGCATCCTCTTCATACGGTCACCGCCGTACCCTGAATCTTCAATGCAAGGGAGCCTTTTCAAAATGGCGTCCCTTGCATTCCTATTGGCTGATTTGATTTTTGAAATTCAAATCAGCCAATAGGATGAGAGCTGCTGAAATCCTATTGGCTATTCAAATCAGCCAATAGGATGAGAGCTACTGACATTATATTGGCTATTCAAATCATGTTATGTAATAATTATTTTAAATTCAATAGTCAATGTTATCTACTATAATGTACAGCTATGGACAGAAGATGTGCACCAAGCTATGGCAATTTATTTAAAGGGACTGTAAACATTGTTTATTAATAATATTGTATTATTAAATTATTACATTTTATTTCATTTAAGAATGTTATGCAGAGAAAAAGCGCAGTGGAAGCGTTTAAAATAGTTAAAATATTTTCTTCTATACTAGCCTTTTCTGTCCGCCTACGTTAAAAACCTTTTTTTATATACTTACCGTCATTGCCCCTGCAGCCAACAGCCGAACGAACGTCCGTCTTCTCCTGTCTTGACAGCGCGCGTTCCTTCTTGACGTGCGCATGCGCACTGCAACACAGCTTCTTCCTTATACAGAATCGCAATGCTTCGTCGTGCATTGCGATTCTGTGTTTCTGTTAGAGCGGTGAGTCACTCCTACAGACGAACGAGCAAGAGTACTAAAAACTGATTTAAAATATGATTTTTTATTCACACTTTTATGTTGATATTAGTTTAAAATCGATTGCACCCTCAAACTTTTTTACATAAATATTGTAAATAAAATATACCACACAGATATAGTTTGCATTAAACTTACCAAAATACAATTTATTTTTATTTTTATTTGCTCGTTATAGTCTAGGGACGGTAATTTATTAAAAGTCTTCACAATCAATATAAGCAGTAAATCACAATGCGCTTTGCATCGCGATCCACTGCTTATATTGTGAAGCAGAGTGGCAGTAATGCGCATGAGCGGACTAACTCTCAATGCGCGCTCCGGGTAAAGAGATGGGCAGCGGAAGTGTAGAGTGTGACGTAACTGCCCTGCAGCACTGAAAATTGGAAAATGTAAATCAGGCTGCATGGGCGGACAGAGGGGGCAAAAATCTCTAAATATAAAAAGAGGTTTTATTTGCTTCCGTTGCGCTTACACTCTGCACATATAAATAAATATTATATAGATAGAATATAATTTTGAATGTGTGTGTAAGAAGTCGTATTGTTTACAGTCCCTTTAAGGGGTGTGAATCACATGCATGCCAAATGTTTTATAGTTGATATATGTATTATATGGAGGGGATATCAATAACTTTTGAATATTTTTTTTTTAAAAAAATTAAATTTTTAGACACTGAGATTTAATGGAAAATGACAACATAAAAACCCAGACATTTTTTAAGAACATAGATGTTAATAATTATATTTATCCACAGCCAGTTGCCAGACATTAGGCATTAAGAAATTCTTAAAATACCTTTGTTTTTCACTTAGAAGAATTTTTTTTTCTATTATATTTATGTCTATCTATATATTTCTATCTATATATTTAAAAGGTATTACAAAATAAACCTACGTTTACTAAGACATTTAATTATTACGTAAATGAAATAAGATATTGGCCCCCATTTATCAAGCTGCATATGCAGCTCTAGGGGACGGACAATCGAATGAGCAAGCCTGCAGCTTTGTAACAAGTACACCAGCTATTAGCTGGGGAATTAAATCCCCCCAGGTACGTTCACCTTGGGGTGATTGACAACCACTACTCGTGCGCCTTTGGGCTAGTGCGAGCAGGGGGCGGCATTGCCGATGTGCTAAACCACAGGAAAATATCTGGTAAGGGTTGAACGAGCACCTGCATGTGTGTGTATAAAGTTGGAAGTGTGTCTTGGAGTGTGCATATGGGGTGATTGAAGAAGTTGGAAGAGGACCTGTGTCTCCATAAAGGTAACTGAGCATCTATGTATATGCTTAAAGGTGACAGAGTGTTTGATGTCTACACATATGAGAGGGATAGCACCTGAGGGTGAAAGAACACAAGGTAGGTGGGGACAAGTGTAAAAAAGCTGATGGGTGTATTTGTAAGGTTGGTAAGGGTATCTTCATGTGTGTTTAAGGGTATGTGCATATTTATGGGAGAGTGCCTGGGAGTGTGCCTAAAAGTGGGCTCTGTATATGTGAAAGTTTAGCATAACACCTGGTGAGCATGCGGAGTACAACACTTAGAGGTGAGTATATGGGTAGCTTGTGTCTGCATGAGTATGGAAGAGTACAATGGGCAAAGTACCACAACCGGTATATATACGTATTTTTGTGCTAAGGGGTTAATATGGCCTAGTGTTATTCAAAACAGTCAAAAAATGATTTAGCAAACATTTTTACTGAGATATGTTGCAGGGTCAAGGAATACAAAATAGCTGTGTCCAGAATAAGTGCAGCAGGCAACAAAACAAAATATAGCTGGGTACTTGCGATCAGTAGAATACAGACAAAAGTGGTCAGGCAGAACAGGAATAACTTGAAATACAAGAAAAAGGCACACTGGACCAGACCCAGAGTGATCTGTAAACATCAAAGCTGGTGCAATGAACCTAGGCCTGAGGATTTCTTAATTAGAAGCTGCTGAGATCACGTGGAGGATAATTAATCAGGCAGGTAAGTTCCAGCAGTAAAAAAGATGAAAGTTACGCCACAAACAGTCTAACGGTAGCAGCGGAAGCAGCCCGACAGAGGCAGACAGGCATGACAGCAACATCCGCAAATGGTGTTTAGCAAACCCGTTATTACAATATTTCCTTTTATTTCATACTCACATTTTGTGGATTGTAAAGTACAGTAAAGTTGTCTTTGAAACAATATTTCTCTCAGAAATTGTATCTCTTTGACTGAGGTTTAATTGGTTTAATTATTCTTACAGTTATAGAAATGTGGCAAAGTGTTGAGATAGTGGGGCCTATTTATGAAAGGCCTGTCGGACATGATCCGACATTGCGGATCATGTCCGACAGACCTCGCTGAATGCAGAGAGCACCATGCTCTCCGCATTTAGCATTGCCCCAGCAGCTCTTGTGAACTGCTGGTGCAATGCCACCCCCTGCAGATTCGCGGCCAATCGACCGCTAGCAGAGGGGGTGATTTCGGCGATTTCTGTCTGCGGCCTCAGAGCAGGAGGACAGGATATGGAGCAGTGGTCTTTAGACCGCTGCTTCATAACTTCTGTTTCCGGCGAGCCTTCACACGGGGCATCAAGCTCTGTACGGAGCTTTATAAATATGCCCCATAGAATTCATGTTCTGTACAGCAAGAGTGAGTTTTAGAATTCATGTTCTGTACAGTGAGAGTGAGTTTTAGAATTCATGTTCTGTACAGCGAGTGAGTTTTAGAATTCATGTTCTGTACAGCGAGAATGAGTTTAAGAATTCATGTTCTGTACAGCGAGAATGAGTTTTAGAATTCATGTTCTGTACAGCGAGAATGAGTTTTAGAATTCATGTTCTGTACAGCGAGAATGAGTTTTAGAATTCATGTTCTATACAGCGAGTGAGTTTTAGAATTCATGTTCTGTACAGCGAGAATGAGTTTTAGAATTCATGTTCTGTACAGCGAGAATGAGTTTTAGAATTCATGTTCTGTACAGCATGAATAAGTTTTAGAGTTCATGTTCTGTAAAGCGAGAGTGAGTTTTACAAATCATGTTCTGTACAGCAAGAGTGAGTTTTAGAATTCATGTTCTGTACAGTGAGAGTGAGTTTTAGAATTCATGTTCTGTACAGTGAGAGTGAGTTTTAGAATTCATGTTCTGTACAGTGAGAGTGAGTTTTAGAATTCATGTTCTGTACAGCGAGAGTGAGTTTTAGAATTCATGTTCTGTACAGTGAGAGTGAGTTTTAGAATTCATGTTCTGTACAGCGAGAGTGAGTTTTAGAATTCATGTTCTGTACAGCGAGAGTGAGTTTTAGAGTTCATGTTCTGTACAGTGAGAGTGAGTTTTACAAATCATGTTCTGTACAGCAAGAGTGAGTTTTAGAATTCATGTTCTGTACAGTGAGAGTGAGTTTTAGAATTCATGTTCTGTACAGTGAGAGTGAGTTTTAGAATTCATGTTCTGTACAGCGAGAGTGAGTTTTACAAATCATGTTCTGTACAGCAAGAGTGAGTTTTAGAATTCATGTTCTGTACAGCGAGAGTGAGTTTTACAAATCATGTTCTGTACAGCAAGAGTGAGTTTTAGAATTCATGTTCTATACAGCGAGTTAGTTTTAGAATTCATGTTCTGTACAGTGAGAGTGAGTTTTAGAATTCATGTTCTGTACAGCGAGTGAGTTTTAGAATTCATGTTCTGTACAGTGAGAGTGAGTTTTAGAATTCATGTTCTGTACAGCGAGAGTGAGTTTTAGAATTCATGTTCTATACAGCGAGTGAGTTTTAGAATTCATGTTCTGTACAGCGAGAGTGAGTTTTAGAATTCATGTTCTGTACAGCGAGTGAGTTTTAGAATTCATGTTCTGTAGAGCGAGAGTGAGTTTTAGAATTCATGTTCTGTACAGCGAGTGAGTTTTAGAATTCATGTTCTGTACAGCGTGAATGAGTTTTACAAGTCATGTTCTGTACAGCGAGAATAAGTTTTACAAATCATGTTCTGTACAGCGAGTGAGTTTTAGAATTCATGTTCTGTGCAGCGTGTTTACAAATCATGTTTTGTACAATGAGAGTATGCTTTTAAAAACTGAAGGCTAGATTGCAAGTGGCACGCTAATTTTTTTCTACTCTCGCACTAACTGCGCTCAAAGTAAAAAGCAACATGCCCACATTAGCACATATTTTACAAGTTGAAAGTAAAAAGTTAGCGCAAATCAAAAGACTGAGGCTAACGTATTCTCTACAAAATAAACTTATCAGTTATCACTCGCCCGCTAACCCAACACTGCGCTAAACCTGAAGGGGTTAGGAATACTTTACATTCCTATGTTCTTCACATAGAAGAAAATATTCTTTTTATTTTTAAACAGATATTCAGATATTTATAAACATATTTATATATATAGATTTATATATATATATATATATATATATATATATACTGTAAAATCTGTTTTTTGTAAAATCTATACATATAGATCTATATGAATATATAGAGATATATAGGCCTCTATTTAACAAAGTCTGGCGGACCTGATCCGACAGTGCGGATCAGGTCCGCCAGACCTCGCTAAATGCGGAGAGCAATACGCTCTCTCTATTCAGCATTGCACCAGCAGCTCACAAGAGCTGCTGGTGCAACGCCGCCCCCTGCAGACTCGCGGCCAATGGTCCGCCAGCAGGGAGGTGTCAATCAACCCGATCGTACTCGATCTGGTTGATTTCCGGCTATGTCTGTCCGCCTGCTCAGAGCAGGCGTACAGGTTATGGAGCAGCGGTCTTTGTGACCGCTGCTTCATAACTGCTGTTTCTGGCGAGTCTGAAGACTCGCCAGAAACACGGGCCTTTCGGAGCTTGATAGATAGGCCCCATAGAGACTGAGAGAAAATCAGGTCAATATAAACTTCTAAGGGACATTAAGTATTAAACGTGAAAAATGAAGGTTTTAAGACAGACAATTTACGTCAACAATGTAAACACGCCTAAGATACCAGTGTAAAATAATAAAAGTACTGGCTTTATACTACAGGTACAGATCCCAAAATATATATTCCAAAATCTAAACTTATTCTGAAAACCAAATCTTCCTGAATAATAATAATAATATGTAATAATAATAATATGTAGTAATAATAATAATAATAATAATAGTAATAATATGTAATAAAAATAATATGTAATAATAATAATAATATGTAAAGAAATGTATTAAAAACTATATAAAACTACATTTAGGTTGCATGTATAAGCTGTATTATGACATGTAAATATTGCCTTAATGACATAAGATACTTGGTCCTATCCCCTCTCCAAACTGTTCCATTTTACAGATGCAAATATTCCAAAATCCAAACTATTCTGAAATCCAAACCTTTTCCAGTCCCAAGCAGTTTGGATAAAGGGTTTTCTAACAGTAATTAGATATTGAGACTGGTAAAATTTGTATTAAGTTAAGATATTTATTTTTTGCTTGTCATATAATGTACATATATGGCACTCAATCTGCCACATAGCCCACCGCAAAGTACCCCTCTACACTATTAACCGCTAAACTTCCACACCCCCACATTGAAAAGTACTCCACTACACTATTAACCCCTAAACCACCACACACCCACATTGCAAAGTACCCGCAACACTATTAACCCCTAAACCCCTACATCTCCACGTTGTAAAGTACCCCACTACACTATTAACCGCTAAACCTCCACACAACCTCATTGCAAAGTAACTACTAACCTCTAAACCCCCTAACCTAACACCCCCTACATTACCAAAACAAAAAAAATGAACATTACATTAAAAAAAACAAGAACCTAATATTAAAGAAAAGAAAAAAAAGATAACAACACTACAGAAAATAAAAAACTACTATTACAGAAGAAAAAATTACCAAAAATTAAAAACCCATAGTCATGCCTATTCTAAAATTAAAGCCCCCCCAAAAAATACATCCCAAAATAAAAAACCTTATACTAAAATAAACTATAGCAATAACCCTAAGAAGGGCTTTTTGTAGGGCATTGCCCTAAAGTGTATTTTTCAACAACAACAAAATACTACCACATTCTACAATACAAGTAACCCCCCCCCCCCCAAAAAAAAAAAAGCCAATCTAAAAAAAAAACTACTTTGAAATTGCCCTAAAAAAGGGATTTGGTTGGGCATTGCCCTTATTAGGGCATTTGGTAGGGACATGCCCTAAAGCTGTTTTGCTGCCCTCAAAAAAAAAACTATCCTATCACTAAACCCCAAAGATGGTACTCATTAAACTTGAATTCAGCTCCTATGTGCTTGCCAACTACAATGCTCCGCTTCTATCCCGGAGGCGGTGGTGTTATATTTTCATCCCTGCGGCAGCTGTCTTCTATCTTCATCCATCTTCATCCATCACCCGCTGCACATTGAATTTTGAATGCAAGGTACCCCCTTTATAAAGCAGTACCCTTGTATTGCTATTGGCTCATTTTCATTTTCAAATTCAAATCAGTCAATAGAATGAAAGCTTTTTCTATTAGCTGATTTTAACTTGAAAATAAAAATCAGCCATTGGCAATGCAAGAGTACTCCTATATAAATGTTATACCTCATATTCAAAATTCAGTGTGCAGTGGGTGACCGCATGAAGAGGATGTCGGACAAAAGAACAGAAGATAAGAAGAAAAGAAGATGGATGAAGACAGAACACCACTGCCACCAGGATGAAGTTAAAAGACCACTGCCACCGGGATGAAGATAGAAGACCGCTGCCATGGGTGGATGAAGGTACAAGACCACCACCCCCGGGAGAGAAGAGAAGCTTACAGTTTTTAATGTAATGGAAGGCTGTTTTTTTCTCTAATGCTAGTTTTTTTGTTTGTTTTCTAATATAATGTTAGTTTCTTCTATAAAGGTAAGACAAGTCCACGGATTCATCCTTTACTTGTGGGATATTATGCTTCCCTACAGGAAGTGGCAAAGAGCACCACAGCAGAGCTGTCTATATAGCTCCTCCCTTAGCTCCACCCCCCCCAGTCATTCTCTTTGCCTACTCTAAGTACTAGGAATGGTAAAGTGAAAGATGTGATAAAATATTAGTTTTTAATTTCTTCAATCAAGAGTTTGTTATTTTTAAATGGTACCGGTTTGTACTATTTACTCTCAGGCAGCAGATGGATGAAGACTGCTGCCTGGAGGATGATGATCTTAGCATTTGTAACTAAGGTCCATTGCTGTTCCCACAGAGGCTGAGGAGTACAGGAAACTTCAGTGTGAGGAACGGTTTCATGCTATGCAGCAATGAGGTATGTTCAGTCATATTTTTTCTGGAGAGACTGTGTATTTCAGAAAGGCTGACATTATACCCAGGAGGGTAAGGGTAAGCAGTAATCCTAGAGCTAAAAGAAGGGCATTCCTTAGCTTGCTTATGGGGCCAATTTCATATATGGTTGACACTGAATGTAAAATGTTTGTGAGCAAACATTTTTTGGTTGGGAGTGCTTAACGTGTTTGTGGGCAATAAAGGTTTTGGGCAACTTTATTAGGACACACATGGCTTAAATTTCGGGTCTTGGAACCCACATGGCTAGTTATAACCACTCTGGTGCGGTTCTTTAAGGCTCAGGAAACATCGAGTGAGATGGGCGGGGCCTATTTTCGCTCCTCGGATGCGCAGTTAGTTTGTCAGCAAGCAAGCTCTAACTCCTGAGGGCGCTGGTGTATGTTTTGGGCCAAATCGAAGCTTTTACCCCACACTTTTTATCCTTGAGGGCAGGTAGGGCCACAGCAGGGCTGTGGCAAGGTGCTGAGGGGTCTTTTTCCGGATCTGGGCCCATTTTCGATCCGGTTTGGACATTAAGGGGTTAATTGTTAAAAACATTTGTGGTGCAATCTTAACTACCTATAGTGGGTCTACATACAACATTTTGAAAAATGTGGTGCATGTTTAGGCTGTTTTGCAGAACGTGTATGCTTTTTTTCTCTTAAAGGCGCAGTATCGTTTTTTAAGATTGTTATTTTTTTCACTAAATAAAGTGTTTTCATGCTTGTCTGTAGTCATTACTAGCCTGTTCAACATGTTTGACATTGAGGAAAGTCAATGTTCAATATGTTTAGAAGCCATTGTGGAACCTCCACTTAGAATGTGTCCCTCATGCACTGAAAGGTCAATAAATTGTAAAGAACATATTTTAGCTACTAAAAGTATGTTGCAGGATGATTCTCAGTCAGAAGAAAATCAGGTTATGCCATCTAATTCTCCCCAAGTGTCACAACCGTTAACGCCCGCACAAACGACGCCAAGTACTGCTAGTGCGTATAATTATTTCACCCTGCAAGATATGGCTGCAGTTATGAATACTACCCTCACAGAGGTTTTATCTAAGCTGCCTGGGTTGCAGGGGAAGTGCAGCAGGTCTGGTGTGAGAACAAATGTTGAGCCCTCTGACGCTTTATTAGCTATATCCGATGTACCCTCACAATGTTCTGAAGTGAGGAATTTGCTGGCTGAGGGAGAGATTTCTGAAAATATGTTCCCTCAGACAGATTCAGATATGACGGCTTTTAGATTTAAACTAGAACACCTCCGCTTATTGCTCAGGGAGGTTTTAGCGACTCTGGATGACTGTGACCCTATTGTAGTTCCAGAGAAATTGTGTAAAATGGACAAATTCCTAGAGGTTCCTGCCTACAATGATGTTTTTCCGGTCCCTAATAGGATTTCGGAAATTGTCACTGAGGAGTGGGATAGACCAGGTATTCCGTTCGCTCCCCCTCCTACTTTTAAGAAAATGTTTCCCATATCAGACGCTGAGCAGGACTCATGGCAGACGGTCCCTAAGGTGGAGGGAGCTATTTCTACCCTGGCTAAGCGTACAACTATACCTATTGAGGACAGTTGTGCTTTCAAAGATCCTATAGATAAAAAATTAGAGGGTCTCCTGAAGAAAATATTTGTTCATCAAGGTTTTCTTCTCCAACCTATAGCGTGCATTGTTCCTGTAACTACTGCAGCGTCCTCTTGGTTCGAGGCTCTGGAAGAGGCTCTTCAGGTTGAGACTCCATAAGAGGATATTCTGGATAGAATTAGGGCTCTCAAGCTAGCTAATTCTTTCATTACAGATGCCGCTTTTCAATTGGCTAAATTAGCGGCGAAGAATTCAGGTTTTGCCATTTTAGCGCGCAGAGCGTTATGGCTTAAGTCCTGGTCTGCCGATGTGTCATCAAAAGCTAAGCTTTTAGCCATCCCTTTCGAGGGTAAGACCCTATTCAGGCATGAACTGAAAGAGATCATTTCAGACATCACTGGAGGGAAGGCCATGCCCTTCCTCAGGATAAGACGAATAAGATGAGGACCAAACAAAATAATTTTCGTTCCTTTCGAAACTTCAAAGGTGGTCCCTCTTCCTGTTCCCCTGCCGCAAAGCAAGAGGGGAATATTGCTTAATCCAAGTCAGTCTGGAGACCTAACCAGACTTGGAACAAGGGTAAACAGGCCAAGAAGCCCGCTGCTGCCACCAAGACAGCATGAAGGGGTAGCCCTCGATCCAGGACCGGATCTAGTAGGGGGCAGACTTTCTCTCTTCGCTCAGGCTTGGGCAAGAGACGTTCAGGACTCCTGGGCTTTAGAAATAGTAACCCAGGGGTATCTTCTAGATTTCAAAGATTCTCCCCCAAGGGGGAGATTCCATCTTTCTCAAATTGTCTGTAAACCAGACAAAAAGAGAGGCGTTCTTACGCTGTGTAGAAGACCTATATTCCATGGGAGTGATCTGCCCAGTTCCGGAAACAGAACAGGGACAAGGGTTCTTCTCCAATCTGTTTGTGGTTCCCAAAAAGCGGGAATTTTCAGACCAATTTTGGATCTCAAGATCCTAAACAAATTCCTCAGAGTCCCATCCTTCAAGATGGAGACCATTCGGACTATTTTTCCAATGATCCAGGAGGGTCAATATATGACCACTGTGGACTTAAAGGATGCGTATCTACATATTCCTATCCACAAAGATCATCACCAGTTCCTCAGGTTCGCCTTTCTAGACAAGCATTACCAGTTTGTGGCTCTTCCCTTTGGGTTGGCCATGGCTCCCAGAATTTTCACAAAGGTACTAGGGTCCCTTCTGGTGGTTCTAAGGCCGTGGGGCATAGCAGTGGACAATATCTTAATCCAGGCGTCAACTTACCAACTAGCCAAGTCTCACATGGACATCATGTTGGCCTTTCTAAGATCTCACGGGTGGAAGGTGAACGTAAAAAAGAGTTCACTTCTCCCTCTCACAAGAGTTCCATTCCTGGGAACTCTGATAGATTCGGTGGACATGAAAATTTTTCTGACAGAGGTCAGGAAATCAAAGATTTTATCCATCTGCCGAGCTCTTCATTCCATTCCTCGGCCGTCAGTGGCTCAGTGTATGGAGGTAATCAGTTTAATGGTAGCGGCAATGGACATAGTTCAGTTTGCTCGCTTGCATCTCAGACCACTGCAACTTTGCGGGCTCAAACAGTGGAATGGGGATTATGCAGATTTATCTCCTCAGATAAATCTGGATCAAGAGACCAGAGTCTCTCTTCTTTGGTGGTTGTCAAGGGATCATCTGTCCAAGGGAATGTGTTTCCGCAGGCCAGCGTGGGTCATAGTGACGAACTGAGAGCGATATTCAACGTGCTTCGGGCGTGGCCTCAGCTGGCGTCGGTCAGATTCATAAGATTCCAGTCAGACAATATCACGACTGTAGCATATATCAATCATCAGGGGGGAACAAAGAGTTCTCTAGCAATGATAGTGGTTACCAAAATAATTCAATGGGCAGAGACTCACTCTAGCCATATATCAGCAATCTATATCCCAGGAGTGGAGAACTGGGAAGCGGATTTTCTAAGTCATCAGACTTTTCATCCGGGGGAGTGGGAACACAATTGATTCAGCAATGGGGCACACCGGAATTGGATCTGATGGCGCCTCGTCAGAATGCGAAACTTCCTCGATACGGGTCCAGGTCAAGGGATCCTCAGGTAGTACTGATAGATGCTCTAGCAGTACCCTGGTCGTTCAACCTGGCTTATGTGTTTCCACCATTTCCTCTCCTTCCTCGTTTGATTGCCAGAATCAAACAGGAGAGAGCTTCAGTGATTTTGATAGCACCTGCGTGGCCACGCAGGACTTGGTATGCAGACCTAGTTGACATGTCATTTCTTCCACCATGGACTCTGCCACTGAGACAGCATCCAAATCTAGTTTCTCTGCGACTGACTGCTTGGAGATTGAACGCTTGATCTTATCCAAGATGGGGTTCTCTGAGTCGGTCATAGATACCTTGATTCAGGCTCGAAAGCCTGTCTTCAGGAAAATTTATCATAAGATATGGCATAAATATCTTTATTGGTGTGAATCCAAAGGCTACTCATGGAGTAAGATTAGGATTCCTAGGATTTTGTCCTTTCTCCAAGAAGGATTGGAGAAGGGGTTATCAGCTAGTTCCTTAAAGGGACAGATATCTGCTTTATCAATTCTACTGCACAAACATCTGGCAGATGTTCCAGACGTTCAGTCGTTCTGTCAGGCTTTAGTTAGAATCAAGCCTGTGTTTAATGTTGCTCCGCCATGGAGTTTGAATTTAGTTCTTAAGGTTCTTCAAGGGGTTCCGTTTGAACCTATGCATTCCATAGATATTAAGCTTCTATCTTGGAAAGTTCTGTTTTTAGTTGCTATCTCTTCAGCTCAAAGAGTTTCTGAACTATCTGCATTGCAATGCGACTCGCCGTATCTTTTTTTCCCTGCTGATAAGGTGGTTTTGCGTACCAAACCTGGATTCCTTCCTAAGGTTGTTACTAATAGGAATATTAATCAGGAAATTGTTGTTCATTCTCTGTGTCCTAATCCTTTCTCTAAGAAGGAGCGTCCCTCCCTTTCATCCTTGTCCTGTAGCTTTGGTATTGTATCCCACAAGTAAAGGATGAATCCGTGGACTCGTCTTACATTTATATAAGAAAACTAAATTTATGCTTACCTGATAAATTGATTTCTTCTATGGTAAGACGAGTCCACGGCCCGCCCTGTCATTTTAAAACAGATTGTATTTTTTTATTTAAACTCAGTCACCTCTGCACCTTGTAGTTTCTCCTTTTTCTTCCTGTACCTTTGGTCGAATGACTGGGGGTGGAGCTAAGGGAGGAGCTATATAGACAGCTCTGCTGTGGTGCTCTTTGCCACTTCCTGCAGGGAAGGATAATATCCCACAAGTAAAGGATGAATCCGTGGACTCGTCTTACCATAGAAGAAATCAATTTATCAGATAAGCATAAATTTAGTTTTTTTATGTAATGTTAGGTTTCTTTAATGTAATGTTAGTTTTTCTTAAGGGGTTATGGAGTTTAGAGCGTAGTGGGTATTTTGCGATGGGAGTTGTGGTGGTTTAGGAGATAATAGTGTTGAGAGGTACTTTTAGATGTAGGGGTGTGGAGGTTTAGGGGTTAATAGTGTAGATGAGGTACTTTGCACAGTGGGGGTGTGGCAGTTTAGGAGTTAATAGTGTAATGGGGACTTTGCAGTGGGCTACGTGGCAGGTTTAGAGGTTATTAGAGTAGGGCGCATATGGCGATTCAGTATAGCCTGCGAGTATGGGTGTTACATTTTTTTCCGCTTTTCTTGTACCATTGAAGTCTATGGAGGAGTACACTAACGCGGGCGCAATATTCTAAGTTTGGATCTTTGTGCAAGTGAAAAATGTTTACTTTCAACTTGTAATACACGCTCCACTAAACACACGCAAAGAGAAGAAGTCGAGCATAGTCCACACATAATATAGCCCCAGATTACCTATTTAATCTTACATGCTTAATAATCCTGTATGTTGCTTAGTTGGTTTACAGTTTCAGTAATGGGAAAACTTGGCCCTCTTTAAACAGACAAAAAATAAAAGGACAATGCCTGGCAAAAATACAACCAATACATAGCTGTCAATAAGGTATTCAGTTAGGGAAATCTACAGAAAGAGGTACAGCTCAGTCAAGTCACTTAAACAGCAATGAACAAGGTTATTAATATTAATTTATGCAGAGTTCATTTGGAAAGTGGTGCTTCGTGCTCAACAGGTTTACCATCCACTAATCACATTCAAAGGCTGATATTATCACTGATGTAAGACTTCCTGTCCATGCACATATAATCACATTCATGTTTCTATCACTAACCTACACTCTCACTACAAAACAAAAATGTGTACAGTTCCTCTAAACTATGTAACCCCTAGTTGACTATAATGGTCACTGTGTTTTCTCCTGTTTTTTTTTTCTTTTTTACCTACTAGCAGAGTGTCCAAAATGGAAACTTCTCCATAGATTTATTAACATTCTCATTCATTTGTAAAATGCCACCTTTTTAAAAAAAATATGGCTAGAGTACGAGTTTTGCGGTATGAGTGAAAAAGCAGTGTTACGGCTCTTTTTCCCTACTGCTGGTATTACGAGTCTTGCAGGTTTAGGTGTACCGCACACTTTTTTGGCCATAACGCAACGTAACTACCGCAGCTTTCCAAAAGTCCTTTTTCAATGGTACTTCCTTTGCGCCGGTATTACGAGTCTGCCTGGGAGGTCAAAAAGTGAGCAGTACACCCTAAACCGTCAAGATTCATACCGCCACCTGAAAGTCAGTAGTTATAAGTTTTATGCTACAAAGCCGTAACATAAAACTCATAACTAAAGTGCTAAAAAGTACACTAACACCCATAAACTACCTATTAACCCCTAAACCGAGGCCCTCACGCATTGCAAACACAAAAATAAAATTATTAACCCCTAATCTGCCACTCCGGACATCGCCACCACTATAATAAACATATTAACCCCTAAACCAATCAGCCAATAGGATTGAGCTGGTATTCTATTGGCTGATTGGAACAGCCAATAGAATGCAAGCTCAATTTAAAGGAACCTTCATTGTAGAAGAAGCCGTCGATTGAAAAGGATGCTCTGAGCCAGATGTCTTGAAGATGGAGCCGCTCTGCGCCGGATGGATGAAGATAGAAGATGCCGGCTTGGATGAAGACTTTGGCCCGCTTGGATGAAGACTTCTGCCGGCTTCGCTGAGGACTTCTGCCGCTTCATTGAGGATGGATGTCGGATCTTCAAAAACTGTAAGTGGATCTTCGGGGAGTTAGTGTTAGGTTTTTTTTAAGGGTTTATTGGGTGGGTTTTAATTTTAGATTAGGGGTTTGGGCTGAAAAACAGCTAAATGCCCTTTTAAGGGCAATGCCTATACAAATGCCCTTTGCAGGGCAATGGGGAGCTTAGGTTTTTTGGATAGGTTTTTATTTGGGGGTTGGTTGTGTGGGTGGTGGGATTTACTGTTGGGGGGCTATTTGTATTTTTATTTACAGGTAAAAGAGCTGATTTCTTTGGGGCAATGCCCCGCAAAAAGGCCCTTTTAAAGGCTATAGGTAGTTTAATTTAGGCTAGGGTTTTTTTATTTTGGGGGAGACTTTTTTTATTTTGATAGGGCTATTAGATTAGGTGTAATTAGTTTAAATATTTGATGATTTCTTTTTTATTTTGTGTAATTTAGTGTTTGTTTTTGTAATTTAGTTAATTGTATTTAATTAATGTAATTTATTTAATTTTAGTGTAATGTTAGGTGTTAGTGTAAGGCAGGTTAGGTTTTATTTTACAGGTAAATTTGTATTTATTTTAGCTAGGTAGGTAGTAAATAGTTAATAACTATTTACTAACTAGTCTACCTAGTTAAAATAAATACAAACTTACCTGTGAAATAAAAATAAAACCTAAGCTAGATACAATGTAACTATTAGTTATATTGTAGCTAGCTTAGGGTTTATTTTACAGGTATTTAGTTTTAAATAGGAATTATTTAGTTAATGATAGTAATTTTTATTTAGATTTATTTTAATTATATTAAAGTTAGAGGGTGTTAGGGTTAGACTTAGGGTTAGGTTTAGGGATTAATAACTTTAGTATAGTGGTGGCGATGTCGGGGCGGCAGTTTAGGGGTTAATAACTTATGTAGGTGGTGGCGACATTGGGAGCGGCAGATTAGGGGTTAATAAGTGTAGGTAGGTGGCGGCGACATTGGGGGTGGCAGATTAGGGGTTAATAAATATAATGTAGGTGTCGGCGATGTCGGGCGGTAGATTAGGGGTGTTTAGACTCTGGGTTTATGTTAGGGTGTTAGGTGTAAACATAACTTTTTATTTCCCCATAGGAATCAATGGGGCTGTGTTACAGAGCTTTACACTCCTTTATTGCAGGTGTTAAGACTTTTTTTCAGCCGGCTCTCCCAATTGATGTCTATGGGAAAATTGTGCACGAGCACGTAAAACCAGCTCAAAGCAGTGCTGGTATTGGAGTGCAGTATGGAGCTCAATTTTGCTCAAAGCTCACTTATTGCCTGCTAACGCCGGGTTTTTGTAAACCTGTAATAGCAGCGCTATAGGGAGGTGAGCGGTGACAATAACTTGCAAGTTAGTACCGAGCCACTCATAACGCAAAACTCGTAATCTAGCCGATTGATAGGCATATACAATGTATTACACATACACTTCAGAATCTGTTGGCACTCTACAATTAACTGGTAATAAAAATACATAGCGTGTAAATTAAAATATTAGACTTGACAAAGTTCTTCTTGAAATCCTATTATTCTGCGCTCAACCTCTCTAAGCAACATAACTTCTTTACTCTTAATTATACACTTTCTTCAAACCCAAAACGTCTGTTCTCCTCTTTAAATACCCTACATAAATATATAAATTATATTTAAATTCATCACATTGCACCTGCCTTTGGCGCTTCTTACATCCCACTACTAGAAACTAGTAGTGTACTGTTGCTCCTTCAACACATGATACCAAGAGAATGAAACAGATTCGATAATAGAAGTAATTTAGAAAGTTGTTTAAAATTGTATTCTCTATCTGAATCATGAAAGAAAAATTTTGGGTTTCATGTACCTTTAAACAATAACAATAAAAGATGGATTTTCAATGAGATATTCGCATATAGATCTCTAAGATATCTAGACACATATTTATTCATATACATATCTCGCAATAAATAGATATAAAAGTCCAAAAATCATCACATATATAGAGAAATATTTATTTAGAATTAAATATAACATATTCCATTGCAAAAAACATTTTGCAAAATGAAATATTTGCATTTTCATGTACACTTTGAGGAGAATACGTCATGGGCTTTGCGCAACATATTAGGGTTTTTGTGTGTTTTCTTCTATTTGTCCCCTCCATTGACTTCTATGGAGAATACATGAACGTGCAATCGATTTAGCAATTTCCATTATGTGGCTTATTGATGCTGAGTATCAGTATCATTACAATAACTTCAGCAAAATCTCCAAAACTGAGCTTCTGATTTTCCCTCCTTCTTCCAAAATCTCTATCCCCATCTTTCTATAACTGTTGATAATGTAATTATTTCCTCAACCCTGCATGCCCGATGTCTTGGGGTCACACTTAACTCAGATATTTCTTTCACTCCTCACATCCAGTCTTTGGCCAGTTTCTGCTGCTTGCACCTTAAAAACGTCTCCAAAATTTGCCACTTCTTCACTCAAGACACAACTAAATTTTAATTCAGTCTCTCATAATTTTTCAAGACTCATTATCCTTAGGCAGGGCTGGTGTAAAGCTGAAATGGTGCCACTTTTTAAAAAGGGACGGAAGGCTGATCCAGGAAGGTATAGACCAGTGAGACTGACATTGATAGTGAGGAAGATACTTGAATGGATTATAAGGGATTATATTGATGAGTATATTCGTGTAAACAAGATTATGCTTTCAATTCAGCATGGTTTTATGAGAAATAGATCATGTCAAGCTAATGTCAAGCTAATCTAATTATATTATAGAAGGAAATAAGCAAAAATATTAATAAAGGGGAATCAGTTGATGTGATATATTGGATTTTGCAAAGGCATTTGATACAGTGCCATGTGAGAGATTAATGTACAAAATTAGGGGACTGGGAATATCTGAAAATGTTATTTTATGGATAAATAACTGCATTAAAAGGCAGGGAGCAATGAGCAGTAGTAAACGGATCATACTCAGATTGGACAAAGGTATTCAGTGGAGTATCCCAGGGATCATTACTGGGCCATGTTCTTTTTAATAGCAACATCTCTATTTTTGCAGATGATACAATGTTGGGTATGGTCATTAGGTCAGTGCAGGATCAATTTGATTTACCATGGGATTTACAAAAAATAGAAGAATGGACAGGTCAATGAAAAATTAGATTTAACACTGGAAAATGTAAGGTTCTACAATTTGGAAGTAAAACTAAGCAGGCAACCTATTATTTAAATGGAACTAGAGGAGGAAAGGGATTTGTGAGTACTTAAAGATAACAAGCCAAAGATGGGTGTAAAATGCAGGGCAGTGGCTTCTAATTCTAAAACGTTAATAGCATGTATTAAAAGAGGCACTGATGCAAGGGAGGAAAGCATAATGCTGTAACTATATAAATCCCTGGTAAAACTTTACCTTGGGTATGGAGTGCAGTTCTGGGGACCAATCTCAAAAAAAGACATTGCAGACTTAGAAAAAGTTCAGAGAAGGACCACAGAGCTAATAAGGGGAATGGAAAATTTAAGCTATGAGAAGAGGTTAGCCAAACTGGGTCTGTTTTCTCTAGAAAAAAAGGCACTTGAGAGGTGACATGATTACTTTATATAAATATATTCAAGGTCCATATACAGAGATGGCAGAAGCTTTGTTTATTGCAGGAAAATTGTTTCTGACAAGGGGTCACAATTCAAGGCTGGAAGAAAGGAGATTTATTCTCCAGCAACACAAACATTTTTTCATTGTAAGAGCAATCAAATTGTAGAACTCATTACCTAAGGGGGTAGTAAATGCCAATAACTTAGATACATGTTAAATGGTCTAAATACTTTTCTGAGTAGAAACAGAATTTAGGGATATGATTACTTGTGTTAAATAAGTCACTTTTGTAATGGGATTAATTTAAGATCAACTGGAGCTTTTATTTTAAATAAATTAAGATTTGTATAGGTTGAACATGATGGACTTCTGTCTTTTTTAAACCTCATCTACTATGTTACTGTTTAACTCTCATAATTTCCCACCTTGTCAACATGGTCTCCATAGTTGCTGTATATCTCCTTTACAATCCATATCGAATGCCTTTACCAGACTGATTTTCCTTACACATGACTCCTCATCTGCTGTACCTCTCTGCCAATCCCTTCACTGGCTTCCTTTAGTCTCCATAATAAAACACATGAAATCAAGACCCTCTATAACACTGCCCCCCCCCCTAAATCTCAGACCTTGTCTCTAGATACTCTGCATCCCATCCCCTTCTCTCTGCTCAAAACTTCCTTTTCGCCTCTTCTCTTGTTACCTCCTTACTTTCCCATCTACAGGACTTCTCTTGAATGGCCACTATTTTGTTGAACTCTCTGCCTCAATCCACAAAACTCTCCCCTAGTTTTCATAGTTTCCAGCGTTCCTTAAAAACTCCACTGTTCAGGGAAGCTTACAATACACCCTAACCTTTCTTACCTCAGATTCTATCCTCCTCCTTTGTCATCCCCTTGAACCCCCTTAGAATATAAGCCTACAAGCCCAGCTGTTTCGTAAATCACATTCATGAGAGGTGATTTATAACAGTGCAACTCTTGGCAGGGCTTTCTATGCATTTGTCTCCTATAAATGCTACCTTGCATATTATACCTATGTTTATAGCGCTGCGGAATCTGTTAGCATTCTACAAATAACTGATAATAATAAAGTGATATGATGCAGGAGGAGGAAGTGCCTGCTAGCTTGTCTAAGATTGTATTTATTTTTTATTTTTTTTATTTGGCGTGGTTAAGTGAGTCATGAGAACATTTTATGACTCATTTGAACAGGTTAGTTGGAAGATAGTCTGACAGAACAAGGCAGAGAGTTTCATAGAGTAGGTGCAGCATAAGATATGTTTTGATAGATATGTTTTGTAGACAGGAAAGGGAAGAGGCTGACTGCTGTGCTGAAGCGGTAAACATTGTATTTTAAATGACTCAATAAAAGGATGAAGTTTTAACTTTTATTTTGAGCACGGACTGTTACTCTGCCAGTTTATATTTAGTGTGCATTACAAGCGAGATTAAGAAAGGTCCAGCATCGCTGCCAGTGGGCAGCAATAGGATGTCCGAATTTAACATAGCACAAGTCGTTGCTTGTGCAATGGCCATGCACAAGCAGGGGCTGTCAATCACCAGTCAGATCTGTCTTGGGTGATTGCAAACCCGCCATCTCAGAACTGGCCTATAGGTTTAGAAGCAGCATCTTAACTATTGGCTGCAGGCTCGCTTATTCTCCAAAGCTGCATCGCACAGCTTGATAAATCGAGACCAATGAAGGAGTAGGATAAACATAGGTCATAGGTAGAACATTATTATATTGGGGGGTTTGGGAAGAAACTGGAGTTGGGAGCAAGAGATATGGCTGATTTTAAGTGTCAAACGAAATTAATGAGTGGGGCATGAGTGTATATTTATTATAGAGTAGAAAGGGGAGAGGTGGGAGATGGGGAGGGCACTTAGTGGATTGAAGTAACAAAAACCAGCCAGGATAAGTAAGTAAAATAATATTTGTCTAGTGTCTTGGGTGAAGAAAGTGCAAATCCTAGAGATGTTAAATGGATGTATATGGCAGAACTTAACAAGTGATTAGATATTAGAAGTGAAGGAGAATGCTGATTCAAGTGCAACTCCAAGACAGTGGAAGTGGTGGTGACAAAGTTCTTCACTACAATGAGAACTCTATTGTGCAATATGTAGTGGAGCTCAGAGTTCAGGATATTGAGCAATAATGTACCAACATCCAAGACAAGATAGTAATTATACACTTTGTGACCTTGTTTACTAAACAGGGGTGGTGTCTGAGGATGTCAGACAGATATGGGTGTAATCAGCATAGAGATGTTACTGAAAGAAAAAAAAATTAAATGCATAGATGGAGAAGAGCAAGGGAGCAAAGATGGAGTCTTGTTGCTCCCAAACATACTGGCATAGGATCAGAGGATGTGACACTGAAGGAGACTGTATGACCGGCTGGATAGCTATCTCAGAAATAAAAATAGTGAAGAACTGGTAAGAGGAAATGGAAGTCTATGGTGTAAAATGCCACAGAGATATTGTCATGAACCAGAATACAGACATTTCAATTAACTTTAGAAGCGTTGGTGAAAACCGTAATGCTATTAAAATACTCTTTGTTTTAAGTTGGTGAATAATAAGAATCAATGCTTTATGACGGTGAGGGTAATGGTAACTTATATGGTCTTTCTATCAAGCTCACTTTTTCTGGTAGTTAAAAAACATATATAAATAGAAGTTTGTAAAAATGAATGGTGACTGATACATGCAAACTTTTTTCAGAACAATTAATAAAAAACAAGATAGAGCTTGTTCTTGATACACATAGCTGCATTACTGAAGTGGGGTCAAACCCCTGCCAGTTGTTTGGGGAAAGACAAGCATGGGAGAGTATGACGTGAGGGCTGAGCTGCAGCCAAGGTGTCACTAGATCACACTGTGTTTGAAGGGCCCTGGCAAGTATCATTATGGCAGTACAAAACAGTGAGTGCACTATGTGTACCATTCAGAGACTTTGCCCATGATTCTATTTATGTTTTATTAAAAGAGACCGTGTATTTTACAATTCAACATATTTCAAAGATCCCAAACTGCTGATAGTGTACAGCTGAGACAGGGCTCAACACTTGGCTTAGCAGGTAGTGACCTGGTGATGGATGAGTTATCCAAATAAAACTTGTTCCTTTATAGACACTAGGAAGTTATTTCTTCTTAGATATAGCAATATAAGTTTTGTAAATTTAATTTACAAATACAAATAACTTACAAATACAAATTAAATTTAAAACTGTGAACAAAACAACATAAAATAAACTTTGCTTGATTTTCAAAAATTAAAATCATAACTATAATGGCTACCAGTACTGATTATAAGTATGCCCATTATACTGCTGTAAAACTGTATAATATTTCTAATGATCACCCTAGTAATAGAAGAAAAACAAAAGAAAAACAATTTTCAATCACTTACTTCAAACTATCCCAAAAATTCAACAATAGTTCTCCCCCTTAAACAGACATTGTTGCAAGTTGGAAACATATTTCTTTTATTTTCCCAGGGTAACACCTGCATATTTTTTTCTTGTTGAAAGTAATGAAATGAGTTCATTGATAAATCTGGATGTATTTTGCACCAGTGCACAACGAGAGTGAAACTTTGATAAATCCTCTGTGAAGAAAGTGTAGAGTCAGACAGACATAGAATGAGAGAGAGACAGATAAACACACAGAGAAATCTGCAACCCCCCCCCCCCCCCCCCCCCTCTGGCTCTGCTCCCAAGTCTATTTCAGCCAGAATTGCAGAGTGTTAGCCAAGAAAAATGAAAAAAAAAAATAGAAAAAGAAAAAAAGGAAACAAAACAAAATAAAATATCCCCCTCCTCTCCCAATAATCAGGGGGGTAGGAGGGGGCTGCTGGCACAGTTAAGATGACGTCGTGTCTCTCGCCGCCCCTCCCTCATTGGGGATGTGAGCTGAGCAGCGGGATAAAACCCAGCATGTGTGAGGGGACGGGGGCATTGTGAGACATGGAGAACATACGACCTGCCGCTCTACTGAGGAGCATCATACTGCTGCTCATCTTCTGCCAAACTTCTCTGCAAGGAGGTAAGTAACCATGCATGGTAGTGTAACCCTATGCTCTTAAAAAATGTGGTGTCTTGATTTGACCCTTGCAACAGTTGTCCTTTTATCTCTTGATAGTTTTTTGGGGTTTTATTGCTTGAAGATATGTTTATGCAGGAAGTTTAGGATGCTCTACATAGGAACACCTGGTCTCTAAAATATAGTTTTACTGCAATGGAAAACATAGTTTTTATTACTGACCTGTACAACATTGAACACTCATCTGCAAAGCATAGCTCTTTAAATGTGGGTAGTTCAATCTTTATTTCCATAACTATTACAATTTAAAATCCACTTCATAGTGCACATTGCCTTATATAAGCTCATATAAAAGCACTGAATCAATATATAATCTAATAAAATATTACACAATATATAACTGACACAAAAAGAAATAAAGTTATACAATACTAAAACAAATTGTGCCAAATAGTGATTCACAAAAATATAACATAAAATGATACTGATGGTAAATGACTGCTTATTGAAAGACATTTACCAATAAGTATCATTTAATGTTATATTTTTGTGAATCACTATTCAGCACAATTTTTTAGTATTGTATCACTGAACGAATATATACTTACCTCTCTAAAATTCAGTATACTATGATATCCCTTACATATAGCAATTCTATGATCAGTAGATCAGCATTTATAGTTGGCTCCTGCATTGCACAGGACATCCGGTTATTTGTAATCCATGCAGTGCACCTTACCTTGCAGAAATTCATGCTTTGACCTCACCCCTGCAGACTACTGAATCTCATCCAAACTCAGCTCTGTAGGAAATCACACCCTGCCTTGCAACCTTCTGCAGTTTGACATCAGTCAGTTAAAATAATGTCTCCCATCATTCCCCTTCCGCAAAGCATAGCAAAATTGTAACCTAAGACCTTTACAGCAGGGAGCCCTAAATGCCATGCTAGACATTTAGAATAACCAAAAAAAGTCTGCAAATACATGTGCATTAACACGGTTAAAAAAAAATACTTAAGCAGTTCTTTGAAACCTGAACACCATGTAGGTCTGAAAATACTTATTCTGATTTGTCTATAAAGTTGTAAAATTCACTACAGAAGTTTTCCAGACTTATACCTGGATCATAAAACTGACAGGCAGAAGTGAATGCATTGCAAGCTAATAGTCATTAAACATGCTACAGTTTCTACAAAATAATTCTCCTTTTAGTTAAAATGTGATATGTCACAGGAATTTAAACAGAAGCTTACCAGTTAAAAGTTACTAAGTGTGCTAAAGAAATTCCAGAACAAGGGGTCACAGTTTGAAGTTGGAGGGTAATAGTTTAACAAGTAATTAATGAAAGTACGTATTTATAGAAACATCAGCTTTGTGTTGGGGTAAATACAGTAAAGGAGTTAAAGAACAATTGGGTTAGGCTGAAATAATGGTACCCTGGAGATTAATTAAAATGACTCCCTAAACATGGGCAAAGAAAATAGACCTTCAGTTCTTATAAGACATTAACATGAATTCTTCTGTTATGAGACGTATTTAGGATGTACATTTAGTTTAAAGTAAGTTTTAGAATGGGAACTGTATTTCACTAAATGCCTGGATACTAAGTTTTTTTAATGAGCTAAGCACATAAACACCTGTTCCTTAAATTCCTTAATTTAAATCCTGATAAGAATTGAATCTGTTTTTTTTTTGTAAACTTGTGCATTTTATGAAGGCAAATCGTGTGTCTACTGTCAAAGCAGTGTGTGCTTCAAATGTAAAGATAAACAGGAAAAACATTATGTATTGATTATATATAAAGAGGATGGAAGAGAAATAGGAGAGTTTGAGAATGGAAAAGAGGGAGAAAAACTAGAGGGAGGATTTTGCACACAAACAGGAATAGAAATGTATTACTAAAGTTTATATAGACAAGCATTTAGGGAAAATAACTAGTCTACTCAGAGTTAAAGACATCAATCACCTAATGTGTTAATCATCTACTGTACCGTATTAACAGTCACACACACTAGTGGGTTACTGAACATTTATAGTCATAAGACAACACTGGTTAACCATACAGGGCAATTAAGGCTGAATTTATCATTAAAGGGACATTAAACCCAAAAATTTTCTTTCATGATTCAGACAGAGAATACAATTTTAAACAAAATTCCAATTTACTTCTATTATCTAATTTGCATCAATATTTAGATATCCTTTGTTAAAGAAATAGCAATGATGGGTGAGCCAATCACATGAGGCAAATATGTGCAGCCACCAATCAGAAGCTACTGAGCCTATCTAGATATGCTTTTCAGGAAGGAATATCAAGAGAATGAAGCAAATTAGATAAGAGAATTATATTAGAAAGTTTTTTTAAATTGTATTCTCTATCTGAATCATGAAAGAGAAAATTTGGGTTTAACGTCCCTTTAAGCAGTTCCCTAGAGACATTTTCTCAAAGAGATGCTCTTTCCTGACAGGTTAATGCCATAAACATTCTGTGTTCTGAACACATACCTACCTGGTACAGCCCATCAGAAATAGTACTGGAGAATGTATAGATTTAATAAAGAAGACATAGGTATGTGTGCTGAGTGCACATGTTAGCAGTAACATTACTGTGCACAAGTGACTAGATATGTCATGCAGTATCTGATTTATCAGTGAGCAGAAACTATCTAAAGGTAGCCCTGGTGGCAACTATACATTGTGTTATAATGATGGAGCTGATATGCATAATACACAGTATAGAAGTGAACCCATGGTTAACTGTACATCTTAACACAATGCACAGTAAGTATATGTATAAAGCGCATATACTTTTATATACAACAAATGATACATCTTCATAACATAACCCTGCCTACTTTGATTATATATCATAATAGCCTTTGTCAAGCATACTTTACCTCCGTCACACTCCATCTTACACCAGTTATTCATCTTATGGAGAGCCAACTTTATCTCACCAGCTGTGCAACTGCCTAGTTAAAGATAATATATAGTATATATATTAATAGATAGACAGACAGACAGACAGACAGACAGACAGACAGACAGACAGACAGACAGATAGATAGATAGATAGATAGATAGATAGATAGATAGATAGATAGATAGATAGAAAAAGCTACTAGTCCACTCAATGAAAAAAAAGTCAATTTTTTTACTCGACCACTGTGATTTCATACTTGTCTGGGGCTAGTGGAAATTTCAAACCCTAAATAAATATGAATATATATATATATATATATATATATATATATATAATTTATTAATACACATAGGTGTGAGATAAGCATAAGGGAGTAACTGAATATACAGATCACTGTGTATATTATATAGAGAGCAAGCTCATCATTTATAAAGCAAGGATATTCTGCATGTTATACAAAAGGACTGAGAATGATAGGCTACTGGGTTGTAAAGATGCTTTTTTACATGACAGGATGAAATGCACGTTATAATAAAAAGGAAGGTTGTGCATGTTCTGTACAGTGGAATTAGTGGGTATGTTATGCAGAGACAGACAGCTTGTGTATGTTTGTGCTCAACCAGACAGACAGACAGGCAGGTCGATAATTCTGCATGCTATATATAAGTATGGTTTTGCATGCTAAATAGGGAGAGGCTCTGCCTTGTATATGGATGGAAAGTAAAGTTTGCTTATTATACAGAAGGGTCAATCAGCAAGTTATATGTGGGGTTGATGGTGCTTGTTAAAAAGAAAGGCTGTTCTGCATGTTTAACTAAAAATATCTGTATGCATTATATTTATATAAGCTTCTAATATGAACTGCTAATAAGGACTGTTGGAACTGAAACCTGCATATAGTGTTTGTTATCTATGTCATAAACAGAACTGTCAAGCTACAATACAATTCGATGCACATTATACAAGTGTACATTGCTAAACATTTAGGTTAAAGCAAATTACCTAGAGCAGGACTGTCTAGCATATAATGCTAGGGTCATAATACAGTCATCAATTATTATTGGTCTGGCCCCCTCTCCTCCTTTACCTCTTGCCATCTGCAACACACAAATAATTCCTCTTCTCTACATGTGCCTCATTCCTGGCGCTTATTATTAAAGAGTTGATCAATTCTAGTTAGCTTATTTAAAGTTATACACTTTGTTTACTCCTACAAACTTTCTAAAATGATTTCACCCACCTTGCAAGTATGTCCCTGCATGTGAAAAGACTGTACCCCCTGTCCAAGAGGATATCAATTCATGCAGTTCTGATAGAGAAGTTAAAATGGTCAAATGTAATAGCTGGTGTACTGAGAATCATGCACCAGTGATAGCTGTTCATGTTATACAGATGCTGGTGTTAAATAAATGTACTAACCATTTAGATGTGCCTATTTCTATATATAATGTTTTCAATGCAAAAGCATGTTTATTAAAAACTATTAATGCTAGATAGATAGATAGATAGATAGATAGATAGATAGAATGTTCTGTGATTCGTGCACCAAGCTGTACTAAAATAGAAGTGAAGTGCCTAAGATCTGTTTCTCCAGAAAATCCAGATGTTTTCTGTCAGGGGAAGCAAAAGCTTTAACTCACAAGTGAAAGCTGACACATTCCCATCTGACACGAAAGCAAAGACTTGAGAGGTTAACCCATTCCTTCCAATAAGAACAAATATGTCTACAGGACGGAAGTTTAATTATTTTGCTAACATCTAAGCTTCAGTAAGGAAATGGTCAGCAGATAATTCCTATGCATCCAGTATGGCAGATGAACAGTGCAACATTGTTAACCTCTTAAATGCCATGTATATTTATAAATCATTTGAATCTTTAGTTTGGCACAATTTATTTGGCTAAAGAATCTGCATTCAGCAGATCTTATCTTGATGTAAATAACTAAAATAACTGTTCTTCAACTGTCCTCAGCCCAAACCACTGTAAAAATAGCTATTTCTCTTTCACTCACATTGCTGTTCAGATAAATTGAAGCAAAGGTGCAGTGTCGTTCATGTAGAATGTGGTACAGTGTGAGGAGGGGGAATAAGTGAGTAAGCGTGTGTCAGTCTCTGTTCTGTGATTCATGTAATATATTTATTCAATTTCACAGAACTCCAGAAATACTGTCAGCGACTCTGGTTTAATTCCTTGTGCCAAAGTGCACTAAAAGTCAAAATATTCATTCTGTGGGATGTAACCTCACAGCACTGTTTTGTATAGATATCATTTAATTGAACAAGACATATTTTAATTGCACTTATTCACAAATTACATAACGGTTTAAAGGGACACTGAACCCAAATTTTCTCTTTCGGGATTCAGATAGAGCATGCAATTTTAAGCAACTTTCTAATTTACTCCTATTATCAAAACTTCTTCATTCTCTTGGTATCTTTATTTGAAATGCAAGAATGTAAGTTTAAATGCCGGCCCAATTTTTGGTGAACAACCTGGGTTGTTCTTGCTGATTGGTGGATAAATTCATCCACCAATGAACAAGTGCTTTCCAGGGTCCTGAACTAAACAAATAGCTTAGATGCCTTCTATTTCAAATAAAGATAGCAAGAGAACGAAGAAAAAATTATAATAGGAGTAAATTAGAAAGTTGCTTAAAATTGCATGTGCTATCTGAATCATGAAAGAAAAAATTTGGGTTCAGTGTCCCTTTAACAATAAATTGAAGCCATATGAGAAACATTCTGTTGAACTTACTTTTTTTTGTTTTAAGTGAAATTGAGCTTTTTGCTTATTTGATCGCTCTATTTGCAATCTGCACAAGCATGTTTTTGTTTTTTTTCTATTAAGTGGTGGTTGTTAAATGTAAGCAGTTATCACCTTTGGTAGTATAGGGTTAAATTATAAATAGATGCTAAAAATGGCAGCAGTAATATAAATGCTACTCTTAAGTGACTCTTGCTGCAACAGAATCCTTGGCAGCTCTTCCTAATTGTCCTTTTTGCACATCTGGGACACAAATGCGCAAGCGTTAATAATAACTGTAAACGTCTGCTTTGGTTGATAAGGTCCATATTTGCAGCAATAAGAAGAGTATCATTCTGTACGCTGAGCTTTAAAAGGACATTTTAATAAATGATTACTTGGATAAAGGGAAGTATTTTCGTTTACAGAGAATAATAATGTTTAATAATACTTGGGTACAAAAGAAAGACTATGGATGCCTTTATTACTTAAAGGGACACAAAACCCAGATTTTTTTTCTTTCCTGATTCAGAAAAGGCATGCAATTTTAAGCAACTTTCTAATTTATTCCTATTATAAAAGCAGGAATCTAAGCATCAGAGCCGGCCCATTTTTGGTACAGCCCCTGGGTAGCGCTTGCTAATTTGTGGCTACATTTAGCCACCAATCAGCAGGCGCTATCCAGGGGCTGAACCAAAAATGGGCCGGCTCCTATGCTTACATTCCTACTTTTTAAAATAAAGATAGCAAGAGAACAAAAAAATTAAGGAAGGAAAGTTTCTTAAAATTGTATGCTCTATCTGAATCATGAAATAAAAAAAATGGGGTTTTTTTGTCCGTTCTTCATGTTTGTAGTAGGGGCCTATCACGCTACAATATGGTTATCAGTGCATGGAAATATAATAATTTAGGAAATAAGGCATAATGACTTGTATTTTGTGTAAGCACCACTTTATCAGATCCTGTGATGAGCTGTTCACAGTAACAGTTACACAACACAAACATGTCTTTCTACACACCCCTTTATAGTATTCACGCTTTCTTAGGTCATTCTATGTTTAAAAAAATAGTTTTGCTTCTCTAAATAAGCACAAAAAAACAACTTACTAATGTGCTTTATAATGTGCTGTAGTTATTGAACCCTCCTAGTTACTGCATCTAACATTAAAAGAGTCAATAATTACCTTTGTAGGCAGGTGTGTGTTCCTTCATGCGCCACAGGTCAGTGCTCTGCTAACAGACATGTATAGTACTTTCCCGCTATTTTTACAGTCATCACTTAAGCCACGTGATGGTTTAACCGTTAACCTTGGATTTATTATTCACTGCATTTATTTCATTTAGTTCTTGGAAACTTGTCCCATTCTTGTGAACCATCCAGGCACAGTAATAAAATAAATATCTTCATCTTGCTCTCATTGCTTTCAGCTTTATAAAAAGAACTTGAGCAAATAAACTTTGCAACAAAACATGGAACATGGAAGTAATCCAGTATCTGCCAAGATATTACACTCCCATAATAGTATTACATAACTGTTGCATACTTCTAAGCATATTCACAGAGTATATATAGCGTATCTTCCTTTTTTATGATACATGGTTATGACAATGCTTTCTGCATGGCTGGTTTACTATGCAAGGGCTGATCTATCCCTGTGTAACCCTGCAATATGTAATTGTAATAACCACCCCTCTTAAAGGAAACCATGCTAAAAAGAAGAATACGTTGTTTGTCTTTTCTCCAAGAATGTTTTTGGCATTGGTACTAAAATATAAACTGCAGCATATAATGGCAAAAAAGGATTAAGCAGTGAAAAGTGCATGATTAGTGTGAATTTTTACAGCACCAGTTCCTAATTTGTAAATACCCTGTTAAGCCTGTGCATGAATTTTAACAGAGGGTAGTAATGCAACATTAGAATCTAATATTAGATTAGACTCATATTCAGCACATTTATCTGCCAATATGCTCGCATAAAATCCACAGAGCCCAACTAGTGCCCAATAATATAATAAATCACCAAAAAAATACTGCTAAAATTAGATTAGGTTCAGAGACGTTTAATCAAACAGCTTTGTTGAACATTTTCCAAGGTAACTTTTTTTTTTTACTTTTATCAAAACAGACAGGCACATTTAGTCTGTGCTGTACCATATTTCTGGAACAAATATAAACGGATTTAGCAAGAAATAAACTATTTTAGCAAGAAATAAACTTATCCAGTACTAACCTAAACATTATTATCAACATGCTTTGTTTTTAGGGGTAAATTATCCAAAGTTAATTGCAATATATTGCACTGTGGTCATTTCCTTAGATTTTGAAGATAATGGAGAAACAAACCTCTGAAACAAAAACTGTTTATTTCCCCTATATTCACAAAATAACGTAATCAGTACCTCCATATTATAAGCCAGATACAGTAAATGTTTTGGAAATGCAGTTAGTGTCTCACAATTGTTTTTTTAAAGTCTGATTCTCTATATATAAAAAAAAACTCTAGACTGAAAGCAAAGATAATCTCAGACTCAGAAAAAAAGGAATATTGTTTAAAATGTGCTTTATTAAATGGCTCATATTACATTCATTCCCCTTTATATACCATAGGACATTTACCAAATTAATTTTGTTTCTTCTGGTTTTAATGGGATGTTCAATTCAATGATTTGACTGGACATAGAAGTCCAAAAAGAAAATGATTGCAATTTTGCTAGCATATAACTGAGTGTTTAACTCCTGGAAAGGGATTAAACACATAGTTAAACTCAACACCAGTGCAGCAATGCATTATTGGGAGCTAGCTGAGCACATCTGGTGAGCTAATGACAAGAGACAAATAATATTCTCCAGCTAGCTCACAGTTGTACATTGCTGCTGCTGATATGTACTTTTGCTTTTCAACAAAGTATACCAGGAAAACAGAAAATGTGATACTACAAAATGATTTAGTGCCTTAAACTCACATGCTCTTTCTGAATTGTTTAAAGGGATAGTAAACACCAAAATTGTTATTGTTTAAAAAGATAGATAATCCCTTTATTTACCATTCCCCAGTTTTGCATAACCAACACTGTTATAGAAATATCCTTTTTACCTCTGTAATTACCTTATATCTAAGCTTCTGCTGACTGCCTCCTTATCTCAGATCTTTTGACAGACTTGCATTACAGGCAATTAGTGCTGACTCTTAAATAACTCCATGTGCATGAGCACAATGTTATCTATATGAAACACATGAACTAACGCCCTCTAGCTGTGAAAACTGTCAAAAGCATTGAGATAAGAGATTAGAAATTAGCATATGAGTCTACCTAGGTTTGGCTTTCAAATAAGAATAACAAAAGAACAAATCAAATTTAAAGGGATAGTAAAGTCCAAATTAATTTCATGATTCAGAAAGGGCATGTAATTTTAAACAACTTTCTAATTTACTTTTATCATCAAATTTGCTTTGTTCACTTGTTATTCTTAGTTGAAAGCTAAACCTAGGTAGTCTCATATGCTAATTTCTAAGACCTTGAAGGCATCCTTTGCATTTGACAGATTTTCACAGCTAGAGGGTGTTAGTTCATGTGTTTTATATAGATAACATTGTGCTCATGAACGTGGAGTTATTTAAGAGTCAGCACTAATTGCCTAAAATGCAAGTCTGTCAAAAGATCTGAGAAAAGGAGGCAGTCAGCAGAAGCTTAGATACAAGGTAATTACAGAGGTAAAAAGTATATTTCTATAACAGTGTTGGTTATGCAGAACTGGGGTATGGTAAATAAAGGGAATATCTATCTTTTTAAACAATAACATTTTTAAGTGTTTACTATCGCTTTAATGATAAAAGTAAATTAGAAAGTTGTTTAAAATTACATTCTCTATCTAAATCATGAAAGTTTAATTTGGGCTTTACTATCCCTTTAATTTTATCTTTCATGTCTCTTTATTTATAGAGACACAATAGAGCAAATATAGAATGTGTTACTGTGTTAGAGTATTTCATTATTGCACTGTTGCTTGGAGATAACTATGGGCTAAATCAGTGATTTTTAACCTTTTTTTGCCGTGGCACACTTTTTTACATTAAAAAATCCTGTGGCACACCACCATCCCAAAATTTAAAAAAAATCACACATTGTAGCCTAATACAGCATATATATATATACACATACACACAAACACACACATACTGTATGTATTGTGCTGTTATGCCATGTCTCCTACAAACTACCCCTGCACTGGGAGTAAAAAACAAGCAAAGTTTAAAAAATATGTCACACTGTTGTCAGTCTGCCGTGGCACACCTGAGGATCTCTCATGGCACACTAGTGTGCCACGGTACACTGGTTGACAAATACTGGGCTAAATTACTAGTGAAGCACAAGTGATAGCACACAGCGTGTTATCTCACACTAACAATAATCTAAAATCTTGTTTTACAAAGTGGATGGTTAAAAATTTTAACCAGAGCAACTTAATGCAGCCAAAACTTTTTTAGCACGCCCTATACTTTTAATGGATAGTGTAAAAGTGCTATTAGCACGCTCATTGCGCTCGTATTACAAGGGGTGAGTTAAATGGACATAATGCTCATATGCTAAATCATTTGAAAGGGATACAGCATAACTAATAAAAGCTGACATGAAAATATCACCTGAACATCTCTATGTTAAAAGGGAAGATATTTTACCTCAAAATTTCTTTCGCTCACTAGAGTGAGTGCTCTGTGAAGAGTTATACTTGAGCTGCTGTCCAGCTGCAAGTTGAACAAAGAAAATAATAGCCAATCAGCAGTCCTGAGGTCATGCTTTGCTTTGCTGCAAAATCATGAGATTTCACTGAAATATATTTAACCTCCTTAAACTGAATAGGAAAATAACATGACTGTGCCTGCACATGCCAGATGCACGCTCACTGGCAAGTCCTTGAACTGACATCCTGATTGACTGCTTAAAGCCTCTTTACAGTTGGATGTGAATACTTAGTCCTTGAGCAATATCCAACATGGATTTTACTGTGCATCTTCATGGAGGTCTCTTATGTGAGAGATATAGAGCACCTAAGGTATCTGACATGCATGTGTTAGCGAGCCCTAAACTATCCCTCAAGTAATAGAAACAGCTTTGGACTCATAGGGGTCTATTTATCATGTCCGCGGTCGGACATGATCCGCTATAGCGAATCATGTCCACCGCACATCGATAAATGCTGACAGCATAAGCTGTCTGCATTTATCATTGTACCAGGAGTTCTTGTGAACTGCTGGTGCAATACCGCCCCCTGCAGATTCGCGGCCAATCGGCCGGTAGTAGGGGGTGTCAATCAACCCGATCGTATTCGACCGTGTTGATTTCTGGCGATGTCTGTCCGCGGCCTCAGAGCAGGCGAACAGGTTATGGAGCAGTGGTCTTTAGACCGCTGCTTCATAACTTGTGTTTCATAACTTGTGTTTCATAACTTGTGTTTCGGAGCTTGATAAATAGACCCCATAGTATGAGCGCAATTTAGAAGTGTTATTAATTGTGCTCAAGCGACATTAATGCACATTAGTGTAAAACGTTTGAGCTTCACTTGTAATCTAGGCATATGTACAGTAATTAACCCCTGCAGAGAAAAAAAGAACACTACTGGGACCTAGCTGAAGATGTTGGGGTAGCCCCCCCCCCCCCATGCTGTTGGCATTCAACAATGCACAAGCATTTCTGGTGAATTGCTTGTACAATGCTACCCCCTGCACATTCGCTAGCTAGGGGGTGTCAATCATCCAGATCATATCTGATCATGATGATTGCAGTCAAAGCAGCAGTCGTAAGCCAGAAACTTTGGGGGTAGATTGCAGCATCTGCTGCTTGATAAATCTACCCCATTGTGTGAACCACTGGCAAGAGGTATATGTGCATAGCCACCAATCACCATCTAGCTCCCAGTAATGTGTTAGAATTTGTAGCAGAGTTGCATTAGCACAGCAGGAGCACTTAGAAGTCAGAGCAGGGCACACATATGAAGCTAACTAATAAAGAATCTCCAGTCACAGTCAGTGGTTTTCATAAACAGGAACAAACATATTTAATGAAAGTACAACATGAGGCAGTAGTGAACTTAGTTACATCTCACAAGCATGGCACTGATGTCAGTATAGAGGAAGAGAGAGGAAGTTAGGCAAGAACATACTTCCCCTCCAGTACCATAGAGACTGCAGAGGACAGACAATACAATATTACTAACAGTATGTCCTCCAATATATTCAGATTAGGCACCAGTGATTATTTCTAGCATAGTGCACCACTGCTTCTGGGTTTACTTTTCAACAGGATTCTAAAGAACAAAGTCAATTTGACAACAGAAGTAAATTGAAAAGTCTCTTAAAATTCTGTTTTTAATCACAAAATTTAATTTTTTGTTTCATATTGTTTTAAAGAACACCAGTGCTCCTTACCACCTTAAAATTACATTTGTGGGGAATGTCAGCTGCATAGCGTCTTTTTAAGCAGATTATACTGTATATGCTTTAATTTATTCAACATAACATGCAAAACTCATTCTAACACTGTTTATTATGTTTCTAAAGGAATTATCTCTAAAATAGTAGTAACCAAGCCAGACCCTTATCCACAAATGTTCAAAAAAGGAAATCAAATATTATTTGTTGGAGGTTTCTGTGGACACCTGGCTTTTGAAACACTGTACTAGATAAATAAATCAAGAATGGAGCAGATCTTTTTAAGGCACTGCTATAAGGAAAAACATTTTCTAAAGAAAATCCAAACATCACTCCACAGTTTTATGCAATTTAGTCCTTAAATAGCATTAAAAAAGGTTTAATAAGACAAGCTGTTCGTAGATGGATTTGCTTTTTAAAAGACAGCAGTATCATTAAACAAAGCCCATTGTCTTTCCTTAGCTCGTTTCCAAACTTGATTTAGAAATGATATTTACTAGTCACAGAGAGATCAGGAGAACAAGAGAAACACAATTAAAGGACCAGTAAATAAAGTAGATATGCATAATCAACAAATGCATAATACAAATGCAATGCAATATAACTTAGTCTGAACTTCAAATGAGTTGTAGATTGGTCTTCTGACAAATTTCAAAGTTATGTCTATTGCCACTCCTCTTGTAACATGTGACAGCCATCAGCCAATCACAAATGCATATACGTATATTCTGTGAGTTCTTGCACATGTTTAGTAGGAAGAACATCTTTATAGAGGACAACGCCAAATGTTAGGTGTACAAGCTCACTTCAGAGAGGAACGATTACCTAACTAAATCATTCTAGGAGTAGAAGGAAAGGTGTGTGAGAAGGAGCGCCTCCAAAAGGAGGCTAAAGTTCACTTAGGACAAACAAATATACTGAAGAGGCCAAAAGTAGTGACCAAAGGATGTGTATATATATATACAGCCAAAAAAGGCGATGAGACCCAAGTAAATGGGATATAAAAGTGAAATGTCCCAGGAGGAAAAAATGTCCCAAGAGAAAAATGTCCAAGTCTAAGTGTCCCAAAACTTTGATGTAGGATCCCAAAGATTGTAGAGTCCACAGAAAAAGTAAAAATATATAGATGAGAGATGTTCCATATCCAGAGTGGATCAGATGTGGAGAAAGACCTGGGAAAAAAAGAAAACAAATGGATGCACAAAACAAAACGACTAACGAAATAATTTAGGAAATGTGCTCATCATTCTAAACAAACTCGGACTGGTATGTCATAATCAACAGAAGTCAACGTGTTTCAGCCTACAATAAGGCCTTTAGCAAGACTATGATATAATCTTGATAAAGGCCTCGTTGTAGGCTGAAACGGCGAGCACATTCCATAAATGATTTTGTTAGTCATTTTGTTTTGTGCAGCTATTTTTTCCACTTTCTCCACATCTGATCCACTCTGGATACGGAACATCTCTCATCTATATATTTTTTATTAAATGTGATCTTTAACCACCGGCATTTACCAACATTGCTAAATCATATATCATTGCCAATTCCCAGCCTATATTTTCCACTTTTGTTGTACATCATTTCAAACTAGCGCTACGGCTACACCTTAGCACATAGTAATACATTGTATCATAGAGCCAGTGCTAGCTCATTGTATTAATATCTCTAGCACCCCCTTTTCCACGCTCGCTCTCTATGTGGAAAGATTATATTGTCGATATTAATTCGTTTGTCCAAAGGGTACTTTAGCCTCCTTTTGGAGGTGCTCCTTCTCACACACCTTTCCTTCTACATGTTTAGTAGGAGCTGGTGAGCTTAAAAAGTGTAAATATAAAAAAAGACTGAGCACGTTTGATTAATGGAAGTAAATTGAAAAGTTGTTTAAAATTGCATGCGCTATTTAAATCATTAAAGTTTAATTTTGACTTGAGTGTCTCTTTAAAGAACTGCATGCTATAATTTGTTATAGAAAGCATTTTTTGCACTTTTGACCCTCCAACTATATGTGATTACACCCCCAAATGGGTTAAACATATAGGTAAAGTCCCACTCAGGTGCCTCAGAGAACTGCTCGTCCTGAGTAGGACACCATTTGTGAGACACTAGGCAACAGCTGTCACACAACGCTACCAATCACCGGCTGTGTTCAGCTTGAGAGCTGCAGACCTTGTGGCTTCAATTGGGACTTTAACTATGCGTTGTACCCCTTTGCAGGGGTTAAACACAGAGTTGGAGCCTCAATAGTGCAGGAATAAAATGTTCTAATGAATTAGAGCATGTCATTTCTGTACTGGAATGTCCCTTTAAACCTTACTGACAATTAGTCATCATTCCTATCACTAAATCTTTCAGTTTATGTCAAGCTGCAACAGAAATTCTTGAAATCAATGTAGTTAATGTTACAAGGAGAATGAAAACAAAGTAAAAAAACAAACAAAAAAAAATCAAACATTCTATTGCAACAGCAATTAAACATTTTATTTCATTAAAGGTTATTAAACCTATTTAAATTGAAGAATCAGTTACTCACAGGGGCTGCCAGGTGTCCTGTATTCAACCTGACAGTCCAGTATTTTAGTTTGCTGTCCAGTAGAATCTATGTAAATATACTGGAAACTTAAATGTCCAGTATTCTAAAGTCCCCTGAGTGGCAGATACATTTTAAATGCCCCACATGTCTCTATGCTTGCAAACATGGCCCACAAGGAGGTGACACTGCACATGCACTACTTTGTGTTAATGGCAGCCACATGAGGTAATCATTGGCAGTAATGAGGGTGTTAAATCACTGCTGTGTGTGTTACTGCCAAAAAAAAAGTTACAATGACTGATTTGTATGTTACTGGCAACCAAGGGGATAAAATCGCTGCTCGGTTATTAACAATATATATTGTGGGTTCAAGGATGGGGATTAAGGCAGAGTTTTGGAGAGGGGCTATTGTGTAACCCTACCTACCACCTGTTGCCACGTATTTTGTGGTGCACAACTGGCATCACTATTTACTCACTGTGTCATTAACATAATCTCCACTGATCTATTGGTGGACAATGATATTTTTCTTTAAATAAAAAACATAAGGTTATTTAAGTAAACACAGGGAAATTAAAAAGTGCAATTTAAAATCAACTTTAAAAATAACAATGTGAATATTGAAACACTGTGCACAAAAAAATAAATGAATTAGTTAAAATAAACACTCCACATTTCCTTTAAATGATTAAACACACCAGCTTTTTGTTCAGAAATAAAATTCACTCTTCTCATGGGTGCTGTATAGTTGCAGTGATGGTTTTGTTATTCAACTCCAGAAAACAAAAGAGAGAGCACCACTGTGTAATACTGAAAGAACCCTTTCGTGACTGGATCAACGTGTTTACATTGCTGTAAACAAATTGAAATCTTGCGATCGTACATGTGATCATGAGATTTCAATGATGGGATCGCATCAGGGGGGTGTCCCTATGATGCTAGGCACGCCCTCCAGACCGCGATCCCATCAGAGAAGCGCCAGTGGCTTCAGGAAAGCCAAGCGGTTAGGACATTGTATTCCGTCCTTCGGCTCTAAAGCCCAGCAAAATTTGGACGGAATACAACGGCCTAACGGCGTTAAAAGGTTTAAACTTTCACTGTAGCAGGTAGGTACTGAAAGGTTGTTCACACAATAAGGGATTTCAGTAGCTTTAAAGGGACAGTCTAGGCCAAAATAAACTTTCATGATTCAGATAGAGAATGTAATTTTAAACAATTTTCCAATTTACTTTTATCACCAATTTTGCTTTGTTCTCTTGGTATTCTTAGTTGAAAGCTTAAAGGGACAGTCAACACCAGAATTTTTGTTGTTTAAAAAGATAGATAATCCCTTTATTACCCATTCCCCAGTTTTGCATAACCAACACAGTTATATTAATACACTTTTTACTGCTGTGACTATCTTGTATCTAAGCCTCTCCTGACCGCCCCTAATCACATGACTTTTAGTTATTATCTATTGACTTGCATTTTAGCCAATTAGTGCAGTGTCTGCCACAACCCACGGGCGTGATCACAATGCTATCTATATGGTTTACCTGAACTACTCTCCCCTGTTGTGAAAAGCAAATACAAAAGCATGTGATTAGAGGCGGCCTTCAAGGGCTTAGAAATTATCATATGAGCCTTCCTAGGTTTGCTCTCAACTAGAATACCTAGAGAACAAAGCCAAATTGTTGATAAAAGTAAATTGGAAAGTTGTTTAAAATTACATGCCCTATTTGAAAAATAAAAGTTTTTTTTGGCCTTGACTGTCCCTTTAACCTAGGAGGTTCATATGCTAATTTCTTAGACCTTGAAGCCCACCTCTTTCAGATTGCATTTTAACAGTTTTTCACCACTAGAGGGTGTTAGTTCACGTATTTCATATAGATAACACTGTGCTCGTGCACGAGAAGTTATCTGGGAGCAGGCACTGATTGGCTAGACTGCAAGTCTGTCAAAAGAACTGAAAAAAGGGGCAGTTTACAGAGGCTTAGATACAAGATAATCACAGAGGTTAAAAGTATATTATTATAAATGTGTTAGTTATGCAAAACTGGGAAATGGGTAATAAAGGGATTATATATCTTTTAAAACAATAAAAATTCTGGTGTAGACTGTCCCTTTAAGTAACAATTACCAAACCCAAACCTGCCAGGTTTTTATATTCACTTTATTAAAATACCACTATGGGTTAAAGTATACAATACAGTCCACTCCTTGTGATATATATGGGCATAATACATCAAAAGAGCCTAATTTCTCACAAGGAGGGGGTGGAACATGTTACAATAATTGAGCAAAACCCTGTGGATATATATATATATACATACACACACACACGTTGTTAGCATTCCCTGGAGTAGGCCACTTAGAGGATAACAGATATTGTACACACGTCTCATATTTTATACAATTAATAAAGCTAACAAAAAGCTGAAGCTTTACTTGACATATTTGTATTATAAATGTGTGCCCTTAAAGGGACAGTAAACACATTTCATTTTTTATATAAAATGTTTAGTTATACATAATAATAAAAAAAAAATTGCAATATATTATTCCTATTTATTATGCCCAATTGACCCAGATTTGCTCCTTCAACTAAGAAACAATTATTGAAAAAATAATTGCTAAAAAAGGATCATTCTGAAGTGTTATTCTATAGCACTGGTTTTCAAACCTGTCCTCAAGCCTCCCCAACAGGCCAGGTTTTCAGGATTACCCGGGTGTGAGAGCAGGTAAGATAACTGTTTACTAATCAGCTGATTATTTCACCTGTGCTCCAGTTCAGATATCCACAAAATGTGGCCTGTTAGGAAGGTCTGATGTCAGGTTTAAAAACCAGTGATCTATAGTAACACAACAGAAATGTCTTGATTGAACCTTCTTTGCTATTATTACAGGAAAAGAGTTAATAGATGTGCTGAGCAACTATTATTAAAAATCATTTAAAAAAAGATGTTATTTACAGTTGACTGTTTAAATAACATAAAAGTCAAAATTAAACTTTCATAGTTTGGATAGAGCCTGAATTTTTAAAACATTTTTTAAATTAATTCTGTTATTAAATGTACCTTGTTCTCTTGGTATAATTTGTGAAAAACATGCCTAGTTAGGTTCAGGGAGTAATGCACTATTGAGAGCTAACTGATGATTGGTGGCTACACATTTGCCTCTTGTCATCACTTAGTGAAAACATTGCTGCCATCTAGTGTTCTTGCAAATGTATAACATGGTGCTCGACAAAAGTGCAAGCTATAGTATTATTATTATCGGTTATTTGTAGAGCGCTGAGCGCCAACAGATTCCACAGCACTATAAATATAGGCAGAATACAAGGAAACATTTATAGGGATCAGATGGGTAGAGGGCCCTGCCAAGAGTCGCACTGTTGTAGTCAGCTCTTAAGAAAATGATCGACAAACAGCTGGGATCTTAGGCTTCCATGCTAAGGGGGTTCAGGGGATAGCAATGGAGGAGAGGAACTGGTATTAGGGAAAAGGTTAGTGTAGGTTGTATGCATCCCTGAACAGTAGAGTCTTTAGGGAGCGCTTGAAGCTTTCAAAACTAGGGTAGAGTCTTGTGGAGCGAGGCAGAGAGTTCCACAAGATGGGAGCCAGTCTGGAGAAGTCCTGTAAGCGGGAGTGTGAGAAGGTAACAAGTTATAACTGCGTTTCAACAAAGAATACCAAGAGAATGAAGATAAGTTGATTTTTAAAAAAGAATGCTTTATCTGAATTCATATTTTACTTTCTTACAATACAGCCAGTGAAATTACATATAGTGGCAAAAACCTATAGGGGCCTTCTGCAACGTGAAACAAAGTCTATATTGAAAACAAAACAAAGTTAAATAGTTCACAATAACCAATGCATTTCCTTTTCAAACCATCTGGGTCCCAGTCCCATCCTCTCTAAAAAAAAATCAAGCACAAAAAATAGGGGTGGGGTGCCAACATAGTGTGATACAGAATGTAAAATGTTCATCAAAAGTATCTAAATAGTTCTCTCGTGTTTTTTTACTGCACAACAAGTAGTGCACAATAGCAGGCTGGTATCCTCAGTAACCAAGTGCTCAAATTCTGCCTGACTCCTACTCTTAGCAGTGAGTGCTCACCCACAATAAAAACAAACTGCAGCAGATCTTGTAATCAATAAAATCCTTAGTTTATTGGTATCTTGCAATGCGTATGTCAGTCCACAAACATGTTCCTGTTTTATAAGTGAGAAATCATGTATTGGGCACCCAGGAACATGTATTGTGTTTCTGAACAGCTCTATTCATGTTCCTCCCTACACACCCTGCAGCATGTGTAACTCATAAGGGTCCTGGAAAACATGGCAGAGGTGGCAACCGTAGCTGCTTAAAGGGATACTAAGCCCACATTTTATGATTCAAATAGAGCATGCAATTTTAAGCACATTTCTTATTTACTCCTATTATCATTTTTTCTTCATTATCTTTATTTTAAAAAGCAGGAATGTAAAGTTTAGGAGCTGGCCCATTTTTGGTTCAGAACTTGGGTTATGTTTGCTTATTGGTGGCTAAATGAAGCTACCAATAAGCAAGTGCTATGTAGTGTGCTGAACCTAAAATGGGCCAGCTCCTATGCCTTACATTCCTGCTTTTTTAAATAAAGATAGCAAGAGAATGAAGAAAAATGTATAATAGGAGTAAATTGAAAGAAAAAAATTGGGTTTAGTTTCTCTTTAATGGTGTGAAAATTAACAAACCCATGGCAATTATAGATGAAGTGATGCTCAGTAAATATTCTAGTTGTTTATTACAGTATGTTTTGTGGTAGAAAAAAAAACAAAACAAAAAAAACAAAGTCCTTTTAGCCATGTATTATTCAACACTAAATATCCATATAAAGCGTGCCTTACTGTAGAGTTGTTCCTTTTCTCTCACTGCTGTAGCCTATACGTAGGCTTTCATGAATAACACCTGCTCTACTATAACACCACAAAAACATCAGATATTTACATAAGGATAATGATATTACAGTTTAGTCTAGCATTACTTTTGAGGTTAACAGTGCAAATCTAGGGAGGTCCCTCTGAAAGATTATACTATTTTATCCCAAAGGGCCTTATTTAATTGACATCACATGCAGGCCACACTTGTCTTGATGTTACTCCTAACTAGCAATTCATGGTTTTTATTTTTGCTAACATCATAAATGTCTGGTGTTATAAAGAGATTTACCTAGTTAATTACTGAGATAAGGGCAGAGCTGTGACTGACTTAATTTTCAACAGATTTTTCAGGATTTTAGACCTGCTTATATTGTATTTTGTATTTCCTGTCTGTTAAGATTGTTATATCGTATAAACAATTGACCAAACAGCATTAAATTCAACACAAATGTAGCGGAAACAAATAAATGTGATTTAGTTTAAATGCTGTGGTAACATGTTTGAAAAAAACAACTGTGACTGAAAGAACAAATACAATGTACCACTTTATCATTTTAATAAGTGTAATCAGTCTCTGGTGATGTCTGTATTAGTATTTAACTGTATAGATGCACCACACTTCTTTCTGTGTGACCTTTATGAAATGCCAAAATCGACATTTAGATTTCTCTGTAATGTAAAAATATTCTTATTTCATGCTGGGCTAATTCAGTAAGAGGAAGCTAAAACTGTATCTGCTTCACAGTCCTCATCAGCAACAGTAGATTATTTTAGTCAGATGATTCCTGAAACTCACTCATTTCCCCATTCTTTATTAAATGGAGAGAGTAAAAAAAAAGGGACTGATTAAAGGGACGCTGAACCCAAATTTTTTCTTTCGTGATTCAGATAGATCATTAAATTTTAAACAACTTTCTAATTTACTCCTATAAACACATTTTCTTTATTCTCTTGGTATCTTTATTTGAAATGCAAGGATGTAAGTTTAGATGCCGGCCCATTTTTGGTGAACAACCTGGGTTGTCCTTGCTGATTGGTGGATAAATTCATCCACCAATTAAAAAGTGATGTCCATAAACTGAACCAAAAAAAAAAAGCTTAGATGCCTTCTTTTTCAAATAAAGATAGCAAGAGAATGAAGAAAACATTATAATAGGAGTAAATTTGAAAGTTGCTTAAAATTGCATGTTCTATCTGAATCACGAAAGAAAAAAATTTGGGTTCAGTGTCACTTTAAGCAGGAGAGGTTGCATATACAGTATTTTAGTAATTTTTATCCACTATCTCTCTATGTCTTCCTTAAATGGACATGAAACTCAACATTTTTCTTTCATGATTCAGATAGAGAATACAATTTTAAACAACTTTCCAATTTACTTCTATTATCTAATTTGCTTCATTCTTTAGATATCCTTTGTTGAAGAAATGGCAATACACATGGGTGAGCCAATCACGCGAGGCATCTATGTGCAGCCATCAATCAGCAGCTACTAAGCCTATCTAGATATGCTTTTCAACAAAGGATATAAAGAGAATGAAGCAAATTAGACAACGTAAATTGGAAAGTTATTTAAAATTGCACGCTCTTTCTAAATCATGAAAGAACAATTTGGGTTTCATGTCCCTTTAATGACCCATTTCTATCTACATCTTAACTTTTCTAAGATTCACCATTTTTTCCCCCGTAGCAGAATGTGGACACCCAGGCATTCTGAATGATCATTTTGATAATAGTCCTGTCATGTCTTGCTACCTATACCCAAATAACATTGAATCAAAACATCTATTTTTCATGCAAGACACCTCTACACCCTAGTTAATTCCTAGCCATCTACTTCAGGCTTGTGAAATATGGACATCCAATGTATTGGTTCTGTTTATAACCTTCTGCATAATAAATACTGTTTGTGTATACAACAATAGCTCTATTAAATATTCATTTATTACAAGCTTTCATACAGCAAGTATTTACTGAAGGAAATGTATAAAAACTGGGTTCTAACTGAGTTTATGTTGCTTTGTGGATCTGTATATAACAGGCCCATCAGAGCACCACAAATTGTTGGGCAGATACGGGCACCTATATATAGGACAAAGCAGTGTCACACACCTGTCTGCAACATCGCTCTTTGAAGTTGTTCTATTCATAAGGAAAACATTTTTTGATCAGCAGTATACCTTACTTGATCTCTGTCCATGTGAGTAAAAAAATTAAAGTGACAGTAAAATTAAACTTAAATGGACTTGATAGAACATGACAGTTTAAACAACTTTTCATTTTACTTCTGTAATCAATGTTGCTTAGTTCTCTTGGTATCCTTTGTTAAAGAATAATCCCAGGTGAGCTCAGGAGCATGCATGTGTCTCTAGCTATCTGGGAGCAGTGTTTGTAACATTGTTTATGACACTGTTATACATCTATTGATAAAGACACGTATGCGTTCCTACACTATCAGCATACCTAGCTTTACTCTTAACAAAGGATATCAAGAGAACAACACACATTTGACAATAAAAGTACTTTGTAAAGCTGTTTAAAAATCACATGCTCTATCTGAATCATGAAAGTTTAATTTTGGCTTTACTGTCCCTTTAATATGGTAGCAAGTCACTTACATGTAAAGGTCCAATAACTGCTCATCTTCAGTTAGTAAAAATCAGTTGTTGCTGGATAATTGAATCATTGCCTAGAAAGATTTCCCCTCCCTCTGTATGTCATCTATAATGATTAAATACTTCCTAGTGTCTTCATCTAGTCTATACTTCATTTAACTTCCTCTTTTTCTTCTTTCCATCAGTCTTACATAATTCACACCATTTACAGCATACTACAAATCTCTCCAGCTTTCCCTTGGTTTTCAGTTTTCCATGCAGAAAACTATACTTTTTTCCTTAAAGGAACATGACAGCCAAAATATTTACTTTGTTGGAAAGCATACCTAGGTAGGGCAGCAATGCACTACTGTGAGCTAGCTCATAATTGGTGACACATGTGCCTCTTGTTATTGGCTCACCAGTTGTGTTCAGCTAGCTCCCAGTAGTGCATTGCTGCTGTGGTGCTGATTTTGCAGAGGGCGAACAAATACTTATTTGCAGACAACAGTTTAATAACAAAGTGCTCTAAGGGGGGCTGAGGGGCGCTATGCAACTGCAAACACACATGTAGCACTCTCGTTGAGCTGTGAATGGCTGTATGTATTATGTTCATCCTTTATTATTCATATTATTATTACTATTATTATTATTATTATTATTATTAATATTATTATTATCTTAGATTCTCATATAGTGTATCCTGATTATCTTTTTTTTTACTTACATGTTATAAAACATACACACATATTAGAATACTCTAATACACTATTATTATTATTATTATTATTATTATTATTATTATTATTATTATTAATGTGTCCTAAGTCGAAACACACTCCATGAATGCTCATGAATATCAAACAAAACAAACATATTTTTCAATGCAAAAAGTTAAGTAAAATGTATTTTTAGTTAACTGAAACTGATTTAGATCCTTTGTTGAAAAGTAAAGTAGGCTCATAGGACGGCAGGAATGTGCACACATCTTTACAGCATCCTATAACAACAGCGTTTGCAACTTTGTTGCAAATAATGCTAATTTGCTAGTTCTATGAGCCAATCTAATTATGCTTTTCAACAAAGGAGTTCAAGAGAACAAAGTCAATTTGGTGATAGAAGTCAATTTCAAAGTTGCATGCCCTGTCCAAATAATTAATGATTAATTTTGACTTCACTGACTAATATTGTACACATTTTCAGGGAAGCACTTCAAACATGTACTACCATCTATATCCACAAGAGGGCAGAAGCTTGAATATCTGTCTTTTAGAGCTGCAGCTTATAGTGGAGGCTACCAGTGCTGTCTCCTGTAAGCCTTCTCACACAAATCATGACAGCAAGTACTTGGTGCTCCAGGCAGCTATAATAAAAATATTAATAATACACATGTGACTATAAAGAATAACTGATCTGATGAAAACAGTCATGAGCCCTAATATAATTCCCTGTTTTGGCAGCTTTGCAGTAACTCATATTTCTGTCACAATACGCCAAAACTCATTTTCACATTATAATAATACTATTTTATGCTTCCCACCATATACCAGCAATTTACTATTCCTGTCACCCTAAAAACCACTGATAAACTCCACTCACAATATACATCTCTCTCCTTATATAAACATGTTTGTAATCATTTCACAATAAACTGGCACATGGGTGTTGTCTGGGTAGTGGGACAAGCAGAATGCTTCTTAAGCAGTAGCACTGACTTCACTCTTTTTATCCCAGTTATGTTAAAAAGGATGTGGAGCTCATGCAACAAACAATTCCCTCCATGTGTGTATGTTATACTTAGTTATATTGCTATTTTGATGCATTCTTCCCCTTCTGTCACAAAATACAAGTGCTCTGGCATCCTACACTCACACTGATATTCTTCTGGCACAATATATCAGCACTTTACATGCAGGATTTCTAATATGTCTCAATAAGGAATAGTATGGGTGCTTAAACTGGGCATGGCCATGCATGTGGTTCACTTGCTTCACAATCTGTGTGGATAATAGCAAAGCACCCAGTGCATGCTAGGGGTGCGAGGTAGAGAAGTGTATTATGCACCCAGTGCATGCTAGGGGTGCGAGGTAGAGAAGTGTATTATGCACCCAGTGCATGCTAGGGGTGCGAGGTAGAGAAGTGTATTATGCACCCAGTGCATGCTAGGGGTGCGAGGTAGAGAAGTGTATTATGCACCCAGTGCATGCTAGGGGTGCGAGGTAGAGAAGTGTATTATGCACCCAGTGCATGCTAGGGGTGCGAGGTAGAGAAGTGTATTATGCACCCAGTGCATGCTAGGGGTGCGAGGTAGAGAAGTGTATTATGCACCCAGTGCATGCTAGGGGTGCGAGGTAGAGAAGTGTATTATGCACCCAGTGCATGCTAGGGGTGCGAGGTAGAGAAGTGTATTATGCACCCAGTGCATGCTAGGGGTGCGAGGTAGAGAAGTGTATTATGCACCCAGTGCATGCTAGGGGTGCGAGGTAGAGAAGTGTATTATGCACCCAGTGCATGCTAGGGGTGCGAGGTAGAGAAGTGTATTATGCACCCAGTGCATGCTAGGGGTGCGAGGTAGAGAAGTGTATTATGCACCCAGTGCATGCTAGGGGTGCGAGGTAGAGAAGTGTATTATGCACCCAGTGCATGCTAGGGGTGCGAGGTAGAGAAGTGTATTATGCACCCAGTGCATGCTAGGGGTGCGAGGTAGAGAAGTGTATTATGCACCCAGTGCATGCTAGGGGTGCGAGGTAGAGAAGTGTATTATGCACCCAGTGCAATCTCTTTCTCTTAAATTGCAGGCATCTTGTGTGGATACATCTTGTGCTCTTTTTTTCTCTTCTCCCAGCACTGCAAACACATGGCTCACCCCTACAGACTTTTTCCACGTTCTTTCTCTCCTATCACTTGAAACAAACTGCACTGTACAGCTACACCTATCTCATCTCATGGCTCAGAAAACAAAAAACATGACATTGGTGTTTGTACAAGGGATATGCACCATATGCTCGTTGATCTTGCCATGCACATTAAAGGTAAACTAAACACTTCATGCACCTCCCTCTAATGATGGGTGTCGCCATTTTGGAAATTAGATTTCACAGCAGGTACCAGAAGAAGAATTGCTGCACATGTGCCAACACTAGAATGCATTGAAAACTAGATTTCAACATGGCTGCATCCATAACTATAGGGAGGCAGAGAATAACGTCAATAATATGCTAATAAAAATAATTTAATGTCCCTTAAAATGTTTTCTCTAAGTAAATCATTCCACCATTAACTCCATACAAATATTACCTGAGTAGTCAGTAATCACATTTCTTTCCTATCCTAAAATAAACAGAACTGGTATGTTCATCAGTATGTGCTCAAGAAGAGACACTTTGAATTCCTGGTATATTTCCAGACCTTGAGGTCTAGAGCAGGACATGCCTGTTATAAAATAACATTTAAATGAGTCTGGTGAGCTGCCTGCAAATAAGGACATATTTTACTTTTACAAAAGTCATTACTTCATCTGGTCTGCACAGCCCATCATCACACAGCTTTTTTACTTATCCAACCAATGGCAAGCACTCATGTTATTGTAAATTGTGCACAGTTGTATTTATTTAGTTGCTGGAATAAAACAATGCTTCTTATAGACAGTCTTAAATCTCCATGACATTTATTTATTTGCCCAAGCTATGCAGCTATTAGAATGTTATGAATGACTCCCCCCTTTTTATCATAAGCCAGACTTCTCATTGGACCACCTTACAGTACTTACATTGCTCCCCCACAGCACTTTGTTTACTAAACTGCCCTGGAGCCAGCATTGTTGTAGTGCTCCCCCACGGCCGGCAGTCTTACTCTAAGATCTGGCGCTCAAGTATCAGATGCTGTTTGCTCCAAATTCCTCTCACGCTGAGATCAACAGTTTTGGATTTCTTAATTCTCTCCGGACACTGCTAATCAAACACACACCTCTCCTGTGGCCTTGTGGTTATTTGTTTTAACCCTGTCATTAACTTTCTCTAAGGGACAGTTTATCTTGCCCAACAATCTTATCCAAAATGGTGCATTATATTTTAAAAGTCATAAATAATTTTACTAGAAGAATATTTAAGTAAAAATAAAAATGTTTTGTAGCACTTTAAGTGCCTCCATATGTAATATTTACAGTGATGTCACCTATTTAGAAATAATTTATTATTCTATCTTAGGGCTACATTACAAATGTAGCGCAAAATATTGCTTATGCAAAAGCGATATTTTCGCTCAACTTCGCATTCAAATGTGTGTTGGTATTACAAGTGAGGTGCAATGCAAACACGACTTAGCGTTCGCATTGCACGGAAGCATTGCGCTCAAGAGAGGGCGCTTCCATATACTCCAATGGGAGCCTCGTTCTCATGCTGTCAGACATGGCATGAAAACTAGCGCAGCTTAGGGGTAAGTCACTCAGCAATGTGCAGCAAATATAAATATATATGTATATGATTATAGACATATATATTTGTGTTATTATGTGTAAATACACATATTATATAAGTATATAATCATATACATATATATTTACTGGGAACACACAGTTCCCATAGACTGCAATGTAAAGGCACTTTTCAGTGCCTTTTTTTTCTAACCCCCCACTCCCCCCAACTTTCAACCCTCATATTTGCTTCTTGCAGTTATTTTATTAAAAAATAAAAATGCTAAATTTTTTATGTTTTTAATAAACTACACACCATTGTATTTTGGGGCTTATTGGGGGACATTTATAAAATTAACCAGAGATCTGATCCACTTGTAATGGCTGGTTATTTATAGTGCACATGTAAACGGGCGAATTTGCCCGTGTATGGGCTCACAATAAATTAGCACTCCACTTGTAATCTGGCCCTTAGTGCGTTATGAGGTAAGATGTATCTGGGTAAATGACCTTATTGCAACCCAAAATGTTGCGCCCAAGAACTCATACCAGTGGCTTGCCAGAATAGAGGAGGTGGCTGTACTAGCCATGTGCAATTTGTGGGGAGTTACTTATTACAATTTTATTCTACGTTCTCTACATAGCTCTGGAAAACTTAGAGAACACATGTTTAAAAATTCCTTATCGTAAATAAGGCATTACACAAAATCGTTTATTTAATTCTGGTTCATGTAGAACTATCTGGCAAATTAAAATTTGTATACTTTAAATAATGATTCCAGACAATACAGCCACTCGGGGTGTGAAAATTTGTTAGCTCGTATTGTTTCCTGCAAAAAAAAACTCGCCTGGGAAAGTTTTGCGGAGCACGACATTTGCCTGTTATTTCTGGCGTAACTCTAAAGGGCACAGTAAACACCTTGAGGTTTTAACCTTGCTAAATATCTTTTCCTAACTGGCTTTTGCTGATAACAACTCAAGAACTATGCATTTTATACTTTAACATTATGACTATGACTAGCTTTGTTGTCTGCTTACCAAAGCCCAGATTGGCTCCTTCCAATAAAGCAAATGGTGGGTGGAGCTTGGGTATAGAAAAGCAATAGCAGTAAAAAGGATGTTACTTTGTTTTTAAAATGTTTAGACTTGTCTGATATGTTATTCTCTAGCAACACAACTGAGATGTCTTGCAGTTACATGATGTTTACTGTCCCTTTAAATCTGTTTTCTACATGCATTATATTGTTTTGTCCTTATGGCTTTTTCCAATAAATGGTTAACAATATGTCAGTCTAATTGTGCTTTAATATGTCCCTTACCTGTAGAACCAAGTACATTTCTTAGAAATACACCAATTTATTGTTCAGCTTTTTACTGTTCTGCTTATTTAGGGCCAGTTTACAAGTTACGATCAAAATATCACTTCCGCAAAAGCGATAATAGCGCTCAACTTAGTAACACCAGCGCACGCAAATGAGGTGCAATGTGAACACTACCTCGCGTTCGCATTGCATGGAAGTATTGCGCTCATGAGAACGCGCTTCCATAGGCTTCAATGGGAGCCTCGTTCTCATGCTGTCAGGCACGGCATGAGAACCTAGCGCAGCAAAGGGGGTAAGTTGCACAGCGATAGGCAACCAATTTAAATATATAAGTATATGATGATATAGATATATATTTATGTGTTAATATTTGTATATACGCATATTAAAACATAAATATATATATGTATATAAGCATATATTTCACAAATGACTCAAGCTCACAATTTTCTTTCTTTTCAGAAACATTTATTATATAATAAATAAATAATAAATATTTAATAAATGTTAATGATAATAAATGTTTCTGAAAAGAAAGAAAATTGTGAGCTTGAGTCATTTTGTGAAATATTGAAAATGTCTGACTAGCTCTGAAGAGTTTTTGCAAACCATATCTGGATATATATATATATAAGCAAATACGTATATATTTATAGAGAACACACAATCCCCATAGAACGCAATTTAAAGGAACTTTTCAGTGTGTTTTTTTTCCCTTCAACCCACATCCATCAGCTTTAGCCCCTTATAACTGCCTAGTCTAGTTTTTTATTTAAAAAAAAAAGAACAATACTTTAATTTCGGGCCATTTGGGGCGCTTTTAAAAAAATTAACCAGAGGTTTGACCTTTAGTCAATTTTTTGAGCGTTTATTGCTACCGCAAGCTCAGGGTAGCAAATAACCAGCCACTAATTTAACTGAAATCTGTTCAGTTAAATAAAAGAGATCATATCCGTTAGAGTAAAGTTATTGGTTAGAGACCACTTGCTTACTGAGAAAACAGAAGTAAAATAATTACAAAGCTTCTTTCTGTTAGTCCAGTGTAATACATTGAGGTTTACTCTTGAGTTACACATATTTATTATATTGTGAGATTAGATAATAAAAGTTTGGATTCTCCTGAGCACCCATAATAGCAAGGCCTAACCTACAATATATGATGCTGAGTTTTTACAGCCCGCTTGCGAAAATACGCCATAGGTCAAAAAATGTAGTAGTGAGAGCCTGAAATTAACAAGCTTACTCAAGGGTTTAACATGATTAGAGCGAGGCGCATGAAATGTGTTTAGTGTCCCTTTAAGTAAGTTCACTGAGAGAACTAAGACAGACTCAGAACACTCTACATATGTCTTTGAATAAATATTTATGAGGAACTTAAAAATACAGATGATTTCAAGAGATTTTTTTCTTTTGTGAATGGGAAAAGGGCCATATCAGATTCTGCTTAGAATTCATGACATGCCTATCTTGTCAAGGCTTTTTAAATGATGAGAAGATTAATAGATAATACTCTATCATATAAATGATCCAGTCAAATGAGATTCTCAATTTTTAAATTTTATTTTTAGGGCAAACCCTGTTTCATAGTTGTAATTAACAATTTTGACTGAGAGAAATTAGTCGGCATTATAAAGTTATATATATATATATACAGTATATATAACATGCAATTTAAGCTAACATTGTTTAACTTAATATTTTTTTAACTGCAGTGTGTTTTAGTATTTTCAGTCTTTGCTATATGGACTACAGTGTCCTATCAAATTATTCACTGAATAAAGGTTTCATTAAAGGGATATAACGGTAAAAAAATCTAAGCATTTTTGCAATATGCTTCCTTTAGCAAAAATGCTTCAAGTAAAAGTAATTACTGTTTTTCTGCGGCATATGCACATATCCTGTGCGGGCCCGTGCACCAGTATTTAAACACAACACCTTCTCAGAGAGTCAGCAGTAGCTTGCATGACACAAACATAACACACCACTGCCAGCTCTCTGAGAAGGTGTTGTGTTTAAATACTGGTGCACAGCAATATCTTTTACTAGAAGCATTTATGTTAATCAAATTATATTGCAAACATACTTACATTTCAAATTGAAACGCACCTATGTACATTTCAATGTTAACCTTACTATCCCTTTAAAACATCATTGCTGTTATTTCAGTGACGTTTTAAATGGGACCTAGTACAGAATATGGTTAGGTTTAGTGTTAAGCCATTGGATTTCCATGTTAAGACTACATTACCTCAGTAGCACTGTTAAAACATACATCATTTTCATTGTAACATTTTAATAGTAAATGGACTTATCATGGGAATTTATTATTCCCATTGGAGAAAAACCTTTCACCATCTGTGGTACTTAGTAGTACTAGGGGTTCTTTAATAGGTGGCTTAGCAGAAAATAAAACTTAATACCCCAGAAAATTCTTATTCCTGTATGATCAAAAAACACAAAACATTGCAATGTAATTTCATTATTTATTTTGCACACTTTTTTCCCTGTAATTAAACTCTGAAACTGGTAGTTTTTCAACTTTCCCCAGAGAAGCTGGAGTGCTTATTGCAGACTTCACAACCTGACCCTGACTTTACAATGTCCAACACTTTGATTATTTAATCAGTGCAGAGAAGATAACATAAATATGTTCAATCAGAATTTCAAAGGGTGTGTTCCTTGAATGCAAAACAATGCAGATTTTACTACCAAAGTTTTATGAAATGTAGTGTGCATATTATTATTACTATCATTTATTATTATAAAGTGCTACCAAATTCTGGGTACGTGAATTAGAGTGATACTGACTAATAGTAAAAAGAAAAACAGATACCTAAAACAGACAAAACAAAACAGATTAATAAAAGAGGAGGAGGAGCTTGTTATGAAGAGTTTGCAAACTACAGATACACAAAAAATGATTTGATTTCCTTTTAGAACACCTAAATTTAAAATTCACAGGATATGTTCTTGAACTGCAAAACAATATGCAGTTTGCTTATGTATGCCCCATTGCTGATATACAGTCATTTACTACCACATAGGTAAATGGAACCTCCTTGACCCGGGGCAAAATATAAGGTTGGTGCCCACACCCCACTGTCCTATACAGACACATTCACACATAAAGCACACATTTGGTGCTCACTTTTAAAGCTATTGCTGTGCTTGCTTACTCATGAATGTCTGCACAGCAATTTAGGAAGTAAAGTTGAAAGATTAAAGGGACACTAAAGTCAAAATTAAACTTTCATGATCCAGATAGAGCATGCAGTTTTACTTCTATTATCAATTTTTGCACATTCTTTAAATATATGCACTCTTTTTGAGGCACCATCTCCTACTGAGCATGTGCACAAGTTCATAGGGTATATCTATACTAGTCTGTGATTGGCTGATGGTTGTCACATGAGCGTCCAGCAAATTGGGGGGGGGTTATCAGACAAACAAATCTACTACTTATTTGCAATTCAGAATAAGTGTTCTTGCTTTGTATTTTTTTTTATTGAGGTTGAGTAGGATGTTACATACAGAATCACCAATAAACAATAACAACATCATAATAGGACATACATTTTTAGTGGAGACATAGTGACATAGTACTATTATAATGACTCTATGCATACAACTTTGTTTATTTGAAACAGTAAGCAGATTGTGCCTATAGGGTGTATAGCTTAGTCTATAATTCCACCTATCTGTAAAAGGAGAGATCAATTTTGAAACAGGAGCTAGTAAGTGGGGGTGACAATCTAAAATAAATTGAACTAGTATGTCTGTAAGAGTTTAATATAGTGTGTAATAGAACCTCAGTGTTATTTTATAGAAAGAATAAGAGTGGTCCCCACATAGCCGTGTAAAACATGAAATAGTTTATCTATTCGAATAGGATTGGGGCAAAGGGGGTTGGCGTTATTGTTTTTTAGGGGGAGGGGAATTCAGCGGGCAAGAGCCGCTCTAAATGAGGAGGGGGGACTGAGCCAGTTAGGGTGTAAGATCGGTGAAGCTTTCGGGTCTCTAAGGTTTTTGGGGATAAAACGAGTAAGAATGTCTCTGATCAGTGTTATGTGTAAAGGAAGAGAATGGAGATATATTTTAATCTCTTCCGTTATGTATAGTATACAGTACAATAATAGTATGCAGGGGGCAAAAACTATTATAAATGAACAGTTAGAGAGAGATGGAGGAGTATATGAGGATAATTTAAAGGAGTAGAACATCTCCTAGGGGTAGGCATACTTGCTTTGTATTTTTATTATGCACTTGTTAATTGTGGAATTCTACTGTATTTTGTGGTCCATTAAAATCACCCAGACTGATCAGACCATGGTGATTGCAACCCCTGCTCTTGTGTGATTGGTTGCACAAGATGAGGTGGTGGGACCAAACAAGAGAACTCTTCCTCAATCTTAAAGGGACAGTAAAGTGAAAATTAGACATTCATGATTCAGACAGAGCTCTTCAGTTAGCAGCCAGTAGTGCATTGTTACTGCTTCAACAAATTATACCAAGAGAATGAAGCAAATTTAATAGAAGTAAACTGGAAAGCTGTATAAAATTGTATGCTCTACCTAAATCATGAAATAAAAATGTCATGTTCCTTTAGGGTTCACCAGCCAATGTTACATTGCCAGTGGTGATCTGCGGCTGGACAGGTTCCCTGCCTGGGAACATGTACATCTATACCTCCTTAGATATACCTGTTAATGTGTATACAAACACTTTTATTTTGGAAAAGCTTGGAGCTGAGGCTTCAGTGAGGAACATGAATATATTGAAAGCTCCTAAACCAATTTTGCGAAAGCATTATTTGGGATAAGTTTCCAGATAAGCAGATATTTGGTAATTTATACATTTCTGTTTAGCTTGATACCCAGGTGTTTACAATGACATAGTATGATGATTATGTTTACCAGGAATAGTTACCCGAATTCAAAAGAGCTTCTAACATTTGGCCGCTGTCTGCTGAGTGGAAATGTAAGTTTGCTAATGCATTATTTGGCACTGACTAACACATGTGCTTGACAGTACGACATTCTGCATTTCTGTGTTGGTTTTTGATGTCTCTTCTTGAACATTTGTGGATGTGTAATATGATAATCCTCATGTACTTTAGAGAACTATATTTTATTGCTTAGTTGTTTTTAATGTTTTTTCTCTCCCTGTGTAGAGAATCTTTGGCAAAACCTGTTCTCATATTTAAAGGGACATAATAATGTAACAATAAAATGTTTTTTTGTTGATAGAGCACTGTATATTTAATTAAATTATTTTACTTTGTGTTAAATACATAGTCAAAGTTGTCCTCCTGTCCCACTCCAGGGTCCTAATGATTAAAAACTCGCCGGCATGGAGAGAAATCTCAACAAATCTTTGGGGCTTTTTTGAGCATTATTTTGCAATGTAGGTGTCTCTCCTTCACATCAAGAGCTCTGTATAGAGAAATAAACAACTTTCAACTTTTTTAAAAGTTTTTGAGAGACCTTCGCAGTACTGATGAGGTGTATTAGATCATCTCGCCAGAGTGGAGAAGCTTAGATCATCAGGCTCCAGATGAGACAACAGCTAGTGACCGAATGAGAAGCAGACATACATGTGTGTGCACCAATCATTTGTCATTATCTCATCTTAAACAGAATGGGCATGTTCCTGGAGTGCAACTCTGATATGTTTAACCCCTTAAAACTGTTAGGACAGCAAGTCCCGGCATTGAACATCCTAACGGTGTTAAGGGGTTAAACATATCAGAGATGCCCATTCTGCTCAAGATGAGATTACACATGATTGGTGCCCACACATGTATGTCTGCTTCTCATTCGGTCACTAGCTGTTGTCTCATCTAGAGCTGGATGATCTAAGCTTCTCCACTCTGGCGAGATGATCTAATACATCTTGTCAGTACCGTGAGGTCCCTCAAAGACTTTTAAAAATGGCGTTTTTTTCTTGAACGTTAGGATGTTTCATGCCGTTACTTGCCGTCCTAATAGCACTGGGCTTCAACGCTGTTAGGATGGCATAGAAAGTCCCAACTGATCTGGCGTCCTGCAGCCTCCTGCACTTTCAGAATGGGAACTCAGACTGGGGGGCGTGCCTAGCATCGTATGCAGTCCCCATGATCCAATCGCATCGTCGATTGCGTGATTTCATTTTTAAAGCAAGTGTTTACATCGGAACTTTGTTCCAATGTTAAACACTTGGCTAAGGGATGAAGGGATTAAATCTTTGGCAGGAGATAACAACAAATAGGAGATTAGTTTGAAAACAAAAAGCTCTTAGCAATAATGTGCGTTAACATCACTCAAACACAATCAGTAGAGCTACTATTTTTGAGCTCATATTATCCATATTATTATTTTTAGTACTTGAATCATATGCTAGCTTGTCGTTTCGGGCAGTTGCCCTAAATCCATCACACAATAGACTGTTATGGGGGCTTGCAGTAAAATGTATGTTGGATATCATCTAATTCTAAGCCGATGGTGCTCTAAGCAGATGGTGCGCAAGTAGTGGAGTTCTTCATTTGTTCTGTGCTATAGTATTATTAATAATTATAATAATGGGTTACTTCAGGTCTCATAAAGTTTTACATTTTACAGAGGTATTGTGGATTGAGCTAGATAGACACATAACTAAGCACTTATAATAGGAGTGCAATGAGAGAATAGCATACTCTTCATTATCCATTAAAAGTATAGGGAGCGCTAAAAAAGTTTTATCCGCATTAAGATGCTTTGGTTAAGGGACACTCAAGTCAAAATTAAACTTTTATTATTCAGCTAGAGCATGCAATTTTAAACAACTTTCCAATTTACTTCCATTTACAAAATCTTTTTATATTTACACTTTTTGAGTCATCAGCTCCTACTGAACATGTGCAAGACTTCACAGAATGTATGTATATGCATTTGTGATTGGCTGATGCTGTCACGTGATACAGGGGGAGTGGAAATAATTTAACTTTAAAATTTGTCAGAAAAAAAAAATCTACTGCTCATTTGAAGTTCAGACTTCAGTGCTATTGCATAGTCTTTTTATCGTGCATTTGTTGGTTATGCAAATATACTGTATTTCCTGGTCCTTTAACCATCAACTTGTAATACAAAATTGTGCGTTATTCCTTGTGTGAGATTACACAAAAGATAACGCACCCTGCGCTATCTATTAGCCCTTTATCTTTATCACAGATTATAATGGTTAACCAAACCATTATCATTCTCCACAGGAGTGAGCACAATGTTATCTATGTGGCACATATGAACTAGCACTAAATGGCTGTACTGCAAGATTGTAAAAAAGCTAATAAAAAGCACTGAGATAAGGGGTGGCCTGCAGGGGCTTAGAAACAGGCAAACATAGAGGTTAGAAAGTAAATTAATATAACAATGCTGGTTAAGCAATGCTGTATGAAAAAGCTCATATTAAATCTGTTTTAAATGACACTGAAACTAGTAATAGTAACAATAAAAATAAGAAGCATGTAAAATATATGCACATACTGCTTGTTTTCTTGTAGCCTGTGGGATGTTAACTCTTTGATTGCCAGAGAGGGCCACCTCTGTTTCTTGTGGCCAAATGGTTTAGTAATATTTCACATTTTCCTGATGCTAAATAAATGTGAATTGTGAATGAGAACTATTCAATATATAAATGTAAAAGGCAGCACAGAAACTTTGCTCAGTTAATGTACCACACAAACTGGATGCACTGGGCACATCTCTAAATTGTTTAGACATACGGGTTTCAGGAGGATGGCATTATGATTATTTAAACTCTTAAAATAATTCACCTAAGAACAATACCATTTTTAAAATTGAAAAGCTCAAATTCTTGTTTCCGAACCCTTTATTTAATGCATGAAAATTGTTCAACCTCTTCAAAGTCCCATTAATGTTGACTATGAAGTTTTACAATTAACTGATGAGGTTAATAGGCTATGCAGCTAAGACACTCAAGTAAAGAGGAAATGTGACAAAAACTGCTAACATTGTCAGTTATCACATATCTTGAAATTGATTTGTTTAGGAAGATAGAATTGAAGAGATATCACTAAAATCTAATATCAGTTATTTCATGCTGAAGAAAAGTTAGTTTTGACTAATTTTTTGGTCCTAATTCTGATTTCTCTCTTCACAGGAGTCCCTGGCGCCGGTGTAGGGGGACAGTACTATCCTGGTGGAGGAGCGTATCCAGGTAATAAAAGTTCCATCCATAGTAAAAAGATATTGGGAATTAAAATAAGAATCCATTGACTGGGAAATTAAGTGACATTACAGTTAACTATGCTTATAGCTAGTAAAGATCAATTGGAGATAAGAGGACATTGAATGAGTGATTAATTACAGTATAGATGGGTTTGTATGAAGTGGATGACAGGAATCAAGTAACTGCATCATGTGACTGAGAGGAACAAGAGATAGTTTGGTACTGTATGACAACAGCACAGTATATGTAAGGGATATAGAGAGACGTGCATATTATTAAGAGGAATGGAACAGAGGTTCCTTTATCATGACTGAGATAAAGACTACTAGAGCTATACATACTTATGAAGAAGAATGAGAGGCAACTGTTATAACTAAGGAATATGATGCATAGCTGTGTACACTTTGACAGAGGAATGTGTACATACATAATACAAGATAGATATGTGTACATACATAATACAAGATAGATATGTGTACATACATAATACAAGATAGATATGTGTACATACATAATACAAGATAGATATGTGTACATACATACTACAAGATAGATATGTGTACATACATAATACAAGATAGATATGTGTACATACATAATACAAGATAGATATGTGTACATACATAATACAAGATAGATATGTGTACATACATAATACAAGATAGATATGTGTACATACATAATACAAGATAGATATGTGTACATACATAATACAAGATAGATATGTGTACAGTGTGACAAGAAAATGAGAGATAGCTGTGTTCCTGTCAGAGAGGAATGAGATAACTAGCAGCTTACAGTTTGACAGAGGAATGAGAGATAGCTGTGTACTTTTTGGCTGATGAATAGGGAGTGAGAGGAAGCTGTGTATAATATGGCAGAAGAGTCAGGAATAGGTGTGTTTGACAGGAAGAATTATATGATTATTATTATCACTAAGAAATGACAGCTGTGGTTAAATATGAGGGAATGAAATGAAAAACGACTTACAGCTAACTGGAATGAGGGATGTTTATGTAAGAATAATAGATCTCAATACCTAATGTGGCAGGGGGGAGATTATTTACAGTTTAATAACTGTATATTTAATGTATTAAATGCTGGGATCATAGGGACTTTTGCACCATTTTCCATTAACTACTAACTATGACTGGTCTATAGTGTCTAAATGAGCATTATGCGTCACAAAGCTGGAGGCCATTATTGTTTCCTATGTCTTTCTAGGGGCAGGAGCAGGAGGATATGTACCCGGAGCAGGAGGATATGTACCCGGAGCAGGAGGTGTGGCACCTGGAGCAGGAGGATATGTACCCGGAGCAGGAGGATATGTACCCGGAGCAGGAGGATATGTACCCGGAGCAGGAGGTGTGGCACCTGGAGCAGGCACATGTCTCTATTTAATAACAGCAGATTTCTAGCTTTGGTCCATAATTTATATAGGACACAGAATGCAAGAATCTAAAATGCATGAGTAGCTTGGGTGCAATTAATTGTTTTACATAATGTTAAAACAAATAAAAGCCTACTCTTTTATAGCTATGTACTGATCATGTACTGACACACACGCACACACATATGCACACACACACACACACATATTCACACATACACACATATGCACACACACATATGCATACATACATATGCATACATACACACACATATGCACACAAACACACATATGCAGTTGCACACATACATATACACATACACACACATATACTCACATATGCACACATACACACATATGCAGTTGCACACATACATATTCACATACACACACATATGCACACAAACACACATATGCAGTTGCACACATACATATACACATACACACACATATACTCACATATGCACACATATGCAGTTGCACACATACACATACATATACACATACACACACACATATATACTCACATATTCACACATACACACACATATGCACACATACACACACATATGCACACAAACACACATATGCAGTTGCACACATACATATACACATACACACACATATACTCACATATGCACACATACACACATATGCAGTTGCACACATACACATACATATACACATACACACACACATATATACTCACATATTCACACATACACACACATATGCACACATATGCACACATATGCACACATATGCACACATACACACACATATGCACACATATGCAGTTGCACACATACATATACACATACACATATACTCACATATGCACACATACGCACACATATGCACACACATGCGCACACATGCACATAAACATATGCCAACACATGCACACACAGTGATAAAATATGGTATTATTCTGTTGGCTATTATTAAAAATATGAAATACATAAGATGTACACTAAGAAAGAAACCACTGCATTGTTTAACCCCTAAAAGTATCAGATAATTTTTAGCATTTTTGCTATCCCTTTGTTTGAACAGAAATAGAGCTTTTGATGTTTTGATTTAACTATGAAAACTATAAATATTTTTAAAGTAGACAACCCAAAGTTTGATCTAGGCTCATTTTATTTACACATCATTATTGCAGTCATATGACAAATGGTTACGAAAGCTTCTCTGGGAATCCCTTTGTTCACAAGTAGCAGACATGCATGACTTTGCTGTTGCTTTTTGGCAATTAGAATGCCGATAATTGCAACTTTGCACCTAATGTGAGATTCCTGGCAGTGAAGGGGTTAATCAGTTAGCTTGTAAGGTTAATTTTTGATGCAGAGCAGCAGAGTAGAGATTGCCTTCCCAACTCCCACTCCCACTCAACCTTCCCACTTCTCTGACCCCCCCCCCCCCCCCCCACAGCTCTTTAACCCTCCCTCCTCCTACTAGTGGTGGTGGCCTTTTTCGGTACTGGCAGCTGTCTGCCAGTACCCAGTTTATGTTTTTTTATTATAATTTTTATTTATTTAAAAATATATTGTTTTTTTCTGTAGTGTAGCGATGCCCCCATCACAATCATTAATTTGGGTGCCACCCTTCCAATTCCCCTTTTGCTGTAGCTTCCCATCCCTCCCTCTCCCTTAAAAAAATTTCTGTAGTGTAGACACCCCCACTCCCTGCCCTCCCTCTGACTCTGTGACACCCACCAACCTCAAGCCTTTCCTCCCACACCTCTCGCCTGCACAAGAAGTTGATTGTTACAGACAGTGACACACACATAGTCACTTTACAGCTGAGGCTCATGTAGCTTCCTGAAGCTGTGATGTATGTATGTATGTATGTATATATATGATATAAAAAGTCTACACACCCCTGTTAAAATGTCCGGTTTCTGTGATGTAAAAAAATGAGACAAAGATAAACAATTTCAGAACTTTTTCCACCTTTAATGTGACCTATAAACTGTGCAACTCAATTGAAAAACAAACTGAAATCTTTTAGGTAAAGGGAAATAAAAATAAAAAACTAAAATAATAATAAAAACTAAAATAATCTGAAGTTTCCTAAAAGTATGTTGCTAAAGGTGTTCTGGTCTGATGAAACCAAAGTTGAACTTTTTGGCCATAATTCCAAAAGATATGTTTGGCACAAAAACAACACTGCATATCACCAAGAGAACACCATACCCACAGTGAAGCATGGCGGTGTCAGCATCATGCTTTGGGGCTGTTTTTCTTCAGCTGGAACTGGGGCCTTAGTCAAGTTAGAGGGAATAATGAACAGTTCCAAATACCAGACAATATTGGCGCAAAACCTTCAGGCTTCTGCTAGAAAGCTGAACATGAAGAGGAACTTCATCATTCAGCATGACAACGACCCAAAGCATACATCCAAATCAACAAAGGAATGGCTTCACCAGAAGAAGATTAAAGTTTTGGGATGGCCCAGCCAGAGCCCAGACCTGAATCCAATTCAAAATCTGTGGGGTGATCTGAAGAGGGCTGTGCACAGGAGATGCCCTCTCAATCTGACAGATTTAGAGTGTTTTTGCAAAGAAGAGTGGGTAAATCTTGCCAAAAAGACTGAGTGCTGTAATAAAATCAAAAGGTGCTTCAATAAAGTATTAGTTTAAGGGTGTTCCCACTTATGCAACCATATTATTTTCGTTTTTTATTTCCCTTTACCTAAAAGATTTCAGTTTGTTTTTCAATTGAGTTGTACAGTTTATCTTGTTTTACATCAAAACTTTAACTTGTCAATTTTACTGCTACCAAAGGACCGTAATAGTCAAAAAATGCATTCTCTTATACACTAGAGCATATCATATAAGAGTAGTGACCTTTTCAGCTTACTTTTATTAAAAAAAGTTGCTATTTCATATTTAATATGCAGTAAATCATGGCAAACATACCCAGTTTTTCTGTTTATTTTTTTATGTAGGCCAATACCCTGGCGGCAAACCCCCTAAACCAGGTAAGGAATCTTATTGACGTTACAGTTAATCTATATATTTCTTATGCTTGTGTAATCTTTGAAAAAAAAACAGTTAAATGTTAATATATTTGACTCCAGGTTTATTATTATTCATCATTTTGCAGCAGGTCACAAATTCCATTTATTTCCCTTGCTATGTATAATGTTTAAACACAGCTATTCCTTTATGCTGGCCTCTCAATGGTCCCACAAGCCCATAGCAGGATTATTAAATTCTAGGCAGTGTGTGAAGTGCAGCCAACAAAAGCATATATACATTTAAAATAATATCCATACATTTATATATAACTATACAAATTCATTATTAATGACCACAGATTAATATTCTAAATGTAATTATTTCCCTAGCGAATAGGTGTTGTATAATCTCCATATTATTTTTCACACTTTGTAGTGACATAAATATTGTATTATTATTTGCTTGGCAATGTGAGCCATTACTTCTAGAATGAAATGCACATGATAGACTAGATGTCCAAGAAAAAGTTTGTACACTAAAGTCAAAATTAAACTTTCATGACTCATTTAGAGCATACCATTTTAAACTACTTTCCAATACACTTCCGTTATCTAAATGTGCACAATCTTTATAAATGTACGCTTTCTGAGGCACCAGCGCCTACTGAGCATGTGCAAGAATTCACAGAATTTGTGTACAGTATATGCATTTTGTGATTGGCTGATGTCAGTCAAATGTTGCAGTGGGAAGGAAACATTGTTTTTGGTTTTTTTTAAAAAAATGACATTGTGGTACAGCCAATCATAAGGCATACCTGCTGATCCACTGGCAAAAAAAAGACAGTTCACTCACAGTGCATCTGCTTTAGTGGCATCTGTCACATAACCATAACATTTAAAGGAACCTGAAACCCAACATTTTTCTTGATTCAGTAAGAGCTTGTGATTTTAAACAACTCTCTAATTTACTTCTATTATCAACTTTTTCTCCCTTGGTATCTTTTGTTGAAAAGCAGGGATTAATTCTTAGTAGCTGGCCCATTTCTGGAGCTCTATGTGGCAGCAGTTTTGCAAACATGTTATCCATTTGCAAGAGCACTAGATGTCAGCACTATTTCCTGCCATGTAGTGGTCCAGATGCCTACTTAGGTATCTCTTCAACGCAGAATATCATGGGACCGAAGCAAATTATTTAACAAAATTGTATGCTCTGTTTTAATCACAAAAGAACATTTTTGGATTTCATATCCCTTTAACAAACATCTATCCAAAAATTGTCACCACATAGCACATCAGTAAATCCAAAGAAGTATGATTACGTTTTCAACACAAAACCCCAGCCAGTTTCCACTGTAGTAAGGAATTCAGTGTACGATAAGTGAAGGAACATTAAGATGCCTCACCTGTTTCTAACATGGATTCCATCATGCCAACTCAGCTCTACTCTAGATAACTTTAAAGCTTCTCAAACACACACACACATAATCATTCAAACAAAGCAGAGATATCTATACAATTGTACATATAAAAATTGTACAAACATTGATTGGTTATTAAAATTAATAAAAAAATAAGTATATTTACTTGTAATAAATTACAATACAGAGATAATAAACGATCCAATACTAAAGAAAGTAATTAAATTCTAAAGGCCTGATAGTCAAAACCTATCCAGCATGGAGAGAAATCTTTGGGATTTTTTTTAGACCTTGTATTGTAATGTAGGAGTCTCTGTTTCACACAAAGAATACTACATAGCAACATAAACAATTCTCAAGATACAATTTGTGTCTCTAAATGGTTTTTAAGGGCTTTGCCATAAGTCTTCATAGAATATCTCGTCTGAGCAGGCAAGGTTTTGAATATCAGGCCCTAACTCTGAAAAAACAAAGTCTGGCCAGATTGTAGCTTCCTCACAATATGTTTCAGTGTTAAGCTCCTTCTTCTGCTGTAGTGCTTCAACTTTCTTCTACAATCTAAATGCAGGCATCGGTGGACTAGGTGCTGGAGGTCTTGGAGCTGGTGGCCTTGGTGCTGGAGGTCTTGGAGCTGGTGGCCTTGGTGCTGGAGGTCTCGGAGCTGGTGGCCTTGGTGCTGGAGGTCTCGGAGCTGGAGGTGTTGGTGGCATTGGAGCTGGTGGAGTTGGAGCTGGTGGCAAGCCTGCCAAAGCAGGTTAGATACAATAAAATATATGATGAAGCGGCATTATAGAATTGCCCTTTCCTATTTTTTTTCTCTTTTCTGCCTGTGAGCCAACAAATATATATACCCGCTCATTGTCTGTACAGAAAGAATAATATAGAGTTTTGGAAATGACACATAGCTATGTATATTATCCTATGATTTCACATGTTTCACTAACCTCACCATTTATAGCAGGGGTTCATTTATATAGTTTTTGATGAAAGGAAAAGTAAAAAGAAAAATACCTGTAATACCTGTAATATGTTATGCTCAGGCATTGGGTGTATGTTACTCAAAATGAAAATATAAGGCAAGGTTATTTCTGTACATTAAGTAGAGTAACTGACATTTGTTTTGAATTGTTATACCTTTACAAATGATATTCTCTATAGATACAATTATAATATATATAATAACATATTGAAAGTATTGTACACTTCAGTGCATATACATGTGTATTCTCTATCATCTTTAAAGTGAAAGTCAATCCTAGCGTTTGTGAAACACTAGGATTGACCATTGGAACAAATAAAGGGGACTTTCATTCATGAAGTATAAAATACTTAATGCGAGAGCTCCTTTATTTGTTTCAAGCATTTGTTACACTAAGTTACTCAGGCAGAAAGCTGTTTTGCTTGAGAGGTAATGTTTTTACCTCTTAGCCAATAGCCGTGCAGGAAATCCGGCTTGGCGCTGTGTGTCGTCAGATTTCCCGCACAGCTATTTGCTAAGAGGTGGAAAGCGCACTGCTGTGGGCTGTCTGAGCAGCTCAGTGCGGCAAACGCTTGAAACAAGCTAGGATTGACTTTTACTTTAACACTAATGACCCAATTCTCTCTGGGCTTGTGAGATTCTATTTGAAATCTTGCTAGTACTATAAAGCCCCTGTTGTAATGCTTTTTTTTTTACCTTGAGAACTATGTTTCTAGCAAAAAGGTGTTTCCTGTGTGTGAAAGAAATGCATACATTACAATAGGGTAAAAAAAATTCGTAATTTAAAAATTGTATAAAACAAATACATTAAACAGTGAAATAAAATTATGCAGTTACAATTTGTATTTTTAAACCAAATTAAAAAGTGTAACAAAATGTTTTCTACAAACATTGTATTTTGTGGAAAATTTAAATTTGTATTGAAATTGTGCAGTAAAGAAATGATTTACAACAAGACTGTAGAAACCATAATAATACTAGACTGCATGGGCAAAAAACACTGTGACATTCATATTTATAATACAAAATTTGATGCATATTATTCTCCTTGTTTTAAAATAAATTTCCTGCCTCATGCTTGTGAGCTGAACAGGGCTTTCCATGGGTGTAGCTGAAATTTCTCAGGTCAGGCATATTTGCTACATATTTTCTACTGCAGATCTTTCTGGGGTTTTTTTGCAAAATTAAAAGACTGTGTCAAAATACTCAAAACCTGTATTACTATCATAAAAAAACATATGCATAGGAAAATTAAGGAGACTGTAAGATATTTACTCTGAAAGCAGAGTTATCTGATTTGTATTGACTGCAGGATTTAGTTTTTAAAGTGCCCCCTGCTAACTTCCCTCTCCCTAGCGTAGTTTCCCTTTCCAGCAAACTTCATCACTTTCTATAGTAGTCACATTGCAACTCAAAGGGCAGACCCTTTTTTAGAGTATTCCCTGAGGGCAGCTCCTGTTTCATTGTGTTTTTTGACGCCTGACTGGGCAAAGTTTTGATAACCAGGCCCTATATTCTAATATCATGGGGCCATGTAATATATAATGCATGATAATAAAATTAGGTAAACCTTCAGATTACTCATCACCAGGTGAATTACAGTTCATGAAAAAAATGAAACATGAATAAAAAAATGATAGTAATGAAACATAAACTTCTGTGATATTTACCTTAGTTTTTTTTATAAACTATCTTCAGTTAGTGACACTTTGAATTTGTAAAATAGATTTGTATACAGAAATTGTGGTCTAAACTTCCAACTAAGGGGCCCATTTATCAAAGGGCTTGCGGACCTGATCCGACACTGCGGATCAGGTCCGCAAGACCTCGCTAAATGCGGAGAGCAATACGCTCTCCGCATTTAACATTGCACCAGCAGCTCACAAGAGCTGCTGGTGCAACGCCGCCCCCTGCTGACTCGCGGCCAATCGGCCGCCAGCAGGGAGGTGTCAATCAACCCGATCGTATTCGATCGGGTTGATTTCCGGCGATTCCTGTCCGCCTGCTCAGAGCAGGCGGACAGGGTTATGAAGCAGCGGTCTTTAGACCGCTGCTTCATAACTTGTGTTTCTGAAGACTCGCCAGAAACACGGCCCTTCAAGCTCCATACGGAGCTTGATAAATGGGCCTGCATGAGTGTATATAAAGATGTGTATGATGTAAATGTGACTTTGGTGTGACCTTGTATTCCCTAACATAGCTTTAGTTTGGACTGTTTAACCTTTCTTCAGGAAATATACCTGAAACCACAGTATTTATTATTATTTTTCTCCCTTCTCTATCATTTTAATTAGTTTATTCAGGCTTTTAAAAATATATGCATAAATGATGAATAATTTTATAGCCAGTCCAATGTCATGGGATGCAATTAGTTTTGTAAGCTGTATAAAGCACTTAGACATAATTCAGAAGAACCAACAGTGATTTTACAACTGCTTTTTCTCATTCAGGGTATTTACCAGGAGGAGCAGGAACTGGTGTAGGAGGAATTGGTGAGTATAACATCCATAACATTTAGTTTCTGGTCTTGCTAGGTGCCTGAGGAGGATAAGAACACTTTCATAAATTCTACTATAAAATAGGGCTCTACAAACAACACAGTAAATCACATTCATTACTCTCACCTGTCCTTTGTCAGCTTCCAACCTTTTTTGATGCTGTCCTGAAAAACTAGACAAACATTATATTTTTCATTTCATCTCCATTGGTTCTCTGAAGCTATATGTGTATAGCAGTATTCTGTGTCATCATCTCTCTGTGTACAGAGGGTCACTTACCGAGTAAAACCACTTAAAGAAGTCTGCCCTTTTAACTAAGAGATCTCATGTCTCTCTAAAACTCAATTAAAGGGACATGAAAAACAGATTATTATTTTTTCTTTCATTATTCAGATAGAGTATGACATTTTAAACAACTTTCCAATTTACTTCTATTATATAATTTGCTTTGTTCTCCTGGTATCCTTTGTTGTAAAGGATACCTAGGTAGGCTCAGGAGCTGGGCGCATGGACGTATATACCTCTTATCATTGGTTTACCAATGTGTTCGGCTAGGTCTCAGTAGTAAATTGCTGCTCTTTCTATAAAGGATACCAAAACAATTAAGCAAAATTTATAATAGAAATAAATTGGATAGTTGTTTAAAACTGTATTTGGGGTTTCATGTCCCTTTAATTGTTGCAATTATAGCAATTACCTAAACACCTATGTCTCATGTTTGACTAAGGGGGCCAAGTAACCCATCACTTGAAAGGGGAGAATCACTGTAACAAATGGTAATCACCTGCCTCACTGGCAATCAGACATTTTAATGGAAGGGGGAGCGGCTATTACAGAGCTTCTTTCTCTCTCTTCCCTTTTTTAAATAAGGGGTCACATGCCCTTCTAATTTGCAGGTGAACAACATTGGTAATGGTAATGTTTGATGATGGAAATGGGTGCTCTTGTAGAGTTCATATCACTCCCTCCCCATTAAATACAGAAGAGCATGAGATACCATTTTGAAAGAGCCCTCTTTTTCCTCTTATGGTTTTCAGCTCTCTGTAATTAGTAGCTACTATAAAAATGCTGTGGTTGGTCCGCAATAATACCTATCCCGATAGATCCCGATCATAGGGCTGTATAATTAGTAAACATAAGGGCTTGGAAAGGATTCACCTTTCATATGAACAAAACAAGAGAACGGCACATGTTTGATAAATTAAGGTATTTGCTTAGTTATTTAAATAAAGGTAAAGTTTATAATGCTTATGAAAAAAAAATTGCCTTTCGTGTCCCTTTAACATGAAAACACTGAAATGCAAAAATGCAATGAGTGCTATCAACTAAAAACAGCTTTAGAACTGGGTTGTGAAATGGCTTAGTGCTGAAGGGGCTCATTCATACTGGACACACTGGAGTCTGCAGATGAAATACCTACTAGTTATGACAAGGCCTTAAAGCCAAGCTCTAGCTTTAGTATCAGAGATAAGACGATTTTGTCTGCATTCAAGGGACACTGAACCCATATAGAGCATGCAATTTTAAACAACTTTCTAATTTACTCCTAATATCAAATTTTCTTCATTCTCTTGGTATCTTTATTTGAAAAGCAAGAATGTAGGTTTAAATACCGGCCATTTTTGGTGAACAACCTGGGCTGTTCTTGCTGATTGGTGGATAAATTCACCCACCAATAAACAAGTGCTGTCCAGGTCAGAACCAAGTATTGTCTGGCTCCTTAACTTAGATGTCCTCTTTTTCAAATAAAGATAGCAAGAGAATGAAAAAAATTGATAATAGGATTAAATTAGAAAATTGCTTAAAATGGCATGCTCTATCTAAATCACAAAAGAAAAAAATTGGGTTCAGTGTCCCTTTAGTTTTTTTCTTTTACACATTTGATTATAAATGAAATTGAGAGACCATTTCTGCATCTAATGTTAATAATATAATACCCTGAACTGCTTTACTGTGAATTAAGCAAGTATAGAGGAGACACATATGAGGTAGGATTATGACGAGCTCTTATTATGTTGATATATTTACTTCCTAGCAGCTGAGAGAGCTCCAATGTCATAGGAAGTGGCAGAATCTCACAGAGCCAGAGCACGTCATGTGTCCATTATGCTAAATGCGCATAAAACAAATGAAATTAAATAAAGCTGAAGTCATTTGTATTTACCATAACTTGATTTTAATTGACAACGTTTTGCATCAGTACCCTTTAAGGATGGAAGCAGATGCAACAAAGCAGAACCTGAGTTACAGCTATTGAAGCACAGTAGTACAAATGCACTGGCCTTAGGTCAGCCTACTGATTCTTTTCCAGGGGATACGGGGTCTCCACAAGATGGCGGAGAGCCAGAGATTGTTACAGGTATCATCAGCAATCTGCACATGTGATCCTACATTGCAGATGGCAAAACTAGCACAAAACTGAAGGAAAAATAACAAATTCTTATGAAGTTATTTTCCTCTAGCTTGTACTAACAAGATTCTTTAGAGATTATTTGTGCTACATAAAGCCAATCCATGTGACACATGTTTTTTCAGTCAATAAGTTATATTTGTGTGCAACTAAACATGAGCCTATGCACATAAAATAAATGCTAACTCAATGCTTCTATTTCACAACATACATTTTAACTTACCAGTGCAGGGGTTGCATCATTTTCTTATCAGGTCAGATTGCTGAGCTTTGTAATAAATTATGTTTTTTTATATATTATATGACAATTAACCCCTAGGCTATGAAATAAGTTGCTGGTCCCTCTGTCAGTAAGTTAGTTACTGGCTGTGAAATAGTTAAATATTCTTGCTTTTCTGACGGCTCCTGTGTGGGTATATGTTTATAGATACATGGTTTATTAAATGCATCTTAGAAATGCAGTGAGTTGGGACAAACTTAGGGGTCGATTTATGAAGCAGCGGATGCTGTTTCCGACCCACTCCACTTCAGGTCCGCCTGAAGCGGAAGTTAAGAAGCAGCGGTCGTAAGATCGCTGCTCCTTAATTTGTCCGCCACCTCTAAGGCGGCGGACTGCAATGAGCCTGATCGGATACGATTGGGATGATTGACACCCCCTGCTAGCGGCCGATTGGCTGCGAATGTGCATGGGGCGGCATTGCACAAGCATTTAACTAGAACTGCTTGTGCAATGATAAATGCCAATAGCGAATGTTGTCTGCATTTATTGATGTGAGGCCATCTGCTACAGTGGATCATGTCCGCCTGCACATTAATAAATCTGCCCCATAGAGGTGAAATTATTGAAACATTTGTTCATATAGTCCTCTATAGTTAGCAACAACAAAAAAATGCTATTGTCTTAAAATTATTTAACATTTGTTTCAAAATATCCCTTTGCGGTTAATAAAAAATAGCTTGAAGTGCAAAATAACAATTTTAAGTTTCCTATCCTGAAAGTAAGACTTTCCCGAGTGTTTCATTTCCAATGTTCCTCTATTGTGAAATTTTACTGCAAGACCAAAGGTGAAATTAAATGTAGTTCTCAGAAAGTGTAAGATCTTGCAGAAATATTATTGTAAATTAGTGCCAGGCAATGACGTTTTATATTATTTTATAAACATTGCAATATAAAAAAGAAATGTTATTACTTTTTCACTAATTCATGCATCTGCCTCTCTTTATGGTTTCAGTTACAATGTCTGTCTTGTATTTTTTGCATTTTTAGCTTTAATAATCTCCTTTATTATCTTAATAAAGGAGATTATTAAAGAATACAAAAAAGGTATAAAAATCCAACCTGATTTAATCCAATGCAAACTGACATTAGGCTAAGGGGAATAATATAGACCCGGCTTAGGCAAAATGGGTCTGCGGCCAATAGTTTAAGGGTCCTGGTGTGTATTACTTTGTATTACACAAATATTAAATAATCCTGAGATTCTGGGGCTTAATCTGATAAAACCTTAATAAAACAACCGGATACAAAAGAAAATTAAAATGTTTATCCAGCACCAATAAAAAAACACTGGAAATGGTTACTCATTTCATGTTGACATCAGCTTTAGCCATTGTGGTTTGTTTTTGTTGGCAAGTGCCCTGTTTCCTGGCTTTTATCTTGCATTTATTCTTGCTTATTGCTTTAAACCTATTGGGTAAGAACAGATTATTAATACACTTCTTGCAAGGATTACAAATGTATGTTGAAAAAACCCAAACTGCATTACACCCTGTGGATGGAATTTGAAAACCTGTCTCACAGGAACTCAACAATTACAAGAAGTTGCTGTGGAAATATAATTTCAGACTGTAACAATTTTCTGGTATAATTTAGTAAAGAAAAATATGTCCTAAATATAATATACCTATAAAGTATAGTAAATATTATTCATATTATAGAACAGCTGGAGCATTACATTCAAATTACGCAATAGTCTTGACATTGCATCCATACTATTATTAAAGGGACAGTACTCCAAAATTGTTATTGTTTAAAAAGATAGATAATCCCTTTATTACCCATTCCCTAGTTTTGCACAACCAATACGGTTATATTTACACACTTTTTACCTCTGTGTTTACCTTGTATCTAAGACTCTGCAGACTACCTCCTTATATCATTGCTATTTACAGACTTGTATTTTAGCCAATCAGTGCTGACTAATGAATAGCTCCACAGGAATAAGCACAATGTTATCTATAGGACACACATAAACGAGCAGTGTCTTGTTGGGAAAAGCTATAAAAATACCCTTAGATAAAGGTGGCCTGCAGGGGTTTAGAAACAGACACAGATTTGAGGTTTAATGGTTATAAAGTATAATAATATATATAACAATGTTGGTTGTGCAATGCTAGGGAATGGGTAGTAAAGGCGTAATCTATCTTTTTAAATAGTAAAAATTTGGAGTAGACTGTCCCTTCAATTAAAGAGAGATGCACTGAATGTATGCCAATGTGTGTGTGTGTGTGTGTGTGTATATATATATATATATATATATATATATATATATATATATATATATATATATATATATATATATATATATATATATATATATATATATGTATATATATATATATATATATATATATGTATATATATATATATATATATATATATATATATATACATATATATATATATATATATATATATATCTATATACATATATATATATATATATATATATATATATATATATATATATATATATATATATATATATACTGTATAGATAGATAGATTTGTAAATAATTAATAACCAAAATGTTCAAAGACTATATATAAAGTAACAGAAATATATTTTTTTTAAATAAACATTCCTGTAATGTTTATATTATGCTCTGAATGTCAGTTCTCTATAAATATTTATATTATAAGCAACATTTGGTTAATATTTGGTGACTTTTAATATTCCAGTTATTAACTTTTAACGTGTTAAGTAAAATATCATACATATTTATGACAGAGAAAGGCAGCTGCAGTAAAAAAAATATGTTTCCTATTCTTTAAGCAAGCACTTTTAAAAAAAATATTTATATCACGTGTAACGTTAACTGTTAAGGGAAAATTTAGCAAATCAATACAAAAACATGGTTAAGTTGAATAGTATAAATAATATTCCAGTTATTAACCTTTTGCATATTAAATAAAATATAATACACATTTATAACAGAAAAAAACGAATGCATTTCCTATTCTTTAGTTTTTAAGCAAGCAATGATTTAAATATTTTGCTGTAGTGTTAAGGGAAATTATATATTTAATATGACATCAACACAACAAGTTATGCAGCAAAATTGTTTCTCATTTAAAGAGACAGTCTACTCCAAAATTGTTCTTGTTTAAAAATATAGATAATTCCTTTATAACCCATTCCCCAATTTTGCATAACCAACACAGTTATATTAATATACTTTTTACCTCTGTGATTACCTTGTAGCTAAGCCTCTGCAGACTGCCCCCTTATTTCAGTTCTTTTGACAGACTTTCATTTTAGCCAATCAGTGCCCTCTCATAAGTAACTTCACAGGCGTGAGCACAATGTTATCTATATGGCACACATGAAAGTTTTTAAAATTGTATGCCCTATCTGAATCATTAAAGTTTAATTTGTGGTGTTTAATTCCTAACACCATGCAGGGCCATTGTGGCGATCATAAAGTGTTTAAAGGGACAGTCAAGTCCAAAAAAAACTTTCATGTTTCAAATAGGGAATGTAATTTTAAACAACTTTCCAATTTACTTTTATCACCAATTTTGCTTTGTTCTCTTGGTATTCTTAGTTGAAAGCTAAACCTAGGAGGTTCATATGCTAATTTTTTAGACTTGAAGGCCGCCTCTAATTTAAATGCATTTTGATCGTTTTTCACCACTAGAGGGCATTAATTCACGTTTTCCATATAGATAACATTGAGCTCATGCATGTGAATTTACCATGGAGACAGCCCTAATTGGCTAAAATGCATGTCTGTCAAAAGTACTGAAATAAGGGGGCAGTCTGCTGAGGCTCAGATACAAGGTAATTACAGAGGTAAAACATGTATAATTATAACTGTGTTGGTTATGCAAAACTGGGGAATTGGTAATTAAGGAATTATCTATCTTTTAAAAAAAACTAAAATTCTGGTGTTGACTGTCCCTTTAAGAAGTTACAGTAGTTCTGCCACAGCTAAGGATTGCAAAGAGGTGATTCTGTTTTGCCAGACAAAGTAACTAGAGTCAAATTCAGCAGCTGCAGTTACCTCTGGCTTTCTCCTTCTCCTTTGGGGATACTTTGTAAATGCTGCTGTTGAGCTACATCTGTATTTCAGCTGCCATACTATCAATACATGTTACTTAGTTCTCAGAGGTACGGAGAATGAAACTAGCAGGCTGTGTGAGTACAGCATGTCAAATCATTTATGCCAGATTTGTTTCTTTCACATTAAAATTGCTGTTAAAGGGACACTAAACACATAGGGGCTCCGTATGGAGCTTGATGTCCCTTGTTTCCGGCGAGCCGGAAACAGAAGTTATGAAGCAGAGGTCTAAAGAACACTGTTCCATAATTTGTCCACCGGCTCTGAGGCGGCGGACAGTGATCAACCCGATCAAATACAATCGGGTTGATTGACACCCCCTGCTAGCAGCCGATTGGCCGTGAATCTGCAAGGGGCGGCAGCGTATGCGGCGGACATGATACGCTACATCGTATCATGTCAGCTCGCACATTAATAAATATAGCCCATTGTATTTGCAAAACATTTATGTTATCTTGCTATGGAATTACATATTGGCCAAGTCTAAACATTTTCAAAATAAATTAACATATTGTATGTTGCTATTGATATTTATTAGACAAACTCTACCCAACGCTTGCCTTATTTGGGGAAACCAATACAAGTTTGCTTCTGCAGAAGAGAAGGCTAGCCACAATCTTGGTAAAGTGCAGTGATGTGCAGTCGTTATTTGTTGAAGCCAATCAGGGAATGATATGTAACAAGGTTAGCTTTGATAAGTTAGCAGGGGGAATTTCCAATTCTGAGAATAAGAAAATCCACAATTTTCAAAGCTAAGTTGCAAGAAAAGATAAAAAATGAATTAATGAGATTTATCAGACTGAGGAGTAATTTGAATGGATTTAACGGTAAATAACTCTCACATGAGTAAATGGCAGATAACACCACTGTCTCATACATATTACACAGTGATTATATTAGACAGGTCTAGCATGATAACTTTTCGGAACAAAGTGTAAATAGAGATATTTATTAGAATATTAACAACTGTTGTGCGCTAATGCTTTACTAACAAATACTGCATAAGATAACACAATTTAGTAAATCTGGGTCAGCATAATATTATAATGTGTCCTGAATATGTATAAGATCTCTCCTCACAGCATTGTCATTCTCTTTCTGTTCCCATTTCAGGAGGGGGCACTGGAACTGGTTTATTACCAGGTAACTATCATTCACTCTTCTACAGTCACCAGAGCTAGCAGATATGGCAACATGACTCTTTGTTCTTTGTTTATACTTAGGTGGCATTGGAGGACAGCCTGGGGCTGGTGGCAAACCAGGGAAAGTACCAGGTACATTTTTTTTATTATTTTATAGTGGGTTTTAATAATTCAGTTGTCAGTTATAGTGATCCTAAAATATCTCGACTTATTAAGAAAACAAAGCAATTATCAACATCAGAAAAGGACCTCTAAAATGCACTTGATATCATTTATTGCCATTCCTAATGTTCTCTACAATAAGTACTGTGACATTCTATTAACTTAAAATATATTCATTTATCTGTAAACATATGCACCAAAGCGCAAAACCAGTCAGGGTTATTCTTAAAGAAGAAAAAGCACTGAAAGGGGAAATTTAGTCAAACTGTGTAGTCAAAAAGAGATATGTATTTATACACAGGGGTAGATTTACTAAATGTCCAGCTATAGCGAATGATGTCCGTTCAACATCGCTAAATGCTGACAGCATTTATAAAAATGCTTGTGCAATACCGCCCTTTCTCAGTGGCCGTTAGCAGGGGCTGACAATCATCCGATCGTATCCTATCGGAATGATTTCAATCTGCCACCTAAACGGTAGCAGACACGTTAAGGAGCAGTGGTCTTATGATCGCTGCTTCTTAACTTCCGTTTCAGGCGATTGTGAAACGATGGGCCTCCGAAGCAACATCTGCTGCTTCATAAATGGAGCCCATAGACTTTATTGCACAGAACCTTTATGAGAACATATAAAACATATAAACAATTCAAACTATTATGTGTAAATGCATAATTTCATTAAAGTTAATACAAATTCTGAACCTAAAAACAAAACTAGAATTCTGTATGGTGTTAAGTATAAGAAATGTGCTTGATAGGTGCTATATATTTCTTGGTCATTTTAGTGTGATAATTTATATATTTTATAAACACTTCTGCTGTATGCCATAATGGGTTTTATGTCTAGAATCTATATTTAGTGTAACCTTTACTATGTATTTCTAAGTCTGCTGAAAGTTCCCTATGTACTTCATATCTTACATCTAAGTGTGGTGCTAATACTTGTGTATTCCTTCCAGGTGCAGGTTATTATCCCGGTGGAGTGGTACCAGGAGTAGGTTAGTGTAACCTCTTCCCTTCCCAGTCACCCTGATAAGTCACTTGATAATATATGTTTTGAGTGTTTACTTTAATAATTATAATATCGTGCCTCTAATTGGTCTGCTGTTGTTTTTATCTTTCCTATGTGACCCTCCTGCATCCTATACCTTCTCTCGCTATCATGTACTTCTCTTATGCCCGCATGACAGGTGGTGGCCCTGGGACATATCCTGGTGGTGTTATTCCAGGTCAGTAATACTCTTTGCTGCACACTAATCTACATGGGTTTGCCTATACCTGCCTGAGGGTTACAGCCCTGCACTGTGACATAACTGCAGGGAAGAGATAAACCATTAATAATCTCATTCAGAAATAAAAAAAAAGATACAATTCTCTATAGATATTGCATATCTGTTTGTTTTAACAACCTTTTAATCCAGGAGTGGTTCCAGACTATAAAATCTGTGGGGTTTAAAAAGCTGACCACAAAGCTAATGTTAAGAGTGCAGGGAACCTTATCTTTTGCTACCAGTTTTTAACGATTTATTTATTTATTCATTTCTGCTACTTTTCCCTCATTTGCCTCTCTCTTGCTCTGCACTGAGCAATGGACATGTAAAAAGGCACTGCCTTGCAAATTTGTGGAAGCTGGGTACTACACATAATGTATAGCACCACCCAGAGACACCACTGCAAATAAAGGGACAATATACTGTAAAATAGTTTTTCCCTTAATGCGTTTCCAATTTCAGGGTATAAAATATATGAGAAAATGTTTATTTTAGCTTATTTTTGAATATGTAAATGACTAGTTTTGTTCTTTGAAACCACAACTCATCAAATGAGTTGAGCTTGCAGGGAAATCAGATCCCTTTATTTTATTGCTTTCTGTACACTATTATCTCTGCCTGGATACCAAAGCTATACTTAGGCCCCGATTCTTAAATGATCTCTGGGCTGGTATGATTCTAAAAGGCGTATACTGCATTTTTGTATAAAAGTGTGTACAAAATAAATAATTGAGCTATTTACACAAAAATGCGAAGGGAAACATTGTATTGCTAAGGATGCATCAAAATTCGTAACTAAATTGTTCACCAAAAATCGTATTTTATCAAAAACATTCAATTTGCAGGTAAATTACACAGGAATAAATCATATTAACTATGCACAGCATAAATAATAATTTAAGTACCCTGGATATGCAAAAAAAAGAAGAAATTTGTACTTAAAAGTAAAATATACAAAGCGTAATTGTTGCTGTTGTCGTAAAATGGGCTAGACATGGGCTTTCTCTCAAATCCCAGCATCATTCTGTAAACATTTTTTCACTATAGTTCTCGCTGTTTTTTCTCGCCAGTTAAGTGATGGAGTGGAAAACAAGTAATAATTAACATAGTATTACTTATCTTTCCTAACCCCCACTGGGAGTGTACTTTCGTCTGCTGGCTATGTTTACACGTCTTTTATATAGCCTATATTTAAAGGGATACTGAACCCAAATTAGTTTTTTCATGATTCAGATAAATCATGTAATTTTAAGCAACTTTCTAATTTACTCCTATTATCAAATTTTCTTTGTTGTCCTGGTATCTTTATTTGAAAAAGCAGGAATGTAAGATCACGGACCGGCCCATCTTTGGTTCAGCACCTAGGTAGTGCTTGCTTATTGGTGGCTAATTGTAGACAACAATCAGCAAGCTCTACCCAGGGTGCTGAACCGAAAATGGGCTGTCTCGTAAGCTTACATTTCTGCTTTTTCAAATAAAAATACCTAGAGAACAAATGAAAATTGATAATAGGAGTAAATTAGAAAGTTGCTTAAAATTGCATGTTCTATCTGAATCAAAAAAATTGGGTTCAGTATCCCTTTAAGCATAGAAACTTTCAGTATAGGCAGTGATACCACAGGCAAAATCAGCTATTAAAGATGCTGATATAAAGGTAAAATAGCTATTTGTAAACAATATAACACACTCCATCAGGTGAAACAGATCATTGGGAACAAATTAAAGGGTTGAAAATTTTAGGTAAAATTGTCTCCTTAAGCTGTTTTATTTTGTATTGCATACAGCATAGAATAAACACAAATACCATAATTTCCTCTGCATTTAAAGTACCATATATAGTTATGTCATAACAAATATAACATGAAGAACAGTCACTGAGTGCTAATTATATATTTATAGAAAATCAGCCATAATCATGCAGTGTTTCTCTTTGGTAGGTACCGGCGTAATCCCTGGAGTAACCACAGGTAACATTTTACTTACCTTTGCATTGCAGGTGGTCTTTATGTGTTTATGGTTATTGTGCCCCTTAATAATTTGGATGGTCTGTTGTTTCAGGGGGTGTGGTGCCACAGACAGGTCTACAGCCAGGAGCCGGAGGAAAACCAGGAAAAGTACCAGGTACGAGCGAAAGGAGCCACACCAATGGAAACATATTTCTTTAAAAGTACAGTAAATAGAGAGGGTTTTTTTAAAATATGGAATTAGGTAAATAAAAAGCTAGCATGGCATGAACTGATTGTGTCACTAATGACCCAGACCAATGAAAGTATAAGTAATGTAATTGCCATTTGTTTTATTAAATGTTTAATATATTACTATTTTATACTTTTGTAATTGAATAGCCCAATGAGTTATATATTAAGGTGACAAGGGGACCTTTTACCTTTTTCAGCTTACATTTATGAACAAAAACCTGTACATTTGTTAGGGGTTTTGCTTTGTTATGTCCAGGGGCGAAACTACAGGGGGTGCAGAGGTCGCAGGTGCGACTGGGCCCCTGAGGGTGGGGGCCCAGCTTTAAAAAAAAAAAAAAAAAAATTATTTTATAATTTTTTTAAAAATAAAAAACGTTAACCTACCACTGCCTGCACTTATATCATGTGAGTGTGACATGACTACAGGGGTTAGTATTTCTGTTTTACCCATTGTTGTTTATGTGTATGGTGTGTGTATGTATGTGACTGTGTGTTTTTATGCATATATGTATGTGTGTATGTTTGTGGAACCAGCAAATTACAGGCCTTGTTACTACAGCATTGGTGGGGCAGGGGGTGAACAGTGTCATTATACAGTACCACTATATACAGTATGGGGGGTGGACCATGTCACTGACTACTGTGGTCACTTTATAAAGTACTGGGCGGGTAGGGTCAGGCCAGCCATCTCACCGGCAGATTACAGACTGTGTCACTAACTTACTATATACAGTTCTGGGGAGTTAAATAGTGTCACTATATATATATATATATATATATATATACAGTTATTGGGGGTCAGACCATCTCACAGACTGTGGGCACAGGGTACCTCCTTTTGCAGACATGTAATCTGATTCACATTTTTTTTCTGTGTTAAATGTAAAAAAATAAAATGTCTTAAATTCACCTTTTTTTGGAGGGGGGAGGGGTGGTGGGGGGGCCCCTTCTTAGATTCTTGCACCTGGGCCCTGTGGTTTCTAGTTACGCCTCTGGTTATGTCCTAATATTGAGGTCTCTATTGTCTCTTTTTATTGTTCTCATCCGTTGTTTCACAGGTGTTGGGATTCCCGGTGCCTTCCCTGGTGGCGTTGTACCAGGAACTGGTAAGTGAGATGAACTCTTGCCTCATCACTGTATGATAACTGATTCCTGTCCTATAATGTTGTACAGGAAACGTATGTCTGTTAGTACAATCTCTTCCCCAGAGATTCATGAAAAGCATTACAAAATGAGGTGACAACCTTTTCTTTGAGGGACATTATATATTCTTGTTGCAGGAGGACGATTTCCTGGAGGAATTGGTGTCCTTCCTGGGGTGGCAACTGGGACTGGAGTGAAGCAAAAAGCTCCAGGTCAGAGATGCAAACATTGCCACTTAGCTTTCCTCTCTCTTGTTTTTTCTTGCTTTCTGTTATCCTGTAACCCCGTCAGCATGCACATTTATTGCATAGTTCTACCTGAACTAATCTGCCATATAATAAGGACAGGCGTTAATTCTTCTTTTATTTAATTTAGGAGAAAATATTAAATTAAAAATTAAATTAAAAAATTGGTGTAAAAATGGCAGCAAGAACTTTTGTCTGATCCTTTGTTCAACATTATATATGTTTCATACCTGGTATTTGCAATTACATCATCATTTTACTTACAATATTAGAAATCCACTTTCTACATGCACACTGAGTGATCACCAGTTTTCATAGAATGGCCGTTCATATTCTTTTTTTTGTTTTAAAATACACATCTCCACGCTGTTTTCCTAAACCCATTGTTGTGTTAAAATGTTACATCTTCTTTCTTTAGTTATGACCTTTTGTTTATGCTAATTTGAAGTGTAAATATAAGATAGAAAGAAATGGGGTGAAATAGGCAGACGGTAAGCATTGGGGTGACCTAGAAATGTGCCCCCCTAAATCTATATAAATACTATATAATATATATATATATAATGTGCCCCCCCCTAAATCTATGTAAATACTATATAATATATATATATATATATATATATATATATATATATATTATATAATGTGCCCCCTAAATCTACATAAATACTAAATAATAATCTATATAAATACTAGTAATACTGAGTCAATTATCTTTCCATTGGATGTTGGATCTACCTGATCTATCCTAGTTTTCAGTTGATAATTATTGACATTTGTCTCTTTTCTCAGGAGGAGGTGGAGTCTTGGGTGGAATTCCAGGTTAGTAAATGTTGCCTATTGTTAAAGCTATGTAATGATTGTGAACTGAAAATAAACTGGGTAAATCGGATATTTGTTAACAAAAAATATGTGAAGTTTAAGAAAACAGTTGGTGTCATCAAAATAATTCAGAGACTAAAAATACAGTTGTACTGTTCAGTTGTTAGAGGTTTTTCTGAAAGAGCATGACTAGTTAGAATGTTATTTTATTAATCTCCTTCTGACTTCATTAGATGAGAAATAAATAGGAACTACGGAAGAGGTCGGGGCCACAATAGCTTTTATACTATTAAACATAAAGTCAAACTAGCTTTTTTTGTTTCTTTGTTTTATTCAGTTAGACTTTTTTTATCGCTCTTTTATAAGTTTCCACCAAAACACAATTTGGGAGTATCTGAAGAAAACGTTCATATAAAAATCTTATGTTTTAAGTTCATGTAGATTTTAAAGAGTCATTTTAAAACAATTTGCCTCACTTCAGCTAATAACTCATATTTAAAAAAAAAAAAATACATTACAAAAAATATGATATATACACATTTCTGGCACAGGGTTGGGTATAAACGGTGGGTCTTATTCTTTATGTGGAGTGAAATAGTCAAAAAAAGGAAACGTACAGATATTTAACAGAATTTAGAATCTCATTCAGTATAGTTTGTTACTGAATATTGCACATATCTGAGCATTTCTCTTTGGATTAATATTTAAATTTGGATTAAAGGGACACTAAACCCAAAATCGTTGTTTCAAGATTCAGGTACAAAATACAATTTGAAACAACATTCCAATTTACTTCTATTATCTAATTTGCTTCATTCTTTAAATATCCTTTGTTAAAGAAATAACATTGCACATGGGTGAGCCAATCACACAAGGCATTTATGTGCAGCCACCAATCAGCAGCTACTGAGCCTATCTAGATATGCTTTTCAGCAAAGGATATCAAGAGAATAAAGCAAATTAGATAATAGAAGTAAATTAGAAAACGGTTTAAAATTGCATACTCTTTCTAAATCACAAAAGAAAAAAATTGGGTTTCATGTCCCTTTAAAGTCAAGTTTACTTTAAGGGACATATAAGTGCAATAATGTAATGCATATGCTATTTGTTTTACCATAGTTCAAAATGGCTGCAGGGCAGCAATGCTTTACTAGGACCCTAGCTAAACACATTTGATGAGCCAATAACATGAGGCATTTGTGTTCAGCCATCAGTCACCAGCTAGCTCTCATGTGTGCATTGCTGCACAACTGATCTAAGTATGGCTTTCAGCAAAGAATACCAAGCGAACAAAATAGATTAGATAATAGAAGTTAATTGAAACATCTCTTAAAAGTGCAAGTTCTATTTGATTTATGAAAGTTGAACTTTGACCTTCATATTCCTTATAGTTATTTTGGTTTTCTTGTAGGGTTTGGTGGATTTGGAGGACAACAGCCTGGAGTCCCTCTTGGATATCCCATAAAATCCCCCAAACTGCCAGGTATGTCTTTCATTGGGGGCACTATATGAAATAATTTGGAAGGCACTTACATCATTGAAATAATCCCTAAGGATCTTAATTCCATGTTTTCTGAAGAAGAAATGCTTGATCTATATACGTACATCTATATGACATTTTGCCCATCTGTTCAAATGATTGTTTCTCCTTTTTAAACTCTTTCACTGCTAGAGAAGGGTGTAACATTCAACTTAACAATGTGTTGTAGACCTCAATCTTGGCCAAGGAATGAACTGTTCTTCCCCCTAGCAATGGTTTTCCTTATTTTAAATCTATTATAAACATATAAAAGGTAAATCACAGCAGACATAATGGATTTTAATGAGAGTCAAGTAATTAAGTTAATTTGTTCCTTATGGTATTGTAGATTAGTGATATGGCTGCCAATTCATTGTAAAATATGTTTTTGTATTATTCTAGCATACAAAATGGGAAATATTCCAGGCTTTCATGTACTGTGAAACAAATGCTAATGTAATAATGGAACATATCTGATAAGAGGATGCGTCATACAAGTGATCCCTGAAAGTGGGGAATGTCTAACTACTGAATTTGGCAACCAATCATCATATGGAAATTGAGATCTACTAAATTAAACAGACCTGCTTATGATAAATATATATACAGAATATAACTAATATCTTTTGATTTTTTTTATATATAAATGGAAATTTCACTTTTTTGGCAGAAGAATGAAGAGTTAATTGCTTTCAGGACAAAGTGGAATGAACCATGTCCATCAGGGAAAATTCCACCAATTTGCCAAACATATGGATTAGTTCCCACACTTCACTTTTTTTTTTATGGATGGAGAGAACACAGCACACAAACAACTTATTACCAGTAATATGTAGTACCCATAAAACAAGAAATTTTATTTTTTATGCACTCACTTAAACCTATAAAGTATTTATTTTTTTCAGATCATATAATCTTCATGTCCTAACTTTTACTAAAAAAGATTAAAAATAAAATAGTATAAATAGCACTAATTTAAAAGTATATATACATTTTACAAAAAGCCTACGTGAGGAAACTCAATTGAGAAAACAATTATTTAAACTATTTGACCAAATATTAAGTACACCATTAATGGCAAAATATTAAGTACACCATTAATGGTGTAGGGACTTTATTGTAACTGCAAACCCAATAAAATGAGCTGATTGACTTCAAAGAATCAATAGTAAATGTATATAAATGTCAAGAAGCAATTCCCTATTGTGTAATAATTCAAAGAAGGGTTTCATATAGATCAATCAGTTTACAAATTAATTATTAAAAAAAATGCACTATCAATCTACATATGAAATGTATTATATTCATATCATAATTCAAAACAGATGTGCCTTCATCAAGTCCTGCTTAGCTAACGTCATCCAACATATGGCAATAGTGACCAATAAGCCTTACTCCAAGCCAATAATAATGTGTAATTATGCTGATACCTACATTTTAGACCAATATCATGCAATGTCTTTTTAAAATCAGGGACTTGCATTATCAGAGGTTCCAATTCATTTATCCTGAGAAAACTGTATCCCATAAAGTGCAACTTTCAGTATCTGACACACAAATCTGACTGATCATATGCACCTACGTAAATAAGAGAGCTGTGTATTAATCACTAATGAAACCATTTAAACAGTCTACGGGAGTAAATAGCACACATTAGTTCTCAGATCATGTGACCAAACATAGCTTATTGAGGCTGTTGCCCCCTGAGATAATTAATCTCCAAGTCTGAATATACATATAAATAACCAACATCAGTATCTTTCATATAAAATGCAAGGATTTAAGATTGTAAGTCAATAGTAAAAATAAAAATCACCCATCTATTTTATGAGAAAAACAGCCACTTAAAAAGATCTTCCCAACAATAAGCTACTGCCTCAACAAATAAAAGATAACATCAGCAATATAAAATGTAAGATCAATTCAAACAGAAAAAGTCACTGGTCAATGCAACAAAATGCATCCTATGTGTTTATGTTCCCTAGGGGAATCTTATGCCTCCAAAAATGAAATTGGAAAATCAACATTTTGAATTCTGAAGAGTCTATTTATAAACTAATTAAATATTAGTTGGTATCTTGTTTAAAGCTCTCCAGACACCCTTCTAGGTTAGCTTTGAGGGAGAGGATAAGATTCATGCAAGACTTCCTATGTGTTTCACTTACTAACAGCACCGACGGTATCCGTGTAAAATAAAGCTATAAATACTGCATTCAGCTATTCATCCTTATTCAGGTTTATCGCATACAAATGCTAAATTGAAGGGCTGATTTCTGAATTTGCTTTACCTTACCAGCCATAAAAGCACCCTGGGTTTATTTTTACTAGCGGTACATTAAGTAGATCAGTCTTGTTTATGCACATATGAATATTTCTATTTACTTTGAGGGTTTTTTTTGTAGGAGGATATGGACTTCCATACACATCAGGAAAACCTGGAGGATATGGCGGTAAGTTTGATGAATGAAGAGTTTATCTCCTTAGAAGTCTCCAAGGAGTCTAGACACTGAATTCCAAATATGTCAATTCTGGCATTGAACTAATGGCAAGAAAGCATTTTGGAATGCATATTTTTTATATCAACTAAGCAAAGCAATTTGTTCCTTTTTATAATGAGCAAGGAACAAACATTATGCAGGCTTTGCCTGAAGTCCATATCAGAATAAATCTAAATAAACATGTACTTGTTGTGTTACATATTTCCTGGCGAACATTAAAACAATGTTAAAAAGTACAGTAAGTCTGGCCAAGCTGACATTAAATTACCAGTCACCACATATACCCTGAGCATGGCTACATCTGTCTGCTGACATTAATGACTCATGTTGTACAAAACTCTCCCTGTGCCTTATTCAATCTTCAGATGGATTGGTAGAAATCTTCTCTAGTTTTTAGTAGATGTGTCCATACCTAGAAAGATTTACAGTCTACTTTTTCCTGATACAACAAGAGAAGTTTATTCTTTCTGGTGTTATATTATTATTAGCATCATTATTTTTATTTCTGATTTGGTGTAATATTCTGTAGCACTAACAAGTAGGGTTGCCAGGTGTCCAGTATTCATCCAGACAGTCCAGTATTTTAGCAGGATGTCCAGTAAAATCTGTACAAAAATACTGGACACTTAAATGTCCAGTATTTTTAAAGACCTCTGTCAGCTAAATGTAAATGGCCTTATAGGCTTTTATGCATTAGAAATATGGCTCAAAAAGAAGTTACACTGTGCATTTTCTATTATATGAGTTAAAGGCAACCATGAAGGTGTTCAATCATTGCTGGGTGTTTACCTCTAGCAGCCAAGGGGTCACATCACTGCTCTATACATGTGTTACTGGCAACTAAGGGGATAAAATGACTGCTTAGTTGTGAAAAATATATGTGGTGGGATCAAGGGTGAGGCCTAAGATTGAGCTTTTATGGAGACATTGTGTGAACCCACCTACGTCCCATATCCAATTACCTATAGGTCGTCCGGTATTTTTATTAAGCACAGCTGACAACCTTACTAACAAGAGATACTATGGCTACATACTAAAATTTTAATTAAACATTTAAAGATCTAAAAGCCTTGCCTATGTGACTTGGCTTCTAGAGCCAGATAGATGTTACACAAGACAAAGAAGATTACAGACTAAAGGAGCCAAATGGGCTTGCTGGGGAGGAAAACAGGCATAGAATTAATTAAAGTTCTAAATTATTGTTACCTATGAACAGATTTAGTAAGTACTTGTAGTTCTAAATAACAGTGAAACATCTAAAAGGGTGACATAACTAAGTATGTAGGGTGGTTGCAGACTGAGAAAAATCTCGTAGATAAGGGTAAAGGAAGTCATTTAAAAAGACTAGGTCCTAGCAGAGCAAATAAATCAATTATGGAAATGGTTTCAGGCAGTTCAGATATGTGAATGGTAGTGATATTCTAGAGAATATGGGAAGACTGCAATCTCTCTTGGAAGCATAGCTCTGTCTATCCTTATAGTCATTTTTTTCATTTATTTGTACTACCCAGTTGAACCAATATTTCTAAAGTTGCCAAATCATGGTAAACCCCCCAAATCAATAACAAAACACTTCAATTATTAGATTATTTGCCTCATACAATTTAAATCTCCTGTACTACAGTATAAATACAGCCAAATTCCAAGGGTCAGTACCTAGCAAATGCAACACATTCCAGCTAAAACAACTTCCTTTATTTTGGATTTGTAAGTAAATGTTATTACTTCCTGTCCAAACCATGTGTCTTTATCACTAAAGTTAAAAGTTTCCCAGACAGTATCCCAGCACTTATGGCTAAATAGACACACTGATTGTTAGAAACCATACCACAAATAAATAAATATTTTAGAGATAGAAGTCAGTGACTGCGACACCCAAATTCCAAAACATGTTATGGCATTAGATTGTGCCTTTTTAAGGTGTACCCCTTGTACAGCATTGCAAAATATGAGGGAGCATTACTAATAAATCGTAGTGATAGCAGAAGGCAACCAGTGTGGTACATATGAATATGCAGCCCATACAGTTACACCAAATATAGTTTTATGCTCCCATTGAATATATTTTTTAATTAGCACATGTCTTAAAATGCACAGAGGCCTTATCCAGCACTACAAGCATGTAATGAATAAAAATAATGAATTATGTTGGCACTGTAGTATCTGTACATCGTTCTAATCAAAATATTGACCTTTCTTTTTACAGCCTATGGTGCTGGTGGCTTGGGAGGTGGTGGAAAGGCTGGATACCCAACAGGCACTGGTAGGTACTTGTTTTATGCGGAGTCAAGGATGAGATAATGTACTAGAGAAAATGTACCTCAAGTTATGCAGGTTTTACCACAATGTTGTGTTGTTTCCCTTAGACTTTCATTCCAAGTTATACTCCACGATCTGTAATTCCACTTAATTGTAGTGGTGTAAGAAATGGTAGAGATAGGTAAAGTGGTAGAAAATGATAAGATTGGTAAATTAGGTGATTTAATACTAGTAGGGAACCTGGATGAAAGAGCATTACAAGAAAGGGAAATGAGTATTTCTTCAGGGGACAGTCATTTTTGTTTGTTGTATCTAACAGAATGCATTTTGTAATATGGGTTTTTGTAATATGGGTTTTCCTGTACTAAGGAAAAAACAAAACAGTGCTTGGCAATAGAGCAATAGAGCAGTGGGAGTTGATCTTATCAGCCAATGAGCAATAAGCTCAAAGCCAAGTTGTAAATAGCCCTGAGCTTCTGGTTAGCTTTAAAATTAAAACAAACAGATTTAACTTTAACCTTTTTTTTTTTTAGAAAAAAACATATTTAAATGTGATTAACTAGTGTTCTTTTATGTGTACGTCCATTTACGTCAGTCAACATGGTTTTCTAAAAGGAGATTGAAATTTGCCTGCATTTACCATTTAATTGCTCTGATGTATCCCAGTTTTCAAAGAAAATTGCAGTGCAGTCCAATAATGTCTTTTGCCAAACACTGCATAGAAATCCAAATAACTCCAATTCTTCTGAAACAGATGTGACTCGTTAGGGCTGCATGCACAAAACATTCCATTTGTACTTCAAACTGAAAACTAAAATATGTCTGCTGTAAAATAGCAGCTTCATATACAGCAGCTTCATATACAGCAGCTTCATATACAGCAGCCTCATATAAAGGAAGTGTGCAACACTAGTTTAAAAAAAAATAATAATAATACAAATGGATAAACATTTTTAGCAAGACACTTTATGATGCCTTAAACTGTTGCTCTATGTGTGTTCAGTAACTTTTGTTATTCATAACATACATCACTGTCTTCTTCCTCTGGGGAAACATGTCAATTAAAGAAAACAGCTATATCCAAGTCTTCTAGTCTGTTTAAAGAATTACATCTGCTCACTGAACAAAACAGTACAATAAACTGCGTAAACATGACCTTAAACACATTTACACCGTGCATCTCATAGAATATAAATCCAAGAAATATTTCTTTTTCTTGTGTAAGCATATACAGAATATATGCACTTTGTTAGAAATGTTGCCAGGAGGAAAGGAAAAGCTCTTTGGAAGACATAAAGTGACACTGTTCTGCCATTCATATCAGAGCAGAATCAGACATAGAATGATAGAAACGTTTATACTATGAAATATTGGGCAGACTTGTTGGGCCTATTGTTCTAATCTGCCATCAAAATTAGGGATTATCTATCAGCAAATAGGAACTAGGGGGCCGAATTATCAAGCTCTGGATGGATCTTGATGCCCCTGTTTCCGCGCGAGTCTTCAGGCTCGTCAGAAACAGAAGTTATGAAGCATAAAGACCGCTGCTCCATAACTAGTCCGCCTGCTCTGAGGCCGCAGACAGAAATCAACCCAATCGAATACGATCGGGTTGATTGACACCCCCTGCTAGCCGTTCTGGTGAACTGCTGGTGCAATGATGTCGGCATTTATCGATGTGTAGCGGACATGATACGCTACATCGTATCATGTCCGCTCGCACTTTGATAAATATGCCCCTAGGTATCAGAAAGTAATATGAATAATATTGCTGCATTAGCTTTCATTTAAAAATCTTTTACTTAACATTTTTTCTCATTCAATGAAAAAATATTTGAGCACACTGTTCCTTTAAAAGCAAGTCTTAAGCAACAAATTAAAACTTTAGTACATTCTCCTGCTATAATAAATTCAATTTGCATTTATTAAATTATATTATGGTGGAAATAAAACCTATTTTTTACAATGTGATAAAACAAGAAACATGTTTGTGAATCTGCCTGGACTAATGAATGCTTTTTTCTCAGGGGTTGGTTCTCAGGCTGCAGCACTGAAAGCAGCGGCTAAGGCAGCAAAATATGGTGAGTTCTGCTCTCGGGTAGTTGTCTTAAACTCTGGTTGTGCATTACTATTATATTAGTATTTTATGTTAGAACCTGATTTTGGTTAGACGGCAGTAATCTGCAGGAGAGCTGCTGCACATGTGCAAACATTTTAGCACTGAAATGTAGTGAAAGCTAGATTTAAACATGGTGGGACCCATGACTATGGAGAGACAGATGGTACCCTTAATACTATGCTTATATAGTGTATTTAATATTTAATTTCAATGTCCCTTTAACCTACCACTGCTCACTGTGGGCCTGATTATCTAAACCTCTTCACTCTGGCGAGATGATCTAATACATCTCATCAGCACCACAAAGTCCCTCAAAGACTTTTAATAAGACATTTTTTTCTCTATTTATCTCTTTATGCTGAGTTCTGGATGTAAAGGAGAGGCACCTACAATGCAAAATAATGCTCAAAAATAGCCCTTTTAAACATCAGGCCCTGTATGGGTACAAGAACATTTGAGATACCTGTATAAAATCAGTGCTGCACATATCTGAAAGATCTGTTTTCTATAATTTGCATGAATTAGTTGATTCTTTATGCACAGAAGTAATAAAAGTATCTAAACTACTGTAATTTGCAACCAAACAACTTTACAAACTTCCCACACCTGTAAATATTTTAAGCAGTAAAACTTAATAATTAACATCTTTGAAATTAATATAGAATTGTTCAATTCAATATTTTGGGGTTTTCAAAAACAAACAAAAAACTGTTACATAGGAAGCAGCTGTTTGATAAAGATTTCCATGTGCCAGTTCACTGTATATCAGACATCCTGGGCTCTATATGAAGATTTGTTGGTAATGTTGGTAATGTTGGTGTTGGTGCAGTGACCTCATCTGGTGAATATGGTTTATACAGGCGCTGGAGCTGGAGGTCTTCCTTTGGGTACTGGAGCAATCCCTGGCACAGGTGCTGGTGGTTTGCCTGGTGTTGGACCTGGTGGAGGAGCCATCCCTGGGGTTGTTCCTGGTTTGTACCCTGGAGTTGGTCAGGCTGGTGGTGGATTAGGTAATTACATTTGAGTTTAATACAATTTGCCATTTGTGGTTTAATAAATCTATATTTCAGCGGAATAACTATTTCCTGTTTGTTTGCTAAGGAATACCTCAAGTTCAGCCAGGTGGCAAACCCCCTAAATATGGTGAGTGATGATAATGCACATCTTGCAATAAGCTTTTCTCACTGTGCCCTTGAGGGACGTGTATATATTTAGTACATATGAAAAAGTAGGAATGCCATAGAATATGTTACAAATATTTTGAATGAAAAAAGGTATTTTTAAAACCTGTTTAAAGAAACAACAAAGTAAAAATGAAACGTTTGCGATTCATGTAGAGCACATCATCAAGTTTACTTCTGGTATTACATTTGCTTCATTCTCTTGGTATCCTTTGAATAAGTAAAATCAGGAACAGCAATGTACCACTGGGAGCTATCTGAACACATCTGGTGAGCCAATTAGAAGATTTATATATATATATATATATATATATGTATAGCCTCCAATCACCGGCTAGCTTACAATAGTGCATTTAATGCTCCTGCCTACTTAGGTATGCTTTTAAACAAAGGATACAAATAAAGCAATGCAAATTTGATAACAGACGCAAATCAAAAAGTTGTCTAAAATTGCATGATCTGTCTGAACCGTGAAAGCTTAATAGTGACTGATATTAAACTTTTAGGAAATGCATGTTTTTGCTCTATTGAGTCCTAGGTGCAGATAGCTAAATAACTGATAAGGATAGTTTTTGGAGGGCGGTCTAGGAGTGGCATTTGTCCCCTAACCCCTCTAAAACCATGAAAACTAAAGTTTTATTGAGGCTAGAAAACCTATACAAAATGAAAGGAAAGAAAAAAATAATTTTGATGTCCCACTGACTTCTTTATGTATAACAGTAAGGAATACAATAGTGTCACCTGGTGGTGATAGTAGCAAGTGCAGTCCGTTCGTACAGTTTGTTATTCATGTAGCAATAGAAAAGGTGATTTTAACTGAATTCATGTAATGTTTATATTATTTTGATTCTTCACAGACCTTCAGTCTTGCTAGGGAATTCAATCATTTATCTCTTTTTACTATGCTTTTGTAGAAAAATTTATCAAATTGAGGAGTACGAGTAAAATGGTTTATTGTAACATTTTCACATTAAGGTGTTCCCGGAGTTGGAGGAGTTGGTGGAGTTGGTGGCGTAGGTGGCGTAGGAGGCGTACCTGGCGTAGGAGGCGTACCTGGCATAGGAGGCGTGCCTGGCGTAGGAGGCGTGCCTGGCGTAGGAGGCGTGCCTGGAGGTGGTAAGAACTATAGGAGATCCCTTTTGCACATCATTCTCCTATCAAAAATAATTTCAGATTCATTGTCAGGATAACCTTATGTGTACCTAGGATTTTTTGTATTCCTGTACAGCATTTCCCCAGTTATGCTGGAAGGTCACTCTATATATCTACCACTGTTTCTGTATATTAATTAATACTTTTGCAAAGTAGGACGGGATCTTACATCCTTTGCCTTCATAAAAATGTGCTATCCCAAACTGTAACTTGCAATAAGTGTTTATTTTATCTATTCTTTCCTCCAAGTTAAATATAGAAACGGCTTGCATTCCAAAATATTCTAATAGTGTATAAGTATGTTTTGCTAAAAATAATAATAATAAAGCGCAAGTTATTTAGAATTAAAACTAGTTTATTTAAAGGAAAAGCAACTTACTTTTAATTCTGGTTGCTTTTGAAATGGACGGACTAATATAAGTGCACAAATTGATATTACAATTAATCATTGAAAAACAGATTTACCAGAGACTGTTTAGCGTGGGCGATATCTCTATAGCCCGCCCTATTCTTTCACTGAATATTGTGACTATGCTAAACATCACTCATATAACAAGTTGAAAGTTATAGGCAATGAAGAGTTATGAACAAAATGGCAGAGAAGGAGGGGTGGTCATACATGGTATGTAAACACACATCTTTAAAGGCACATGCAGTGTAATATACTCTAACACATTTAAAATATATATAAAAAATATTAAAGCTAGCTCTGTAGTGGCAATGTACTGTCAATCCTGAGCTTAACATGGGCCAATGAGGCAATCACAAATGGCTTATGCGTGTAGCCACTGGCCATTTTCAGCTCTGGAGCATAAGTGCATTTGAGCTTACTTTACTGTTTCTTTAAACTTTTTGCAGTTGTTAAACATAAAGTCTAGTCAAAATTAAACTTTCATGATTGAGATAGGGCATGTTATTTTAAACAACTTTCCAATTTACTTTTATCATCAAATTTTCTTTGTTCTCTTGGTAATCTTAGTTGAAAGCTAAACCTCGGTAGGCTAATATGCTAATTTGTAAACCATTGAATGCCGCCTCTTATCTGAATGCATGTTGACAGTTTTCACAGCTAGAGGGCATTAGTTCATGTGTGCCATATAGATAGCATTGTGCTCATGCCCGTGGAGTAACTTATGAGAGGGCACTGATTGGCTAAAAGTGTACTAAATATTCTAGTATACCTCGGCTTGCGTTCACGCACAAACTATATTATACATTGCATGATGATGAACAATATATTGAGTTATGTTAACTCTACAAATTCAATGAAACTCCATTCTGTTAAATGATATAATAATATCATTTAACCAAGGCCTACAAGAGAAATCTTCAGAAATGCTAAGAAGCAATCACATTACCATAGATTACTGCATTAAAATATTTTTTGAAATAGACAGATAGATAAAGCTCTCAAGAAATGAATTCATATATTTGTTTTGCAGGTCTAGTGAAACCCCCTAAGACAGGAGGTAAGCTATGATTTTGATTTCTATTGATAATTACAATAACACACAAATACTGATTTTACTGATGGAGCACATCTAATTATTCTCTTCATGTAATTGGATACAGCTGGTTATGGATATGGTGGTTATCCAATGAGAGGTGTGTATATTGAGGAGATCAGCATATGGCATGTTTTGTATGTGTACTGCACATCTATGTATGTATATTTTTAAATTGTATTAATAATGTTTGCAGAGATTCAAAATGTAATAACTGTGAGAAAGTAACAGGGTTATGCCAACAAATTGATCCTGTCCATGGTGAGGGTTGTTTAATTCTGGATCACAGAAATGTTATGTGGTTCTTTGTTAAAAGGGTATTTTTATAAGTGGAATATGAATGTTGTAAGTGAAGATATCAATAGGAGATGGGTGTGATGGTGCTTAAAGGTATAGATAGGAGATGGGTGTGATGGTGCTTAAAGGTATAGATAGTACATGGGTGTGATGGTGCTTAAATGTATAGATAGGAGATGGGTGTGATGGTGCTTAAAGGTATAGATAGGAGATGGGTGTGATGGTGCTTAAAGGTATAGCTAGTACATGGGTGTGATGGTGCTTAAACGTATAGATAGTACATGGGTGTGATGGTGCTTAAACGTATAGATAGTACATGGGTGTGAAGGTGCTTAAAGGTATAGATAGGAGATGGGTGTGATGGTGCTTAAACGTATAGATAGGAGATGGGTGTGATGGTTCTTAAACGTATAGATAGGAGATGGGTGTGATGGTGCTTAAAGGTATAGATAGGAGATGGGTGTGATGGTGCTTAAAGGTATAGATAGGAGATGGATGTGATGGTGCTTAAATGTATAGATAGGAGATGGGTGTGATGGTGCTTAAACGTATAGATAGTACATGGGTGTGATGGTGCTTAAACGTATAGATAGTACATGGGTGTGAAGGTGCTTAAAGGTATAGATAGGAGATGGGTGTGATGGTGCTTAAAGGTATAGATAGGAGATGGGTGTGATGGTGCTTAAACGTATAGATAGGAGATGGGTGTGATGGTGCTTAAAGGTATAGATAGGAGATGGGTGTGATGGTGCTTAAAGGTATAGATAGGAGATGGGTGTGATGGTGCTTAAAGGTATAGATAGGAGATGGGTGTGATGGTGCTTAAACGTATAGATAGGAGATGGGTGTGATGGTGCTTAAAGGTATAGATAGGAGATGGGTGTGATGGTGCTTAAAGGTATAGATAGGAGATGGGTGTGATGGTGCTTAAAGGTATAGATAGGAGATGGGTGTGATGGTGCTTAAACGTATAGATAGGAGATGGGTGTGATGGTTCTTAAACGTATAGATAGGAGATGGGTGTGATGGTGCTTAAAGGTATAGATAGGAGATGGATGTGATGGTGCTTAAATGTATAGATAGGAGATGGGTGTGATGGTGCTTAAACGTATAGCTAGGAGATAGGTGTGATGGTGCTTAAAAGGTCAGAGGTGATATGAGACATGGGTTTATGTATAGCAGTAAGAATAGAATATACAGAGATAAAAGCAACGTGTACAGTGAGGACCAATTGATATGTTGCAAGTATCAGAGGAGTGAATGGTCTATGCATTCTCCTGAGCACAGGGCTGGCTCATTATCTTTGGAGTCCATTGTCTCTTTTCCATTACAAATGTGTCCAGTGCCATTATAATCACTGCTGGTGCAATGATAAATGCAGAGAGCGTATGCTGTCCGCATTTATCGATGTGCAGCGGACATGATACGCTATATCAGATCATGTCCGCTCGCACCATCATAAATAGGCCCCAAACACCATACCTACTAAGAGAGACAGCAATGGTTTATATGACACAAACTAATACAATACACACCACCTCCAACTCTCCGCGCATGCTGTTTCGAATCCTGACTTTCTAGTCACACGTAGCATTTGTGTGTATGCTGCTGAAACAATGATAACTTTTACTAGAAGAATTTTGTTTTTACTCAAAGTATATTGCAAATACATGCTCTTATTTAAAACTGAAATGCATTCATGCCCATTTCAATTTTGCCCTTTCTATCCATTTAAGCCAGTTTTGATGGCTTAGAGACATTATTTATTTATATACAGTATAGAGAGAGAGAGAGAGAGAGAGAGAGATACAGTTCAAAAAACTGAAAACAAGCAGCACCTAAAATTTGCGCTGATTGGGGGAAGAATAAAAAGCAGCTGTTAAAAGACAAGTATATTATAAGTGAAATGAAGTTCCACAAATAGATATACAAGTAAAAATGCGTGTGCAAGTGAAAACAGCGCTTAAAAAATTCTATTCTAAGCCAAATGACACACAGAACATTTGAGAATAACAGACATTTAAATTATAAATAAAAAGTCCACCTATGACTTTCTGAAGATGTATATCCCCTTACCAGAATCTACCTCAATCTGATGAGGTAAGTTGCCGCTCTGCAAGGGGTTAATAGGGTTCCAATGCTGGTGTATCTGATATGCTGGAAAGTGCCTTTTATAATTTCATCCACCTTTTGGAGTATGTAGTGACAGGATAGTTCACATCCAATTCTCTCCTCCAAAGATGTTCACATGCAACATCCACCTCTTGGAGTATGTAGATACAGACTGGTAAGGTAATCTCTGTTTTACAGGTTGATGAGATAATCTCTATGTTGATCCTCACAGGAAGGAGAGCCCATATAAAAGAGAGAAGGTCGCATATAGTGTAATAACGTTTTTATTGTATAAATACAAACATAACATATAGAGTGTCAACTCACATGTAATATCCTCAAACTATATGAGGTATGTTTCAAGCATAAAATTAGTCACTCACTCCATCTGGTATAGATGCGGTGGATGATATGTGGCAGGATTCACAAACCAATTCTGCGTTTACATGAACCAAATCTGCATATAGTGCAGTATAAAAGTAAAAGCACTACACAAGTAATGGATACCCAATAATAAAATTGTGTAAAGAAAAAGTAGCAAAGCCCTGACGCGTTTCAAAGGATAAAAAAATACATTCCTTCTTCCTCAGAGGGACGATATTACACTATATGCGACTTTCTCTCTTTCATATGGGCTCTCCTTCCTGTGAGGATCAACATAGAGATTATCTCATCAACCTGTAAAACAGAGATTACCTTACCAGTCTGTATCTACATACTCCAAGAGGTGGATGAAATTATAAAAGGCACTTTCCAGCATATCAGATACACCAGCATTGGAACCCTATTTACCCCTTGCAGAGCGGCAATTTACCTCATCAGATTGAGGTAGATTCTGGTAAGGGGATATACATCTTCAGAAAGTCATAGGTGGACTTTTTATTTATAATTTAAATGCCTGTTATTCTCATATGTTCTGTGTGTCATTTGGCTTAGAATAGAATTTTTTAAGCGCTGTTTTCACTTGCACACACACGCACACACACACACACACACACACACATATATATATATATATATATATATATATATATAGTACAGTATATATCAGCAACTAAGCCCTGCATTGTAAAAGATGTTTAAGATGTCATTTTGCATGCAAAATTTGCAATCAATTGACAAATACATTGGAAAGCTTAATTTTTATTGTTTATCTTATCTATTTTGCTGTAGCCATTTAGGGACAAATATAAATAAGCTCCTCTATTGAACAAACAATCACAATGCAGCTAAATCACAATACACTGAACAAGTATAGATACAAATTTCACACAATGCATTTCTGTGAAATTAATTCAAAATTTAAAGTTTATGCAGAAAATAAAACTATATCATGAAGAAAATGTGATGTTTTAACCCCTTAATCCTGTTGGAGGTCTGTCTAAATGCAGCCCCCAATCAGCAAGTGCTACCCAGGTGCTGAACCAAAAATGGGCCGGCTCCTAACCTTACATTGCTGCTTTTTTAAAATAAAGATAGCAAGAGAACAAAGAAACATTGATAATAGGAGTAAATTAGAAAATTGCTGAAAATCGCATGCTCTATCTGAACCATGAAAGAAAAAAATTGGGTTTTGTATCCCTTTAAGCATGATGGTTGGTGATATGCCTTTAGCTTTGATTGACTCTAGTAATAACCTTTTGCTATTCTCTAATCTCCCAAAATATGTTATGTTACACAATTAACCATTATTCTCTCACCTTGCCTTTAGGGGGTGTTGGAGCAGGTGGTCTACCCACAGGAGGTAGGTTATACAATTTATAATAAGCATTGATAAGAACATTATATTATACAAATAAATCAAACCCCTGTTTAAAGTTGTTTTTTTTATCTGCAAATTCTTTAATTAGACTTTTATATTATTGGCAACACCTCTTTTCTAAGGTGCTCTTTTTATTATAATTTATTATCACTTTGTTATTTTCAGAGCAATTTACCAATAAAAAAAATCTGTATTGTATGCCTAAGTCTTTTATAGATATTTTTTTTCTCATTGCATTTGTTTCTTTAAGGGGATGTTCCATAAGGTACACAGATGTGAATATTGTTTATAACATTGATAGACAAAAATGAAAGGAAGCATTAGCCATACAAATAGAACAATGACTTCAGCTTTATATCCCTCTCAACATATTAAAGGGACATTAAACCCAATTTTTTTCTTTCCTGATTCAGCTAGAAAATGCAATTTTAAACAACATTCCAATTTACTTCTATTATCTAATTTGCTTTATTCTATAGATATGCATTGTTGAAGAAATAGCAATACATAAGGGTGAGCCAATCACACGAGGCATTTATGTGCAGCCACTAATCAGCAGCTACTAAGCCTATCCTGATATGCTTTTCAGCAAAGCATATCAAGAGAATGAACCAAATTAGATAATAGAAGTAACTTAGAAGGTCATTAAAAATTGCACGCTCTTTCCAAATCATGAAAGAAAACATGTACGTTTCATGTCCCTTTACGTAATATACACAATTGGGTTCCTGCAGTTTAGCACCATATTATCTTCTGTGTTACTGTGATGTACAGTAAACGCCTACTAGAAATGTGACAGCTGTTCACAACATGAACTTGGTTTGAACACACTTTGGATAATTTTATAAACTTTTTTTGTTTGCAGTTGGAGCTGGAGGCTTGCCTGTTGGAGGTTTGTGTTTTTGACATTTATTTAAGATACTAATATTTAAAGGGACACTGAACCCAATATGTTTCATTCGGGATTCAGATAGAACCTGCAATTTTAAGCAACTTTCTAATTTACTCCTATTATCAAATTTCCTTGTTTCTCTTGGTATGTTTATTTGAAAAGCAAGAATGTAAGTTTAGATGCCAGCCCATTTTTGGTGAACAACCTGGGTTGTTCATGCTGATTGGTGGATAAATTCATCCACCAATAAACAAGTGCTTTCCAGGGTTCTAAACCAAAAATTGGCTTGCTCCTTAGCTTAGATGCCTTCTTTTTCAAATAAAGATAGCAAGAGTGCGAAGAAAAATTGATATTAGGAGTAAAATAGAAAGTTTCTTAAAATTGCATGCTCTATCTGAATCACAAAAGAAAAACAAATTTAGGTTCAGTGTCCCTTTAATACAGATTGAAGTTATGATGAAGTTTTTTTGCAGTGGATCAAGAAAATGAATTATATGGGTCCTGCTGCCACAGAAAACATCACTCATTTAACTGTATAAGCTTTACAGGGCTGGATTATAAATAGCATTTGATATTGTAGGTGCTGTTCTGTTTTCAGCACTAAATTTAAAAATGATGGTAAATACTATTGTGGCACCTTAAATAAAGGAAAAAAATGAAATACACTTTAACCCTTTGAGTGCTAAGCACTTTCCCACCTGGGTGCTAATATTTTCTAAGTTTTTTTTAAGTTTTTTTATTTTTTTTACAGACCCCCAACTTACACTATTGGAAAGGTTAGACAATTACCTTTCCAACAGTGGGTATTTGGAGTCTGTAGCTGCTTAGATGCCTGAGATACAGGCTTCTAAGCAGCATGCCCCCTCCTCCTATACTTAACATTGTTAAGTATAAATAAAGTTGTGCGGTGACGTCATAACGTCATTGCGTGTGACGTCACCACGCATCACGTGAAGCCCCGGCGATGCCTGTCACTCTACAGGCACGATCGCCGGGGTAGGAGCGGTTGGGAGCCCCCAGATCTCCCTCAAGGTGGGAGAGTGCTTATGATGGCTCTGAGCCGTCATTAGCACCAGAGTGAGAAACTCTGTGACGGCTCAGAGCAGTCATTAGCACTCAAAGGGTTAATATACATATGTAATATTAGCCATTCATATGTAATATTATGGTAATATTTCCTTATGATGGTCATGACTTTCAAATTGTATTTCTGCACACTTGGGAGACTTTCCACCAATAACAGGGCCTTTATATTTAGTGTAAAACAGGGCAAGGAACATTCTCACTGCTAGGTGCAAGTTGCCATTCATAAAATTACTGGACAATCTGTGACTAGGCATGATGGTCTGTGGGGTCACACAATGCCACCCCACCAAAACTCTACCGTAGACCACACTCTTTATTCTACCATTTGTATTTTTCACAACAAGGCAGACATTTTGCCCCTTGGCTGCCAGTAACATAACAATTAATAATAGTACCTTTTTGGTTGCCAGTTACATGTGTAAACAATAGAGAGTTGACCCTCTTAACTGCCCCTTACTGTTTTCTGAGGCATTATACACTTAATACTTATGGACTTTTTAAAACAAATGGACATTTAAGTGTCTTGCATTTTTGTGAAGATTTTACTAGACAGCCTGCTAAAATACTGGACTGTCCAGTTAAATACTGGGCACCTGACAACCTTTCTCACTGCATATCAAAGGCTGGAGTCTTATTTACTATACTTTTTATATATGGCATTAAATTGTGTCTATTGTGGCATATTTACAGTATTTTTCCAAATATGGGGTCCCACGCATTCTTAAAATCATGATTAGAATGAACAGATACTACACATAAGGAGGCGTAATACAATAGGTCTTGATATGACCAAGGAATCTAGAAAAGCAGTCATATCCATGCTTTTTAATGTTCACTTCACTTGGATCCAATAGCCATTGACTTTTGATTATAGACATTATCCTCATCATATCTGCGGAAGCTAAACATGTAAACTAGCTTGAAAATAGTCATGCAAGGATTATAACTAGATAAATAAAAGTAAAGCCACACTTTTTACATTCAGCTTTAACTTCTATTTAATTAAATAAAAAATGCTGCTATGATTGAAATGAAATGACTCATGGAAATACTAGATTTGGAATATCTCACTACTGTCACTGAGAAGCATTTTACCAGGCCATAATCCGTTAATATAACCTATCAATCAATGTTTATTTAGTTTTAATTAAAGGAATATGTTACCCAAAAATGTTCTTTTATGATGCAGACAGAACACACAATTTTAAAAAAAGTTTTCAATTTACTATTTTCTCATTTAATTCGTTCCCATGGTATTAGAGCTACTATCCAGTGCTCTTGCAAATGGAAAACATCGCTGTAATATAGTGCTCTAGACATGTGCACAAGAGTTATCATATAAAATTCCTTAGCTGTGCATGGACCTGTCACATAGTGCTAAAAAATGGCAAATAAGCCTTTGAAATCTTATGTATATAGTCATGAAGCCCAAATAAAGATTAAGTAGATAAGGACATTCTAAAGATTTATACACTATTATGTGGTTCTTGTTTCAGGTGTTGGAGCTGGAGGTTTAGGATCCAAGCCCCCTAAACCAGGAGGTGAGCAGTCATCCTACTATAATTTATCAAAAACACAATTCTTTTTTCTAGTGCATATACTTAATTTCCCATAGTGCAGCTATTCTAGACTTCTTGAAATTTGCTTAGCTTACTCTTCAATGTCTCTTTCACTGTCTTTCCCTACTCCTTTCCACCCAAAGAGATCCAAGATGGAGTAGGGACATATATGGTGACTGTCAAATTATCTACTTCTTTCTGCTTCTAACTGAAGGTTCAGCGACATGATCCTTTTTCTTGCTGTGAGTTGCTGCATGTAATCTTTGAGTCCTTGGTACAATGAGTGGTATATTTATTCTGTTTCTCACTGTTACATTCTGCGCTTCTTCTCTCCGCCTGGTGTGAGGTGTAGCATGCTGTTTATTTCTCATTAATTTGAAGTAGAATATTCTGATTCTCTTCCTTGGGGCCTGATATTCAAAACCTTGTCAGGCGAGATATTCTAAGCAGTCAAGTTAGCACGGTAAAGCCCTTAAAAATAAATTGAAATTTTATCTTTGAGACATGTTTTTTTTTGCTGTGTAGTGTTCTGTATGTGAAACAGAGACTCCTACATTGCAATACAATGTTTAAAAAATATCCCAAAGATTTTGTGTGATTTTTCTCCATGCCGGTGAGGTTTTGAATATCAAGTGCCCAGTGTTAAAGTGACTGTAAAGTCAAAACTAAACTAAATGAATTGGATAGATGGTGAAATTGTAAACAATTTTACAATTTACTTCTGTTATCAATTATACTTAGTTCTCTTGGTAACCTTTGTTAAAGAGTAATCCTCAATGAGCTCAGGAGCGTGCACCTGTCTTAGTTATAGTCATATTTGCAAACACTGTTGCTATAGACTTGTAAAGACACCTGCATGCTCCTAAGCTCCTATCAGCCTACCTAGGTTTACTCTTTGACAAAGGATACCAAGAGAACAAAGAAAAAATGTTAACATAAGTAAATGTGAAAGTTGTTTAAAAGTGCACGTTCTATCTGAACCATGAAAGTTTAATTTTGATTTTGCTGCTCCTTTTAGTGCAGCATATTAGCTTAACTTTAGTGTGCCGTGTGGCATAGATAATGTGCAAAACTCAGCTCTTCAATTATTATTAATACTTAAATGGGAACATTTAGTTATGGAAGTTCCTCCTCTGCCGTGGATTCAGTCACATTTTGTTGCTTTTGTGGCCAGTCACAATATACAATATATATACAGTTGGTGTTAGAGTTGGAGGTAAATACACAAAGCTTATGATTTGATATATATTATTATTTTAGTGTAGTATTGCAGGATATTCTTTATGGTATCTAGCAGCGGGGGGAAAAAACATGTGAAAGTTACTTGAAATATGTTATGCTGCAAAAACATCTTGATTCACCTCTGACTCTGTAAGGCAAACCTTGCTCAGGTACCACCTAACGAAGCCACGTTTTTCAAATCACTTAATGAAGATGTTTTAAACCCTGACATTTGTAAAGAGCTCTAGCAGCTGATGCTTGTTGTAGCCTTAAAAATTGCTTTGTAAAAACAGGATTCTTGAAGTATGGTGATGCATCTAACACCAATGAGTAGAACTAGAATATTGATATGATGAGGCAGAATACGCTCACTGCTTTGTGTTATGTGTAACATATTGCTTTGTCTAACTTCATAAAAGGTGCAATAATCTGGCATCATGAAAACAGATCTTCATTCAATGTTTTAATATTTAAGTCTATTGGGGTAGAGGGAACCATGATATAAGTAACTTTAACTGGAATATAAGGCAACAGGGAAAGCACAAAGCATGGACATATATTACTCCTCTAATACCATATATGTATGCTTAGGATTCTTCTCCATTTCTTACCATTTCAGGTGTAGCACTCACTTATTGATGTCTGTAAAACAAGCTAGAAATTCATTGAATCAATGTCACTTTTTTCCCACAGTTGGCGTAGGAGCCGGTGGACTGCCAGGAGGTGAGTCTATAGATTAGCCAAGCATTTTGGATCACATATAGCTGTAGAAGCTTAAAAAAAGTTCTTTATGATAAGGGTAATACATTCACGTGCATCCCACTTCAGCGTACCAACACATTGCAACTCCTGCGCAGGAAACATCTGCTGAGTGAGATAGTAGCGGCATATGCAAGTAGTCACCAGTCATTGGCCATGTCCTCCTCTAAAGGTGTAATGTGTTGCAGCTCCAGAGTGGTACTTTTGCTATATGTTTAATCCATCCACAGGGGTAAAAAACACTTAAAGGATGATCACAATCTTCCACTTGTTTATGGTAGATAATGATTTCTGAACTTCTGCAGCATTGCCAGTATTTTTTTTTCCAGTTATCACAATCCCAAAATACTTATGTGTTAATACCTCTCAATCATGAAAATCCAACCAGTTTCGGAATACAAAAATGCAATGTGCATAATTAACAACAAACAAAATAGCAAATGTATGGGTTTAGCGACTACAACACAGGTGAAAGGACCTGTATGTTAATTAATCGTTTTGTTATAGTGTGTAGTGTAATAGGTGATGTGTGCAATTAACCTGTTCTGTTACAAAATCATAGTGATATGTGGGTATGTCTCTTTAAGAGTTTTGAACAGGGTTATTATTGGCATTGTGGGCATGTGTGTTTGTTGGGTTATCAATATTGCTAATTTTAATTAGTGTAAAAGTGATTATTATTACTTTTGTAACTGTGATTGAGTAGGAAGCATTTATAATTGTTTTATAGGGTTGCTTCCTAACATCATCCAAAATAATAATTTGAAAAGCAGTAGTATTACATAATCAACAAATTCATAATAGAAAGACAATGTAAAAACAATCTGAATTTCAAATTAGTACTAGGTTCTTTCTGACAAAAAATACAGCTAGTTCAATTCTTCTTCCTGCATCATGTGACAGCCATCAGACAATCACAAAATACATATATACTTTAAATTCTAGCACATGCTCAGCAGGAGTTGGTGCAGCAGAAAGTATGCATATAAAAAGCTTGTGCAAATGTTTATAATGGAAGTGAATTGGAAAGTTGTTTACAATTGTGTGCTCTATCTGAATTATGAAAGTTTAAATTTGATTTTAGTGCTCCTTAAAAGTTTAGTAAATTGCTTTCTTTCTCTTTATCTAACCAATCATTGATTTTTTTTAAGTCAGTTAGGCAGAAGACCCCATCTATTTATAGCCCTCTTTATTTTATATTTTGAAAAGTGTTTCTTCTACCTCTCACACATTCTAACACATATGGTAATATAAATACAGTATTCACAACTGATATAACTTCACAATAAAATACATTAGTGGTTATTAACTATAAACTCACAGAGTAATCTGCTGTTAGACTCTCTTTCTCTCTGCTGTTCAGTCCTGTCTCTGCTTTTCAACTCTCTATCTAATATATATATATAGGTTAAACACAAAGATGTGCAGGGTCACTAGTGCTAAAATTAAAAGTTCTAATAATTAGTGAATGCACTTTTTATACTACAAAGACAATATTAATGGAAGATAAAAAATGGATGGGCAACTGTATTAAAGAAAAAATAGATAAATAAATGTGAATATATTATGTCCCTTTAAGCCATGTTTGCTGCCGCACATTTGAATTTCAGACATTTAAATCAGCAACTGTGGTACAGGCCATAGATCAACCAATAGTATCTTACTGCTGAGTATTGATATTACTAATTTAAGTAGTACCTCTTTGAGAATGACCAAATGTAGCTGTATCCAAGCAATGCTTTTGATCTAACTCATCTTAACATTTCTTTATGGTATGTTGTCTTTATTTGATCTGTAGGTGGCATTGGTGGTGGAGGATTGCCCGCTGGAGGTATGTATTGGTCTAATGCAGAGTACATGCAAATCTTACATGCAATAAATGATACAATTAGTCATGTCATTTTGTGATGATAATTTAGCAAAGGGCGTTTTAAAAAGTGGCTGCATTAAGCATTAACATTAACCAATGAATTAAAGGGACATGTAACCCCATTTTTTCATTCATTATTTAGATAGAGCATACAATTTTAAACAACTTTTCATATATTATAACATTTTCTTCATTTTTTTTGCATCCTTTGTTGAAAAGCGGGAAAGTAAGCTCAGGAGCGTGCACGTATCTGTAAGACTATTTGGCAGCAGTTTTTAAAAAAATTTATACATTTGCAAGAGCACTAGATGGCAGCACTTTTTCCTGACATGTAGTGTTCCAGATATGTGCACGCTGCCTACCTAAGTATCTCTTCAACAAAGAATACCATGAGAACTAAGCAAATTTGATAATAGAAGTAAATTGGACACTTATTTAAAATGGATGCTCTATCTGACTAACAAAAGACAATTTTCTTAATCATCCTTTAATGTATCAGTAACCAACTTACTTAGGCTTAGATATAATATACAAATTGCAATTTTACATTTATGCATTTGTCAGTACTTTTCATGGGATAATACAGACAGTCTTGTATAATGTATACATAAATAAACCTAGAAAAATATAACCTGAAGAACCCTACAGATTGCATTGGTTTCCAGAATACATACAAAATGGGTTTATAGCAGTGTAATATTGAGATTCAAGCATAGACAATGTTCAGTTTGTCGTTAAAGGGACACTAAACTTACATTTTTTTCTTTCATGATTCAGACAGAGCATGCAATTTTAAGCAACTTTCTAATTTACTCCTATTATCAATTTTTATTCGTTCTCTTCCAATCTTTATTTAAAAAGCAGAAATGTGATGCATAGGAGACGACCATTTTTGGTTAAGAATCTGGGTTATGCTTGCTTATTGGTGGGTAAATGTAAGCCTCCAATAAGCAAGCGCTATCCATGGTGCTGAACCTATAATGGGCTGGCTTCTAAGATTTACATTGCTGCTTTTAAAAATAAAGATAGCAAGAGAACGAAGAAAAAATGATAATAGGAGTAAATTAGAAAGTTGCTTAAAATTTCATGCTCTTTCTGAATCACCAAAGAAAAAAAAATTGGGTTCATTGTCCCTTTAAGAACCAAATACATTAAAAACTATTACTATTTCAGGTCAACAATTCATTGCATTTTTGTTATTTTCTGTGCATAAAAATAATTATTATAATTTGCATATTCTTATACACCTTTTTGTGTTCATACCATTTATAAATGCATTAATAATCTATCAATTTTTTTGTTTTTGCTTTAAAATAAGGACTTTACCCAGGAGGAAAACCACCTAAACCAGGTAGGCATTGATAGGTAGATAATTTATTTATGTGTAGATTGCGGGATCATTTGTTATGATACTACTGCGTGCTAGTGCTTTGTAAAAAACAACAACAACAAAACGCTTTAACCACCATTGTTAATAATTCTGCCATCAGGTTATGGGCAAGGAGCCGGAGCTGGTTTGGGAACAGGAGCTGGATTGGTGCCCGGAGGTGGTTTGGGAACAGGCGCTGGTTTGGTGCCAGGAGTTGGTGGTGGATTTGTACCAGGAGCAGGAATTGGAACTGGAGGTGAGATCCTAAATAGTAACAAATTATGAAGGAATAGAGATAAAGAGCTGTGTTACTCAACATGGCCTATTCCAATGCATTAGAAGAGCTGTGTTACTTTACATGGATTATTCCAATGCATTAGAAGAGCTGTGTTACTCTACATGGCCTATTCCAATGCATTAGAAGAGCTGTGTTACTTTACATGGATTATTCCAATGCATTAGAAGAGCTGTGTTACTCTACATGGCCTATTCCAATGCATTAGAAGAGCTGTGTTACTTTACATGGATTATTCCAATGCATTAGAAGAGCTGTGTTACTCTACATGGCCTATTCCAGTGCATTAGAAGAGCTGTGTTACTCTACATGGCCTATTCCAATGCATTAGAAGAGCTGTGTTACTCTACATGGCCTATTCCAATGCATTAGAAGAGCTGTGTTACTCTACATGGCCTATTCCAATGCATTAGAAAAGCTGTGTTACTCTACATGGCCTATTCCAATGCATTAGAGAGCTGTGTTAGAGGTTTTTGCAGGTTTTCCTGAGGCAATTCCTGTCTATGTAACTTTTTTTTCACTTTGTACTGCTAAAATATTTAGAAATGTTGTGTTGCCAACTCTCGGGAACAACTATCTAACAAATCGTAAATAAACGTTCTATACAGGTTTTCACTATTGGATCTAATCTAATTTAACAGCCAGAAATACATGGGATAAATTTGCTTTTCATTCCTTTTAAATAGTTACACGTTTTGTACATACTCAGTTTATGTGTTAATAAAAACACATGGTTTAATATTATAAAGTTAAAAATATAGCTCATATCACACTTTTTAAACTGTGAAATTGTACATAAAATAAACTTATCTGAATGTTCATTTATAATTGCAATAAAGTCTCTGGATATTTAAAAGAAATGTTGCACAATAGTATAAAGTTATTAAAGGGACAGTTTACGCCATTTTCTCCTCTTTAACATGTTCCCAATGATATATTTTACCCTTCAGTGTATAAAATTGTTTACAAATTTCCTTTATCTTTATTTTCTCAGTTTAAATAGTTGTTTTCCCTGTTGAAACCACCACCTACTCATAAAGGGACATTATACACTAGATTTTTCTTTTAATAAATGTTTTATAGATTATCCATTTATATAGCCCATACAGGTTTTTTTTTTTTTAAATGTATAGTTTTGCTTATTTTAAATAACATTACTCTGATTTTCAGACTCCTAACCAAGCCCCAAAGTTTTAGGAGAATACTGATGTATACCTACTCCAGCTTGCACCTGTTTATGTAAAGGGTCTTTTCATATGCAAAGGAACAGGGAGGGGGGGGGGGGTGTCTGCTTTTTCCCACTTGCAGTGGGTGTTCCACATACCTTTTTAACAGAGCTAAACTGGAAGCTTCTAAGTAAGTTTTTAAACGGTTTACACTGGATTTTTAGATTAGTATCTGTGCATATTATTCTTTATAGTAGTGTCTTTTACATGCAGTTAAATGAAAATTGGTGTATACTGTCCCTTTAAGATTTAAGTTCTTCAGTAATGGCTACTGAAAAGCTATGTAAACAAATCAACCTCCTAGTGGAGGGTGGGAGAGAAAGCCCAGCCCTTAGTAAAGAGTTTTCCTGAATCAGCTTTAAATACAATGACTTCAGACTATTTGCCTGATAAAACAGCCCCTTTAATTGCATGCTACCATGAACACACAAGATAAAGGTATACTATTTTTTTTTATTTCCAGGTATCTATCCAGGAGCAGGTGGCAAACCACCAAAGCCAGGTAAAAATAAACTGCACTATAAAGAAAACACTGTAAGATCATCTGTATGATAATAGTTATCTGTTTCCATTGTTTGCATTTCAATAACTTTGTATTAATTTATTAATAATACAGAATACAATGCCATGGTTTATACACATATCCTATATCACCCTATTTGACTGTGAGAGCAATACCAGTGTTTACTGATGAGAGGTTGTGCTACGCAGAAATTACTTTTAATAAACATTATACACCAATTTATCTGGATGTGTGAATCTTTGTAGGTTATGGGACTGGAACTGGATTAGTACCTGGTGGTGTAAGACCGGGAGTGGGAACCGGAGCTGGATTGCAACCTGGTGTAGGAGCTGGATTTCAGCCCGGTGTTGGAGCTGGATTACAACCTGGTGTAGGGGGTGGATTACAACCTGGTGTAGGTGCTGGAGGTGAGATTTTACTAGTGAAATACGTATATTCAAAAAATGCAACACTGCTTAGATTCCAGCCTATTTTTAAAGACCAGGCAAAGTCAAACAATTTAATATTACATTTTTTTAAATGTGGCTTTTAATTTTTTTACTTAGCGTAGATTACGAGTGGAGAGAAAAAATTGGTATTTCGCAATCGCAATATTTGCACTCCAATTTTGCAATACCGGTGCGCGCAAATGTGCGTTGGTATCACAAGTTGAGTGCAATGTGAATGCAACCTCGTGTTTGCATTACATGGAAGCTTTGTGCTCACAAGAGTGCGCTTTCATAGGTTCCAATGGGAGCCTCGTTCTGATGTTGATGGACACGGCACAAAACCTAGCGCAGCAAAAGTGTGTAAGTCGCACTGTGTTGGGCAGCAAAGTGTAAATATATATGTATATGAATATATGTGTTTATTTGTGTATACCCACAAATTAACACACAAATATATATGTATATATATTTACAGTTTTAACACAGTCCCCATAGACTGCAATGTAAAGGCATTTTAACCCCTTTAACTGCTTTGTGAAGTTATTTAATTAAAAAGAAATGCTCTTTTAAAAAAAAAAAAAAAAAAAAAGGAATACTACACTTTATTTTTGGGGCAATTGGGGGACATGTATTTCATTAACCAGAGGTCTGAAGTCTAGCGCAAAGTGCTACAGCAAGCTCGTGGTAGCAATAACCAGCCACTCGTAATGGCTGGTTATTTAACGGGCGCCTATCTTTAAGGATGCCTTTAAGGATAAACATGTTTGGTTTAATTCTTAGTTAATGGCAAAAATAAATAATGTTACAATCAGAGTGTGATTAGGAAAACAAGGCTGCTTAAAGGCACATGAAACACAATTTTCTTGTTTAATCATTCAGATAGAGGGGCATATCTATCAAGCTTCGTATGGAGTTTGACGCCCCCTGTTTCTAGCGAGCCTTCAGACTCGCCAGAAACACAAGTTATGGAGCAGCGGTCTCAAGACCGCTGCTACATAACCTGTCCGCCTGCTCTGCGGAGGCGGACAGAGATCGCCACAATTCAACCCGATGGAATACGATCGGGTTGATTGACACCCCCCCTGCTGGCGGCCGATTGGCTGCGAATCTGCAGGGGGCGGCGTTGCACCAGCAGCTCACAAGAGCTGCTGGTGTAACGCTGAATACGGAGAACGTATTGTTCTCCGCATTCAGCGAGGTCTATCGGACCTAATCCGCACTGTCGGATCAGGTCCGACAGACCTTTGTTAAATAGGCCTCAGAGTGTAAAATTTAAAAAAAAATCAGATTGGTACATGCGGTAAAATGATAAATAAACATGTTTTATCCCATTTTAACTAAAATTCCAAAGAACAAAAACATAAATATGTTTCATTATATTTTAAATTTAAATATTAATTTTCTGAAACAAATATTAACACCTATCTATCTATCTATCTATCTATCTATCTATCTATCTATCATCTATCTATCTATCTATCTACCACCCAAAGGCTCAACCAGAGCAAACTGTGTAATCTTGGAAACTCATTGTAACAGCCATTAATAAATAATTTAGTAGAACACAATGTCCCTAACTTATTTATAATGTTTAAATATTTATAGCATTAAAGTATTGCATGCCGGGATCAAATAGGTCACTATAAAAACTTCCAGAACACAAGGATATATCCATAATGATAAAAAACAAATAAAAAGACACATGCTCCATAATTATATTCACTTATTTGATGCCCACTAAGGAAGGCTTTTGCAAATTCATGTTCTTCTTATTTTTCTTAAAAATAAAAAAAATGACAGTGATGAAATATGTACTCATTTCATTATAGGCTTGTACCCAGGAGCTGGAGGCAAACCACCTAAACCAGGTTAGTGTGGAATATTGTCTGGTGGTCTCTAAATACGTTAGGAGATATGTGAATTGACAGTGAAATAACAGTTATTAGTAGTTTACTAATGTTGACTGAAAAATATGATAGTTTAGTAATGTTGGCTATAAAGAATAGGAACAGGCAAATGCATACTGCAAGTGGGTACTAGTGTAGGGAAGGTTTGCTACAACAATTATTTGTTGGGTTCTGAAAGCAATGGTTGGAAGAATAGAAGTCATGGCTACATTAGGTGGTAATATAGAAGTACTGCTTATAAGGGGTAGTAGTGCACAAGTGCTGGTTACAATGGCTGGCAGTGTTGTAGTGCTGACTACCAGTGCTAGTTTAAGAATGCATGCTACAATAGGTGGTAATATAGAAGTACTGCTTATAAGGGGTGGCAGTGCACAAGTGCTGGCTAAAATGAATGGTAGTGCTGACTACCAGTGCTAGTGTAAGCATGCACGCTACAATTGGTGGTGGTTTAGGATTGATAACTATGATAGGTCTCAGTGTATGTGTGCTGGCTACAATGGGTAGCAGTCTAAGAGTGCTGGTTACAATGGGTAGTAATTTAAGAGTGCAGGCTACAATGAGTAGTAGTCTAAGAGTGCAGGCTACAATGAGTAGTAGTCTATGAGTTTATGCTACAATATGTAGTAGTCTCAGTGCTGGCTACAATGGATGGTACTATATTAATGTTGGCTACAATGGATGGTACTGTATTAGTGTTGACCACAATGGATGGTAATGCAGGTGTACTGGTTACAGTGGTAATGTGGAAGAGCTTGTTGTAATGGGTGGTAATATATTACCTATGGTTACAATGGGTAACATTACATGAGTGTTAGGATGGGTGTCAGAATATAGTCATAGAAAAATACTTGGCATTCCAGTATACATCTAAGAAGCAAGCTTAACTGTTTTTCTTGTTCACACACAAGTGCACTTTATGGACTTTTTATGGAAATCACAATTTCTGACATTTATTTTTTATCCATAAAGGGCTAGATTATGAGTGTAGCTCAAAATTGCCCTTTCGCGAGTGTGATATGTGCACTCCAGCGTGTGCAACTGTGCACTGGTATTTGAAATCCAGCGCAATGCAAATGCAAGCTTGTGTTCGCATTGCATGGAAGCTTTGCGCTCAATAGAGCGCACTTTCATAGGCTCCAATGGGAGCCTTGTTCTAATGCCCTGAGACACGGCATGAGTACCTAGCGCAGCAAAAGGAAATATATATGTATATGAATATATTCACATAATAACACATAAATATATTTGTATCTAAGCATATACATATATATTTTCTGAGAACACACACTGAGGCATAGATAGATGCATAGGGAGGGATTTGTCTGAATTGAGCGAATAGTTACATCATTCTTCAACACTGTGAAGGAAAATCCTTTAGGCACTATAGTAAATTGCTCCTATAAATCTGGTCCTGTGTTTGTAAAATGCATAACATGTATTGTTTTCATATTTATTTTATTTATATAAAAAAAATTGTCTTCTGATGCTAATTTTAGGGGCAGCCAAACTAATTTGTAACACTTCTGCTAAGGTTATGGAACAGGTGCTGGTTTGGGAACTGGAGCTGGATTGGTGCCAGGAGGAGCTGGTTTGCAACCAGGTGGTGGATTAGTACCTGGAGCAGGAATTGGAACTGGAGGTAAGAGTCTATATAGTAACAAATGAAAGGATATAAATGCTTATATGGTGGCTAAATGCCCAATGTATATGGCTGTGTTAAAAATATTATGGAGTCTATTAAAATTTATTACTAATATTACAAGTTAAAGGGACAGTACACACTCATTTTCATATAACTGCATGTAATAGACACTACTATAAAGAATAAGATGCACAGATACTGATATAAAAATCCAGTAAAAAACTGTTTAAAAACTTACCTAGAAGCTCTCAGTTTGGCTCTGTTGAAAAGGTAGCAGGAAAGCCCACTGCAAGTGGGAAATAAGACACTCCCCCCTCCCCTTCATTTGCATATGAAAAGACCCTTTACACAAACAGGAGCAAGCTGGAGAAGGTAGCTGACGGTATTCACATAAAACTTTGGGGCTTGGTTAGGAGTCTGAAAATCAGAGCAATGTTATTTAAAAATAAGCAGAACTATACATTTAAAAAAAAAACCTTTATGGGCTATATAAATAGATCAAAGCATTTCTGCAAAGAAAAAATGAGTGTATAATGTCCCTTTAAGAATGTAGCTGGAGCTTAAGGTGAGGTTGTAAATAACAAAATATAATAGTGTTCAATGTTTTAATGTTTTATGGTATAGTGTATTCCTTTATATGGAATATTTCTATTGCGGGACATCTCTGCTGTTAGTCGCAGATTTCCATGGTAGACTCGTCCTACTGTAGTAGCTCACATATACCAGTCATTCAGGATCCCTGGTTCTTTGTTCTCTTTTACACACTTTGATATTCTAAGACCCATAATTGTTTCCTATTATATTAAAAATCTTTTAAAAATATATATATATACTTTTTTATAGGCCAGTACCCTGGAGCTGGAGGAAAACCACCTAAACCAGGTAAGCAAAGAGTATGCACAAGTAAATCTTTCTATATAACACCATAAGTGATAAAGCAGTAGTATCTGAATACAATTTCTGTACCACTAAAATGCTAGGAGATGCTGGAGTAGCACAAAACTATTGGGTACAGTGGGTGACACCATAGCTGTGCTAGGGAGAGTGAAAAGAGTTAAATGTGATGGCATCAATATATGTTTTTTCTGTCTGTTAAAAAGAAATCAACAATGAGAGTTCTTTCAGAGGTGTTTAAAACAATCTGTTTTTATAAAGACTTTGAGGCTAGTGCCAGAAACAAGTTGTAAACAAGACCAAACTAAGGTACAAGTCAAAAGGCATAGCTCTAAGCTTGGATGGTCAGACATAGGCCTTCATTTATCAAGCTGCGTTGGAAGCAGCGGTCTTCAGCCTGCAGCTTCATAACCAGTATGCCAGCGATTAGCTGGCAGATTAAATCACCCCGGGTATGTTCTCCCCAGGGTGATTGACAACCCCTACTCACACGCCTTGTGCAACATTAAATACGGACAGCATATTGCTGCAATACGCTGCTCGCATTTTGCAATCCAGAGTGGACAGGTTGGCGTGAGCGAACACTGCAGTGGCGTCACTAGGGTTGGTGTCACCCGGTGCGGTAAGTTATGGTGTCACCCCCCCCCCAGAAAGCAGACACACACAAAAACACAGGCACACACACATACAAACACCCAGACACACTTAAAAACATACTCAGATGCACACACAAACACTCGGAAACACACTCAGACACACACACACAAAAACTCAGACACACACTTACAAAATATGTAAACTGCACTGCATTCATTATGAAGCTCATGCCTAGAGCTGCTCCCTGGCTCAGCAGAGCATCAAATGAAAGATAAACAGAGCACTCTAAAAATAAATCACTAAAGAAAAGGTTTAGGCACAAACTATGAAAATTCTTCTCTCTGACTCTGTTCCAAGTCTGTCAGTGCACAGCCCGGGCCGCGTGCCTACCGCTTCTTATGGCCAATCACCTCTGCACTCTGCCCACCCCCATACCCCCGCCCGCCCTCCTACCTGTTCAGTGTGCACTTAGTGTACCGTAACCGTAATGGTCTGGTGGGCATCATACGTGGCTCCTTCACTTTAAAGACAGTGTCAAACAGTCATGCGGTCAGGTGCCAGGCATCCCCTCATGATTTGCCAGTTCCCGTTTAGAGAGACAGCACAGCAGTGAGTGACTCCACTGCTCCACATGTCACTGAGCAGTGAGCACAGATAGGCAGGCAGGTTTAGGCTAGCAGCGCAACTTTGCAAGCCCCACGGCATGCCCACAACATTCATAGCGAAATTGGACAGGGGAGAAGCAAAGTACAAACAAGCAAAAGCAGCCGGGAAAACTATTTGTTGAAATTGCAGCACTGGCTCAAGGGGCAAAAAAATTGTGTGTCTACAACTTCCCCAGTCCCACCAATGTTCACAAATGCCAGCCCCTCTAATAAAAAAAAAAATCTATGCATCTCAACATTGTATTTCTTTGAATTTCAATAAAATTAAAAAAAAAAAAAAAAAAAAAAAAAATTTTTTTTTTTTTTTTTTTTTTGGTGTCACCCCCCTGGAGGGTGTCACCCGGGTGCGGCCCGCCCCCCCCGCCCCCCCCTTGTGACGCCACTGGAACACTGTCTGTTTGGTAGATGACAAATGCCAGGTATACATGAACCTTCAAACATATATTTGGACCTTTAGAGTCTTTCTTTTAGAGAATACCAGATAGTTGTATCAAGCCTAAATATCTAGAAGGTTTATGAATGGTAAGGCCGGCTCAGCTACTCAGTATTGATAATGCATGACCATAATGATGTGCCCACAAAAGGGATAAAAGGAAGCAAGAGGCACTCATGCACACTTTGTGAAAGTCCCACGATTAAAAGAGATTTGCATTTCAAACTGCACGGGAAGCAGATGCAACAAAAAGGGTCTACGGCCAAGTAAAACATTACAGCCTCTGATATTTAATAAATTTCAGGTTATGGAACAGGTGCTGGATATGGAACAGGTGCTGGATATGGAACAGGTGCTGGATATGGAACAGGTGCTGGATATGGTCCTGGTGCTGGATATGGTCCAGGTGCTGGATATGGTACTGGTGCTGGATTAGGAGGCGGTGGATATGGACAAGGAGCTGGACCAGGAACAGGAGCCGGAGGTAAGATTCCATTATAAAAGAGCAAATTAATCAGGAAAAAGGTATTAGCAATACATTTCATTTTAAAATTCACAAGGCATCTCAACAAGCAAAATCAGGTAGAGTAAAATGGACAGATGGAATCTATTAGAGTGTGAAGTCCAGTGAAAATAGACAAGAATATGACAGGGACAAATGAGTGATCAAGATGAAGAGAGCAGATGTGAGTAAAATATGTTATTGTACGGGCGATCTAGCACCAAAGGGATGATATTTTTATTATACTTTTTACATTTTTTCTGTATATTATTCACATTTGTTTTTAAATTGTTTTCCTTTTTTGTGTACACATCACTGATGTCACAACATCTATTTTTATAAGATATTTTTCCAGGATTTTTGAGCACTGCACTAGACTTTGGACACTCATTTTGTGCACTTTATATATTTTGGATACTACACCACTTCCTATGAGCAGTTTATGAAGGCCACATGAGTTTGGCGCTGATACTTATTCGCTTTGATATTAGAACTGACACTCAGACAGTTTTTGTAGATGTGATTTTATGTTCTATATATTTGAAACTACATACTTTTTATGTGCATGGATCCATGTTTTTATCTTGTTATATTGAATGCTATTTATATTTTATTGCTGTATAAACAGACTGTATTTTAACTCAATACCCACATAGTAATTTGAAGTCACTCCCTGAAGCCCTTCAGTACCTTAGCCTTCCCTTGTTAGGCGCTCTGAACATCTCAGTTTAGATGTGAGTAAAATCTAAGAACTCTGAGATCAAGCTATAAGGCAGTCAGAGAGGTAGAGGAGTGGGCATGTGCTTCTCGCTAAACCTTGTGCTTTAGTTAAGGAGCTTTGGGAGTGTGACCTAAATGGTTCAGATTATACTGTATGAGAAGATGAGCATCAGATAAAAACAATGGAGGGGTATAATGTTTGAAGTTGGAGAGCGCTAGGTTAGAGAGAGACGTGAAAGGAACGATGACTATTACTACTTGTGCTGTCTTCATGCTGAAATCATGTTATTACATGTAGGATGATGGAATAAGGAACATTGATAAATTGGGCCAAGTTGCCTTTTTTTTCTAGCAATGAGAGCAGAAAAATGGCAGTTTTTAAAGATGATAACTACATTTTATCTTTATTTCTAGGCTATTATCCAGGCGCTGGAGGCAAACCACCTAAACCAGGTAAGGAAAAAAGTCAGCTGTGGGCTTTGCAATTGCTGCTTAACAAGAGCTTATATTTCAATTCATTAGAAGTGTCATATAAATTGCTTCACAATTATTTTTTTCAACTAGTGTAAAAATATTGTTTAAAGAATTGCAGTTTTATACAATCTGCTGAGCCTGGCAAGTGTTCATCTGTTCCAGGGGTGCCCATTCTTTAGTGAGAATGGTTCCCCCAACTGTGCTGTTTGACATTGTGATCTACTTATGCATGTGCTAAACATAACAAAATCCAAGCTTGCACATGAAACCGATATTCATATAGCAGAGATAATGCTCTAATACTCTTATACTTAGGCACCTTTTCTACACTGAGGCCACTGTAGTGGTGAAGAATAAAATTATGCAAAACATATTTGTTTTCTGCTAAGTTATCACTAGTGGATGATCAAATAGCAGCCTTGTGATCTGTTGGTCAGCAGTTAGAAATATTTAAGCAAAAAAGAGACCAATGGCACTACTATTTTTTAGGTTAACACTAAGGCTTCTATTTAACAAGGTCTGGTGGACCTGATCCGACAGTGTGGATCAGGTCCGCCAGACCTCGCTGAATACGGAGAGCAATACGCTGTCCATATTCAGCATTGCACCAGCAGCTCACAAGAGCTGCTGGTGCAACGCCGCCCCCTGCAGACTCGCGGCCCATTGGGCCGCCAGCAGGGGGGTGTCAATCAACCCGATCGTACTCGATCGGGTTGATTTCCGGTGATGTCTGTCCGCCTGCTCAGAGCAGGCGGACAGGTTATGGAGCAGCAGTCTTTAGACCGCTGCTTCATAACTTCTGTTTCTGGCGAGTCTTCAGACTCGCCAGAAACAAGGGCCGTCAAGCTCCTTTCGGAGCTTTATAGATAGGCCCCTTAACCTTAATAGTAACCCTTAAGTTAACAGAGAAATTCTGTGTTCTTATTTTATATAGGGTAAGGGTGCTGGTGTATTTAGACAATTGATACTACTAAAAGGAGTAAGGAGAGGCTTACTCTTAATAAGAATACACACTATAGCACTCAGGGTTTATGACTTTCAGATCAAATCTAGTTTGAACAGCGTGTGATAGTGCACTTGTGAAACTAAATTAAAACATAACTTTTATTAAGTATATTGTAAAATTAGGAAATAATTTTAAAACCACTCTTGAGTAACCTCCTGTAGTCAAAGTCTGCATGTATACCTATGGTATTTCAGATCTGGAACATAGATTGGAGGAGCCATATATCTGCAGCATTTTACACCCTGGTTCAGTAGAGTTATCGTTGTATTCTTTAGTGTTGATAATCACAGGAAGCTTAAAGGGACACTAAACCCAAAATCTTTCTTTCATGATTCAGATAGAGAATAGAAATTTAAACAACATTACAATTTACTTCCATTATTTGTTTTGCTTCATTTTTTAAATATCCTTATTTGAAGAAAAAGCAATGTACATGGTGAGCCAATCACATGATGCTTCTATGTGCAGCAACCAATCAGCAGCTAGTGAGCATATCTAGATATGCTTTTCATCAAATACTATCAAGAGAATAAAACAAATTAGATAATATAAGTAAATTAGAAAGATGTTTAAAATTGCATTCTCTTTCTAAATCATAAAAGAAAAAATGTGGGTGGCATGTCCCTTTAATGCCTTTTGTCGTATCGGTTCTTACTAGGTTATTACATACAGTATCTGCAGTCTGGTTGTGTCATTTCGCTTATATTACTATTGGGGAGTCGTACGTTCTTTATTAAATAAATTACTCTCACTGTAATAATATCTCTACGGTAGTTATAATAGAGTTTGGTGTCTGAGATGATACCAATAGGGTTAATTCACATGCAATTGTTTGATATGTTGAGCCTTATTTATGGCTTCTTACAATTGCTCAATATCTCTGTTTTATATACCTCAGATTCAATATAGTACCGTCTTAGTATCAGTTATGACATCAGCCCAACAATCTATTATGCAAATATTGGTTTTTAAACTTTGTTAGCGTTTTTAGTCAAGGTTTTAACTTTTGTACCTGTGTTGTGTATCACAGTTTCCATCTAGTGTAGTCTTATATTGCTTATTAAGAGTAAGCCTCTCCTTACTCCTTTTAGTAGTAGCAGTTAGAGATCATCTGGTAGATATTTATACTAAATTATTTTCATTACGTCTTCTACTGATACCGCGCAAATCTTCTCTTCATTATAATGCTTCATGTACAAATGAGAGGTGTGGGAAAATTGTATTTTTTTATTTCAGTTCATACACATATATAAAAAAAAAATAATGACTAATAAATGATCCATTAGGTTATGGAGCTGGCGTAGGACCAGGTGCTGGAATTGGAGGTGAGATATTCATAATAATCTTTCCATATTAATGCTTATGCCAATGCAGGGATTTTAGTTTAAAGGAACATGAAACCCAACATTTTTTCTTCCCTGATTCAGATAGAGAATTAGACAACTTTCCATTTTGCTTCTATTATCTAATTTGCTTCATTCACTTGGTATCCCTTGTTGAAGAAGCATCAATGCACTACTGGGAGTTAGCAGAACAAATCAGGTGAGCCAATAACATGAGGCATATATGTGCAGCCATCAATCAGCAGCTCCTGAGCCTACCTAGGTATCATTTTCAAAAAGGATACTAAGAAAACAAAACAAATTAAATGATAAAAATAATTAGGAAAGCTGTTTAACATAACATGCTCTATCTGAACCATTAAAGAAAAAAAATGGGTTTTATGTCCATTTAGGGCCAAATTACAAGTGGTGCACTAACTGTTACGTGCAAGCAAAAGACATATATATATATAAGTGCATTGGAGCCCTTTGCAGTTAAATAGATGAAAACATGAAAAAGCATATTTATGCAATATTCCTATTTAATAGTGTTATACTGTGTATTTACTGTAAATATGTTACATCCTAATGTTCTGCACATAGCAGGATATGTTCTATGTATTTCTAAATAGATAGTTCTATATATTTGTGTATATATCTATACTTATTTATATATAATTTTATATATATATATATATATAGGTGTAGATATATATTTTAGCAAAAAAACATCAGATATATGTAGAAATATGTATTTATGAATACATAGAACATATTCTGCTATGTGAAGAACATTGGAATGTGAAATATTCATATTTTCATGTTGGGTTAGTGCTCTTGAGAATATGGGTTTGCGAGTGAATAGGGTGTTAGGTTTTTTTTTGCACTTTTTTTTTTGCTCCATTAACTTCTATGGCGGAATACGTTAATGCGATCGTAATATTCAAAGTTTGGATTTTTGTGTGCATCGGCTTAGCGCGCAAGCAAAAACTTTTTACTTTCAACTGGTAAAACGAGCGCTATCCGACGTGTGCAAAAATTTACTTCTAGTGGAATAAGCGAGAGCATTAAATACCGCTCCACTTGTAATCTGGCCCATAATGGAATGGGTTAAAGTAATAATCAAAAAAGGGAATTGTTAATATTTATAGGAATTGTTGTAAATTGTTTAGTTACCTCTTAGATTAGATATATGAGTTGTGAGAAGCTCACATCTAGTTCTGCAATCTGTATTCTACATGTTGGGCATTAGATGGCGCTGATCATTTTTGTTATCATTGTGTGCAGGTGCTGGACAAACAGGATACCCACTAGGAGGTGAGCTGCAAATATTATGTATAATTTATTAAGCTTCAGACTAGTTGTCAATGGTATAAGAAGGTTTACAATGGTTACATAAGAAAACCAGCAATGAAAAAGTAGTAGATTGGCATACAGATGATCTGATTGTTTGATAATATATGTTTTTCTTATACCCTTTAGCCCAAAAACCACCTAAATCCTACTACAGAGGTAAACAAAGGCCCATGGACCCCTCTCTTTTATCTATCTCCAGCAAACTTTAGCCCTGTACATTCTATCTTGAGCATACATTTTATTATTACATGTTAATGCCAGAATTTAAGTTCTCACTCAGATGTGAAAAGTCATGGAGATTCAGGATTGCACATCTCTCTTAATGAAAATATGAAACTTAAAGGGATATAAAACTGAAAATTTAAATAGCACAAATGCATTTCAGTTCTGAGTAGAAACATTGTTGCAGTACACATCAGTTTGTATAATGCTTCTCCTAGTAGGCATTTGATCATTTGCTGAGCACCTTTATTCAAAAACTGCACCCACTCAGAGAGCATCTATTGTGTTAGCAAGGACTTAATCCTTTGAGCAGGCACATTTTTTAATAAGGGTTCAGGAGCATATGTACATATGCTTTTTGCACAGGAAATGCTGCAAATAAAACAAAATGATTATTTTCAAACATGAAATGCAATCATGAGTGTTTCTGTTCGTTTAAACTCTGTGCTCATAGCTAGTAACTGCATCACTTTACCCAGTACATCTTAAACATTTACAAGTTTCACATATTTGGGCAGAGAAGTGATCAGTGAGAACTTAAACTCTTGCACCAATGTAAGTGTTTTGTTATTTAATTTCCCTAGTTTGTTGGAACGATGTATAACAAATAAAAATGTTCTTAACCACTTAGCCACAACTCATTGTTATAGTTAAGGACGCTATTATTTATCATATTAACTGAACCAATAATCTTCTTTATTTAAACTATGCAAACTAACACTTGAGCTATATGAGCTGCAAGACTTCTTTGATTATTTCTGTAGAAAGTCTAATTGTAAGACTACTGAAAAATATTAACTGCTTTAGATATGATTTCAACCTGTGAACTTTAAAGTAGCATTGAGCTACTCTATGCCCAAAGCTATCTATATTTTTGACATGTATTTTATTAGTTTAAAGGGATACTAAACCCATTTTTTTTCTTTCATGATTCGTAAGCTTTACATTCCTGCTTTTTCAAATAAAGATATCAAGAGAACAAAGAAAAATTGATAATATGAGTGAATTAGAAAGTTGCTTAAAATTGCATGCTCTATCTGAATCATGTAAGAAAATATGTGGGTTCTCAAGTATCCCTTTAACATTTAATAATGACATCTCAGAGAGAAGTAGAAGGTCCATTAAAGAAACAGGTTAAATGTGTTCAGAAGCAAACTCTTTACGCAAATGATCTTAATTGGACATGTTTGTTTGACTTTACATCACGCAGAAAAATTAGCTGCAAATTTATTTTAAAATGTAGGACACTCCAGTATGAGCACAGATAGATTACTATTAAAATTAAGAATTAAAAAATCAAACTGCCTTGTGTGGGTATAAATTGTAAAGTAGAGAAGAGCAGAAAATGTGTTTTCTCTCACACGCTATCTTGCAACTTGGTCATTTCTTTTGCGCCTTTATTTTAATTTTTATTCTTGCAGGGAATGTCAGTCTCTCACTTTTTTACTGGACTTGTCAGTCAAGGCCAGTACCCAAAGCTATGCATCAGCAAGACCTCAAAATGCTACATGAAAACATATTAGCTCATGAAAAGAACGGTCAGATTCTAGTTGTAGGATCAATATAACCTGAGCTTCAAAGTTAAATGGACATGAAACCCAATTTTTTTTCTTTCACAGGTCAGAAAGAGCATATAGTTTTAAATAACTTTCCAATTTACCTCTTATCAAATTACTTTCATTCTATTGCACCAACAATGCACTACTGGGAGCTAGCTGAACACAAGTAAGCCAATGGCAGGATGCATATAGGTGCATTCACCAATCAGCAGCTAGTTCCCAGTAGTGCATTGCTACTCCTGATCCTACCTAGGTTCTCTTCAGCAAAGGATATCAAGTGAACAAAGCAAATGAGATAATAGAAGTAAATTGGACAGTTGGTTAAAATTGTATGCTCTTTGAATCATGAAAGAAATGTTTTGGTTTCATGTCCCTTTAAAGGCATGATATTCCAGTATTGATCATGTCATTTAAAGGGACAGTCTAGAACCAATATATAAGGAAACCAGTTAAAGTAAACATGATAGAAATAGAGGATTCTGGCTGAGAATATAAAACCTAGTCCATGTTTATCTGGTAGCATGGAATTTGCTATTCATCTATTTTTCCTGATCATTCTCAAGGTGCACGCCATATATTTGTACATGAAACCCCAAATTTGTCTTTCATGATTCACATAAAGAATTCAATTTTAAACAACTTTCCATTTTACTTCTGTTGTTAAATTTGTTTCATTCTTTTGGTATCCTTTGTTAACGGAGCAGCACTGCCCTACTGGGAGCTAGCTGAACACATCAGGTAAGCCAATGACAAGAGAAATATATGTGCAGCCACCAATCAGCATATTGCTCCCAGTAGTACATTGCGGCTACTGAGTCTACTAAGGTATGCTTCTCAAAAAAAGAATACAAAGAGAACAAAGCAAATTAGATAATTAAATTAAATTGGAAAGTTGCTTAAAATTGCTTGCTCTGTCTGAATCCTGAACTTCATTTCTGACTTTTTTGCATACTTTTTTTGCTAAACTATCTTCCTGCACACATAGAAGTTTTACCATAAAAGGACCATTATTTTCATATTTTTTCTTTATTACGTATTAATGTATTATTTATTATGGATGCTGACTTAAACTTAAAAAAAATACCAGTAAGCCCCCCTTGAGCTAATTATAGTTATTTTGTTTTCTAATGTTTTTCCTAACATATTCCTTTTCCATGTGTTCATAAAGGCTTTCTTTATTTGCACCCGATTGTTTCCAACCCTAATATATTTCCATTATGTTTCCAAACTAATTGGTCAGGAGAGTGCAACTTTTGAACAGGGGCCATAAAGGATTGCTTTTTACTTCCAGTCTGGCGAAACTGTTTTAGAAATACTAATAATACAAAAAAATCATGTATTTCATTTTTTAGTAAAATAAGTGCTACAAATTGACATCTAAACACAGACTCGGAGACATATACATTGGATTTAAAGGCAAAAATGAACCAACTTTAAGGCATAGGACCACTCTGTAAAATGCAGATGGGTAAAAGTAGAGAATGCCAATTAAGGAGGTGGATGACCAGATACAAATAAATGGCATTTGAAAGTAGTATTGTGGCCCCGGTCTTGAGGTTGCACAACCCTGCCCAAGGTTGTAACCAATAACTTTATTAATCATGACCTAACATCCTGGTTCTACTATCACTGAGTGCACTGAATATTTATAATTGGTTTTCTGATATTCCTGCAGGTGGTGGCCTGTGCGGCCAAGGGAAGTACTGTGGCCGGCGGAGGAAGTAAACAGCCAGATAGCTACGAGTAACCTCATCAACTATGGTGCTACTGCATGGTGTGAATGTACAATGATTCAAGCATCCCCTCTGGTCTTCCCTTCCCATGATATTTTTCCTACAACCTCCAGGCCGTGTAATGCCATAAACTGGGAGTCAGGCAGCTACGTGCTAAAGGAGCCTGAAATTTAACTGACACTCAAATGATATGCACCTACTGTATGTACTACACACATTGATGTATGAATAAATATGTGAAGTATGTATTTGTAAATGCCAGTAAGCCTGTATATTGCATGTACGTCATCTAGACAGAAAGGTGCACTTTAAAAAAAAGATACAAGAGTGTGTATACAGCGTGTACGTCTTACATACACACTGATACCTTGATATTAGCACACTCATGCATTCACAACTATGGGCATACATGCACTATATAAATATATAAATAGTTATAAATATAAATGACACTGACATGCACACACCTGTAGTATATACATACATGTAGGAGAATGCCCTCCTTGTTCACTTGACATTTCCAGCAGTGTGAGGAGAGTACATGTTTGGCTTTCTTCCTGCTGCCCCTCCATGATGACCCAATAAGCTGTTGTAAGTTATGCCTTGAACTAAACCCATTCCAATGCAACTCACCTGCGACTGTACGGATCTGTATTATTTTTATTATTTGTATTAATAAAGTGTGTGACTTCTCTTGTTTTTTTGTTAAGGTGAGAGAGGGTTGAGACAAAATAATCTTTAAATGCATCTTGTTTTTGTTACAATAAATATAGTAAAGATAATCTTATTTTTAACTGCCACATAATGTGGAGCATTGCTGCTTTTACAGCTGTACTATTCTGGGGAGTAAAGGTGCTAGGCCTATGCTGACAGGCGGCTAAGTAATACTTATGCAAAGCCCTGTGGCAGCTAAGGGATGAGATGGATGAGACACTTTAGTATGGAGTTAAGAGAAGAGGGGGGCACATTTGCATTTAATATTATTATTATTATTATTATTATTATTTTCTTTTGCTGCCATAGAACATATTAAAAACCTTTTTGGAAAAAAAGAAGTTAAAAGAAAATATAAACAAACTGTGAGACAATAACTGAATAGTGTGGTTACTCTCCCCCTCTCTCACTCCTAAATGGTATCTCCTCGGTGCAGTCCCTGAGTAACCACAACGCTCTTGAATCTTCTGCTCTGCTGTGTTTCTAGATGTGAGGGGAGTGTGTGATGTGTGGATGCTTTAAACTTACTGACCACCCCCTGAGTCTCTCATGTATACCCTCTCTTACTGCCTCCAATGAAAACTAAAACACTTTATTTTGTAAAAAAATAATACTGAAAAAAAAGTTATTAAAAGTAATTTTGCTTAAAATAAAATTAATAAAGAAATCTTTTTAATGTCAAAATGTCTTGTGCTTTCTTCATTGTATGCTTCCTGGTCATGTGTATCCTAGTACCACTCCAGGAAAGGGTGTGCCCAATGATTGCCTTCATATCTATACCTACTATGATTTGACTGGTCAGTGGTATTCTTACTGGAGCAGTACAGTAACATGCTGTGTGCAGTTTGTCTTTTATATGTTTAACATTTCAAATGGAGCATATTATTTAAAAAAAATAATCATTTACTTCTGTTATAAAATTTGGTGTCCATTGTTAAAGGAACCTCCAGTAGTGTATTGCTGCTCCTTAGACTTCCATAGGTAAGAATTCTAATGAAAGATACTATGGGGCCGATTTATTACGGCCCGTATTGTGCCTAATGCACCTGTTTCCGCAAGAGTCTTAAGGCTCGCCGGAAACAGGAGTTAAGAAGCAGCGGTCTTAAGACCGCTGCTCCTTAAAGTGAATGTAAATTTTGATGAACCAGTGCCTGGTTTTTAATAATCCTATTAAAAACAGGGCACTTTCATTCATCAAACTTTACATTTCACTGGTTTTGTTAAAATACTTGTCAAGTACAAGGGCTATTCTAAAAGTATTAATACAATATTATAAGCAGGGGACAAAAAAAGAAAACGCCCTCTGGAAGCGTTTAAAAGGCAAACAGTGTAAAAAGACAAGTTCCTGCGCTCACAAGCTAAATATTATAGGATCTAAAAGTAATAAATAACTATTAAGTGTGTCAAGTGAATACTGAAAAATAAAAAAATAGAAATAGTTACAATTTAATAACATTATAAGGACAAGATATAAAATAACAAAATATATTTAGAAAAATAACCACCGGTGGCTAACGTTAAAAAATATGTATATATTTAGGGCAAGATTCGAAAAAAAACAGTAGAAGCTCTATTCAGAGCTAAATTTGTAGGGTGATCCTACAGCAAATGTCCCGGATAGGATAGATTAGGCAAAGTTTGGAGATATGTTACACTCACATTTGAAAAAGCACCCTATTGGTGCAGAAGAGGCAGGCTGGAATCAAACAATCACCCAGCAGACTGACCTCCGGTGTTAAAACAGCACCCTGTAGATGGTGTGAAAAAAGTAATGCATCAAACCAATATGCAAATTAAGGCATAAAAGTAAGCTTGATGAAACAGCCACTATTTGGCTGAGAAACACGTTGCTTGTTTTTATTTATTTCAATAAAGTAAGTTTATATCCTTACCACTTGCTGCCATTCTTTTATGCCTTAATTTGCATATTGGTTTAATGCATTACCACTTTTCTGGACTGATTGGATGTGGAATTCCCTGTTACACCGGAGGTCAGTCTGCTGGGTGACTGTTTGATTCCAACCTGCTTTTTGAAATGTGAGTGTAACATATCACACACTAAATTTCACCTATTCATACAATACTAGGCCATGTGGCGCTTCTGTCTCTTTATGTTGCCTACATATAATTGATCCTGGATCGGGGCCTTGATCCACCTACAGACAGCTGCCTGGACCTGAAATTACCTACTTTTCCTGGGTTCCTCATTCATTACTCCATCTCTCTCTATATGGGACTCTAGCACTTTTTTTGCATTCACAATATTGCATTCACAAGTATACATCACTGTTCTCCTTTATTAGCTTATTTTTGGTATTTTTTATAAATTGTTTGTGGTTTACCAAGGGCGCCCCTATATACATTCTACTAAAGATTGGAGAAATCAACATGGAACGCTGGAAAAAGTTCAGTATTCTTCAATAAAGTATTTACCAGCGATCGCTACTTTGCAGCTATCAGCTCAACCAATTTACAGACACATGAATAAGTCAGTGAGACAGTTGTGATTCCCCCAAGTTTTATGGTACTTTGTAAGCCCGATATCAGTTGATTACCTTGCAATCAGACTCTCTGGTGTGGTACTTCTCCAACACACTGTTATCCGGGGGATCACACTCCTCTCTGGTCAGTAGTAGTCATGTGACCGATATCCTCTAATAATTATCCTATTGTGAGCTGTGTCAATCGAGGTAAATTCAAACTTGCTTCTTAAAAAGTCCAGATTCCAAATATGTTACACAGAGCCCTCTGTATCCAAAAAGGAATAATTCTCAGACAGCAATCCAAGTAATCATCAACGCGTTTCAGACGTTCAAGGCCTTTATCAAGATGCTTTATTTCTGCCTAGTTTGCCTTTATATAATGTCCGGATGGTTTCAAAGTTGGCCAATCATTGGATCCTATATTATTTAAAGGGATACATATCCCATATCATAGAAAATGTCCATTAGCGTATTGATTCAACATTGTACATAGGTACATATAAATACTGTATGTTACATATTAAAAACATATAACGTCATTTAAAAATATATCAATATTTAAAAATATATCATTATATAAAAAACATATTATAACATTAAGATAAATATTAAATAGTAAATATAAAATTAATCTCTAAATAGAACATCTAAAAGATGTAGAATCATATGGCGCAAACAAAGAGGATTAAATTAAAGTTAGGAGATTTAAGAATAGGGTTAAGAGTAAATCGCAGGTAAATACTTTATTGAAGAATACTGAACTTTTTCCAGCGTTCCATGTTGATATCTCCAAACTTTGCCAAATCTATCCTATCTGGGACATTTGCTGTAGGGTCACCGTATGAATTTAGCTCTGACTAGAGCTTCTACTGGTTTATTCGAATCTTGGCCTAAATATATACATATTTTTTAACGTTAGCCACCGGTGGTTATTTTTCTAAATATATTTTGCTATATTTTATATCTTGTCCTTATAATGTTATTGAATTGTAACTATTTCAAATGTTTTATGTTTCAGTATTCACTTGACACACTTGATAGACAGTTATTTATTACTTTTAGATCCTATAATATTTAGCTTGTGAGCGCACAGACTTGTCTTTTTACACTGTTTGCCTTTTAAACGCTTCCAGATGGCGTTTTCTTTTATGTCCCCTGCTTATAATATTGTATTAATACTTTTAGAGTAACCCTTGTACTTGACAGATTTCTATTCCTCTGCACACTCTATATTTGTATTAATTATTATGGATATTTTTAGTCTAAGGGATTCACTACTTTTAGAAATCAAAAGTTCCGAAAATAGTAATTCAGTCTCCCCAAAAGGGGAGAATATTACTAGCACTTTAAATGAGTTTGAGAAAATATTAATTAAGGAATTAAGACATACAATTGAGGTTAAATTTATGCAACAATATGTTAATGATAAAATGGTACCACAAGGTGTCAGACTCAAGAAAGAATGTAACTTTGAATTACAGAATTAACTTAATATAGAATGGTATGAGACACTTGAGAATGCCTCCCTTAATTTAATGAAAATCATCATAAAATCAAGGAAATTAATGTTAGATGAATCCAATAAGGTGGTAGAAGAATAAAAAATAAAGTATCACCTTTAAAATGAACCAAATATTATGAGGAGCGACAAAAGGACATTATTCTAAATTTAAAAAAACTTAATAAGGAAATTTAAGAGGGAAAAACTAAAATGAAAGATAGGGATGAAATTGATTACAGTCAAAATAGTGATGAAGAAATAGCATCTGCTGAAGAAAGGGAAGAAGGAATAGAGAATGTTAACTTACAGCCTAATGGAGGGAAGGAACATTTAAGAGTTTTTCAGAAAAGAAGTAACCAGAAACCAGAATATAAAAGATATAATTAGAATGAGAAATCAGGAAGAAAAGAGAGAAATACACTTTTTGAAAAGGAACACAAAAAAGATTATAACAGAAGATTTAATTATGACAGGGAAGATAATAATTTTAGGGTTGATGATTATAAAGGTTCTAACAGTAGGAATGATAATTATTACTATAGTGAAAGGGATTACTCTGATAGGAGATACGATACATACTCTAATAGGAGATATGATACATATCCAATTAGAAATCACCATAACAGGAGACACGACTCTAGGGGTTGGAATGTACCAGTACAGAACAGATTTAGCCCACTTAGAGAAAGGAGAATCTCCACTAATGATTATGATCATGAGATCGAATGCGATAAACCAAGCGCATCCAAGACTTTTTTAGGTCAGGGAGAAAAAATCAAAACCAAACAGAGAAAAGAAAAAAGAGACAGAGAGGAGTTAGAGGAGGGGGAAAAAATGATAGAAAATCAGAAAGAGAAACACAAAAGAATTAAGTAAATACTGAAAGTATTTTAACCTTAGTGAATTGTAACTTAATGAAACCCAGAAAAAGGTTCTAAGCCTAGGTCTTTCACCCCCACTGCAAAGCTGAATACATTTAAGAACCTTATTAATATACTCACCTTGAAAAGATACTTTTAAAAAAAACTTTAGAAAATCAAATGAAAACATCAAGTCCGGATAAAGAAAAACACTTTATACATACGGATCTAAAAAATAAATCCACTTTTTTTCCTTTAACGGATAAAGGTGATAACATCAAATTATTTGAGAAAAGGGTAAAAACTGATCTAGAGAATTATTAAGTAAATAGAAATTTGAATTATAATCTTACCAAAGAGGAAAATAAGGTCTTAAAAAAAGAAAAAAGAAAAATCAAGATATCACCATAAAGCAAGCAGATAAGGGGGTGGGGTAGTCATAATAAACACTGAGGACTACCTTAAAGAATCTCTTAGACTACTAGGTGACAGTACCACTTATAAAAAAATATTATCACCCCCCCTAAAAAACAGAAAGAAAACCTGGATAAAATACTATTTATTAGAAGCCAGAAATGACGGCTTGTTAAATACTAAGGAGCATGAATTTCTAATAAATAAATTTCCCAGAACCCCGACCTTCTATTTTCTTCTGAAAATCCATAAATCCCTAACCCAACCCCCAGGAAGACCCATCATTTCGGGCATAAACTCCTTGACTTCTTATCTCTCCCAATTTGTTGATAGACATCTTCAGAAATATGTGGTTAAACTTCCGGGATATTTGAGAGACTCTACTCATTTATTAAACAAATTGGAACAGATTGAATGGCAAGATACATACACCATGATTACTTGTGATGTTTCATCCCTGTACATTAATATAGACCATACATTAGGTATTAAAGCAATTAACCATTTCATGAGAAAAGATAATGATTTATGAAGAAAACAAGCTAATTTTATTCTCAATTGTATAGAATGTACCCTATATAATAATTATTTTCTATTTAATGGTATTTATTATATACAACAGAAGGGAACGGCTATGGGTACCAAGTTTGCACCCAGTTATGCCAACTTATTCATGGGCTTTTTTGAAGAACAATTCATTCAGGAAGGCCCATGGGGTGCAAACTTGGTACTCTACACCAGATTCATTGACAATATTTTTTATTATTTGGAAAGGGGAGACTGAATTAATGGAATTATTTTTAGAAAATTTAAATTGTAATCAATTAGGTCTCAGCTTTACGTCAGAAATAAGTATAAATAAAATACATTTTTTGGATTTGGAAATTAGTGTTGTAGAACAGAATCTACAGACAGAATTTTTTTTTTTTTTTAAAAAGATTGACGCTAACAATTTTATACATATTGAAAGTTGCCACTTAGATAGATGGGTTGATAACATACCCAAGAGTTAATTCATGCGCATAAAGAAAAATTGTAGCCAAAAAGAGGATTTTGAAGAACAAGTGTCACTTTTAAAAAAAACATTAAATTGATAGAGGTTATAATGAGGATAATTTAGATATGGTTTTAAGAGAAATAGAAGGAATAAACATGGATTGTCTATTAAAATAGAAGGACAAAACAATAGTTAACGTAGCTAGCAATGAGGATAAATTGAGCATACCTTTTATTACAAAATATAATGCACAACAAAAGTGCATTAAATCTGTATTAAACAAGCATTGGCACCTTATTAGGAAGGACCACATACTGGGAGATCATGTGAAGACAAAACCAGAGATTATTTTTAAAAAAAAGCTAATAATATTAAAAACCTTTTGGCTCCAAGTGAGTTTAAAAACAAGAAAGCAAATATTGATCAAGGTTTTTTTTCCCTTGTTATAGCTGTGTATCCTGTAAATATAGTCATAAAAATGTGTTGTCCCTTCTACTACTAGAAACTATCGGCTAGATTTAGAGTTTTGTCGGTAACGACCCGCATAGCTAACGCTGGCTTTTTTCTGGCCGCACCTTTAAAATAACTCTGGTATTGAGAGTCCACAGAATGGCTGCGTTAGGCTCCAAAAAAGGAGCGTAGAGCATTTTTAACGCAACTGCAACTCTCGATACCAGAGTTGCTTACGGACGCGGCCAGCCTCAAAAACGTGCTCGTGCACGATTCCCCCATAGGAAACAATGGGGCAGTTTGAGCTGGAAAAAAACCTAACACCTGCAAAAAAGCCGCGTTCAGCTCCTAACGCAGCCCCATTGTTTGCTATGGGGAAACACTTTCTACGTCTGCACCTAACACCCTAACATGTACCCCGAGTCTAAACACCCCTAACCTTACACTTATTAACCCCTAATCTGCCGCCCCCGCTATCGCTGACCCCTGCATATTATTATTAACCCCTAATCTGCCGCTCCGTAAACCGCCGCTACTTACATTATCCCTATGTACCCCTAATCTGCTGTCCCTAACACCGCCGACCCCTATATTATATTTATTAACCCCTAATCTGCCCCCCACAACGTCGCCTCCACCTGCCTACACTTATTAACCCCTAATCTGCCGAGCAGACCGCACCGCTATCATAATAAAGTTATTAACCCCTAATCCGCCTCACTAACCCTATAATAAATAGTATTAACCCCTAATCTGCCCTCCCTAACATCGCCGACACCTAACTTCAATTATTAACCCCTAATCTGCCGACTGGAGCTCACCGCTATTCTAATAAATGTATTAACCCCTAAAGCTAAGTCTAACCCTAACACTAACACCCCCCTAAATTAAATATAATTTTAATCTAATGAAATTAATTAACTCTTATTAAATAAATTATTCCTATTTAAAGCTAAATACTTACCTGTAAAATAAATCCTAATATAGCTACAATATAAATTTAATTACATTGTAGCTATTTTAGGATTAATATTTATTTTACAGGCAACTTTGTAATTATTTTAACCAGGTACAATAGCTATTAAATAGTTAAGAACTATTTAATAGTTACCTAGTTAAAATAATAACAAAATTACCTGTAAAATAAATCCTAACCTAAGTTACAATTAAACCTAACACTACACTATCATTAAATTAATTAAATAAAATATCTACAATTACCTACAATTAAACCTAACACTACACTATCAATACATTAATTAAATACAATATCTACAAATAACTACAATGAAATAAACTAACTAAAGTACAAAAAATAAAAAAGAACTAAGTTACAAAAAATAAAAAAATATTTACAAACATAAGAAAAATATTACAACAATTTTAAACTAATTACACCTACTCTAAGCCCCCTAATAAAATAACAAAGCCCCCCAAAATAAAAAAATGCCCTACCCTATTCTAAATGACTAAAGTTCAAAGCTCTTTTACCTTACCAGCCCTGAACAGGGCCCTTTGCGGGGCATGCCCCAAGAAGTTCAGCTCTTTTGCCTGTAAAAAAACCCAAACAATACCCCCCCCCAACATTACAGCCCACCACCCACATACCCTTAATCTAACCCAAACCCCCTTAAATAAACCTAACACTAAGCCCCTGAAGATCTTCCTACCTTATCTTCACCATACCAGGTTCACCGATCGGTCCAGAAGAGCTCCTCCGATGTCCTGATCCAAGCCCAAGCGGGGGGCTGAAGATGTCCATAATCCGGTAGAAGTCTTCATCCAAGCGGGGCAGAAGAGGTCTTCCATCCGATTGAAGTCTTCATCCAAGCGGCATCTTCTATCGTCATCCATCCGGAGCGGAGCGGCAGCATCCTGAAGACCTCCGACGCGGAACATCCATCCTGGCCGACGACTGAACGACGAATGACGGTTCCTTTAAATGACGTCATCCAAGATGGTGTCCCTCGAATTCCGATTGGCTGATAGGATTCTATCAGCCAATCGGAATTAAGGTAGGAATATTCTGATTGGCTGATGGAATCAGCCAATCAGAATCAAGTTCAATCAGATTGGCTGATCCAATCAGCCAATCAGATTGAGCTCGCATTCTATTGGCTGATCGTAACAGCCAATAGAATGCGAGCTCAATCTGATTGGCTGATCGGATCAGCCAATCGGATTGAACTTGATTCTGATTGGCTGATTCCATCAGCCAATCAGAATTTTCCTACCTTAATTCCGATTGGCTGATAGAATCCTATCAGCCAATCGGAATTCGAGGGACGCCATCTTGGATGACGTCCCTTAAAGGAACCGTCATTCTTCAGTTGGACGTCGCCGGATGAAGATGGGTCCGCGGTGGAGGTCTTCAGGATGGAGCCCGTCCTCATCGGATGAAGATAGAAGATGCCGCTTGGAAGAAGATGGTTGCCGGTCCGGATCTACTCTTCTTTCCGGATAGGATGAAGACTTTGGAGCCTCTTCTGGACTTCTTCAGCCGTCGGATGATGGATGTCTAGCCCCCGCTTGGGCTTAGATGAAGATATCGGAGCCTGGAACGGACGGTCATACCTGGCATGGTGAAGACAAGGTAGGAAGATCTTCAGGGGCTTAGTGTTAGGTTTATTTAAGGGGGGTTTGGGTTAGATTAGGGGTATGTGGGTGGTGGGTTGTAATGTTGGGGGGGTATTGTATGTTTTTTTTTACAGGCAAAAGAGCTGAATTCTTTGGGGCATGCCCCGCAAAGGGCCCTGTTCAAGGCTGGTAAGGTAAAAGAGCTTTGAACTTTAGTAATTTAGAATAGGGTAGGGCATTTTTTATTTTGGGGGTCTTTGTTATTTTATTAGGGGGCTTAGAGTAGGTGTAATTAGTTTAAAATTGTTGTAATATTTTTCTTATGTTTGTAAATATTTTTTTATTTTTTGTAACTTAGTTCTTTTTTATTTTTTGTACTTTAGTTAGTTTATTTCATTGTAGTTATTTGTAGATATTGTATTTAATTAATTTATTGATAGTGTAGTGTTAGGTTTTTTATTGTAGGTAATTGTAGGTATTTTATTTAATTAATTTAATGATAGTATAGTGTTAGGTTTAATTGTAACTTAGGTTAGGATTTATTTTACAGGTAATTTTGTTATTATTTTAACTAGGTAACTATTAAATAGTTCTTAACTATTTAATAGCTATTGTACCTGGTTAAAATAATTACAAAGTTGCCTGTAAAATAAATATTAATCCTAAAATAGCTACAATGTAATTATTCGTTATATTGTAGCTATATTAGGGTTTATTTTACAGGTAAGTATTTAGCTTTAAATAGGAATAATTTATTTAATAAGAGTTAATTAATTTCATTAGATTAAAATTATATTTCTCCAACATAGGTGTGTCCGGTCCACGGCGTCATCCTTACTTGTGGGATATTCTCTTCCCCAACAGGAAATGGCAAAGAGCCCAGCAAAGCTGGTCACATGATCCCTCCTAGGCTCCGCCTACCCCAGTCATTCTCTTTGCCGTTGTACAGGCAACATCTCCACGGAGATGGCTTAGAGTTTTTTAGTGTTTAACTGTAGTTTTTCATTATTCAATCAAGAGTTTGTTATTTTCAAATAGTGCTGGTACGTACTATTTACTCAGAAACAGAAAAGAGATGAAGAATTCTGTTTGTATGAGGAAAATGATTTTAGCAACCGTAACTAAAATCCATGGCTGTTCCACACAGGACTGTTGAGAGCAATTAACTTCAGTTGGGGGAACAGTTTGCAGTCCCTTGCTGCTTGAGGTATGACACATTCTAACAAGACGATGTAATGCTGGAAGCTGTCATTTTCCCTATGGGATCCGGTAAGCCATGTTTATTACGATTGTAAATAAGGGCTTCACAAGGGCTTATTTAAACTGTAGACTTTTTCTGGGCTAAATCGATTGATTATTAACACATATTTAGCCTTGAGGAATCATTTTATCTGGGTATTTTGATATAATAATATCGGCAGGCACTGTTTTAGACACCTTATTCTTTAGGGGCTTTCCCAAAGCATAGGCAGAGTCTCATTTTCGCGCCGGTGTTGCGCACTTGTTTTTGAGAGGCATGGCATGCAGTCGCATGTGAGAGGAGCTCTGATACTTATAAAAGACTTCTGAAGGCGTCATTTGGTATCGTATTCCCCTTTGGGTTTGGTTGGGTCTCAGCAAAGCAGATACCAGGGACTGTAAAGGGGTTTAAAGCTTAAAACGGCTCCGGTTCCGTTATTTTAAGGGTTAAAGCTTCCAAAATTGGTGTGCAATATTTTCAAGGCTTTAAGACGCTGTGGTGAAAATTTGGTGAATTTTGAACAATTCCTTCATGTTTTTTCGCAATTGCAGTAATAAAGTGTGTTCAGTTTAAAATTTAAAGTGACAGTAACGGTTTTATTTTAAAACGTTTTTTGTACTTTCTGATCAAGTTTATGCCTGTTTAACATGTCTGAACTACCAGATAGACTGTGTTCTGAATGTGGGGAAACCAGAATTCCTATTCATTTAAATAAATGTGATTTATGTGATAATGACAATGATGCCCAAGATGATTCCTCAAGTGAGGGGAGTAAGCATGGTACTGCATCATTCCCTCCTTCGTCTACACGAGTCTTGCCCACTCAGGAGGCCCCTAGTACATCTAGCGCGCCAATACTCCTTACTATGCAACAATTAACGGCTGTAATGGATAATTCTGTCAAAAACATTTTAGCCAAAATGAACCCTTGTCAGCGTAAGCGTGGCTGCTCTGTTTTAGTTACTGAAGAGCATGACGACGCTGATATTAATATCTCTGAAGGGCCCCTAACCCAATCTGAGGGGGCCAGGGAGGTTTTGTCTGAGGGAGAAATTACTGATTTAGGGAACATTTCTCAGCAGGCTGAATCTGATGTGATTACATTTAAATTTAAATTGGAACATCTCCGCATTTTGCTTAAGGAGGTATTATCCACTCTGGATGATTGTGAAAATTTAGTCATCCCAGAGAAACTATGTAAAATGGACAAGTTCCTAGAGGTGCCGGGGCTCCCAGAAGCTTTTCCTATACCCAAGCGGGTGGCGGACATTGTTAATAAAGAATGGGAAAGGCCCGGTATTCCTTTCGTCCCTCCCCCCATATTTAAAAAATTGTTTCCTATGGTCGACCCCAGAAAGGACTTATGGCAGTCAGTCCCCAAGGTCGAGGGAGCGGTTTCTACTTTAAACAAACGCACCACTATTCCCATAGAGGATAGTTGTGCTTTCAAAGATCCTATGGATAAAAAATTAGAAGGTTTGCTTAAAAAGATGTTTGTTCAGCAGGGTTACCTTCTACAACCCATTTCATGCATTGTCCCTGTCACTACTGCCGCATATTTCTGGTTTGATGAACTGCTTAAGGTGCTCGATAGTGACTCTCCTCCTTATGAGGAGATTATGGACAGAATCAATGCTCTCAAATTGGCTAATTCTTTCACTCTAGACGCCTCTTTGCAATTGGCTAAGTTAGCGGCTAAGAACTCTGGGTTTGCTATTGTGGCGCGCAGAGCGCTTTGGTTGAAATCTTGGTCGGCTGATGCGTCTTCCAAGAACAAGCTACTAAACATTCCTTTCAAGGGGAAAACGCTGTTTGGTCCTGACTTGAAAGAGATTATCTCTGATATCACTGGGGGTAAGGGCCACGCCCTTCCTCAGGATCGGCCCTTCAAGGCAAAAAATAGACCTAATTTTCGTCCCTTTCGTAAAAACGGACCAGCCCAAGGTGCTACGTCCTCTAAGCAAGAGGGTAATACTTCTCAGGCCAAGCCAGCTTGGAGACCAATGCAAGGCTGGAACAAGGGAAAGCAGGCCAAGAAACCTGCCACTGCTACCAAGACAGCATGAAATATTGGCCCCCGATCCGGGACCGGATCTGGTGGGGGGCAGACTCTCTCTCTTCGCTCAGGCTTGGGCAAGAGATGTTCTGGATCCTTGGGCGCTAGAAATAGTCTCCCAGGGTTATCTTCTGGAATTCAAGGGACTTCCCCCAAGGGGGAGGTTCCACAGGTCGCAGTTGTCTTCAGACCACATAAAAAGACAGGCGTTCTTACATTGTGTAGAAGACCTGTTAAAAATGGGAGTGATTCATCCTGTTCCATTAAGAGAACAAGGGATGGGGTTCTACTCCAATCTGTTCATAGTTCCCAAAAAAGAGGGAACGTTCAGACCAATCCTAGATCTCAAGATCTTAAACAAATTTCTCAAGGTCCCATCGTTCAAGATGGAAACCATTCGAACTATCCTTCCTTCCATCCAGGAAGGTCAATTCATGACCACGGTGGATTTAAAGGATGCGTATCTACATATTCCTATCCACAAGGAACATCATCGGTTCCTAAGGTTTGCATTCCTGGACAAACATTACCAGTTCGTGGCGCTTCCTTTCGGATTAGCCACTGCTCCAAGGATTTTCACAAAGGTACTAGGGTCCCTTCTAGCGGTGCTAAGACCAAGGGGCATTGCAGTAGTACCTTACCTGGACGACATTCTGATTCAAGCGTCGTCCCTTCCTCAAGCAAAGGCTCACACGGACATTGTCCTGGCCTTTCTCAGATCTCACGGCTGGAAAGTGAACGTGGAAAAGAGTTCTCTATCCCCGTCAACAAGGGTTCCCTTCTTGGGAACAATTATAGACTCCTTAGAAATGAGGATCTTTCTAACAGAGGCCAGAAAAACAAAGCTTCTGGACTCTTGTCGGATACTTCATTCCGTTCCTCTTCCTTCCATAGCTCAGTGCATGGAAGTGATCGGGTTGATGGTGGCGGCGATGGACATAGTTCCTTTTGCGCGCATTCATCTAAGACCATTACAACTGTGCATGCTCAGTCAGTGGAATGGGGACTATACAGACTTGTCTCCGAAGATACAAGTAAATCAGAGAACCAGAGACTCACTCCGTTGGTGGCTGTCCCTGGACAATCTGTCTCAAGGGATGATGTTCCACAGACCAGAGTGGGTCATTGTCACGACCGACGCCAGTCTGATAGGCTGGGGCGCGGTCTGGGGATCCCTGAAAGCTCAGGGTCTTTGGTCTCGGGAAGAATCTCTTCTACCGATAAATATTCTGGAACTGAGAGCGATATTCAATGCTCTCCAGGCCTGGCCCCAGCTTGCGAGGACCAGGTTCATACGGTTTCAATCAGACAACATGACGACTGTTGCGTACATCAACCATCAGGGGGGAACAAGGAGTTCCCTAGCGATGGAAGAAGTAACCAAAATTATTCTTTGGGCGGAGTCTCACTCCTGCCACCTGTCTGCTATCCACATCCCAGGAGTGGAAAATTGGGAAGCGGATTTTCTGAGTCGGCAGACATTGCATCCGGGGGAGTGGGAACTCCATCCGGAAATCTTTGCCCAAGTCACTCACCTGTGGGGCATTCCAGACATGGATCTGATGGCCTCTTGTCAGAACTTCAAAGTTCCTTGCTACGGGGCCAGATCCAGGGATCCCAAGGCGGCTCTAGTGGATGCACTAGTAGCACCTTGGACCTTCAAACTAGCTTATGTGTTCCCGCCATTTCCTCTCATCCCCAGGCTGATAGCCAGGATCAAGCAGGAGAGGGCGTCGGTGATCTTGATAGCTCCTGCGTGGCCACGCAGGACTTGGTATGCAGATCTGGTGAATATGTCATCGGCTCCACCTTGGAAGCTACCTTTGAGACGAGACCTTCTTGTTCAGGGTCCGTTCGAACATCCGAATCTGGTTTCACTCCAGCTGACTGCTTGGAGATTGAACGCTTGATTTTATCGAAGCGAGGATTCTCAGATTCTGTTATCGATACTCTTGTTCAGGCCAGAAAGCCTGTGACTAGAAAGATTTACCACAAAATTTGGAAAAAATATATCTGTTGGTGTGAATCTAAAGGATTCCCTTGGGACAAGGTTAAGATTCCTAGGATTCTATCCTTCCTTCAAGAAGGATTGGAAAAAGGATTATCTGCAAGTTCCCTGAAGGGACAGATTTCTGCCTTGTCGGTATTACTTCACAAAAAGCTGGCAGCTGTGCCAGATGTTCAAGCCTTTGTTCAGGCTCTGGTTAGAATCAAGCCTGTTTACAAACCTTTGACTCCTCCTTGGAGTCTCAATTTAGTTCTTTCAGTTCTTCAGGGGGTTCCGTTTGAACCCTTACATTCCGTTGATATTAAGTTATTATCTTGGAAAGTTTTGTTTTTAGTTGCGATTTCTTCTGCTAGAAGAGTCTCAGAATTATCTGCTCTGCAGTGTTCTCCTCCTTATCTGGTGTTCCATGCAGATAAGGTGGTTTTACGTACTAAACCTGGTTTTCTTCCAAAAGTTGTTTCTAACAAAAACATTAACCAGGAGATTATCGTACCTTCTCTGTGTCCAAAACCAGTTTCAAAGAAGGAACGTTTGTTGCACAATTTGGATGTTGTTCGCGCTCTAAAATTCTATTTAGATGCTACAAAGGATTTTAGACAAACATCTTCCTTGTTTGTTGTTTATTCAGGTAAAAGGAGAGGTCAAAAGGCAACTTCTACCTCTCTCTCTTTTTGGATTAAAAGCATCATCAGATTGGCTTACGAGACTGCCGGACGGCAGCCTCCCGAAAGAATCACAGCTCATTCCACTAGGGCTGTGGCTTCCACATGGGCCTTCAAGAACGAGGCTTCTGTTGATCAGATATGTAGGGCAGCGACTTGGTCTTCACTGCACACTTTTACCAAATTTTACAAGTTTGATACTTTTGCTTCTTCTGAGGCTATTTTTGGGAGAAAGGTTTTGCAAGCCGTGGTGCCTTCCATTTAGGTGACCTGATTTGCTCCCTCCCTTCATCCGTGTCCTAAAGCTTTGGTATTGGTTCCCACAAGTAAGGATGACGCCGTGGACCGGACACACCTATGTTGGAGAAAACAGAATTTATGTTTACCTGATAAATTTCTTTCTCCAACGGTGTGTCCGGTCCACGGCCCGCCCTGGTTTTTTTAATCAGGTCTGATATTTTATTTTCTTTAACTACAGTCACCACGGTACCATATGGTTTCTCCTATGCAAATATTCCTCCTTAACGTCGGTCGAATGACTGGGGTAGGCGGAGCCTAGGAGGGATCATGTGACCAGCTTTGCTGGGCTCTTTGCCATTTCCTGTTGGGGAAGAGAATATCCCACAAGTAAGGATGACGCCGTGGACCGGACACACCGTTGGAGAAAGAAATTTATCAGGTAAACATAAATTCTGTTTTAACTTAGGGGGGTGTTAGTGTTAGGGTTAGACTTAGCTTTAGGGGTTAATACATTTATTAGAATAGCGGTGAGCTCCAGTCGGCAGATTAGGGGTTAATAATTGAAGTTAGGTGTCGGCGATGTTAGGGAGGGCAGATTAGGGGTTAATACTATTTATTATAGGGTTAGTGAGGCGGATTAGGGGTTAATAACTTTATTATGATAGCGGTGCGGTCCGCTCGGCAGATTAGGGGTTAATAAGTGTAGGCAGGTGGAGGCGACGTTGTGGGGGGCAGATTAGGGGTTAATAAATATAATATAGGGGTCGGCGGTGTTAGGGACAGCAGATTAGGGGTACATAGGGATAATGTAAGTAGCGGCGGTTTACGGAGCGGCAGATTAGGGGTTTAACTTAGGGGGGTGTTAGGGTTAGGGTTAGAATTAGCTTTAGGGGTTAATAAATTTAATAGAGTAGCGGTGCGGTCCGCTCGGCAGATTAGGGGTTAATAAGTGTAGGTAGTTGGCGGCGACGTTGTAGGGGGCAGATTAGGGGTTAATAAATATAATATAGCGGTCGGCGGTGTTAGGGGCAGCAGATTAGGGGTACATAAGGATAATGTAGGTGGCAGTCAGCAGATTAGGGGTTAAAAAAATTTAATCGAGTGGCGGCGATGTGGGGGGACCTCAGTTTAGGGGTACATAGGTAGTTTATGGGTGTTAGTGTACTTTAGAGCACAGTAGTTAAGAGCTTTATGAACCGGCGTTAGCCCAAAAAGCTCTTATCTCCTGGTTTTTTTCTGCGGCTGGAGTTTTGTCTTTAGATTTCTAACGCTCACTTCAGACACGACTCTAAATACCGGAGTTAGAAAGATCCCATTGAAAAGATAGGATACGCAATTTACGTAAGGGGATCTGCGGTATGGAAAAGTCGCGGCTGAAAAGTGAGCGTTAGACCCTTTCCTGACTGACTCCAAATACCGGCGGTAGCCTAAAACCAGCGTTAGGAGCCTCTAACGCTGGTTTTTACGGCTACCGCCAAACTCTAAATCTAGGCCTATGCTTTTAAAATAGAGGATGTAATACGTTGCACGGACAAAGCTATTGTTTACCTTATACAGTTTTTGTGCAACAAGCAATATTTAGGACAAACCCAAAGGATCCTGAAAGACAGAATAAGGGAACACCTTTGTAACATAAAAAATGGTTTTAAAGGGCACCTCCTATCCAAACATTTTAAAAATGCTCACAATGAAAAAGCATATGGTTTAAATTTTTGGAGCCTAAAAAAAGTATACAAAGACCATAGAGGAGGAGATTATAATAAAAAAAATCATATACCATGAAGCTGAACAAATATTTAATTTTGGTTCCTTAATGCCAGAGGGTCTTAACGCAGAAGTTGATTTGAACCCTTTTATACATAATTAATGCTCTTCCTCTATCGAGATTTCTCCATTATTAACACTTCTAGGTTAGAAAGCAGTTATTAATCTGAATTTTATTATTATTATCATATTATACTTCCTAAACAGGTCGATGAGATTTTAGATCCTAGGATCAAATTAATTAATTTTACTCTTAACCCTATTCTTAAATCTCCTTTAACTAACTTTAATTTAATCCTCTTTGTTTGCACCATATGAATCTACATCTTTTAGATTAGAGATTAATTTTATATTTACTATTTTTTATTATTTATTTTTTTATTAAGGTTCAATACAATTCTTACAAAAGTTGAGAATCAAAACATACAAGCCCAAACGGAGCTTCAAGGATACAACATTTTCAGCAGATACAACACAGATAATCAAGAATCTGAAATTATACATGACCTTTATATTCATTGTTCGCTAGAACCTCTTGTTAATGTACAGAGAAGGTCTTTAACATAGGAAAATCGTTACTGGGTGGGGGCTAATAAGAATCATACATGATGAACCTCAATTTTTCAGCTATTTTCTGTTAGTTTTAGAATTATTAGGAAATAGTCATAGAATAGAGACTAGGACAAGGAACTTGGGAAGTTACAATTGGGTCCCACTGGTACCCAAAGAGTATAGAGAACTCATGATAGTAGGATTAGGAAGAAGAGGGGAAAGAGATTTCACTCCCCCCATCCACCCCCCTATGAACTCATCTCCATCCGGGAGTGGGGCATGATACATTCCCCTCCCTACCCATTCAGGCACCGGGTTGGCACTAGGGTCACTCCTCTCATAGAGCTAGAATTTTGTCTTCTCCCAATGAGTTACATGGCTCCCATATTTGGGCATACAGGTCTGTTTGCTGGCATGAGTGAAATACAAAACTCTCCATGGATTTAAAGTAGGAAATAAGTTGTATCAAGGCCTGCCAGTTAGGTTTCTTCCAATTCCTCACGATCAGAAGTTTCCTTGCCATCAATATCATTATCAGCAGAATGTGCATAGGCGTGGAGAGGGGCCGGTGGCCAGTGTGTACAAGAGCCACTTCCGGGGACAGGGATGCACAGGATACTCAGTTTGCTCCACAGGGGTGCAATGACACCCACCATATTCGACCAGCACCCTCACCAACAGAGGGGGGAAGAGCCAGGAAACATTTTATGCAACTTCAGAGGAACATAATGCCACCTGGTCAGGAGCATGTAATAAAGTTCATAAAGTGTCATGCAGTGGATTGAAACTTTGGTATGCAGAATTGCATCCGTCCAGTCCTCTTCAGTTAGATCTACTCTCCAGTCTCCCTCCCACTCAACCATGTGTCTGGTTTTGGTCAATTTCGAGGCAATGAGAAGAAACTGGTAGTGGAATGATGGGTACCCGTGGATAGCCGGGTCTCCCATGGTGTTAATGGTCTGAGTGGGCCTCCCAGGAATCCCCAGGATTTCATTATGGAAAGTAGTCTTAAGAGATTGAACCTGAATCTGGGTG